>NW_023425399.1:102356911-103556911 GCF_014108415.1 Molossus molossus | reverse complement strand
TGATTTTAGAGATAGTGGAAGGAAGAGGGAGATAGAAACATCGATGAGAGAGAACATCGATTGGCTGTCTCCTGCATGCCCCTCACTGAGGATCGGGCCTATAACCTGGGCATGTGCCCTGGCCAGGAATCGAACCAGTGACCTCTTGGTGCATGGGTTAACGCTCAACCACTGAACCACACTGGCTGGCCTGTTACTACCATTTTAAATTGATTTTGTTGTTGTTTGTACTTACAGGAAAATACGACATTTAAAAAAGCATGATATAAATGATTGCATAGCAGAACATGAACATTAACTTCATACAATGAAGTGAAAATCAGAAATGCTAGCATATATGTGAATGTTCTAGAGGCAGTTCTTTAAATACAGTCTGAGATTCAGGTATCTCTGCACTTATTTGGACCTTGTTTCTATTTCTGTGATCAGTATTGGACTTGATACCATCTGATGTCTTGTTCAGCTCTCAGGTTCTATTAAGCTGGTCTGAGCCTAGTTTAGGTCCGAGGTTGATAATGAAGGGGAACTGGTTTCCTGATGCACTCAGTGCTGAGATGTTATTGAAATGTCACATGTTAATAGAGCTGCACAGGAGCTCTTCTGGTTGGCATCAACTGGAGGAAATATTCAACAGGTTATGAGTACAGAAAACACTCTGCAGTCTAAATTTCTATAATTCCAAAATTCAGAAAAGCTTCCTTTTTATTCGATACACTGCCCTCAAACACACATGCTCGTTTTCTCTGTCTTCTTCTTTGACATTCTGTTTATTTAACTTTACTTGGCATGCAAGAGTTTTAACTCAGATTTTAATGTGCACACACAGAACCAGAATGTGACAGAGAAACCTGGAAACAGATTCAGCAAAGGAGTTACAAAGCGCGTCGCACGTTCGTTAACATCAAGGTGTAAACGGAGCCCATTCAGCCATTAGTTAAGTGGTAATAGGGAGCAAGAGCCTGATTAGATTACAAAATCTTTTGTATGTGAACTCCATATGTGAAAACATAACACTTGATCTTCACCACAGTGCCACGAAGATTCAATTAGAGGACTGGTATGTGCCCAGATTTGGGGACATAAAGGGCAACTAGATTTTGAAGGAAAGATGGTAAAGAAACACCTGCAAAAATCTGCTTTTCTGTGCAACAGACTGGGTAATTGCATATGCAGATGGATAGTTAGGGATATAATTACTTGATTTGTGAACACAAATGCCCTTTCGATTGTGAGTGTTGAATTTTGCAGTGACAGGTGCGTGCGGATTGCTGTGAGTGTGTCCTTTGCACCCCTGTTTAAATATTTGGCCTGGAGTATACCTTCCATTCATTCTGAATGAAACTGCTCTCCCCCACTGACAGTCTGGAGGAATTGTTATAGCTCTTAATGTCTCTCCAACTTTTTCTCATAAATAATAACTAACCTTAATTTGAAACCTTGACTAAAAGGACTGCGTATAGCCATGTGGTGTAAGGGCTTACAAATTATGCGCAGTGATTCATTTTTTAAAGCTACTGGATGTAACTCATTAGTTTTCATTGTTTTCTCAAAATAAGGAAAACTATTAACCACCACTACAGACTAATAGCCTGGAATTTCCCCCCTATAATCAACTGAAGTTTAAAGGCAAATCATCTTTTGAAAGACTTCCTTTTTTTCTCCCTTTTTCTTAACCTTTCCATTAAAACTTTGAGACATCTTTTCTCATCTCTCCCAATAAATAGCAGATTCTCAGCCATTCCCTTTCTATATCAACACACTGACCATGTCCATCAAAACACTGGGATGGTACAAATGGAACTTTTTTAATTGAAGAATTTGTTTAGCGCCTCCTTCTGTGGAAGGCCAGATCCTGTCCCTGGCCTCGCGGATGATGTGGATGGTGACATTGCTGCCCACTCT
Source organism: Molossus molossus (assembly GCF_014108415.1). Taxonomy (NCBI): domain Eukaryota; kingdom Metazoa; phylum Chordata; class Mammalia; order Chiroptera; family Molossidae; genus Molossus; species Molossus molossus. The sequence goes on along the minus strand of NW_023425399.1, from coordinate 103,555,009 downwards.
AACAAGGTGGCCGCGTGCCAGCTCCACACGGCAGGGTGTTGCCATGCTGTCTGTGATTACTCAGCTCCTTTTCCTACTGCATTCTAGTTTAACTGGACCCAAATTATTTTTGTCAGAGGAAGGTTCATTTCAACAGTTATTTATATTAATAATAATACTTAGACAAACTTGCATGCACAAGTATTCACTTCTGTGTATATGATACTCTGCTAAGTATAGTGCATCAGTCTTCTCATTTAATCTGTCAGAAACTATATGTTATTACCCCACTTCCTAGATGAGGAAACTGAGATATAAGATTCAATATATTACCCTTGCCAAATAGAACAGAATGGGATTAGAGTTCAAAATACGTGTGTCTATGACCCATGTTTTTATTTTGCTGAAGTCAGATTTTGAAAAATATTATATATACACAGTCACCCCTCGTCACTCGCGCTTCGACTTTCACGACCTCCCTATATCATGGTTTTCTCAAATACGTTCATTAAAAAGTTGATCGAGACAGTGAAAATGATATAGCGCGCGCTCGGTTGTCTGAGTCAATTATACACCCCTGTATTACAATTAAAGTTAAAATCACTGTTTGTATGGACTGTAGGCCTGTGTATTCGAGCACCCCAGGAATCCTTCAATGCCAGGTGCAACCACTAGAGTCTGGAACGGATTAACCGTGATAAATGAGGGACGACTATATATATCGTGTGTGTGTGTGTGTGTGTGTGTGTGTGTGTGTGTGTGTGTGAGAGAGAGAGAGAGAGAGAGTGTGTGTGTGTCTTTATCTTGAACCTGCCTTAAAGGAGCGGAATCTACGGAGCTCAGTCTGCATTTGCCCAAATAGAGTCAAGATAACCACAGAAATCCTCATTGGACTGGCTTTAATAGGAAGACTTCACACAAGTCTTCTACATATAAATTATTTTAATTTCTAAATATTTCCTTATGTTTGCTGCTCTTCTAAGGCACATTTGTTTAGTAAGATGTTCTTTATGCTTTTTGACTAAAGGATTAAAATTTGTCCACAATAAGATTCAAAACCATTCTTTCTGGTTCTTCATGTGGCATTAACAAGTTCATGCATGCCCAGCCAGTGTGGCTCAGTGGTTGAGCGTCGACCCAGGAGGTCCCGGTTCTATTCCATCAGGGCACATGCCGGGTTGTGGGCCTGATTTCCAGTGGGGGCATGCAGGACGCGGCCAGTCCATGTTCTCTCTCACCAGTGCTTCTCTCTCTCTCTCCCTTCCTCTCTCTCTAAAATCAATGAAGAAAAAAATATTTTAAAAAAAGTTCATGCGTGTGTGGTGCTATAGCTGCTGCATGTGGGGAAGGAGCCGGCACTTGGCGCCAATAATGTTCAGAACCACCTGCTTTGAATGTGGTCTGATTGAATCGGATGACGGCTGCTTTTCATCACGGAGTCTGGATTGGGATGTGGGGGAAGTGTTTTGTTTTGATAGTTCACATGTGCTTAGGTGTTAGCGGTTTCAGATTGTTTAAGAACAGGCTCTCATCACTGAGTGTTGCTGAAGCCTGTGGGGGAGATTTGAAAGAAAACTTGAGTATTTCTAGGTCTGTTTAAAAATTATGTCTTCTTGTGTGGTGTACTTATTTGTGTTCAGGATGCAGATTGCCTTGTGGAAAATGGCAGATCTTTTTTCCTCAACAAAAAGGTTCTTGTTTGTTTGTTGTATTTAAACTATTTTTTTAATAGTTCCTCATGAGCTTTGCTTTCAGCACATTAATCGTTAATACCACTAGGTTCTCTGGACTTCTTGGTGCTCTGTAGGCTCAGTTTCCCTTCTTAAGGGTGATGTTTAACATCTACTCTGATAACCGGCCAGGGACTTGAGCTTCTGAACATTGTTATCTCCTTGATTGCAGCTCATGGGCACTTGTAGGCACCTGAAAGAGAAGGTTGAGTGGTGGGTGTGGGATAGGCTTAGTGAAAATTCTGATTAGAGATACCCAGGAATATATTGTTTTAAACAGTGCCCCAGATGACTGATAGAGTTGGTCTGAGGGTCATTTGGAATTGGGGAAACTCTTGCTCTAATTAGCTCCCCAGCATTTCTCAAACTAGGTACCACTGCATTCTAATACACTAGACATTTTTTGTACCTTGCATATTCCTGGGTTCCACTGGGTACAGTGCCCTGGGACGAGTATCTTCAATGTACCATTCTTTGTATGTGTACTTCTTCTAAATTTTGAGAACAACCTCTGCAAAGATTCGAAGTTACAGGGAATTATGGAGCAAATTGGAGGATTAGAAATTGCATGTAGTATCTGTACAGATCACAGAATCTTCAGAATAGGGGACAGGTGTGTTTGGAAAGCTTGTTTTGTAAAGAGAGTCTTTTCTCCCTTTGATTTCTTTTATTTACACTGAAGCTACATTTCTGAATTAAAAAGAAACAGGAAAAAAGAGCAGCAACAACAAAAGATTCCCAAGGCCTACCAAAGCTGTGTGTGGGGGGAGAGCCAAGGGTAGTTTCCCTTTGTTTTATTTGGTGACAACTGTTTGACTAGCCTTTCGCTTTGCCCATCCAGTCCTTTGCCGCAGAGGATGCAGGGTTACAAGCATTAGAGGCGCTCACTCAGTGGGATCATGCTCCCAGCACTGGTCTCTCTGGAGAAGGAGCTGGAGCCTTAATTGGTGAAAATGACTTTCATCTTTGCATATACCTGTTCCTTCTCAGCCCAGCCCAGCCGCCCTTAGGTGCATTTTCCTGACCATACTCTTTTCTTTCTTCGCCATCCCCTAATTCTCAAAATCTTGTAAGATTTTGAGACCAATTTTTCCCCTATTGGTCTAAACATTTCTATATAACACAGGGCCATGGTGTGCTTTACAATTTATACACTTACTGCTTTGCTTTTCTCCTTTGTTACTTAATTTTTGAAAATTACTTTTGGTATATGGACAGCAAAAGAGAGAACAAATGTGTGCTCTATTTAAACTGAAAACTCTGTTTTGTATGTTAGATTAGAGCCAGTGAAAATCCAGGAACTTACGATTTTCACAAATACAACTGAATGCAGAACTTCAGTTTTTTATTATGAGTATAAATATTGAGAATAGTTTTGTTTGTTTATGCTGGTGCAGTTTTATAGTAAATCCTTTTAAATGAGGGACAAAGCCATCGTGGATATTTGTAAAGACTTTGTAAAATCATACAGACAGTAAATTTTCCATTTGATTTGAACAAGTTTTGCAGTTATTTGTGGCATTACCAGGGGCTTTTGAAGGGCAGTATATATATCTACAAGCCCTTGAGTAAACCAGCAGTAAACTATATATTAGGTAGTCAAGTTATGTTATTTCAAATGTTCTATTTTAAAGGTGTAATAATTTGTGAATTTCATCTCATAGTTGTTTTTTTTTAATGTTTCAAATTATTATCCCATTCTTGTCTATTTTTATAGATTCCCCCACTCAGTGTTTCAGAGAAATAAAACATATAATGACATAATCAAAAATTTATAGCGCTCTTACTGGGAAGGATGCTTTCTTCTTTATTATATGGTGACTTGTAATGCTGCATTTCCATTGATATGAAAAATTTCCTTTGGTTGTTAATTGTTTTGTCAAATTCCATGACTCTTGTTTTATAATTTTTTCCCCATGGCCAAGATTCTGAGTTTTAATGTTTAATAAAGTCACTTACTCACTCAACAATGTTCACTGAGCTATTAGCAAGGCACTGGCCAGGGTCTGGCCTAAAGTGCTGAGTTAGTCCCCCTGTCCCAAGTTTGCATCCTGGTGGGTGTCAAAAGAGAAGAATGTCAACCAACAAATATACATCTGTCTGTCTGTCTATCTTTCTATCTATCTATCTGCCTAAATATTGAATAGTGATAAAATTGTGAGAGCAGTGTAAGGAATCAGGGAGCATAATTATGGGGTGTGTAGGAACTGGACATGATCTTCTAGGGTAGCCATAGAGGGCCTTCCCAAGGAAGTAAGGTTTAAGTTAATCCTGAATGATTGTGAAGGTTTGAATCTTTGGGATGATTTATATTGTTTGCATAGATTTTTAAAATTAATTAATTTAGTTTTGGTACAGATGTCCCCCCCCCCCACTGATTCCCCCCTCCCTCTCCCTCCCTGCCCTCTCCCCAGCTTTGTTGTCCATGTCCATTGTTCATGCATACATTGTTTGCATAGATTTTTGAGGACAGAATACAGGTTCTTAAAATCCTTATGTATGAATGCCATTGAACTTTATCAACTTAGATTATAGGTAGAAAAAACGATCTTCAAATGCATTTGCATAGATGTGCATTAAAGTTGGAGATGTCTAGAATACACTATTGTACACATGCATTCTAATTTCTTATTCTATGGTAAAGAAACATGATTATATAAAAAGATAAACCATGTCCCAGCAAGGGCCAAATTAAAGTTTATGTTTGCTGTGAGAAAACAATTAGTTAATAATTGTATATAGATTATATTTGTCATGTGTACCACCTACCTAATTAAAGCCTTAAACTTGAATTATTAAAAGATCAAATTCTGTATAATTACTTTTTGGGGAAGTAACATTTCAGCTTTGTGAAGAATTTGTATTTCATAAGTTAGCTCTGTCTGTACACACCATGCCAATCTGTGTCATGGACTGATTGGAGTGGTGTGTGTCCCTCACAGGACTTACTCGCTCATTCATTCATTCTACGTGCCTTTACTGGGTGGGAAGGAGCGTTTCCCAGGTGGAGGGAAGACATGGAGACTGACAGCCAGAGGTATACGGGCAACAGTGAGGAGTCTGATGTGACTGGAGCGCAAAAGGGAATAGCCGTGCTACAAGGGTAGCAAGAAAAGAAAGTAACTGCAGATCACCAAGCACCTTAAAGGCAAGGCTAAGGAATGTAACTTTGTATCAAAGCATTAGGGAACCACTGAAGGTTTTTATGGAGATGTGACAGTTGTCAGCGGCTCAGTGGGGCAAATGTGGAGTCAGGGGGAACTGGTTTCAGATCTTTATTTTGAAAGGAGGCAGTAAGAGAGGAAAGGAAGGGGGAGAAATTGGTAAAGGCTGCAGTAGCAAAATCAGGTAGGGTTTAGTGAAAGGTTTGTGAGTATTGCTGATGGAGAAGATCCAGATCTCTGCTTTACCTCTCACTACTTTATTAGACTTGATCTTCAGTGAAATGAAGCCCGTCTGGAGGCTTCCGCACATCTGGAGATAAAGCCTTTTCTGTGGTCCCACCTGTACGGCCGCTTCGGGACTCCCTCCTTGGTGCTGTGCACTCTCACCTTTCCTGCTGCCTCTGCAGCTCGCCTCCTTTTCAAAACAGATGTCAGTGTGCAGTTCCTGGGTGTTGACTGCCATTTGTAGCTTCGTCTAAAACTTTTTGCTAATATTAATTTTTTTTTCAAGAGTATGTTTTATCTCCTTAATTTGAGCTCAGATTCATAACTAATTTGAAGAGGCCCAAATTTGAAAACAGGTTGTTTTCTATTTCTTTAAGTAATGGGACTTATTTTTCCTTCAATTGAAATGGGGTATGAATGATGTTTGAGGTCTCAGGAGAGTCCACACAACTTTATGTAGTCAAAGTATTACAGAACTTCAGTAATATTAATACTAAAGGTGGTTTTCCTGGAGCAAGAAATAAGAAGATCTGGGGAACATGTCCCCTGCCCTCACCCATTGTGGTTTGCTGATCACTAGTTGATCTGGAGCAGAAGCTTCTTAGAGTCAAGGACAGCTTTGAAAAACTGATGCAAGCTATAGATTCTCTCCCCAGAAAAATGCATTTGCTAAATACATGAGTACAATTTGGAACACTCTGCTTAGGCATGGATGTGGAGTGTGTGTCGGACTGACACTGCATCAAGGAGGAAGTACTCTTCCAGTACCTTTTGCAGCCATTAGCTTACTTGTCCTAAGTGCTCATTGAGTATTTGCTGGCTAATTGACATCTAGGAGACAGTCAAGGGCACAGGGCAAGGTGAGAGCAAAGATACATGTGGCCAGCAGAAAAGAATTACTTTAATGGGAAATTATGGAGCACATAACTGCTACACTTCCTGCAAATGGTGCCTGTATGGACCTTGGGCAAATGTGAGTGACCAGGAGATGATGGTCTTTTGGTAGGTGAAGTCCAGATTTATCCAGGGATGGCATCTATTCTCAAAGAACCTTAATGAGCATTATGTTCATAATCTTCTTTCGGAGAGGGGGATCTACTGTTTCGGGTCCATTCTTTCTTGTAGGATGTTTTTATCTGCAGTAAAAGGAAACCCTGAATCAAATTGCCTTAAACACAAGGAAATGTATTACTCTTTGTAACCTATTCAGAATTGTCTGGTATTTTCCCTCATGTGTGTACTGGCTTCCTGCTGCACTTGTAAGCATCAAGCTCAAACAGGAAAAATGTCCAAGAAGATTTAAAGAAACATCTCCTAATTTGTCTCTTTAGAGCCAGGAGGCCTTTCCAGGAACCCAGTGGCTCATAGACCTTTGTGTCTCAGTGTTCATGGTTAAACCAGTCCTGGACCAGGGGGAGGCAAAGGTTGTGACTGGCAACAGTACCCGGGACCTATGTCTGGAACTAGAGAGGAAGCCGTCTTCTCCTGACCCACTTGGAGGGCGGCGAGGTGACGACAAGCCACCAACAGCAGCAGCAAGAGCCCAGATTGTTATGAAGGAAGAAGATGGAATGGATGTTGTGCAGACAAAATTAATGGTGTCACTGCATCTTCTTATAAACTAATGTTTTGAATAAAATAGAAGAAATGATGGTCATATTATAATCCAGCCAAATATATGTTATTTTCACTACCACAACATATGAGAGACACTTAAGTGCTTAAAACACTTACATGTGCTTAAGTCTATGTAAGTGAATTTTACAATAGATTTTCTATCCATATGGGGACTGATTTCTACTACTACTCCTCAATTTAATTCGGGACCCTACTATCATGCACAGCAAGAGAAAGGTGAACTTTTAGCAACTTACACTGCTGTGTCGAGTTTGCCTAAGCTGTTCATTACTTTCTTTATTGGTGGGTTACTTATTAAGTGGCCTGATTATGTATTTTTATCTTGGAAATTTTTGGGTACAGCTTACAAAATAATACATGTTTTCATCTCTTTATATGCACCTCCAATTTAAAACTATTCTTTGTTTCCATGTAGGTGATAGGGGAGAAAGTACATAAAAATGAGTTAAAATTTTTTTCTTTGAGTCAGTGTTAATTTAAATAGTAGAATTTTCCTATGGGACATATTTAACCCGAAGGAAAAGCCCCGATGATGAGGAAATTGGGATTCTGAATGACAGAGCGCATCCTTTGTCCAAATGGGGGGTTTCAGTTTTTGAAGGTGTCACTATCTTCATGGCATAAGAAAGTGGGTGAGGGTCCATTTGGAGACAGTGAGAGGAGAATCACAGTTCTCCTCCCAGCTCTTCCGGTGCCTGTGCCTGAGAAGGCGGCCACACGTGCGTTTCTCTGATGTATGTGGTTGGAAGGGAGGATGAGCTATTGTGTGAAATTGCTTTGAAAAGTTGAAAGCAGTAACCTGCTCTAGGGTGTTTATTGTTGTGACCGTGGTGTTCTGATTATTATACTTGAAGCAGAACTTTAAATATTAATGATACTCTCGTTTGTCAGTAAGGAAATTTCAGTGGAAAGGTTTTCAAAAACGGTGGAGCTGTAACTGCCGTCTAAGGCATGGACCAGAGTGCCTAATCCACTTTCTGTCTTGCTATCACCAGATCGCAGAAAGCTGTTTTACTGTAGAGGTAACAGTTGTTTTCTCCTCTGTCCTGAGGCCAATGATTATATAATATGTATCAAATCACTAGGGTGCATATCAAAGTGAGCATAAAGAGGCAAATACTTCCCTTTACAATGACCATATAAGAGATTATTTCTGTCAGGGGATAAAACATACATGAAGTCTGACTGTTTCACTGCATTTTTCTATAGAAATCACTGAGCTTGAGATTCGTACATTAACTTCTGTCTGGTCATGTGACTGGCAAGAATTTCAATGTGTTAAGAGTACTGATCTTTCTATTTTCTGCTGAATCTTAATCCATACTTGCAAATTTGTGAAACAAACTCTAAATTATGGAGAAAGAAGTGTTGTATGTAACATGTTAAGCTGATCTTTATGGCATACCTGTGGTTTAATTTCTCTAGTGAATAGTAGAGTGAAACATTACAAATTTTCATTCTGTTAGGTTATCCTCATCAAGGTCGTAAGAGCTCTGCAGAATGTTTCCTAAGTTTAGGAATTCTGTTTGTGTTTTTGACATTTTCCTGTGCACACAGCCCATTTGAGAGGCTGATAGCCTAGCTGTTCAACTGAGGTGATACGGAGTGCTTCCTCCCTGTCCAGCACTGGCTGGGTGCTGGGGATAGGGTGGAGAGCAAACAAAACACAGTGTTTGTTCAGGGTGGCAGAAGGAATCACTTGAGAATCATAAATATGCAAAATTCTATCTGTGACAAGTCCAGTGAAGGAGAAGGACAGGATACCTGACCAGGGAGCCGGGAACACTTCCCCCTAGGAAGTGATGCTTCAGCTGAGAGTTGATGTCAGAGTGAAAGAGGCCAGGTAAGGCAGTGGAGTGGTAGGATGGAGTGTGTGCTGTTAGAGGGAACATGTGTTCAAGTTCTGCAGCAGGAGGGCCAAATGGTATGCATGAGCATCGTCAGGGATTAGGGTGACTAGAGGAGAGAAAACCAGGGTGTGTGGGTGCATTACCAAGATGGCTATAAGGTCCATAACTGAACTTTGCTCTTATCTTGACACCAATGGGAAGACTTTGAAATATTTAAAGGAGGGAGTACTGTGATGGGATATGCATGTCCAATTCACAAAGCCCTCTTTGCTTGTACACTGCACACTATACTAATACAGCAATGACACTTGAGGCTCTGTTTCCAGTTGTGGTTGTCTCGACATATACTCATCTTCCCCAGTGTGTGGTTTCCTTGTAGTTTGTGTGGGATTACTGTGTCTCCAGGGGGACAACTGTGATTGGGCTAAACCAGTCAAGGTAACCCTATCCCTTCACTATGGTTTTTAATTTGGGTCTTCTACATCTATGCAAATCCCTGAATGTGTTCCCTGGCTTTAGAGATTGGTTCCATGATGGTCTCAGTTAAGGCAAAGTTCAGGAGGAATTTTGCTCTACTGTAAACGTAACTCTCTACAAGTAAGCAGAGGAATGAGGAAGCAAGTTGTTTCAGAAATCTCATGACCATGGTGGATGGAATCCAGCGTTAGGATGAAGGTGGTCTGGAGATAGCACATGGATGGGTGGAAAGAGCCTTTGTCTTTGCTGGTATGGTGGGTCCACTGAGTATATCAATCTGAAACGTGCTTTGTCCCTGGACTTTCCATTTATCTGGGCTAGTAAAGTCTCCATTTGAAGGGACTTTTAATTAGACTGCACCTAAAATTACCTTGATTTGTGTATCCGTACAACTCACACAATAAATACCACTGCTTCCCTCCTCCTTTCTGCCCTAGACTGCATACCTCAGAAGGGACGGTCCCAGCCTGTACGACTCTCCTTTTTCTAAAACTCCATGCATTTAGCATTCTTTTAGTAATCAAGTACTGCTCTTTATTTATGTCTTCCAATCTAGGTTATATGTGTATTTCAGATAGAAAGAGTTCTATTTTGTATTGATTTTGTATCCAATTTGTGACATATATGCTATCATAATAATAGTAATCATAATAAAAATAGGAGTTATACCTCTGTGTTTTAGGTTCCATGGTGATATTTTTTTCTAAATTATCTAATCATCACAAGGATATTGGAGGGTGGATATAAAAATTCCCATTGTATGGATGAAGATCCATAGACTCGAGATGTTAAAACATTTCTCCCAGATTACACTCCTGTGTGCAAGATAATGGTTGAAAGAAAGAAGGGCTAATGAATGTATTGGGTTTATTTTCTTGAGACAGATGAGACTGAGCAGCCTGAGAACATTTGGTGCTCAGAGGGAGGAAATGCTAAGAGGGGAAAACAAGTCTAAAAGGGAGAGAAGGATAGTTCAAAGACCAGTTTCCTCTGCCTCCCAGTTCTGACTAGTGCCAGCTCTAACCGCTTATGTTTGCTTTGCTTGGAAGATGGAATCACAGTGCCAGAATTCACAGAAGTCTGTTTCAGACGATGCATTAGTCAGGGTATGCTAATTGCTGGAACAAACAACCACCAAACTTTAGTAGCTTCACACCACAAGGGCTATTTCCCTCTGGTGTCACAGAACCTGTGGGGTGGGCCCTGTTCCCTGTAGTCCTTCAGCTCTGGTTTCTTTCATGTCGTAGCTTGGCCATCCCCCCGCCTCAGGGATCCACTAGATTCTTTGTATTGGGCTGAACAAAGAGGGAAGAGAAAGTGCATGGAGGATTACAGGAGAGGTTTTAGCGGCCAGTCCTGGAAAAGGCAAACATTACTTCTCCTCACATTCTATTGGCCAAGTCTTAGGCACATGATCCCACCTTACTGCAGAGGTGGGTGGGAGATAATAGACTTACTGTGTGGTCAGGGTTCGGGGCAATGAAATAGGAAGTGGGGAAAACAGTCTAGTTTTAGCCATGGAGGGTTACACCAGAGACCTGAGAGTTTGGTGACCACTGGTTTTCAGAGGCATTGAGTTTTCAGCCGAGAGACCACCATGTGATACATTCTCAGCCTCTGGAAGACATCGGATTTGAGGCGTGCTGATGGCCTTTAACTGAGAACGTTGTTCACATTCTCTGAAGAGAAGATAATAACATGCATGTCAGGAGTTGTTTGGGAGAGTAAAGGAAATCATGAATTTGTTAACTAGAAATGGATATTTAGACAGTAATTAATCTGCAGTGTTGCTTGAGAAGAAAGAAAAAATGCTGATGCAAAGAGGAGAAGGTAAAGAAAGGTGGGAAGTTTTTCTTTGGAAAACATTGCCATGTTTCATGTCATTAAATTTCATTCCTTTTAATTAAGTCGTTTTTATAAATAGTATAGTGGCTTTCCACAAGTGCATTATTTAACAATTTTTAATTTTTACCATAAAGGTTGTAATTTATAGAACTGATTATTATTTTTAATTTGTAAAACTTACTTTTAATGATTGTGGACTTTTCACTGGATTCAGAGCTACTGCTTTGAAGAGTCCTGCACAGAGTCTTGAATCAAAGTGGGAAAATAACTTGACCTGAGGGCTGGGTGGGCCTTTGAAAGATAAATTACAATACATTTGATATTATGATGAGAATTTATTTTATCCTGTTTTGCATGACTATATGTTGCTTTGCTTTAATTCTGTATTTATGAAGCTTGCAGTGTTTTTCTTTGGCTTTCTTAGTTGTAACCGCAGATTTAGCAGTTTCTTTTGTGTACCACTTGCCTCCCAGAATTTGGCCCAACAGTTTTAAGTAGCTGAACGATTTATCGAGGACAGATCAGCTGAAATGTGGCTCAACTTTAGTAAAGCAGACGGAATGACATAAGGTTAGGTGACTGATGTGTGAGTTTTTGAATTTGATTTGGTTTTACATGGAAAGGTTGAAGCAATGATCCATGTATTCTAATAAAAATCATCAGTACAAATCAAATAAAATCTGGCTTAGTGGCTATTTTCCCACTGTCACTCATGGCTGGCCTGTGCTGTTACAGACCACATTTGGCAGGCACTGGTTTTTTCTACCACAACATCTTAAAGTTGCATTGCAATCTTTGCTATGTTAAGAAGGCATCTTTTCTAATCAAACTTACTGCTAATCTCATCAGATATATCATTATTCTCTACTGACAGCTCTGGCTTCTCCTGAACCCTTTCTCTGCTTCTTGTTTTCTCTCAAGATGCCTGGTTATTGTCATTCTTCAGGTCTTTGTGTTTATTTCCTTTCAAACCAAGGTCATTTCTTCCATCCCTGAGGAAGAGTTACAGCTTTCCACCTTCCACTTAGTGGATTTGTAGGACCCGTACATCATAGCAGCTCGTCTCTCTCTGACCAGTAGTCCATTGGTTATTAGATGGACAAAAGGCAGGCAGCATCCAAGTTGCAGACCCACTAAAAGAACAACATGCTTATTCCCATGAATTTGATTTATTTAAGCTTAAGAAAATACCAGTTGATTCTAATGCGTTTCAATTTCTACCCCCAAAAGCCGGACTCGTAAATTAATACAGATGTATTTCGACTACTTTAGTTATGAGAGTGTTTTAAGTACTTGAAAGTGAAAGGAAGAGTAGTAGCATGCTTAGGGGAAGGGTGCAGTCCATTTTTGTCATTATAGCCCAGACCTGCTATAACAGCCCTGGGCCTTTCGCAGACCAGTGGCGCGCTGTCATGTGGCGATATGGTGCTGTGAGGGCAGCTCAGAGGGGTTCAGCAATGTTTTCATTGCTGATGTGATTAAAAAATGCATATTGCTAGATCTGAAAACTTGGTCTTTATAATGCTATCGAATTTTCCTATGTTTTGCAAGTATTCTAATAAACTTAAGCAAGTATTCTGTTACCTGTTAGAATGAAAGATGGGAATGAAATGGCTTCTTTTGTATTAGATAACTACCAATTGCTTTTTCTTCTGATTTTTTTTTTCATGCTTTTGAAAAATGGTATTAGTCTGCTTATTCTTAAGTATGCAACTTCTTTTGATCCCAATTTCATACTTTCAGTGATTCCAGATAAATCTTTTAAAATGAGATGAATACAAAAACAATTTTCAGAAGCAGAAAGCATAATACACAAGCATGGTTACATTATTGTGAGATAAAATGTAAAACCCTTCAGGTCACCAGTCAGACTTTTCTGACTGCGTGCACACACACACACACACACACACATTTATAAGCCCAACTTGGCAAAACCTTTGCCATGTCTGCCAAGCATTTGGCTGAAATGGAATTATAGGGAAATTTTTCTAAGCATCTATAAATCAGAGTTGAAATCCACCAGCACTGTCCAGTTAATAAAATGACATGAGATTCACCCAAGGTTAGTTAAAGGGACCATTTCCAAATTGATGACAATAAGTTAACTCATTAAATATTGTACAATATGCATATGTTCTGTTAAGTGACCAAGTTTCACTCATAATCTTTTCTATGCTCAAGCTTCTGTCCTCACTTTTTGGCTTTGGCGAGGTCATTTGTGTACCTGACCTTTCAATGTGCAAATATATTCTTTTTAAGGTGTCAGTTAATTACCAGTTTAAAAAACTTAGATATTTTCCACTTTTTTTTTTGGTCAGCCTACAGAAATCACACCAGATTTTCTTGTGTCACAAGAGCAGTTCTGTACTCATTTGATTTTACTTGGGACGCACCGCTGCCTTGGCGGATCTCCTTTGTGCACGGTGGTTTCAGAACGCGGTGCACAGAGGCAGGGAACCCCATTCCGGGCGCATGGACTCCAGGATGGGTTATTTCACTTGGCTTTATGCACTGCATTGATCACTAGTGGGTTGCTCAATCTCGTCTGAATAATTTCCAAGTTAATAGTATATGTGTCTTCATTTATTCTAGTTGCTGTCCTCCTCACCCCCACTGAGGTCACACTGCTACCACTAATAATGTTATCTATTGAGATGTCACCAGTGCATAAATAAACAATTGATGAATATTTCTTACCAATTCAGATAGGACAGAAATTTCAGTCAAGTTTTGCATAGCTTGCCCTACAATTCTGTGGCTTTAAAAACCAGAGATCTGTGAGGTTGCCTCGGACATTGTAAAGGGATATCAATGATATGAAGGTGGGTGAAGTGGGTGTTGAGGGAATTTTCACTTTTTATACTTTTGTGTTTTAATTTTTTAATTAAGAACATAATTAAAAAGTATCTGTAATAGTCTTAAAGTATCTCCCCGTAGATTGCTGATTAGTTTCACAGGGAAAATTTGTAATTATACAGTGGAGAATTCCCATAATACCTTGACCAGGTGATGAAATCAGCATAACAAATGAAGGGGGCAGACCACCACACCATCCTGTGGCTTTTATGTGATATCCTGGGAAAGACACAAGGCCACTTATATAGTAGTATATCCACCTGAATATAATCATGAGGAAGCATCAGATAAAGTCGAATTGAGAAACATTCTATAAACGAACTGACCTGTATTCTTCAAAAATACCAATATTCCAAAAAGAAAAGGAAGACTGAGAAACTATTACTGGTTAAAATAGGTGAGAGAGAGGTGCTGATTAAATGCGGTGACTAATCCGGGATTTTGTGTGTGTGTACCTATACGTGAGATCAGTTGTCATTTATGGACTGTGGATTAGATAAAATCATTATATCAAAGATAGGTTTGCTGATTTTGATAACTATACTGTTTTGTTTTTAGGAAATAAACACAGAATGCGTGGATATGACTGACGCAACCTACTTGCAATGGTTGAGACACAGCAAATTATGTAGTTTTGTTTTATTTTTATTTATCCTCACCCAAGGACATTTTTCCATTTTTTGTTCTGATAGAGCGGGAGGGAGAGAGAGGAAGAGAGTGAGAGAGAAACATCGATGTGAAGGGACACATCGAGTGGCTGCCACCCGCACGACCAACCAGGGCCGGGGACAAACTGCAACCGAGGTACATGCCCTTAGCGGGAACCGAACCCGGGTCTCTCTGTACCGCAGGCCCACGCTCTAACCACTGAGCCAAACCGGCCAGGGCAAATTATGTAGTTTTAATTGCATTGTGATTAAAAGCTTTTGAAAATAAAAGGTGGAGAAACATAGGCACAATTTAAAAATATATTGTTTATGGACTTTAATCTCTTATTTTTTCTTAAATTACTTTCCAGGTAGGGCCAGATTATCTGCGGGGATTTTTTGCGGTCCCTGGGGTATTTTGATGGTCAGCCACAATCTACAACAATATTTTTTATTTACATATCTATATCTATATTTCTATATCTATATCCATATCCATGTCTATATCTGTCTATCTATATATGTGTGTGTGTATTTTTCTTTCCAGAAAGAGTTGTTAGAGTTATTTTGAGATTGATCAGGTGCCACTAGATAAGTAGCAGAAAATTCCTCAAACTTGGAGTGAAAGGGTGAAAATTAACTTTGTTTAGTGTGAGGAAATGAACTTGGTGCAATGTTGTTGTATTATTTGTGGGTTTCAGCCTGGTCAGAGCAGTCTGCATGCAGTTCAGGTCACTTACTGTTCTTTAAATACCACAAAAATTAAATTCTGTCTTAAAATTCTATTCTCTCACAATTCTGATCATCAAACTTCTATTATGTGGTTAAGTATGCAGTATCAGACTGTATATTTAGGCAAATGCATTCTGTCGAGCCCATTAAGTAAAAAATAAAGAGATTTCCCCCTGTCCAAGCTATTACAATATCACGTTTGTAAATTAATTCAGATTTATTTTTAATGGGACTGCTTCCCTTCAAATACATGTGGAGATGGTTTTATAAAACTCTAAACCGTTTGTACATTTTTACAGATTTCTATTTTACATGTTTGGTACTGATTTACCTCTTTTTATTGCAACAGAGATAAAGAATTAGTAGTTTAAAACAGTAGGGACTACATGTTCTGCTGTGATCAAGGAATTAGATAATCTGGCTTGTTTGCTTAAGGGGTCTGTATCTTGAGACTTTTATAGGGTAGTATGAAGGCTCTGAGCCTTCTTATTATGCCAATACCCAGAAGATTGCTTTAATGAGAAGTAAAGGGCCTTTTTCCAATTACAAGGGAATAATTGTATTAAGTTCCTGTGTTATGTCAACCTGCTTTGATTTGATTACTGCAAAAGAAATGGATTTATCTGTCAGTGTTACTTAATTAAGCCTTCTCATTGATGTTTTGCAGAGTAATATAGTGTGGTTTGCACATTTGAGCCTAAATACAAAGAAAATTGGCCTAAAACTAAGACATGACCCCTGAAGATAACATGTAAGATTGATTGCTTGTCATTGCCAGGCCAGGGGCTTCAGTGTTAAACACAGGTAGAGGATTGGGATGTTGAAAGGATAAAGGAAAATCAGTTTATGGAGTGATTATTTCTGTTTTAGAAAACGGATTTTACGAAAGATTTTTTAATATTTAAAACTGTTTGTCCACCAATATTAGCCAAGCACCTGGAATAGGGCATGAGATGAAGTGAGACTAGAAGAAACAGGAGAAGTAGGCTTTGTTAAAGGTGAAAAGGAAAGAGAAGCTAAAGAAGAAAGCAAAAGGAATGATGCCATTTGGGAGAAGTGGACCATTGTGGTTATGCAGAGCAATTACAGCCCACAAATATTTCAATTAAGCCAGCATCCCTTTCCCAGAGCCTCACAAATGGCACCCTAGGGAGAGCAGAGGTATAGGGGGGAAAGAAGGAAAGATAAAATTGTTATATGTTCATCTTGGCTCCTTTTCTCTCTCCATTGGAATAAATGTAATAAATTATTTATCAGATAGGGATTTTAAATATCAATTTGTATATCTTAAGTCATTACAGTATTATCTATTTTGCACCATAAAATTGCATGTATAATTTGAAAAAATGCATGTATAGTTGCATGTACGTTATCAGAGTTACATATTTTATTCTATTAAGATATGAATAATATTAAAAAAAATTTTTTTTGTGTAACATTTTCTTTTCTAAAGTATCTACCTTTTATTCTTTCACATTTTGTGATGTCTATTGGTATATGCATCCTTAAGAGGTACCAAGCACCTAATTAAAATGTCCCCAAAGTGCCCTGGCTCAGCGGTTGGAGCGTCGGCCTGCGGATTGAAGAGCCCTGGGTTCAGTTCCCGCTAAGGGCACGTACGTCAGCTGCAGTTTGTTCCCGGCCCTGGTTGGGTTGTGTGGGTGGCAACCAGTTGATGTGTCTCTCTCACATCAATGTTTCTCTCTCCCTCCCGCTCTATCTGAAGATAAAAATGCAAAAAAAAAAAAAAAAAATCCCCCAAATTATATTCACTTTTAATTTAGGTACTTTGAAGCTTATATATATAGTATCGGAGTTACATGGTATGTTTTAAAGTCTTCGGGTATGGCAACTTACCTTCATTTGTTATTCTCAGTGGATTTTGAAATAAATCTCTTCACCCCTGAACATTATCTTTTAGTAAGATTGATTTTTATTAAGTACATTTAGACTGGGTACATTTCTAAAAGTCGAAGAGGCATACACAATTCACACTGCTGTGCTCTTGCCTCAGTTATTCATGGCTCTCTCTTCTGGGTTCTTGCTTCGGAAGATGAGAGCCTCAAAGGACTGACTTCTCTGTAATAGAAAGACCCTGACTGGTCAGTGTCACTCATTTGAAATGGAAGGGTGCTAAATAATGCCACATCTCCACATTTCATGGTACATTATTCAAGCCAGAATTTTATCCAAGTTAGGTTGTTATAGATGACATCCCAATTATATGGATCGATATGAAGATTTCAAGGGTACTTTGTCTCAGTTTCATAATAACTCTTTAGTCACCTTGAGTTTTGAATTTCAGAATAAGAAACACTACTGGCATGTTCCCAACAAAGTAGTTATGCATTTATTTAGTTGCTTTCATATTTTCTGAATTTTGTATTATATGAAAATGCTTTTCTTGTTTTAGAGCACAAAAAATGCAATTGACTTTATATTTTAAATATCTGAGATTATTTGGTGTACATCTTTGAAAAAGTTTATTTTGAACTTAAGGAAAATAATATTGTTATAAGCAATATTCTAAAGGACACATTAATAGAAGTTTAAGTTGGAGGGCAGTAAAGGCTAAAATACTGTAGTCATTTGCCCCTGAACAAGTTTTCCTACCATGCTTCTCTCTTCAGTATATCCACATTTTACCCTTCCTTATACACTTTATATATTTATAGTTGAACTTGTACTTGGCCTTTGAGTTTTCAGGTTTACTTGGGGAGGAACTCCGTCAGTGCCGAGAATGCCCACATTGACTGCAGTGATGAAAACAGAAGGCCAGTCTCTGTTCTCTGGGGTGAAGGATCTTAGGATTTGTGTGGGATGCAGCACCACAACCTTCCTCCTTTGCTCAGTCCATTTTGGAGGGGCTGGAAGTTTCTTGTCACTCATTACACAGATTATTCATCATGAAGTATATCTTGTCTCTTATAGAAACAGAAAGTAGTGATCATGGTCGTGTGGACGTTGTCTCTTAATATTTGAAGCTCACTCTGCCTTAGTACTCCAATTTGACTTCAGATTCCTCTACTTAAAGCTCTTATTATACTGGCTGCTAATGAAAATGTGCACATCCTTAACACGCTCTTTGCTGATGAAATATTTTGAACTCTAAATTCATCTGGCACTGACGGAGAGCATATGCCATCTCAGTTTGTGTGGAGGGCTCAGCCAAGGGTTCTTCCTGGACTAGGAAATTAGTAGGAGCCACAGATGTACGCAGTCTGTGAGTCTCCATGATGATGTGGAAGGTATTTAATAGTGTCTGTTGTTTCGGAGCAAAGGTTTTAAGACAGAGTAGACTTTAACATGTTTTAGAGTGTTCATCTTTCCAGGAAAAACTTAGCCCAGTCCCCCAATGCATTCTGAGTGTGTAGAAGCTTTCATCGGGAAATCAATATATTTCTACAAAAGTAGGGATTTGTAGACTCTTAGAGCAATGCAGAATCCTATTCTGGTTGTTTTCTGATTTCATGAAACTCTAGGGCCTTGGGTGTTTGGCATGATCTGGTGCAAAGTATGGAAAAAACCAATACACAACTCTAATGACCACAAATAGACAGAGTTAGGTAACTCTCACACTTGTTTATTTCAAATCAAGTTTACACCTACATAATATTTAGGCTGTGTTCTTAGCTTCGGCTGTGGGTCAGCATATATAATTTTTCACAGCATATTCTTTATATAGCACACGGAAATATGTTGGAATGGTGAGACATATAGAGGACATTCTAAAGGTAAAGTAAGCCATGAAACAAATCTCATGGTTACTGAATTCTCACTGTGATTGTCCTACAGAGGTTCACGGAGAAGGTGAGATTTGTTTACTCAGTGCACATTGGCTATTTATGTTAAGCAGAACTCATGGTCATAAAAAGTGAGACTCAGATTTCCTTGACCAGTTCACAATTTTACGTATTTATGTAGTGTGATTTTCTTAGATTTTGGGTGGTATTAGTAAGTTGGGCTCTCATGGCAGATATTGGTTACTGAGCATTTGCCTGGTACTTCCCTAAGTGTTTAGTAAATATTAATGAGCTCATTTACTTTAATAATAACTCCTTGAGGCCGGAAATCCTACTATGCCCTTATCTCCTGTTAGATACCTACTGTGGGTGGGTCCTAGGTTTTCACTTCAGTTTTCCTAGACCCAAGAGGCCATTAAATTTTCGAGATTGGCTGATGTCCTCAGGGCAGACATGTGCTTTCCTCCCTGGTCACAGCTTTCACTTTGATTTTGGTTTGATAATTCCTTATTCTCTAGTCAGCTGATTGGTGTTTATTATCCATCATTTTAGTTTTTGTGGGAGAGTTGTCCAAATACACTGGCCTATTTCCAATAATGGACATGAAACCCACTTACTTCACAGTTGACAAAAATGGGTTCAGAGAGGCCAGGGACTGGCTCAGACCCTA
This sequence comes from Molossus molossus, assembly GCF_014108415.1. Lineage (NCBI taxonomy): Eukaryota > Metazoa > Chordata > Mammalia > Chiroptera > Molossidae > Molossus > Molossus molossus. The sequence goes on along the minus strand of NW_023425399.1, from coordinate 103,535,453 downwards.
GAGGCGGTACGCAGAGCCCCGCTGCTGAAACCCAGGTCTCTGCCTCGACTCTCACTGCTATTTTTTCTGGTCTCTCTGATAGTTTTGATCTCATGGAAATTTGAGGAATCAAACTATAAGCCTAATGAATATAGATGGGAAATCATAGAAATGAAAAATTATGTCTGTATCTTTTCTCTAAATGGAGTTTGGTTCCAGTTCTCTCTTCATCTCACTTTGGTGTTTTAAATATTTTTTTCTTTATTGATTTTAAAGAGAGAGGGAGGGAGGGAGAGAGGGAGAGAGATAGAAACATCGATTGGCTACCTCTCGCACGTCCTCTACTGGGATCGGGCCTACAACCTGGGCATGTGCCCTGACCAGGAATCGAACCAGTGACCTCTTGGTGCATGTGTTGATGCTCAACCACTGAGCCACACCGGCTGGGCACTTTGGTGTTTTGATGCTGAAATGTCAGACATGTGAGAGGGGGCTTGTATATAACTCCTCAAATACAATGACAATTTAGATGGTCAGGCTGCCTTCTAAAGCAATTGTCTATCCCATGAAAGTCTATCCCATGTGTCTGTCTTAGTTTAGGGTAGAATAAATTTGAAAAATCATGAACAATCGAGTCTGGTTTAGTCTTGTGAAAGAATAATTTCCATTATCCACTTGCTTTTTTCTCCTTTCCCTTCTGCTGCCTCAGTTATTCTTTCTGTTATTTATTCTCATCTTGGATGGAGGTGGTAACAGAACAGGAGATGCTCATTGAGAACCTTCTTTCACTCTGCTTCGCCTCAGTGGCTTCGAGGATCTTGACACCCTCTTCATTTCCCTGCAGTGTACGTTTTGATAAGCTCATCGTACCACTGGCTTTGCTGTTCTCCTACTTATATTTTTCAGTCTCTTGATTTCCTCTAATATTTACTTTTATATAATTGGTATCGTATAGAGTTCTGCAATCTTCTGTGGACACAAGAATGGGCATTAGCTGCCAACTAAATACATTTGCCTGGACAGAAGTGCTGGTCGTGGAGAGACCTGCGGTTCTCACCAGGAGGACGTTTTCCTGGTGGAGAAAAGCACTCATTGGTGTGTAGCATTGACAGCAGCTGTGTTGGCCAGCTCTGCCACTTACTGTCACCTTGGGGAAGGTATCTGTGCCATGTAAGCCTCAGTTCTCCATATATAAAGTGGAGATACTGTTAGTGCGTTGAAGTGCTTAGCACAGTGTCTGACACATATCTAAGACACTAAATGTTAACTGCTATTATATTTTGAGAGATAAAGAACAGTTTAGGCAGATGGAACAGAGGTACCAAAACATGGGGGATATGAGCGTGTGTGCAGTGTTCTGAGGCCATGTGTGGGGTTTACATAAGAAAATGCGTCTGGGCAAGAACCATGGGGATGCAGTTGTGGTGGGGGTGTGTACTGAATGCTGCTGAAATCTGCAACCTAGGCATGGATTTAAAGAGAGGGAGTTGAGACAGGCGATTGTTGGAGTGGGGCATGCAGCTGTCTTGTGCTCCCAGTAGAATAGGGTGGTGGATCTTGAACTCCCGTGTACGTGAAAATTACTCGGGGAACTTTTGAAAAACACTGTGTGTGTGTGTGTGTGTGTGTGTGTGTTTATGTGTGTTCATCCCCCTTCCCAGGCCCAGTCCCTGGAAATTCAGACTCACTAGGTCTGCCTTGGACCCTAAGCTGCTGATATTTGATGAGCACACCATGGGATTCTGATGCCCAGTGGTCCTCAGATGCACTTCCAGAGCCCTGGGATCTTGTTGAGGACATGCATGCCAATTTACTGGCAGTTCTGATGAAACTCAGTGGGAGGGAAGATAGAAACAAAAAAATATAAAAGTAGCATGTTTACATTCATTATGAGTTACAAATATCCATGCTTTAGCCTTGTGTTTCCCTGCTATGGATGAATGAGCACCAGTTAAACAGATATATTTTCAAAGATAAAATACAATCAGCATATAATATATTGTTCTATTTAGGTTTTGGAGAGCTAGGGATTCGCCCTTATCTCCTAGATCTAGCGGGAGGCCAGGGGGTGGAAAAGCCTGTTAAAAAGAGCAATACCCGGCAGGAAGGTGCACAGCACGAGGTCAGGAAATGAGAAAGGTGGGAATGGGAAAGGATGGCAAAAGAGCAGTGAGATTTGATTGGTTGAGAATCTTATTTGCTAAGGAACCCAGCTAGTATTTAACCTGGTTTTTGTTGTTGTTGTTTTTAAACTAAACTTTCAGCATTTTTAATTAGTGGAATGCTCACTTGCTTTTGAAATTGCCCAGTTGGGAATACCCAAGTTTTGATGTATTTTATCTGCCTGCTAATTCTTTATTTTGTGGACAGAACATTTTATATAAAGGTCTCTTGAAACACTCTAGCTCAGGTCTGGGTTAAAAATACATGTCACTCTGCATTTAGTAAGAGTTCATACTGAATTATAAATAAAATTCCAGTTTATCTGTTCTCCAACTAATTCTTTCTTTTTGCTTTTTAATATGATTTTTTCATAAACACAGGGCTTCTCCATCCTGGCACAATTGACATTTGGGGCCAAAACATTTTTTTTTTTTTGTTATGTGGGATTGTTCTGTGTATCTGTAGGATGCTTAGCAGCATCCTGGTTTCTACCCACTAGATGCCAGTACATTCCTCCCTACACCCTCCTGAAGTTGTGACAACTCAAAATGTCTTCAGACGTTGCCACATGTGCTCTGGGGGCCATAATAGCCCCTGGTGGAGAACTGGTCTTATTTCCTCCTAGTCTCTGACCACTTTTTGTTGTTGTTGTTGTTGTTGTTGTTGTTGTTGTTGTTAATCCTCACCCAAGGATATTTTTTCATTGACTTTTAGATAGAGCTAGAGTGGAGGGGAGGGAAGGTGGGGGGGAGCGGGAGAGAGAGAGAGAGAGAGAGAGAGAGAGAGAGAGAGAGAGAGAGGTGAGAGAGACACATCAATTGGTTGCCCCCCTTAAGACCCGGACTGACCAGGGATCTAAACTGCTACCCAGGTGCATGCCCTTGATCTGGAATCAAACTTGTGACCCTTCAGTCTGTGGGCTGGTGTTCTAACTGCTGAGCTAAACCAGTCTGGGCCCCTCCTACTTTTTTTGTTTAAAATCCTCTTTGAAAATTGAAATGATAAAATGTGTCTAAATAATATGACATCTTATGATAGAGGTAGGGGTTTATCCCTTTCCTTCGTTATTTTTTGGCCAAAGTTAAGAGCAGGCATTTCTCCCATTAATCCAAGCTGGCTGTTTCAGGTAACAAGTACTCTAAGATGTGCCAGACTTCAGAAAAGCTGCATTGTTTGAGAGATTTTGTCACTTACAGTGTTTTTTGTTTGTTTTTGCTGAAAATAGTTGGTTATTGGTTAAGGATGAAGCAAGCCGTGTAGACCACAGAACTGATTCACGTGAGAATCCAGAGGGTTCCACATCATTTCTTTGTGTACTTCAGTTCAGCCTACATGGGCTAGGCCAGGAGGTTGGTTGTTAAACAGCAGGTTGGGAGAAAGTATTGCACCTTCTCTCCAGATTGGATGCACTCCCAAGAGCTTTCTTGACATTCCTTAAAACTCACAGTCCCTGATTTTAGCTGTCCACAGGGGACATCGCTTTGCAGTTGCTTTTATCTTCTGAAACACCAAAAAAGAAACCAAAATAAGTTGTTTAAAAAAGAAAGAATTCAAGTTTAGTGCTGAGAGTTGTTTTTTATTGTTGTTCTGGTCCATCTCTTAAGATATTCTAAAACGATGTGTACGCCACGGTACCTAAAAAAATAAGTCAATTAATTATACTGTGACTACTTCTGCTGGTAAGAAAATAGCAGTAATAAAAGGAATGACAGTAGAGCATAAAGAGAATAAACAGTATCACTGGAATGTTAGGAAACACAATAAATGGGATTATGTCTGCTGAACCAAAGTTTCACACCTCCTCCTCCACTTCTGCCAAGGGAACTTTGTGATGGCCATCTGTTATCAACCGTGATCAAAATAATAGAACAGTGAAACTTTTTATACTTACAAAGGGCCTTTCATCAAAAATCTCAAAGTTGCTTCTAAATATAGAGTGACTGATCTTTAAAATCTTAAAACACTTTTCTGTTTTAAGCAATTAATATGATAACTTAGTTGTTACACTCTCTACCCCGAGTACTTGCTGCTTGACACCCTGACTGAGCAGTTAGCAGTCGGTCAGCATTAGAACTTTGTGCTCCTGGTCTTAGAAGAATGCCAACTTCCCAGTGGTTCATGTAGGTCTCCTCGCCATCACTGACCAGCGTGAAGCTTTGAGAACTTTCCACATCTCACTGTCCAGATGAAGGATTGGAGACCAAGCGGCCAGTCCATTAAAAAGAAATAAATGAATGAATGAATGAATGAATAAATAAATAAATAAAAAACTGAGGTAGTGTTATCTTAACTTAAAAAACAAAATTCCAATATGCATGTAGTGTACTGGTAGAAATAGATGACTGGATTCTTTTTAGTCTTGTATATTTTGTTGCATGTCTGTTGTCTGGTGTGACAAGTGTTGGCTAGAGAACAGAGCATTCAGGAGTATTATGGCAGGGATGCTGCCGATGTTAGTATGACTATTTACCTGTATTTAACTTTGTTTTTTTGTATTAAGGTTGTGTTAATGTATTTTTACACTTCTTTTGTCCAGAGGATTTAAATAAAACTTTAAGTGCAGTTTTTTGTCTATAAAAGTTGAGGCTCTGAAACACTGTGAAAGATGGAAGTAATTTTTATGTTCATACCTCTGGTTCCTGAGGGTCCAGTTCATTTTTGCTGTGAATTTAAATGAGTTAATTTAAGTAGACGGGTCAGAAGCCACTATCATTGTGGTAGCCTGTGCCTGATTCTTAATTAAAGGCAACAGGAGATTAATTTGAAACATTAATTTAAAAGTGCATATACAAAAAGAAAGAATTATTGCAAGGAAGCCTAAAGAACTTTTCTCTTGTCCCTAGATGTAGAAGACAGAAGTAGCTCAGGGTCCTGGGGGAATGGAGGACATCCAAGCCCATCCAGGGTAAGTATATCTAATCTTTCTTCCCCCATCCAGACATCCCACATATGTAAATTGACAAACTGAAGGTGAGTTTCTCTCAAGCAAGCACACACACAACTGTACAGATATATATGCACACTAAGTTTAATAAGGATCAGCTTGTGTTTGGATTTTCTTTTTTATTCTCTTATTGGATGCTACTATTGAATTAGACACCTGTTCTACTGCTAACCAGAAGAAAAATCTTTCATTAAATATTTGACTTTACTTTTCCAGTTATTGATCTAGTATTATAGAAAGTTATTTTTTGTAGATGGCACATCTTTGGAAAAAATCCTAGTACTGCATCCCTGTAATACATTGGTGTAAATAGACTACTGAATAATTCTGAAAATGTAGTATGAAGGTCTAGCCTATCAGTATAATCTACATACTAAATCTGGGTTGATTTCACTTTGTAAACATGTTATTATTCCACCAGTAGTGCTTTTGGTTGCCATTGAGCCTCATTCATTTATTTGGAGTCAGATTTTTCCTACTCTTTTGTTGTTGTTTTTTTAAAGGAGGGACATCTGTAATTCTTTCTTTTTTTAAAAAATATGTTTTTATTGGTTTTTTTAGAGAGAGGAAGGGAGAGAGAGATAGAAACATCGATGTGAGAGGGAAATATCAATCGGCTGTCTCCTGCTCGAGCCTGCAACCTGGGCATGTGCCCGACTCGGAATTGAACCAGGCCCTCTCAGTCCATGGGATCACGCTCAATCCACTGAGCCACACCGGCCGGACAGATTTTTGCTACTCTTTTTCATGGTTTTCCTTCATAATTTAGTTGTTAGTTAGCTTTGGTATAATGGGATGACCATGGAATGGGATGGGAGAGGGTGGTTAGGCCATATGTGTTTCTGTATGTGTATGATTTGGGCATGTCATTTCACCTTTTTGATCTTCATTTTCCTAATGTATAAAATGAAGAACTGGAACCAGCGGATCCTTTATGTTCCTTCCAACTTGTATAATCTGTCTTCTGCTAAATTATTTCTAGGCTCTCTAAAATCTATGCCAGCTTTTATAATATACATATAATGCCCCAAATTAAAAATAGACTTAGAGCACATAGCTGAACAAACATCTGTACCTCCCCCAACCAGCTATATAGATGAAGCATTCTGTAGGGAGTATACCATTTTACTGTAAGTATTCACATAAATTTGATGGGGGGAGGGCGAGTCTTTGTTTCGGCAAAAGAGGTAAGGAAGGTAGGTAATCAAGCTGTAAAAGGAGGACATTTCAGCCATGGTTATCCATTTCCACTTGTCCTTCGGCCCTGTGGTTCTCACTCCAGCCTTCAGGGTACAGCAGGATCTCTAAGCTTACCAGCAACTTTGTTCAGCCCTTGTACCAGCTGTCGAGTTTGACATTCTCTAGTGCATTGTATGGACGGGTTGAGGAAATCTTTCCTCCTCCTCATGTTACAGTCTGCACTTGCAGAAATAAATCCATTCCCCTTGACAAGAAGTGTAGGAGATGCCAGTGCTTCCCTCTGTTTAGTTCATTCAGACCTACTTAATTTCTTAGGATTTCTCAGTTTAATACACAGAGTACTTTTCAATGTATTTCTGAGAAGAAGATCCATTTAGGATCATCCTGACTCGTGTTTAGTGTTCGTTAACTGTTCTGCCACTTTATCAGGGAAAATATTGGTGAATAGTTTGAATCAATATTTTGCTATTTATATTTTCTAAATCCAGGGAGTTGGCATGAGACAGATTATTGTGGCTGACGTGTACCTATACAACCTAAGTCTCTCTTTTCTCATCTTAAAATGGTGATATTATAGACTACCTTGCAGTACTATGCTGAGGTTTAAATCGGATAATGTTTAAGTTGTTAGAATACTCTTCAGTATGGGGACACATAATAATTAGTACTGTGCAGTACTTGGTATAGAATGAGTGCGTGTAAACCCCATGCTGGGTGTGTGGCATGTTTCTGTACACTGACATGTTGACAGCATCAGGTTACAGCATCATTCACCTGAATTTTTACAAATGAGGAAAAGCAATTGAAGCAGCCCTGTGCGGAACTTGAAGGGTCCCAGTTATTCTCTCGTGAGCTGACGTGCATTTCGTGTTCCATACAGCACCGTCTTTTTTATGTGGGCAGATCCTGCCCTTTGGCTAACATGCCAGCTGACACCTCTGAGCAAATTTGACGTAGTCTCTATGGGCAGTGCGGCCAGCTGAGCAGAACGACTTTTCTTTTTCCTTTTTAGTTACTTAGTGCACCTTAGTAGATTAAAATTTGAAACATATAATATACAAGTATATGATTTTCTTTCATATAGGCTTTCATTTCCTTCATGAGAAAAGTAAGTGACTGGGCAGTTTAAAAACATTTTAATTTTAAATTCCCATTAAAACAATGATTTAATCATAGTAATGACAGAATTACTGTCTGTTTTAAAACTATATTTGTGGCACACTAGTCTAAACCTAGAAGTACTAATTTATAGTAAAGTCCTGATGTTCATTCATAGTCATATTGTAATAATTTTAATATTCTCTGTGTTATTTATAGAATGATCCAATTCTCTTACAACCACAATAACAACTATAACAAAACATTGAAATTTCAATATCATAAAAACCACATGTTGCTTTTTCAAAGACTCTACCTGCATCTTCCAGAAGCTGTTTATGATAGGCTGTGGGTAGTTTTCTCCTGTAGTACAGCCTTACTGTTTTAGGAAGGACAGTGTGGGCGTATCAAAATAAAAACTTTTAATATTTACAATGTATTTTATTTATAAGGTGTTTTACCTGCATTATTTCATTTAATCACACCAACAACTTTATGCAACTTAGGTCGATTATTATTGTTCCCTGGAGTTCACCGCAGCTGTGAGGATAATTCAAACTGCAGACACTAGAGCCCTCTCTTAACCTGCACCAGTGAAGATGCACTTTCCTCATGATGAGGTTCCTAGGTCAGGATGGTGGACTCTACTCTCTTTGAGTCAGAGAGGTCTCAACAGTGGGAGCGTATTTCAGTGCTGATTTAGTTCATGTAAAATTGAAACTTATGCTGTTATTTTATTTACAGAACTATGGAGATGGGACTCCCTATGACCACATGACCAGCAGGGACCTTGGGTCACATGACAATCTCTCTCCACCTTTTGTCAATTCCAGAATACAAAGTAAGACAAATTTTAAATTAACATGATTTTTTTTTTTTTTTCACTGTATATGTTTTACCATGGAAAGGAGAACACAAGCCCAGATAGTTGTTCTGGTTTTAGGAACCTGGATTTTTAGTCAGTTCTCTGTAGTAATTTTAAACTGTAGGAAAAATAGTCTGTGCTTCGTAATAGCACATGAAGAACTAAGTGTCATGACCATGTGTAATTACAGAATTTCATTGAATCTGCATGGAAGTTTTGTCTTCCTTAGACACAAAGCACTTACTGCAATTTCTTTTGCAATAGTAGTTTTCTAAGGAAAGGGTGCTGAAATAAAAGTGGTGACTATTTAAAATAAAAATATCATTGGGTCTGCCAGTTGGCAATGAATTATAGTCAGTATTAGCTGTGAATTTTCATTAATATGGGTTATGGAAACCCCTTTAATAATGGGAATAGTGTGCTTAATAGCTTATTGCGTTTAAGTCAGAGTAGTGCCTTCAAGTTGAATTGTGAAGTCTGGTTGTGTGTGTATCAAGGGGTGAACTTCATGCTGGTGGTCTGGGCAGTCAGCACCCTGCTTCCCTGGGGGTGAGCTCTGGAGTTTGATGCAGTCTGTGTGTCTGCAGCCGCCTTGTTCTGCTGGGGCCGTAGGGAGGTTCCCTGCCTTGACTGCCCTGGAGGGCGTTTGCTGAACGGCCTTGACCTGAGCAATGAAAAGATCATTTGTAATCGCTTAAGAGGTCTCCATAGCTGGCTCCTTTACTTTTGATTGAAAAAATAATCTTTGTTCTAGTAAATGTGAGTTTTTAACAATATTAGTAAATCTCTCAACTTGGTCAAATTTTATAGGCCAAATTTCATTTATCCTCAATAAATAAAGTTAAATTTCTTGGAGCAAGCTGTTGGCCAGTACTCCAAGGAAAACATACAGCCATGATTATATCATCTAAAACATAACTGACAATGCTTTCGAGACTGTCCCGAGTTTTAAGCCTTGGAATATACTTGTCACTTAAGATGTAGGTAGACCTTGAATCTCAGAATTTTCCCCCTCAAAATCATTATTAAATCCATCTTAGGAATTTCAGGTATTGAACATAAAATAGAGAAAGCAGAGAAACACTAGCAATTTATTTTTAATGGATAATATCATATGTTGTTCCCTTACATGTCATCCCAACTTTGAGAATCACAAAGTTGTCTTTGATCATAGGTTGTTCTTATATTGTGCTGTTTTTACTTTAAAATGGTAAATTTAATGTATGTATTTGTTTTAACTTTGTAGCTAAAACAAGAATCCCAGTTTTTCATCAGTTGTTGCTGGGAAGGTATAATACGTTTCCTGTTTTCAGGATATACAGATGCAGATGGTTAGATATATTTATCAACTTAAAATTTAAAGAACAACTTTAGATGCTTCAATGACAGTAGTAATAATTTTAAATTCTAATGCCATTGCTTCTCTTTTCATCCCCACCCAAACTTCATAAAAAGAAAAAATTAATTTGAAAACAAAAATCTTGAGGAGTAACACCTACAGAAAGAGTATATTAAAGAACTTCCTTAGTAGATTCTAAAATTATCCTCTGACAAGCTAGAGTAAGTAAAGTAGAATAAATAAATTACTACTTTTATTTAGAAGTTCATGTAATACACATTTAAAATGTTTCCTGCCCTGGCCGGTTTAGCTCAGCAGTTAGAGTGTCAGCCAGTAGACCGAGTGGTCTCAGGTTCAATTCCTGGCAAGGGCATGTACCTGGGTTGCAAGTTCGATCCCTGGCCCTGGTCAGGTTTGTGTGAGGCAGCCAGTCTGTCTGTCTCTCTCACATCGATGTTTCTCTCTCTCTCTCTCCATCCCTCCTTTCCACGCTATCAAAAAATCAATGGAAATATATCCTTGAGTGAGGCTTTACAAGGAAAAAAATGTTTTCCTAAAGAACAACTTGATAAATTAATATTACAGAATATACTAAGCAGTACAAAAATAGTAAATAATTGTGTTGTTCCTGTATCCTTGTGAGCAACTGTTTTACCAACCGAATTCATTTTCAATCCAAATATTTAAAATATAAGTGGGATGAGAGTCTAGAGGGAAGAGTTCTTTTCACTTAGTTGTTGTTTAAGCTGAAAGTCAATGTCAGTTGTGTTCTTTTATCCAGTCTGCCCTCCTTCCCATTAAACTCTTAAATATGGAGGCCAAGACAGTCTCCTGCATTGTGATAGGAAATGCTACTATGTCCGGAGGCTCCCACCCACTGTTCCCAATGAAAGGGCTTCTCTGTTAGATAAGCTGTCTGGTCTGAAACATGGCTCTTTATTGTTTACAAACTGCTACATTTTCCACCTCAAGCAGATTTTTGCACTGAAAAGAATTGTGCTTGAGCTAAATGGTTTATCTGACATTAACAGTGCAGTGTCAGACTGGGGTCAGGGAAGTCTCCCTCAGATCCAGAGAGCATGGTGCAGGGTGCAAAAAAAGGAAAACGGGAGAAAAAGACATTTAAACAACTATAGAATACCTTGCATTTTTAGTTTAGAGAAGAATTTTTATGAAATATTTTTAGAGAACTGACTGTGATGCTGAATTAAAAACTCTTCCCACCCTTATAATTTCTCACATCCCAAACGCCTTCGTGATTGGCTTGAGCATCTCAGGGCTAGATTCGGGAACAAAGATTCTCATTGATTGTGCTCAAGCTGCTGTTTATTTAAAATGAAATCACTTTTGACATGAGCGATGCTTGGTGTTATGTTGCATAGATAGGTCGTTTTTAAGAAATTAAAAGCAACTAGTTTACAAAGGGAGACAGACCAAATAAGATCTATTAGCATAGAGAACAATTTGAACTCATAGAATATAAGGTATATTCTAAACTGTTCTTTGTGTCCAAATCCATACTCTGTGTTACAATCTTTGTGGAAGTTCTTATTCTACTAAAAGAAGGTATTATACTTCAATGTAAGTTTTTGACAATACTCCAGTATCCATTCTCAGAATCTTTAGTTTTCATTAATTACAAAGGATTTCTTTACATGTCAGAGACTTAATTCTACTATGATGTCACATTAGGGTAAAAGCTATAGCATCAGGAATAAATCAGCCACTTTATTGGACCAGATTCTCTATTGTCAAATCAATCAAGCCTATAACTGAATTAGGCGTCTGCTACAGAAATAAGTGACACTAATTTTACGGGAAAGAGTTATTAACTGCAGATGACCTGGTTTTTTTTTGTGTTTTTTTTTCTGTAAACTGTTCACTTAGTGAGATGTAGTTTATTATAAGAAAAGAAAAAAGTAATGAAGCACCTTCTCTTTTTGGGGGTGAATTAATGTTATATATTTTGTTCTTTATGGTAGCCCACTATTTTGGAGAAATGATGCAGGAGTTGCTAACATTTACTCATAAACTTTTATGCTAATAAAACCCTTTATTACAATTCTGAACTTTGTTATTTTATGTGAGTGATTTTGTATAAATGTTACAGTTTTTGTAATATAATACTTATATTCAGCACCAAAATAATAAAACTCAATTTATTTGTGTATCTCATTTATGAAAAATGGGTTATAATTTATAAGATCAATAGAGTGACTCCACTAACGTACCCTTTTAGAAACAAGCTTTCATATCTGAATATAGAACCCTATTGAATAGTTTATGAATCCCTGAAGTAAAAATGAACACAAGAGCACTTGTGCAAGCGTGTGCATACACATGCTTATTGTGCTAGAAGAATTAATGACATTTCTTGGTTTATAAGTTTGCACTACTCTTTCCGTTGCTGCCTGTGAATTGAGTTGCCATACAATTGAGTTGGACATTGATATTGTGTACATCCTTTAAAGAAGAGCATACTTAAAATAGACAAAACAGCAAGCCCCTAAATTTGTTTTTTGAAAAATTGAGTGCATGGCTTTTTATTTTTCTTTTGGTGTGGGGGAGTGTGGAGGAGTTGAGAGAGTTAAGCACCAAGTCACACAGCTGACTGCCCGCGTTGACCAATTGATAGACTCTTTTTTTTTTTATCCTCACCCGAGGATATTTTTCTATTTTTTGTACAGATAGAGTGGGAGGGAGAGAGAGAAAGGGAGAGAGAGAAAGAGAAACATCGACGTGAAGAGACACATCGAGTGGCTGCCACCCGCACGACCAACCAGGGCCGGGGACAAACTTGCAACCAAGGTACGCGCCCTTAGCGGGAACCGAATTCGGGTCTCTCCGGACCACAGGCCGACGCTCTAACCGCTGAGCCAAACTGGCCAGGGCTTGATAGACTCTTCTACCCAACATTTCGAGTCTCCAATCATTGCTTTCACTGGGTCAGTTTGCATTTTTACTTCTCTGAATTTCTGTGTCCTGTTTTGTACTGAGGAGAAAGCAAATCACTTTTTCCTTGTGACTGTGTGTGATTATTAATGAGAATACTGTACACTTGATCTGTTGGAAACTTGTTTGTTGACGTAAAAGCCTATACAGGTAGTCAGTGGGTGGCTTTCAGAACATGCTGGTAGGACAGAGAGGCCATGGGTCTGAGTCTTGTTCTTAAGAGGACCGTATGCTATGGAATAGTTTGAGATTCCTGGCAAGAACTACATGCATAGAGTATGAATTTGTAAAACTTTATTGTGTGTTCTTTTGCCAAGCATTAAAGTTTTGCAGGTAATGGTCCAAATATTTTTACAATAGTATCCATTATATTTTCCAGCTAAAACTTTTTGATCCAAGGAAGGATCTAAGGATGCATTTTCCTTCTATTGTTCCAGAGCCTTAATTGAAAACCAGATTGTTTGAGTGAGCAAGCTGCCACTAAGATTATAGATATGCATTTGGTAACTGCAGGATGTGAAAAGCGATACTTCTGTACGGTTGGGTGCAGCTTAGTTCAACATCAGCTGCTGTGTTTTTACATGTCCCTTTGCAGATGGTTCGGTTTCCTTATTGTGGTATTTGGTTCTTGTCCCACTAGTGATACTCTTACCAGTATACTAAATAGTTTCCCATCATAGAGTCACTGGTTTCTGAACTAGCTCAGTGGAACATTTTACTGCAGGATAGATCGAGGTTTCAGGCATAACTGAAGAAAGCTGCTGGCTTACAGGATGACCTTTGAATCTCATCTGGGTTAGCGGTTGATATTTTGATTTGGTTACTGTGGTCATATTGTGACAGCTGCTAGCTCATTATAATTCGGTTCCACTGCTCCCTTTGCCTAGCAGGAATATTTAGGTTTGTATTACTTCAAAGTGTTTATGGCTACCCTGAGTTTAGCCCAGCGTAAAGGTGAAGTGTTGTGAGCTTTTTCAAATCCCAGTGGCAGGGGCTACGGCACAGTCTTCTTGTAAAATGGCAAATGTGAGTAGATGCTAATACAGGGAGTGTTTCTTTTCATTGTAAAACTGGAAATACCCAATGAAGAGGCTCTTCCTAGGAAAACTATTTTGAAAACCTTAACCTACAAAAGGAAAAGAAGGACCATAAAGAAACATAGTGTTTTTAAAGCATGGCTAAGATTTAACTTGACCGCTTGGTCAGATTTTTGTTTTCCATGTGGGAATGTACATATTGAAAATAAAAAAAAACAGTAACTGTGCAGTAATGACAATTTCTGGTGTTCGAAAGAGCCAGAGGTCAAATAATATTTTAGTACTTCATGAAAATGGAATTGTGAATATGGATGTCCACTTTAGAAATTTCAGTCACCTTTCGAGTGTTCTGAAGTAAGAGGGTGATGTTAGGCTGCTTGCAAGGTCCTTAGTGAAGAGGTGTCTCTGTGCATTTTCACTGACTTGTTTTAATGACACTTTTTAGCTTGAGGTTATCTTGATGTCTGTTATCTGCTGTACTGATAATGTGCTAATAAGCAATTTCTGAGAGAAGAAATGTTTAAAGTGGTCTTATGTGTTGTTGGTATTATTATTATTGGTTTGGATGTTTTGTTATTTTAATATGTTAAATTAAAATATCTTCACAAAATATTAACAAATAAGACCATTTTACATGTCATCCGGAATGATTTTATTAATCCTGGTTTTGAGCTGAGTCTGGGACTCAGACTGACCCCCCACCCCCGTTTTGCCTATGAGTTAGCCACTTTTCACATCTTTAAATTGAGGGTGGAACAAACCTTAGTTAATCCCTGAGGTCATTTTCTTATGTAAGGGTTCACTGATCTTTAAGATGTGCCATTTTATATTTAGAGATGTGGATCATTCTTTGTAATCCATTTATCTCTATTTTTATGATACCTTCAAGTAATTTTGCTAGTGATATATTTTCTGAATGTAATTTGTATTTATTTATTTTTATTTTTTGGCATTTATCTTCAGATAGAGTGGGAGGGAGAAAGGGAGGAAGAGAGAGAGAAACATCAATGTGAGAGAGACACATTGAGTGGCTGCCACCCACACGACCCCAACCGGGGCTGGGGACAAACTGCAACCGAGGTTACGTGCCTTTAGCGGGAACCGAACCCGGGACTCTCTTGTCCGCAGGCCAATGCTCTAACCGCTGAGCCAAACCTGCCAGGGCTCCAAATGTAATTTTTAAAGCCTGATTCAAATAAATGTTTCTCTTTTATCTTAACTCATTTCAAATCTATAGTAAAGGGATTGAATTGATTGAGGATAAAATAATAACCTGTTAAGTTACATCACCAGGAGAAAAGTGCTTTGCATGGATCAATGTTTGGCACGGGGTTGTAGGACTTCAATAAATCGCTGTTGAATGGTTTCATTCATGAATACATCAGGTAATCAGATCTATAGGGTTTACACCCTGAATAAAAAGTCCATAAAGTCAGGCTTATATGTATGTTACTGTATCAGGAAGAAACCCTAAACCAGAGCCCTCCATATGGAAATGTATTCTATGGTGCTGTATCCTTGACTGTACAGAATATTTTTCTAATGTCAGGAACAGACCGTATGACATTGTGGTAGATTTCAGTTTTCAGTAAACACACCACAGATTATTGTACTTATAAAAGTAAAATCAATATTTTTTTGAAAGGCTACTGAAAAAGTTGTGTATTACCAGTATTCAGATAAGATAACTGATTTCCTCTGGTTCAATCAGTAAATATTTCTTTTCCTCTTTCACTGGTTTTGCTTCTTTTCCATTCAGCTCCCTGCTTTAGGGTATAGCATATTTAATGCTGTGATAAACAGTTTTATAGTCAAACTAGATGGACTATACCAGTTTTATAAAATTTAGAACTGATACCAGAAAAATGTTACTTGAAAACTACAGTTGACAGAAAAGTATAGATCTTCTAAATCAGCGGAAGATTTTTCACATGGAAACTTATTGATCCTAAGAGAAAGTACGTAAACCGTTTTAGAGCCAAGTAAAAGTAAAGCGTATCTTGTATCCTGTAGGAATGCTTTAGCCTGGAAACATAATGGAAAGTGTGACGCATGGTGGCTTACGAAGAATTGTTCTTATACTAGAAGTCGGGGTAGGCCTCTGCTGGAGTTGGATTGCTGCCCAGTGATGTCCAGGCTGGTAGCTCTGTTAGCCTTTTGTCCTTTTCCTCATTGTCTCAAGATGACTGTCACAGCTTCAGGTGCCAAGTTTGGGCTGGGTGCAGAAGGATGCAGGGAGGGTGAGCCCAGCCACATGACTGCTCTGCCCGCCTGTATCCAGGCCCATCTCCAGTGGCAGAGTTTTGGTGGGAGGATGGGAAAGTACACAGTAATTTCTCTGGCCTAATCAATGGAAAGAGACAAGAAAGAAATTGAGCATGCATATAGGGCTTAGCAACATAAGGGTTTATTTAGTTTCTTTTAAAAGAAAAGTATATACTTTTCAACTTAACAGTTTTGAAAATTAAGAACAGGGCTCAAATTTTCTTGTAATAAGCAAAATATAAAAATAGGTCTCAACTCTAAATTCTGGCCAGCAAATTAGAGAGAGATAGAGACAAAACAGAAAACATGGAGTAGACAAAAAGGTATTGAAAAGAGGAAGAAAGAGAAAGTACAGGCGTGAGTCACGCCCGGCCAGGAGTCCGCGGCACGCTGTTCTCATTTCATCTTCAAGGTCTGCGCCTTCAGTGCTCTCATTCCTTGAGCAAGGCAGCAACTAGCCAAAGTCAGCCTGTTAACTTCCGCGTCCCTGGGACCTTCACTTGTAGGTCTCCGGCCTGAATTCCTGCCACGCTCTCCAGATCACCCTGGGCAGCGGGCCCAGAGCTCCAGCTCCCAGCCTTTCCCCCCGTTCCTTTGGTGGTCTTTGGCATAGCCTCAGGTCAGTGCCCACTCCCAGTCTCCTCCTGCAGCCATTCAGCGCAGGACTGGGGCAGCAAGTCCCCAGCACGTGCCACTACAAGTGACAGACAGCGATTGTTCCCTTGCATCTCTGCCAAATGGTCTCCCGGGGACTGATGTTCAGCAACCTGCCATATTGCCGTGAAGCAGTAGACAAGAATGCCCACTGCCTGGGGCAAAGAAACCCTCGATTTTATTTTAATATGTACACAGTTGTATTTGTTGTTGTTTAATGTGGAGGATTGGTGCAGCCAGAAAATGACATTTAATTTCAACCTGCCAACATGCCACGACTGCATGAAAGTGTGGCGAGAGCTGGGTCCCACTTTCGGCCAGAAGTTCCCCACCTCTGCCGGACACAGTCACGGCAGGAATCAGGCCAGTGAGAGCGACGGGGAAGGGCCACCTGTTGTTGGAGGTGCGCCGGTGTGAAATTAACAGTGCTGCTTTGATTTGGTGGTCAAGTTTTTCTCTACGTTTTTCATTGGAACAATGCTTTCTTTGACTTTTGTGTAAGTTTGACACTTAAAAATGCCTGTGACAGATAGCATTAACCAGTGAGTGAAATTGTTGACAGGCTCCTTGGGCAGGGGATGAAGCACTGCGTTTCTCAAACCTCTCATCGCCCCTCAGCTCCAGGAGAAGCGTCAGTGCATTTACAGGGTCTGTGAACCTCAAGTCCACGAGAGTGTGTGTCTGCCTTCAGTGCCATATCGACCTTATACAAACAAGCCCGTTTTCTTTGCTCACATTATAAGGTGCATGAGGACCAGAGAAGCAAGGGAATTCAATTGTAAACGCTACAAGTCTTGAGAGGCATCATGGAATAAAGGACTAGCTAGGGGTCACTGTGGTCGTAGACTTGGCTTTTCACCTTAAGGTGACTGGGACTTTGGACACATTTCTCATGGACCCCAACTTTCATATTTCTAACGTGAAGATAGTGATATCTGCCTCACATGCTCCCCATAGTCACCGTGAGCAGTGTATGAAAGTGATAGATGGAGTAATTGCTCTGCTCTGTGACTGTTATTTTATGGAACCACAAAGCTACACATTGACTATGTCTCTTTTGTCTGTAATTAATAAAAAAATCTATATTCTTTGGGCCTTGGGTGATAGCAGTATTAAAACACCTTACTTTCTAATGAGATTGGAACAGAAGGCAAGAACAGGTGGAGATGGTATAGAATATTCAGTTCTCTAAACATCAAGACCAAAATGGAAAGATTTCTTTTTCAGGCAAAACAGTAATCCTATAAAATAAGTACCTCTTTTGCAACAACTGTGTTGAATTCAGATGTGCCCCTCTGAAATATTTTCCTACAACCATTTTTTCTCTCCAACTTAAATGTTCTCAAGTTTCATTGTTCACTTGGCTAAAAACACCTTGGTGTGGTGTCCGAGTGGTGACAAGCTGAGATTTCGCGGCCTGCATTGTAGGTCTTCTTAGTGATGGAGTAACCATTAGGTGGGATGCTCTTCACCAAGGAGATGCTGTTCAGGGAGGTGTTGGAGGGAGACAGTCTTCTTCCATTTCCGTTCATTCTTCAGAGAAGCTTGGCATAGGATACTGCCTCTGTATGTGATGAGTTTTTTATTCCCTTTATTCCCAATGGTTTCAGTCTTTCTTTAATAACTGTATTACTTTTTAGTAGAAAGAGTTATTTAGTGGGTCACATTTTCTTTCCTTCTGCAGAATATCAGGCCTATTGACCAACAGTTGCAACTGTATGGAACATAGATTAGGATTACATTAAACTAATTCCTAAACACTTAATAGATGGAGCCCAAGTGTTTTCCATCATTCTAATGATTGTTTATTAATTACTCCTCTGTTCCTTGACACATGTTTATTAATAGGAAAAAACTGTAAGGAAGCTTCAGTTTAAATTGGTGTAAAATATAGCCGATTATTATGTTTAAAATAAAACATTTAAAGCTTTCCTATGGGTTGAAAATGCCACTAAAGCCCTAATGTGGGTGAAGTGGAGGGTGGTGGGCTGAAGAAGGCTTGTTTTCAGCTGGGCATTTGTTTGACCTTGGGCAATCTTTAGTGCTTTGATGGAATTTCTCATTTGAGTAGTTTCTCTGATTTTAAATAATGACACTTTAATTTCGTTACTGTGACTTATTTTATCTAGACTGTTTTTCTGTTTATTGCATCTGACCAGCTTGGCAAAAGTGTTATGCAAACTTGAGATTCATGTAGCGAATTTTGGCAAAACGTGGAAGTGATTAATTAAATGCTACCCCCTCGTGGGCCATATTAAAGCTGAATGAAAATAGACAGTGTGTAATATCTGATAACATTTGGTGGAGAAGGGGGAGACAAAAGAAGAAAAGGATGAGAGAGAAAGAGACACATAAAAAGCTAATTTTAGACGTTCTGATCACAAAGTATGATTTTCTAGCATTGTATAATCAGCATTGGAGTAGCTAAGTCTGAAATTACTAGGTTACTAATTGCTCTTGCCTTTTCCTCACCTTGGTTATTCAGACCAAGCTGTACTCTTAACAGTTCAGTAACCAAGTCCGAATGCTTTGGATACAAGCATAAGCTCTTTATGTGTAACTGATTGGACTTAAGTGGGCGGTACCACATCATGGAGGGAAATTTATTGGTGACTCTGTCTCCTTCAGGACTCTCTGAATAATTGGAAATGAACCTAATATCTATATTTTTAGAAGCCTTAAACATTGGTCTCCTGACAGGATTAATTTCATACTTTATATTGCATGTATTTTTTAATTTTTTTTTTCATTGCAGAGTTTTTCTTTTTTTTATTTATTGATGATCTCAGAAATATTATTTTGAAAGACCACTTAAATAGATGTGGACAACCTTTGTTAGGCATCATTAGTAACTAATTATGCGAAAATATGGACCTACTAAACAGTAGTGTGCTGAAGAATTGTTTGGTGATCTTGGACAAGCCATTTTTCATTTTAACCCTGGTTTCCTTATTTCTGTTACTGACCTAACTCATAGAGATGTGGTTGGGGGGAAAGAGCTCTCTGAAATTTTTGGTTACTTCAAAAATAAAATGGTTCTATGTATACTTTTGTAATTGCATTTTCCATTCATTGCAAAGATCTATGTCTATATAGTTCGAACACAGAATTGAAAACATAACAGAAGAAAGCAACCTTGCTCATATCTTTAAAGGCATTTTAATAGTTAACGAGATTTCACCCCATCCCCTCATGAGTTTCATGTAGTTCTGAAATAAAAATTTACAGTTGTTCTCTGAACTGAGCTGATACAAGTGTAAGGGTGGAATTGAGTTCACACCTGCTCTAGATAAAAAGAAGCCTCTATGTGACTTCTTTAAAATATTCGCAGAGTAGAATAAGGAGGAGAACTCACTATTCGTACATTTGTAACTAAACAATAATGGTTCTTGTAAATAAGAAGGCAGCTGCTCTGTAAATCGGCTCTAACGTGCGGGTATTGTCCCACCTAGACGCCGTCTTTAGGTACCTGTGTGGTTGTGGAAATGTAGTTGGTTTGCACAGGCAGTGCACAGACATTAGCACTGGCAAGTGTACATATGGGAAAATCTTTGCATTTGCTAGGCCATTTAGCTGTTCAAGACATGGTCCGTTAGTCAGGCAAAGTACAGTGGCTTTTCAGACTGCTCTAGTTAAGGGGCAGGATGTGTGAAGTTGTATACACTTTGGTGGATGATTAATAATTATGTAGGCTTGGAAGGCTGTGATATAATATGTGAATTTCAGCACCTGTTTGTTTTATCAGAGCAGATCACCTCTTCTCACAGGGAAGGAGTGTCTCCGCGTGCACATGGCACATGGTGCTCCAGTGCACATGGCGTCGCAATGGCCAAGGCCGGGCAGGGCTTTGTAGCAACGCTGATCCACATAGCATTCCTATGCAGTACTGTTTTGTATGGGTTTGACTGCAGGTGACGAAACACTACTTGGAAAAAATATTTTGGTGAATTCTAATATTTGGAGACTGTTGATTTGCCAGAGAAGCTCCTACCCCTTACTCCCCCACATTAACACCCCCACAAAACAACAGTTTTTTTTTTTCCTTTATTGATTTTTTTTTAGAGATGAAGGGAGAGGGAGCGAGAGATAGAAACATCGACGAGAGAGAACATTGATTGGCCGCCTCCTGCATGCCCCCCACTGGGGATCAGGCCCACAATCTGGGCATGTGTCCTGAGCAGGAGTCGAACCGGAGACCTCTCGGTGCCTGGGTCGACGCTCAACCACGAGCCACAGCGGCCGGGCCGTGGTTGTTCTTCTATAACTTCATTACATGTGAACGTTAAGAGGGAGGGCCTTTCCCAGAGTCTGAATTGGAAGGGGCAGAGAAGAGAAGACAGGGATCCCGAGTCCAGTTTTTGCCTCGGTTGTACTGTGAACAGTTTTTACACCTCATGCCTCAGTTGTGTGGGTTTTCACGAGTGGAGGAAGCGCTTCCTTGTGGCAGCAAGGGAAAGGGTAAATCACGTATTTGTGAGAGCACAGCAGAATATCTTAGGGCTTCTGATAAGTAACATTGAAGTGCCGTCGGCATGTCTGCAGTGATACGGTCCTCGGTGTATGTATTTTTTAGCCATCTATATAAATTTTATTTGTACTAGAAGCTAACCAAATGATAAACTTCAACACTCAAATTAGTCCTTGGAGGATTCATTCATTCATCCAACAAATACTTGAAGAAAGGCTGTGCCACACAGGCCCTGTGTTAGGTACTCGATTGTGACATGTTACTTTTCTTGCCTTCAGCATGGCCCGCCGTCTAAGGAAGGAATTAGACTGGTATCAGATCATTATAAATCAGGGCATTAGGGAAAGAATCAATTTGTGCACAAGGTGCTGTTGGATTATATATCTGGGCTACCAGCCATCAGCTTCCTCACAATGACAGCTAAAATATTGTGGTGTTTGCTAAGTACTAGGCGTCTGCTAAGTACTTTACACATGTTATCTTGTTTGCTTCTTATGGTAAACCTCTTTGTTAGGCATTATTGTTCCCATTTACAGGGGGCAGTTAGGGATCAGAGAGATCAGGTTACCAGTCTAGTGTTGTGTGGCAGAGCATAGATTCAAATCTTTATCTGTTGAACTCCAAAGCCCAGGTTCCTAACCACCCTGCACTGTCTTGCTTGTAGAGAATATGGAAAGAATTCCTGGACGTGCAATCTCAGTTAATCGTCTGTTCAGCCACAGCTAATAAAATACCTGGTAATAGTAGGTTAGTCAAATAAGGACAGCTTTTCCCCTCACTTAAGGGGATGTCTGGAGGTAGCAGCTCACCTGTGTGGATTCAGCACATCAGTGTTGCCATCCTCACTTTCTCATTTCCTCGGCATGCTGATTTTTATTCTTCAGCTTTTTCTGCCATCTTGCATTTCTTGCAGGATGGTTGCTGGTCCCCTGATACCACATCAGAGTTCACAATAGGAAGCAGGAGAGGAAGAGATTAGGGCTGCATCCATACCTACATCTATCCCATTCCATCATGAAAAAGAAAAAAAAAGTATTCCTATGACCTTGAGCAGAATTCTGCTAACAGAGTATTGGCCAAATTTCTAACCCGTATCTACTCACGGCTGCGATAGAAGCTAAGAAAATGGACATTTACAGCAGAGACAGCCAAGAGAGAAGGGGTTGGGAATGGTCATTGGATGAATCAACATGAATTTTGTTATATTCTAAGTGATAATGAATGAACTGAGCCTTAAATGGTGACTTAAAACTATCCAGATAATAAAGAAAATTCCCGGTTGAGAGAAATGCTTGTGCAGAGGTGCGAACGCTGGAGAATGTCCCAGGAAGTCTGGGACTGAAGTGGCTTCATAAGACTTGAGGTGCAGTCCAGAGAGCAAGGGATGATGGGAAGCTGAATCAGAATCCTGGCCCCTGCCCAGCCAGTGTGGCTTGGTGGTTGAGTGTCGACCCATGCACCGAGAGGTCGCTGGTTTGATTCTTGGTCAGGGCACATGCCCAGGCTGTGGGCCAAATCCCCAGTGGGGGGCATGCAGGAGGCAGCCAATCAATGTTCTCTCTCATCAATGTTTCTATCTCTCTCTCCCTCTCTAAAATCAATAAAGAAAGGAAAAAAAAGAATCCTGGCCCCTATAAAGCTAAGCGTCTTTCCTTTCCTTTTTTTTTCTTTTCTGGTATGTGCCCTTACCTGCTAGGGCCTAGTGGGAACTGAACCTGGAACGCTCTGGTCCGCAGGCTGATGCTCCAACCACTGAGCCAAACTGGCCAAGGCAAGGGTCTTTCTTATATGGTAGAAGAAGGAAGTTGGATTTTTACTGAGTCATGTGGTGAACTACTCAAGGATTGTTTTGTGTTGTTTTTTAATCCTCACCCGAGGACATTTTTTCCATTTTTTGTTCAGATAGAGTGGGAGGGAAAGAGAGGAAGAGAGAGAGAGAGAGACATCGATGTGAAAGGAACACATCCAGTGGCTGCCTCCCACACGACCCAACCAGGGCCGGGGACAAAACTGTAACTGAGGTACGTGCCCTTAGCGGGAACCAAACCCAGGTCTCTCTGGACCGCAGGCCAACGCTCTAACTGCTGAGCCAAACCGGCCAGGGCTCAAGGATTGCTTTTAATAATGGCATAACACCATCTGACCTATGGTTTAGAAGAGTCAGTCCAGCAAAATGTGAATAGGAGGCAGCATGAGGAGCAAGGAGATTACTCAGAAGGTGATTAAAGCAATTCCAAGAGGAAATAATGAGAAATTGAACTGAATCAGGGAGAGGAGGATATGGATTTGTGTGACATTACTCTGAACGAAATGGGTGAACATGGTAACTGATGGCTTGAAGAGAGTTTCATCCTTGGCTTCTTGGTGTCTGGCTTGAGCCACCTGGTAGTTGGTGGTACCATTCATTAAGATGTGCAATATGGGAGGAGGAGTAAGTTTATGGGGATTAAGATGGCAAATTCAGTTTGGGATGTAATGACTTTTTGAGATATCTGTGGGTGGATTGATTTGTGGTTCTGGGCTGCAGATTTGGCACACAGTATTCCATATTTGGTAGCTGAAGTCATGGGAATGGATAACAAAAAGAAAAAATGAACTTATTTTCTGATTAATAATTTTTGCTTTCTAAAGATCTTAAATTGAAGAAAAAGCCTCTGTCTCATCGCTGCCGTTCCCCCCCCCCCCAACACAAATTTGACATTT
Organism: Molossus molossus; assembly: GCF_014108415.1. Lineage (NCBI taxonomy): Eukaryota > Metazoa > Chordata > Mammalia > Chiroptera > Molossidae > Molossus > Molossus molossus. Next base: position 103,511,786 of record NW_023425399.1, on the reverse strand, counting down.
AAAAAAACCAAATGTGGATAATTCTTGATTTGATCACATAATCGTTGTCAGGGTTATATGTTTAATCACTCATCCCTAATGTGTTATTTTAAAATTCTTTCTTTTTATCTTCCTTTCTTTCTTCCCTCCTTTCTTTCTTCCCTCCTTTCTTCCTTCTCTCCTTCCCTCCTTTCTTCCCTCCCTCCCTCCCTCCCTCCCTCCCTCCCTCCCTCCCTCCCTCCCTCCCTCCCTTCCTAAGATTGGTTAAGATGAATCTGTTTCAGCACTGGTCTACCCACCTCATCGGGAAGATATCATAGACTCGTAAAGTGGAGTGGAACATAGAGCTCTTCTTGTCTTCTTCTGGTTTCCATCAGCTTCCCTTCCAGTAGGAATCCTCCTGGATGAGGCCCTGGCGAAGGTGTTGGTGCACAGAAGATACTGTGACTAATGTGTGAACGAGTGGACCCCAGCGGGCATCATGCCTCTGCTTGAGCTGCACTGCACGGAGCAGCCACTCCCGGCAAAGCAGCTCGTTGCTGACAGCTCTGACTTTCCCAGCGTCCTAGTTTCTTCCTCTCAGGCTGCGGAGGGTTGTGTCTTGTCTCTCTTTCCACATGTTTCCCAGGATGATAATCTTCACTTCCTTCCAAAGTGTCATTGGAAACCATTTAACATTTCTTAAAAGGGTGTTTTACCACACCTCCTATTCCTGGTCAGTGTCCTCTGCGTGTATCCCAGTTGGTCTCCAAGTGGTGAGTCCAGGACTTACCTCAGTATTCCAGCTCTGGGCTAACCAGTAGTGGGTCTGCTTCATTGTTCGTGTTAAGGCTGTCTAAGGTGCCATCACATGCCCATATTTTAGCATTGACTAAAAATTGAGCTTGCGGTCCACTAACGTCATCTAGTATTTTAAATATTAACTGCTTTATGATTAGGTCTCCTGTATCCTTGTGTAGAATGGGACTTTATTTTATACTTACTTACTAGATTGCTTGTTGGAGTTGGTCTGCAAATGTGCCTTGAATCCTTTCACCCTGTCAAGACTGGAGGCCGTAGAGTGGGAACCTTAGCTACCGGTGTGCACTCTTGGGTTTAAATTCTGATTCTAACTTTTCCAAATATTTTTTTCACCTATATGTTGATAATTATGAAACCTATGTGGTAGGATTGTTGATAATGCATGTGTAAGGAACAGAGGCGTGCCTAGATTATGATACTCAGTCCATGTTCACTCTTACTGCTGTAGTGGTGTGGGGAGTGAATGAGGGCCATTTCTATAACCGTGAATCCTTTTTCATTTGCTGTTAATATTCTGCTTTCTGCAGGAAAATGCTTAAGACAAATAGTTCTTCTGTGACCAATGGAAGAAGCAAATGTGGTTCTTGGTTTTGAGTTGTGTGATTAGCCAAATTTATTAAGCAATAAATAGGATATGATGATGAATAAATTTGCTGTTGACCGATAAGTTATTAACTGGCTACTTTGTTGGGCCTCATAAGAAATGAACTCAAAAGAAACAATAACAACAAAAACCTTAAAATTACCTGAACAAAAGTCCTAGGTGTCCCTTCACCTAGACCTAGTTTTAAGAAAATTATAACACAAGTTAGATGTTAAATTATAGGTAGTGAAGGTTATATGAAAATTGGCTTAATTCTAAAGATAAATTTAGAGGTAATTATTTCCTTTACAGAGTATTTGCTGAAGGATGCCTTTAGATTTAGTCTTTGAAAATTAGAATCATGACTTTTCAAGAACACAGTTCTGTGACAGAAAGATCCCTGAATAGTCATGTGTGAGCTCTAAGGGAGTTTTAAGAATGGGATTCTGCTGTAGGGCATTAAGCTGATAGCATCCGGTAGCCTTGTATGGGACCTCATACAAGGTCTAGGTTGATCAAGCTAAGGTTAGGTCAACCTGACTTATTTTTATTATAAATGTTACAGTGGTTACGAATCATCAAGGACATCAGCACAGTGTTTGCAGCTGTAGACTTCTTTCTGAACAAACCTTTGACTTCCTCTGTATGGTCATATCCACAAAAGTACAAATGATACATTACAAAAGCCAACCTATAATGGCTCATCACACCAGTGTGTAGAACTTCTGTAGATTCAGCCTGCAAATGTCCCTTCACGCACCTGGCTTCTGTTCTGGTTATTTCCTCGTGTGTGGATTTTGACCTGGTACTATCAGGAGAGGGAAGGCAACATTCAGATTTCACTGTATCTGATTATTTGTAATCCCTGAGAGGTGGTTTATTAGATAGGGAACATTCAAGTTTCCTCTGTAGCTTTGAAAAACCATTGTGATTTCTGACGTGATTTGCATCGGCTCCCATTCCCACTGCTGTATCTCCAGTGAGCCGAGCCTGGTGGCCATCACTGCTCAGGAACTGGGGGCGGCAGCCTTTACTCCACTGCTGCCCTTTCCTGAGCCAAAGGAAGGCTGGATTTTTCACTTTCATAGACAGACAAATTAAGGTCTTTAAAATAAAACCTACTTCCCCTTTTTTCTTTCTTTTTTCAGATAACCTGTAGCAAACAGCTTATTGGTTTTCTGTAGAACTGCCTTGTTTTAAAAATCAAATTGATAAACAACTTGACTCTGCCTGCAGAGCGAAGCTATTTGCCTTTTTAGAAAATCTGGGTGGTTAAATTGGAAGCACGTTCTGCACATGGTTTAGCAGTTAGTAGCCTGGAAAATGACCCAATAGCCAAGATAGTTTTTTTAATCTTCATTGTAAGTGCTTGTTTAAAGTTTAAGCCTGTAATTGACTATTTTGTACATTGTTCATTGTTAATTCTTTTCAGGCTATTATAGTTTTGTAAATACATTGCCTGTTAAGTTGTGTCAGTGGAGAAACATTAGTGCTATAAGAAAATCCAGTTAAATGTGGTGCTTAAAAGCATTACCAATTAGACCAGATCACCATGATTCTTAGTCATCCTAGGAAAGTCACTTTCTGTCTGTGCAAATTTCCATGTATTTAAAATGGGTATGAGGATGTACTAGGTGTTTTGGTTGTTGTTGTTGTTGTTCATGTGTTTTTGGATAAAAGGGAAGCACATAAATTCACGCTATGTTGTAGCATGCTGAACAGTTTCTACTGGTTGGAGGCTGCATTACTCAATATTATTATTTAGCTCCCTTAGTCTTTTCCACACGGAGGGGCAAAATCCTTCTATTTTGCACTTCTCTCATATTTATCAGCTGGTATCTGCCAGATAGCTCAAGCTGTTCTATTTTGTATAGTTTATATTTGAGAAATTTTAACACATACACACCACATGCAATAGATGGGTATGATAGGCACTGACTAGAAAATCAGGGAACTTCCTGGTATTCATTCTTTAATTTCTTCATTTAGAGGAAGTGGACATTATTTGAAATTACAGTACAAGCTAATACTAGCTAATGATTGAAAGTTACAAAAATTGCAATGGAAAAGGAGTTAAATTCTATCAGGTAGTAAGGACTGCCAGAATATGGATATGATGGGAAAATATGACGTAGGTAAAATGTGATTTATCTGTGTGTGATACAGAAACAAAAATAATGATTGGGCCTGTACTGAATGTAGCTAAAGCTAGTTATCTTTATATATAAGGAGACGTACAAGAAACTACTCTTGATTAAGTTTTGTATGAAACAAAGAATGTGATTGGAAGTGTAGAATTGGAGCATATTTTAAGAGCATGATGACGATCCCACTAGAGGCTTTAGCAAGTCTGTGGTCAAACTGGAGAAGGACAAGGAAGAGCAGGGAAGCTTGATTTGGTTATGCAAATTTACAGCACATGGAAGAGTTTGGGCCTAATGGATTGTTGCACTAGATTTGGTCATCAAATGATGCTTTTCATAGCAAATATTATCTGAGCCATTAATCTAAACATTGAAAAATGCAGAATGCATGTAGGCAAAACTGCAGCCTTCCTGTCCCCTGAAAAAAAATGAACAGTCAGCCTGAACTTTAGATCCTATAAAGGAGAATGAGAAATAAGGGGTAAGGAGTAAAAGAAAAAGCACTGAAATAGTAGGGCATGCATACTTAGAGATAAATTCAATAAGCAGATGCCCCAAAGTTAAGCTTTGTAAGAATAAACACTCTGTAAGGATATTCCAACTATCAGGCAAACAGGATTGGAAACTGATAAGCACAAAGTAATTATTTATTAAGAAGGAGAAGCAGTTGACATCAAGCGTTACAGAGGAAGAGACTGGCATGGTTATAGAAAGATATTAAAAATACTGAAAACCTCTCAAAATTAAGAGTGGAAAAAGGAAGGAAGAGTGCCTGTGAGATGATGGTAAATAGTGAGTTATTTCTGAAAGCACCTGAGGAACAGGAGGTCCGAAAAGGGGTTCAGCAAGCCCCGGAGAGAAGAAAGGGTCATTTATTGACAGGGCATGAAGACACTGCTGAAAAGTAAATGGATTGTTCACCTCAGTGTTCACCAAGGAGGATGGAGGCAGATGCAGAAACCGACGTAAATTTCCCAAGGGAGAATGAAGAAATATAAAAGAAATCAGAATCATGCCAAAACAGGTGAGCAGGGGTGAGAAGAAAAACAACAACAAAAAATCCTAGAATTTAGCAGTTGTCACACCTAAAAATCCTGAAAAAGTAAGAAGCTGAGAAGGAGAAGAAAAATAACCATGTTTCTTAGAATGGTTGGAAATAATTTTGTGGATTTGTTTTATCTAGTTAATTTATTAGACTATTAGACATTTATCCTTAAAGGGAATAAACTAATATACTTTTAAAAATCATAAGTGGCCTTTGAATAATCAAAACACCCTTCTTATCCTCCAAATTCTCAGTCTAATAATTACCCCACTATGCCCAGTGTTTAATGTTTATTAAGTATCTGTTAATGTTTATTGAGTCTTACTATTTTTTCCAGGGTATTCACTGAGTCACTGTTTCAGCCAGTATTTATTGGATATTTCTTAGTGCTAGATCCTGACACTGAAAAAGACAGACATGCCCTTAGGGTATTTGAAGTTCCTTCTCTTTCATTCCTATAAACCATCCTACCTCACGCCAGGTAAAGAAAGGCTGTTGCTTCATTTTGTTACTGTTTCTGGTCTTATTTTTTGCTGGCATCTTGATGGAGAATGTCTGGAGAAGGGAGGCCTCTTCTCTCTGCCGAGTCTGTTTGCTGGGCTGTGCTCAGTGGGGGTGCTTGCTTCCTTTTCCGAGTCCTCAGATATGTGGGTCTTTCTTTTTCCAAGATCGCTGGCTTGTTGCTCCCTACCAGCTGCCCTTGAATGAATTTAGGAATCCTTGACCTCCTACTGCTGTTTTGAGATTCTTAGAGTTCTTGCCTTGGGCAGGCCAGAGGCTGTACTTTCCAATGTACATTTTCCTTTCTCCATTTACTCTGCCTCCTGTATTTGGACCTGGTGTGCACACACCTCCCATCCCAGGCTCACAACCACCATTTCCCTTTGGAATACCCTATTTCCTGTTCTTTGCCTCTATAGACATTAGGGCCCAGGAAAACTCACTTACTAAAAAGACTTCCATTTTTTTCTCCCAGAATTAATCTTTCTTTGCTTTGTATTCAAAGATTACTTTAAGACAGTCATCAATGCAAATGCTGTTGTGAAGAGGGCTTCACTGAGATCTAGTCTTTCCACCTTCCAATATTGCTGTAGTCGCTGCCTAAGACTGGAATACGAGAGATGTTCGGGGACGTTATTGCTGAGCATGTAGGAGAGGGACAGAGATTTGCACCTCCTGCAGCATCTTCCTACGGTACCTTGTACCATGGCCGGAAACCGAAGTAAAGTGAACTCCAGAGCCACCTTCCCCCCAGGGACGTAGGCACAGCCCTCCACGAGCTCTCCTGTGTAATTGTTCTGTATTCAAGTGTCTCTGAAGGCTGCTTTCTTTAAGTTCATCCAAAGAAGAAAGATCAGCTGAGCCACATCACTGTTTCTTTGGTTGGTGTTTAATCTTTTATAGAGAGCCAATTTCAATTTGATTGGCTGTTGCCCTGGGTATAGCTCATTATTTTGGGGACTCTCAGACATGCACAAGTCTTCCATCTCATTGAGTGGGGCTCACATGGATGAAGCAACTACAAACATGGCAACACCAACCCCACCTGCAAGAACTGTCAAAGCAAGAGCTGTGCTGGGACTGCCAGAAGGCAGCGTGGGCACGTCTTGGCCCGTGTTTACGTTGAATGTTGTCTTAGCCCACTGTTTCCTAATGCCCTTGTATATCTGCTCCCAAAGTGTGTCTGTGAATAACATTCCTTAGCTGTCGACCCATGGTCCCTGAACTCCAAAGTAAGTATGACCACATCTTGTAGTTCTTCATCCTTTCTTGCTGTACATCTGAGTTACCTCTAGGCCTTTCACATAATATAGCTGCCTGGGCTCCACAGACATTCTGTGTTCTGAGGTCTGGGCTGGAATCCAAGCATCAAATGTAAATGTGCATTTGGTGATGCTAATATCCTGCCAGGTGTGACAATCTCTGACCTACACTTTGCTTCAAAGAACTGTCATTCTAATTTTCAAAACTGTTCATTTCTCTTGATCTGAGTACTTATTTTTAAATCCTTCTATTTCTTTTTCACTCAGTAAAAGTGAGTCATCACTTATTTAGCACCAAACTATTTACCATTCCCATATTTTCATGGCATAAATTAATAACCTTTTTAGGTCAGAGAACATGATTCGTTTTTAATGTGTTAAAATTGTGCATACTTCCAGAAAGGGCTGAAATGATCTCTATTTTTTATTTGTCCTTCAAGTCGATAGGCTTAATCTAATAGCCTTAAAGGTTTGCCTCTGTAATAGTGATGTGAATGACAGATACTTGTTGTTGTAGATTTACAATTAAACATTATATATATGCAGTGGGAATGATTTTTCTTGTACTGCAGAAAAATTGTTAATGTACTTTTACTAATTTTAAGGAGAGACAAGCCACGTTAGAAAAAAGACAGGACTATAAATATTTCAAAAGAATATTCATTGGTTATTTCTTATAATATACAGCTAAGATTAAATTACATTAAATAGGGAAGCTTTGTCTTATGCAGAATTAGGGAATATCTAAGAATGCTAAGAAATTAGCTTCAAACTGTAGGCAAGTGTTTTTCTCAAGTACTTGGGTGATTTTGTTATACTTTGTATATTAATTCGGCTGTTGCATACAACTTACTGTACACAATAAAATACATTTTTAATGCTAACTGTTCAATAAAAGGAACACAAACCCCAGGTTGTTATAGTTTGAATTTATGAGTTTTTTTTTGTTTGTTTTTTTAATCTGTGAAATGATGGAGTAGATATTTAAGGATATTTTGTTATGTGTTCTAATGCCTTTGGAATGCTAGAGCTGTTTTGTCTGACTTGGGTTTTCACACATGTAGTGTTTAGATCATAGTATGGGTGCAGAGCTGACCCCAGGATGCTCATAGTTGTAGTTTCATAGTTGTTCGTGTGAGACTTCCGGGGAACATGTTGTCACGGTGGGATTCTGTATATTTAAATTAATAAAATTAAGATGCAGAGAGAAAGTTAAAGGCTTCTATGTGTTTTATAATATGTAGCTCAAAGTTAAAGAAAATATATGGAATTTAGAAATTTACTTGTTTTTACACAAGATGGATAATGGTATATAGTCCATTTTGCTGCTGAAATTATTAACCCCTTGCTTTATTTAGAATTTTTGGCAAGTTGAAAATGTAACCTTCAGAGAGTTACAGTTCTTGTACTGTATTTGAATGAATAAAATGGTTGTCATTAATCATGTGAATTTATTGCTCAGGATATTAATAACCATTTCTATACCCATGAACTTTTTTTCTAATCAGAGAATCTTTTTAAAATAAGTTTTTATTGATTTTAGAGAGAGAGGGAGGGGAAAGGAGAGGGAGAAAGAGAGAAACATCGATGTGAAAGAGAAACAATGTTTGGCTGCCTCTTGTACAGGGATTGAGCCCAAAACCCAGGCATGTGGCCCTGACTGGGATTCAAACTGGAGACCTTTTGGTGCATGGGATGATGCTCAACCAACTAGGCCACACCAGACGGGGCTTATAGAATCTTGATTTCAAGGTGAAGTTTTATTTCCACTGTTAATAGACCAAGAATACCTACAGCTTATGGAAAGGTTAAGTAAATATTGCTTGATCGAATTTTATATTATTTAAAAAGTTTATTTGACTTGTACCATATATTGATCTGTACCAGTTTCTCTGGATATAAACATGTGCTTCTTATGGTTCTTTCATATATTCGTGTTCAGACTAAGTCATTCATTAATTCTGTTCATCAAATATTTATTGAACACCAGATTTGTGCCAAATACTTGGCATGGCTTGATGCCAGGGATACACACTTGAATCCACGTACTTGGAGTTGACTTTCTATCACCAGGAGGACACAGGAAATAAACAGGTCCAAGAGAAATACAGAGTTCTAGGGAGCCCTAGCAGGGAGGGACATAGCCCAGCAGAGGCTGGGGAAGTTGACATCTAAGTTCAGATCTGAGTGATCTGAAGGAGATTGTCAGGCAAAGGGAGCTGGTGTAGGAATGAGATGGAGGAGTTCACCTTGAAATCAAGATTCTATAAGCTCCGGCTGGTGTGGCTCAGTTGGTTGAGCATCATCCCATGCACCAAAAGGTCGCCGGTTCGAATCCCAGTCAGGGCCACATGCCTGGTTTTGGGCTCAATCCCTGGTACGGGTGTGCAGGAGGCAGCCAACCAGGCCTATGGAGTTACATCTGCAGGAGGCTAGAAGTGAGGGACAGGGTTGGGCATTTCTTTCAGAGTGTTGGAAGAGGAGAGTGGGAGCAGCAGGGTCTCCGTGGCCACGAGAGCCAGCGGTGCAGGGTCTTGCAAGCAGGTTCAGCATGTCATCCATTCAGCAGATCTGTGCTCAGCATGGACTGACAGTGCCAGGCACTTGGGACTCATCAGGAAGCAAAGCAGAAAAGATCGTTTGCCCTTGTGGAGCTTTCATTCCATTGGGCAGAAGCAGCCCATCAACATGCTGCTAGTGGTTTTGAAAACAGGCCAGAAGCATGTGTAGTCCAAATGGTTACAGTCTCAGCATTTGCCAATATCATTGAGCCAAATCAAAGACTATTTAATAAAAATAACTTTGCAATCATTTCCAGTTCTGGTCTGATGGCTGCAGATAGGTTTATTGATAACTCAATATTTTGCAGGGAAAGTTGGAGGCTACCTATAAATTATATTTGTTTATTTATTTAAATGTGTTTTTATTGATTTCTTTTTTAGAGAGAGAGGAAAGGTGATAGATAGAAACATCGATGTGAGAGAGAAACCTCAGTCAGCTGCCTCCTACACACCCCCCACTGGGGATCGAGCCCACAACCCAGGCATGTGCCCTGACGGAATCGAACCGGGAGATCTCAGTCCATGGGGCGATGCTCAGTCCACTGAGCCACGCTGGTTGGGCTATAAATTGTATTTATTGATAACTCATTCTGTGCCAGGCATTGGACTAAGCAGTGAATATACTCTAGGAAAGGAAACTACGGAAGTTCACTGCAGTCAGTATTTCTAGTGCAGGACACAGACTCGCCTGCACAGTGAGTACAGCAGGGCTTATCGGTAACGTCAGATGAGACTACTCGAGGGTGATCAGTAAGGAGGAGTTGTCCCGTATCCTGTTTTTAAAACTCATTACCAGGACCAGGATTCTTCCATGTAGCATTTTGACAGTATCACTATACAGAAAAAAAATACTTTATTTATTCATTTTTTTCCATGCAAACAAACAAATATTCTGCACAGTGATTGAAACTAGACATTTGCTTGTCACTCAGAATTAATGATTGTAATTAAGTAAGTTTTAGTATGGTGAATACTTTTTTGGCGGAATTAATAAGGAGCAAAGAGAATACTAGAAGTCAGTATATAGAAGCAGAAGGAGAACGAGAACTGAGTATAGTGAATGAAAAAAGATTTGCGTTTGCTCTACAATTATAAGAGCATTGAATGAAAGTATCTGATGTGAGAGGTATTTGAAAAACTTATTTTACTTTCAGAAATCTTAGCCTGATTGGTTTTATTTTCTTTAGAATAAAAGTCACAAGTGGGTAGGAATTATGTCTTTAAATGTTAGCCTATAAAGGACTGGATAACTACTCAAGGGGAATAGCTGAAGAGAAATCGGCTGTGTCTGTGCCATGCACATGGGTGACTGGGCACATGAGGGACCGAGCAGAGGCTCCGAGGGAAGAGGCTGGAAAGCAGGGAGGCTTGTGTGGAACTAAGATGCAGTAGCCCGGAGACCACCGAGGTGATACATCTCCCTCTTATCGTAATACGAACATGTACAGTTGAAAATGTGCTGTTTCTTGCATAGACATTGCTGTCATCAGCAACACACACAGTTGGATGGTTTTGGAGAAACAGTTAATTTTGTGGTTCTCTGTTCTCTGTCCATGTCTCCAAAGGCATGCGTTTTCAAAATAGCCCAGATTAAGGTCCAATCTTTATATCTGTGATACAAACATAAAGCTGACTTGTTCACATAAGAGCAAATTAAATTCATGCTTTGTCAGTATTAAGTGGTAAACAATGGCAGTGACCTTTGTCCAACAACAGCTATAACACTTTTTGCTAATATCCATAAATGTTTATCAGTATCCTAATATGGTAACAATAACCACTAGTGATTTGCTTTTACTATGTGCCAAACATTGTGCTGTTATTTGTGTATTTTATCTTACAAAAACCCATGGGGAATATTTATTATCATTTTATGAATAAGCAAAGTGAGGGACAGAGAGGTTAAAATAGTTCGGGTGAAGGGGACACTTCTAGGTGATTAGTGACATGCTTGGGATTTACACACAATTCCATCAGACTCTGAAGCATGTGGTCTGAACCAGCAGAGCTGACAGCTTCCCTGACAGTGCAGGTAGATGGAACAGGTAAGAAGTGGTAGAATTAACTGTAAGAGGAGAGTATATGTAAACAGAAAGTGAGGGTTAAAGGACCACACTATGACTGTTAGACTTTTTCTTCCTTACTTTTCTATTCTTCCTCTCTGTCTCCTCCCTCCTCCTTCCTTCATTCCTTCCTAACATTTCAGCACACTGTGAAGCCACAATAATAAAGAAAATACTTTCTAAGAACAAGGATTAAGGGTCACAAAAGTAAGGGAAAATATCACCACCCCTATTTTTTAATAAGGGAGAATGAGGCCAATGAGTGTAGGGCCTGTCGCTTCATCACCAGGAATGCCCACTGCACTGCTGGTCTGCAGTAGACTCCTCGGTAGAATCCAGGTCTGTATTTATGCCCAAGTAGTTTATGATCTTTAACAAATTTAAGCAAAATAATATTAAAGCACTTAGGAACAATATAGAAACAGAATTCAAGCAGAATCAGAATAACACATTCTCAGTAATGGATTTCTCTGAAAGATTGTTAATCTACTTTTTATTTGTTTGTTTACTTTTTATGAGACCCTGCTTCAGTACTCACTCAGATATGGTTTGCATCCTGGCTCAACCACTTAGACATCTGGCTTTTCCTTTTCTGTGTGCGGGATGGAGATAAGAGGGCCTGCCTGCTTCACAATGTTTTGAAAGTGTCTTGCCCAAGATTGACATGTGATAGGTGTTCCATGGGTCCTAGTTTCTCCTTTGCCTCTAACACTTATTTGACCTAATTAAGAGAATAAATAAATAATTTTTGTTCACTGTTATTGATGAGAATTGTCATTTTTAAGTGCCAAATACCAAAATTTCCAATCTGCCTTTCTTATTGACTTTCACAAAGTATTGACTTTCTAAGCGCTTCACCCCGATGCCCTTCTGTATTTTCATGCCCTGTTGCTTCTCTAGCTGCTGTATCTTTGGAAAGCCCCTGAGTTGTCCCATGGTCCATGAGCAACTTTACCCATTTGTGTCATGTTAGGTTGTTGACATCGAAGAAGCATTGGATCTCGGGAGACCACCCCAGTACCTCCTGTCTAACTCTGATTCTCTTCAGACTTTTGGGGGAGGTGACTTGAGTCTAACTCAGTTCTTTCTCTTGTCATCATCTGCCATTGGCTGTCTTTTTGTTCCAGGTCTTCACTGTTCAGGCCAAGTCCACCACTGTCAACAGATCTAGTGGTCCTCAGGGGAGAAAAGACTATGGCAAAGAAAGTGGCAATAAAGTGAAGGTCCTAGAATTTTTGGAAAGATGTCAGACTTCTCTAATGTGTTACTTGGTTTGAGGTAGTTGATCTTAGAACATCTGCCACTAGACTTCAGCTGGCTTCTCTCACATGTAGAAGAAAATGTGCCCCTTCTTCATATCTTGACAACCTTCACTATTTGCATCTTTTAGCTTATTTTAACTCTCTTGTCCTGGATCTTTTCTCAGAAATTATTCCCGTTCTGTTTTCTTCACTATCTCTTTGCCCCCTGACTCCTTTCGCTCTGCGTGTACATGTGTGAGTGGGTCTTCTGCTCTGGTGGTGACTGTCAGGTGTGGTTCATACATCACTCTCTGCAAGTCTCGGGGTCGTGTTAACAGGGACACACTGCAGGCCTATGAATCAGCACCTCACTAGGGTGTAGTCCAAGAGTTTCCCTGAAACGACATATTCTCCAAGGTATTTGCCGTCTTATAAGGTAGCACAGCTTCAGAGTCCGTGGTTTTTCCTAGCCTAGTATTTTCATCTTCTGAAATCCGCCTCCCTCAACATCCACAATGTCAAAATCAACTAAGTCTTTCTGTTCTGCTCACTGTTCTTTTCTTTTCTTATCTGCTTTCCTCTTTTATTCTTGAAAGTATAGGCATGAGAAGAGCTTGGAGTTTGGTGTTAAAGTGGGTTTGACTTCCAGCTTGATTACTTAGCAGTTGTGGGTATTGGACTGTTCATTTATCTTCAGTAGGACTCTGTCCTGGAGATTTGCATGGCTAGCAAGTGGCGTTTCTGATTTAGAAGCCCAAACATTTTTTTTGCTCTAAGAATATGCCTTTCCTAGTTTGCTGGTGGAAAACTTAGAAATTACATCCTTCACCAGGGTTGTGGTCCCTGGGTAAGAGCCAAAAGATGAACTGCCTTTCACCCATTCTGCCTCCCCTATATCCCCATAGTCCTTTCTTACAACAAATCATGGTCAGTTTGGCATGGCAAGTACTGGAAGAGAGACATTTTCTCTAGTGAGCCAGAAAATGCAATAGGATCTGTCTAAGATTGATGGAGATAAGTGTTTGATCCACTTTACTCTCTGCCAGAAAAATATTTTTCCTTGACAGCTGGAGAGATCAAAGGTTTAAAACTGTGGATATAGGGCGATGAATGTTCTAATATTAATATTATATGAATAATATAGTACCATTTAAGGTCAACATGTCTAATTCCTTCTGTCTGGGAAACTCGAGCCAGCCACGTGCAGAGAGGAATTCCCATCACAGAGGTCTTCACTCCGAGGATACGGGCGGCCATTGCCTGACTGTGAACAACTGAGCAGGCCATGTTTCAATAGTCTGTGATGGATCATGTCAAGAAACAGTGGAATCTGAAGGCTTTTGGGAAGGGGGCTAAATCAGCTGAATTGAGGAAGACTTACTGAGGGGCCAGTCAAATAAATGGGATTTTCAAGAATTATCAAGGAAGAAATGGAGTTTTCTTCTTCAGTGAGAGCAGAGTGATGGTATAAAATGTCACCTGTTCCAGGACATGGTACATACTTTTCCTAAGCCCAGGTATGAAGTACAGTCATTCATGCTGTGCAAAAAATGTCAGGACTTGTTGTTTCTTTGGGAACTCAGAGATGGAGAAGAAGACTGTGAAATACATGGTCCTGGCCTTGGGCTTGGGTCAGAGAGATTCAGCCGACATGTGAGGTTATTTCAATTTGGGCAGCATTGCTAAGCACTGGTTTCAGTTACATGCTTCTGAGAACCTTTTGTGGTTCTTGTTTTCTCATTTTTACTATGGATTTATTTCTCTATTTTAAAAATTTCCATCATTGTAGCTTTTCATTCACAAGAGATATTTAATATCCTTATTTACAGTTTTTATTTAATTAGGGTTTAACTTTTTCCCCATTTATATTTCTCTTATGTAAGTGTTTCTACTTTTTTTCATTGTCTGTTTATGTCTGGTTAAGCTGTTGCTATATACTTCCCCTGGGCAGAACTCTCATTGATTCACCAAATATCTCTCCGTTATGAATCAGGAGGGTCAGAAGCCCTTCCAGTTCATAAGGCTCAGACTAAGGGAACATGATTGTTTTTTGACAACAAACATTATTTGTCCTCTTAATTTCAGCTTGTAGCCTGAAATCCATGATCTGTGATGAAATTGAGACAATTTCTCTGAGCTTTACTGCTCTCACCTTAAAAATGAAGATAATGCTAGCCCAGCCAGTGTGGCTCAGTGGTTGAGCATCATCCCATGCACCTGGAGGTCACAGTTCAATTCCCGGCCAGGGTACATGCCTGGGTTATGCTTGATTCCCAGAAGGGGGCATGCAGGGGGTAGCTGATCAGTTTCCCTCTCTCCCTCTCCTTTCCTCCCCCCTCTAAGAAACCAATAAAAACATTTAAAAAAAATGAAGATAATGCTATCTACCTCAGAGCATTGTAATGAAGGTTAAATGAGATACATACATCTAGCACAGCAGCTGGAAATAGAAGATTTTTATAAATCTAATTTCGTTCTTCAATTTCTGTAAAAGTCCAGGGAATGTTAGTAAATGTCTAGGTGCAAAGGAGAGAAGATCATAAGTTTGGAGTTAAGTTTGAGGTATGTTTTCATTCAAGTGAAGATGTCAAGCAGGCAGTTGGAGTTAAGAATGTAAAGCTCAGAGATGTCTGAGCAAAAGATCTACAACCAAAGGCGTCTTCAGCATATGGATGCCAGTCGAAGGTGCAAGCTTGTGTTTGGAGTCTCCACTAGCAAGTGGACTTAGGGCCAAGCATTCGAAGGACTCTCAACATTTTAAAGCCTTTGTTTGAGGATGAAAGAGAATGCCCAAGGAGTAGGAGAAAAAGGAAATGTGATGACATCAAGCAGATTTTAAAAAGGAGATACGAGTATCTTTTTGATTGCAGTAGGTGAGGAGAACTGGACATTGTCTGTTGGCTGTAACAATTTAGTGGCCATCATTGACATTGTCCAAGTTTTCTCGAAGGAACCACAGGGTAGGAAGACCCCACTCTCCATCCCCCAGAACTGAGTTATCTGTCCTCTGACCTGGCAGAGTTTTCATCTCAAATATTTTTAATATGATTTTCCTCTGTGGTTGATAATGGTAGTTGTTTGTACCTATCTTCATTCCCATAATAAATTATCCGTTTTCTGAAGACAGAGGTCATGCAAAAGTACCATGTAAATACTTACACCTACTAAATATTTAATAGTTCAGTCTTAGAATCATTGGTTCTGACAAAACAAGGCATGTTTGTCTGTTTATCCATCCATCATGTATTCACTGAACAGTTGTTTATTTACCAACTCCATGCCATGTGCCAGGCACTGTTTTAGGCTATGTGAATATAGAGATGAACAAAAGATATTCCTTTTCTGTATGAAAGTTATAATGTGGTGGAGACAGATGGTAAAGAAAAATACATGCATATTCCGAGTACCTTTACTGTATTAACTTATTTATTCCTTAGAACAAGCACACACGCCATAGATATTATTACCAGTTGTATTTTATTGGTGGGAAAATGGAGGCCCCAAGCTCTCCAGTACCTTGCCAGGTTCATCAGTTCAGTAGGGAAGGATCTGGGATTCAAACCCAGGCACTTTGACTCCCAAATCCATGCTGTCGATTACCCCACTGCACGCACTGCAAAGTGTTTGGCACACAGTACATTAACATCATTATTATTAGTACTAATATTTTAATAGTAATTATTCCTCAGCCTAGTGATTATGTACTCCAATTCAGATGAGGAAACAGACACATGACTTGTTATTGACAAAACTAGATGTAGAAGCTCAGATGTGGTGCTTCCAAGCCAGTGGTTTTCCCTGTCCGTCAAGGGGCAGGTGTAGAAGGAGGAAGAGAAAAAGAAGGGTGGGAGGATAAAGGAATGGGCAAAACAGAGGAAGGACATGTGGAAGAGATATAGGAAAGAATCACACCTGTTTGATTTGGGGTTTTTGATGTTAACAAACTGTCTTATTTTTGAAGTTTCTTGTTCTCTGTATTCTCTAGAGTATATCTTTAAAATAAGGATATTTCCATGCATAATAATTATATTCCATTTCATAGACTAACAAAAAATAATTCAGGGCTAGAAGACCCTAACTATTTAAAAGTAAAAGACTTTATTTTGGAAAGAATGCTATTACTGGCATCTTTATTGGGAGGACATTGGCTAGAAGATACACTAGAAGCTTTGTTTACCAATAGCCACGTCTTTGAGGGTGTGTGTATGTGATGTATGTAGTAGTACATACTTATACCCTGGTAATATTGAATTTACTTTGTATATGCATTTTGGGGGAGAGGATATTGAAACGTTTTTCTGTGGTGGGGACATTTTTGTACTTATATGCAAGGCTGCTCTAATATAAAACACCATATTTAATCATCACAAATATACACTAAGTAAGGGACAGATGCACAAGGAATTTAAGCAGAGTTTCCTAAATGGCAAATAATTAGAGGGGAACAGATGCCTATGGGCAGCAAAGGATGAAATGAGGTACCAGGAATTGTAAAAGGGAGATAGAAATACATATGTAGAATGCAGTCACTCTCAAGGATGTTTAAGCCTAGAGGGTGTTCTCTCCTAAAGTTCTCTGTTTTTGTGGGCTTTCACATTAAATTTTGTTTTCTCTCTGCACCTATATTCCCCAAAGAAATAGATCATGCTAATCATTCCAAAGAGGAACAGATTTTCTTTCGAACTTCACTGTTTGATGACTTTGTGGTTTGTACATCTTCCTTCCCCCTCCCCAGGGCCTTGTCCTTTCTCAGGACTTAGAGGACATGATATTTCAAAAAACACCCAAAAGTGTTTTTAGGTAGCCTACCACTAAAAGACACCTGTGAATGTGATGTCTTCTCTTGATGTGCATTTTAGGTTGGGTGTGGGCCTCCTTTAAGACAATCCTGCTCTGAGATGGGTTGTGTCCATCTCAGGACTGTTCTTCATAGTCTTGCTGGCGAAGAGGAAACACATCTCCAGGAACAAAGTAGAGAAGAGTATTAGGCACCTTCCCATCTTCCTGCAGAGCTGTAGTTGAAGCAGCAGGGGCAGGAGCAGAGCAATTGAGCTACCCAGCAAAGCTGCGCTGTAGCACCTGATCATTATCCTTCAGGTTTAAGATTTACCTGTTGTGCTCTTTGTAACAAAAGAAATGAAATCTCTGTAATTATATTGGAAGGGGGAGGAGATCATGTTTTAGTTCCTTTGATCTGGAGCTAGAATAGGCTCTGCTTTTTGGAAATTTAATTTGAAAGAATCCAATGTACACATCTGCTTTTTGTACTGCAATTTCTATTGAGCTTGAAAATAGAAATTTATTAATGCAAATGTGTAGAGTCTGTTCCTAGAGAAAAAAAACACACACATTCAAAATACAAGGTGATCCTTTCTGCATACCTATGGAAGATTTTAATAAATATGCTCTCTGTTTTTCTTCTAGAGTTCAGAGATGAGGGTCCTTGTTAGTAAGAACTAAGTATAAAAATTACAGAGCACATTGGGGAAACAGAAAGATTCATGATTACTTCAATATTGAAAAGTTTTCAAAGGACAAATTAGATGGTAAAGAGATGAGAAGCATACTGAATCCTCAAAGGAAAAAAAACACAAAAGAAGTGCGTCATCAAACCATTTTGAGAACATGTTTGAATTGATGGTAGGGCCCATGCTAAGAGACAAAGCTTACATTTCAATAAATTCAATCTGCCTAGTGTTCTGTAAAATTGCCTATGCCTAAAAATGGAATGGCATGCAGATTTTAGGTAGGACACTTTCTCACCCCAACTTAGCCTGTGCTCTTTATTTTATTTTTGTACCATTACATGAAAATGCACATAAATGATACTTGATCTTTATCGTGACCGGATTGCATGGTCTATTTTGATTAACTGTTTCTTGTTCTCAGTGTGAATTTTCCAGTAAAGCCTAAAAATATCATGAGCATTTGGGGACATGGATTCTTTAAGCTATTTTACAGTCATATAGTTGTTCTTTATAGGGTTTGAGTGTTTTCCTAAACTCCTTCTCATCTCCAGATGGGCAAAATAAATCAACAGTTGTTGAGAGCATCCAGTCACTGGGTGAGCAGTCAGCTCCTAAAGCTGGGAAAGTGTCCATTTTCAATTCTTTGAGTACATAGAGCTGGTTTCTTAAAATATTTGTGCTCTTTCAACAGATCGCAAAACCCTGGTTATAAATTACCTAGGCTTAAGAAGGAGTTCATGATTAAAGAATCTATTGAATCAATAAAATCAGTCTTTCTTTTGATGTGATGTGACAAGTTTTTTCAAAGGTGGTAGGTGTACTTCAGTGGTGGATGTTGTCATTCTATTCTGCTGTCTGTTGGTTATTTCTTCCCCACCGAGGTTTTTTGTTTGTTTTTTAAGGAACAGAAAGTGCAAAGCCACCAAGTCAGGCTGTGAATTAGGAATTGTGATTTTATAACAGGGAGCCTGTCCTTCAATTGTGTCTGAGTTGGTCTTGCCAGGATCACCCGTGACCCTTGCAAATGTACAGTTTCATTTGGGCTCAGTGGTTCCTGGATGCGTTCGTGTTCTAGGGCTCCAAAGGCCATGGAAATTACTTAAGACACACAATGTTGAGACAGAGTTGGCTCCTCAGAGGCTTTTGAGTAACTAGGGTTTCATGTGAACCAGTTTTGGGGGGCCATGGCATATACTGCTAACCACATCCTATTAATTAATTTCTAACATTTCTATCTAATTGTGACTTTGTCAATGAACACACATGTTTCTTCCTTACAGGCAAGAAACTCAGAAACGAAATTTCTATTTCTAATGGCAGACAGTTGGGGTACAGCAACCAAGCAGTCACCCTTAAAAATTAATGAGCTTAATGATGGTTAGAGAAGTGACTGTGATGGTGGTTTGGGAGGGAGGGGCCATGGGGATGGCAGAAGGAGGAAGGCTGGACTCCTCATCAGTGACAATGATGTGAGCCCCTTCCTTATCTCCCGGCCCCATTCTCCCCCCCTCCCCCCAGTCTCCAGCCCCGCATCCTCTCCTCTTCACAGGAGCCAAAGCAGATAGAAAGACAGGGCGATTATGAAGACGTCAGTTGGAGCCCAGGCAGGCGAGAGGGGCGCCGCGCTCCAGATGAGGTCCGGGGGGAGCCGAGGAGGGTCACTCATGAACGACCGTGTGTGTGTGTCTGACAGACTGTGAAATGGTGCGTTGTTGCACGGCTGCGCTGCACCTGGGCCCTTCATCTGTGATTGATTGGTTTGGTCATGTGTAATGGTCCCATCTGCTCTGTGTTGTTTTTCTTTTTTTACTTATAAACACCGTTCCCAGCGGCTGAGAGAGGATGAGCTATGTTTTGTCATCTTCACTTACACTTTAGCTAAAAAAAGTGGTCACTAGGTAAGCTCTAAAGTCTATCCAAGTAATGTAGTAGGAAAGTACGGGTTTTCCCCTTTGCTTGGTGTGTGTGTGCGTGCGTGAGTGTGCTGTGCCTGTGCACGCCCTCCTGCGCAAGCGTGTGTGCCTGGAGTTTTCATGCTGCCTCTTAATATCTGAATAGTTCATGAACCACGGAAGACCAAGAAATCGCAGAAATGATTTGCACAAATCTGTGTATTGTGACTCTTACTGCAGTGAGGAGTGTTTTTTTTTTTTTTTGTAACGGAGCCAATACTTAATTAAAACCGCTGACATCATGGTGTTATAATTAAGCGTGGCATTAATTAAGCTGGAATAACGATTTTTTTTTTTTATTAAGAGCTGCTTCTATTGTATAAGACCGTTATCGGCTAAAAGCAAAATAATTTTAAAGCAAAAATGAATTCCCTCTAAAGGAACCTTTTCAACTTCCCCAAAGTCCGGCCTCAGGACTGTCGTCATCAGGGGTGTGTGTGAGTGTGTGTGTGAGTGTGTGTGTGTGTTGGGTGGTGTTGGTGTGGGGGGAGTGGAAGTGAAATTTGTTTTTTTTTCACCCAAAAATGCTGATCGGCTCCTGGCATTCTGATGGCTAATTATGCATCGGAGAGCTTCGACAGCTGCATTCATCATCATAAAATGTAATAATTAATGACATTCCAACAAAGAAAAATATGCAAATGAGGACTCATTAGCATTTTCATATTCAGCTTTGATAATGCTTTTGCTGACAAGGTTGTAATTAATGAAAATTCATGTCGCAGTCAGGAGATTGGATCGGTTTCATTCCGCTCACAATTCCCAAATGCTTGCATTATGGAAAATCGGCGGCTCTGCCAACTTTTCAGGGAGGAAAAAAACACACACACACACTAAAAGCACCAGATGCAAATTAATGGCAGGGAGTCTTTAACTCTTTACACCACCCCTAAATTTCCATCATAGGAAACATGTGATGAGTTTTAACCTAAGAACTAGATTCTTCTTCTTATTTTAATAATAACAATGACAGTACTTTTATTTGTGATTCAAGTATGAGGATTTCTGGCAAACTTTTTTTTTAATATTAAAAAAAAATTCTTCACGTTTTCCCCTTTTTCCTTTTCCCTTTCAAGACTATTTAAATTTACATAGTAAAACATGTTAGGACCGCCAAGCCCCAGCGTGTTGTGTTCTGTACTCTGGCTGGCGAATTTGCGCCACGACAGTTTATTCATCCACATGCTTTTTGGCCACTCGTCACCACGCATTTGTGCTTAGGTCTCCCGGTGCCTCCCTCCGTGTGCTGCCCATAAGGTGAAAGAAAAGCAAGTATTCTATTTCTCTATTCAGGGTGGGTGTTTTTTTTCTTTTTTGGATAATGGTTGTTTTCTTAGTGCTTTTTCTGTTTAATCTGTTCCCTTTGTGGTTTAGTGTAAGAGTTTGGGAATGTGCCCATAATTCTCTCACTCAACACTTCTGGTTTAGTGTTGTGCTTCAAACATAATTTTAAGAGACACTATACAATCAAAATGGATACCCAGAAACCCAGACCAGAGCTAGCGACAAGGATTCAGTACAGAGAGCTATTAATTTACAAAAACCCTCTGTGTGTTGCTTTCAAAATGTGCGACTAGATTGGCAAAAGCCATCCAATGCCAGCCTGGTAGCTGTGTGTTGTCTTCCTAGCCTCGAGTTCAACGGACAGTTTGACTTTCTCACCTTCAGCTATGCAAAGAAAACCCAGTAAAGCTCTGACCTGATTTCAGTTAGTCTTTAGGTTAAAACAATGATTATTACTCAGTCACATCTTTTTGTTGAAGCAGATGTGTTAAGAGAGAGTGAGAGAGAGAGAAAAAGAAAAGGTTTATATAAGGATTAAGTAAAGGGGAGAATGAAAGCATATTTCTTTATAAATTGTCAAACGTATAAGTATTTTCACTGTGGAATGATATAAAATAACTTCAGGCAGTTTCTAAGTTGCATTTTCTGTTTATTTAAAGTTAAATTGTAATTCCAAAAGTTGCTAGCCCAGCATAAATAAGGAACATAAATATGCCTTGTTAGGGGAAGATAGAGACTTTGATAAGAGAGGTCTTATTTTTTGGAACATCTCAATAAAATACAAAGTATCATCAATTATTTAATTAGAAGTTTAAAGTAAATCTTTTTTCTCTATTATGCAATTAAGAAAGATTTTTATTCTTCATTAATCTCAGAGTTACAAGAAACAATTTTATTTCATTCTCTTGCTTTTTTCAACTTTTGTCACTGTGTGTGTGTGTGTGTGTGTGTGTGTGCGCGCACGCGCACACTCATGGTATGTCTTGTCTGAAGATTATGGTGTCTGCCTTCTTTCCTTTAAAATCTATTGTGTTAAAATAGCAGGCAGAAGAAGGCTTCACTTTTTTTCTTTTACTTTACTTCTTTTTTATGCGGGCAAACTGCCCGTCCAGATGGTAGAATTTCACCTGTAAGCAATCTGAAACGATAGGTTAATTCTGACATTTTATAGAGCTTTTTTATTTTCTTTTCATACAGTACAACTAAGTGCAGAGTAACTACTCAAGATAATGTTTCCTTTTTTTTCCCTTTTAAAGCACTTCCTGCTGTGATTGGCCCCCCTCCCCCAATCTGTATTTTAGGCTCAATTAAAATCTGTGGCTTTAGGCACTGTGTTGCTATTGTCAAAACCACATCTGATGAAATCTTTGCCCACTTCTAATATGTGTGAATGAGGAAGTGATGGCAGAAGTGAAGAACACTTGTCGATCTGCAGGTCAGTTTTGGAGAAACAGATTATTTTAATTTTACAAGCTCAGTGTTTCACTGGCTTTGATAAACTCACTCTTAGTTTTTCCCTCCCACCAAATTCACAAATGTTTACCAACTCATACCTCCCTAAGCAATGCCTACCTTGGTCTTAGCAACTGGAATCCTGCAATTTGGTTTTGTTTTCAGTGTGGCTAGCCTCTCTCTGGTGGCTCATGTGACTGAGAACTGGAGACATTCTTTGAAATGATTTGTTGACCTGTTATTAGGGAATGCCATTATTTCCCAAAGCAGGTTTCAGGGGGTGTTTTTGGTATAGAGTATGAAAGGGAAAGGAAGTATTGAGTTTGTTTTTACTCATAATAATTGTATTCATACTGTATCTACAGGTTATTTTTGAATACTACCCTCTTGTTTTTATTTCTAGAAATCCTGTGTTGGCATGAATTACTTTTGAGTTATTTGCACAGTAAAGATGGCCATAGAAGCATCATCTCCCCTGGCTTATTCCCTTGGGAGAACATTTTTAAAACTACTCTACTAATATTATACTTGTCAAGATTTGGGACCCCAGTTGTGACATTATTTATTGCCTTTTGCTGTTTCCTGTTTTGCACATGTTAATTCCTATGGGTATTTTCTTCTTAAAGTGATGAGATTTTCACTGTCCAGAGCAGCAAGCCACACTGACTGGAGTTATTGAACTCTGAAATAGGAAACCTGTGGGTGATCCACCCCGCCCCCCCCCCCCCCCCAGCTATTGCTTCAGTCAAGGAGAATTACAGCCCCATGACTGAGAATTTTAAAGTAGTTGTTTCACTAAAACAGCCACAGATTTTGTTTCAGGTATTGCAACAAAATCAACATTTGTTTGTGGCCAGTGAAGCCAGTGTTCTGGGTACTCTCATCCAGATGCTTCTCATATTTCCCTTGCAAACTTTCCCATTGGTTGGGGTCTGTGGAGAGATTTTAGTGGCTGGCTGGTGGAAATGTTTGGGAGAACATTTGCGTATCAAAGCAGCCTAAATATTTGCAAAAAAACGTTTGCTTGAGAAAAAAGAATCCACTTAGGATTAGGAAGTAACTGCTTAAACATTTAAAAAGCATTTGTGATTTCTTGAAGTATATTATCAAAAGCCAAGGCCTAACTTGAGTTTCAGAGGTCATCCCAGAATCCATATTTTTAAAAACCATGTAAGATAAAAATGTTTTGTTTTATGATTAAGATCTGTACCTATATGTGGTGTAAAAAAAGCAAAAGATAAAAAAAAAAATATTTAAAACAAAAGATGAGAGAAAAGGCCCCATGAAATGATGAGATACTGAGTAGCTTTAACCTCATTCTTGTCCTCTTTTACGTATTTCTCTCCACCTGTGAACACAGTTGTATTGCTGACATGAATTCAGTTCTGTTGGAGTTCATGAGTTTTCTTGTAATAGTAATGATTTGAATGGCAAATGTTTTTTTTCTCTCTCTCTCTCTCTCTCTTTTTTCTTGGTGAAGAATTTAATGTGGGCTTTTTTTGTGTGTGTTCAAATTATTAAAGTTTTACCTTCACGTCACTGATGATTTGGAAGCAGAACATACAAAATTCAGTGCAGCCCAATTTTTCCAACTTGTTAACAATGTAGGAGTTGCACGTTGACAATTACTGCACTTAAAAGCCCCTTGGATCAGGTGTTATTTTACCATCTGGACATTTTAATTAGTAATAAAAATGTGGATCTGGATACACAGAAATAGGATCTATAGTGCACAGTAGCCCAATGTACTCTATTGGTGCTGAGCTGCATGGCTACATTTTACTAGTGTGTGTTATGTGTGTGTGCTCATGTGTAAGTGTAATTGTATGTTGAACGTGTGTTCATTCCTCCTAGGAACCCCAAGCATAAGATTCTGGTGTCCTTTTCAAACTAGGCACTATCACAACACCAAAAAAAACAAAAAACAAGCTACTTTTTCTCAAATATCAAGTAAAAATGGAATAATATATATACTTGCATTTCTAAGTAATACTTGTCTATATCTTTTCAACGCTCATACTTCCTCATGTGGTGTGTGACATGGCAACACAATGCTGCCGTTGCTGGGACAGGAGCTGTGGCTTCCCATTTCCTAGCTGTGTGCTCTGAGTTAAATACATTAGCCTTTCTGAATCTCCTTTTATCCTTGCCTACAGAAGAAAAGTATTAATGATAATAGTTATGATAACTACCCAACAGAATTACGATGAAGCGAATAAAAGCATGTATGTAAAAGCACTTGGTAAAATGCAAAGAGGTATATATAACAAGTGATTTTTTAATACAGATTACTAGTTCATAATCTACATACCATCTTCATAATTCAATTAAGTGTGTCACATTTATAAATAAGGAAAGTGCAACATAAGCTAACACTAGATTATTAACAAATAGTAACTTTGGGACCATCAGAAAATGTGTTCATAATTTTAAACATGATGCAAAATGACCCATTTTTATAAAGTATCTGCATATGCTCTTTGAAATAATGTTATTCTTAATTAAGGCAGAAGCAGGTACATTTGGGGGAAATAGTGACCCTCTGGAGAAATGGAGAGTGAAAATAGTTTAGGGAAATGAGTCTTAGTGTCTTCTCTTTCGGAAAGATGCATACATGTTTATCTTAATCATGAATTTCACGTTTGCAAACCAGTGTGAATACTTAAACGATAATCACCGACCTATTACAATTTATTTCATACTATATTTGCTCAAGAATGCGTAATGCGTCATCCCTAGGAGGTGAGGGAGTTGATAAAATTGCTGTGTGACACTGGACCAGATAGGTGAGTTTGGACACTTCTATAGAAAGCTTTTCCAGTTTTTATTGTAGGTCCAGTTCTCTTCCTGAGAATTCTTCAGAAGAAATAGGAACTTTTTTTTTTCTTTATTGTATAATTACATATACCATTGCACAATGATGCTACTTTGGTCATTTCATTAATTTAATCTTCCTCTCCCTTAATGTAATAAATGCATACCTTGAATGTAGTACAAATATGATTTATATTACATTGTTTCTAATATCAAATGTTTATTATTATAGACAACCTGGTTTTAATCAGAGTGTCTTAGAAACCTTATTAGACTTGTCTCTTGGTCATGGTATTAGCCAGGAGTATACAACGTCCCTTTTTGGTATCATGCTAGGAGGAGCTGGATTCAACTGAGATAGTCTTCAGTTAATTCATTAATTTGGTTAAAATTAGGTAAACATGGAAGAAACAGGAACATGCAAATTACGACTGTACAGCTTTTAAGATTATTTTGGACTTGAAAATGGAAACTGATTTCATTTAATGCTGTATCAGTTTCATTTAAATGTTCCTATCTAATGACCACTTCATTTGCATATTCTAGTCTAGTGAATAGATAGGTCTACAAATTATTTGTCTTGAAATTTTGAAATGCGGCTACAGGTCCTCCTCTTTGCAACTTCGTTTCCTAATAGTGACCACGTGTATTAACCTTTAGATTTCAGTACCCACAATCGTGAGCTGAGAAAGAAATTATGGAACTTCTTTAAAAATTGTCTCATAAAGGGATTCAGTTAAAAATTAGAGGGACAACATTTAAAATTTAATAAAAAAATAAAGTAATTCAAAGTAAAGTCTGTAGCCAAACTCCTTAATTGTGATGCATTTGCTGAGTTCCCCTCTTCCATCGTCGGGCCTGCTCTGATGCCATATGGCCTACCATGGAACATTTAACTTGTCAGATATAATGGATTGTCCTGGAAGCAGATTTTTGCTTTGAGCACTCGGCTCCTTTCTTGCATTTCACTCTCAGCTCCAGGCTGCAGGATGAAGGATTGTGGTGGAAATGCAAAGAAGAGACACACAGTTGATTCCCCTTAAGAGAGTGACCTATATGGCACAGAATTTTACCCACGTAAAGAGGCATTATCCCCATCACTGGCCTTAGCAGGCTGCATGTCAGAATCATTTAAATGTGCCTGGACTTAACAGATTGTGCAAACCTTTCAGAATTGAGTGCTTAGGAATAATAAAGCATCGTCATTTTAACTTATGCAGAAATGGTGTAGCCACATCGGCCAAAAGATAAGTATTATTTATCGTGACCTACTTGTAACATAAACCACCTGGTTTGTAGATTTTTAAATTCAGTTTAACTTTCAAATCTAAGAATGCTTTGAAAAAAAATCACCTGATGGAGATGTTACATGGCTTCATTGTTTTTGTTTGGCGAGAAGAGGTGCGGTTGAAATGATCATTTAGGTGGATGGACAGTGGCAGTTAATCCAAGCTTTTCATGTTGAAACTTAAGTGCGGACCTTCCGTTTATTCTAACATACTATAAATTAGAGGTTGACTATCCTGTGGATTATTTAATTTTTATTTATAAATGTAAAAAGTATAGTATTTGTTGATTTTTAATTTGGTTCTTTTGTAAGGTAATTCTCTTTTTCATATTAATTTGTGATGCTGTTTCTGAAATCACAAGCGTGGAAAGCACTAGAAGGAATTTATAACTTTTGCATTTATAGGAAAACTTCCTTAAAAGAATAAAAACAGTGCCCATCCTGTACATACATGTACACATGTAGCTATGAGGAACTCTTTTAGTAGAACCTACCGTAACCCGAAAGCTAATATAATACAGAGACTTGGAATAGACAAAAATCATCAAGTACAAACTATAAACCAGTGGAAAAATAAGTACTTATGTATCTTAATTTAACCATAAAATGGTACATATTTGATTGTTCTGGGGTTACAAAAGTTAATAAATGTGTACATGACACATTTAAATACACTAAAAGAGACTGTAAAGGCTAAGTTAATATACTCACCAAAATGTGTGTTTATGTGTTAGAAATTTAATATTTCTTTTACTTCTACAAATGTATTTATTGTAGATCTTAATAGTGATCTATAAAAACTAGAGTGGCCTTAAGAACTGATATAACCTCACTTCTGTACAAAGAATTATTTCTTTTTAATGAACAACTTTCCATTAAGCAGCTAAGAAATTTCTGTTTAAATCAGTATTTACTAATAAAGTATACTCGTGTATATTTCTTACTAATTATAAACCGAGCACTGTGCCACTGAGAGGATAATTTTTTTCTCCCCCCTGTAATAACATTTTGGTCAGGCTTATTCCTGAGTTTGAGTGGTGCCTGGCTAGAGCTGGCTCTTGTTGGGGCATGTGCGCCCTCTGCTGGCTGCTCAGATTGGAACTGAGTGGTGTGTGGGTTCTTGATATCTTACTTTTCAAGGTTGGGATTTTTGTTTTGTTTTGTTTTTGCACTTTTACACAACTAATCATATATTTGTAGTAATTATAAAGCTGTAAGTTAATACTTAGAATGGCAGTTAATTTGTTTTTATTTGGAAATGAAAGTTGTGTGTGTGTGTGTGTTTGTTTGCATTTGCTAGAGTCCTGATCGTTTAAATAACATGTAAAGTATATGCCACTATTGAGTTTTTAAGTGGTTGACTTTACATTTCCATTAATCGTATTTTTGTAGTTCCTCCTGTCCTGATTACACAAGAATTCTTGTTTGACTAATTTGGGAATTGACTCAAAAGGATAAATCGTTGAAATTTTGAAACATTACTTTTTTTAGGTAATGGATCTGGTAGGCATTCCAGGGTAGAGAACTTCATGATTGGGTTGACACTTTTTACTTGCTTTGTGAAAGAAAAAGAGCTCATATTTGCATTGAAATGTTTTATAAACACTTTTTTTGTTTCCTGCAGACCAAATTAAGCTATTCTCCCTGACAGACATTGAGAAGGGTAATTTGAATGGAATCTTTTTGGTTTGTTTTGCCACTTGGAGTTATTGTTGATAGAGTATGAGGTGTTAAAGGGGCAAGTCACTATGGTCTCTTTATTCCCAGGTCACAAGACTGGCTTCTTCTACAGGGCAGTCCCAGAGGGAGCATCCTGGCCCCTCCTCCATCGCTTCGATGCAGAGTATCCCTGGGTTCTGGTTGTGAAGACAGGGCTCTGTGTAAGGAATGTGTCTTAGAAACAGCAACGGTTTTTGCTGACACATTTTTATCAAATTCTTTATGATAATTAATTATAAGTGATTTCTACAGATCTCTGAAATGTAATGTCTTGATTGAATTAGTATGGTGTTAATATGGAGAGGAGAGTTTAGGTCTTTACAATTCTTTTCTGTTGTACTGCAAATTTCTTTAATTTGTAAGCAATTCCCATCAAAACTCTGAAACCAGCTCCACCAAATATGAAATGATTCAAAAGCTTAGAGTTGAGGAAGAGGGAAAATGTCATCTAAGTTTTTTTCAGTTTTTGGCCTTTTCAATTTTAGGTACCAGTGACTTTAAAATTTGTTTTAGATAAGTCATATAGGTATCAATTTTTAGTTACTTTGATTTATTTAACATTGTTAAATAACTACAAACTGCATTCTAATAGTAAGTCCCCACTGATCTGTCTTAATTGCATCTTGCACAGAATCTCCAATGCGTGTCTTTCCTGTCGCCACCTGTTAACCAAGACACAGTCATCTTAGGTGCCCTTCCTCTGTGCTCCTCATCATTCCCCTTTTAACCCTTGCCCAGGTACATTATTAGGCCTGCTCCCCATTCCAGCCACTTAAGCTTTTACCACTTGAAAGTACTGTCCGTTGCCGCCTGTTCAGCGGCAGCACACGGCGCGTGAGGACTGTCCACACAGTGGTTTCCTACCCCGGTTTGGGACCTCCTCCTCACCTGTTCAGATCGTCATTTTCACAAGTTTCAGACGTGAACACTGCTGGCTGTAGACAACTCTCCCATGTAATGTATTTTAGTTTTGCATATTTTGGTAGGGTGAGGTCACTGTTCTGACTACCGCCCTTCCCCTTCCTCCTCCTTCACGATCATCCTTTCCTCTGCCCTCCTCTTCCTCCCTGTGTCCTGTGCCTTCCTCTCTTGACTGAGTCATGCTCATAGAGTCAGTAATTGGAAGGCTTTTATCAGGTATCCAGTGTGGGACTGAAAGGCTTGTGTGATTTTATCGGTGAACCATCGCTTCCTTTAACAGTGACTAGTGTCACAGGGGAGTCCCACTCTGAGAGTTTGGTCCCGGTAACCCGAGATTGGTTCGTAGGTCCGTTCTCTTCAGGTTGGTCTGGAAGAGCAGACTCAGCAGTTCGCAGTCTTCCCTGTCGGTCTGTCCTGTGATGCCCTCAGATGGATTTTCAGTTCTCAGTAGTCTGTTTAGGAACCACAGACCACTTGTAACACAGTGCTAGAGCTGGAGAAATGCTCACTAATATAGTTTATTTACATATGGAAGGGACACTTGGATTACCTTTTGTCTGGGGTTAAAAATATTACTTACAGCCCTGGCCGGTTTGGCTCAGTGGTTAGAGCGTCGGCCTGCAGACCAAAGAGACCTGGGTTTGGTTCCCACTAAGGGCATGTACCTCGGTTGCAGTTTGTCCCCGCCCTGGTTGCTCGTGTGGGTGGCAGCCACTCCGTGTGTCCCTTTCATGTCAATGTTTCTCTCTCTCCCTCCCAATCTACCTGAACAAAAATGGAAAAATGTCCTTGGGTGAGGATTAAAATAAATAAATAAATAAGTAAGTGAGTAAATAAATAAATAAATAAATTACATACATACATACATACATGTAAGCTCAGTCTGAAAACCGAGGCCGTTGCCTACATACCATGTGCTAAAATATGTAATTTTCCCGTGTAAACACTCTAGAACAAATGTAATACTAAGTAACCTTTTCCTATGTTTTCTGTTCCACTGTCCCTAATTTGGAGTTTGGTCATTATTTTTTTTTACATTTCATGCTAGTAAGACTCTGTTAGAACATCAGGTTGAATGGGCAGCAAATACTGTATTGCTGAAAGTGATTTGCGTAGTGAAGTATAGCTGTTGATTTTCTTTAAATTTGATGATAAATTTCAAATGATTTAGCCCAGCAGCAAAGTCTTACTCATCTGATGTTGTCTCTTCTGTGTCTAGCCAGACATGTCACCTGTCTGTCTCCTCCTGAGGGGTCAGAGAAGCAGATTCTGTCTTTGGTGTGGACTTGCCTTCAGTAGAGCGTGGGCAGAGGAGAGTACCGGGGGGTCGGCCCCTTAAGTTAAACCAGTTGATGTTCACCAGAGGCAGGTCTGGGAGTCTGGAGATGACTCCATCTTGGGGGAGAAGGGTAAGAAAGGCATTCGGAGCAGTGGCCTTGGCTGATGGGCGGGGGCAGCCGTTCGCCTCCGGACCCTCACGTGTTGTTTATCAGGGGAATCTACTTGGTAACATGAGATTAATTTCTGTTCTTTTTTTTTTTTTTCAATTTTTATTAATTTATTTTTGTTACAGATGTTTCTCCTTTTTCCCCCCTAGACACTCTCCTCCCCGTTCTGCCTCCCCCACACCCCTGCATTGTTGTCTGTGACCACTGGTCACGTGAGAGTAAGTTCGTTAAAGCAGCCAGTCTTTCTCAGTGGAGACGAGCAGAGTCCAAGGCCTGCTGCGCTGCCAGGTAAAGGTTTCTCTAACCTGGCAAGGCCCAGCCTTCTTCATCTCATGGCACACGCCATCTGATTACTAAAATTCTGCAGCACACCGAAAAATGAATTTTTTGCCGATCTGACAAAGAAAAAATAATAGGTATAATTTTGATTCATTCACACTAGACTACTGTTGTGATCATTTTTGTATTTGACAGTCTGCGGGAAAAGGGGTCTGCCCCCGACTAAACAGTCAAGTATTGCATGTTTGAAAAATTAAGACCCTGCTCTAACCCGTGAATGGTTACATGGTAACTGTCTGGAGGGACCTCAGAGAGCACCAATTGTTTGTCTTTTTAAAATCCAGTTAAATAGGTTGCATCCGGTAGTCAATTGATTTTTTGTTATCCACTCGGTTACCAAGTTTATTGGAGTTTCATTTATTGTAACCTTTAAAGGCTGTGGCTGTCACTTAAATTGCTTACTCCCTGGCTTATTAGTCTAACCAGTGGAATTTTATTTAAAAAAAAAAGAAGGCCGGACCCCACTCCACTGAATTCAAGTTCTCGGGTGGAAAAGCCTCGCTGATCATTCTCACGAATTCTCAGCAAGGGTTCTTAGCCTGGGAGTTGAATTTTGGGGGATTACTTTTCTTCACGCCCATACTGTGTCTTCTTTTGTTCCTAAGAATGTAGCAAAAATATTTTGTTTCTGCTTGCTTTTGATACCTTTAGTATGTATTACAAATGTCACCTGTTTTCATTTTTATATGAAACTATCATTTCTTCTAATAAGAAATAAGATTTTAAATGCGTGTGTTGTTTCTTCGGAGGCTGCACAGCCCCTCGGTTGCCTTGGTTGTGCCCAGTCACAGTCACTGCGGAAGAAATATAGAACAGGGTTGACGACGGTTAAGATCTCGCGCACATGAAGCCAGTGCTAACTTACTGATTAGAAGTAAGTTGAGTGATTTCGGGGTTGCCCTTAGTCCTTCAGGTCTCTAGGGGACCCTTGTACAAATTGCTGATTCAGAAAATCATTACTTTGGTGGCTCAAGTGGCCCTTTAGTGGCCTTAAAGAGTTATTTGACACACCTCCCCAAACAGCTAAGTTATCCCCATGATTATGTTGATTAATTGCACACTCTGTGGAATGAGTGTTAATTTCAATGAAAGATTTTCCTGCATTTGGAAAATAAAGCATAAAACTCATGTCCTTTAATTTGGTCATGTGTACACATTTTCTAAGCATGACCCTGGGCGAGGGGGATTATTTTGGCTGTTGTTGTCTTGCGCATGTGAAATAATCTAAGACAGTATTTTTATTCTGCATTGAGAGAATGTCATTTTTGATCTACCAGAGAATGGTCACTCAGAATGTTGATCAGTTTTAACATTTTTATCCATCAAAGGACTTGAGAACTCCTCTTTGACTTACTACAAATTGAGTTCAAAGTATTTGAGGGGGGAGGGTTGTGGAACACAGGGAAAAGAATAATCTTTGTTAGTACAACATATGCTGATAATACATCTGGAATATGCCAAAAAGAGGTGGCATATTGTGAAAACAGGCTTTGGTACTGGAGTTAGAAGTTTATGTTCTGGCTTTATTTCTTAATATCTGTATAACCTCTTGTATAAACTGGTTTCTTACTTTGAGTAATCTCAGCTATGAAAATAGGGATTAAAATATCCATCTATGGTGTTCTTAGGGTGTGTTATCTTAAATAATGCAAGTTAAATTACTTCACGTGCTATGTAGTGCTTTACAAATAGAAGTGGTTTGTGGAGAATTGAATATCAATTCTGAACCATGGGCAGGCCCCTAAATTGAAGAGTTTTGATGATGTCTCAAGATGCGCAGATATTTGGAGTTTGAGTTCACCTGCTGTGATGAAGGGAGCACAGTGTCTAGACAAGATGAGTTGCATCGGTGATGAAATGCAGCCAAACTCCTAATGTTCCATCATTAGAGCCATAGATCATTACTGAATATTCTGTTTTTGTGACTTAAGAGTATCACTGAAAGAGAGGACTAGTGCTGTTTTTTTCCAGGATGGGGCTAGCTTCCTTTTCCCATTATTCTTTGGTACAAGCAATGTGCTTATTGTCCTCACTTTTTTATTTTCTGTTTCCAATCTAGTAAAAAGAGGAGGAGGAGAATTTTCTAGGCTGTGGAATGACTAGTTTATCTACTACCATTGAGTTGTAATTCTTTTTTTTTTTTTTAATTCTCACTTGAGGATATTTTTTCATTTATCTTCAGATAGGGCGGGAAGGGGAGAGAGAGAGAGAGAGAGAGAAACATCAACGTGAGAGAGACACATTGACTGGTTGCCTCCCACATGACTCCGACTGGGGCTGGGACGAACCGCAACTGAGCTATGTGCCCTTGGCTGGAATCGAACCCGCGACTCATTGGTCCGCGGGCCGACGCGCTAACCGTTGAGCTAAACTGGCCAGGGCGAGTTGTAATTCCTTTAGCATGAAATTTATTAAATTTTGATTCCTTAATGCCTGTGGGTAATGATAGAGTTGTCCTGTATGGTAAGATTCTGTAGAGGAGAATCAAGGTTCTCTGAATTTTAGAAATCAAAAGAATAACATCAACTGATTTCTTGCAAATCCAGACTCTTGCCTCCAGGCTAGGAGCAGGGATAATTAAGATTGACCAGCTAGTTAGAATAGCAAAGGCATTTCTACATAGAAACATTTCAAAAAGTCAAAAATGTTTTTAGATCAGTTTAAATTAAATAAGATTCCATTTAAAATTTTACATTAGTTACTTGCTAGAAAATACAAACATAGTGTTAACTTTTGTATCAGAGTAGATCCTAAAGTTCCTCGAGATTTATATTAATAGACCAAAAAATGGGAGCAGTTATGTGTATTCAAACAAGTTTAGGGCAGACAATATTAAACTAAATTAAATGTCCTCGCTATAGGACTTCTCAGAGGCTTTAACTTGCTAAGGTGCGATGTACATTTCAGGGGAGAGGGTATAGAGGGCTTGTAACATTTTCTAGGCCCCTTTAATTGGCTTCCCTTTTGTTTTCTGGAGTCTTTTGTGAGATTACCATTTCACAGCAGACACTTGTGAGCTATGCTCCATTGTCCTATAGTTAATTTTACTTTTACTCTTCCCTGTGCATTTAAATGAAGTCATAGCCTTCAAATAGGGAACACGTAGAGATGCAGTTTGCTGGCATGTTTTTGTTGCTTAGTTGCTTCGAATTCGTGTGGAGATGATTGTAGTTTGTCGTATGATGTCACAGATTCTGGTGAACATCATTTGCACAGCTCCAAATTACCTGGAGACCTTTTAGGAGGAAAATACCATGTAAATGTAAATGATTACCACCTATAAGACACTTTCATTAATTTCATATCAAATTCATGAGTGTTTTGAGCTCTGGGATTTGAGTTTTCAGTGTTGGGTTTCTTATTTATTTATAGATCTGTTGTTTCCAGGTTTAAACATCAGCAGCACAGAATAGTGCTGAAAGTCCAGCCTTTGTAATCAAGCTGCCAGGGTTTAGCTCTTATCACTAAGCTCATGTGTGACCTCTGGCAATTTTTGTAACTCAGTTTCTTCACCTATAAAATGGGGCTGACATTACCTGCCCCACAGGGTTGTTGTACAGCTTGAATAAATCAGTTTACATAAGCCCTTTGCATTGTGGGTAACACATGACAGGGTCTTAGCTATTCTTGTCTGAGCAAGGGAGGAAAAGGCTGGCATGGAAAAGATGAAGGAACCAGCCATAATGACCTCGTGTGTATTTTCAGAACCACTTAGAATTGTAGGCATTGTTTAATGAAATCATCTTTTCAGTATAAAAAAATTTAATAGGGTAACCAGGAATAGGTTGAGGTTGGGGACAGGGACAGAGATATATTCTGATTTGAAGTTGGTCATGATGAGTTCCCTAGACTGATGGCCGGGAACAAAAGGCTCATTCTTCGGTTCCCAGAGAGAGGAACAGCGAAACAGCCTTGCTGGGTGTTGTCCTGCAGCATCAGATAGATAATGTTTCAGCAGGGCTTTTCACTGGGTATGTTTCACTGTAGAGGTGCATATTTTCACTAGTAGGTGAAATACCTACCATTTATATATAATTTTGAAAGTGGCCTTTCAAGAATGAAAGGCTGGAAACCTGAACATAACCTTGCTATAAGCCTACTGGTCGACCTCCGGTGGGCTCTCCTAGCACAGCTTATCTCCAGGAACCATATCATCAGTACACTGTTCTTGTTGCCTCTCATTCTTTCAAGGTCGCTTAGAGCTGTCCAGACGTAGTCATCTTCAAAGGTGATACTTAGATGTATTTCTGTGAATGAATGGACTTATGAGACCATTTTTACCTTTATGCAATATTTTTATTCTCGTCCAATTCCCATGCCATTCCCTTACAGGATACTATGGATATACTGGAAGGAAAATCGGAAGTCAAATGGAAAATTATATACGAATATTAAAGTATTACATTTGGAATTATATAAGCATTTGTTAACCACAGTGCCCCCAAATAAAAAACATCATTTTTTTCCTTATCATTCTTGGGCAGCAAGATAAAGGATTACTGAATAGATCAGCAAACATATTGGTCTTTAAACAATTGGAAGTAGCTTATGCAATATTTTCTGCTTAGATTAGATTTTCAAGGGCAACGGGAGAAGCAAGTGAATTTTTTATTGATTGTCAGTTGGTGTCATTTTAAATTATCAAATTTAAATACAGGTTTTAGCAGCTGATGAGTTCAATTTGGACAAAACACATGTTGACTCTCCGGGTTGTTTGCTCACTGTAGATGCCGCCTGTTCTAGAGGGGAGGCTGCGTCTTGGTCTCCTTTGTCTAGAAGGATTGATTGACTGATGTTGTGTCTGCTCATTTACAGCGTTTTTCTTGTTTAACTTAAAAAATTGTGACATAGTAGTACATGTTCCTCGCATACATCATTTCTGTGGAAGAAGCTTGTTTAGCCAATATGTCGGCTCAGTGTATGAAACGCTCTCCTCTTTCATTCAGCCTCGGTGCACTCCACTAGGTCACGTCATCCGTCTCAGGCACGGCAGATCGTCACCAGCAGCAAATTTAACATTTGGTCCTCCTAGGTATAAAAATGAATCAAACGCCTGTCAAGATTTGTTTCTGGTATATATTTCAGGATACCCCCCACACCCTTTCTGGGCACACGACAAATGTTACTAACGGGTACTTTTAGTTTTTAAAATATGGACAACAGTACTCCATGCAGTAAAAGACTTGAGCGATTAATGCTACCCTTATGCCTCTTTTGAGTAGTTTTAGCCATGGGGCTTGGCACTGCCACCATTGTCTTTGTGCCAAAAAATATCCGCAGCGGCTGTCGCGTTCTAGTACTGGAGGGTTGTCTCGAAAATTCTGCAGTGAACGCGCCGGGCTTGTGCATCACTGCTATCTCTTTAAACATTGGGAAAATAGAATCTTTAGCTGTTTCAAAGCTCTGCGGTGGTGGTGGGGATGGGGGGGGGGGTGGCGAAGAATGGAGAGAGGAGGAAAGAAGCTGTCTGCCAGCCAGTGGGTATAGGGACAAAAATCCATGCCTGACATAGAGTGAACACAGATATGTAGGAGCTTTTGTGTTCATGAGCACAGAGTTCCTTCCGAATCCTGCTCAACCATGTTATCAGTGCTCTTGATAATTGTATTATCTGAAACAAACATTCATGTGAATTTTAAGCAGAAAATCAGCATCAAGACCATAGCTAGTTTTTAGTGGACAATTTACACAAAAGGTGTATTTATTTTCCTAGACACTGAGGTGTCATTGTAAAATGGCTGCTTCCTGCCATTAGGAAATGAGAGGAATAGATATAATACATTTGAGAAAGTGCTTGGGTTTATCCATGGTCTCTGATTATTTTGCTCCCAAACAGGGGTTTGGGCTCTGAGGGCAGATTTATAGTTGAATTTGGGAACAAAAAGATGTAATAAAGTTAAAGGCTTACACTATCAGAATGAAATGTGTTTGCTCATGATCTCTGGAGCGATCTATTTGATGGTAAAAGTGGATGCTACAGATGAAATCTTTACAAGGAGCATAATCCTAAAAAAAAAAAAAAAAAAAAAAGTGCACCTCCCAGCCTCCTGCTGGCTGCACTGCCTCTTTGGTACCTCGCAGACTTCGACAGAGTCCTGGACTGGTGCCCATTGATGTCATGGAAACACTCAAATTACTGAGAATGATTCATGTCTATGCTGGTCTCTTATCCTCCCCCACACAAACAGGAGTAGATTTTTAACCCTGACAACTTGTAATTTGCAGTGGGTTTATTTTTGTATCTGGATAAATATTTTTTAACAAGCAAAATTAAGATGAAGCAGTCTGTATCTGATATGATAGTAAAGAATGCTGGGCCTATGTAGCCTGGAGTTCTTCGGGGACTCAGTGCAGCATGAATTCATATTCTCCTCATCTCCCCCCTCCTTCTCTCCCTTTCTATCTGCTTGCTTTTCCGTTCCCCTCTCTCTCTTTACTTCTCTTCTTTCCTTCCTCCGCTTCCATTTATTCTCCTTTTCTTTCCCTCCCTCTCTCTCTCATCCTTACTATTTGCAATGACCTTCTAGCTTCAAAATAAGGGAAGGGAATGTATATATGAATTGAGACAAATCCTGGTAGGAAAATTCATTTCTCTGAGGTCTGTGTGTTGGACTCAAGTTGGGAAATCATGTCAGGTGGTGGAATTCTATAGGGGATAGATTCAGTCATTCCTTCTAGAGAGAAAACTAGATAGCCTTTCTTTCTTCAAATTGTATTTTACAATCCAGTTTTTAGGAATTACCAAAACAGGACACTAGATGTTCAATTTCCTAGGCAGGCAGAGCAAAGTCTACTTTATTTGTCATCTGGCTTTCTGTCTGCCTGTTTGCCTGCCTCTCTACCTGCCTTTCTAGTTGTTAAACAAGTGAATATTATGTCAAAGTGAATTATGATGTGGTTGCATTGCAGCTTTTTAGGTGCAAGAGCTTAAGGAAGGACATATGTTATTTGATAGCTCACAAAGGTCTAACCTTTTCTGTAATATTTGTAGAGAAGTTAAAGGGCATGTATAGGTTATATTTGACTTACACAGAAGAGTAAATATGTATGCATGACCGTCTGCACTGCTGAACAGGTAAATGAGTCTTTCTTCAATGTAAAATCCTCATACAATTAAAGTTACTCTCTTAGATGTCCCAAGACAGACAGTCTGTGCAATAATATCCTGTTCCACTGGAACTGAAGCCGATGTGGACATTGATTTTCTACTTTGCACTGAACGATATACCAGAAATGGGTACGGGGATGTTTTCCCAAGTTTGAGATTCATTGTAATCAGTAGAAAAGTTAATACTAGGGAGGGTAGGGAAGGGTTAATTTTAACACTCACGTTTGGCTTTCTTTGAAAAATCATCTTCTATTTTATATATATAGTGACTTAGCTACAAGGTCAGAGTTAAGGTTTGTTAAAGGTACATTTTTGCATGGTGTCATGAAGGCATGCACTGCATTGCCATTGAACTAAAACAATAAATTGACCACTGTTCCTTTTAGCATTTGCATTAACTTAGGTTGAGGGGAAATTTGGGGGTTTGTAAACTTTAGATGGATATCATTTAGTCCCTCAGACTACTAGTTTTGAATTTCCCATTGGAAAAAAGAGTAGTATCGTCCTAGGTAGAGTACAGTGTTCCTTATAATTCTGCTCTCCAAGAGAGAAGTATCCTTCATTCTCAGGCGGCATGGGGTTTGTGTTCTGGGTTCTTGGCCTTGTCCCTAGACCTTCTTAATGTCATGATATGGATCGCTTTTCTATGATAACTCTTCCTATGTCGCTAACTAAACTCTACTACTTAGATCTCTTGTAATGTGGTTTCATTGTCTTCCTTGCTGACTATTAAGGCTAACCATGCTTTAAAAGAAACAAATGAGCAGCCTTGATTTCATCCTCAGATGTGGTCAAACAGCTTCTGAGGCTGCATACATCTTTGTATATACAAGTTGGGTTGTTAGAATTGGAGCAAGATACTCACATTCCAGTATCCCATGTCCTGCTGAGTTTAGTGGTAGAATCTGAACTTGGGTTCAGAGTCGCAGCAATTTTTCAAAAGCCCTCTTTCCAAATGTAAATTCCATCATCGTCTTGATCGTGATGGAATTTACTCCTGGGAAAGGGAGTTAAAAAAAGAGAGTGTCTCAGAATTTTGAATAGTTTCTTTTGCTGTATTCACCATCTGGAAAGCTTGATTGATTAGCTTTGGCCTAACCATTAAGTGTCAATATAATCAATGGGAATTACTAGACTAGGGTCATTACATAGATAATTTGCCTGCTGTGTAAATAAAAATGAAATTGTTTAAATTTTTTGAGAGAGAGAGAAAGTGAAAATAAGGAATGACAATTTGTTTGTTAGAGAAAGTGGAGGCCATTGGAATGACAGTTTTTGGAAGTGTGGAGCAGTTTGGCTAAGAATAGGAATGAAGGATATTTTTTTCCAGTTTATCATAGCCAGAGTGAGGAAGTTTTATTCCCTCTCCTGCTTGCATACATTGCAGTAGTGCCTACTTTACGTATGTAAACATCGGGGAAGAGAAGTCGATGTCTGTTACCTGGAGGATTTTTTTTTTTTTTTTTAAGGAAAAACACTATTTACACTTTATTTTTGTTGTTTCTCTTGGCAGGTAAAACAGAAAGGGGCTCATATTCATCTTATGGGAGAGAATCAAACTTACAGGGTTGCCACCAGGTAAGTGAGAATCTTGCATGAGGAAGGGTTGAGAGAATTAGCCTGGGAAATTGCTTTATTTTATACATTCGACTGTGTATTGTAGACCGTGGCACTCAGATGCACTGAGAGGCTGCCGATGCTTCTTTCTTTTAAAAAGTAATGAAATAGCACAGAGCTGGGAAGTAACAGACACCTCATCTTTAGGTCTCTGGCATATTAGAGCTACATCACTGGCTTGCTTTTATTTTTTAATCCATCAGCCAGTACCAGTGGCACTGTTTGCAAACCAGCGACGTTGCTTATAGTGGTTCTATCAAAAGAGTTTATTTGCAATTAGGAACTTAAGAATTTCTTCACTGGAAATACTTCGTGCATCCATGTGTCAGACCCTGGGTTCGGTGGCTATTGCCCCAAATTATAGTTTTCACAAGGGCTGTATGATGTTGTGTGAAAACAGGGTTGTACTGAGGGATAAAAATGTCTGTGAAAATATGATTTGTTGTCCCTTTTTGTTTCTGAATTGTTTTTGGCTGGAAGTCAAGGCCAGCAGGCTAACAGCAAAGCCGTCTCAAGGGAAGTATGCGTGAGCTAGAAAAATAAGAGTACTTTAATTAAATAATGAAATGCCAGTGTAATACAAAGGTATAGCATGTGTGTGTTTGTGTCTCTGCACCTTGCATTCGCATACATACTTTAACTCTCCAGAAAACGCCCAGTTCTAAAAATACTATCAATAGCCAAAAGTGTACGCTTTGTTTCAAGACAATTGAGATTTTATAGTGCTTTCTTTTTAATTTCAGTATCAGTATTAATCACACGTTTCAAGCCTTTTTTTTCTTTTTTTCCTAAGGTTTGGGCTTGTTTTCTTATAAATGCTTGGTTTTTTACTTTGGAAAACTCTTGATAGAATTTAATAATCCTCTTTAATATTCAAAGCTTTCCACTGTTTTATTCTTCACCCAAACAGAACGTGTGTTCTTTTTGTGTTGGAAAGGGAACGCTTGTTCTCCTGAACCCTCTCACCCTCCCATTTCCTTTAATGAAATGGGGGAAAAATCTGTTTAAAAAATTTAAAACAACTATTTAATATATCCTGAAAAATGTAAGCAAACAGTTTTAGTAATTAAATGGAGCCCCTGAAGGAGGTCTCCTCTGCGAGGCAGTTATGTTCACTGGCGGTGGGATTCTGGTGGCTTGCTTTCCTGGGTGTATTTGCATTTTTAAAGTTTCCTCCTCTGACCCAGCCACCAGTGCAGTCATATTCAGCATCTGAAAGACTTGCTGTGATGAGCTGGATGGTGCTTGGTTAAGGAGTCCCGCGGCACAGGCTGCAGAGGACAGTTCATGGCAGTTTGTTTGGAAAGAATTCTGCAGGAAAGAAATTTACAGTCATTTCAACGCAACGGAAACATCTTTGGAATGTGAGTGCAAATGTTCGGGGTAGATAGCCGGGCGACAAGCCTCCCAGTGCCGAGTCTCTGGTGAAAAGCTCTCAGTTCCTGCAGAAGAGCCTGTTCCTGTGTATCTGGTTTCTGAGGGTCAAGGCAGAGGTCGTCAGAGTTTTGGGGAGAAGAAAGTTGACAACATCCTTCCTTTTTGCAGATGGTCATGGCAGAGGTCTCTGTTTTTGCTGGGCCTCTTTTTCTGGTCAATGAGAGAATAGGCTTCCTCGCCCCTGTATCCTTTCTTACTAATAGGAATTGGCGTGATTCCTCACAGACACAAAGATTTCCTCTGCTGAGTAAGCGTGAGGCCCCTTAACTTGTGAAAGCATCATCCAGACTGCGTGAGTCTGTCTGTGTATGTGCGGGGACACAGACCCTCCCTCGGTGTGTGGGGAAGACTTCCCTCAGGTGAAGCTGAAGTTAATCTTTTTGGCAAACAAGGTGAGAAGTGGAACGGGGCAGAGGGTGGAGTATAGAGGTGCACGGACTGGTGTGTGTGTGATGGCTGGGTTCCTGGGCCTTGGGAGGTTCATTTTGAGACATTCGTGTCCAGGAAAATTCTGTTGTATCTAGGAGTATGACTGCCTATGCTTTTCTTAAAAAGTCTTCATGTATGGACGTGGAGTGTGGATGCTTGCTTTCTTCTTTCTGCTCCATGGTTGTGAGTCTTGCAAGAACTGACTCTCTGTGCTTAGTCTGATCTCAACAGGATCCATAAACAGTGCGATCATTTTTGGATAAATAAAAGAGCAAAATTTTGGAGATTCCCTGATCAAGGGGATAGGGGCTGGAGAGGACTAGTACACATATTATGAATTTCTGCTTTCTGTGAAATTTGGGAATAGAAC
Source organism: Molossus molossus (assembly GCF_014108415.1). Classification (NCBI taxonomy): domain Eukaryota; kingdom Metazoa; phylum Chordata; class Mammalia; order Chiroptera; family Molossidae; genus Molossus; species Molossus molossus. The sequence continues at coordinate 103,469,960 of NW_023425399.1, read as the reverse complement.
AGACCAGAGCGTGTCTTCCAGTGTGAATGAGTTTCTCTGGTGCCGACTTGTTCTTTGAATCCCTGTTTCCAACACCAGCTATGCAAACCCAAAAGAAAGCAGCTCCTTGGTATCTTGGGCTTCAGGTCTAAATAACAGATCCCGGGGGAAATGGTCCCCCGCTGTGTGGCAAGGTGAGTGACTTCGTGGAGGGGAGCTTTTGTTTTCTCCTGTCTACTCCTTTATAGAGACACTGGATGGAAAACCTGTAGCTGATATGCCCTAAGGAGCCCCAAAAGCTGCTTTATTGTATTATAACAATATCCTGTGGACTTGTAGGATGAGCACTGTTACATGTGAATTCGCTTATTCCAGTCCCAATGGCCTTTTGTTTGGTGTAGAGAAATGCTGGCGGCAAGCAACAGGTAGCAGAACGCTGTCCTGGAGAAATGTGTATTGTTTCAGAAAGGCATCAGTTTAAAGATCGTGTGTGTGTGTGTCCATTATGTTTCTCTGGAGGATTTCACACTAATAGTGACAGACATGTGGCTTTAAAAAAAGTGGGTATTTTAGCAGAAAAACAAAAGCCGGCAGTTTCTTTATTGTCAATTAAGTTGTTTTCATTAAAAATGGTAATGGGATAGTATGAACTTATTAATGCACTTCTATATAAAATTATCAGAAATAAATACAGTGACTTTTCAGACTTTTGAAATTGTACAGAAAATGACCCAATAGACAAACCAAAGTGGCTAGCTAAAAAGGACTTTTTTTTTGGTCTCACTAAATATGGCAAAACTAATTTAAATCAAATCGGGGTAAGGAAATCACACCCAGGCTTAAAATGTTCTTGCCAAATTGCAACCTCATACTACTCTTACTGGCAGAAAAAATAAAATTTATAATGGAAAGTCTGACAGAAATGAAAATGAGCGGAAATAAAGTTTTTCTCAGGATAGTCCAACTTTAAAATGACAAATAACCAATAGCTAATATACCGACTGGGCATCACTGCAGAGGACAAAAGAGAAAAACTCCTTAGCTTTTGGCCTCTTTTGCTCTTTGAATAGGATGTTTGGCAATGACAAACTTTTTTTTTTTTTTTTTTTTTTTTTAATCTTGCTGAGATCTGTTTGAATGAAATGATGTCAACACAAATGATTGTTATTATGGCTGAAGTTTTCCCCTTAAATGGAAATTTAGCATTGATTATCAACAATTGTTTGTCTTTTCGTTCTGGGATATAGCCAAGTCTAAAGCAGTGGTTTCATTATTAGTATCTCCTGGATGGGGGGATGGGAGTGTGAGGGGGTGTGTGTGTGTGTGTGTGTGTGTGTGTGTGTGTGTGTGATGGAAAGCTGGGCCCTATCTGAGACTAATTAAGTTAGAATCTTAGGAGTTGGGCCTTTGCTTGTCTTACTCCCCAGGTGATTCTCATGTGCATCTGGGTTAGATGATTTCCTAGAATGTTCTATAGGAATATGCTCTATTTTAAAGATTTGTGTTCAAAACTCTGGAATGGCCGCTGACCTTCAAAATGCTTTTAGATTTCTTGCCTTAATTTGATTATTTAAGACATGGAAATATATTGCATATGTACGTCATTTAACAGGCACTGAAAATTACTGATATGCTGAAAATCAGTAAGATGCCTTGAAATCTTTATACAAAATTTCACAACTGAACGTCTCAGTCCACATCTTGTTTGCTCTAGTGAAGTCCAAGGCTGTAACTCCATCTGCATTCTTTCTCAAGTCACCAAGTAGGACTGTGCTGATAAAGTGATTTGATTTTTAGATCTTAAAACTGACAGGATTTAAGAATTAGGCCTAATCTCGAATACCTTTGTTAAATTTCAGTAATTTTGAAGCTTTAGAAGACAGGGGTCTTCTCCATATTTAATTTTGTTTTCTACATAAACCTAGTCTTTTTAGATTTATTGAAATTAAATGTGGAGTTTGTTCTGAAGCAAATTACGTATTTAAGAATGGGTTTTATTCTTTTCTTTTTATTTTTGATACAAAAAGAATTACAAATCAGTCAATTCTAAAACTTTTGGCCCCTTTAAATGTTTTTCTTATTTAAATTCAAAATAGAAAGGGTATAAACAAAAAGGCATGAGCTCCCTTGTTTCTTTTTATGAAAATGACTATTTAGGTCTTGTGTAAACAGAAATACATTTTGTTTTTAATATGACATCAGGCTTAACTGTTCATGGTGTGCAGTACCTCAGCCCAAGTCCTTGCATCTTCTCGGGACCCTGCTCCACCCCTGACTGCCTTGTGCATATGTTTGTGTACCGCTCTAGCGCTCTGCTGCAGTGCATAGTGCTTTTTAAATGTGGCATTATTTGTGTGTGTTGAATTCTGGTTTCCATCGGGATTCTGTAAGCTCCTGGAAGGCAGGGCCATGTCAGCTTATCTCGTACTGTGTGGACTCATGTTTAGTTCTCCAGCATCACTCAGGAATCATTTTGAGAGTAATGTCTCAATAGCAATGTGTAAGAACAGCATAATAAGCATTGTTTTCATGCCTGCGAAAACCATAAAATCATACTTTCTCAAAGAAAGTTTTTCGGAAGCCCTTCCTTCTAACTTACTGTGCAGACCCTGGAATGATACCAAGGTCATATCATGGAGAGGCACTTGTCACTCACTTTTAAGGGGCTGAGTACTAACCTGGTGACCTCGCTGATCTGGGCCTCAGCTTTCCAAACCCTCAGTGTTTCTGGTGGGTGTGTTGTTGAAACCAAAGGTCAGAATCCAGACTCATCCTTTCTGAATGTACCAGTGTGGTCATTGGGGCAGACTGTTTCAATTTACGACAGTTTCAGACATCACAGGGCCTGAGTTTGCAGTGTGTGTGCTGTTGTGACTCTGGCCCTGAGCCCTGTTTTGGGACATTGCTATGGGTGTACCCCTCTCCCAACACCACCCAGCACCCACCAAAGGAGAAAATGCAGCCATTCTTTCATCACATTGCTTAACAAATATTTATTGGCCCCCTAGCGATGTGTTAGATACTATGGAGAAAAACAAAGGAAGCTCTTTTTTACATACCCTCCCTTCAGTCCCCACCAACAGCTTTCTGGGTATTAAGGAGGAGAATTTCTCAAGCTTCATTTATTTAATTAAAAATGTTTTAACATCTCATAGTATATATTTTTAAGTTGTAAAAACAGTAAAGTGTTTAAACAGTTGTTAATGTTTGTGACATTTGCTTCATGTTTGTAATTGTATGTGTGTGCGTGCATGTGTGTATGTATGTATATGTGTCTGCATGTGTGTGCGTATATGTATGCATATATATACACACTCATTTTTAAGTGGAAGATCTAATAAGATTTTACCCCTAGATTTTTTTTATTATTAATCTCTTAAAATTAAGGACACTTGCTTATTTTACTAAAGTACTATTATCACCCCTAACAAAATTAACGATCGTTTCCTAATTGAATCCCCAGTATTTATTCAGACTTTTTCACTTGAGGGGTGGGGTCATTGCTTATGCATGTACTTAGTTTATGTGTCTCTTTATAATTTCTTTTATGCTGGAATAGTTCCTGTAATTTAAAAAAAATGATATTTTCCTTAAAGAGATTAGGTCATTTGTCTTGAAAAATAACCCCCTTCTAGAATTGTCGGTTTATTTCCTTGTGGTGCTGTTTAATTTGTTACTCTGTCACTTGTCTGCCTACAATTTGAAAATTAGGTCTAAAGGCTTGTTCAGATGAAAGTTAAGCATTTGGGCTGAATATTTCACAGATGATGTTCTGTGCTCCACACTGCATTCTGTCTGGAGGCATATTATGTTCTGTTGCTGGTGGTGATGCTAACTTGAATCAGTTGGTAAAAGTTGTACTCCCCCCGCCCCCATCTCTTCATTGTAATTAAACCTTTCTGTTTTGCAATTAGCAAAACAGTCATTGTGTTGATACTTTAGTCCTGGGCAGTTAGCCCTGTTCCCCAACAATCTTTGACCTGATTGTTTTCACATGCAGTAATAATGCTTGCCTGATTTAGAGGTTTTTGAACTAATGATTTTTAAAAAAAACTCCGCCATTCCTTCTGTATGTATAGCTGCCATTCCTCTGTAAAGAACTTTCTTTCATTGTTCATTTTAGCACTGTAAATTTAAGTGCTTCATATGTATATACATACTCTATGTTACTCCTTGCATTGAATATAGCCCTTTACCTGGAGACTACTGGGAGCATTGAAGCCGTCTTCAAATCTCTTAAGGTATACTGAGAAGAAGGTAGTTATGGCTCAGGCTAATGGTCAGAAAAGCTTTAATTGCAGCATAGAGGAGGTAATTATAGGTATGTTTCCTTGAAAACAAAACCCTGTAGGTTGTTTTTTTTTTTTTGTTTGCTGAAATTTGGACTTTGTGACAATCTCTGTACTCCTAGCAGTTAGATTAATTTTGCCATAAGAATTGGAGTTTCTGTAGGTTCTCATATCGTTGCCGCTCTATATGCTAGTAATTATTTTTACAGATCTCAGCACAGTGACCATGGAAGGCTGCCCAGCTGAGCCTAGTAGCTGCTGGTGCTCCATGAAGTCGCTCTGTGAGGATCCTGAGAGTGGCTCCAGCCCCTTCCTGGGTCCTTTCCCAGCCCAGACGTGGCTGATGAGTGCATTTCTCAGAGTTAGCTTGGGTTCAATCTACAGACGACCTGAGGAGATAATATTAAATGCCAGTATAAACCTCCCGGGTCATTATTTCAGTTCTCATTGAATAATTAAGAAAGTGATGCTCAGAGGAGTAAAGCAGGCTGCCCCAAGATTTCAGCCCAGATAAGTTTCAAAGCCAGGTCTCCAAAGTGACTGCTTTTAAAGCCAGTGCTTTTCGGCGTGCGTTTCCCGCTGCCCAAGCCCGTGATGCCGTTTCGAGGCCCAGCGGTCTAGAGGGCAGCGCCTCTGGAAAACTCCTTTTGGTAGATTCCAGGCTCACTGCAGAACTTGGGCCCCGACCTGGTGCCAGGAACAGAGTAGCTTCACTCAGGTCTGCTCAGGGTGGACAGAGCTCTGAACACCGTTGGCGTGGGCGGTGTTGGAGAGCGTGGGCGGCTCTGCTCCTGAGCACCCAGCCCCCTTCTGAAAAATAAAGTACGTGTCTGGACGAATAATCTGTCTGTAGCAGCCTCAGAATTAGCATGTGCAGTTTCATTAAAACCAATGAAGATTTCCTGTGAAAAGACGGGGGTAGAAGATGCCAATTCACATTTCAGCAACAGCATGAACACTTTCTTCAAAATGTATAGATTATATTTGGGCCTTGCTTTTTGTGCAAAGCGGGCAGGATGTGGTTTGCTATCACACGGATTTGGATTCATTATAGATCACATTATTCTTCTAAAAACACAAGAACTACTTAGAATGAAATTCTGAAACAGTACGTTAACAGGCTTTTAACTGTGACCCCCGAATTTTGCGATGATGGCATTTTACTCACTTGTGAAATACATGAAACGACAATTATGTGTTGGAAGCATAGGCGAGTTTACCCAGCAGTTCAGAACAGCTAGTGCATAAAAACCACCGAAATTGCTTTGAGATGATTTTTTTTTTTTTCGATCCTCACCTGAGGATATTTTCTTATTTATCATCAGGTGGAGTGGGAGGGAGGGAGAGAGAAAAGGAGAGAAAGAAACATTGATATGAGAAGCACATATCAACTGGCTGCCTCCTGCACCACCTGGCCAGGTCCAGGGACAAACCACAACCCAGGTATGTGCCCTTGACTGGAATCGAACCTGCAATTCATTGGTCTGCAGGCTGATGTTCTAACCACTGAGCAAAACCGGCCAAGGTTGCTTTGGGATGATTTTTATGAAACACCAAAGAAATGGAGTCCTGGTATCCAAATTGAAGCTTCACCGGAATGTGGGGATTAACTTCTCTGTTCTTATGAAAACTACTCAGGGGTTTTAATAACTACTAGCAATCAGGACTGCAGTTCATTCAAAAATTTTTGAGATGTAAAGAAAAAAGGGAAAATCAGTTAATGACTAAACACACAATTGATTTAACACTGAGGTGCACTTGATAAAATTTAATGTTGAACTATATCTGATTACCATGTGGGAATCTGCATGGCCCTCTAGCTTTTTTCCATGAGAAAGAAGACATACAATTCAGAGTCAGGAAAACTTTTCAACATGAAATGGCAGAAATATTTATTTCTTTGTCTACAATCATGCTTGAAACGATTCCACATTAAGAAAATGTCTCCTGAAACTCTTAAAACTGAAACCCAAAGTTAAAATTATGTGAGCCCTGCAAGATACCAACAAAACCCCATTATTGTTTTAGAAATAAATGTTAGAAAAGAACAGGTATTGAGTCGGCCGCTGTGCCTGAGAGCGGCGACCTGCTGTGAGCGGAAGAAGCCCGTCCTCTGCGGGTGTGCGTGTCCTGGGTACTGCGGGTCCCTCCATGTGCCTCCCGCGCAGGCAGGCCCAGCTGTGCTGCAGCACGGGCCCTGACGTCCAGTGTGGTGTGAAACAGTATCTAGGAGAAGCAGTTGCTCAGGAAAAGAAATCAGGCAAGAATACATAGCCACACTTGCTTTAGCATTTCTGACCCACAAATGCCTTTTCATAGAAGGGCACTTATTTTTGTCAGACATGTTTGTACTTAAGGAAGTGATGTCAGATTTTGGTGGACGGCATTTTTAGCCTGGCATGTCCCCAGATTTTGTTGAATAGAATGTATCTTCACTGTTATATTCTTAGGGTACTCAATGAAATCTATGTATCCCTCAATTCCATTAGCCTCTCCTTTCAAAAGACATTTCCCAGTGAAGGCTTTCTATGATGTTTTAAAAAATAACCAGGTATATCTTATTTTCAACCCACCTCAAAGCTACATTTATGTGAATTTGGGACAGTGACAATTCAGTGATAAGAAAGTAATTGAGGAAGAACGTTGTTGAGGTTTCCAAGCGGTGACCATCCTCTAGAGCTGTGAGGTGGGGTCTCTGTGTGTGGAGCTTGACCGTGGTGAATGCATGCAGAATGATCCGAGCTCATTTGCACCATGATAATGAACAGCAGGGCACTGAATCTTTTCTGTTTTATTGGAATTGTATACAGTAAGTTATTAAATTTCATCTCTGTAATACACCTGCAGTAAAGTAACAAAACATTGCTGCACTTAAGGAACATGTGTGTGTGGTACAATGGCCTCCCCCATCATTTCAGCCCCCCAACAGCTGCTTACAGATTTCAAGATCCATTGTATATATTCCCTTGAGCCCACCTCTAATAATCGAGACACATCTGCCATTGCAGTATTATAGGCATATGTAGTTTTATTGAAAACTATACCTGTAAAAAAATTAAATAACTCCTACCTCAATTAAATTGGCAAGCTACCTTTTGCAAAGATTATATTGCAGATCTCCTGAGACTCAGTGAGTTCATTTTATTCTTATATTACAAATCACTAAATATGCTATTTCTGTTTAGCTAAGTAGCTAGCTTTTCTCATACTTTGATGATAAGTCACTTTTATCTATTCTCACTTTTGTTTTCCTTTTACCCTTGTCTTTTTTAAATTTATCTTTGTTGTGGAAGGTATTACAGACGTCCCCTCTTTTTCCCCATTGATCCCCTCCTCCCCACACCTACACCCCTTTGCCTCAGCACACTCCCCCCTTCCCTTATCTTTACATATTTAAAAAAAAATCAGGATCAAATCTTGACTCATCTTGTGCTTTGATAGAGATTTTTACAAGCTTCTTTGAGATCCATTTGATCTTCCTAATGGCAGAATGGGAAATAATAGGAAGAGGGAGCGAGTTAGTAGATCATACACGCATATGTAGGTAGATTCCTGTTGGATTAAATTCTGTACCTTCATTTTGTTGAATGTCGGATCAATTATGAATATCTATAAAATGTATCGAAGTAGGAGTAATAGTAAACTATTTGGTAAAATCAAAACATTTCTGAGTATAACACCATTCTCACTTAAAGTCTGTATAGTTATTCATAGTGAGTTAATCATGCTGCTATTACGGTGATTCAGCTAAGTTGAAAAGTTTGTAAATTTGCTTCATAGAAAAACCCAAAGACAAGATGCCCACTATATGAATAGAAAGAAAGCTATATCCCCCTTTGGGAGAATATGAAGGTTACTCAATACATAGTTTAGAAAGGAAGAATGTTTTGTGCTCTTGGGAAGAACCATGTGTGAATGGACCGAGGGAATAAGGAATGGATGCTTATCCCCAAAGTAAGCGTAGATTCAGAAAATGCATGCTTTGACGACAGTTGAAAGGTAGATGGTTTCACAGGATGAAGTCACAGATAAATATTAAGTGATAGTTGCTGTAGAATATCAAGTAGCATTATTTATCACCAGTCAGGATTAAAAATAGTTGCATGTTTAAATGATGACTCTTTTGGTAAGAATATTGATTAAAGTCAGTTGTCATTTGGTTCTCCTGTGAGTTACTTGGGTCTATGAGTTTATCCTTGGTCTGTAATCAGCTATGATGTTTTCTGTCCTTATGGTTCACGGACTCAGTGTTTAATGGGGATAAAAGGCTGAATCCTAGATAGGGTCATTGCTTTCACCTAGGATCCAAAACCCCAAGAGAATCAGAATGCAAGATCTTAAATAGATTTCAACTTTATAAGCTTTTTGTCAGTAAAAATACATTCTAAATTCTAAACAAACCTTTTGAGCAAAACTCTTGCACAAGTTGGGGGAGTACAACTTATTGTAGGCCACCCCCCGCCTTTGAAGCCCTCTGCACTGAACTTTTTGCCCTTGGATGTGAGTCGCTCCTGTGGAAATACCTATTATCAGTGCTTTTGAACTGTGAAGTTTATTTGTCACACGGAGCTCTGCAACTCAGAACTGTCATGTGTAGAGTGACTGGTACAACACACATCAGCGGTGGTTAAGGATCTGCTATGGACAGTGACATGTGGCAAAGAAGAGTGTCAACAGCTGCTGCTACTGATCATTGTCCCTTAAGGAGTCTTTCTGCATCTCTGCCATTTTACTGTCTCAACCAAAGAGACGTCGCTAATGGGCAATTCTTCTTAACCCTATCCCATGTAGTTTCCAAGTAAGATTTGCTTGAATTTCTTTTCAGGGTGCAAGTTCTGGGTGCCATTTTGTCAATGGAAGGAATATCTACGTGTGGGGTATTCTATATTGGGGAAGGCATTATTCTTTGATTTTTAGGAGAACTTATTCTCTATTCCTTTTTGCAAATACCATACATACCCTATCATGCTTGGACTCCCCACTGTCCATTCCATTCTTCATTACAAAGCTGCTTCTCGTTATATCCTAGGTAACTGTACTCTCCTCTAAGGTTATATAGCGTGCCTTCAGAAGTTCACAAATGTCAAGATTGGAAGCTCCTATGGAGTTCCATCCGCTATGTCTCTCTTAGTTACCTGGTGCAATATTTACACGTCTTGCTGTAGAAACAGAAGGCAAACATAGTCAATCAGCGCTGTAGAACCTCAGCCAGCAAGCAAAACATTCCAGAACATTCAACAATAGTATATTCCACCACACCTTTATTTGAGTGTTCGGTAAATATTTATTACAAAATAGCACTCTGTTCCCCACTTTCAAGATCATGGTAATACTACCGTGGTAGAGGGCTTGAGCTAATAGTATAGTTTCCTAATTTGAGACTCTTAATGTATAACTTTTCAGATCTATATTCTTATATCTATTTAGGTATATTGTTTAAGGGGATATAGTAAAATCTGTCAGTTACCAATCGGATAATTCATCTAAGGCATTGTGCTTGTTTGAGTCAGTGGATGGACAAGTAACTGAATAAATGAGTTAACATTTTTGCACTTTTATGCAAATTTCTAATCTTAAATTCGTTATGCCAGTGACCCAGAAAGATAGCAGCTATATTTAATCCCTATTTTATTGATAACGAAACAGATATTCAGAGCGTTTTTGTCACTGTTAATGGTAAGTGACAGAAATGGGACCAGAACTCCAGATTTATTATTGTATTTGTCACTTCTTTAACTCGGAATCAAATTGGTGAAGCTTTTCATCATAGCAAGTAGCCTTCAGTCCTCTCATGGATGGTTCTAGCTCTCTTCTCGCCGGTGACTTAGGGATCATCTCGCTGTTGAATTCTTCCTATTCATGAGAAAAACTGTGCTTCTGAAGAGAATGCGAACCCAGCAATCTACATCGAGAGCACTGTCATTAGAAAGCCAAATAAGGCTATTTTGAATGTTTCCCATAAGCAAGTACAAACTGCACACAATATGGTGCAGTTCCCCGTGTTATCTGTGAGCCGTCGGCGGCAGTGACTCTTCTCGCTGGTCTGAAAGGACCGAGGTGTGCGGCGAAGGCAGAGGCCTTGAAGCTCGGGGTGAAGTGTAAAACCAGCTGCATCTTGTCCCGGTGTCACCCCCCTCGACTCTCCCTGGCACCCTCCGTCGCAGAGGTGGGTAGGGGCAAGGAAGAAGTGGCTGTGTGGCGCAGATCATGATTTACTTCTTCCTCTTTCCTCCTTGCGATTCGTTTTCTTATAACCTTGAGGTAGGACATGAAGACAACTAGTAATGATAATGCGTTTAGCTTTGGTTTATAACACTGAAATCCTTAAGGATGGAATGTTAGAGTAAGAAAGGACTGAAAGGACCCCTGGTGCCCGATGGCACTTTGTAGCCAATGGGAAACTAAGGCTCAGAGATGCTATGAGACTTGTCACAGCAGACCTCACTCACAGGGACTCACACCGAACAGACTGAGATTCAAATAGCGTGTAATGCTGACATTTTTCCTACACGTCTTTGTGGCCTCTTAATTCCAAAGAACACAGGGCCACCCCAGACCACGAAGTAATAACCAGAAGCAGCTGGAAATGCATCCTGAAGAAATTTCCAAACTAGTGTCCCTTTGTTCAGCCTCCACTGAATCGCATTGTCACAGAGCCAGAGGGTATCGTTTGCTTGTAAATACTGAGTTTTTGAAATGTCACTGTAACACTGGAAAAATGTTGTCTCAAAAGGTTGCCAAAGTGTCAGAATCCCGACATGGTAAATACCAGCCAACACAAGTGCCCATAAATGACAGGAATAAAATATACTTGACTAAATCCATAATAATCACTGATAACACTGTTTACCCTCAGTGACCAGGAGCCGTGAACTTGGATGAAAAGCACATGTGTGCAGATATTATTAATGTGTCTGAGCCTTTCGCCATTCTAGAATATTTTGATGGAAAAGCTTCCTAAATATGTGAAAGCTTTACAATAAGAAGCAGGTGTGGGAAGTAGGGTGCCAGGCAGCCCTCACGGAGCTGGAGAAAGCCTTGGTGACGCGGCACCCTGATAAGGCCTCCCTTGTCCTGGTCGGAACCACCCTGTGAGCCAGGCTGAGAGGACAGTCAGTCGGGTCTCTATTTTCTATAGATGTGATTCCTAAAAGGTCCATTTGGCGCAAGCAAGAGCTCACTCACATGCATGTTCTCAACAGAAAGAATATACGGAATGAACTTAAAGATTAAAACCTCAGAGCTACAAAGGCAAGAACCCATGGGAACATGGACTAAATTTTTTGTTTAAAAATTGATTTTAGAAACAGGAAGGGAAAGACAGAGAAACTTCGAAGTGAGAGAGAAACATCGATCAGTTGCCTCCAGTACGCGCGCTGACTGGGAATTGAACCTGCGACCCTTTGGTGTATGGGACGATGCTCTGAACAGCTGAGCAGCCAGGCCAGGACTGAACTAGATTTTCACTTAAGAGGGTGGACAGGCAGTCAAGGCTCCCTCCAGTCCTAATGCTCTGTAGTCCAGGCTGTTTCCTAGTAGTGACTCCTGCTCTGAGGAAGTGATCGCCTCCTCCCCCGTTTGCCCAGCATAACAGTGGGGCCCGGGTATCAAGCTCTAGGAGGAGCTGCAGAAGGGGGCAAGCCAGTGTCTCAGCCTCTGCCATGCCCCAAACACCTGTCAGATCCCTGTCCCCCAGGACCGCTCCGGGGACGGTGGAGACTGCACAGCCAAGGGCTGGACTCGCCTAGTTTTTCAACAGGTGAGAGAAAGCCAGCAGTCCCGGGGGGGCCCGTCACTGCGCCGAAGCTGTGCACTTGGAGGAACTGGGGCTGCTGGGGTGACCTTGACAGTACGTGTGCAAAACCAAAATGTTTTCTGTCTTCCTTGATGTACTCCTGTGTTTTGATTTCTTCTCTTCCTCTTCTCTCTCTCTCACATTCTCTCTCTCTGGCTCTCTCATTGCTTTCTTAACTAAAAATAAAAGACTGCATTCAGTATCAATAAATACTCAGTGCTGATGAGATTTGAGAAAGCTATAAAATTCCACATTGCAAATTGACATCGGACCAAGAAATTATGTCAATCTCGGAATATTGGATTTTGATGCTTAGGAAAGAATTTGTAAGAAGGGAACAGCTTTCTGTCAGAAGTGCCGAGTTCAGTACTAGCTGAAGAGTGGTGAGGAGTTTGAAGTTATCTGTGTCCAAGGCTGTGTGACGCTGGTGTCCATGAAAAGGCTCTGTGGGTGACATTACCGCTTTCAAAGAGTTTGGGCAGAGGAGGGAATAGGAGTGTCTTGAGCCCTTAGGAACTCAACTGTTGGCCTGGCATCCTGGTGACACGGCCATTCAACCCTGCCATGGGGATTTCCTGGGTGGGACCCAGGGTGCTCTTGGAGATGCCCAGCAGCTGGCTGGGGGCAGGGCCCGCTGCATTCGTTTGACTGATGAGGTGTAGGTGTTGGTGTTGGAGAGACAGAGGCTGGTCGGGCTCTGTCCTGGCACTGCTCCTGCTCGTTCACAAGTGAAGACAGTTCTCGCAAAGAAAAACAGCTTTGTCTTGCAGGACGAGCGGAAAGGCAGTGGCCAGGTGGACATTCTGCAGCCTGGCACCCTGCAGCGAGGGCCTGATTGCCTGATTGCCTAATTGCCTACTCTCTCGGGCTGTGGCCACTGGGGGTGCCTCCAAGGCTGAGCTGGACGGACCTGCAAAGCCTTCAGTTGCACTTTTTGACTCTTAAAAGAAAGGACCCTTATCCCCAACTCTTTCAATTCTTTTCACTCTCTAGCGATCTTTTAAAAATGATTTTGTAAAAGCCAGTGGTGGTTTCACCTTAGGCAAGGCAGGTATATCAGACTCTTGTTGGGAACAGCTGAAGAGGAATTGAGTCAAGTGGTCAGGCCCACAGCGCTGTGGAGGATCTCGCTACGTTAGGGTCAGTTTCAGCGAGGCTGTACTTTGTTAAATTCGTCTTATTTAAAGAGGTTTGTGCTGTTTCGACTTCATCCCTGCAGGTGGACCGCCACAGCTTCCACTCTTGGTCCACTCTGGTTGTCTCTTGTTTTCCTTCCTGATTCCTCCGCTTCAGCCAGCTGCTCTGTGGAAACCAGAGAGAAGTAAAAGAGAGGGAGGGGGAGGGGAGGAGGGAGGGAAGTAGTTTTACTATGAGAGGATAAAAATACCTATCAGGCTCATAAGGTAGCTCCTTAGTGAATTTTATCATTTAATTATTAGTTTAGGGGGGATATCTGTGAGCTTGAGTTAGCTAATTAAGAAAATAAGTGCAAGATTTTGGGGGACTCACCTTTTCACTCTCCAGATCCCCTGAGTGTCTTCCTTCATCCCCACTTCCAGAGTCATTCTCCCCCGCCCTAGTATTTATGTAGTTGTTCAAGCAGAACTTCATCCTCCAGGGACCTATCTCCAGATCGCCCCCTCGTGGCTAGAGGGGGAAAGGACAAGATGGAGGATGGGAAAGACTAGGTGGATCCCTTCGCCTCTTCTTTTCCAATACATAGTTTTAGTTACCTATAAAATTAATATAATTCAGTCTCAGCGGGGACCAGCTCTGAATAAGTTAGATTACCACTACTGACTTTTGGGTGGTTATGTGAATGACTCACTGAGAAGAGGATGGCTGCAGACTGCACATGCTGGCCCTTCATGAGCTGGTGTGAGCAGCGCCGGGAGGGCTGTGACTTCATAGCACGCTGATTGCCAAGCACTTGCCACCTCCATTGCTGCTTATTGGCCTGCCACGTGTGAGCATGCCATCTGATCGGCAGCTGTCTGTGGTCGGAGGGCCATCTTTCCTCCGTCCCAGAAAGTTCGAACACAGCAGAGACATCTGCAGCTCTCTCTGCGGCCCTGACAGCGCTGCCCTGCCTGCCAGCCCACAGACTCAGAAGGCGGCATGTGAAGACTCAGGAAAGGAAAGGATGTGAACCCACTGACCATTTTGGTTTGGTAGATTTTGTAAAAAAGAAAAAGTCACTTTTGGAAGTGACTTCAGTCCATCTAGGTAGAGGAGGACATGAGATTCAGTGTCCTGATGAATGGGGCCAGTGGAGTGTACAGTGTCTTGGTAGTAATTGGTGATGGGGGTGTCATTTGATGTAAGTGTATAGAATTAGGATGGAAAGTTCATTTTCAGGATAGATTTTGTGTTTCATGGTGAGGTTAAACAGAAGCAGGGGCATGTCTTCATCCTAGGAACGTAGAATTAGTGTCTCCTTTGAAGGTCACATTTGGCTTATGTAATGAGTATATCTTGGAATGTGTGTGGTTTGGATGAGGTTTTGCTCTTTTTCTTTCCCAACCAAACCTGACACTGCCCTGTTGGGGGCAGATTCCAGAATCTATGTATGTATTTCATGGAATGTATGGCTAACCCTACAGAGGCATGAGTGTCTCTAGGACATTTCCTATACATTAGAGATATCCAGCTGGACTTCTGTGATAGAAAAATCATTTAAATTATCATACAAATTTCAGCATGGGAGTTTGGATTTTCAAATCTATGTCTTGTCTCTGTGTCTTCCAATGAAGTGCTGTTATTTGAACATCTATTAGGGCATGTAGACATGCAGGGCTGGGTTTGAATTGAATCATACCACGGATGCTTCTTACACTTGGAAATGATTTAGTTTAAAAAGAGGAAATATTTTATTGCATTCATTTTTGAAATGTATTTAGAAAGGGAAACTGTATGGGAATACTGAATACATGGATTTTACTTCCTTTGAGTTATATCGTTCATATTTATTACTTGAAACTTAACAGGTCTTTGTCTCTGAACCTGGGTAAGAAGAGAAATCTGAGAAGTCTTGAGTCATTTGTTTCAAGCTCTCTATACTCTAGTGCTATATAGACAGGTTTTATTTGGGGGCTACTGTTAGATAAAGGAGCATCACTAAACTAGTTGGAGAAAATCCAGAGAAGTAGACAAAAAGACTCCTGTTCAGAATTGTCCTTTATAGACTAAGATGGGAATAATCGAGCAGAATGTTTAGAATCTAGTAGATCCTGGACTGATCCTGAGTTCAATCCTAAGGAGCACCTTTTTTTAAAGCTCAGTGTCTGCTTCTGCAAAATGAGGGCTTGGCCTAAATGGTTTATGAGATCCCTTCTAGCTGCTGTGTCTGTCAGAACAGGGCATGCGGGAGAGAATACACACTGGTAGCCTTTTGATATTTCAGAAATAGTTGACACATTTCCAAAATAGCACATATAAAGCAGAAACCCTTTGCCCTTGAAAAATACAGAAAGTATTCAAGAGATATACATTTAGCCTCCATTAACTATTTTCTTGTTATTTTTAGTGTAGTATAAACAAATAAAGGTGATGAAGGAGGGGTTTAGTCAAATGGGACTCATGACCCACCTGCAGATTTACTATTTCTCTTGGAAGATGGTTTTGTTTAAGACACTGGGAATGCTGTGTCAGAGCCTTATGCTGCAATATTCTATCGATGCTAAAGCACTTTTTTCACATTTTAACATCTCGGAAATTTATGATAGGCCAATTTAATTGGAAACTTTGTTTCTTTCTTGGTGGTAAATAGTGATGTATTTACTCAGTGGCATCTTTTTTTTTTTTATCCTCACCCGAGGATATTTTTCCATTTTTTGTACAGATAGAGTGGGAGGGAGAGAGAGAGAGAAACATCGACGTGAAGGGACACATCGAGTGGCCGCCACCCGCACGACCAACCAGGGCCGGGGACAAAGTGCAACCGAAGTACGTGCCCTTAGCGGGATCCGAACCCGGGTCTCTCTGGACCGCAGGCCGACGCTCTAACCGCTAAGCCAAACCGGCCAGGGCCTCAGTGGCATCTTGTATTTGATGAAATACAATTCTAAGAGGGAAAGCAAGATTTGTTTTACTGAAAAAGACTAAGTGACTTCTTTACTGTATTGCTGACTAATGCTGTGAATGTCTGTTTCACTCACTTTGAAGAAGTAGCTTAGGAATGCAGTTCATGGGCAGATCTCACCTTGCCAGAACTCTGCTCTTAATGCCCATTTGAGGAAGGAGGAAATATATGTTAATGCATATATAGAAGGAATATTCTGAAACTAATTTAGCAACTTCCACTCCTTGGCTTCTATGACATTTTTTTTCTAGAATCACTCCAGTTAACTTTTATTAGTCAGAAATTTCAGGTATCTTCTGCAAAAGGAGGTCAAGGGTCTTTGCTAATTTCCAAGCTGAAACTCTTGGAAATATTGCCTGGTCCAATATTACCCAAAGTTTTCAGTAGATCATTTAAACTTTTTATGTTAGAGTAACATCATTTGGGCACCCTCTGACTGTTGAGCCTTCCAGAGCACCAGCTCAGAGGTTGCTACACAGGCAGCTGCGTACTTACCTTTAAGGTCTTTAAATGGGAGCTCAGTTAGAACACATTGCATGTTGATATCATGCATATCCACTTATTAAATATTAATGTAACAATCTATGTAATAATGATTTCCCAAGACACTCCATCCATTCGCTTCAAAAAAGATGGGATAAAAAGCGTCGAATTTTATTTTTTTGTCAATTACGATATGATTTTAAAAAATCAAGGAGATATATTTTGTTTCAAATACCTCATTGATAGAGATGGGAATAGTCATATTCTGAAACTCTTTATTTTAAAAATTCTTTAAACTTTTAGATTTTATTTTTCCAGCTTTAGTGATATATAATTGACAAATAAAATTGTATATATTTAAGGTATACAACATGATGATTTGATATATGTATACAGTGTGAATGTATCACAGTCAAGTTCATTAACACAACCATCACCTCAATAGTTAATTGGTGAGGATGATTAATATTCTTAGCATATTTTGAATATACTGTACAGTATTATTAACTATATTTACCATGCTGCACATTAGATTCTCAGAACTCATTCATCTTATAACTGTCGTATGTACGTTTGTACCTTTAATCAATATCTCCCCATTTCTACCACACTCCCAGCACAACTACAACCACTATTCTATTTATTTGTATTTTATTTTTTAAGATTCCACGTATAGGTGTTAGTCTTTCTCTGTCTGGTTTATTTCACTCAGCAGAATGCCCTCCAGATTTGTCCATGTTATCTACAATGGCAGAATATCTTTCTTATGGCTGAGTGATATTCCAGAGTGTGTGCGTGTGTGCGTGTGTGTGCGCGCGCCCCTTCGTGGGTATTGCAAATAATGTTGCAGTGAACATTTGATTGCAGAAATTTCTTTGAGATACTGATATCTTTGAATCTATCCCAGAAGTGGCATTGTTGGGTCATATGGTAGTTATACTTTTAATTTTGAGGTGCCTCCATACTGTTCTTCATAGTAGCTATACCAATTTACATTTGCAGAAGTGCACAAGGGTTCCTTCTTCTCTATCCTTGCCAACATTTGTTATCTCCTGTTTTTTTTTTTTTTTAAATAGCCATCCTAACATGTGTGAAGAGATTTATCTCTATGGTTTTCATTTGCATTTCCCTGATGATCGGTGGTGCTGAGCACTTTTTCAAGTACCTGTTGGCCATTTTTATGTCTTCTTTGAAAAAATGTCTATTCAGGTACTCTGTTTACTTTTTTAAATAATTTTTTAAAATTTGCTTCTGAGTTGTGTGACTTATTTGTATATTTAATGTATTAACCCCTTATCAAATCCATGGTTTGCAAATATTTTCTCCCATTTTATGGGTTCCCTTTTCATTTTGCTGATCATTTCTGTTGCGGTGCAGCAGCTTTTTAGTTTGATGTAGTGCCACTTGGTAATTTTTAGTTTTTGTGTTCTCTGTGCTTTAGATGTCATATCCAAAATATCATTGCCAAGACCAAAGTCAAGGAAGCTTCCCCCTGCGTTCCTAGGAGTTGTATGGTTTCAGTCTTTAATCTATTTTGAGCTAATTTTTGAGTGATGTAAGACAGGGGTCCAAAGACCAATTTCATTGTGTCATCTCTCTGAAACATTCTTTCTTTGTGTTAACCTGTTCTTGCTTATAAGCACACTAGTATGGATTACTGAGACTTATTTTAAACCTTCTTCCTAGCTATAAGAGTTTTCTAGAGTACATAATAAATGTTATTGTTTTCTGGGTGTCATGTATTGGACAGAGGAAGCATTTACAGGTGTTAGATATTCCACAGCTTAATTGATCTACTCCGCTACCTGGAGATAAGAGTCACACTCAAGGGATTTATTGTGCAGGGCATAAGGGTGACACCCTTAAACCAGTCTTCCCAGCTCTGCTAACTCAATGTCCCATCTAGGGCAAGTTAGTTCTTCAAACTTGCTATAGCTCAATCTCCTCCCTATCTTAAAATAGCATTAATGTTAGCACCTTTTTCATAAGATTTTGTGAGGCTTGAATAATTTAATGTATGTAAATACTCAGAAGGGTCTAGTACATGGAATGTGCTTGATAATGTTAGCTATTATTATAAAACTGAAAGTTATTAGGTAAGCAAGCTATAACTTACCTTGGTCTTTTAGTGGACAAGAGTGGGCTATCTTTGGGTCATTGTTTCTAAAATCTTTCTGTCATGTATTCTTGGTGAAGCTTTTCATTTTGGTCTAACATAACTTTAGTAACATTAATTAGTCTTTGCAATTTCATGTTGAGAAAGTAGACATTCTCTCTCTTCTCTGTTTTTTTTTAATTTCAAAGATTAATTTCATATAGAAAGAATATGCTATAGTAATATTAATTAAAAAGTTAGATGATCTTTTTTTCTAGTCTATAGAGTAAAAGAAAGAAGTAGCCCTGGCTGGTTTGGTTCAGCAGTTAGAGCACTGGTGTGGGATGGAAGGGTTGTGGGTTTGATTACTGGTCAAGGACATGTACCTGGATTGCAGGTTAGATCCCCAGCCCTGGGCGGGGTCATGTGGGAGGCAGCCAGTCAACGTGTCTCTCTCACATCCATGCCCACCCCCCCTTTCTTCCCTTCCACTCTATCTAAAAGTCAATGGAAAAATATCATCCGGTGAGGATTAACACAAAAAAAGGAAAGAAAGAAATGTAACCATTAAAGAGCTACAAAGTGGCTAATGATGGCCAGGATTTGGCTTTCTGCCTCCTGGACATGCTGTCTGTTCCACAAAATAAAATCAAGTTCACCACAGTATGGAATTACCACTTATTTTAATATTAGTAGCATTTATTTAATTGGTTTTTATAGATATTCAGTTCCCCAAGGAAAATGCATATTTTCTCTTAAAGGGGGTGATTGATGTGGAGGACACATTGGAACAGTGGTAACATGATGGGGTTTAAAGTCATTCTTGGTACAGTCAGGTTGGCATGATTCAAGGCCATGGAATTTTAGGAGCTCTTTGATACCTTTATGGAATGCACCCCAGTAACTGTTATCAGTTCAGTATAAGCATAATTATTTAAAAATTATTTGTTCCCACTTGTGCTTGACTCCGATTTTTCCTGATAATAATAGGATAAAGTGAATTATTTTATTCCGTATTCCAAGAAAAATAAGCCCTTTAGGTAGTGGGAGGGTATAGGGATTATTCCCAACTGTGGCTGGTTTTATAGTCATAAGACGTGTGTATGTGTGTGTGTGTGTGTGTGTGTGTGTGTGTGTGTTAGTAATATGTTCTTACATTGAAATAAGAATTGCTGTCTCACCAGTTTTTTTCTATCTGTTCTCAGAGAAGGTGCTTAATCCTTTAACTCCCATTGCCTCTTTCTACATTTTACAAATCTAATTCATAGTTTTACTCAAATTTCACAAGTTGTTCCAATAACAACATATATAGCTTTTATTCTTGTCCAAGATACAATCCAGGGTCACAGGTCATATTCATTGTTGTTTCTTTAGTTCTTTGAATCTAAAAGTTTTTATTTTATGAAGCTTACCAAATGGATCAGAGGCTATATGAATCAGTCATAACCTGTTGGTGGAGAGTCAGTTCATTGAAAAATACAGGTGGTTAGATGAGATCTGAGGATGGTGGGGCAGACAGTACTCTGACAGTGTGAAACTTTCAGTTTTACGGTTCATTGATACCCAGAGTTCAGTTCCCCAGGTATTACTCAAGTCTGCTGTACCTTTCTTACTGGGCCACATGAATGAAAGGTGGAGGTAGCAAGTCCTTGCTAAAATTCTGACATAAAAGCTAAGCTCTTAAATTACTATTTGAAAAAGTGGTTTTTCTAATGTCTTTAAAGAACAAAAACAAAACTTGACTATTTTGATGGTGAAACCTGCATGCTGTGTTTTAGATTAATGTCAGAGGCATAGTGAGGTTCCCGAGGGAGGTTCTCCACAGGCATCAGGGGTGTGTCCACACGGGGTCCTGGACCGGTCTGCGGTGACAGTGGTGGTCATGGCGTGCCACCGTCAAGTCTGGTGAAGTGATGGGCTGTGAGACCTGCATGTGGAGAAGAAAGCCCTCTGCCCTTGAAGAGCCATTTGAAAGTCAGAGATTTGAGTGGATGATGGCTGAGATAAGACAGCTCTTCTATGGACACTTAGGTTTGAGCAGGAAACAAGGAAGAAAAGAAGTCAGACTCCAGGTTCTAGGCCAGCTTCTGCGTTAACTAACATTTTAGTCTAGTTACAAACATCCCCAAAGCCCTACCTTCTTGCAAGCCTCAAAGTGCCTCGTGATAAAACCACGTAGCATGTTCTTTCCTTACTTTCATGTCTTTCCTGAAATAACACATGGATACATTCTTAAAATTCATACACTCAAATATGTTGAGTAAAATTTTAAAGGGATAACTACTGTACTGTACTGCATTTATTGATAAGTGGGAGAGAATTTAGGAAATTTCTCTTTCTCTCCCCACCCCCATTTATAAAGATGTACTTGTGTGGCTTCAGTACGATTTTACACTTTTAAAATATATTCTTATTTATTTTATTCTTAGGGTTGTTTTTGTTTATTTGTTTGTTTGTTTGTTTTGTGGTATGTGCCCCTAGAGGGAACCCAACCTGGACTCTCTGGTCTGCAGGCTGACGCTTAACCGCTGAGCCAAACTGGCCAGGGTGGTTGTTTTTTTTTTTTTTTTTTTTTTTTTAAGATTTTTCTCATATAAGTTTTAATTAGTTAGCTGGTATATAGAAAAGTTGGTGTTTTTTTCAGCCAATTGCGATTTTTAAAAATGTTTTTATTGATTTTTTAGAGAGACATAGACATCTGTGTGAGAGAGAAACATCTATCGGCTACCTCCTGCATGCCCCCTACTGGGGATCAAGCCCATAACCTGGGCATATGCCCTGACAGGGAATCGAACCGGGACCTCTCAGTTCATGAGATGGCGCTCAATCCACTGAGCCACACCTGCTGGGCATGATTAAGATTTTGTAGAAAGAAAATCATAGGCAAATATTTACAGTGTTGTTTCTTTGAGTATCTTTTCAATTTATTTCTCTGTGCCAGTATATTGGCAAGAAGCACAGGTTAATTGTTAAAAGAAAAAATGGGGACACAGGTCAGCTTTGCTTTTTCTGAGTTGAGCAGAAACTCCTCTAGTGCTTCACCAGTAAATAAATGAAGTTCTAATAGATTGAGAAAACTTTCTTATGATCCATGTCTTCTTAAGATTAATATGTGTGTATGTTTTCAAACTAAAGCTATATATATATATATTTAAAAACTTTGTCATACTAGCCCGGCCAGTGTAGCTCAGTGGATTGAGCATCCACCCATGCACCAGGAGGTCGCTGGTTTGATTCCTAGTCAGGGCACATATGCAGGTTGTGGACCAAGTCCCCAGTGGGGGGCATGCAGGAGGTGGCCAATCAATGTTCTCTCTCATCAATGTTTCTCTCTCTCTCTCTCTCCCCCCCTCTCCCTTCCTGTCTCTCTCTAAAAAAACAAAAAATCAATAAAGGAAAAAAAACGACTTTGTCATACTAAGAAGAAAACTCCTGAGATAAACCCTGCTTTGGCCTTTTATATAAAAATTATTTTCATAAGTATATGTTTTTTTGTATTTATTAACAATTTTATAGAAGCTTGAAAATCAGCATTTAATATAAAATGGAAAACAGGCTTATCCCCAGATTCTGTGACTGAGTTCACTATGCCCCATGTGGTCTAGGGTTTTTGTTTGTTCAGTGTTCTACCTGGAGAGTAGCCTGTCATGTTCTTTTCTGGTTACTTTGCCTAGTTGACATCTCACCTTAATGATGCACATGTCCAATGCATCGGGAAAATTTCCTGCTTCCTACTGTACCTTAAAATAGCTTATGTTAGACTGAATTTTTTGACATTTGGGAGAAATTGCCTGGAGCTAGTTCTTTAGAATTGTATTTTTTACTAATTTTGAAATTTCTAACTCAATGTATATCAGTTGTAGTTTATATTGCCCTAGGAAACATTTATATTTAAACTTTATAATTTATTGCATAAAATTATACATACAGTTGTCGTACATTAAAAAAAATTCCTTATCTACATCTAAGATTTTTGTCCAGATACAGTTTGTAATCTTGCGGATTTATTTTCATTCTTTGCCTTTTTTCCTCTGTTCTTTTTTCTTTTTTGTCTTTTTTCTCTCTGTTATTCCTTCTCTCAGATTTGCCAGAGATTTGTCTTTTCATTGGTCTTTCAGAGAACTTTCTTTTGGTTTTATTGATAATCCACATTTTATTTTTATTGCGTACATTTCTTTTAAAATTATATCGCCCTGGCCAGTTTGGCTCAGCGGTTAGAGCGTCGGCCTGCGGTCCGGAGAGACCCGGGTTCGGTTCCCGCTAAGGGCACGTACTTCAGTTGCAGTTTGTCCCCGGCCCTGGTTGGTCGTGCGGGTGGCAGCACTCGATGTGTCCCTTCACGTCGATGTTTCTCTCTCTCTCTCTCCCTTCCTCTCTCTCCCTCCCACTTTATCTGTACAAAAAATGGAAAAATATCCTCAGGTGAGGATAAAAAAAAATAAAATAAAATTATAATTAATCTGTTTAGTATTTTGGACTTTTTCAAGTATTTTGTATTGTGTGCTTTTTATATTGTATATAAATTTTTTATTTTTACATATTGTAATATGCAGTTTTAGGGCATACTTTTTCATTTGATTACTGCTTTGGCTGCATCCCATCAAATTTTTTATGTAGTGCTATTATTGTTGTTGATTTCTGTATTTTAAATGTCATTTTAAAATTCCTGTCTAGCTTAAGCAATTTAAAACACTGTTTTAAAATTTCCACTTTAAATCTTTTTGTGTATAATTTGTTATTTTATTGCATTTCCAATGGGGAAATGTCATGGGTATTTTCTACTTTGGAGTGACATAGTGAGATTTTCTTTGTGGCTTCATTCACTATCATGAGTATTTTAACATTCCACATGCCTTTGAAAAGAATGCATACTCTCAGTCCTCTCTATTTTAATATATTAAACAGCATCTTATTTTCAGTCTGCCTGCTTTAAATTTCTGATTTGTTTCAGTCTTCCATTTTGATTATGGATTTATCAGTTTCTCATATATTTATAGTTCTAAAATATACCTCAAGACTGTGTCATAAATAGATATTAGAGGTTCATGAATATTTTTTTTTTTTTGGTATGCTAGCAGTTCCATTGTATTAAATATTCTTCTTTTTTAAAAATTAATTTTGCCTTGGATTGGATTTCAGTGATAAATTTGCTACACATGCTTTTTATTTTTTATTTTTTATTGACACTGTTATACCCCCATTTTCTCTCCCTAGCCCCATTCCCCGCTCCCTCCAGTTACCACCACACTGGTGTCTGTGTCCATAGGTTACGTATATATGTTCCTTGGCTAATCTTTTTTTTAAAATCCTCACCCAAGGACATTTTTCCATTTTTTGTTCAGACAGAGTGGGAAGGAGAGAGAGAGAGAAAAACATCAACGTGAAAGGGGCTGCCTCCCGCATGACCCAACCAGGGCCGGAGACAAACCGAAACCGAGGTACGGCCCTTAGCGGGACCAGAACCCGTGTCTCTCTGGACCGCAGGCCGGCACTCTAACCGCTGAGCCAAACCTGCCAGGGCTTTGGCTAATCTTTTCACCCTCCTTCATCAGTCTCCTCTACCTCCCCCTCCCCACGACCGCTGACATTTATCAGTCTGTTCCATTTATCTATACCTCTGATTCTGTTTTGTTCATCAGTTTATTTTGTTCATTAGATGCCACATAAAAGTGAAATCATATGGTATTTGTCTTTCTCTGACTGGTTTATTTCCCTTAGCATAATAATTTCCAGGTTTTCTTTTTAATTTTATCTTACATATATTTTACATCATTTTGTTTTCTGTATGTCTGTTTTATTCTTGGTGATCTGTTACATTTCTTCTCGGTGGAACTTTCCATTTTTCTAGCCCAATGTGATAGCCACTGTAACTTAATTGGAATAAAATCTGAAAATAAACACAACAAAATGAGGTTATATTTATAGTCATTAAAATATATTGAACTTATTCTTGCATGCTAACTTTTATATACTCCAAGTTCTTAATTAATATCTTTCCTTTTCCTGACTTGATCACATGGCTTTCGTTACATTTCTTTGCTTCTGTTTTTTCCCCAATGATATGAGAATCACACATCTTATTTTTTTTTTTATCATAAAACTTTCTCTTTCATTTTTAACTCACATATTTAAAATTGTATTTTTCTATCACAGTCTAGAGCTGGTCAGTACCTATACCTTTCCTTAATCAGGTAAGAGTGATTCTTAGCATATGTTTTCAGCCGCCCTTAGCGCACTTTTAATTCCCCAGCTTCTGCTTTGCAACTTCTCCTGTACCTTCCATATTCAGACTGGTCTGCTTCCTTCTTCATTTTCCTTTTTATTTATTTATTTTATCACATCAACAGTTGCATAGACATTACTCTAAGGTTTCTTTGCCACATTCTACTATTTCATGCCCTTTTTTCCCACTTATTTTTGTCATTGTGTGGTTATACCTCCTTATGTAATTTTTTAGAAGTGTGGGGATATGCATTTTCAGAATTCTCTTATTTTCCATATTGTCTTTATTATTTTCCATATTGTCTTTTTTTGAGCAATATTTTGAGTTCAGTTTGCTAGATAAGGAATTCAGATTTTCAAGCCATTGTGCCCCCTTTCTAATTCTCATTTTTGCCCTGGCTTGTGTGGCAGATTCAAGTATGGCCTCTCAGTTAAACCCTGATTATTACTACATCAGGCCCCCTCCAGCTTCATTTATGTATTGACCCTGGGATTGGAGCACACTGGATTTAGCTCTTTTCTCGAAGTCTTCTGGCTGGGCTTAAGATGCATTTTCCCCCAATTCATTTACTTCTAGCTTCAAAGAATAATTCAAAATTTCTAGTCCATTGAAGGTACTCTTATTTTTTAGCACTTATTTATATGTATAACTCTTCTAAATCTACACATATTTGCACTCAGGTGCTGGGTTGGAGGGAGAGTAGAAGTATTTGTTCAATCCATCATCCCAAGCAGCCTTTCTACATAGAATTTTAAAAAAAATATTGTGATAAAAAGCACATAACATAAAATTTACAATTGTAGCCATTTCGAATCAGTACACTAGCACTGTTATATTCACATATTTGGACAACCGGTCTCCAGAACTTTATCTTGCAAAACTGAACCTCTTCACCCATGAAACAACAACTCCCCATTCTTCCCTCCTCTCCAGCCTCTGGCAACCACTATTCCACTCTCTGTATGAATTTGACTTCTGTAGGTACCTTATATAAGTGGAATCATATGATATTGGTCTCAGTTTATGTAATATAATGTCCTTAAGATTCATCCATGTTGTAGCATGTGTCAGAATTCCCTTCCTTTTTCAGGCTTAATAATATTCCATTGTGTGTACATACCACAGTCTGCTTATCTGTTCATCCATCAGTGAGAACCTGGGGTTGATGTCACCTCTTGGCTGTTGTGCTGCTCTGAACAAAGATATACCTGTCTAAAGTTGTATGCCTCCTAAATCATTCAAATATAGTAACAAAGGGGACACTGCTATTATCCTCACCTTATAATTTACAAAACTAGAAGTTCAGAGTTATTTTATTCATTTATTCTTTTAGTTATTTAGTCATTAATTCAGCTGTTGAGTTTTTATTGACTATCTGCTATTTATAAGTAGTACTAGATGCCGAGGGCACAAAGACCCCAACTTGTAGAACCTTGCGGTGGAGGGTATAGGCAGGCGGGTAACAACATGGACCTGAAATCATCATTCCAGCTTAGGGTGATTCTCAGCACCATGCATGCGTGAGACATGTGCTAAGTGCAGGGGAACATGGGAGAGGCATCTCTACATCCGGCTGATGATCAAGGAGAGACTTCCCAGCTGAAGTGTTGTCATTTACTGAAATGCATGCAGTAAACGTAGGCGTGTAGATGCAGAGTTAACTGTTCTCCTCCCCCCACCTAGCACAGTGTCTGGCCCCTGGTTGTTGGCATTTCAAAAAAATGAAAAACAGTGAACGAACAAAGAAAGTTTTCTGACTCTCACTCAGCGCTCATTTTACTCTAATATGCCTCCTTGGGTCACATGTGACAAGTTGTCCATGGGGATCATTTCTTACTCCTCCAAGCAACTCCATGAACAGGTAGAATTATCATCTCCATTTCATAAATGAAGAGGCTAAGTCTAGGGAAGTTAAGTAGCTTGTCTAAGAAGACTTGGACTCTGGTCCCTCTGCCACACCTAAAAAGCAAGATCCTTCATGGCTGTTTACCTGCTTCACCTAGATTCTTTTTATCTATCTATCTAGCTAGCTAGCTAGCTAGCTATTCTTACCCAGAAAGAAACATCGACGTGAAAGGGACACATTGAGTGGCCGCCACCCGCAGGACCAACCAGGGCTGGGGACAAACTGCAACCGAGGTGTGCGCCCTTAGTGGGAACTGAACCCAGGTCTCTCTGGACCGCAAGCCGACACTCTAACCGCTGAGCCAAGCTGGCCAGGGCTCACCTAGATTCTTTTGGGCTGTTTTCAAACTCTTTCCTGCCCTCTGAGCATCCTATGTTTACTGAGATCAGGTATCCACATCTCTTGCAGGAAGTATAACTTTCTGCCCCCTGGTGTAGGTATTAGGAAGCACGAAGTGGCCAAAGTGAAGGGTAAAAACAAAACCTCAGAAAACCTCAATAATACCAAAACACCGTGTATGAATAAGACTTGATACTCCCTGTCTGTGCGATTTATTCAATTGGAAATACGTTAGTAATCCAGATTTGAATCAGGACAGGCAGTGCTACTTAAAATGTTTCATTCAATGCAAAGAATTTAAGAAGAAAGGAAACATTTTTCCCTAGACCAGCACATAGTATCTTACAGAATGATTCACATATTATATATAAAAGAAAACATGTTTTGCAATTTAACCTTTACATACTTACATTCTATCTCTTTCCTCTTCTGTGTTTTCCAGCCTAGTAACTGGCCCTTTGTTAATGGTCTCTTTGCCTGATCCACATTTTAGCTGACTTTCTTTTCCTGCAGATTGGTACATTTTATTCCTACCTATCAAGACTCTCTCATCCCTTTCTTCACTCTCTGAGGCCTAATTAGCTCTCTCTGAGCTCTGACGTCTGCTGGACAGTTGTCATTTGCACTAGCACACATATCCTAGTGCCCTAAAATCCTGTTTGGGAAAATGATTCACATGGTGAGGGCCCACTGTGAATTAAAAGGGCCCCTTAGGAGGGTGCACTTAGAAAGTCCTAGAGTGATGATTACAGCTCTTTGCTTAGTTGATTGAATTCTCCTCTGTTTTAACCTAAGGTTGGGGGTCAGCACGGGCTTGTGGGGAGAGCCCTCATCCCCCGAAGCCCTATTCTCCTGCAGCGCACAGGCTGGCCAGGGTGGGCCAGGAGCTCTGTGTGGGAAGCAGCAACCTCCTCTTGATCTATTGCAGGATGAGTGAAAAAACTCTGATGTTCTGAAAGCCAAAAATGCACAGCTTGCCCTGACCAGTTTGCTCAGCGGTTAGAGCGCTTGTCTGCAGACTGAAGGGTTTTGGGTTTGATTCTCAGTGAAGGGTATGTACCTGGATTGCAGGTTCGATCCCCAACCCAGTCGGGGTCATGCAGGAGGCAAGCGGTCAGTGTGTCTCTATCACATCGATCTTTCTCTCTCCCTCCCTCCCACTCTGTCTACAATCAATGGAAAATGTCCGCGGATGAGTACTAACAGCAACAAATTGCACAGCTCTTTTCTACTGTAGACGGACAGACTGATGTTTGAGCAGTAGCCAGATAACCCAGTTTAGCGAAGTACTGAATTTTGACTTCTATTAACACTTAATGAATACATTTTTATTTATGTCAGTGTAAAAAAAAAAATCCAGCTGCTGTCTTTTTTTTTTTTTTTGCCTTAATGCCAAAATTAGAGTATTTAAATATTTTTAAATTTCATGGTGAGCACCTGTGAGGTGTGAGCGCAGTATGGATTCGCAGGGGGAGTTGATGAGGTTGGTTGCTTTATGTGTTTGCGGGGAATGTGTGTTTTCTTGCAAGGGGCTGTGGTGTGCTCCCTGACTGTTCACGGACTGCAGGCAACTTTCACTCTGTCTTTGAAAGGGACTGAGCGTCCCGGCACAGGGGCAGAGGGACTCAGTGATGAGCCGGTCCTCAGGTCCTGTGGGACTTCTGGTTCTTTCTCTAACCTTTAGTGTGGTGTCTCAGAGGAATTTGTCTCTATGCCAGTTAAAAAAATTCTGTAACTCTAAGGAAAGGACAGAGTATAAATCTTAGAGGAGTCTGCAGTTTTAACCCTCCTGCGGATACTCAGAAGGTAATCTGAGTCAATATCCTGCCTTCAGTTGTAAAACATGGAGAGTTTGTTTATTGACATGTTAAACTTTTAGAACATTTTTATTATGAAAATTTTAAAATTTACGAAAAATAGAAAAAATTGCAAAATGTTCTCCCATGTATCCATCATCCAGTTTCAACAGATGTCATCATTTCCCAAGCTTTTTAATATAACGTCCCTTCCACTTTATGTTTCTGAAATATTTTAAAGCAATTCCTAGACAGCATATTATTTCACCTATACGTTAATTCAGGAGCATGTCTAACAAATAAGCTCCCTACTTTGTTTTTCATAGCCACAAAGTCAGAATCAGCCAGCAAAACTATCAATAATAACTTAAATAGCATCCTGACATTTTCCCTAGTTGTCTTGCAAATTCTTTTTATGGTTGACGTGTTTGAATAGATATCCAAACAAGGTCCACACGTTGTATTTGATTATTATCTCTCCTAAATCTATTAAATATCTGTAACTCTCCGCCTCCCTCCCCTTTTTAATAGTATAACTGGGTATTTTTTTTAATTTTTTAATTTTTTTTATTTTTATTTTTATCCTCACCCGAGGACATTTTTCCATTTTTTGTTCAGGTAGAGCGGGAGGGAGAGAGAGGAACAGAGAAAGAGAAACATCGACGTGAAAGGGACACATTGAGTGGCCGCCACCCGCACAACTAACCAGGGCCGGGGACAAACTGCAACCGAGGCACATGCCCTTAGTGGGAACTGAACCCGAGTCTCTCCGGACCGCAGGCCGATGTTCTAACTGCTGAGCCAAACCGGCCAGGGCTAACTGGGTATTTTTAAAAAATTATATAATACCTTCAATCTAGATTGGGCTGATTCTCTATTTTCCAGTAAACTAATAGTTGAATCTAAAGTTTTCATTAGATGTAGTTCCATTTTTTTTCATGGATTATCTTGTTTACATTTTTGCCTCACACTAACAGATCGATATATTTGGTCGTTCTCTTGTCATGATGCTGAGGTTGATCGGTGTATCTTTGTGCTGCAGTCTGCTCCCCATCATAGTCTCTCAGCATCTGTCACCTGCTAGTTTTAGGATCTATTGATTATTTCATTGGAGGATACAAAACACTCAAGACAAGTAATGAAGTTTTTTCTCCTTATTCTTACCTGGAGTATGAGAATCTATAATTCATTTCTTCTGCATATTTTTACAGTTTTTCTTACTGTATTGTACACTCTGTCTCAGCATACAGGCTGCCTTGCAAAGCTGCTCTGCTGACTTGCGCATTTGTTCATGTTTTCTTGTGCATCCAGAAGTGAAGCTTACATTGTCCTGTAATTTATACCTCTGCTTAGAACAGCCCTGGAACATGGAATGCCATTTACTGAAGGAATAAACTTATGAATTGTACATGTTTTCTAAAGAATAGGAGGCTGCAACTTGACTGAACTGTGAGAGGTTCTTGCTATGGCATAATTCCCTTAAGCCTTTAGCCAGCATTGGCATTTCAGGCAAAAGAATAGAAGTTATAGGAGCTTTGTGGTGTGTGTTGGCAGGAGGGAGGATGGCATATAGGTTTGTGAGTATTTGGATGGGGACAGTATAAAAATAAATAAATGTAAATATATAAAACATCTGTATATACATGAATATGCACACACACAGCTGGTCTGTTCCAGGTTGCCCTTACGGTTTTAAATCTTGTGATTCACAGCCCTAGAGGAACTTGGCTTTGAATGCAGAGCACCATTTTAGAGCAAGGTCACACCGGGTCCTGAGGGAGGTGAGTCTGGCCTCTACCACATGAGTGAAACCTGCAGGTGTGACTAGTGTTTTGAGTACATAAAACTTTCTTCAAATGGCAGTGAAAATTATGTGTCCAACTAGGTAGTTTACAAACCAAAACAACCAAAAATGCTAAGGCAAACTGGACATGTTCAAGGATACGCTGCTCACTTGAGCAGGCCTAGGTATAGATATTCTAGAGGATTTGAAAGTCACTTTCACTTTAAATAGGTTTAGGTGTTGACAGTGTCCCCAGAGTAATGAAAAGATGGTGTAGTAAATTTTCTTGCACACATGCTTCGAGCACTTGCTATAGGAAAAGAACTGTGTAGGCCACAGAACCCTTGGAGTTGTGTGTATTTCAGAGTTCAGCAACTGCATTTTAGGAAGTTAATATGGTCCATGTAACATGTTCTGTGTCACCCCCCAGAGAGCCTGAGGCAGCGTTCCGTAATGAAATAGATGCTTATTTCTACAGCAAACGTGTGAGTACATAGTCACACCTGAAAATTATAGAGACCCTCACATCAGCTCAGGTCAGCTTTGTCCCAAAACTACAGAAAGTTTGCAGAGCTTTTGGAATATCAGAATTGAGGTCAAGAGATTGCGGACCTTAAATAAGAACAATTAAATAAACAAATACCTTTTTTAGAGTAGAAAAAGCAAACAGCATATAAAGCGAAGACTGTTAGAGGATTCTAAGCCCATCATGTAAACTACTTCTTTCCTAGAGTTCACATAAGATTTAGAAATATAAAATATAGAAGGCCTGTCTGCATGGTTAACAGGGGTCTTGGAACAAGTGTAGAAATAGCACCTTTCATCTAAAACTTCGTTCTTCAAACAGTGTATTTCTCGAAGCCTGTTCGGTGGAGAGCGCTGGGCTGTCTGGAAAGGCTGCTGTCGGGGCGCAGGGGAGCTGGCTGGTTTCCACGTGGAGGAAAACAGCATCAGCACGGTGCTCCCCACTGGGCTCGTGGAGCAGACTAGGCGGAAACTTCTTCCCCGCAGCGGGGCGCACGCGCAGCCCTTCTGTAGGTTGGGCAGGTCCCTCACTGGGGAGTCTGGGGCAGGAAAGAGATACGCTGTGTTTACCAGGTTCAGCCCTCTTCTCTATCTTTTTGTAACGAACATTGGTAAATTCTAAATAATGACATAATCTACCTATGAAAAACTGAAATGAAAATCAGTTTATGTATACTTTTAAAAATTAGTCAAGTAGTCTTGTCCCTTTTAAATTGGCTTTGAAAGGTTTATTTCTAGTATTTTCTACAGAAAGCTTTACCTGGAACAAGCATACACGCACATAATCAGATTATTCTTTACCTTGTTTAGACAGAGGTCAAGAAATATTCCTGAAATGAAAGTAGTCTTTATTCTGCCTTTCCCTGCTATCTAAGTTATCTTGCAGAACTCTGTAAAGTTAAAGTGGGTTATTTTATAACAATGTAAGCAATGGAATTTGCCAAAATAAGAAATATTCTAATGAAATATCATGATTTGACTAAGGAATTTTGGAGGAATTGTAAAGAATAGTTAAACCTGCAGGTACTTTTTAGAATAATGGACCGGCCCCGGCTGGTGTGGCGCGGTTGGGTGAGCATTGCCCCAGGCACTGAGAGGTCTCTGGTGCAGGTGCTGGTCGGGGCACATGCCCAGGCTTCGGGCTCCAGCCCTGGCAGGGTGAGCGCTGGAGGCAGCTGATGGCTGTTTCTCTCTCACATTTCCCCCTCTCTCTCTTCCTTCCTTTCTAAAATCAATAAACACACTTTAAGCTTTTAGTGTGTGAGAAAAACCGCGTTATCACTGTGTTCAAATTTATCTTTTCTATAAAGGAATGGTTCATGTTCTTCACCAGTCCGTCTGGTTTTTTCTTATTGTAAGCTAAGAGTTTTATTTATTAAGGGTATCTATCTTTGAACTACTTGTTACAAAGATTTTTTTCAAACTCTTTTGTGGCTTTCATAATGCTTTATAAAAACATTATGTAGCCATAGGTTTCCATATGTTCCTTTAACTTTTCTACATGTAATATTATAGCTAGCAGTGGTTTTCTCTACTTCAGAAGTTTTAAATTGCTTATTTTCTTCTCTTGCTTTTATGTTTTAACCTTTGCATTTAAATACATTTTGGCATAAAGAATGAAGCAAGCACCTACCTAATTTTTTTTTCTTTAAATGCTGAACAAATTTTGAGCATCATTTATTGAAGAATTTTTTGTTTCCTCATTGATTTTAATGACACTTTTATTATAAATTTTTCTATACATTCATTGCTACATCTGCACCTGTTCTGGCAGTTGTACCAGATTGTTGTAACTTACTTTGCTTAAAACATGTATGTACACACGCACACGCACACGCACACACACACACAACATATGTATATGTAGTAGTGTTTCACAACCTCTTTGTAAAAATATTTCTTAACTATAATTATCATGCATTTAGTTTTTCAGATAAAATTTAGAATCATTTTAGAATGTCACGTTCTCCCGTTCTATACTCATTTTTCTCTCTTTGGCATTTTGTTTGTATTTGCGTTAAGAGTTTAATATAATTTTGAGTCATTAGATTAATTTTACACAAGTACTTTCTGGCAAAATATTTGTATGAAAGGTGAACATATTTGGTTCATTTAAAAATTGATATAGGAGATGATTTTGGTGTTTTAGAAGAGTTTGTGTGGGAATAGATAAACCAAAGAACTTATGTGTGTACACGCATAACCGATAGACACAGACAGCAGTGCAGTAAAGGTGGGAGGAGGGTGACAATGGGAGAAAAGGGAGGGGCATCTGTAATAAAAAATGAATGAATTAATAAATAAAAATAAAAATAATAAAAGTGCAAAGAAGCCCTTAACCCCCCCCCAAAAAAGTACAATTCTGTTCTAAATCTGTAAGGTTAGTTGCTCATTGTTAAAATATCATCTTTCTCACGAAGACTGAAAGCTGCTTATAAAATATGTGTGTGAATACTGAGTAAGCAGAGATTGGAGACCGGTTAGTTTACCTAGAAGCGTTTCCTGGAGTGAGTTCTGAGTGGAGTTTCAGAGGAGGGCCAGGTCACCCTTGGAGTGGGAAGCCGCGGAGGTCAGGGCTGAGCCTGAAGCTGCCAGTGCTGGGGTCAGAGAGGAGAAGGCGGTTCGGGGCGGCCGGGTTCCGCGGGACTCTCCGTGTGCTCGGCCACCTTGCGCGGGGGCTTTGGATGAGGAGGTTCTGTGTCCCCAGTGCCTAGAACAGTGGCTGGCTCACAGCTGGTGCGCAGTGCAGCCTCGTGGACTGAATGTGTGGAAGAGAAAGAGGCCTGCACGGTGGATTGCATTGCAGTTGCCTGGGTGGGGGGGTATTTGTAAGCTCCGAAGGTTTTTCTGCTGAGAGAAAAGGAGCAACTCTGGGCTTTGGAAAGCTAAATTCTGAAAGTAGTATATGACCATCGAGGGTGCAGCAGGGGTGACGGGGAGACTGAGGGGTGGGATGGCTTCTATAACATTCTGTGGCATTTCTACCGTGGCAAAGTAATTGAACTTTGAGGGTATGTGCTGTAAAACACTATACCCTCATCCTAGAAAAGGGGTTAGCAAATTATGTCCTGGAGCCAAATCTGGCCCAGGGCCTATTTTTATAGATAAAGTTTTATTGGAACCCGGCCCTACCTGTTCATTTATGCAGCATGCATGGCTGAGTCAGTGATGCAGCAGCAGAGCTGAATAGTTGCAGCAGAGATCTTATGGCTGCCATTAAGATCTCTATGACTGCAAGGTTTACTGTCTGGCCCTTTGAAAAATATTTGATGACCTGTCTTAGAACATTGTTCTTAGTGGAGCCGTTCTGGAAACATTCATCTAGTCAGAGAGTTCAGACAAACTGGTATATCAATAGTCTTAAGAAAGTGTACACCATATCACTTCCTGTGAAGAAATTTAACAGACATTTGTATTGTGTTGAAGCTCAGCTCTTCAGTTGTAGCCCTGATGACCTTGCTTCTGTCTCCAGTCTACTGTGGCCATTTCTGTGGCCATTTCTAAGCCACGCTGAGGACCTGCTGTCTTTGATCCTGTCTGAGCCAGTCTATTGTCCAAAGTTAGGAAATTAGAATCAAGTTCAGACTTCTTGCTATCTACTAAGGAGACCAAGACTAAGTTCTCAGCCAGTGGTTTTCATTTCTTCCAGCCACTTTTATACGCTGTGTTCCCCAGAGGAACCGTGCTTTCTGTAACTCTCCACAAACCACTCCTCTTTTTCTCGCGGTGTCTTTGTTCCTCTTTTCCATGGTGTCTTTTCTCCCGGGGTGGCATCACCGCATCTGTCACTCTGGGGAGTACCGGCATCACCCCGGTTGTCCAAGTTCTCTCTAGAACCTGGCCACATTGGGTGAATGGTGGACTATTTGACAAGGCAAACATATTTAGGGAAGTCCAATTATTTCTTTTTTTAATGATTCAACTAAATTTTATTTTATTTATTTGTTTTTTAATAGGTTTTATTGACTTCTTTTGTTTTTAGAAAGAGATAAGGAAGAGAAATAGAAACATCGACATGAGAAAGAAACATCTGTCAGTTGCCTCCTACACGCCCCCTACTCAGGCTCGAGCCTCAAACCCCAGGCATGTGCCCTGACCAGGAATCGAACCGGGACCTCTCAGTCCATGAGATGACACTCAATCCACTGAGCCGCACTGGTTGGGCATTCTTTTTTTTGTTTAAAGTATCACAGATGTCTCCCCTTTTCTCCCCCATTAACTCCCTCGTGCAATAATTTTTCAACCAAACCAATCATAGATAGACACAAATGTAAACCATCATGTGTGTGTTTAGACAAACACACACTAATTTCTTCTCAGACTTTACAAATGGTGACTCCTTATATTTATTTTAAAGAGTTTAGAGAATAATTTGGGAGCTACAGAATTTTTTGTGGAAAGATGTGTCTTTTACATATTAAGGATCAAATTTTGGGTTTTTTAGTGAAGTATTCATAGGGTGTTCTTAAAAACACTCCAGAGGCACAGGAAAAGAGCTGGTGACCAGGCTGAATAGATAGATTTAGGGATTATATGTCTACTAGGCTAGAGACAGAGAAATTACCTTCATGATGGTAATTAGCGAAATCATTAAGCATATTTTGTAGTTGATTAATCAGTTATTGTGGACATACTATGTATCAGGGCCTACGGTGCTGGATGCCAGGAATACAAAGATGACTGCAGCTCATTTTCTGCCCTTGAGTAACTTCCAGACAAGAGGAGAGAAATCAGATGAATAAACACTTTCTTGCCGTGAATTATGAGAAATGTTACAGCAGGTGATTTTTGTCAGATGAAGGAGAAAGAAAAGTCTGGAAGGAAGAGGACTGAAATGTGAGAGGATTAAAATGAGAGCAGGCTGGGGAAAAGAAATAAAAAACAGAGAGAAAGTAAAAGAATTGACTTCATTGGAGAAGACAGTTGACCACACCATGGGAATCAAGGGCTGAGTAACAAGAGGCTGTGGCGGCAGACGCACAGACCAAGACCTGAGGTCTACATTGCGATGTCACTCGAGGGCGTGTTGTTTCATAGCCAGCACCTCCTCGGCCCGTTTGTATGGTATACACTATGTATGATGCTTAGATATAATGACATACCACATTGTATTCTAATTTATACAGTAATGTTATATAGCATTGTATTCGTGGATAGCGAGATATTTTATGTATACAGTATTATATAGCAACACTCTTTACCAAGGAGTACTTTATCAAGGCTAAGTAAGCCCCAGGAACTTTGCTAAGCA
Organism: Molossus molossus; assembly: GCF_014108415.1. Lineage (NCBI taxonomy): Eukaryota > Metazoa > Chordata > Mammalia > Chiroptera > Molossidae > Molossus > Molossus molossus. The sequence goes on along the minus strand of NW_023425399.1, from coordinate 103,433,415 downwards.
CTTTGTATTATCTAAGTTAACTCATACCGCAGGTAGGTGTACTTGTGCCAGCCTTGCCCAGACAAGAAGCCTGAAGCCGGCACAGGCGAGACGGGCTGCCGTTGTCACCCAGGGGGCAGGTGGCACTCTCAGTCACGCATGTGCTGCTCTGCCAACTCAGAGGCTTCTCTGGGTAAGTTTCAGAGGTGAGCTTTTGATGTTAAGATGAACTGAAGAGAAACAGATTGACTCCTCCTAATGGCTGGGGTGAGGGCAAGAATAAAACCAACAGTAAGGAGTAGAGGGAGGGAGTGTGAGGGAGAAGACAAGCACAGGCTTTGAAGTCAAGCCTAAGTGAATTCCCATCCTGGCTCTGCTGCTTGCCAGCCACATGGGTCAGGCAGCGTTCCCACGCTAATGTCCTCGTGTGTACAATGGGGCTCATATCTTCTGCCTTGTTAGTATGTAAAGGATCTGCAGCTGTGTCTGGCTCATAGCAGACACTCCGTTGCAATAGCTGCTGCTACTACTACACTTACTCAGTTCCCACGACTCTGATTTCGCATTCTTCCTCCTCCTCTTCATACTATTACTGCTGCTGCGGCTGCCACTACTGCTATTATTAGAGCAGCAGTAGTTGGAATGACTGATGGAACAGATTTACGCTAAAAAATCTAGACTAGTTACTTAAGTTCTTGATTTGATCAATAGCAATAACTCTTCTGCATTCATCTCAATATTTAATGAACAGTTGCCATGGCAGGTCTCTGGGCAAGCTCACTAGGGGGATGAGACCTGAATAAGTCATTTCCGCTTTTAACTGGTATATAAACTGGTGTGGCCTTTGTACTACACATTTTTGATAAGCCATGTATTCAAGAAAGAGAACTTTGGGAGGTGATCTTAATGCACATTCAAAGCAGACCCACTTGAGACAGGAGGCCGTGCTGAGCTCTGGAAGGATAGTCAGGGCTTAAATAATTTCATGATGATTCGAAATTTCTTGTCTAGTTCCTGCTTCTCCAGATAACCTCAGGTTTCTCATGTTATATGGTAAGCTTGTCACCTTATATACAAATTCAGATAGTTATCAGGATACTTTATTTTAGTAAATCTTCTAGGCTTCGTTGTCAGACTGTAATTGAGCAGCTTTGCCAGGTACTGGGTAAGCAGGATGAATGAAATCCCAGTCCCTGCTCTCTGGGAGGATGATGTCTACATGAAAATGGTTGTTATAGATAGATCCTTGCTCAGAGGGGAAAACATTTACAACAGCCTTGAAATGGAACCTTCCCCACCCAATAAGAAGAAGACTGACATGTGACAGTTGGGTGTTTTTTAAATTTAACTAAAATAGCAACCTGGACAAATATACTCTTCAGCACATTTATTGTAGCCACATGTTTATATTTATAGGAGAATTGGTGCTAATTCCCTGGTATGATAATAGGTCTTACTCTAATTGTTCTATTTTTACACTAGGACAAAATTGCTAAGAGAAACATGTTAAGGCAAGTAGTGATTATAACATACTTATCAAATTATATATTAAAGAAACTTCCTGAACTGAGAAGGAGCATAATCTGAAAAGAAAGTAGTTACCTTAAATTCTATATTGTTTATATCAGACTTCTTCAAATCTACTTTTATTATAGTAGATTTTATTATAGTTACCGATTGCTTTGGTGTCTTCTTTTTGCTAAATTTCTACCTTCTCACTAACAAATGCAATCCTCTCTTCAATATGTAATAGATGACATGGGAGGCCAGAATGGATTTTCAGAAACCATAGAAAGACCTCCTCACTTTATTGTATACAATGAATAATGTTTGTTTGTTTTTAATTTGAGAGGTAGTCAAATAGATGAATGCACAAATCTTGCCAACCCTTGGGCAGATGTAATTTCTGTACCAAAATGCATGAGTTTTTATTTGACTATCACTCTGTTTTATACATTAAGTAATAGTTACCATGGTAACCTTTACATCACATTATAACATTTAAATATAAGGTGATGTGTTTATAGGAAAAGGACAGTATATTTGTATTTCTTAATATTTGATGAAATATAATCAGCACTAAAATAGATAACTTTGTAAAATGTCACTTGGCTTCTCTGGGAGTTATACACATTTCCAACCAAAACTATGAGGCACATGCATTTATATATTGTGATGTAATGGGGGAATAAATTTTTTTAAAGTAGCACTTGGTAAATACCACATAACATTGATTAAAGGCCTGTAATTGGCCTTGCACGGAGAAAAACAGAATTGGACCTATTTGAAGTCATTTGTCATTGGGTAAGACAACAGGAAGAATTTGAATTGAACATCACATGATTGATAAAATTCAATCAAGTACATTTTTTGTTTTTGCATACTTAGGCAATACCTAGTATGGCTAGTTTTGTTCTCACGTAGAGTTGAATTAACAGTCACAGTTTTCTCATGTTTGCAAAAGCAGAATTAAAAGGGCCCTTGAAGGATTCCTTGTGACAGTTCTAGGAAAATGCTTATGCTGAAATTATTGAGATCGATATTGGCTAGTTTCTTTATTAATTATGTACCAAAGCTAACCATTTTTTGTTTCCAGTGTAACTCTGGGCCGTTCGGCAATATAATCACAATTTATTTAACTCCTTTTCAGTGTTTTTTATAGTGGCTTTTCAAAATTATTGTCTCAGTGTATACTTTTCATCTGAAAGTGGAGAAGATCTAACTGACAGTTATTCACCACTCTCGAGGAATCGTTTAAATAATCCTCAGTGCGTTGTAATATGGGCTTGGTGTTGGAGGAGCAGAGGAGGGAGGGTGACCATGTGCCAGACACCAGCTCTCCTGGACACTTTACATATGTTGTTTCGCCTGTTCCTGATGACACTATGATAGAGCTTTTATTCCTTTTTTACGGAGGAGGACATTGAGGTCGAGAGCAGTTGCATACCTGACCCTCAGTCACATTGCTGCGTGCCTCTAAGCTAGAGTTGGGTAGATCTGTCTGACCCCCAAACCCCTCCCTTTTTTCTTAGGAGATTCAGATTCTACTTCTGACTTTTACAGTGGAAATAGAGAACACTGACCAAAAGTCCTGAAAAGAAAAGCTTTGCTAAATGATAATTTTAATAATCTGCGTTTCTCTGCAGCACAATGACAATCTGTTAAGTCCCTTACGGAGAGTTATCCTTACCATTTTATCTTTCTGAATGTCCCTAGCTCTCTTTGGTTGAAACCAAGCAGGGGACAGAAATAAAAATAAACCAAAAAGGTGCATTCCGGGAACTTCAGTTCAAGACTAAAGACTGTCCATAGACTGACCTTCAGTTTTGAGTTTTGAAGTTCAAAAGTGGACAGGTGGAAATACTGTGTTTTTCATTGCCCTTTGGTGCGAGATATATTCTATGTTGCAGAGTAAGTGCCAACAGCAGCAAAATTATCGTCCCCTCCTGCGACTATAGTAAGTCAGCAATGGCCCTTCTGTGGTCAAAATGGCAAATTCAGCAGCAGCTATTCGACAGGGATTTGCAAAAACTACCCCGTGGCTGTTAGGAATCTTATTCAGCAGTGTCTTTGAAAACCCAATTCTGTGCAGAATTGACTGTAGAAATGACCTCGGTTGTACTTTTTTTTTTTCTTTTAAAGAGTTTTAAACAAATCTAATTTGTAATTTTTCTCAATGTGAATTTTGTACTTTGCACTGCAAAGTCTATTAGGTACCTATACAGATATCCAGTATTCTTAAATTTAACATGGTTCAGAATTTTCTTTTCATGTTAATGTAAAGCCTTCCAAAATTCCTGGCTTTATAGAGTCAGTTCGCTATACAAAGCCACTATACATCACTTAGGTTTGTGATGAAAGAATGGAATTGCAGCTGTGTGAGTACTAGAATACCCAAACATGAATTAGACTCCCAAGCATTTGGCAATAGTTCAGAAAAGGATCTTAATCTGGTTTCATCTGAGACTGCTTTTCTCTGTTCTACAACATCCCCCCAAGATGTTGTGTCTGATATCGGAGCTCAACGTGATGGGAGTGATGCGGAATCAGAGAAAGCCCTAAGAATCCAGGGGCGCATTGCCTTTCCCCAGAGGTTTTTTTCCCTTCTACTGCTTTTCTTCCTCTCTCCCAGATTCCAACTCTGCAATTCAAGGTCATCCACCTATTAGGTGAATTAATTATAAGCCAGAAGAGCAACATTCATTGTACTCTCATCTCACTCATATCTATAATTAAGGGTAAATATAATCTTCCTTTTAAGAAATGTACCACCCACCCATTGCCTTTAAAGTGCTGACTGAAATGAAATGATAGTTTAGAGCAAGATGATTTTAGTTTAACAAGAAAAAAGTTAATAATTTAAGCTTGAAGCAGTCAGTTCTATTTCTGATTACTATTCAGTTTTAAATCTACTTTGATATATATGCTGCTTTTCTGTTACTCAAGTTTAATTCATGGTTTGCATAAGCCAAGTTCAGTGGTTGATCAAGGATGTTAAAAAGCTCCCCTGAAAGAAATGGGAGCAGGGTTGAGAATGTGTTAGAAAGACAGTCTGAGACCCAGATCTGATGTAAAACAAACAAAAATTTTAATTGAAAGAGACCCTCACAGAATGCTGCACTTGGCATTTGAGTGACTGTGTTGGGACTGGCTCTTTGCTGAAAAATTGGCTGCAGGGTAGACACCAAAATATTTAAACCTGATCTACAAATCAGCTTATTTCATACTTTGGTTAGAGTGGTTGAGTCTTAAAATTGCTTGTCTTTCAGTAAAGCAACGAGTGAATAAGGGGAAGGGCTCGTCTCATCACATTGCAGACAGTTAAACAAAATGCTAAACTATGGGTTTAAGATTTACAGGTTAGCTCTTTGAGATGCCACATCTTGCTTCCAGTGTTTCCTGGCAGACGTGGGCAGCCTTCTCCTGGGAGCCAGCATAACCGCAGAGCATGAGCTTGCACAATGTCAAAACCTAAAACCTTGCTAATCCTATTTAAGGCGAAGATGAATTGGCCCATTTTAAAAGTAGACTTTAGCTTTCAAACTTAACTTTTATTAACCATAAATTTATCTTCATATATATATATATTTATTAATGTAGGTAAATTTGTATATAAATGAATTCCTTGTCCATTCTATACAATATTTAATTTACCTTATTAAGTCAAATGCCATTAACTTTTTAAAATTTGTAAACTCAGGTTTTTTAGCTGGTGGAAATTTTTTATCTTTCGCATTGCTGCTGAGTTAAGTGTGTGACGTTAAAGGCCAAACAATAGTCAATGGCCATTGTTTATTTCACAAGTATGCTCTACAATGAGAACACATATATTTTTATCTTAATTTTCCCTAGGGGGGTGATTAAGGCCCCCTTAAGTGTGAGGAAATGCTTATTTTTGTTGCATTAGAAGAATGATTCTGTTGTCCCAGTGAAAAAGAAAAAAGAAGAAACAAGTCTAAAAAGATAGAAACAGGAATGTGTTTTGTAAAAAGAGATTAACGTGAGCCACTAAATGTTCGTAGGGGCTGTCTGGTCTCAGTACTAAGTCACTCCACAGAGTTCATGTGGCTGGCTGCTCATTCGAGAGCTGCATAGATGATTTATTTACAACTGGCCCATGAAATACTTTTCTTTTAAATGAATAACAATAAGGTCAGCCACCGGCAGTTAGCTATCGTCTAGTTACCATTTTATATTTTTCACAGCTCTATTGTGAATGCTGCTAAAATACAGTAGTGCAAGTCTGTTTGTATGGAGACCTCCTTTCTTGGGTATGAAAGCCTTTGCCACTAGCACCAACAAAATAAAGCAATCGTTAAGCTCATTAAACAGACAAGCAAGCATTTTGACATACTTGCTCAGCACTTTTCGAATATTTTGTACAATTTTAGAAAAATGAAAATGAAGAAATGGAGTAATACCTATCTAGAATACAAAGTTATCTGTGCTCACCAGAGGGGAAGGTGGGGGTTGGAGGAGGACTGAGAAGGTAAAGGGGATCAACTGTATGGTAAGGGAAGGAGACTTCAGGTGGTGAGCATACCATAGAGTACACAGATGTCTTATTATAAAGTTGCACACCTCTCTCTCACATCAGTGTTTCTCTCTCTCTCTTCTGCCCTCTCTCCCTCTCACTCTGTCTGAAGATAAATGCAAAAAATGTCCTCAGGTGACGATAAAAAAATAAATAAAAATAAATAGATAAATAAATAAAGTTGTACACCAGAAACTTGTGTAGTGTTACTAACCAATGTCACGCAATAAATTTAATGGAAAACTAAAGTACAAAAAGTTGTCAGTAATATAATTTTGAAACTTTTATTTCCAATGAAATGAGGACTCATTTGCAGATTTACCAAACTATAAGGAGGTTGTGATTTAAATCATTCACAGATGTATTATGGAAATTTAAAAGAAAATTTGGATTTGGACTTAAATAAAAATATAGACTTTGTTAATAAGATTTACCAGGAGTGAGATATTGGGTTGAGATTCTAAAAAATTTTAATCCCATTCCTAAAATGACAGAAATTTGATGTGTTATTGTTGGATTCCTGATTTTGTAGAAAACTATATTACAAAGAGATCTATATTTTAGTTTGTATTGGATAGCATTTTGTCATGTCAGGTTTGGAAGAGACAGAAATTGAGCATGTGGATGTCAGACTTTTATCTGGCATATAATCTGGTTTTTATTAACTATTTATGTGGTAAATATTAAGATACTTGCAATGAGCTTATTAAACAAAATGTGCTTCCAACCTAAAATCTGATCCTTGAAGTTTTATTTTAAAGTAAGGTTTATTATGTATCCCTTCAGAAAGTCTGAAACTGGGATCAGGCAAAAAGGCAAGCTTGTCAGGAGCTGATTAGTCCTTTATCTATCACCCACCCCGCGCTCACAGTCCCTGGGAATGCAGAGGGTCTCTTTATGATATTTAGCTATATGGCAGTGGAAAGGGGAGGTTTGAATTTTTGATTTTCCAGCTTATGGGTCATATTTGACCAACTGCTTTCACTAGCAGACATGCCACTTTGTTGAGCTATTTAGGAATCAAAAAGACTGCCTTAATTTAAAACAAGGACCCTTTGTTTTAGTTGGTGACTGCCTTGTGAAATTTTTCAGTTCTCAGCGGGTTAACCAGGGAACAGGGGCAGAGTCATAATTGGCCTATTTAGAGTATTTTGCATGTGAATAGTGTGTTAGTGAAGCATCCCTAAGTCTGTTGTGAGTGACATGGTGATTAGAATTTAGATTAGGGAAAACACATTCTGTACTTTATCAAGGACAGTAATTAGTTCAGTCAGTAAAAGTTGATTACAAGTAACGATAAAGTTAGATTTTTAGTACTTAATTTTAAAATTTCTTTATGAAATAGTAAATTTGTTCTTAATATAATTGGTAGTATCTACACTTGTTTTCTTGCCTATCAGAATAATTAAAGAACAATGTGTTCAATGCAGAGTATAATCAGGCGATTTATATGTTATGGGTAAGTTTCTATGTAGTTTTTAGAAAATGTGATATTGTATAATCTTTCATATGTCATCATTTTCGAAGGTGTCGTAATTTGTCACACTGTGATAAGTTAATGATATTTGTGAAAGTTTTCTCATGTTCAGGTAAATGTTTAATCTGTGGGGATGTGTTTCAGCCTCCGATAGTCCTCCAGAGGGCATTCTCAAGTTCTTGAATTTGTTCCTGTTAGCTTAGAAAGCCTACTATTTCTATAATTTTGGAAGTTAATGTGAGGATTTGAATTTCCTCCCAGTTCAGTTGACATTTTCTTTTCTGTGGGTGCCGTGTGAATTGGTGGAGGATCACGCTGTGCCGAAGCAAAGGCAGGGTGCTCAGTGGACCTGAGCATCTCTGCGCTCACCCCCAACGTGAGCAGCCGGGAAGTTGTGCGCCTTAGAGAAAGCAAATGCTTCTTGGTTCTTGTTAAGGAAGGGCATGAATAGTTCCCAGATGTGAGCTTAAGTCGAGATAAAGAAAACATTAGTCTTACATAAGTGCCCTTTTCTTTTAAATTAAAATGTTAGTCATCTTAAAAGATTAAACTATCCGCTTTAAAGGGAATCACAATCACCTTCCTCCTTGTTCTCCAAAGTAAAGAATTAAAAATTCACAAACTCTGGTCTAGCTTCTTAGACTGCTTTCTTTTCCCTTTTTGTTTTCTTGTGTTTTAATTGTTTCAGTTAGCAGATGCTGTTTTCTTTATTGCGTTGGTTTAAGTACTAACAATCAGTTGGAGGGTGGTGAAAGTGAAAAATTAACCTTATATGTTTGTTTTCCCTTTTTAACCTTTTAGCAGAGTCTCCTTGGAGGTGACATGGATATGGGCAACCCAGGAACCCTTTCGCCCACCAAACCTGGTTCCCAGTATTATCAGTATTCTAGCAATAACCCCCGGAGGAGGCCTCTTCACAGTAGCGCCATGGGTAAGGTATTCCTCTGTTTGAATGCCTGCGTAATTATTAGGAGTCTTTTCTTTCCTTCTTTTTTTTACTACCACCCTCTCATCCTATCCTCAACCTGCCCCCCTCACCAAAAAAAATCATAAAATGTTGTTCACTTGTCAGGCACTTGACTCCCCGCTGACCCTGGGGGGTATGCTCACAACTTATAGTAGCAGGAGGACTGTTATGGTGAGCGCTTACTACTTATGTTCTCTTGGCTGCCCATAGAAGACATATTTTAAACAATCAAAGCATCAAACAGTTAAATACGTTCACCTTTATGCAAAAAGCAGAATTTTATTTCTGCCAGAATAAAAGATGATTGTGGTACTGACATTTTGCTAAGGTAATGATTTCAGAATATCTGGTCTAATCTAAATGGCTTCGTGGTTTAATCTGCTTTAGTTAGGGACATGGGCAGCTCACAACCTCTTCATTTTCTTTCAGAGGTACAGACAAAGAAAGTTCGCAAAGTTCCTCCAGGTTTGCCATCTTCAGTAAGTACTGCTTGTTTCTGCTTTGTATACTGTGTATTTCATTCTTTTTTTTTTTGAGAGATGTGAGGGCAGTAGGGCTAAATGAGGTTCCACGTGCCAGAGCAGTAGGTTTATCTAGAATGTAGATGAGGAGGGAATGACGTGTGTGTCCGGCCACCTGACCCACGTAGGAGTGATTGATGGCGTATTCTGGAAGACTGGGCCGATGTGTGGATACTCTGCAGGTTAAACTCAAGGGAGCCTTGAAAAGGTGCCTGAAGTTCCAGGAGTTTTACCTGTTCAGAGCTTTCAAGAGAATGAGTATTAGTTTCATGTGCTGGTTAAATGCTTTGTCAGTATTATGATGATTTATGGATTTGCATGCGAAAGGAGATTTGTGGAAAGGATTTAGGAAAAATTTACATGGGTTTCAGCCCAAAGTGCAAAGAGAATGTCTCTATTTTCTAGAGATGTTATTGAGTAAAGACTGCAAAGGTAGCTGCTTCAGTAGCCATTTGTGTCTGGAACACCAGGTGACAAGAGAACCCAGCTGTGACCAAAAGCATTCTGGGTCTTTTTAACAGCTGGAGCTCTATGCAGGAGCGGCTGAGGTCCCTCCAGTCCCCAGCATAGCAAACAGTGGTTGTGATCAAAACAATATAGGAGATATCTTATTTTCATTTGTTATGTATATTTTCAAATTTGAGGTCCTAGATATTTTATTTAGAATTGGTGTATTTCTAATAATTTCCTCTTCATATACAAGAAAAATATGAGTTCTTCTCTTCTTATTTTCTCCTTCTTTTTTCCTCATTCTTCTTTTCTTTCCATGAGCTAGATATTTTAATTTAATTCTTTGTTCTGTGGGACACTAGTATTCTTTGAAAAGAATGATAATGGGCCTATTACAAGTTCTCATACTCTAAAATAAAATTATATTGAGATTTCTGAAAATATATTACTAATTAATGCTTACATATTAGTTTTATTTTGTTTTTAATAAATTTAAAAGACTAATAGTTTTTGCAAATGTGCTATTAGGTTAACCAAAACACCTGTGTATTTGACTTGATTTCAGTTCAGTTCATTAAAAAAATTGTTCAGTGAATATATCAGAATAAGTCTTATCAAGAAAGAAAAACTAATTTTATATGCTGATTATCATAGACATCGTCATGTTGAAGAGGCATCACAAAATTATCCATAAATATAGAAAAATATTGTGTAAATAAAATTGCCAATGGTGTATAAAATAGTCACTTTGGACTACCAGTAAGTCACTTATAAATGTAGTGAGTGGTTTATTCTTTGATTTGTCTATGTTGTATTGAAATTGACTAATATCCCCTCAGGTTTTTATAAGCATATTTTAAGCTTGAAGTTTGTAGTGGATTTAATGTAGATGAAACTTTAGCTTTTAATAGCTTTTATGACAACTTGAAATGATATAGTCCTCACAGCTGTTTACATTTTAAACATGCCTGAACCTAATACGGACGGTATTAAATACAATAAGTGAACCTTTGAATGTTCTGAAATGATAGAATAGCTCTCTGGTATAAAAGCCAAGCAAAACTTAAAGCTATAATACCCTATTTATCCCTCCTTCAAATATATTTAGTTTGCTTTTTTCCCAATGCAGAAATCTGTAGTTTCTAAGGAGTACTTTGGTGTGGCATTAGATATTATCTATCTGCTTATTCATTGTTAACAACAATTTCTCATAGTTCATTGTACATTTTCAAGTATTTCCCTGGAGGGAACTGGCCATTTTAGAAAATTTCACTGGTATAGATAGTTTCTTTGCTATGGAGACAATTTATGTGTTGCTGATATGTTGTTGTATGTTAGGAAATATTAAGGTATATTTCCCTTCTGAATGAATGTGGAACTGGAACTTTAGTTTACGTTGTTTAATTTTTGGTTTTTAGTGGTCAGGTTCGGAATTACTCTCCATAGAAAGTATATCTTGGCTAAATGTTTTAATGGTCCTTCTACAACATTTTGGTAAATAGGATACCTTTTTTGAAACACAAGTAGGGAAATTTTGTTGAAATGAAAATTTTTTTTTTTTTTTGTGTTTGATTTTCTGTTTTATTCAAGAATTAGGTAGCTTGGTTGATTTTTAAATTCCAATAATATATTTATTGTTATTACATTAAAAATAATCTCAGCTGTGTTTAAAAAGCGGTGTAACTTAGTTTATATTGGTTTTGATATATGTATTGATTACCTGTGTTACCACCACACAAAATGTATATTTTGACCCAAAAGGATGGTCTGTAGTAGACACTATAACACATTTGCACAGTAGATCTGTATTTCTATGTTTTTAGATCTCTGCTATGCTTATTCTCTTTTTAAGCTCAAATAAAATGGATATTTATTTGATAAGTGATGCCTCTAAAACTTGCTTCAATATGTATGGATATTTTTATAACAAATAACAAAAAATTGCAGGTAATAAAACGTTTCTTTTGGAGTGATTATGACTACATAAAGACATTTATATGTTTTCTTCCATACATATTTACCATGATAAATAGTAAGAAATCTATCACAATCTGTTGTGTCAACTCACTTGTTTTTTCTTTTAAAATGGATCCTTTCTCTTCCTTAACATAAAACAAAGGAAATTTAAACAGTCACAGCTGTAATCAGATACTATTTATGACACAATTGTGGTAGAGGCTGGACTTCTTTTGCAGCCATTAGGCTAGATCTTGGAGGAAACCAGGAGAGTGAGGGGCTTGCCTGGCCCTGGTTTTGAAAATACTGCAGCCTCTGTGGGAGAGAGAACATAAGCCTGGCCCGGCCTCCTGCCGTGGATCTGACAGGATCCTTGACCGTGTGTCTGTTCTGTGTGCTGCATCTAGAGCCCTCAAGTCCCTGTGGAACCATGGCAGTGACGGACAGGAAGGACCTTCCTGTGGGGCCTGTGGCACAGGCGCAGTGGAGGGAGGAAGTCCGTCCCTCTGCAGGACAGAGGCCTGTAGTTAGGGCCAGGGTTACGTGTTTGCTAAGGAAAGGCCGTGTGAAATGACAATTCTAATTGCCCACAAGAGTCCTGCTTAGTACAGAACAGTTTCATGTTCTCTGTTCAAGTTTTACTATGTTGCTCTTCAGTCACATCCCAGTTTCTTGTAGCCCTTTTCTGATGATGAGACTCTAGCAATAAAGCCTTGTCTTCTGCTGATGCCAGAATTTGTTTTTCCTATCTAATTTCTTGACTCCACTTGTGAACTAGTTATTTGTTCAATTTTGACATCTTGGTTTTCTTTTTAAAATTACGTACATCTTCGTATTTTTCAAATTTACTGCTCTTTCGAGCAAGTTTTTTATCTTTGTGTAAATAATAATCATCCCTATTAAATCATGAATTTTTGCAGAAAAATATACCGCTTCAAATCACATTTTTAAAAAAATGACCTTTGATTTTTAGACGTTAACGTAGAAGCATTAAAATCTAGAAAGCAAAAAATATTCATATCGTGTAGTTTTAAAATATTTTTTTCCAAACACAAAGACAGCCATCACCTTTCAGAAACATTCTTGTGCCCACCAATATGTAAATACATGAAACTTTCATGTTGTTATCATTTGGAATGTTTCAAAGGATATACATTTTACCAGAACTGTTAATAACTACCATAATGTCACCTTAAACATTAGTGGAATCTGTCTCCACTTCTAATCCAGCTTTGAATTTACTGTCACTCTTAGCTGAAATCCTAGAACTATAGAGTTCTCTGGAAATAAGAAGTTTTATCCTTAGAAACAGTTTATGATCTTTTGTAACACGAAGTGATCCCGTGGCACACTGCACTTTTTAGTAAAGTCAATTTTCTGTGTTAAATTGCAGTTTTTGTTGTTGTTGTTTGTGTGTTTATTTTTTTCTTTTGAAATTTAGGATGGTCTGCCAGCTTTGTTTTAACTGATCAGAGATCATTTTGAACAAATGGATTTTAAGGAAGACGATCTCTGCTATCAGAAATATTCTAAAATAAAATTTAGAACCTCCAAGAAAATTTGAAACATGAGTTAATCATTATGTGGATTTAAAAAATAGAAACAACATTTATGAGATGGTATCTCATAAGGTTTAGCAATTTTCATAAGGAAATATTTCTAAATAAAATAAAATCTCAAAGTTTTGATGAGACTTTCTTTTACATAAAGATTATTAGAAATGTCAGGGAAAGATAGATAATACTGATGACATTGTTTTGTGTGTTTTCCATTATATGAAAAACCCTTCATATTTGAAGTTTTCCAATATGATGTTGAGTTCATACCTGAAGTTATTTTGAGAAAAAAACTTTTTCTCAGTTGCTTGAAGAAATCACAAACACTTTAAAAGAGAAATTGGTGAATTATTGGTGAATTGTGTTTTGTTTTTTTTCTTATTAGAGGCCCAGAAATTTTATATGATCAAAAATCTCGGTACTTAAAATGCATAATTTTCCCCCATCACTTTTGAAACTGATCATAAGGAAATCACAATGATGCTTTATCATGTCAACCAAATTTGAACTTCAATGATAGTACAACTTTTGTTAAAATGAAATTAATGTGAAGTTTAAAATGAACTGCCAGCCCCCTGGGCTCCGTCTTGAGCAGGACAGTGTGGAAGTGGCCAGCCAGCTGTGATGAGATGTGACAGGAAGAGCCTCTTCAAGGGTCATTCCTGGAGAGGTAGATACTTGCTGAAAAAATATAACTGTAGGCGTTTATGTTCAAATATTAGGATAGCTCACGGTATTGAACTTGAAACTTAGTATGCTTATTTTCAGTTAAAGATATTTAAATATGAAGTTTGGATATTAAAGTTGTACTTACTAATCATGAAAGTGTCTAGGCAGGTGAAAGATAATGTAGTTAAATCATCCCAAATAGGAAAACTTATCATTCACACAATTTACATATAATGCCTAATGTGACACCGGGGAAATTTCAGAGCATATTCACCACAGGGTATTTATTATTTTATGCATTTAATAAAGAATTCAGAAGTTCAGCATATTTATTGTTTCTTTGAAAACCAATCTTATTCTCACCATTGCAGTTAGAGGTTATGGTGTTTATGAATGGCTTATTATGAAACAAACAGAGGAGAATCTCTGGATTTCAGTTTGGGGAGTTCTTGTAGATGTACAGCGTATGTACCGTTAGGCATCGCAGTCTCAGGAGTTTGCTAAACTTTTCTACATTTTTGTTTAGAATTCTGGAACAACAGCATTTAGTGTAAAACTAGAGTCATTTGCTGAGAAAGGAGAAATACATTTGCGGGAACTATTATTCTGGACCTTACTTTATTCCTTACATTGATGACTATATTTTGGTGTGAAGTCGTAGACTCTATCTCAGTGGTTCAATTATTAAGAAGCCACTGCATATGTTTTGAAATTATAAAAACTTAGTCTACATCTGTGAATTTATTTTATGTTTGTGAAATAATATAGATGGTTGGCTTAATATTTGGCTGACTGCCATTTCTGTGAAATTGTAATATTTCATTGATTGAAATATTTATTTTATTTTCTAAAATAGTGGTAATTTTGTTCTCAATTATTGAGAAGTTCTGCATATCCAAGGTGTGTTTCCTGGTTTCAGATATCTAAAGTTTTTGTTTGAAAATAATAAATTAAAGTTAGATAGAATTTGGAGGACTAAATAAGATTGTCTTGTCATAAGTAGCACTAACCCTAAAAGGAAGGAGGGATCTCTTCAGAAAGTACCAAAGTTGTGTTTTCTTGAGGCCAGTTACTCTGTCGGGCTGTTGACAGACACATGCTTTTTTTTTTCCGTGTTTGTTCGTGTTGTTTAATAAATTGAACTGAATTCTTAAACTCAACATAGCATTGTATTTCAAAGCAATAGCATGAGATTCTGAGCCTTGATCTCAACTGTCCCAGGCTGTGTGTGTACATGAGTATGTGTGCTTATTTTAAAGGAATAGAGCTTTTATAAAATGCAGTGCAAAATGTATAGTTTTAAATACTCCATTATTTTATCTCAAAGTAGTAGCATGTGTATGATTCCCACTTTTGAAAGTTGCAGCTGTTGCAGAGGTGCAGAGCTGCGTGAGGACTTGGACGCTTTGCTTGAGCTTATGCTCCCTCTTCAGAGAAATGAAGGTAGTGCAGAAGAAGGTGCAGCATTTTGCAGAATTTCGGGGGGGGAATATGATTTAAGTTTTGGTGAGAAGTATATATCCAGTTCTGAAAAAATGGCAGATTAGATTTTGAAAAGGACATTTTAATTATTATATTTAAGTATTTTAATGACACCCATTGTTGTCTCTTTAGTCTAACTTTTTCATCTGAGAAATTAATTAATCATAAATCTGCTACTAGGGTTGAAACTTGATATATAAGTGTTTATTTCTAGAGTAATCAGAAGAGGATCTCTGTGTATATTAAGTTTCACTAAATTTATTTGGAGTGTTCGGTGGAACGGAAGACTGGGGACATTTTTTTGCTGAAGTCCCCTTCATAGCAAATTGTAAAGACAAATTTTGGTTCTGGTGCTAGAATGCAGTTGTGTTTGCAGTGACAGTAATTAAAAAGCATTTCCTTTGTGAAGCATGAACTCCTATTAGACTTATATTTTCTCAGAAAAATGACCCTTGTGGTACATTCCTCACACATACATATAAAAACTGTCACTGTCACCAATTACTGTTCCCATTTTAGAAAAATGTTGTTTTGAAACGATTATTTTGATATTATCTGAGAAGAGTGCCTGCCTGTCTGCAACCTCCTCCTCCCTCCCATATCATTCCAAATATGCCTCCTGGATTACACTTATAATAATATTGTAATGGCTTCATCCTACCGATTGGCACAGTGTATCATTATATCATTAGCTGCTATGAAAAGCAGCTTCAAGTAGGTGGCTGATTTCTTAGCATTAATGTTTTCAAGTAACCCTGTTTGGGGAATCCGGTCGTTTCCCAGTTGCTCAGGTGTATTAACCCAGGATACAATCATATTTTCTGGCTTGCTCATTATGAAACAAACTTGAAGCACAAAATAATTCAATAATAAGTAGAGTATAAAAACTGGGGCTTTATCATAAGAAAGTCTAATAACAAGATGTTAGCAGATGGGCTAAAAATAGAATTTGTGGAAGGATGCAGCAGTCTGAGCTCACTTCTCATTACTGCCGAGGTTGAGCTTTTACAAGATGCTCATGGCCTAGTAATTAAGATTTGTTAAATCAGTTTGAAAATTTTTAAAACAATAAGTTAAATAGAAAATAAACCTATTTCTGTAACTGTTGTAGTATTTGAAAGTATTGTTATGTAGTAAAAGGTACACATTCTGCCATTTAATACTAAGATATATGCTTCATGAGTGAAGTTTTATTACCAAAGCCTATGGGTTCCTCATATAGTGCCTTTATGTGAGTTTCATTTTTAGATGTATGTAAGAGGTTGCCACACTTCAGCTATAGCTTAATTGATAGTGCTAGGTAAAAGAAAACAGAATTAAATATATTTATTATGGGTGTATATAGTTGGAATTACAAATATCAAACCCCAATAGGTAATTATTTTACTTATAAAGCAAAATAATGCTATTTTGTTTTTCCTTTAATAAATTGCATCAACAATCCAGCTTGCAAAGGGAACCCTACAATTCACTGGAAGCACCTAGAGGTGGAAGCATTTTTAGAAGTTTTCATTCATTCAGTCATTCATCTCTTTCTTTACTTATACTCATTCAAAATATATTGTTCAACTAAACTAAAAACTAGACATACCATGTATCTTGGAGCATTTTTTTTCTCTTCCGTGCACCCTTTATTTAAATCATAAAACTTCATAACTAAGGTTCTTCATGTTTAAGGAAATTCCCATGGTTGTCTCATTTTCATTCCAATTTGTGGGAATGACCTTAGCGTTTGAAAGAACATAAAGTCTGGCCTTTTGAGACAGTTGTATAGTCAAAAAAGAAAATAACACACAGTATATAACATGAGCATGTTTTTGACCTCCAGGCTTATTATGTAACCACCTCAAAGAGGTTAAAGGTCTCGTTTTATATACATCTTTTTAGTCCCATTGCCTTATGCATATTACTTTGAAATACATTTTCAATGAGTGAATATAGAAATAAAAAAGTGATATAGTAGGGTAGAAGTAACACTGCACTAGAAATAAAGAGATCTTCCTAATTTCATGTGCAATCTTCTCTACTTACTCATCCAGTGGCCTTGGTGAGGCCATACACACCTATTTGATGGTCTACAAAATACGTATAAATAGTGCCAGTTTAATGAGATGATGTTGGTATACCAATAACGTACCCTAACATAGGGTTTACTCTGCGTCAGACACTGAGCACTTTGTATCTGTGAAATCATTTAATCCTACAAAAGTTCTGTGAGATGGGTACTGCTGAATATTCATAGCCTATGGAAGTGGAGACACAGAAGGGTGAAGAAACATGTTCAAGGTCATACAGCTACTAAATGGCAGAGGTGGTATTGAGACCTGGACTGTCAGTCTCCAAGATGTCTGTGTTTTTAATCATGATGCTATGCTCCTCATAGCTATTCAGAATACTCTGTAGACCAAAAAGCTCTCTACGCCCTGGTCGTTGTTCATTTCACATGTATGATGATCTAGAATAAATTAAATATTCAGAACTTGCATCTCATCGTAGAGTGAATCTCAGTACCCCCAAGTAGTGTGCTAGTTATAGTGCTCAACTTCCACCCACTAGGCAGAGCCATTAGAAAGGCCAGACAACCCGGGGTAGTGTTTCTGTAATAGAGACAGTGTGGGCTAGTGGTTACAAGCGTGGGGTCTGATCACCTGGGTTTTAGTTGGCTGGGTCCCTTACTTGCTATGAGGCTTAGGGCACATGATATCATACCCTTAAATTCTTCCCTGAAAACTGAAGAAAATATATGTACCTTTTAAGAATATTGTGATAAATAAATGACAAAATATATAGTGTTATGTGGTTAGCATAATCCAGTCACACTGTCAATATCTCAAATGGTAGCAGCTAATGATAATAATGGTAAACACTCACAATGTCAGCATTAGCAAAAGGTACCTTCCTCTCTTTTGGGGCACTTGAGAATAATTTAGTATGTAGCTTACTGGAGTAGTTAGTAGCAGAGCAGAAACTAAGACCAGGGTCTCAGCTTGCGTGCAGAAGAATTCTGCCTAATGAGAGCACTTGGTTTTTTTGAAATTATGAAATATTGCAAGTGCTTTATGTATCTCTGTTGTTACAGTAGTGTCTCTCTCAGGGCAGGACACCCAGTCAGCCTTTTTAATCATTAGAGTGCAAAGTTTGTGTTAGAAGTGTGGACTCCATCTTTTTTCTTTTGAAATGGGACATCAGTCCAAGATGACAAAGCCCCTCACAATATGATTCCCTCTGCCAGTAGCTGCGTTATGC
Organism: Molossus molossus; assembly: GCF_014108415.1. NCBI lineage: Eukaryota > Metazoa > Chordata > Mammalia > Chiroptera > Molossidae > Molossus > Molossus molossus. The sequence continues at coordinate 103,415,078 of NW_023425399.1, read as the reverse complement.
CTAAGTCAGCCCTGCCTCTAAGTGATAAGGAGCTGCCTGCTGCTTCCTTCACATTCTATCAGTGTTGTTCTATAATTGGCAGAGCTGGCGCCTCCTAGTGATGCACATGTCCACTTCAGTGGGGCTGGCTCTGGACCCTTGGAAAGAGAAGGTTAGGCCTGAGGTTTTCATTCATCTGGCAAGATGAGGATGAGTTGACTGGGTGGGTGCGTGTGGCAGTTTGTTTCTCTTACCAAGTAAAACAGAGTTCGATTTGTTTAGGATTGTTTAGGTAAATTTCTAACATTAAACAAGACTATTTATACAGATGTTTTAAGGGTAAGGTCAAAGACTTGCCTTTGCCGCATTGTGATGTGTTTTTTCTCAATGCCATTGCTGAATGCATAAAAGTAGTTTTGCTTGTCAGCTGTGGGAAATGTAAAACAATTTTTTATAAGGGCTGATTATTTAACTCTTGCATTTAAGGAGACAAAATCTGGCAAAGGGGTGGGAGAGAAAGAACATGGTCTCTGTATTCCACCAGGGATGTCTTTCCTGCTAGGTTTAATCCACAGAAGAACTCGGCACCGCGTTGGGCTCCTCGGGAAAGGTCCTTTGGGCTAGACTTCTTCCGCATGTCCCTGAGCAGGAACTGAGACTTCGGCCCACAGACAGTCTTTTCCTGGGAAGCCAGACACATCCGAAGGAGCCACCGTCCTCTCTAGTCATTGCCACCTTGTGGAGTACAAAGGATATTGGTTCTCTTCAAACTTTCATTTAAATGTGGCTTTTTGTGGCAAGTACCCTTTGGCAGTGGATTGCTGTGTTCCTCACCAAAAGGATCCTCGTTTGTTCAGCAACACCTCACTTCTCCACTCACAGTTCACTTATAATTCTGATGAGAGTGTTTTTTCAGGAAACACACATTTCACTTTTTGACCTAGGAGCATCTGTTAGAATTTTTTTTAATACTACTTTGGCATTCTGAAAGTGTTAATGTCTTTCATATCTGTTTAATGCTATTTAGGGATATTTATGATCACCTCTTGGTTACTCAGGGTAAAGTGTGTCGCAATTTTTTTAAACAGACAGGAAAGCGTTCACATGAGGAAACAGATTGCTTTAAACATGTGCTTCCTGCGACAGTAAAAAGAACAAATTAGATTTAACACTGTGTAATGAATGCACAAATGTGTACGTTTAAGCTTTTAAAAGCTTTATGTTCAGTTCTGGTCACTACGAAAATCTAGTCATCTGTAAAATTTATAGATGCCTCGGTTACCCTCCGATTCCTGAAATGCCCAGAAATTGAGATCTCCACCTGACGATGCCCCATTGGAATCAGAAAAAGTGTAATATGTTGATGTTGGAAAGAACGAGACCATTACAGGGCACACTCGGAGGTTAAACCAGGTTAGAGTCTGATTCTGCGCATTTAGCAAAGAAACAATGTATTGGACAGAAGGGGGGATTTTACTACCACTTCCTCCCACCCTGAGGGTCAGTGAAAAAAATCCATTCTTCTCGACCCCATAGAGTCCCCTTTCTTTCATGAAAGAGAAATAAGAAAATCTGATGTTTACTTCCTAGCGCCTACTGCCTACTAAGATTTAATTACATAAGAAAAAGACTCCTTTTCTTCTTTATGTGAGTCAGCCCGTCCTCAAGCGTGCTGGCTGGCAGGGAGTGACTGCAATATGAGTTCCTATTTCTGCTCAGCCGTGCGTGTGGAGCAGGAGGGCCGGGACCCTGTCCCCAGGAGGGGAGGGTCACCTGGCCATTTCTGTGTGGGTCCTGAGGGTGGTGTTTTCCTCCCTGGGATTTCACAGCGAAGGATTTGCAGCAGCTCACCATCTTTCTGGCCAGGGCAGGCCAGGGCAGTGTCCCTCAGGGGAGAACACACAGTTTGGGGACATCTGACTCTCTTATATTGCATACTGAGGTACTAATATCAAAACAGACTGCTCGTCGTTGCGCGCTGGGGCAGTGCTTTTTTTGGCTGCTGTGGTTGAAATGAAATGGGCAAGCTGGAGTCCGCTTGGCATGAGAATGGGCTGAGGGAAGCTGGGAGATCAGAGTCAGACTGTGAATGCAAGTAACAGCCAATGGTTAACTTCCTTTTTGTGTGTCACTTGGCACTGATGAGACTGATGGCGATTTTTTTTTTTTTAACTTGGGTGAGAGTTCAGAGCCCTGGGAAGAGCCGTAGATGCTGTTATTGTGCTTCCTCATACAGTTGACTTGTGTTGATTTCTTGAGGCCACTACAGCTGTTCCAAGTACCAGCTTCAGGAGCTGTACACATGGCCGTCGGACTGCGGATGAAAAAGGTAATCAGATGAGAGGTGATCCACACAAAATCTTGCTGCTGATCACGAGGAAGGCATAGGGAAATCCGATTATTGCAGAAGGAATAGAGCCAAAGGATAATGTATGCATGTGAATGGATACTGCCTTGTACGCAGGCACCAAACGATATTTATAAATGATCACTACTTACATCCCTCGTCTTCCCATCGAAGATTCAAATCAGTTTTGGACTGTCTGGAAAATGCCGGGCTGAAATAGCCAGATTGAACTCGGGTGAAATTACCTTCTGCTTTTTGGGAGGTGGTTGCTCTTGGGTTAATCACATTATTTTATTTGAAGATTCATTTGGAGGACTCTTTGGGAGAATTTCCAGTCTCCCTCGATTTCCCTCCCATTCCTCTGTTTGCAAAGAGCTTTCCCCAAAGGCAAAAAGAGCGAGTTGCCATCTTGAGAAGTGAATTGTATGTTTAGTGAACACCAAATGGTCTCCAAGTTACCCTAAAATTTTCAATATATTTAGTTGCTTTTAAATACTATTTATTCCCCGAGCCATTTGTCCAGGATATCAGTAGGATGACCAACTTCTGACAACCCTAAAAGCAGGGAAGGAAGCTTAGAAATAGAATACCATTTGTCTGGTAATTAGAGTGTATCTCTTAAGAGTTCGAGAGAATGCTGATTAACCTTTCTGTTCCCACATTCTCACATGAAATTAGCACACCTTTTAAATTATTATCTAGTATTTAAACACATATTTTTGAGGCTTCTTAGTGCAACAGGTTCTGGAGACAGTAAAAGTGTGTTACAGATTTCTGAAAAACTTCATTTTTCTTACATTTTAAATGTTCTGTTTGTGCAAAATTTCGAGAATCACCATAAGGGCTTCTTTGCATTTTTAATTTAGTAACTAACATATGAATAAATTTGCATATTAATTAGTTGCAGATTAAATCATGCATACATAATTGCCTCCTTACTGTGTTTAATGTTTGTCAAAATCTCCAGCCTGGTTTGATGGATGTCGTATGAAAGATTACAATTTGATGTACCCTTGGAAGTATTTACACCAGTAATGCAAGATTCTTAATAGCAGAATTCTCTAGTTATATACAGTTACTAATAAACATGTACGATAGGTACATGTCCCTTTGACTAAAATTTTTTCTTTGCACCAAATCATTTACTATTCATAATCATTAATGCATCTCCTAATTATACAGCATATGTCTGTTAACTCTTTCACTGCTGGCCTTCAAGTGGTAGCTTCTTTCTTTTTTGCTCCTTAAAGAAAGCAAATTATTTTATAGTGTTCTAAAATTACTGCATTGGCTTTTACTTATTTCTCTGGTAGAATATAGATATATGTCCTTTGTCACTCACTTTAAACATACAGCAAGAATTCATATGATCACTGTGCATTTTCCAGTTAAGGACCAAGAAATGACCCATGTCCACACACTTTGTAGCGGATAGGCTTCTGCCCCTCTTATTAATGTTGAAAAGAATTCAGATATTTCAGGTACTTCGTATTAAATGGTTAAAAGAAATATATGTAGGTACATACATATGAATTACATATATTTTTCATAATGTATATAATATCATATATATACATATGCATTCTATTTAGGAGAAAAATTGTAAGATAAGTAAAATTACTTAAATTGTATTTTGTTCCATTTGAATTTGGTAATGTATTTAATGTATTATCATCAACTGAAGGGTGGATGTGATTTCTTTTTTGTGCTAAGACTTAGATCTCTGCAGCAGAAACTGACTAGAGAATAGTCATGCTCTTGATATGACATAGTTAAAAAAATACATATGCCAATAAGTGTTCTTTTTAATTAATTCCTCAGGTATTTAATTTTTTTAAGTTTTGTTTCACTCATGTAAAGAGTAGACCAACTGGCATATTTTTTCTATTTTGATGTCTAAGCTGCTTATCACACTGTATTGCCCTGCATTAATGAGTATTCCTACTGTGCAAAATTCTATCAGAAATGATGGTGTGAATGTCATTTTTAATTGGAAGTTTATACAGTCAGATTTATAGTACACAACAAAAAATATGTACATAGTTCTGCTCCAAGCCTTTTTTAGGCTATTGATCTTTTTGGTTTAAGTATACATTTTTATCAGTCTGACTTAAAATTTAGTTTGAGAATCTGGACAAGTATTAGCATGTTTATATTAACACCAATTTGGTGCAAAGAGGGAAACTAAGGCACAGGGCAATTACAATGGCTTTTAATTATAAAAGGAACAAATATAGGAATTACCAAGAGTCTAATTTCAGGGATCCCTTTTAAATATGAAAACTTGATAACCAATTTTTATGTTCCACGTAGTCATATTAGTTGATTTCTATTTATTTTATTGTTGAATGCCTTTGGTTTGTATGCCTAGTAAAGAGACAAAGGTTAAAATGTGTCCAAAGCATAAGAAGCTGATATCCTTTATTTGATTCTTGCATAGAAGAAAAAATGCACCCTGGTCCCCTACCTCACCCACCTCAGGATCACGTTCCCCCTAATCACAGCATACAATGAACTAACCGTTCATTGATTTGGCAGATCAGTCTTTTGCAGCACACAATATCACATTAAATTATTTAGCAAAGAGAAAAATGAAATGAAAGCTGCAAAACGTACAAAAGGAAGCAAACAGACCTGAAACATCATATTTATCTACAGCCATTGTGCCTAGGTAATTCAGGGCATATGGTATGTAAATGATTTTTGAGATCCTTGCCAAACCTGCACACGACGGGATAAATTAAGGACAGGTTTCCCTGGGTGTCAGTCCCACAACTGTGGCCACACACTCTCTGCACTGATGTGTTTGTTCTGGTCTTGTCTTTCAGCAAGAGCATCACACAGCATTCAGTGGCTGAATCTGGTCCTCTTCCGGCTTCTAAGACATGATTTTTAATTCCTAAGAATTGACTTTAAAAATTAAAATTAAAATATAGAACCAGTTTGCCAAAACTTCTTTCTACCCCTAAGTTTGAAAAAGAAGATCTGAATATTTCATCAGTATATATTTGGGTATTAACCCAGTTCAAGGATATCATTGACCATGGACATCATGTGCCTCTTATCCAGTGAAGAACGGTGTTACTAAATTGTGACTTTTAGGATTAAGATGTTTTCTAGAACGGGCAGTGAATTATTTTGAACAATTAATAATTTTAGTTCCAAATGAGCCCAGTCATAATTTATGAATTCAACTTGATAACTCAAATTACTAATATCAGTTTGTTTGTTTGTTTTCAATTATTTTGAACTATATGCTCTTCCTTCTGGAAAAGTGTCTTCCATTTGACACTCATTTTAAGTAGCCAAGAGTTTATACTATTTCCCCCTTTTTTTGAAATGAATTTCTTTTCTAGGCTGAGTGCTTTAGCCTATAGTTTTAATACTTTAAGAACCATTTTGATTTACCTTGAACTGTGGAATTGGAGATTTTCAGTAGATATGATGACAGATCTTTTCCCTCTAGGATAATTCATCAAACGATACTAAGTATTGCATTTACTCTGAAGACTCAGTTCTAAATACAAAAGTTATTAGCGTTATTAAAAGTTATTTCAGGGTATTACAAAGTATGTGGAGTATGATTGAGGACATTACATTGTTTTTATTATTAAGAATACTGCTTTTACTAAATCAAGCTATTTCTTTTTAAAACATAATGCTCTTAATATTGCAGTTTTATTTGAATTAAGAGTTTAGGATCCGTCCCTACCATTTCATTTATGAAATACAAACAGCCTGTTAGTTACTGTATGGAAATGAAATTAAACTCATTCTTTGTTCATTGCTGTGTACATTTGGTAAAGTGAAGGGGGAAAAAATACCCTCAAGATCAATATAACTCAGTACCACTTGACACAGATCCAGTTTAAAAGTCACACAAGTGGCCGTGGTTTCGGAGGAGTTCATATAATAATTATGCATTTTGTAGCTTGTGAACTTGGACAAAGTTTTGAGCTGAATATTCTGTGACTATCCCTTGGTTCAGTGAAACTACTTTGCACAGCTGTGCTCCCAACTCAGCCGAGAGCAGAAACAATATTCGCTGGAAAATAAACTCAGTCAGCCTTCCAACTTGACTGGGAACTTGCAGTCTTGAAAACAACGAAATGGATAATCACAGTGAGATTACCGAGTCCAGATTAAATGTATTACACAGGAGGGTGGCATGTCCCGAGCTTACTCACATGGCGCAGGCACGCGAGTGCCAGGGTGGTGAGCACGGGGGCCAGTGCTGAGATTTGGGGTTTTAAATGTCAGTCACTGGACCGCATTGAAAACAACGTGCTTTATTCAAGGAAAGCAAGGCACATTGGGAAACAGGAGGTGTGTTGAGGGTTTTTTTTTAACTTTCACATTTTGGAGGTCAAGAGCGATCGATAATAAAGATAAAACATCTCAAGTATTAAACCAGTCTATTTTCATGCATTGTATGATTCAAAATGACTTAGCAGTTTTATATTTCTGTAGAAAGAAAATAATATGAAAAGAGAGATAAATGAAATTTGCATCTCTACAGACGACTAACTCTCTGAATAGCAAATTTATGAGTCTGACAATTTTCTTACAAACACTGAAAGTTGGGAATTTTACAGGAAACCCCGGACAGATCCTTAACTATCGCATTGCTACCAGGTGTGTCTGTGATGACATCGATAAGTTAAGAAACTTAAAAAAGGTACAAACAACTAAAATTATAAGTTATTTTAGAATTGCCTTCAGGCAAAATTTCTTTTTATTTATTGACATTGAAAGTGTATTAACTGTTTGTGTATTATACTTGTAAATTTTAGGTAAACCTGACATATTAAGCTTATTTCATAAAAAGATATGTCTTCTGCATATACAGATCTCAAGGATATTTCAAACCGGTCTTTACAAAATGTTAGTGCCTTTCTCTTAGAAGCCTACTCAACAAAATTTCATTCATCTAGTATGTATATTACAGAGATAACAGGAAACAGAGAGTATAATTTTTACCAGATTGTCAGAAGGGGTCTATAGTTCCCAGTGGTTAAAGAACCCTGATATCAGCCAGAAGTTGTGGGGAGAGATTGATGATCTTATATCATCATATACCCATTTCCTATACAATCAGCTTAAGGCTCCAGTGTCAAATGTTAAAATTCAGCATATCTTTATTGCACACCTACTCCATGCCAGGCATTATGGAGGGTGCAGAGCAGTGGATTAAAGTTCATGCTATTGTGAAAATGTATGTAAAGATATACAGGCTACAAGTAGTTGCCAAGCAAGAGTTCATTTTATGGCGCCCAGCACCACTGATCCACCTCGTGGACTAAACAAAATATGCAAACTATGACCCATAGAAGTCCAACAATTGATGTAATCACACAGTCTATTAGAACAATAATGTATGATGTAGAAATGAAATCAATTACAGGATTTACTGTAATTGTAGGAGAGTTTCTTTGTTATAAGCATATTTTTGTTAACGATGAAACAAAATAATGTATTTTTTTTAAATGTTGTCCTTTTTTTTTTTTTGTCCCTATAGTACCTAAATGTAGTTAAATGGACTGTGTTGGAAAGCACAATGAACAAAGTTAAATATGTGGAAATGACATGGAAAGCACCTGCTTCTTTGTTTTGTTTTTCTCCACGTCATTAAGAAATAATGACTAGCCAGGAGAAAAGGTTGTCCCTCCAAGAAAATGCGTATAAAATTGAATATTTAAAGCAGAATATAGATTAAATAAGTGGGGGGGAACTACCAAGAACAATTAAAGAATGCACGAGACAGACAAAAGTGCATCACACAGGCTGAGTGGCAGCACAGTGGCAGCTCTCAGCAGTGACAATGCATGTATCCATTTTCATACCTTTGGCATATTGTTGATACTATTAATTATTCCATTGAGAAAATAGCCACACTGTACAAGAGAAAGGAAGATAAATTAGATCCTCCAAGCCCCCTTCTGTGAAGTGTATATGTAAATGAATATGCTGTCTGCCAACCCAGCAAATAAAACTTGGTTCATCCCTAATCTTTCAGCACTTTATACTCGAGGTGAGGGAAAGGCCAGGCTCAGAAAATGAAAAATACCAATAATAACATATGAAAACTAGGGGAAGAATTCATGATAGTATGTGTATAAGTCAATGTTTTATCATATAAAATAGCTATACCTCTAGTTGAAAATGTTTGTCTAATAATATATGCTCACTTTTCCATTTCATGAAGACTTGACTTATTCTTGAAGTTACAGCTGGCTGTAATGTGTTTTTCTGACAACTCTGGACTTGATGATTTCTGTCATTGTGGGAAGGAAGGAAATAAATCTCTTTTTGTTCCTCATTCACTCAATGAGCAAAATGTGAATGAGCTCCTATTACGTACTTATCCCATTGTGAGAGGGTGAAGCAGAGTTAAATCACAATCTTCTCTTTAAAAATGTATGATATTTAGAGACAGTAAAGTAGGTATATGATTTATTTAGTAACAACTGATGGCATTAAACTCTGCAGGAGAATTGCATGTTCTGTTAAGGTCCTTACCTAGAAGTAGGGACAGAGCGGGATTCTGGATTGCTGAGCTGCAGAGCCGGCCAGTGAAGACAGAGGCCGAGTCATCGAGTGAGCTGCAGTCTAGCAGCTTCTGTGTTTCTCGTCCTCTAGTGAACTTTTGCTTATTTAACTGCAGAAACAACTTTTAATTTTTCTCAGTATTTCAAGAATTGGTTGTCCAGGGACATCTCATTATAATTAAAAACCCACAGAATTTCAAAGATGGGAGAAAAACTGTTACGATAACAATTTAACACTTATTTGAAACATTTACGTATAAAGAAGTCAACGGGGATTTCATCCCCATGTTCTTACTTGGTTGGAGAATCAGAAATTTTACCTGTTTCGAAAGTCATTAAGACAACAAAAAAGACCATTTAATTTATTGTTGAAAATTTACCTAAATCATTTTTTATTTTTCAATTTACAGTTGGCATACAATATTATATTAGTTTTAGGTGTACACCCCAGTGATTCGACATTATATAACTTACTTATTTTCTACTTTTTCATGTTTAATAATCACATAATACAGTCATTTGTTTAATAATTATACTAGTAATGGCTTTACAGACATGCTTAACTCTGAGAAAGCCTAATGGGCACCATAATTTTAATTTTTTTAAGTCTACTTATTTTTATTTCAAAAAGTATGTAGCGTTTATCAGTTAAAGATTAACATTGCTAGCAAGTTGGAAGGACACAGCCCATGTACAGGAGAGGGAAGGCACCAGGAAGTCTTGTGTGTGTTGCGTTTCATGCCCTCCCCTTGCACATACAACACATTTCCTACATGTTGGCACTGAGCGGGTAAGGGCCCCCCCCCCCCCCATGAAGAGCTCTGAACAGGTGCTACAGAAATACTACATTCTGCAGGCAAAGAAATGTCCAGCTGGTCATAAGGGTGGGAAAGTTGACCTCTTTGGGATTTTGATTTATATTAAGAAATGTTTAGGTTGTTTTATGTTCAGAATGCATTTGCTAATCATGGTCAAAGAAGGCAAAAGGCTGACATTTTGCAAAACAAATACCCTTGTCAAACAAATAGAGGCAACCTTCAGGCCTCTCCTTTGAAAGCACCATATTGGCAGTTTGACACTGTTAATAGTAATGCTCATTTTGACTATGGAGACATCCTTCTAAGTCAGTTTTTGCACAACCCGAAAGGAATGCAAATACGGCCATTCCTGCCATATGACTTCTGGGCACTCCGTACCTATACCATTGGGTTGGCCTAATAAAGCTGATGGGTTTATTTCTATTTTATTTAGCACAGCCCAGAATTTACCTTAAATGCAACTTATCCCTTTTAAAGCAATTTTGTATGGGTTGCTCATGGGGTTTGCAGTAAGCCCTTGTCTCGTGCGGCTGCGGCTGCAGAGCTGGTCTCGCCTTCCCTTCAGGGCTGTCTGTGTCTGTGCGGGGCCACAGGTAGTGCTCACGACGAACGGGACCAGGAGATCATTTATTTTTGAAACTAAATACTTAAAATTCAAGTTAAAGAATACATTTAGGTCAGGAATGGACCAATGGCCAGCTTAAGATTTAGATTATGAATTGAACTTGAGGGATTTTACATCTCCCACTTCTTTCTCCTTGAAATATCATTAATTCTTACTCCAAGTGGCTGATTTCTAGTTACATGAAAAACTATTTAGGGCAGAAACTCTATAAAACAAATTTTAAATGGGCATTTCAATAATGGATATGCATAGGATGCTACTTTTACATAGGCCTTCACTTCCATTTAAACTTTTTTTCTCCACTCTTTTTATTCTGTCTATTAGAGATAGTTATTAAAGTATTTGAAAATTGTTTATTCTCTGCTCAACAATTTGTTGTTCCACTTGCTCAAGGATGTCAAACAATTACATGTAATCAACAGTTAGTAACCTCAGGAAATTGTTAGAATTCCCACCCTGAAGGGGGTTAACAAACCCTAGACAATCATTCTATTTAGAATCAAAATGATTTCCATTGTGATATTACATTTCCCTTTGATCTTTGAGCAGTGCGTTCGGAAACCCAGTGTTTATTCACAAATTTTTAAAAATCGTGTACATCCTGTGCCCAGATTCCAATCTGCTTCATCAGTCCACTTTGTCAAAAATCTCTCAAATGGAATCCTTCATCCAGACAAACATATCCAGGATTTCCCCTTTTTGGGGAATTCATTTTGACACGTGCATCAGTTCGGCGGAAAAAGCCGTCGCCGTCTTGTTTCATCCTATTCAGGTGACTGTGGTGAGCCTGCTCGCTCTGTTCATCCAGGAAGCTAGCAACCTGACTCAGCTTCCTCTTGCTCTGTTTTCATATTGTCCAGTGCGGTGCTTCCTCATTGTCCCAAAATAGAAATGGTTTGTTTTTGTTTCAGACTTGGAGACTGCGATGGATTACACTGGGGTTAGGGTAAAGGATTTTTATTTATTTATTTTTTTCCAAGAACATTTCACTTGTCCCAGGAGAGAGATTAATGTCCTGGGGAAAAATAAGAAACTTCATAAAGTCTTTTCTACTCAACTAAAATATCTCTTTCAGTTGTCAGAAGTGTCACTTGCATTTTCTTTTTCTAATTTCATATGATAGTTGAGAGATGAGGTAATAGAGTAAATTTATGAATTTGCAATTACAGATCTTTGCATGAAATTGACAAAGGAGGAAGTGAACTTCAGTTTGAGTTGTGCATGCAGATTCCATTACAATTAAACATAAACATGTATATATTCTAATCTTACAACTACTATTTTACTTTACCAGATCTCGCATGCCAACAGATAGATACATGTTCTCCATTGTCTAGGTTGATGCCATTTTCTGTCTCTGGCTTGTTGAATTTGATGTTACGTTCATGTGGGCAATGGTATACTCATTGTATTCTTTACTACAGAAATAAGAAACTATGTTGAGAAGTGGAAAAATGTCTCAAACGAGATCAAACTAGGTACAAGATTTGGGAACCTATTTTTTTGCATTTATTTTGCATCTTCCTGAATGTCACCAAAACAATGTGTGTGTGAGTTTTTATAGTACCTTTGAAATCAAAGTGAGAAACCTCCTCTTTCTTCTGAAGAGAAATACTGCCACAGAAAGGTAGAAGTCAGATACTTATGGATTAAAAGTGTGGTTAAAAAATATCTCACATTGCTGACCTTAGCAGTCACTATGAATTACCTTATAATCAATATGACCAAAAGCTGTCTGATAAGCCAGAAAGAAAATACATATTTGATCATCTGATAAACTGTTTGGATGTCTACATATGAACCCAGGCCACATAAAAGTAGACACTTCAAGCTAACAATAGGAAGTTGCTGATAAAACCATAATTAGAAATTAGATTTTAGCCTATCTTATATCTATATTTTGATCCTTTTCTGTGATAAAATCATTATCCAAACTACACTTTTCTGCATTTGAGTCATACAAATATGGAATACTGTTGTTTCTGATATCTCAGTGGTGCCATGAGCTTACGCCGCGGAGAAGATAGAGATGATTTGTGTGTTGTCAGTTCTTTCTGTTACATGGGTTTACTTCAGATCAGTGTTTCATATTTATCTGACAAGTATGTTTACATGAGATAAGTATTTTCTCCAGGTGTATGTGTATTTTGAAAAAATAGTTTAAGATAATTAGGGTTCCCATTGAAGAAAATAAATTTTTTAAAATAAAAAGCTTGCTACCTTATTAAGATCTCAACACAAGAAATACAGGAATGTATATACAAGAAGTGTGTGTCACTTCTAGATCGTAAGGCTGTTCCAAGTTATGGTCATCAGGAAGACGTATTTTTACTGTATGTGTGTATGTCTGCCTGCATCTTTTTGATAATTAAATCATTTATGAAGTTGCTCTCATTTAATAAAGTTTTTGTCATTGTGGTTTTTTAATTTATAGTTTAAGATGGATATTAAACAATCTCTCTTAAGATATAAGCTATTATCATTTATTAAAAAATTTTAAATATAATCCATGTCTATGCATTTATACTAACTAAACACCAATGTTAATTTAGCTTAGGAATTAAATTTCTTGTTCACAGTGACTCCTACTGGAGAGTTAAAAACTCCACTTCTTTAGCTCCTGAATAAACTAAACTCAGCAATACCTCCTTTTTCCATTGGATAAAGGTAGCTTAGGTAACCTCCTTTCCCTGACTTGGCAAAATTTACTTTTCATATATGTTTAAATATGAGAGCATAGACTCTGACACTAATATAATTAACAGCAATTCTATTTTAAGTACATACTTGCTGCTCATACCAGTAGTGGTTTGTACTCCAAAACATTGTGATTTGATAGCTTTGCTTAGTAGTGAAGACTTTAGCACGGTGCTATATTTTTATAATTTTTTCCCTTTTAGTAGACTTCTGTTACCTAAGTCTATTTTAGGAGGAGGTTGTTTTCCCACTGCTCTTTAAGGTACTCCTGCATGGAGGAAACAGAAGAGGAGGAACCAGGAAATACACTCTCATTTCTAACAAGCCACTGAGATGCTGAACTAGGTGTCCTCTCGTTCATGCCTCACAAATGCTTGTGTTAACATAAGGGAACTAAAACTTTACAGTGGAGTAGCAGCAAGTTTGTGTTTTTCATATAGGTCTGTCCCTCAAGTTTAAGCCCTTGGTATTTTATAACTTTGCTCACATTCTGATTCCACTATTTTAGTAACCTTGTGGTCTGTAAAATGTCATCTTTGTGTCTTAATTCTCTGTCTTTACAATAGAATGATAATACCTATCACCAAGTACTGTTAGGAACATTAAACAAGTGTAGACAATTGCATGTTCTTTAAATTGTATATCATATACATGTATCAGCTAGCTGTTTTATTACCAAAAATTTTTGATGGGGTAGATATTTACCTAAGGTGGTTATTTAATTTATAGGTTTGTTTGTTCCCTGTACATCTATGAATATCTGTTTTCATTTGGGTATGAAGTTGAGTGAATTCAGCTATGCTAGGCAAAGGGGAGCACCATTGTAGAAGTAAGAAACTATTATATGAAAAAAAAATTTAAGTTTTCAGTCACTTCAACAGAAATACATGGTTTTCAACCTCTACCAAATTATATTCTGGGGGAAAAATGACATTCCCTCCATGTGATCATTTATTCATGTACATCATTCATGTGATTCATTCATTCAACTACTTTATTGAGCACCTGCCTTATTCTGGACAACATGCAGGATAAGCTGTGTGTGTGTGTGTGTGTGTGTGTGTGTGTGTGTGTTTATTGGGTTTATTTTGAAGTAACTGGGTGATGGTGTAGTCACTATTCAGAAAAAAGGTAGAATTTACTTTAATGAGGTGTGTGTTTGGAAGTGAATAGTTCAGTTTCTTACATTGTAGTGGTTTGTTGTCTGATTGTTTAACATATATATGCTTGCCCTTACTTCACAATGAAAACATTTGTCTTTAGTCCTATTTTTGAAATTTTATTCAAGGCAGAGATCCCATCTCCTCAGCCGTGTGCTCAGGTCCCTGAGGGCAGGAGTAGGGTGGTATGTCACTCAGTCCTGTGCACGTCCCAAGATGAGCCAAGGTTCTTCACTTAAGTGGTGTAGAACTTTAATATTTACTTGTTCTAAATGCAGTCATTCTTTCATTCAATCGTTAAGCAAGTTTTTATTGCATGTCTGTCCTTGAAGGTGATACTGTGCATACATTGGAGATTTCTAGTCAGACATCCCCCAGATTTCTTTTGACAATTCTAGGTATGTGTCCCTAATTCTACCTCAAATATATTCGTAAATGACTTTGTTTTGGAAAAGCACGAAAGAACTTTAAATGTCGGAGTATAGAAGAAAGTAAGAATAATGTAGATGTATTTTAAGTGTTCTGCACCTCCAAATAGATTTACTGGTAAGATTTTTTTTTTTCCCTCAAAAGGGGCAGAAAAAACACACCTGGCTACACTGCCTACCCCCACTGTCCTCAGTGGTGTTTGTAGCTAACCACCAGCAAGAGAGCTGGCTTACTGTTCTCTGTGGCTACCCTCATTCCTAACCCACTGCTAGTTAGGTGACTTGCCTGGACCAGGATAGAGTCCCTTAAAAATTGGCTGCTGTGATTAAGATGTCTTTTATTATTATGAAACATATGCATTTGTGCATAGCTTCAGTTGTTCTACTTCTGAACTAACTCTCCATGCATCACACTAAAACTTTATCATGGGTGATGTTTCTGTCACAGAGAAAACTTCAAAGTCTGAGTTTGCAGAAATGTCTCAGTTTACAAGCCCCTGACTTGTGCTCTGTGACTGAAATGGATTCCAAGGTCAGCAAACCAAAACCCGAACGAACATCGCGGGATGATGTGTTTAGTGTCTCACCGGTTATAACGCATAGATCACTTTTCAAAGAAGTGTGTCTTTATTAATCATTGCATATTTGTACTTTTGAAATATCATACTTACTTTCATTAGTTAATGAAACCCAAAGCTTAATGTTGTAGTCCCATTTTAATTTTTTGAGTCCCATGTGCTGATTTGTCTGGGTTTAAAAATCTCTTTCACCTTATCAGATTAAAAATATTTATTTATGCACATGTTAACAGTATACTTAAAAGCAATGAGAGCTTCAATTTTTAAAATATTAGTTGTGGCTCATTAAAGTATGAAAAAATTATTTATACTTACATCATTAATAGGAAGGCATTTATGTTTTCAAAATATGTAAGAAAAGGCCTTTAATGTAGAGGAAACAGAATGATTGTTTATAAAAATAGCTAAGAAATCATTCTAGCAGTCCATCTATAAAAGGTTAGAATCTAGAAACCGGTTTCTAAATAAGGGGTTCCCATAAGAATCAACAAAGGATCAACAACCAAAAAGGGGGGGACAACAACAACTTGCCTCTCTTTAAATTCTAGCCTCTTTTCTAAGTGTAGGTTTTCACTCACTGTCCTCTAGTAGATGGATATCCTGGCCTTCTGTAGGAAACACTGAGGGTGGTTGAAAGGTTACAAATGTGATCCTGTCAGATTGACAACTAACTGTTCTAATGAGGAAAAACTCCTCAAAGCATGAAATTTGAATGAAATGTGTGATTATAATTCAAGTACTGTTTACACAAACCTCTGGGGATCTTCCGAATAAATGCAGAGCAAGTGAGTTAGACAAACCTCTGGGCCTTCGCTATGTGCATTGCGGGGTGTGTGTGTTTATTTTAGAGTGTGGGGGAAACTTTCCACTATTAGCCAGGGCTTCGCTCTTCCGAACGGACACCACAGTCCCGCCGTTTATGAACACTGTGTGTGTTTTGTTACCATGTTGAGTTGTAAGGAAATAGGTGCTTTGAATTATTAAAGTTGATTCTTGAGAATAGATGTATGCTCCGGTGGCATTTACTTCGGCATATGCAAATGATTTAGTTTCATTTGGGATCAATTCCCAGAGGCCCTCCTTTCCTGTGATGCTCTGAATTTGGCAAGCGCTCGTCGCCCGTCTCCTCTCCCCCCACCGCCTTTCTTTCTTTCTTTCCTTTTTCTTTTTTTGTTCCTTTTCCCCTCTCTTTTTGTTGGTTGACATAATATTTTAAAATAAAGCAATGGATAACTATGTTAACTTGCTTGTTAGAAATGTTGGATCTAGAAAGATTCTATTCCATTGTGATCAAGTAAAGATGAAGGAAGGTTTTTGCTTTCTTAGTCACTTAAGTTTAGTAAAAAATTAAGTTTAGTAAAAACGTGCAGGAAATGTTTGTTAAAACATTTATACAGAAATTGGTGTACTTGGATGATGCAAAATTCTGAATATGTGGGCTCAGAGGTTCTTTTTGAAAAATTGACAGCTGTAAGTCATCGAGAGGTTCGGGTGTACCAAAAAGTCCTGCTTTAGACCCCAGCAAACAAACAGCGTTAAGCTGGTGGTAGATTACCTAAAGCCACAGGGAAAGCACCAGAGCCCAGGCTAGACAATGTGTGCCCATTCGGGCTGCCCATTTCCAGCGAGGGGAGAACCAGCCCACTCCATCCCACCCGCGGAGGTCTGCCGAGTGGCGAGGTGAAGTTCAGGCGGCCACCCTTCCTGCGGGGTCGGGGGAAGCCCAGGGCTTCCAGAGCCCTGGGCGGGCTGCACTGTTACTCTGTTTCATTCCGCAACCCCGTTTTGTAGGTTGTTGACCAAGCAGTCAGAAAACACTGCCCCCTCTCTCCTTTTGAGCGAGGTCAGAGACGTGGTGGGTTTTTCCCCTCTCCCCTTCCCTCCCCTCTCCCCGAGTCGAGTTCTCAGGCAGCTGCGTACAATGCTGGGAGCTAGCCAGCAGCAGAGACAGATGGCAGAGTTATTAGATGTGCCTCATACGATTCCCTTCCTGCCACTCGCTTTTTAATCAAATTAAAACAAAAAAGAAAGAGAGGGAGAGAGAGAGGGGAGTCAATTAACTGCATTTGTATTCTGCTCAATAATGGACCCTGTTCCACTTTTACCCTAAGGCAGTTGAGTGGAAATTTTAGAGAAGAAAAGGGTGCCTAGAACAAAAAGGGGGAAAAAAGAAAGAAAAAGAAAAGAAAAGAAAGGGGGAAAAAGTGAAGACTGCAGAAATTTGTCAGAATCGGCATTATTCGAGGAACTAATAAAAAGCCCTGGGAAAAGTTGAGTCGGTCGCGTATGCATTAGGATTTAGAGCTCCATCAGGGCCGGGCCGCCTTCCAGCTCCGCTGCGCAAAGTTGAGCGTCTGACAGCAGTGCGGCGGCCTCCCCCGCCCGCCAGGAATGGTCTCTTCCTGCTTTGCATATTCACCACGCTTGGCCCGGCCATATGGGAAAATGCAACTGAAGGAATTGTTGTGAAAAAAGGGACAGCGAGTTTGAAATAAAAGTTGTTAGAGTGGTACTGAGGAGAAAAAAGAATCCGAGACCATGTACTGCGCATACACAATCCCGGGCATGGGCGGCAACTCTTTGATGTACTACTATAATGGGAAAGCGGTAAGCGGATGGGGGCTGCGAGGGGGATTTTTGACAAGTTTTATTGTCGCAGGGATGAGCATCCTAGGTGGTGATCATTGTTTGCGAAGTTGGGCAGGACTGCCGCACCTTCGTGGGTGCCATGAAATATTTACCATTTGCCAATTTTAGGATATTGTTGTTGCCTTTTTAAAAAATTTACCCCCAGGGTAGAAAAATAGGTAGTTTCAGAGCTTTAGAGAGTGGATCCTAGAACGAAAGTTTGCAGTCACGTAAAGTTTGGAGGTGATAAGATGAAAAAAAAAAAAAAGATATTTGGAAAATTCTTTTTCCTTTCAAATGACTGTTGGAAAGGAAAAGCAGATATGAGGAGCAGAATTGAGAAAGCTGAGTTAGACTGAAAGGAAATTTGGGTAAGTTTCTCCCTAGACTGAGGTTTTGTGATATCTAGTCTTACCAAGTTGGAAGCTTAACTGAAATGGATTTAGCGGGAACAATCTGAAAGGTTACAACAGAGCAAAGACATAGAACTTAGACATCTAATTAAGAAGTAGATTATATAAGCTTATTTTTTAAAAAACTAAAAAGAGGAAGAAAAAAACAGAATAGTCATTCATGCATATAACAGTATTGTAAGTTATTTGTGTTGTGTGGCTTCTTTCCTCAAATTTTCCCCCTTCCAACAGAAACGCTTTATTTAAAAAAAAAAATGTGTCTGGTATTTTGTGCATAACCCCAGCAGAAGGTTTATACTTGCCATCTGGAGGTTTATTTTTTTTTTCCTTCGGCTGGGCCCTCTGAAGGAAAAGGATTTCAATATTTTGAAATCGGTATGTGGGGCTCTCCGGAAGAGTTGTTGGACGATAGAGGAGCAAAATTTATTATTTTAAAATAGGAAAGAGAATGGGGAAAAAGCAAAAAGCAGCCATTTGGAAACTGCTCTCTTTGTGTACTTTGAACTTCATTTGGATTGATCTGAATCAGGGTGTGATAGTTGGGCCAAAAGGGACCGATCAGAGCTTTCAAGAAGGCCCAGTTCAGCTGTGGCGATTGGCGCAAACGAATTAAACGTGTATGGGGCATATATGCAGAGTGTATACATGTGCCGATGTACGCTTAACGGTTCGTTCTGAGTATATGCTGGAAGTGTTCCAGGGTATAATATAGTTTGGGAAGATTAATAATTCAAGAAACCAATTTTGTGAATGGGCAACTGCTGAAGTAAAATCATTGACCTTTATTTTGAAAAGTGCTAATAGATCATCAAAAGTTCATAAAACTGTCCTGTTTTATCTTTTTTTTAAAAAGAGGACATACTGTGTAATTAGAAGAATAGTTTAGTGTGGTAAGGGAAATATAATTTTTAAACAAATGCCTTATGTTGTGAGCTGATCAAATGAAGTGGTTAAATTTGTCAACATAAATATTAGGATTATGTAACTTTTCTTAAAAACAATTGCTTAATTTGCAATTGGTAGTTACTCATATGTAGTTCTTAAAGACTTTTGCCTGTTATGTTTTTGACATTCCATACAAAACAGTCAGTACCATTAATTTTAAAGCACCTTTAATAAAAATTTTGTGAGTGATGCTATTATACTAAGAAAAAGTGTCTCCCAAGCAATAAAATAGATTCAGGGGTTATAAGACCCATGTGCATTATAAGAGAATTACAATGTCTATAAGTTTCCATGATTTTTATCTTTAATAATTACCAGTGATGTGATTTTTATATGTTAATTATTGATGTTGCATCTTAAATATCTTAACTCACAAATTTTTAGTGTAAGTTTTGGACATTTTAACTCCCTTTTAGCCAAAAGGAATTTTTAAAAATATCTGTTCCATTCCCACAGTTTGCCAGTTGCCTCTACCATAAGAAAATGCTGAATATGACATCATATCACTAATATGCCCTCTCAGTTGCCAAATATTTTGGTTGTTAGATTTTTTTTTTTTTTTTTTTGAGAGGATGGTACTCATAAAATCAAGATCGCTCTGTCACAGGAAATGTATTTATAGGAACTGTTTTAAGGCGTTTATTAAAAACAAATCTGGTGATGTGTATCTCTATCGATTCAAACACTAGAAAGAGGCAAATTGTACATACATTATCGTTAGAAAAAATAGCCATTTGGAACTGGAGCAGAAAGCTTTTGAAACCACGAATACTTACCAGTTCTTCCTTCTAGCTTTCTAAGTCACAGCAAAGTCCAGTTGTATGTGTTCCTTGGATGGGGCCAATTCTATACCATTTTCTAAAATGCCTTCATGCCTGCACTGGAGAAGCAGATTTTTGTTTATTCTACAGTGTGTATTGTACTGGCTCTAATTCTGCATTCAGCGGCTTTTGATTTGGTGCCAGACATCTTGTGGAGATTGTGTATGCCATACGTTAATTGTTCAAAATGCCTATCGAAGAGTCTTTACATTTTTCGAGTCTCATTTGTTGTTTTGGGTCTGAGCATCACTGCATTTCTGTGTGTATGTGTGCTTCTGACCAATGTGTGTTTTAACCTAAATTGTTGTAGTTAAGTGTGATCAGCTATTTGTTACACAAGCTTTCCTCTGAAGACAACACAGTGCTGAATTCCTCCTTTTTTTTCCCAGTGACAAGTCAATTACTTGTTTAAATTCAGTTTGAACTCTCTGAACTGAGAGGGGCCAGAGGAAGCAGGTTTTCCCTGGGAATAAACAAAAGAAGAAAAATGTAAAATCATTTCAAAACACTGAGATTTCAGGTTGTGGGAAGAGTACAATTAAGCATTACAATAATTATGATTTCTTCCTTTTGGAACTGGCAGCCACAGGGTTTGTAAAAGCAGTTTTCTTCTCACTTTTTAGCAAGAGAAATAGTATAATCACAATGATATTTTATGACAAAGGAAAATGTGAATTTTCTGTCACCTTAAGTTATGAAGTGTTACCATGGCCATGTCCCACAACAAATTGTTTTCTTCTTTCTGTGAAATCCTGGACCTGTCCTGGGTTGTGGACTGCATAAGGCTCAGACCTACAGAAAATAGTAAGACTAGAGCTGTCAAAGACTAATTATTGAATATAAACCAGAATGTTTTGTTTTAAGCAGCTTTTTTCTCAGGTGAGAGTTTCATGAACTTGACCAAATAAATTTTGTGATTCTTTTCTCTGTGGATTAGAGGTTGAAATACAAATGAATCCCATTCTCAGATAAATAAAAAATTGAAAGCATTGCCTCTTAACTACGAGAGAGAGGTTATTTGCAGAGAAAATCTGTACAGTTTTATTTAAGTGTTAGGAATAGAAGCTTCTGTGTCTGTCCTCATTCAGGCTGTAAGCATTGTCAGGCATTACCTGGTCCATCAGAAGTATAGTTCCAGCTCTAAATTTTGATTTTTATAACTGCTTTCATCTTATTCATTAAATAAAAATTTTAATACGTAACTATTTGGTCAAATCTCACATATCTAAAAATAAAGCAATTCCACAAAGATAAAATTATGGCAAATGAAATTGAAAACAAAAGTGGCGAAATGTCCTTCTAATGGTAATGTAAGATCACATCATCAGCTCTCGCCAGCGTGTGCATGTGTTAAACCGTATAGAGAAACCTGTAATTATTGTAATTGCTCTTTTTGCTTTATACTAACAAGCTTCAAACCATGTTTCAAACTAGTTGTTTTGAAATAGTTATTTGTCAAGTCATCAAATCTCAGAAAGTAAATGATAATGAGCTTTCCATGTTTATATTCTGTTGGTCATATTATGTAGCTTTTCAATTCCATAAAGTTTAGAGATGGAAATGGATGTTGATTATTTCTGATATCAGGATCAAAAATAAAACATTTTCATGATTCTTCGCTTAAGGTAAAAAAAAAAAAAAAAAGGAGTATTTTAATATCAAAATCTCTCGCTTGGGGATTCTGCCTTAGAAGAAAGTTTTTCTATCAATAAGTGACGATTTCAGTCAGCCACCTAAATTTTTCATTATTTAAAGCTAAAAATTGGTATGAGGTGTTTAACCTTTTTTTTTTTTTTTTTTCCATGTACCACAGGAAGGGCTAATATAAAAAGCTTAATATTTAAATAATACCAGTAATACTATTTTCCACTACATTCTTTGCAGACCTCACAGTTAGTTCCGCCAGCCTCATGCAGGTAGCCATGAGGTTTAAGGTTTTCAATAGTGTATCAGTTATGCACATTGTATTTAGTATTTTTAAAGGTATTTCATATACTTACTATTTTCATAACCGTGGTTATAATTAAAGTAGCTGGTATAAATGCATTACTTTTTAAAACCATTGTTTAGCTGCTGCTATACCAGACAAAAATTTGCTTAGGTCACAGACAAATAGAATTTTTCAATCCCCCACTGATTCAAGAAAACAAAACGTATCAAAGGAAAAACAATTGAGCTTACTTTTTGGTATTGTTGACATAGAAAGCTTTTTTTTTTTAAATTTACTCATTTTAAAATAACAATGAAAAAATTTTTCCTCTCTGTGCTTGATTGATTAAAACAAAATTATGTTGATTTTATTCTTTAGGTTAAAGCTGGTTAAAATTCACCAGACACTTAATCTTGATATTGTGGCTATGTCTTGCTCTCCTGCCTCTGATTAAATTTACAAAATCCCTGCATGAGATTCACAGATGCCAGTTTGAACATTTCTCTAAGGCTAATTTCTTAGGAAGAAAATATGGATCGGTTACATATTTGGTTAATTTTATTTAATCCCTAATTTCTGGTATGTCTGAACATTTTAATATAGTGTTGATGATTAATAAGCGTCCTTAGAGTACTCAGTGATGGCATTCTTTCAAGAATTAGGAAGAAGGACTTTGGAACATGGGAAAGAGGGTTGGGGAGAAAAGTGGCCAGGAAAAGAGATCTAATAGCTGGTGCAGTCTTTAAATACCTTTCCAAATGATCTGCAGGAAATTGTGCTGAAGAATTGTTTGTTTCCTGTTTCACTATAAATGTGGTTTGCATTACACTCCCTATTTGTTTTTGTTTTCACTAAAATTTCAGTACCACCACAGAGGCTTGACAATTAGTGACTTCTTCCTTATATCGTATTTTGAAATGGCTTTTATCATAGTTGGATTTTAGACGTTGTCATATTTCATTATTATGAAGGCTGTGTGAGTGTTTCCCAGCCAATGTAAAACTTCTGTCACTGTGATGCCCCTGAGGGGGAAAGGCCTTAGTGTTATTTCCCTGTAATCAGCATGCAGGCCATACCTATGTTTGGTCCATAACCTGCCTCAGGAGATTCCTTTCATTTTGTTTTTTATCTTAATTTCTAATTCAGTGAAAATATAGATTTTATATATGATTGTGACAATTTTAAAAGTTGTTAGGATTCAGATTTAACCTTCATCTTAAGAAGAAAATTTATTAGAGACATTTGCTCCTCATATCGAACCCAAATATATATGTCTTGTCACTGAGAATTTCAGGTCAGACACACAAAGGTTTCCAGGCATTTTCTCCAATATTATTCTATTTACAAAAAAAAGTTTACTTTTCACAGTCAACATAATTTAAAGGTACTTTTAAATTTAAGTCTTTCAGAGTTTGTATGTATTTGATTGGATTTCAATTAGCCCTTACTACTTCAAACATATCGCTAAGATGTAGGATAAAGTTACTGTAGTAAACAGTATTGATTAATTAAAAAATCAGATTTGGACCTCTGTGTCTTCATAAAATATTTATGATCTATTCAGGAAATCACAGTCCTTTTGAAAAAGCAGTTACTGTATACCAGGAGGCAGGTGAAAATGACAAATCTGAGAGATGCTTCTTAAAGTAACTCCATTCTGAAGTGTGAAGTGATCTGCAAAAAGTTTTGCATGGAATTTTCAGAAAACTTCCCTCACTGGAGGTTTCTGAACATTTTAGAATCTGGAATAAACTATTTGGCATATTATCAAATCATTTTATGCATATAGATATAATTGTATATTATTAAGCAGAACTGATTTACCCTTCTGAAGAATACTTCAGGTCTTAGTTACTGTTTAGTGCTTAAAAACTCTAACTTTGGGAGACTTTCCTTTTTTCAGAGCTAAAGAGTTAGGGTTTATACTACAACATCTTATTATTAGATGTATTTATGTCACAATATCATATTCTGATTACAGATTAAGAATTCATATTTCTGATATTTTTATCTTTAAATTCCATGTTCCTTCAAGTCTATACCTAGTTTTCTTAAAATTCTTCTTCTTTATTTCTGAAAGAAATCTGTGTGTGCTAATCAGGGCATTTTATTTGGTGACTTAAAAGGGACACTGCACCTATCGCATTTTATTTGGGAGTGTATACTGTTTTAAAGACAGCCCACCCCCAAACTGGGATAAAGAGGGGTTTGAAACACCTAAAAAGTCGGGGGAGGGAGTAGTGTAGATGTTGGTTTACCCTCCATGGAAAAAAATGCAGGCATCCTCCAGAGAACCAGAGGGCTGAGCTTTCCTGGAGACCAAATTACACTCCTCGAGAGAGGGCACATTGAGGTAATTGGTGGGACAGGGTGGGGAGAGTTGAATTCCAGCTGCTTCCATTGTAGCTGACCTGAAAATGAATAGGGATGTTAAGAGTGAAGGCTAACACTTGACTTGGCCTTTTCACCTCCACAAACCTGAGGGTGAGAATTATAGAGTACCGAACCACTGCACCAGTAACGACCCTGTTCAAGTGGGAATTGCAGTGTTCGGAAAAACTCTCACACCATTTAAAACACAGTTGATGCATTTACCAACCACAGTCCTATTACTGTGGCCCCAATAAAGTTGATCCACGGTATGGAAACACTCCTTGTTTTTGTTTGCCCTCTAGTGAATGTGTCTTGGATTCTCACCTCTTCAGTTACCACTTGCAAAGGTTCATAATGACAGACATTCTGAAGGCACTGGAATTCCATCCCTAAGAAAGGAAGTAGAAAGTGGGAGTGTTTGTGCTCCCTTTGCCCCAGAGCACGTGCACTTTTTTTAAAAAGAAGAATAATGCTGTATTACTCAATAGCTTTTATAACGAATAAAACAAATTAAATAGATGTTTCATGCATATTTAAACCCCATCCAGTTAAGTACTGACGTGATTAAAATAATCAAATGTATTACTTAAAAAATTAAAAAGGATAAATTCTGTACCCCATTATTTTATTGACTTTTAAATATAAATTGCAGAAATGTTTACATTCCTAATGGCATTATTAAGCTAAACTGACAAATCAGAGGAAAAAAGTTGATTGCCCAGCACATTATTATTTCTGCACCTGTTATTCCGATTCAGAAGTGGAGGCTCAGCACACAGGACAGGGTGGGTACTGTGTTCTCTGGCTTCCTTTGTGTGATGTGGGGGTTGGGATAAATGTTTAACAAGTGTAGTTTCACTTTGTAGTGCCTTTTTGTGTGTTGATATGATTAAAAGAGTACAATGTTTTTCATGTAGCTTTGAAATTAATATGCAAATAACAGGAGGGGAGGGCCCTTGTACACCGGCTCCACCAAGCCTTCCTAGGCAGAACGGGGGTGCCAACTTTTTAGGAGAAGTTGTTTAGGAACAAACAGCGCCAACTTTCATCTTTACCCTGTGAATCTGTGAGGGTCAAAAAATAAGGGAAATAGAGAGGCATATCAAATTAATTTGGGTAGGATTGCAGAACTGGGATGAAAATACTGTAGGTTTCTAATTTCTCGTTATGTATTGGTCAGGAGGTTGGTAGCCTTTCAGTAGATCTTTAAAACAATCGCATAAGTTGTGTTATGTTGCCAGTGCTTTGTTTTGAGATTGTGCTTTTTTCCTTTAGTTTATTTCCTCCTTGTCTTAATCATACAATATCACTTTCCAAACATTCGAGCCGTTTCTTCCTGTCACATAGGGGGCAATGATTATTTAAGATACATCTAGAATTTCCTAGGTGTTCATTGTCCACAATTAATTTCACACAGGGAAACCTAGACTCTCTGCAGTCAATGGAATAAATATGTCCCATTCCTTTTTGCCTTTATCTTAAAGATTCTTTAAATATGTTATTAAATTCTTCAAAATGTAGTGACAACAGATTTGGATTGAGAGGGGAAAAAAGTGTCTATTTCATCCCATCAGACGGGTACGTTAAGTTTGCAAAGAAGTGGTTAAAATGCCATTAAATCCTGGAAGATGCCACTTAACATTCATATGAGTTTACATTTTTGTCCTGTGTAATAATTGAAATTCCTAGACTTTAATAACACTTAATGTGTAGCATGGATCCCACTTAATCTCCCCCCTGGCTTCAGAGCAAAATGTTTACATAAATGAACTCTCAATTTTTATATCAACTATTTTACTCTGCCTTTCCAGAGTTAATACTATTTCCATAATTAAACATGTTTCACACTTAGTTTCATAGGAGTATATCTTAAAAATGATGTTCTTTTCTGTTCTTATAAGCCATCTGTTGGCTAGGTCAGCAAAGAAATGGGAGCCTGATTTTATTTTAAAGCAAATAAGTTATTACTCGTCTATTGTATTAGACATTCAGCTTCAGAGAAAGTAGAAGATAAAATTCCATCATATTTTCATTTTGTTACATTTGCAGCAGAAATGTGTATGCTCAAATTGGTTATTTTCAACTCGTGACAGCTGTGATATTTAAAATGATCACAGCATCACAGCTGCTGTGACTTAAAATTGATTTTCCTATTAACACCTGAGAAAAAGACCTGTGCTGTATTAAAAACTTAAATAAGGTAACTGTAAAATTAGACATGTTGATGTGAATCCGGTAATCCTGCTTCCCAGAGGTTGCAAAGTGCAGCAAACCTCTTGGATGTTTCTAGGGAGTGAGTTAAAACTGCTGAAAATAGATGCATCATTGTTAAATGCCTTTACCTTTTAAAGAATTCATGTAATAGGAGATCCTCTTGGCCCAACTTTATAGTGTCATGTTGCTAATAAAATCTTTAGGATTCAGTTTACTTAATTAACCCCACGAAAGATGACTTACGTGAATCATTGTGATATCCTGACCTCTAAACCTCTCTACCTTTCAGATATGACATTGAGAAATGCAAAACCACACTAAATTGTTCCTTGTGGAGGAAGTTTTTGGTTTTATGGCTCTTTTCCTCCATCATTTTTAGATGATGAAGAAAAAAAAAACCAGATGAAAAAGGTGAAACAAATTATGCCTAAGTAGTTTTAGGCTAGCATTTATTTTTGGAATCTTGAATACATATTTAAAGTTCACTTTAAAGATCCAGTTAACTCTAACCTGTTTTAGAGTTAGATGGTATTTCTTGCATTAGATTGGTCTGTTTTGATGTTGACCTTCTCAGGATAGTCAGTGCTGGGATCTTGGATGTGGCCGTAGACTACTTATCTAGCAATATAACCAATCCAACAAAACTTGGTTACATTTAGATATTAAGACAGTTTTATATTCTCAAGTAAGATATAGTATATAAAATATACAACTTGCCTGATGTGGAATTATTTATAGATAATAGTGCCTTCACAGATGCATTGCCAATAGGGAGCTATGTAGATTAAACTCTTTGGCTGGTCCTAGGCTTTTTACCTGTGTAACTCAATCAGAATTGAAAGCATGACAGATTTTATGATGATAAATGTATGGCTAGATCAGAGAAAGTATGGATGGGTGGGTGGATAGATGGATAGATTACATAACTAGACAGTAATAGATAATGCCAATTATTTATTACTCAAAACTTGTTTATTCATCAAAAATTTACATACAATGTATTATTTTGATTATTGCATATAGTTTAGAATGAGTTCGTTGAAAACAGTAAACATTTTCCATTGAATAATCATAGAGAAGGTTCCAAAAGTTCCAGAATAAACATAGATTACTGATTTCAAAGTTGTAAGCTAAGACTGATAGGCACAAGATCACAAGCTCAAAATGTCATGTACTAAGTGATCAGGATAAATGGATATTTTCTTGTTTGGCTGAGGGAAGATTCTCCTAGAGATGGTCGTTGTTTATGTGAAGATTTCAGAAATAAAAGTGAATATTTGACTCTGACATACTCTGATTATATACTTACATCTTTTTTTTTTATCCTCACCCGAGGATATTTTTCGATATTTTGTTCAGATAGAGTGGGAGGGGGGGAGAGAGAGAGAGAGAGACAGACAGACAGACAGACATCTACTTGAAAGGGACACATCAAGTGGTCGCCACCCGCACAACCCAACCAGGTCTGGGGACAAACAGCAACCGAGGTACGCGCCCCAGGGGGAACAGAAGCCCGGTCTCTCCAGACCGCAGGCCGACGCTCTAACCGATGAGCCAAACCGGCCAGGGCTATACTTACATCTTTAGAACATTGGTGCCCCACCCTGCCACCCTCAGGGGACAGTTGGCACTATCTGGAAAATTTTCGATTGTCACAACTGCAAGAGTTGGGTGAGAGTTGGCCTCTGGCATCTCATGGGTAGAGGCCAGGGATGCTGCTCATCATCCCACAGTACACAGGTCACCCATCACTAGTGCTGACGATAACTTCTGCTTTAGAAGTGATACATCTGGACTTGAATTAATTCCCAGCATGGTGAGCCAGCTTACGAATGATGGCAGCTTGCTTTTTTCCCTCCCCTCCATTCCCCATCCCTCCTCTCCTCTCTTCATTCCATAACAATATTATCTCTCCCGCCCCATTCACCTCTCTAGGTATAGACACTATAGTATCGTCCAGGTATTTCCACCCTTTGCCATGAAAATGAGAGATTTTATTTAAAGCATTATAAATATAGTACATTATTTGTGAACCCTGGAATGGCTTTAAAGCAGCTATTAGAATATGTTGAGTCAGTAATGTACATTTCTCCATATCCTAAATATGTATTTGTATTTTACCTTTCAAAGCATCTTGAACTCTCTCCCATTGTAACTGTTGGTTTATCAGAATCATTCTAAAAGTTTATTAGCATTACATTTTTCTGTAGGATATAAAGAGGAAAGAAGGAAATAAATTAGCATAAAGAAACATGAATTACATTGAAGCGTTATTGACATTAAGGGCATTGTTTGCATCATCATTAAGTATATCCTCCACACCAAGGAAAGATTAAAGAGGAAAACCGACATTAAAGCCTCTCTTTTCAGCGTCCCCAACAATGCAGCTTCTTTCTCCACCCACAACCAGGGATCTCTTCCTGCCGCTGCTGTGCTTCCCGGCAGTGTTGGATCATTCTTGGCAGTGATATGAAAGTGATTTTGAAACCTCGGTTGCCTTCCCTGGCACCCCTGTGGAGGAAGGTGGCAATATCTGGTGGCAGAGTCTTACCCCTGCCAACCTGTAGAGCGGGGAAGAAGCACACCTCATTTCTTAGACACCCAGGTTTGGAGCGAGCTGTCTGGTCTGACAGTAGCTAGGACCACTCTTGTTTCCTCCTCGTGCCAAAGTTCTCCACGGTTCTCTCCGATTGGAGATGGCAGCTGGGCACTGAAGTGGCAGCTCTGATTTGCAGTCCCTCTTTGGTGGACAGAGACGCTTCCATTTACTGGTTAGCCCATTGGCTGTAATATTTGAGTCCCATCTCACAAGGGTCCTCAGAGTCTGAACTACCAGTCTTCCTGTTCCCATCACCGCCTTTGGGTCTTGCTGTGCTCATCACAACTGCAGCCATATTATGGGACTGCCCGAAGCTGGGATTCATTTGTATTTGTTTTCCACATTTAATTGTACAGGGCTCTCTGTACTCAGTGAGCAACTAAGAAGAAAAATTGTAAATATTTGCCAGGCAAGTAATAAAGATTACCATTTTTTAGGATAATTTCAGTGATTTGAGTATTTCTGTTTCTGGGAGATGGTAATATTTTTTAATTGCAAATTTACTTTAAGTCAAAGCTCTTAGAGGAAACATTGACCTTGTTTTAGTTTTGATCAATCCATTGATTATCTGTGTTAGACTCTTAAGAATTATCGTATTCCATGTGTTCCAGTAACAAACTCTGAATGATTTTAGAACAAAAACTTGTTTACACATTGTTTTTAGAATGTGCTTCAAGAAGCTTGTTTGTGTAGAATTTGTCAGACATTTACAGAGCTTAAAATCAATCTTATTGTGACTTTAATTATTAGGAAGGTGGTTTATCACTAAAATAAATCTTGCAGTAAATAGTTTATTGTAATGATAATGGATAGTCAATAAAATATATTTTCAAGCATCAATTCTTTTTACACACCTTCTAATAAATTCTTACTGCACCCCAGTAAGATAGGTGGTCCACATGTTGGCATGCCATTTCACAGTCTAGGACTGTACATTTCAGTGGAGTAGCCAGTAGCCACTAGCCATGTGTGGCTATGACCACTAAATGTAAATTAACTAAAATAAAATTTTTAGAATTTAGTTCCTCAGTCACATTATGAGCTCAGTAGCCACAGGAGGGTAGTGGTTACTGAATTGACAGCGCAGATACACAACATTTGCATCCTTGTTCTGTTGGACAGTGCTGGTCTGGGAAATGGAAGCATTGTGGGCTTAAATCACTTCAGACCATATGGACTATAACAGAACTTAGAGTCACCTCTGCTGTGTGTTTCAGTATATTGTTGAATTTTTATAGCTTTATAGTCAGAAAACATCTGAAGTAAGAATTGATCTTTTAATGCTGTCTAGCATTTTAATGAATGCTTATCTCATCTGTGTTCACCTCCTTTTTATTAAATTGAAAGCTTGGTTTAGACAAACTTTTCAGAGGATACAGCCCTTTGTCCACAGTGAAGACCCTGAATCACCTTCTCGCAATCAGCCTGAGATCCTCCACGAGAGGGAAGTCTCATTGTATCTTTACACACTTGTTAGCATATTATGGATAACGAAGAAATAGTTCTGCAGCCACATGAGGGAGTCACACATACACCACAACGCAGACACCTATGCCTATGGTTACTCCAGTCCTTTGAGTATGCTTACTAAGGGCTGGGCTCCGCAGAAAATAGCGAGATCATGTCTTTGCTCTGGCTGTCCTAGTAAAAAGTATATTTCAGTGAAGGAAAAACAATATGTATTTATTCACATAATCCAAATATCTCTTCAAAATAAATGAAAAGGCCTGTACATCTTTTTCTTAATGCTCATTTAGTCTCTAATCTGATTGTACGATTTTGAAATTTTCACATCTTCCAACAAGCTTTCATGCATTTAGAGAACTTTACTCTCTGCCTTCCCCTCAAAGGTTAGCACAACAATATGCATGTAGAGGTGTTCAAATAATATTTGTTACATGAATCAATAAGTATGGAAATGTTTTTATGTTATATTTCTCAAAGTTCCTCCTTTCCAAAATAGCCTAGTAGGACATTACTGGTAGAAAGAATAAAGAATAAAAACTATATATATCTTTTTATTTTTTTGCAT
The DNA here is from genome assembly GCF_014108415.1 of Molossus molossus. NCBI lineage: Eukaryota > Metazoa > Chordata > Mammalia > Chiroptera > Molossidae > Molossus > Molossus molossus. The sequence continues at coordinate 103,383,943 of NW_023425399.1, read as the reverse complement.
CATTGAGTTGCAGATTTGTGCCTGTTGAACATTGATGGTGCTGATGACCATTTTCATTCATATATACACACTCAAAGTGGTATCAGTTATTTTTTTAGTTATAGCTATGGAAGGCAGTGGATGCATTGGCCAGCCCTAGAATATTGTTAAGCACAGGGAATGAGTGTGTTTTTGCCATGTACCTATACTAGTTTAATAGGTATAATGATTGCAGAATTTCCCCCGTCATCCTCTTATTGGGAATACAAGGAGCCTACAATCCTAGCAGATGCTTTCTCCTTGGGCTTCTGATGGCATGCGCAAACCATCATTTCTCTGGGTAATAATTATGGTGTTAAGAGGCATTTGTGTTCTGTGCACTATTTTAGCTTGTACCATGTTTAGTTCCTGTTATGCAAATACTACTTTAAACTTAGAAATGCCAATTTGCATTAATATTTTGGTTTCATATAGCTAGCTATTGCATTTCACAAACAAGTGCATTTTAATGAGTACTGGCAGAATGTTTTAAAAAAATGTTATTCATTAAATTCTATTGTAGAAAATGCAGTAGTTGGTTGCCAAAAACCATTAAGACAAAATAGAGTGTGTGTTGAGGCCACAAAGATATTCTTCTTAAAGAGGTGCGGGCCCTGTGGCGTCCATGCTGCTCAGCGCAGTACTGTCCACACCGCACTCGAGGGTGGGGTGACTTCTGTAAAATAGAAGCCAGTATGCCATCAACATTTGGGTTTATTTTTAAAATGTAAACATATTTTACTTTTTGACATTTGCCATAGAGAATTTGCAATAGGGAATACACCTCTGAGTTAATGTGGAGAACTTTAAAAGTCATAAACACTAACTTGTAAAAGCAGTGCATTTGTATGCCTTGCATTTTGATCTTAAATCCTGAAATATGGGGGGTTTGCTGTTTTACTACTTTTTTCCTTCCTGAAAAAAAATTTTTATTGGAATTGTGGGCATAACATTTTTTGATGGGCTGTGGGTAGGAAAATAAATTTTTGACAAGTAGATTTTTTAGAACTAAGCTATTTTTGTTGTTGTGGCTAATCCTAACCCCCTAGGATATTTTTTCATTGATTGTAGATGGAGTGGAAGGGAGGGAATGGGAGAGAGAAACATTGATGTGAGAGAGACACATAGATTGATCGCCTCCTGTACAAACCCACAACCCAGGTACTTGCTCTTGACCAGGAATCGAACCCTTGACCCTTTGGTCTGAGGGCCAGTGCTCTAACCACTGAGCAACACCGGCCAGGGCGGAACTTGGCTATTTTAATACCTGGACGCCATGCTGCTATCATGGTGTCGTGGCTTCTGGTTCCTCTGGTGAGCTTGTTTGGGGGTGCCGTTGCAGTTGTGCTTTATCCCCCCGTCTTCAGCTCGCTTTTCCCAGAAGGAGAGTCCAAGCCTTTGAAAATTCTCATGATTTTGCAAATCCACTCTATTTTTGTCTAGAATACAGGGAAGTTAAAACTGGGGCTGGTATGATGCCATGTTTTGAATCCAATTTTAAAGCAACCCTTTGCAACCCAGGGAGTAAAGCTGACATCTTTGTATCTGTAATGAAGATAATTATACCTGCAAGGTGACATCACTAGTGAAGTAACAAATGCACTTGAAAACGGAATCTCTGGTCTTCTCTGAATTCTGTGGACCCTTTTTGGCATTTAACACCAGACGCCTCTTTCATGCTTGTCGTGTGAGAAGCTGCTTTCAGATGAACTTACTAAAGCTGACTGACACAGGGTTAAATTAATTCTTTTCTTTATTACTCAAAGTGATACAGACCTTTCTTGGACTAATGTAGCTTAATTAGTGGTCAATTAAAACTGAACATTGCTGAATTGAAGTTCTTTGATCAAACTCCCTGGCATCGGTTCTCTTTCTTTAACTAGCCACCATCTTGAATTCATTTGGAATCAGTAGTATAAACAAGTTTAAAACTGGTTCTTTTATAAGAAAGTCAGCAGGCTTGTATAGCTGTGGTTTCTTTCTTTTTCTTTTTCTTTTCTTTTTTTTATTTTACTTCTGTAGGCGGCAATTCAAAGGCATGCTAAATGAAAACAGTACTACACCCTGAAAAAAGTACATTTTTAAAAGTAACACTAAGTAGTCAGAAAACAGTCAATACCCCCACGTATTTATTCTAGACAGCAGATAAATTTCCCAATTTCAGTGGTTAATTTTGTTGTTACATTGAAGGTGAAAAGAAAACTCCCTGCCCTCACAAAATCCACGGTAATAATAAAAATGAAACAAACACATACAGAATATGCTGAGGGTTAGCAGAAAGATGGGGCAGATACCCTTAAGCATGGATACAGAGATTTAACCCAGCTACCTCTAAATTCACTTTGTATTACTCTGCAGAAAATATTTCACCTCTGTGCCTTAGGGCTGGGGGCAGATATTACTTAATTTCCTTGTTGATCTCACCATTTTTTGAAGGACACTATTGCATCAGTATGAGAACTGATCATATAGCTCGCTAGGGTAAAACACATTGCTTTGCTTAGAATCTCGGTGCCGTTAAAAAAAAGAAAGCAAGCCCGGCCGGTGTGGCTCAGTGGTTGAGCACTGACCCATGCACCAAGAGGTTGCTGGTTCGATTCCCAGTCAGGGCACATGCCCAGGATGTGGGCCTGATCCTCAGTGGGGGGCATGCAGGAGGCAGCCAATAGTTGTTCTCTCTCATCAGTGTTTCTCTCTCTCTCTCCCTCTCTCTCTCTAATATCAATAAAGGAAAATAAATTAAAAATAAAAAGAAAGAGAAGAGCGATGTGGGGGAACCAGAAACTGGGACAGAGAGAATCACTAAATATTTCTGAGTAGATCACTCTCTTCCTTTTATAGTTACGTGTCTCAATATTGATAGTGTATATGCCATTCTTGTCGAAACATCAGTCGATAGCGTTCAGTAATCTAGTTTTCAAAGGCCCAGCAATGCCATAGCTGGCTTTCAGTTTGTGCTGTGTATTTTACAGTATTCATTAAAACTGGCACTTTTGTGCCGGAAATAAAAGTAATAGATTAAGTTTCAATAAATCATTTGGTTAGTCTGTAATGGCTTCTCTGACTTCTGAAAGCTTCACAGAGAGTTCAAAAAGGAAATTCTGGAACTGACCATGTAGCGTTTTCCCCCATAAATGACAAAATCGTTTTCATTACTTATATCCCCAAATTATAGTTGTAAACCATAATTAAAATAAAAATTTTATCACTTGACAGAAAGAAATTGTTTACAGTCGACATGCCTTTCAGCATTCTCTCCCTAAAGGGCTGATTAGAATGTAATAATTGGGGATGATAGCGGGAGGAAGACGACAATTCCATTTAATTAAAGATAATTCATTTTACTGTAAATTGGTGATGTCCCACATGAATAAGAGTAGATTTAGCAGATAGATTTATTAATGGGTGCTGACATCTCAGTTGACATAAAAAGCAAACATTTTCTTTCCTCCTTGTTTTGATTGTGTCTCAGCACCTGAAACGGCTGTCACGTGACCTAGCTTCCCTTCCTGCTTTATAGAGCTGAAGACTTTTCCACAAAATATGCAATTATTGGTTTATCAGTGAAACCAACTTGATGCTCTGCTGAGTCAAAAACCAGGCCAGGAGCAGGGAAGGCTGCTCAGAGCCCCCAGACTAACACCAGAAATGCTGGCTTCACAAATGGCATTTTCCTGACTGATCTCTGTAGACGTAGTACATGGATTCCAGGGTAGCCTCAGCATTTTGAATGATGATCATAAGATCTCCTTGGGTCTTGGGCAAGGCCCTTGCATGACTGCTCCTTTAAGGGAACAGGTATCTTGGATGTCATGGATAATGAACAGTGCCGCAGAAAATATCATTTGCACTGCTTAGGTTCATTCCTCATAAGGAATTGTGTAAAAATTAAGACCCTTGTGTAATTCTTTTGTCTCGAGCAATTGCAACCAGATCCTGGAAATTAGGGAAATTTTTTAAAGTTAGAAAGTGGGTTCAAAATGCATAAAATTGTTTTCATATAGTCTTCTCTATGATCTTTTTTTTTTAAAGTGGTTCTGTAGCAAATTTGTATTTATAATCCTACAAGTCCTAAGGCACTTTCTTTATGCATTTGACTAACAGTATTCTGTTTCCCCAATTTCTGTTTGATCTCTTATCTTATAACTCTCACCCTCCCATCACATTACTGTATTCTTACTCATGTTTCTCTTGTTCGGTTATTTCTGTATGCTTGCCTGGTGTGCTCCATTCATGTCACACTTTTCTTCTCTGAATGAAACCCCCAGACCCCTGGGCACCTCTTCTCCCAGGGCTTCTGCCCAGAACGCCCTCCACTCACATCCACCCTCTAGTTTGACTTACATTCATTTCTCTTCCTGCTTTGTTGCTCTCATTTTCATATATAATTTTTTTATGCAAATCCCCTTTCCTTGCCTGTTTGGATTTCAGGAGAATGCATTTCCAGCTTTATTTCAAAATTTAGTTCTATATAACTAGTGTTTTCAAGTAAAGGGAGGAAATGAGGTTTTTTTTTTCTTTCTTTTATTGAGGTAAAGAGCATGGTGGAATTATTTTATTTTGAGCCAGGTGTATTTATTTTACCCAGTTCTGCCATTTTACTTTTCTAAATTGTTGTTAGATCAGTTGATGGTATTTTTCAAGGATTGATTTTTATTGAGTCTTGATTTTCGTGTTGTGTTAACCTTTTCTTTCTGCTCAGCCAAAGCATCTTATTCCTTTTTCTGTTTATTTAACTGGTTAGTTATAATAACCTGGTCTCTTAGGACCTTATTTTATCCTTGATTTTCTGCCCTTTTATTCATCACATTCTTATTGTTCTATTATCCTCACTTTATCATCTTTTCTTCTTCTGTAATTAATAGTGAATGCATGATATGGTCCCCAAAATGCTGCCACCAAGTAGTGCTGGGAAAGAGGAAAGTGGCAGGTATTGCTCCTTGCTGAGCGTTAAGGAATTGTGCTTGGATTCTAAAATTCTGCACTCATGATTCTGCATAGTGGGGACGTGAAGGCAGTGTTCAACTTGATCCTTAATTGGAGGTGAAAACCCTACGTAACATTTTTTATGAGGGAAAATGATTCTACATTTAGAGGAGGTAAATGTAGTTGTATCTGTTGGCCAGTAGGCTGGGGGCCAGGCGTGTGTGTGTGTGTGTGTGTGTGTGTGTGTGTGTGTGTGTGTGTGAACACGGAGCAAGATGGGGAGAGTAGAGGGTGACCTGTGTGGCCAGCCGCTGGCCATGACAGAAACAGGCACTTGGGTCTGAATGAAGACATACCCTATAACTCAGTAGTGGTGTTTCCTCTCTCTCATCCTGTGTTCAAGCTGTTTTCATTCTTTGCTCCCTGTTCCATTATTTCTCCAGCAATGTCACTTACTGATTCTAAACACCTTCAACCTTTGTCTTTTTCCTTCCTTTTTTGTTTTAGTGTTGTCAAATAGTTAAAGAATTCCATTAAATGGGATTTTTCCACAGCAAAAATTGGAATGGGAGGTTTTTGTCAACTAACCTCTCTTCAGTGGCTTCTGTAGCCTCTGGGAAACGTGAAAAATTTTGAAAAATAAATGAGAGGATGACTGCAATATCCCAGACTGGAAACAGCACCGCTTTTATTCTGTAAAGAGGCATGCAGGAAGGGAAACCTCTGTTCCCAGAGGTAACAGGATCTGGGAGTGGCAAGAGGGAAGCTCTTAACCCTGGTCCAGATGCAGCTCGTCCAGGGGGAAACCTTGGCTTGGTCATTCCGGTGGCTGGGCTTGTCCCACCTCCCCTTCCCATGCCCTCCTCCCAGTCTCATCCTGGGCCCTCCCACCCCGAGGCAAGCCCCAGGCCCCGCTGCACACATCTGTGGGTCTGAGTTTCATATATCCAGCATGAAGTTCCCTCTCTCCCTCCTATTATGAATTCTGTGCTGTGGTCCTGCTTGCTCCTTGTCTGTCAGATTGCAGTTCTGATGCTGTCAGCCATGTCTGACCAATCAGCAGACAACACCACAGGATGAAATTTAAACAATGCAGATGCTCAGATACAGGGTTATGTTGACTGGACCACGCAGGGAAAGCAGAGGTAAGGTCAGAGTCTCCCCAAAGTGGTTCCCGAGCCTGCCTGATCTGACACCCTTTGAGCTCCACTGTGCTGCTTTGGCATGTGTGCTGCCCATGTGCTTTGCCCTACTTCTTTCTCCCCTGCCATTCACCAGAAACTTTCGTTTTCATTTGCTGCCCTTGTTCTTCTACCCCTTCATTTATTCACTTCCTTTTCTCTTGGATTGTGCTGAGTGTCATTACGGATGTTCCTGGATTGCCTCTAGGCTGAGGATCCTTGGAAATGCCACTTGTGCAGGGCTTTTGTGGCTACACTGTTAGGAAGACAACTGCTGAGAATCTGGGCAAACGGATGGAATTGATAGACTTTATTTATTTTCCCTCTGGGACAATGGAATTTTCAGTCGGTTACAACCATGGTTTTCTTTCTTACCATTGAGATGTATTGAATTGTAAATTGAGCTTAAATCATCTTTGGGGGGGGGGTAAATGTTTTAATTAGAAAAGATATAAATAGACAGGACCTAAATTAGGAGGAATCAGTCAGTTCTTGCGAATCCGGGAGGAGAAAGAGTTGCTATCTGCCCCTGTGTACAGTTTGCAGTGTTAGCTCACAAGGTTACTGCTTGCAAAAGAAGAATGTTACAGCATCTTCCTCTTCTTGTGTTAAGTATTTAGTTGGACCTTTTTATAACTTAGAATGTTTACAGGGTTCTGTACTGCCTGGTCCCATCTGGAAAATATTTAAACTTCATACGATCTATAAGACTAAAATATCACATATAATGGGATAGGCAGAAGGAAGAGAAGCTGGACGCAGTGCGTGTGTTCAGAAGTTGGTGGTGTGTTCAGAAGCGGCTGCTGGGGGAGTTGTAAGGAACAGCTAGCTGTGTGCAGTGCATGCTGAGGCCAGAGCTGTACATTTTACCAGAGTGAGCCTCGGTTTGTAAAACTGACAATCTGTTGTGACTTCTAAATCCAAACAAATCTCTGCGAATTTCTGCCTGATCGAGTTAATAAGAAAATATATCCATGCAGAGGCGAGAGCCGTGTGCTCCTTGCAGCCCTGTCGGTGCTGGTGGAGATGAGAGGGGTTTTACCTACTGCCTCACATTCACTCAGCCCGCAGCTGCCAGGACCTGCAGCTCATCGGGTTTCCAGGATGTTTCTTCTGTGAGAACAATGGGATGATGCAAAAAGAGCTTCAGAAAGCAGACCGGCAGATCCGGGATCGGAGCCCCGTTCTTCTAACCGCCTTGTCACTGGGAGTGGTTCCCAGGGTCCCACTATCGCGCTTGCAGGGGGAGAGGAGGACAGATGTGCTCAGCCTGAGCGGGACTGGCCCTCTCCAGGCCGGATGTGCCATGGGACCTGGAGGTCGCTCCCTGCTCGCAGGCCTGTGATCTGCTTCACACCTGTGCTCATTTTTCCCCGTGATCGATGACCTTGCATTAACCCGGAGTGACCTTTCGCCTGCGCCTGTTCTCTGGGGCTAGCTCTTGGCTAGTGGACCCTTCTTTCCCTCTGATTTACAGGTGGTTACTGGAGCCACATACACTTGTTTTTCATGGTGCACAGTGCACTTAGCGGCCCGGCAAGACCTGCAATTTCATCCCTCTCAAGGGGCCCAGAAGGGGGTGGGGGTGCAGTGAGAGAGGTTGCTGTTTGCATGTGCTTTTCTATTTTGTGGCTCATATGGTATCAATTACCATTTGATGGCAACGCCAGGCCTGAGGCCCTCTGCATGTTTGTCCTGTGAGAAAGATCTGGAAGAACCGACATATGGTTTTGATTGCAGCAATTGCAGGTTGATAGAATGAACGCAGGGGTGAGGTGGGTGGGTTTTCCTTCCGGCCCTTTCCACTCTGGGTTGCTAATGTGCTTCACTTGTGGAACTGGTCTTTTCATCATCCAACCCCTCCCCACTCTCCCCCTCCCCTTTCCAACTCCCTACCACTTTGCATCCCCTGCCCTTGCCTCCTCTGTGCTTCCAAATCACCGCCAGAAACATGTGGCCCACATTAAGGACCTTCAATTAAAACAAACAAAAAAATTGTCCTCCCCTTGGTTGAAATCCCAGAGCAGGTCAGTCCATCAAGATGATCGGAATTATACCAAAGTTAGAGAACAAATGGGTGGTAGGGAATGGGTTCCCTCCAGAAGCTCAGGACAGGTTTTAAAATGGCTATTAGTTCGGGTTGTTAAACATTGAAATGATGCCGAGAAATGGCAGCGATAGAGATCCATAGAGCTGTGTGTGTTTCATCCAGTGCACCTCTGCATCTGTTTCAGCGTGAGCTGCCAAGGGGCAGGAGTTCTTTGAGGTTCTCTCTTCCTGTACATCTCAGGCCACGAAGTGGAAAGGCAAGTGCGCTGTGAGTCTGCTGCTTCCGGAGGGACATGTTGGAGACCCGTTCCTCCCGAGCGCAGTGACTTCCCTCTTACTGAATCTGTGGCAGTGGGGGGTACCCAGGGAGAGACTCCTCATTACTGCTGCTCAGCAGGGATGGCATCTGTAAGTTTGCCAAGGGAAGGTCTGGTATTGGGGAACAGAGAGGCGAAGAGGGGAAAAGAACATTATAGACAGTTTTAATGCTACCCATGGAAATGTTTTCTTTCCAAGTAACATTTTTCTATAATGCTCTCAAATTCACATGTCTTGTAATCTGTTCTACAGATGGGTAGCCCATGGAGGCTGACTTTTTCACATCAGCTATTGCATTTCAAAATATTACTCACAATTAGGAATTTATATAGTTTCAAAAGATAATGTGGTACCTCATGAGTCATTGTTTCTATTTAACATCTTCGTTTTTTAAATTGAAAATCAACAGACGAGGACCAACAAACAAAACTACGTCCCCGAAACAGGGTTTTAAAAGGTGAGACAGATTGTTAGTTCTGAAGGCCAGCTATTGAAACTGAGTCGTAAATACTTGACAACTTCTTTCATGATCTTTAGTGAAAGGTAGTAAAAACTAAAAACTAAAAACTTCAATTGTTTACTTAAAATTGTAGAGATACGTCTGTATGATTGACTCTGTAAGAAAACTGACCATATTTGTACAATGGTTTTTGACTCTGTCTTAAGACATTGCCTAAGGCTACTTTTTCTTTGCCCAAGCTTTCAACTCATAATATACAGATTGGTTTGCTAAATCGTTGTGTATTTGTTTTTAAACAATCTTGGTAATGATTATATTTTGCTATTTGATAATCTTTCTACAATTTAATAAAATTTTGTCCTCTGAACTGTTTAATTTCATAGGAACTTGTGATTAATTGATTTGCTCTCATAAACATGTATTAATAGCGACTATTTGGTATTTAATGGACATATTATAACCTTAAATCGCCTTTCAGTTTGACAGCTGAAGACTTAACATTTCTATTTGCTGCTATGCTGTATTAGTTGCTTTCAGAGAGTGATGTATTGAAAAGTCTAATTTGGTGATTTTAAAAAATATATATATATAAAATATATATATAATATATATATATTTCTTACTGAAATGTATAGTATTGGGAACTCATAGCAAAATGATGTAGTGTATGGGCTGTTAGCCTGTCTTAGAACATGTTGGGTCACTTAACAGCAGCTGTGCTGGAGAGATATTTGATTTGAGAAGACTTTTTTGAATCTTCTCAGCCCTGACACCATTCTGGTTTTGAAATGGGAAAAGAGTTTTAGAGGAGAGAGATATCTCAGTTTTGAAAGGTGGTGTAGGTAGAAGTCTTTCAGTCCCTGCTCAGATTAACCAGCATTTCTAATCTGTCCCCACAACAGAGGACACAGAATGATGGGAAATGTGGGTTTATATGTTAGACACTCTACAGAGGCACCAGATAGTGTTCGATACTGGCTATATGTTTTCTGCCGAGCATCAGTTTGGTTTATGGACTGAAATTTAGGAAAGCTTACAGAGGAAGCAACCTTTTTTTATATATATAATTTCTTATAATAAAAAAAATTCACTACTATTAAAATCTGATTTGGTCTTCCTACAGGATTAAGGCAATCTATCGGATCTTTTAAAATAATTGAATTTATATAGACACCAGTGATGCTAAAAGAAGAGTCCCCCTACACGTGCCTGATATATGGTGTCTTAATCTTTTTTAAAGAAAAAGAAAACCTGCTTTGTAAAAAGTCTGAATATAGGGATCCTCAAACTAACTCTGTCCTTGGAAGTCCTAAAAATTGCTAGTGTTCTTTTTATAGTTTGTAGTTACTCACAAGTGCAGAATTATTTATAAAATTATGTTATGGTGGGTTTTTTTAATGTGTGCAAACAACTACCAGATCCCACTTGAATTGAAGGTACTTTTAGAAAGTGAGGACAGAGAGCGCCTGCAAACTTTCTGCTGGGATGAAGAATTGTGCTGGCTTTCTCGGGACTCTCCTGGAAAGTGAGAACTACTTTCCTCTCTGGATGTTAAGACAACCCCCCCCCCCCCCCCGCCAAGTCCCTAGATACCACGTTACAGCATCCATTCACTTAATCTTTGAAGAGCTCATCGCCTCTCTTTAGGATCTGTTCTTGTTCATACACTGCAAATGTGCACTTTTATGTCCACACGGAAGACATTACTAACACTGAGAAGGGCATTGTCAATTAGGGGCAGGAAAACGCAGGCAGCCAACTGGAGAATTGCACTCAGACTTTACGCCCTCCACCATTTGAACAAAATGTGAACCTTTGAGGGAAAAAATATTGGGGGTTCTAATGAGCTTTTTTCTTTCTTTCTCTTTTACTATTTGCAAATCAACAACAACAAAAATACCTCAAAAGAAAGGCTCAACAGGCTTCCTGGACATCAAATAGTTCGTACAAAACAACATTCTGATGACTTGCATGTAAATAAATCAGAAACATATGAATTAAACTCCTTTCAAAAATACATATGGGCTGAAAAATAGAGAGAAATGCTGAGGAAATGTGTTTTGGGTTTTGCTGGGCTCATGACATTTGAAAACTGGTATGAGACAGTGAGCAAACACAAAGGCCAGCTTGGCTTACCCACCCGTAATTCAGCCCCAGTCCATTGGCAGAGCAGTTTGCCATGTGCCCAAACACCAGGCACCTTCAGTGTGCTCCCCATACCGAATTACTTGCAGTTTGAACTTTTTTAATTTAGAAGCTCAAAAATAGCATCACATTTCAGGGACATGCAGATCTTAGCGTTTTCCCACCCAGTTGGTTCATGTTAGACTATTCTAGAAAATACCACAGATCGTGGCACCTTAGGAACAGTCCTACTGGTTTGGCCCTCGGTGGTGGAATGTGCATGTAGCAGAAGAAAAGCAGCATTATTAAGAAACTGGCCCCGAAGTTGATGCTGCCTATTAAATCAGTGTTAAACCACCACAGGTAGAAGCCTCATGAAGATGAAAGGTATCTCCTCTTGGCATTACGCTGGAGACCCAGCCACGCACTGTCAAGCTCAGATCATGACCTCAGAGCTCCTGCTCCTTGTCACTGCTGAGCTCTGGGCCTTGGAGGCATTGCAGCGTTGCTTTCTCTTCCCCAGAGTGCACCGGAGACAGCGGACATGAGGGATTCTAAGTCCGGGGACAGTCACGGTGCACTGAGAGCTCTTGAGTCTTCTCTCCTTAACATCTTGTTCTGGGCACCTGTTTCTAAGTACAGGCGCGGAGCCCAGGGGAGTTTAGGGACCAGAAACAGAGTTTCAGGCTTCTCCCACTGACTGTAAGTCACTGACATGCGCCTGGACAGACCCTCTGTCTGTTCTCTGGACTAACACCGTTACCTGAGATTGCCAGTTTGAAGTTTCAAGAAGCTGTAGATTTCATCTTTCTTATTTAGGAAGAACTTATTTACAGAACATTTTAATGTACTTTTCCTAACTCTTACTCAAGTAGTAGTAAGAAGCTTGAGTGTTTACTACGCGTCAGGTGCTGGAGCATAGCTCTGAAGAAGACAGACATGAGGGGGCAGCTACATCTCCTCTAATAGCGCACCGATGGGGCAGTGCAGCTGCTGAGTGTAGACACAGGAGGGGAGCCTGTCCCACACTTGGCCTGGAGGGCCAAAGATGAATGGAAACTAAACAGACAAAATGCAAGAGTAATAACCAGATCAAGGAAGAGAGTGGCATATATCATTATCCAGAAGTAGTTCAGAATGGCTAGAGTTCACGGTGCACAAGGATAATAAAGATGCGACTGGAAAGATGAACAGTGGCTAGATCATCAAGTGCCTTGTGCACCAATTAAGGAGTTTAGATTTTATCATGAATATAATGAGGAGCCCTTCAAATGGGTGTGCCCAAGAAAATTGAATTTAAAAGTCCAGAGGGATAAGAGGAACGTCAGGAAGACATGGTCAGAAGCCAAGGAAAGGAGATCTGACCAGAAGGGGGAAGTAGCAGCGTCGGATATTACCGGGAGATAAAAGTGACCCTTGGCTGCAGTGTCCCGGAGCTCTTGAGCAGTTTCATTGAGGTAGTGGGTGTGGAAGGAAAGTAAAGAAGTGGAGAAAGGACACAGCAAATTGCTTTTCCATCATCATTGTCGTCGTCATCATCATCATCATCATCATCATCACCACTGGGAAATGAGCATCACGCATCTTATCTACCAGACAGAGAGATGGAAGGAATGAGACCTCCCGGGGATCGGAACATACTTGGGAACGTAGACCACTACATGTAGAACAGAAGACAGCAACACAGTTAGAAGACACACAAAGGGAAGAATGAGCCGTGCAGCCCAATCAGCTGAAGTGAAACCTGAACAGATCCAGGAAAGAAAAGAAGGAATTAGATGGCAGATGAAAAGGGAGAGTTTTTTTTAAGTGGAGGGTGTTGCTGGAGTTTTGTATTCTGTGCTGTACCTCCTTATCACAGTCCAGTCTGTTCTTGAGTTCCCATCAAATGTAAATAGCAGAAAACATCACAAAGGGTGAGGTGTGACCTTAACCTGCCTGTGACTTCTCTCTAAATTTCTCAATCCTTTTTGGAAAATTAAAGTCACAGTCTGACTCTCTCACAGTTTCAAGCAATCTTTATTTTTAAAATCTGGACACAGAAACTGAGGAACAGATATCACAAATATAGCACATCAGAAATACTCATAAATTCTACATGGATGAGTTCCTTGAGAAATTTTGCACATGGAATGCTGGATATCCGTGGCATTATAGCACAGTAGCTCTTACATCTGTGTTCTCTCTGCATGACATCTTCTCCCTGGTCATCAGCAGAGGCTCGTCCGCATGTGCAGCAGCTCAGTCATTTATGATTCTGAGGACAGTTTTTCTCCACAAACACACCTGAAGTATAGTTCTGTAAGGCCCTTCGGTACGGCAAAAATCTGCTGTGTAAACTTTGTAAGTGAAGGAAAGGATTGGTCATCTTTTACTTTAGCTCTTTCCCTGGTTTGTTTAGTAAATATTTGGGGGCACTTGCTGTAGGCCACATTAATTGCATTGAATGAACTCCAAGTCACACCCTCTGCCCCTAAGGAGCTCATAGTATGAGAAATAAAACTTGTGCAATTTATAAAAGTTACACATTTCTAAAGTATAGTGGTGGAAAAGCTTAGAATATTAAATATATTCAGTTAAAACTTTTTGAGTTCATTCTTTTCCAAAAAAAGTTTGATCCATAACCCTGTTTATATTTTATCACTAGTGCACATTGCTATTTTTACTCGTTAGAGAAAGGAGCTGAGTAGATTATCCATATATCAAGTAGTTTTCTGTTAAAGAAGACAAGACTCATCACCATCAAAATATATTTGAATTCTGACTAGGGTGCTGAACATGCTGTGCATTAGATTCCTCGAGGTCCATGCTTCTGCAAGGTGTTTTCACAGTGCATGATCTTGTTTTATTTGCACCAAATTTCTGTGTAGCGGCAGACGTTACAATCTGTATTTTCCAAATGACTATCATAAGATTGAGAGAGGTTAATCATCAGCATAATTAGTGATAGAGTCAGAACTTGAAGATGGTCTCCTGCTCCTTATTGCACATTAGAGACCCCTTTTCTACAGCTGGTTGGCTGACCTAGGACCACCAGGCAGTGTCACTTAGTCTTGACAAGATGGGAGAATCCTAAGTTCATGTACTTGGTGGCATGAAGAACATTGAATATGGGAACAAAGAGATCATGAGTGACTGTGGTAAGAGCAGTTTTTCTTTCAGTGGAAGGACAGCCTCCTCACTTAGTAATGGCTACATTATTTACCTAAATGTCCCATCTAGCAACTGGTAAGAGGGCTGACTGCTTACGAAATACAGCCTGTCATCAGTCCTCTGTGCTGCTGGAATATCATTTCCTTACAGATGGGTCCTCACTGACATTTTTGGGGGAAGCACAACAGATAAATATAGGCCTGCCACAATGTTTTGTTTTGTCTTAATTGAGGTGAAATTCACATAACATAAAGTAACCTTTTTAAAGGAAACGATTCAGTGGTGTTTGGCACATTCACAGCCTTGAGTAGCCACCACATCTGTCTAGTTCCAAACATTTTCATCACCCTAAGGAAACCCCATACCTCTTTACCAGTGCCTCCCCATTTCCCTGCTGCTGTGTTTATAAACCTTGAAGTGTATCACATACACAAACATGCTCACACACACACACTCTATACACATATCTATCTATCAAGGATTAGGAGAAAAGCCTAGCTCTATCTGGAGATTAAAATGTTCCACACAGAGGACCAAATGCACCCTAATTATGTAAGCAAAGAACTATATACAAGGGTGGGCAAAAGTAGGTTTACAGTTATCATACAAATAATTAATACAATAAATAATAACACGAGAATAAGCTGTGTCTTGTGTACTCACAACTGCAAACCTGCTTTGCCCCACCCCTGTATTTAATGGATGTTTCTCCACCAGGAAAATGAAAAAAGGAAACATCTTCTGCTTGTTATTAACTTGTCTGTATATTTCTCTAAAGTTCTCATTAGATTCTAATTTGTCAAGGAGGTAAAAAGACATATCAATTCTGAGCCTTTTCTTATGTAAAAATGCTGTATTCCTCTTGTAAAAACATTTTCTCATTAATTTCATCAACATTGAGAATTTAAACTGCTTCCCTTATCTTAATGTTAAGCAATCATCTTGATTTTACATTTCTGTTTTAAACATTCAGAATTATTGAACAAAGTAATTTGGGTATTAGAGATTTCATTTCCTGGAAATAAATTACGTTCTTACTGTAATTTTTATTGTTAAAGAAATTACTGTCGTTTATATTTATTTATACCCTTGTTATTTCAGAACAATATCTGAGGTGGCTAGTAGCAGATCTTTAAACTGTGTATCTTTAAAATTAAGAAAAAGTAGATCAAGTGAAAAAATATCTGAAATTTAAGTATTTGAGTAAGTCAACATAATTATATACATATTATCACCTGAGGATATTTTTTGCATTGATTTTTAGAGTAAAGGGGGAGAGAGAAACATCGATGTGAGAGAGACACTCACCCCGACTGGAGATCGAACATTGAACCTGAAATCCAGGTGCATGCTCTTGACCGAGAATCAAACCCACAACCCTTCCATGTGCGGGCCAACCCTCTAACCACTGGGCAACACCAGCCAGGGCAACTAATTATATTTTAAATGTGCCTAAAGATATGAGCCATTTATTGTTAGCTACTTTTGTTAGAATATTATTGTCCTTTATTATTTCCTCACCTCCTTTAAGAAGGTTTTTTAAATAATAACTTTATTCTAATGGGTTATTTCTTCTGAAAAAAGAAAAAGTTACATTTCTTTGCATTAACATACAAAACATTTACTTCTGTACATTTTCTAGGTACTTGTTATATATCTGAAATCTCTGGCCTAGCTCCTAATGAAAGTTCTGGCCTCTTAATTTTTTTTTTTTTTAATGTACCCAAGCACCTGGCCTTATGCTAGCTAGAAACTTTGCTATGAGTTAAATCAGTGAAATATTGCTGGTTGATTTCACCTGAAAGTTTGCCCTGGGCATGGGGGAGGGGCAGATATTTCAATGGGTAATAGATAGAGAGGTGGCTGATTGGATATAGATGTTGGCAATTTGCATACTTTTTTTTTCCACTTCAATCTGTGCCACAGAGTCATACATTTGGTAATTATTTCATGCTTTTGTTTTTAGTTGAAAGTAGCTAGAGCCATATGTTTTGACAGAAAAAAGATAATTTGTACTTTTTTTTTGGCTTTGTGAAAGGGAGGATGGGTAATAATTTTACAGTGTACCATGGCAAGGATTCCTGTTCAAAACTTTACCAGATTGGAAACTCACTGTTCGTAACAATTCTCTGGGTAAGCAGAAGATGCCGGCATCTGTTTAAAGCAGAGTGAATTTAATGCTTCCAAGTGCAGCATAGAATTCATCCATAACTGTACTTAGCATTTGTGGATATCATTTACTAAAATGACAATTTGATCTTCAGATTCTTAGACCATAGGTGATTCGGAAGGATATACCGATCAGGTGCTAACAGTGTGCCCTGGGATTCGGAGTGAAAAGACCTGGTCTCATGGAGTCAGGTGACTCCTGGGGAGGGAAGGCAGCTCTTTTCTGGTGTGGGACATGGGTGAGATAACTGATCACTTGGATAATCTTTCTCAAAATGATTATTAAATTAGGTAATGGATGCTGAAAGGTTTATAATTTAAAATACTGTGAAAATAGGAACTTTTAATAATGATTAACCAGAGAATTTCACTAAATTTCCTTTTATACAATTAAGTTCAAGGCCAAAGAAGGTATCTGGAGAAGTGTGTATTCCCTTTTGTGGATTGTTTGAATATTCCTCTTGTCTTTTCAACATCTGCTCGAATCTTGTCTCACGATCTTTTCATTCTTGCTTGGGTCTCTGCTCTTGAAAGTGTGTCCCTCTGTTTTTGTCCCACACAACTTGCTCCCTGGGAAGGAACGTGGACTTAGGGACTGTGCTCCCTGGCCATCTGTGATGATTATATACAAACACAGCACTGAAGACACTCGGGATTGGAGGACTAGGAGCGGCACATTTAGGGTGGCACAGCCTCTAAAGAAGTCAGCGTTTATTGTTTGAGGCTGTTCTCCCTTCTTGTACACCCCTCTATATACCCTCCCCGTTCCCCATTTCCCTCTCATTCTTCAAAATTAATTCTTGAGAAAAGATCTGAGACTTCATCACATCGAAGTGTAGTAACTGCTAACAAACTGTAACAGCATTTCCATTTCCCAAGATGGGAAATGATTGAAGATGTGCTGAAAAGTGGGTTTGCGACCATGGAATTTTTTGGGGGGATACAAGCTTTTACCCCTTATAGTGATGTACATTCACTAAGGTCTGCAGTAATTTGTTTATTTCAGTGGCGTCCAAACTTATTAGAGCTTAGATCCCTTTTTAAAAGACACACCTATTAACATCCAGTGAAGGATGTCAGCACTAGACTCCAGGCATCTACTTAGACGTGGGCTCAAAGAGAACAGGGAGGGGAGTGGTACTCTTCGAACTCTGCAGTGTGGACCATTATAGGTAATTGCCTCCACCTTCTAAAGAAAGTTCAGCCTGAAAACACATTGAGAAGTGAAGGGCAGTAAAATCTGTTTTGTCAGAAACAGTGAATGTTTATCTTTCTCTATTATGATGCTATTCTTAGTTTGACATGTATCTCCTGTGTGATGTTTATTGATTCATTCTGCATGCACATTTTTTCATTATACTCTTTCTAGCCTTATTGGGTTTTTTTTTTCTTTTTTTCTTTCGGTTGACTCTCTTACCAGGCCTTCTTAAACAGTGAAGAATCAGTGATAATCAGCGTTGAAATAAATCTAAAATTAGTTTCTCTCTTTATTGTAACATCTTAGAATCTGTTGTCATTTGAAAGACATGCTGCCCTCATTTAATTAATGAAAAAATGCCTGCAGAGGTCACAGGGCTATTTATTGGCAGTATAGCCAACACTGTTTTGATGTTCCAACACTTCCTAATAAACAGTAGTTGTCATCTAAAAAAAGCAAACAATTGGTAGCCAAAGAGGCAGAAATAGCACCAAGATGGGAGACGATCTACTAGAAACATGGACATTCATGTATTTGATGTGTAGCTGTAAAAAAGATAGCCATAATTTATTACAGCTGTTACAACTTAAGATAACTAGAAATAATAATTAATGGAAATAATAAGTCATGCTCTTCTTAATAGTACTTTTAATTTCTGATGAACATTTAATAAGGAAAAGCTTGGAAACAACTTGGGTGTTTAGAACATATTAAAGAGTTGTGATGTGCTTAATATCCAGTCTTTTATCTGTGCCAGTCCTGAGCCGGTGATGAAGCCTATTCTCACGTGAAGAAGTAACAAAAGGAATGTAACCAGGAAGCAGTCAGGTTTCACCTGGACCAAATTTATGCCGTTAAGTATTTCAAGAGTTCTGCAGCCAGGTGTAATTTGATCAGCTGAAGGCATCCTCAGCCAGGGCCGAGGTACTCATAGTGTCAGCAGCGGACATTCCTGTGATATGCCACATTGAAAGTAATAGCAAACATACAGTGTCTGCTTAGTCAGTGCCAAGAGCAAGAGAAGTGCAGGTGTAAAAATAAAAAGAAGTATTCGTAGCCAAAGGCTAGTACACATTAGACAGGACTGTATTCACACTTCACTTTAATGCTTTAAATAATACGGTGCCTTTTATCAGTTTGGTGTCCTGTATTTCCCCACTAAGCCCAGTGTAACTCTCACCAGGTTGCTGAACCTCAGTCGTTAGGCCTGCTAAACAAGAGTACTGCTACCTGCTGAATCTGTTCAACTTCAGGTCTGGGAGGCAGATGAGGGGTCCTCCTCGCAGCAGCGTGCAAGAAGCTCCTTGTGCTTCCCTGACGGAGGTCACCTAGTGCTGCTCCCTGCTGGCAGACCACACTGTCAGGCCCTTGGCTGCTGAATGGCCAGGGAGTGTGGGGACCCAAGGTCTACAAAGCTGGGTTTTGGCGTATACGCATAACCAATGGACATGGACAACAAAGCTGGGGATGCGGTGGGGGTTGGGAAGGAGGGTATCAATGGGGATAAAAAGGAGAAATATCTGTAACAAAAATAAATTAATAAAAAAAATTTATGCAAGATAAAATATTTTAAAAAGCTGGGTTTTGTAGGAGTTCATGAACCCTGACGCCTTAGCTATCAAGAGATAATGTTGTACAGTAGTGATGAGAAGCTCAAACTCTGAAATATGGCTGCATGGTTTTGAATTCCAGTTTTTGCACTTAACCAGCTGTTTGACTTTGAACAGGTTAACGTCTCTGTGCCTCAGATTCCTTATCTGTACAGTTGATATGATAATAAAACAATAGGATTAGTATAAAGACAAAATGATTATATGCACAGTTTGCTGGAATAGTGTCTAGCATATCGTAAGTAAACTGTTAGTATTTTTATCATTGTCATCATTTTGTCATGCCAACTGTGACGAGATTCGGGCTGGCAGGCGTTGGGACTAGGTCCTTTTCCAGTTCTGGAGAGTGTTAAGCTGTGATTCCATAATAAATTACTTCTTTTCTTTGTTTCTAATTGGTAACTTCTTGCATACATTACTGAGATGGTTGTAGAATAATATGTGAAAACAACTTAAAAATCTCAAACGATCTAGATCTGTGATAGCACAGTGGAGTGAGCCTTAATTCTACCTCTCCTGGCATTTTTCTGCGTCAGGTTTGCAAATGGTAACACAATGAAAATACTTCTAAAATAATAGCATGCTATGTAGATTTAATTTACAGTAATATTATTATACTATTATTAGTGATTCTAAGTGTTTTTTTAATTTTTCTTACTATTGAGTTTTAGAGAGAGAGGAAGGAAGAGAGAGAGAAACATTGATGAGAGAGACATCGATTGGCCTCCTCCTGCATGACCCGCACTGGGGATCAGGCCGGCAACCTGGGCATGTGTCCTGACCTGGAATCAAACCAGTGACTGCTTGGTGCATGGGTCGATGCTCAACCACTGAGCCACACTGGCCTGGATAAATTTTTTTTTTCTCCAATTGAAGCAGATTTTTTTTCCTTCCTTGTAAATTTCTACACGTCAAAGGCTACATGGACTCATTTTTTTAGAGTTTGAAATTTAATTTAGAGATTTGAAATATATACTGCAGCTGCTAGCTATATTTAAAACAAACAAACAAAAAAATATGAATACCCTTGCTTTTCTATTTGAAGAAAAGAAAGAACAAGGTAGAGCTGCTTGGCCATAGAGAACGTCAGGGTTTTAGTAGCCCCTGCGGCGCCTTGCACACAGGAGGCGCGCGCTTAAACCTGGCCCCGGCTCACTGTGCCCAGCAGCGCCCGGGCCTGCGGTGGGCCAGGAGGGTGGGCCAGGAGGGCGGGCCAGGAGGGCGGGCCAGGAGGGCGGGCCAGGAGGGCGCGCAGTCTGCCTGCCCCTGCGCTCCCGCCCCTGCGCCTCTGCACGTCACTCAGGCCCCTGCTCCTCCCTGCTGCTCTCGTTGGGTCTTTCCCTTCAGTTATACAATTTGATCAATAAAGATACGAACAAAAGAAGAGAATTGGAATTCTTTCCATTTTACTACTTAAACACCGAAAAGGAGATTTGGTGGCCGAGAAGGATAAAACTCTTGGCTCTGATTCATTGAGTGGATTTAGCTTCAGATTTAATTTACTCATGAACAAATCATCGAAACTCAGCTGATATTTAGAAGGGAAGAAAAATTACATGTGATATTCGTGATGGGGAACGTGGATGTATGTTCAAAGTGACTTGTGCTCTAATTATATTAACATATTCAAGGAATTTCTTTTATGGAGATTATATACATATTCTCTTCCATGTATTTTTGCAATGCAATATGTTAGAGTGAAGACAGGTCATTACTTGTTAGCAAAAATAAAATGAATATCATATATATGATTGGTACATTTTACACATTTTTGATAATCGTGAAAAAAATTTTTTTAGACCAGCAATAAAGATAGCTTGAGGAGTAAAACTCTGCCTGCAGGGAGCTTTTTTAGGACATTAGAACTCTTTGGTTACTTCCTATGACAACTTCAGCTGATTTAAGTGGAAATAAAAGCTTCACAATTTCACCAGCTTATGCCTGAAATTTTTCCATTTATAATTAAATATCCATCTATCTGTCAATATACTGCAGACATTTAGGTGTTATCTCTAAACAGATTTCCTATTTATGTGATAGTAATACAAATTGGCCTCTAACTGTCACTTGGAAATGAAGTAGAATCTCTTTCCATTTAGTAAATAGTCCTTGATTTGGTAACTATACTGAGAATATATCAGGTGAATAATTTTTATTTTATTTCTATTGTTTGCTTTTGTTTTGGTTTTTCACCCTTAGGTTGTGTATTGCCTTACTACTATATACTTTTGAGAATTACTCACTTTGCCTTTAAACTTTATAATAACTCTTTTACTTGAATCTGTTTATTTACCTTTCGTGCCATTTTACTGTTCATTAGAATACTTAGGTTATAAATTTAAAAAGACTTTAAAAAGAAGAGTGTCAAGAGGACTGGACAAGAAATCGGGAGCTCTGGGCTCTGTCCAGGTCCTCGACGTGTCCTTTAACCTCTTCTTTTTGCTCAGTTGTAAAATGAAGTTGAACTTATTTGCACTTTAAATATATAATACCAAGAGGCAGGACAGTGGGCAGCAGGGGAAAAGAGAAAGGAACAACTGTAAAGAAGTCATACAAAATGATTTAAAAAGAAAAGGTAATAAAAATGAAAAGAGTGTAGAACGGAGGGACCCAATTAGCAATATTGTAAAAACATAAAATCAGAAAAAGCTAAAAATGTGTTCAAGCTTTATTGTCTAAAAAAAGGTGATCACGCTTTGTCTAACCACAGACATTAGAAGCCAAGGACAAATTGGTTGTGAAAGAGTTTCTTTTATTTCTTACATATCCAGAAACCTAGGGTCACAGATAGTTTTTCCTAGTGTACTACTGGGTACAAGGTGCAACAATTTTGGCAGATGGTTATAAAAAGGACTTAAGAAGTGGACTCTAAATATAATAAATAAAACCGAAATCTAAATGTCCTGCTATTCAATGATGTCAACATTACACACCAGTTGTATTCTAGGTACTAGGGATATATAGACATTTGCCTCTCCCTCTAGTCCACCGAAGAATTCTTGCTTGTGTGGCCTAAATGGAACAGCAAGTCTTAAAGGAGCTGGCATTGTTGCAACAGCTGCTGAAACCGCGGGTGACACGCAGTGCATGTCCATGGTGGGAAAGTTCTATGTTGATGTCCATCCAGTGTGATAGCCAGTGGTCCTGTGTGGTTATTGAGCCCTTGAAGTATGGCTAGTGTGCCTGAGTGAATATTTAACTTTATTTCATTGTAATTAAGCTTAATTCAAATAACCACATATTACTAATGGCTACCATATTGGACAGCACCATTCTAGACACGTTAAAAATAGCTATAAGCAATAAGTAGCACTTACAACAAGATATAAATAATATCATTTATTGCCCGGCCGGTGTGGCTCAGTGGTTGAGCATCGACCCATGCACCAAGAGGTTGCCGGTTCGATTCCTGATCAGGGCACATGCCCAGGTTGTGGGCCAAATCCCCAGTGGGGGGCATGCAGGAGGCGACCAATCCATGTTCTCTCTCATCGATGTTTCTTTCTCTCCCTCTCTCTTACTATCTCTCTGAAAATCAATAAAGAAAAAAAATTTACATAATATTATTTATTGAGTGACTACAATGGATTAGGAATTATGCTTAGCAGATACTGCCTCTAATCTTACACTGAGAACAGCCTGATTTGACAAAGGAAACAGGCTCTGAGAGAGAAATTGCTTTGTTATATCCTCACAACTGATCGCAAGAACTGGAATTTGAACAGTTATCTGGCTCCATAGCTGGTTAACTTCTACACTCTTGCCAAATCTTATTTCTGTATTATCTGGAGACTGTCTCTTTTAAGTACATCTTCCCCTCTCTTTATGGGTCAGCTAGCAATATACATTTAGCTTGGTCACACAGAACAATTACAGTGTCCATTTTGAGTCTTCTAAATGTGGAGGTATCACTGCCCCTGGACCATCCTTTTCTCTTATTGTGACCCATGTCCTTCAAACAACTTCGTAAGAGTTAAGGGTCCAATCCAGTTGGTTGCCTGAGTAGTGTGAGCTGATCACCTACACGACTTTTCTCCATTAGATGCTAGGAAGCATCAAAGCATATGCCTAGGTCCGCAAACATCAGGCGCACTCTATGAACGCTTGGCATTTGAGTGTTTAACTATCACACTTTAGAATATAGAATATTTGTGAAATCTCCCAAGTTCTGAGCTACTAAGTAAGCCTTGCTAGCACCTGGAAATCTGAGGCATCATTCTGCTTTGCTATTTTCTATTCATCCTGGTGCATACAGCAACTCGCTTTAAGGGTCTGAAAGTCTCAATTACAAGGTTTTAGTTATTCTGAACTGATTTTCTTTGGAAATTATATGTTCAGATGTCATGTGCAGAATCCCAAAGGCGTAGTAATGCTGAGGAGTGTTAAAGGTGTACTGTGGAGTCCAGTGTCTACACCCAGCCCCACTCAGTCACACACCTCCTGGTGCACGAGCCGTGTAACCATGTCACTTGATCCCACTCCAGGAAGTAACATGAACATGTACTGGTTTCTCTGAACATGCCTTATCAAATTTTATTTTATTTTTTAAAGATAATTATGAGGCCCCAAAAGAATATTTATTTCTGCAAACTGTGACCAAATATAACTTTGTATTGATAATTATAAATACCCTTTATTGTTTGCCTTTAAGAGCAAGGAATCACTTGATTTCAACGGAAAGAACATAGACTTTGTTAACCTGTTTAAATCCTTTCTTTACCAGTTGTTAAATTCCTAATGGGGAAAGGTGGTTTAACTTTCCTGAGTCCTATTTACCCAGATAATGAAAACAATAACAGCATAACAGCTACGCTATTGTCTGAGGCTTATTGAGATTAAAATGAAAATATCAAGGGGAAAAAGAAGGATATGCATTCTACTTCCTTCTTTTTCTTTTTCTTCCTTTTACTTAGTTTTCTTTTTCTCTAATAAGCAGAGGTTCTAGTTAAAAGAATGTATCATATTGTTTCTTTGATGACTGCACAAAGGATAATCAAGACCATTGGATGAAACAGCTAATGTACAATAGTAACACTTCTCCAATTACAACAAAAATTAAACATATGAACTGGAAATAATATTTTATTTTGATCAATTCAGAGTTTAATGTTATCTAGAGAGCTTTGTTAAACTCAGAATTTTTATATGTATGGTTTTGTTTTAAATTCAGGATCATAAAAGAAAAGATATGGTGTTTACTTTAAATATTAACTATACTTTGCTATTAGTTTTCCATGAAGCTTTTATTCAACAAATAGTTCACCAAAAAAGCTGCCACCTATGATCTTTGGCCAAGTTTCCCCATTTCCAATTTTGCAACAAAACTTCTCACTTCCTTATGCGAGGGCCTGGAATGCCAAAGTCACCTGGATCTAAGCTACCTTATCAGAGAAGAACTAAGTGTAGATTTTGTTTCCCTTTAGACTTTCCTTGTGTTTCATTGGTGGAGTCACTTCAATACATTGAATTAGAGTTTGAGATTTTAATTTTATTTTTCATTGGACTAATTTTCTAGTGTTAGTTATTAAAAATGATTCCTATTATTTGAAGATACTTGGCATGTTTGTTATTGTTAAGTTACATAAAAAGCTATCTTATTTAACGTGTATGTCATTTTTCTGTTTACTTATAATAATAGTAATTAAATGTGAGTTTTTCTTATTGAATTTAGTATCTCTATTAAACACCTTATTGAAACCTGTACTCTGAAGCTGTTTGAGAAGTTGGCAAAATAATTGAGTGAACTAAAAATAACAAAACAGCTCACTGGTCATCTAGGTTATTAAAAATGAAAACATTAAGGGTAACTGAAGAATGAATGAACATTATGATCACTCTGTTTTCACAAATATCTTATACTTCTACCTCCATTTTAAAGAAAGTAACCTTAAGAGTGGGATAGTTTGATTAAGTTGCATATCTTTAGCAGTTACTTTGACAATTGCTTTATTGAATTTTCTTATAGTTAAAATGTGTGTGGGGGGGAGGGGGGCTTGAACTAAATAAATTCTTTGATTTCTTCTATTCTTAAAAGTATAACCGTTCTTTTACCCTGGCTGGTGTGGCTCAATTGGTTGAGCATCGTCCCATGCACTGAGAGGTTGCTGGTTCTATTCCCAGTCAGGGCACATGCCCAGGTTTCGGGCTTGGTACCCAGTGGGGGGCGTGCAGGAGGCGGCTGACGGATGTTATGCTCTCACGCCCACGTTTCTGTCTTCTCCCTTCCTCCTTCTCTAAAAAATCAATAAGCTATTTTTAAAATAAAGTGTATCGGTTCTATGTGATATTTATTTTTATAAACAAATGCATAGAGCACTTACCTTAAAAGTAACTTTGCAGTGACAAAGATGATGTAAATGACATTATACCATCTTTTTAAATAACAATATAAAGAAAATTTGTAAAATGTGCAAAAATTGCCTTTTAAAAATAGTTGTTCAAAAATGGTCCACATCTTGTTAACAAAGACTTTCCTCGCCCTGGCCAGTTTGGCTCAGCGGTTAGAGCGTCGGCCTGTGGTCCGGAGAGACCCGGGTTCGGTTCCCGCTAAGGGCACATACTTCGGTTGCAGTTTGTCCCCGGCCCTGGTTGGTCATGCGGGTGGCAGCCACTCGATGTGTCCCTTCACGTCGATGTTTCTCACTCTCTCTCCCTTCCTCTCTCTCCCTCCCACTCTATCTGTACAAAAAATGGAAAAATATCCTCGGGTGAGGATTTAAAAAAAAAAAAAGACTTTCCTCTTATCTAAAGAGTCTTCATTTGGCCATAACACCAGAAAAACAAATTGGATGGTATAAGATGTCCTAAGAACATTCTTAATCCCATAATCCCATCAATATTCTTTTTTGTTGTTGGTCCTCACAGGAGGCTAATTTTCCATTGATTTTTAGATGGAGATAGAGTGGAAGGGAGGGAGGCAGGGAGAGACAGAGAGACAGACATTGATGTGAGAGAGGGTCATCACCTGGTTGCCTCCCTCACGACCCCGACCAGAGCTGGGGATCAAATCTGCAACCCAGGTATGTGCCCTTGACCGGGAATCGTGCCCTTGATCAGGAATTGAACCCGTGACCCTTTGATCCATGGGCCAAAGATCTAACTACTGAGCAAAAGCAGCCAGGGCCCATAGATACTCTTTTTCATGTAGGCAACATTTATGAATTTGGAGTAAGTGATTTTACCCCACAGATCTTTGAGCTTGATCATAATTTGTAGTCAAAGTAACTTCCTTATACATAAGCAAAATAACCAAAGATTTGACCGTATCTTGCAAAAGAAATATCAAAATATTCTACCCAATTTGGGGTGGAAAAATTAACCTTCTTAGGAGCCATCAACTGGTGTTGACATAATAATGTACATGTTTAAGGATAATATAGTAGAATATGTAATTAAAAGTCACCTGTTATCCTAAAGTGATTTAATTCAATTGTTTTAAAATATGATTTAATAATGAGTCAGAGTTTATTTTCAGTTTTATAATAAATATATTGATTCTGAAATTTAGTGATAACACATAGTACGCTTAGCTTATATTAACACTGACTGGCCAAACAGCTGTCAGACTGTTAACCTGTAGATACATTATAGTTGTATTATGCTCATTCTGTTCTTAGAATGAGGTGATCTAATTTTCAATTTCCCTTTTTTCAGGAAGGCAGTGTTTTATTTTATCTTTTTAACCTGTTCTCAAGACCTTCTCCAAATACATGTAGGGATGTTTCTGAAACTCTTTGTCAGTTATGTAGTTCTCAAGAATATACCGGGTTTTGCTTTGCAGAACCGAGAGTGTTGATTGTTTGGGGATTCCTGGATTAAGTTTTATTCTTTATCCCTTAAAGGTACTTGAAAAAATTTCCCCCTGATTGTAAGCCCTTTGAAAATAAAAGCCAACAACTATTTATACATTTAATATATGAAGAACATTTAAAAGTAAAAGGAAATATAACCCATGAAATACAGGGCTTATATTCCTGCATGACTTAGGAAAAATCTGTTTTCTAAAGCGCACATGGGTTTTTCTGGTTTGTTTTTGTTTTGTTCAATCTCCGGGACCTCCCAATTTTCAAGGGCACTATGGGGCCCTGTGCAGCATTTATTTGATGTATGTATGTGTATGCATATTTTTCCACATCTGTCTCTGTGGACTTCTCCTTTGTGAAATCCTAAACCTTATATTAATGCTTAGTTTGTGATTCATGGTGTGCTGAGAGCAATTATATAATTTTTCTTAGGGTGTTTATTTGATGTGCGCTATAAAAAAAAAAATGGGAGTTTTTTTTTGGTAACCCTGCCGTTGCCTTTTTATTGGTGAATTTCTCTTTCTTTTACTGTGACCTGTGAATATCACTGCAGGCTCCCTGCCAATTTTGTGAGCCGCTGCCTGCTTCAAAATGGAGGCAGGAAGGTATCCATTTTCATCAGGAGGGTGACAGTGTTTCAGTCTCCGACCATCTGGAGAGGGGGACTCTTGGAGCAAAAGAAAATGGGATTAAAAAATTATATTTAGCAAAAAGGCAAGGGGAAAATCAATTAAAGTTAAACTATACCTTATGAATTTATGCCTTTCCAGTATGCTGTTGTCTTTAAGGGAAACATAAACAAGAAAAATACACAGGTCATTTTTATATAGACCCAGTTCCCCAAGTCTCATGAGTATTAGTAAACAAATGTAAGTCAATTAGGATTCTGGTGCACCTTTTAAGTTTATTGCACACACAAATTTAGTAAGAACGGTAGTCCCCCCTTCTGGTGTACACATTGATTGTTGGTGGTCTATGTAGATCCGGGCTTTTGGTGGACTTTTTCATGCATCCCTGCAAAAAACTGACACTATGGGATTTAATGATACAAGATATCTTTGTCACTTTCTTTGGTTTGAACAGTGCATTTGTTTTCTCTGTCTCTCTCAAAAGTGAAAATTTTAATTGAAAGTTAGAATGAAAGGGGAGAGGCTTTGTAAGTTATGTAAGTGTCTAACTACTATGCTGTACACCCGAAACTAATAAAGCATTGAATGTTAACTGTATTTGAAAAAATTTTTAATTTTTTGAAAGAAAGAGGCTTGATGCGTGTCTTTCTGTTTCTACCTTTTATGTGCTCTTGGGCCCTCTGTCCTTGTAAAAATCAAACAAAAAAACCCACAAGATTTAAACTCCCAGGGCCACCCTATCAGTATTATGTAACATATTTATAATTTATAACTGGACATAGTTCACAGTATTCTTGCCTGTGACTTTAAACTATCACACCCACTTTTCCATCAACTCAAACATACTGAGCACTGGGGGGGGTCTGGGGGGGTGTCTTTTGTTTTTCTGAAAGGAGCGGTGTTTCCAGGCTTTCATCAGATTGGGAATGCGTGTGGTAGAAATTTGGCGTTTGCTTCTTATACAGTAATGGACCTTGAGATGCTTCGGTCAGTGAAGCCAGCCAAACTGAATTGCCTCTCCTTCCCCAGGTTTATGCGCCATCAGCAAGCACTGCCGACTACAATAGGGACTCGCCAGGCTACCCTTCCTCGAAACCAGCAGCCAGCACCTTCCCTAGCTCCTTCTTCATGCAAGGTAAGACACGGCCTCCCTCGCGGGAGTCCCTGCGCAGTCTTCCCGGTCTTCTCATGTCGGTTTTCTCATGTCGCGCCTGGGACAGCGCCTGCTGAGCTGATTGACACCCAAGAAATGGATACTGGGCAAGCACAGAACGTTGAAGATCATGCTCTTAGGAACTGCATTCATTACAAATAAATAAACTAATTACAGCTTTACTAAGACCTGTGTTTTAAATGGAAGCCCCTTGAGCAATAATGAGTTAGGATTAGACTGGTTTGCTTCACTAAGAACCGATGCTTCTTGGAGGATAGTCTTCCATCACTGATCATTTCAGCCTCGTCACCCCCCAAGAAGAGCGTCTGTGTATGTTTTGAAGTGTTTTGGCTCAGTGTGTATTCTGAGCATCCTGGATTTAACCATCTGGAAACAACTTGTCATTATGAATAACTTTATATAAAAATTTTAGCCCTTATTGTTTTATAGGTAAGAACAAGCATCTCGTTTGGATAGATGAAGTGACCTGTCTGAAGACTTGGGGTATTACTTCATTATTCAGCAAAAGCCGTATCCCCGCATATTAACTGATGTAGGGTAAAGACCCAGTTTTCTTCCCAGACAAATGTAGAAAATTATAGCTCCGTGGTAGATAAAGTATATTTATTCTTCTAACTGGCCAGTGTGTTTGATTAAATGAACGTGGATGTGTGTGGTCCCTGAGTGTGTAGTCTTGCCACTGATAACAGGCCCTGTCTGCTGTTTGGAAAAAACCAAGATGGTTGAAAATAGCAGCTGCTGTAAGAATAGGGAGTTTGGAGGATGCAGCTAAGGCTCCCTCCCTGACACGCCCATGACACTTACTGTCGAAATGTGATGATCATGTTCCCAAGTTCATACTCCGAAATTTAGATATGGACTTGACTGAGAACCCCTGTATGCAGGACTTGAACTCCTTCTGCCGGGCTGTGGAAAGCTTGTTTGAGTGTGCCCTTGGCAAAGTGCCACGGGGTGTCCCTCCTGCTGCTCCAGGAAGGGTCCTGTCCCGGCCAGGGGAGCGTGCTTGGGGCGGCCTGGGGTCTCGCTTAGATTACAGTGGACACACTCAAAGTCATTCTGATTAAAATGGATTTATTTTCATCCCCTTCAGAGTGTTAGCTCTTTTAGGTTGTTAGCTCACTTGTGAAATTCCATGAAAAATCTATAACATTGAATTGACTGGGTCCCTCGGGAGCAGAAAGAATGTGTTCCATACATACGGAGCTCGTGTCACACGGACCTTTATCTTCGCGACCCGCCCGAGGTGTAGCTCAAAGGAGCACCCAGGGTCTGTCGGGGGCGTGTTCCGTGCCATTCCCAAAGGCTTGTCCTCGGCTGTCGGGACCACCGTCGGCTCAGCTCCCCCGTGTGTGACCCATCAGAGAAGCGGCGCTACCATTGCTCAGCGAGCTTGTCAGCCCAGGGCCTCTCACTCAAAGCAGGTTTCGGCGGAGGAAGCCGACAGGGTAGATTTCGGCCGGCTGCTGCGGGGAGGCGGCTTCCGAAACCAGCCCGCTGCAGCGGGGACGGGTCGGTGAGAGCCGCAGGTTCATCTCCTCGCACCCGCAGCTATGGGAACACATTTTCTGCGTTTGAATACCCAAAAAGCAACAGAATTTTTTTTCCGTTGACATTTATGATGAGCACAATTAATTTGCACATGTCTAATTCTATTCTTTCAAAACAACATTATGCCAAGATCAAGGGATGTGATAAATATTAATTTACTGTGAAAAGCATAATTTATGTAAAATATGTATTTTTTTAAGTCTGCATGGGGTTGAGTGTTCTCTGTTAACAAATCCTAAATGTATTTCCATATAGTGCCTCATGTTGTCAGAATGTTTCAAGAGACCCCTGTTCAGTGATACACATTCTCAGCTTATATGTGATGCATGCCTTCTATTTTAAACACTAGTGGTCTTGAACTTCATCTTTGAATTGAAGGTGACCCTCTGAACTTCCCCAGTCTCAGGGTTAAATCTAAAGTAGAAGAGTAACAACTTCTTGAAAGTGTTACGTTTTCACATTACAACCCCAGAAACAGTGCATTGCGGCCCCGTTTCACACCAGCTTCCTTCAGTGAGGGGTACATGGTACCTCCGGAATTCAGGCCTTGAAGAAACATGCAGTTTAGGGGAAAGATATTCAGAGACTGTCAGGGGCATATTTTAAACCTATCACTGTGCGACCTCTTATTTTTAACTTTCATTTCCATCTTCTAGTTACAATTCCTAAATTATCAAAATCACAGATATGATTTTGCTTGCATCGTTCTTAAGAAATCTGTAGATTATTCTCCCTCTCCTGAAACTATTCCAGTTTTCTCAATTCTAACTTCTGAGTTTAAAATCTCAGAGGAAAAAAAAAAAGCCTCATGAAATACAGTGTCAGATTTAACTTGCCTGTTGCCTAAATTTCCAAAAGACCTTCACTAAATAAAATGCATGGTGAAAATAATTTTATTTTCACAAAGCAATACCTGCCATATACTTAGCACCTAGCTGGTGGCCTGGTATATATCTGGCACTGAATAATTTCTGTTACACTTGACAGGAAGAAAAATGGAATGAAAACAGCAGTAACAGGGGTCCGTACCCCATCCCTACTGAGAAACTAAAGAAACAATTACAGTCTCCCATAGTAACTTCTGGGCCAATGGGCCCAGAGAATGGAAAGAATCTGTAAGAATGCTTTTAATATGGTATTAACAAAAGATTAACTTGATGTTAAAATATACTTTAGCCCTGGCCGGTTTGGCTCAGCGGTTAGAGCGTCGGCCTGCGGTCCTGAGAGACCCGGGTTCGGTTCCCGCTAAGGGCATGTACCTCGGTTGCAGTTTGTCCCCGGCCCTGGTTGGTCGTGCGGGTGGCAGCCACTCGATGTGTCCCTTTCACATCGATGTTTCCCTCTCTCTCTCTTCCTCTCTCTCCATCCCACTCTGTCTGTACAAAAAATGGAAAAATGTCCTCGGATGAGGATTAAAAAAAAAAATATATATATATATATACTTTATATGATTTTCATATTATTTTAAACACATAGACAGTTTTATAAAACCAGAGACTCCTCAAATTGACTATAGCGTAATATCCACCTGATGATATGTATGTAGTTTGAGTTGAAGGGGTGAGAGAGCCCTAAACCAACAACATTTTAAAAAGGAAACAAAAACTCAGAGCAGTGCTGAAGACTCCTTCCCATGCAGGATGAGGTAATTCCAACGTTAATTCTATCTACTGTGTCTGTTCAGAAATTAAATGCAATCTGGTAAATATGAGATGTTCTTTTTCAATATTGTTGTTTCTTTACATGCTTTTTAAACTTGCCACCTGTGTAATATCTCAAGTATTTTATTTTCACCCCAAAACTTAGGAACAATTTAACTTTTTAGTTAGTTTTTATAGAAAAAGGGATCAGAATACTTCTAAGAAATGTTTCCTTTAGCATAGGTACCCTGCTGACTTGACATACTTCTGTGTAGAAATGTGTCCTGTTTTTCTTTTACAGTTGAATTTTTGCTAAGAACACTTTACTATGTTAAATATTTATATTTGCTCGATGATATGGAGTCATTTGGGGAGATAATGATGACTTTTTTCTGATGTAACCAGCTAACCAACACTACAATGAGTGCACAAGAGAGCCATTTTCAAGTGTATGAGAAATGCTAGTCTGTGAAGCAAAGCTGAATGCCTCCGAAAGTCACGGTTTCCTCTGTCCTTTGCAGATGGTCATCACAGCAGTGACCCTTGGAGCTCCTCCAGCGGGATGAATCAGCCTGGCTACGGAGGAATGCTGGGCAATTCTTCTCATATTCCACAGTCTAGCAGCTACTGTAGCCTGCACCCACACGAACGTCTGGTAAGCAGCTCCACGTGGTAACGGGGATGAACAGCTAGTGTACTAAATCTCATCTTCTGCCTTTCCATGTATGTACACGATGAATGCAAGATTGGTACACACCCATTATTCTTTATCGTTGTGCTGTCTCTGTGAGTAAAGATGTAACTGCATCAGATCACCTTCGTAAGTCCTTCGGATTCTTTGTCGTCGTTTTTCTGTGAATCGTGTTTTCGTTCTGTGCTTCCTTTACCTCACCGTCAGCTTTCTTTGTTACTTAAATGCACACTGTGTTAGAGTTATTGAATCCAGCTATGGCAGTTACTTATTATTATTTTTTTGCTATCTGTAGTTTTGAAGGATATACTGCAGGGGGCAGAGTGACTGTCATGATGTAGACTGTGAGGGTAGGTGATGTGCATCACCTGTGGGCATTTCCACTTCCCCTTGACTGGCTTCCGGCTGGTGACAGCTTTGATCCGTTGTGCCATGCTCGGAGGAAAGAGTCCATTTTCTGTCCACTCCCATCAGTACCAGCAGCCGTGGGATTTCTGTATAGAACGGATTGCAGATTTCCCGTATCTTAGCTTTAGTTCTGCTCTCCCCCCCCCCCCCCCCCCGTCTCCCATTGGCACTCAGCTTTGCCTCACTCAAGTTGAAAACTGCTATAGAGTGTTACCCCTTTTCTTTTACTACTAAAGTTTCTACTCTGCTCATCACCTACACTCATCCATTCTATTATTAATTCTTATTCATCCCAGAGGAAGCAACTCCCTTGATGTTTTTCTAGCCTCAAAACAACCACAGCCAAGAATCCACTTGTGAATGCATGTCTGTCATTAAATGGGAGAAAAAGGACTTCCAGATAATGAGTTAGGTTTGGGACGCAGCTAAGGTGGACAATCCCTGTGCAATAACAGCTTTAAAAGTGTATGGAGGCCCTGGCCAGTTTGGCTCAGCGGTTAGAGCGTCGGCCTGCGGTCTGGAGAGACCCGGGTTCGGTTCCCACTAAGGGCATGTACTTTGGTTGCAGTTTGTCCCCGGCCCTGGTTGGTCGTGCGGGTGGCAGCCACTCGATGTGTCCCTTTCACATCGATGTTTCTCTCTCTCTCTCTCCCTTCCTCTCTCTCCCTCTCACTCTATCTGTACAAAAAATGAAGAAATATCCTTGGGTGAGGATTAAAAAAAAAAAAAAAAAAAGATAAAAGTGTATGGACATCTCATCCGACAGATGTACAGGGTGTGACAGGTCCACTTATCGTCAGTGGTCTTGAGATCATTTCTCTTCATCTTGCAAGTTGCCCCTTTTTCCTGGTACTCAGACTTATGTTTCTGTCTCTGTTCTGATATAGGGTATAATACTTTCTAAACTTCTGTGGTCTGTTCTTTCTTTTGCTTAACCACTACAGATACGGAAATGGTGACATATGTCCCATTCTAACAGCCCACAAGTTACAATTTCTAAAATCCTTGAATATACCTATTTATTTAGTCCTAGTGACAGGGACACTGTGTAGTCAGTTACCCCGTCTGTTAATGCGAGACAAAGTTGAAGATGGAATTGGCCTTTTTAGATCATCTCCTGAGTTTGAATATGGAAATCACAAACTATCTCAAATTTCAGTGCATTGTCACCAAATAGCAGATGATTTACTTGTGTATTTTCTCTTCTCTGCCTCCTACTTGGAGGTATTAGAATGAAAGCTTAGAGAAATATCAACTATTATACTAGAATTTCTTCTTGGCTAACATTTTTATTTCTTCATCATCATTTTCCACTTCTCTAAGGAACTTGTAATCAAATCTACATGTGTCCTATGAGCAAGGAAAGTCTTGAGTATTCGTAAAATATTTTGGCACCCTACTAATATGTTGGAATTTCAGTTCTTTTTAGAGTTGTCATCTGACATTTATTTTTTTCCCTTCTGTGTTTCTTTTTTCTTTCTCTATCATGGTCTAGAATTTTGATTTAGGTGGTTTGATTTCATCCCAAATTGACTGCATGGGGAAGGTATCTTTAAAATATGCTCAAATGCACAAAAAGTGTAACCTTATTATAAAGGAAATCAACTACACTTCAAAAAAGTTTTGCTGAACCAAGACAATACCGTCACCCAGCAAGAAAGATAATTTGGAGGGAGTGACCCAATAGATTGCATCAGATGCTGTATTTGTGGTGTCATTTATCCGTCACAGAACACAGGGTTTTCATTCTTAACACGGTCACTTAGCAGATCTGAGAGATTTCAGGCTTTGTTTTTTAAAAAGGCTAAATGAATTAGGTATCTGGCAGTGTATTCTAATGAATTTTCTCACTGATAGGGAAGCTGTTGAATTGTTATTAAATCGAGTAATCATTCTAATTTCAGAAACCATTTGGAAATATTTTGAAGCACCATAAAAATCTGAAACTGATGGAGAAGTATTTGAGTATATAGTAGGCAGTTGGTGTCCTTTCACTTGAAAACAATGGTAGTGCCTTACAATGTTCACCTGTAACTTTTGGCCAGTGCCATATGGAACAATGAAATCGTTTGGGAAAATGAAGAGAGCTTTCCTTGTATTATTTTGGATATAATATGGCCAAATTAGTATTGTCTGTAAAGGTAGAACATTTTAGAAACATTATTGTTAGCTTCACTTTATAATAGAATGTAATTATAAAGCTTACAGTCCACACTCTGCAGTGGTAACTGTCAAGTAACCAGTTTTGAGTCTTCAAATTCCCTGTATAGTTTCAGCCTGTAGGACGCTTCCCACAGCTAATCACTACCGTGTCCTCAGCGCACAGACGAGTCACTCAGAAGAATGGAGTTTGTGGTTGAGCTTTGGAATGGTTCCTGTAGAAGACTAAAGTTTGGAATGACTCGGCAGAGGTCTTTGTAAACATAGGACCGAGTCCTTGCTGTCTGGCATGGTTAGGCCTGGTCTTTGCACAACAGAGCAAAATAGTCCCAGCAGTCTTGGATTTTAATATAAAGGAAGTTCTGTTGTCTTTTATTTTTTATAACATAAACCCGTACCCTAGTGATTTTCAATCGGGTATTATTTTGCCTCTCAGGGAACATTTGGAAATGTCTGGGGGTAGTTGAGACTGGAATCTATTGTATAGAGGTCAGGGATGCTGGTGAAAATTCTACAATGCCCTGGAGATACCACATAGTAAAAAAATCACCTGGCCCAAAGGGTCAGTGCCAAGGCTGTGAAAACCTGCCTTAACCTGAAGCCTGATTTTATTCTTAATATGCGCTACCAATTATTATAGTTTCTAATTTTTTTATTGTTGACACTATTACAGATGCACCCCCACCCCCGACTTTCATCCAGCGCCCTCCACGCCCTCCGCGCTGGCCTCTGTCAGGCTGCTTCACGTTTCCAGGCCTCTGGGTCTGGTTTGTTTGTCAGTTTATTGATTTCCTTAGCTATAAGTGAGACCGATCTTCGAATTATCAACCCCTAGGTTGATAATACATCACTAATGGAAACATTTTCAACATTCACTCTGTCAATAGATCCCAAATACAGTATCATTGGCCATTGTAGGTAAAAATAAAGAAATAGTGAGTGTGTAAGGCCCAACAATGGCATCATACTTCCCCTTTCACTTTGCAGTGAGCAGGGCAGACCAAGGGTAGCTGGACTGAAGGAGACCAGGGGGCCTCTGTAGCTGATCCCCGAGTGCTCTAAAAGAGACATTGTTCACATATCACCAGTAGTCTCTGTGATGTGTTTATTACAGCTATGAGTGACAATAGTTTTCAAGATACTTTTCCTTGAAAAATAATCTAGTTATAAATCTCAGTAATTGCTTTCAGCATCTTATTTTCTAAGAGTCTCTAAAAATAATTGATTTGGGTGGATGGTATTTGTTTCCCCATTAAAATCTGGGGGAAATAACTTTTTAGTCTCAGAACTCAGTATTAACCCTTTGTCAAATCCTGTATTACTACCCATTTTATACCAAGTTTAAAGGGTTTAAACATCTTCGCTGATGCAATAATCTTTTTTTCCTCAATCTGTACTTATTAATAGTTATTTAAATAGTTTTTATAATATTTTCCTCTGTTTTGATATTTGCATAGTTGGGACTGATTTATAAAGTTTCTTTATTCTTTAGAAACTCAGCACGTAACACAACGGAAACCATCTCTTTTTCTTTTAGTTTGCTTTTTCCTTATTCTGTTTCTTCACTGTATGATAGCCTTCAGCTCTCGAGCAGAAATAACACTGTAAGTTTGCTCTGTGACTTTCGCAGGGTTTCAGATTAGCTGTGCTGTGGAGCGGCCCGCTCCGCCATCCTTTGGAAGAAATGTAATGGACTGCTTGGGGTATTCTGCAAGTAGCAAGTAGAAATGAGTTTAACAGGTGGCCTGAGGAATGTTTTGGTCAAGCAAAGAGGTCCATGAAATTTAAAAGTTTGAAAGGCATTCTTGGGAACTTGGAAAAGTCTAAGGGCAGTATGTCAGCTTTTACACGGAAGTTGACCTTTCATTTGGACTATATTGAATGTGCAGAAGTAATATTTTCAAAGGCATGGATGTGGCAGGCTTGGCTCTGAAATACAGTTTCATTTTCAAGACTTTTGTGTTACCTCTCAAGTAACTAGTGTTTCAGTCCACTATTTACTAAACGCTGACGGGTGGCTAGTTGTTCATTGAGTGTGTAGGAGAACTGTGTGCTCCGTACTCAGCAGTACGTTGTGGGATGTGTAAGCTCTGCTCCCTCCCTGACAGTTCACAGTGTAGATGGAGAGGCATTTGGAGGAGAAAGCAGT
Source organism: Molossus molossus (assembly GCF_014108415.1). Taxonomy (NCBI): domain Eukaryota; kingdom Metazoa; phylum Chordata; class Mammalia; order Chiroptera; family Molossidae; genus Molossus; species Molossus molossus. Next base: position 103,346,536 of record NW_023425399.1, on the reverse strand, counting down.
GGCGGGCAGCGGGCAGATGTCAGTTCTTAGGGATTCAGAGAGAAGAAATCTTGGGAGAGTTGGATGTAGTAAGGAATCATCAAGGAGGAGGTAACTAAGATGAGCCTCTCAAACTAAAAGAAGATACCAAGACACCAGAGTTTTACTCCTTGTTTAAGGCTTGGGCTTAAGGCACCTCTACTATGAGCATCATATCCAGTCTCAATTATATATTGAACAATATTAATAGAATCTCTGATAATTATATAATAAAGGTCCATAGCCCGTTAATATATCACATACAAGGAAAAAGTCTATTTTAACTTAAATATTTTTCTTTACATCTATGTAACACATTCAGATGCCATTGGAACAACGTTGTGAGCGACTGTTATCCTGAACAGGAGACGCTCGGTTTTTCTGTACATCACTGTGACCCTCCTAGTGGTCTGCTCATGCCCAGGCAGGTGGTGGGTAGCACCTAAGCTTCTAACCTACAGGCACTGTGATATGCCCCAAGAAAAGCAGCTTATTTGGAACACGATATAATCATCGAACTCAAAACCAAGCTTTAAACCAAGCGATTCTGTAAAGATAATCTTTCACAGGCAGTGATAGGGTAGATTGCTAATGGAGAGGACATATAAAGTAAGAAATCAATAATTTTTCTCAGTTCATTTGTTCTCATTTAAGTCAGTATAGTCATTGAGTTCAGGCTTCACATATTGATACTTTGGAGAGAGATCTAATCATTAGCACTTCTTAAATTTTTTATTTACCATTTTGTTCTTGTTGGCGTTCAGAAAGGTGATCCAATTCGGCAGGAAGAAGACCTGAGACTGGCTCCCCTTAGCCATGAAGTGTCCAGAAGGTCAGGCCGAAGTGTCCTGTAAACCCTGTGGGTCATGCTATTGTTTTATTTGCTGTATCATAGAATCTTTCCTACTTGATCAGTAGGCCATACAAAGAAATAATAGTAACAATGCCCTTTTATGTTGCTGAAGTCACAGAGATGCTTTTAAGCAGTAATTTTTCAATTTAGAGATTGTAATCATTTCTCAAAGTCCTACAGTGCCATTATATTCCTCTACATGTGATGCAAACCAACTATGTGTCTTTGTTTTATTATTTGAAAAATGCAGGCTATCTGATCGAAGCGAGGTGTATTCTTGGATATTGCTCCATTGCAGAATGAAGAGCTCTGAAGAAACTATTATAAAACTAGCCCTCTAAATATTTGACGGTTGAAAATAGCCTCCTTTTTCTGCTTCTTGCTACAGAGCTACCCGTCACACTCCTCAGCTGACATCAATTCCAGTCTTCCTCCAATGTCCACTTTCCACCGCAGTGGTACCAACCATTACAGCACCTCTTCCTGCACACCCCCTGCCAACGGGACGGACAGTATAATGGGTGAGTCTCGGGGATGCCAGCGCCATGTCAGGATGGTGATGAAAGACTCTTTTCTCCCCTCACAACTGAGAGGCAGTCAGGCAACAAATACTTGTCACTAACTGAACAGACAAATGAACCAAACAGAAATAGTCATTGGCATGGCCCATCATCACATTTGTTCCCACAAGAAACTGAAATATGGCTACTTTGTTCATTGTGATTGGGTCGAGCAAGGGTTTAAATACACCAAACCCACTTTGCTTCTCACACTGTCAGGCAGCAAGCAGAGTGAACTTTTATAAGACAAAGCACTGAAAACTGATGAGATTAAGTACATGACAGCTCATAAGAGTAGTTATTGACCACTTCCCAGATTCAGTCCCTGTGCTGCGCTCTTAGCCATGACACACCAGGCTCCTGCGGACTGGTCTGTGTGAAACTCACAGGTGACTATGACAACCGGATGAGCCCCACCTCTGAAGGATGCTGCGGAGTGAAGGCCTTCGGGGGGAGTGTTTGCTCACGTACAGGGGAGGAGACGACTGGGCATCACGGGGCAGACGTTACTTGCTGCTCTTTCTCAAGTAAAGTTACTAAACAAGTTAAGGCCGAGCAGAATGCTGAGGCCGAGGGAACAGTCGTCCACCCCCGTCCTCCACGCCGGCCCTTGTGGTCCCCTCCGAGGACAGATGGCTCCCCATCACACGCTCACCTCGAAGGAGGAGCTAGCAGGGTGAGCTGCCCAGGGAAGAAAGAGTTCAGGTTGGGGAGGAGGTGAGCACCCCTTCTGAACTGTCCTTTGTCTACCGTTCTTGTCACTCAGCTGTATAGCCTGATGCTCCAGGGTCCCATTGAAACCTCAGGCTTCACTGACCACTACTCTGGCTCTAGTCAGACCCATACCTTCTGGGCCTTCCGATGACCTCCAAGAGTCACTGAGGAGAGCACTCACTGTGTGCTTTACAGAGGAGAGTGTGTGACAGAATAGTCTTGCTGTTATGTCCTCTTAGCTATTCGTAGTTTTTTTTCATTGTCTTCAGTCTGTAGAACTTTGGTAACTAGTCTGAATCACTTATGTGAGAGAGTTTTTTGATAAAAAAGAGGTGTATTTTGAAGTGTTGCAAATATAATCCTGCCCAAATAATGCAGTCCCTGTTTATCATACATATTTCACACTGGGACGAGCGAGCCGTCTGGCCGCCCTTCACTGTCACGTCGCTTTAAGAAGCAAAGTTAGGAATTTCCATTTTTGTAACTTCATAACAGAGCGACTACAAATGTGTTGCATGAGTTTGACCTTGGAGGGTTGTGGACAGAGGTCACATGGGGAAGTTGTGGAGCTATCAGTGCAGTTTTGCAGATTTGAAAAACAAGAAGAAAGAAGTGCAGAACTGAAAGAGTGAGAAAAGCATATTTCACTTCAGTGTGGTTTGGTACATGGAAAGCCCCTTTCTGCAGTCATGAGGTCTAGTTATAAAGGAGGGTGACCGGTCATTCATCCTCTTACATGGCAGATTTCCTGTCTACTTGTGGTTTGAGTAATTTTCTTTTTTAGGAAGGTATAAAGGTGGAGCAAAAGCTTGAGTTGAAAACATACTTAGTCATTTTTTGAAGAAAGGTTTTGTTAATTGATTTGCACAGCAGTCTTCCTGGGAGCCGAGCACTAGACTTGGGAAGAAAGAGATGTTGTGAGATGGTGTCATCTTCACCCACAGGCTGTGACTAGCAAAGCCATGGATCTCAGTGGGAATGGGGTTTACTTTAGTTCATCTGGTTGGCTCATCATGTCTGCTGTCCTTCATTTGGCCTGAGCACGGGGGGCTGTAGGCTAAGGATGGGCTCACCCTGTCAGCCCACGGGCCCTGTTTAAGTGGAGGGAGGGTCTAGATAATAATAAAGAAGCTCGCCCGGCCAGCGTGGCTCAGTGATTGAGCAACGTCCCATACAGAGAGGTTGCTGGTTCGGTCCTGGTCAGGGCACGTGCCGGGGTTTCAGGCTCAATCCCTAGTAGGGGGCGTGCAGGAGGCAGCCGATCAACGTTTCTCTCTCATCGATGTTTCTGGCTCTCTCCCCCTCACCCTTCTTCTCTATCAAAAATATCAATACAAATGTATTTTTAAAAAATAATAAGGAAGCTATAATTTTAAAAGGGAAAAGTGTGAGATTTTTGGAACCCAGAAAAGAATTTTTTTAGGAAAAACATTATTACATAAATTATCCCATAATCGTGGGTATTCTTGTCCAAATCTGCTGGTAGAATAGGGAAAAGTTATATAAACCTTTCAGGAAATAAGTAGACGTGGTAATTCAGCTTTTTGGAAGAACAGACCTTTATTTTTTTATTTTATTTTATTTTTTTATCCTCACCCGAGGATATTTTTCCATTTTTTGTACAGATAGAGTGGGAGGGAGAGAGAGGAAGGGGGGGAGAGAGAGAAACATCGACGTGAAGGGACACATCGAGTGGCTGCCACCCGCACGACCAACCAGGGCCGGGGACAAACTGCAACCGAAGTACGTGCCCTTAGCGGGAACCGAACCCGGGTCTCTCCGGACCGCAGGCCGATGCTTTAACCGCTGAGCCAAACCGGCCAGGGCAGAACAGACCTTTATTAACTTGCATAAATACAGTTGTTACTTTAGGATTACTGTGAGGGAGAACAGGAATGTCCGTATTTTACAATGTGTCCTCCAAGCCCTGCCGCGGAGACGGAGAGGAACACTCGGACGCGATGGTGAGCTTCGGCGTTGCCCGGCGCCTGTGTGGCTCACGCTGCTTCGCACTCGGAGTCCCTCAGGTTCGGCTTGACTTTCAGAGTGCGGCGGGGTCGGGGACGGCGTGTCTGTACGACAAGAAAGGAAGATTTCTCTCCCGTTAGTAATACTTCCCTAACAAACAGTATGGATTAATAGGATACATCTGTAGACTTTTGAAAGTATTTGGCATCTACTCACTCATTCTGAAATGCAGGAAATAAAGAAATATTACATTGCCTGTATCGCAAAGAACAAACAGAGCTAATTAAATAATTGGTAAATAGGGAACACATAACCTGACACATGTTTAAGATTACACACATGATTCTGTCGAAAATGGCTGTAAGCAATACTAATGCGTAAGGATGGGGTGCAAGCGCTAACACATGGGCATCAGATTTTTCAAGTTTTCCTGGTGTCAAGTTGCAAGGCAGCACCATCTTTTCATAAGGTGGATGTCTTAGGAAGCTGCTTTTTCAGTTTATAACACTGTTGCCCCATTACTCAGTTTCATGTTACAATGTATCTTCCTGGTGGTCGAGGGTGGTCCTGAACTGATCATAGGACAACAGAGTGCGTGTGGAGTGAGACACCAGCTCTAGAACTATCGGAAGGTGACCCCTCTGGAACCAGGCTCCTAGGCCACTGGTCTGTGCCCTGCATCTCAGAGGAGGAAGATGCTCACCGAGGTCTGCGGTGGTTTGTGTTGGGTTTCAGGAATGACCATTGTTTCTTGGGGTTTTTCCCCCTTCAATTCCCAATATCAGTTTTTTAGAAACTCTTAAGAAGAAGAAAGGTTACTTAGATTATATTAATGATGGGATTGTTGTTGTTGTTAATCCTCACTCGAGGATATTTTTTCCTGTTTTTTTTTTTCTTTGAGAAAGTGGTGTGGGGGGGAGAAACATATATATGGGAGAGAGACATCCATTAGTTGTCTCCTGCACATGGCATTGAACCTGCAACCCAGGTACGTGCCCTTGACCAGGAATTGAACCTGTGACCCTTCGTGCTCAGCGAACACTCTAACACACTGATCACACTAGCCAGGGCAATGATGGGATTTTTTTTAAATGACACATTTATTCATGGATATATGAGAAAATTGCAGAGTAAAATGTTTCACTTGTTACACACATTTCACATTTCTCTCTGAAGCCTTGCAAGAAACTCTGGAGAATGCACTGGATATTTCTGACTTAGAGGAACCTTTAAGCAACCCTAGAATTATATGAATACAATGCATGGGACAGACACAGCATGACTCATGGTGGTTTCACTGATGTAGCACCCAGTTAAGGAGAGAAGCTAAGTCTGGGGAGTTAAGAAGTTACCAGTATCAAAGCCCTTCAAATTGTATTCCTGAAACCCTTCCTGTATTAGTCTACTGGGTGTATCTCAGAAGCAAGCAGTCCAGTGCCTCTGCGTGCGAATGGCCTTGCAGACGGAGAAGGAGGTGCAGTCCGCTATTACACACCAGCTACAGAGGGCAGGCGTGTCTGGAGCATAGTAGCCATACACATTTTGTTATGTACACATTTCCTTCTTACCTGCAATATCCAGTAGCCCTTCCTGGTCCAAAGCATGAGGCTACTGCCTACCATGCACAGCCCCGAGATTCCTCAGGGAGGACAGTGGCCAGTGCCCACTGGGAGATGCCATCTGTATCCACTCCTGGGCTGTGACCTCTTGTTGTCTGGGGCTGTACACCCTCCCTTCCCCTCAGAAAAAATTGGGCATACAACTAGTATAATGGTTATAATAACTACTGTTTTATTGGTCTTTAACTGGCCTGCTTATACAGGAGTTTCCAATATTTTTACCCTCACACCAAATAATGTTGAAGGAATAGACTACCAAGATTAATTTAATGCAACATATGCTAAAGATTACCCTGGAATATCTTTCTGGTGCATGATTAATCTGGTTTACACCTTCCACTTCTAATGACATGTTTGTATGACATGATGCTCTTGAGTATGTGGCTTTTCTAGCAGGAACATGACAATTTCCCCTAGAGGACTTGGTTTCACAGTAATTTTATTATTAGAGTAGTTACATAGAAGTCACTTTGTCTTTTACAAGAATCTTGAGCCTTCAGATACACTCGGGTGATGGACAGGCACAGAGCATAAGAGTATATGGATTTTGTCCAGCAATGTCATAGCATCGAAGTTACGAAGACCATTCAAGGAAAACAATAGACTGGTTTGATTTAAATCCTTTAGTCCATTTCCTGCACCAGGTCATGGGGTCCAACTTTCCCCTGAGTTCCTAGAAATCCCTCCTGCTGAGAGTTAGGTTTAATTCTAAACTTATATTGAGGAGCAGTACTGGAGATGCTCCTTCTGTTGTCATTTGTATAGACAAGCTCATGGCATCGTTATGCTGCTTCTAATAGTTTAATTTAATATGAGGATCAGTTAGTTCAGAAAAACCTAAGTTTTAAAGCAGTTATCTTTCAGGCAGCTACACCCACTTCTCATTCCTCTTGTGTCTTCATGATGCTCCCAGCCTGAGGTTACGGGTGTGCAAGAGAAGGGTAACATTTTCGAAATTCTGATTTTCCGTGGCCGGTCCCCAGGCACCACCCATCGGGGGTTTTGATTAGGGTGTGTTCTATGGGAATTGCCCTTTCCCCCAAGCCGAGGTTGATTCCAAGGGTGGTCCGGCGTGTAGTCCAACACACCAAACCCTTTTCTCTGCTCCACCTTCTAGCCAGCAACAGCACCTGTGTTCAAGCCATCTGAACAATGCTTGGGTGGCTGACGGCGTCGAATCCTCCTACAGAGTTACAGTTCCTCTTAATGACTGCTCATCTTCCACTCATGTTTATTTTACAACCCTACTTAATGACTGATTATTTTTTTCTTGAGCAAGAAAAATTGATTAGAGCTCAAAAAACTTAAGAAATCAATCCAGTCTTTACCAAGTAGGGGCAAGAGTTTTTATCTTTATTTTTGTTATATGGGCACTTGGGTAATTGCTAATAATACTAGTTGACAAAAACTTGAACCTAGAATAGTAATCAAGTCCTGTTACACTGAGGCCAAAAGGTGGATTGGATGAGCACAAAATATAATTAGAAGTATGTTTTGCTAAACATGACCCATTACTCAATATAAAAAGAAATTATACCTTTGAGAATTAGTAACATACTCACTTTCTGATTATGCCCTTTGACATATCAGCCACCCAGATAAAAGAGAGCTCCCTAGCAGAAGGACGCATGTAGCTTAACATGCTCAGGGACTCATGGAAATGTGTCTTCTCCAGCGTTTCCTGGAACAGAACAAAAGGCATTCCAGCGAAAGGGCACACTGGCCCCAGGAAACCGCTTTGAAATTTAAGCCCCTGGGTTGGGCTCTCCAGCTGCCGCAGGGTGGAATGGCTCCGTGTTAGAGCATAGTCTCTTCTTATCAGTGGCTTCCATGAGTAGCTTTTAGTTTTCTGAATCATTTTTATGAGAACATGAGGTAAGGAGCTGATTCTATTTTTTTCTTCTTCCTAAGTCCTAATATCTCCCTATGTATAACTGGCACTTAATTCAAAGTTTAGTATGAAAGTGAGCATAATGATTATCTTGTTTCTTATAGAGTATGATTTTTTTTTTGGTTATATATAATTAACTTTTTTAATGGTTCTAAAATTTGTTGGTTTTCAATCCTGTCTGATTTTATGAAAAAAATATCTTTAAACACATATTATATTAATTCTAAAGTTGTCCAAAAGAAGAATTAATCTTTTGAATGCCACAATGGTGGCAAGTTTTGTCTGTAATTGAAACAGTATCTTGTCCCATTTGGGTTTCAGTTCTTTTTTAGATAATGTAATTTTTCCATTGTGGCTTTGAACACACATATCACGAAGCTCTGTTTTCTAATCAAGCAGATATCACAAATTATTTTGACCGATAAATCTAATTTTTAGGTATATATGACAGTGTTACTTCTATGAAAAAATATATATAAAATTGCCCCCAAATACTGTGATAATACAAGGTAAAAAATGTTAGTGCTGTCTGTGTTTTCAAAGTCTTTATTCATTTTCTTTTTAGAATTGTCTTTATTTTTTTTAAAAAAAACTTCTTAATACAGCCATTTTAATTTTCACACCAGATGAAATTTTATTTATCTCTTATATTAAGTATTTTTAATACTTCTGGTATCTGTGAATTCCTTCCACTAGCTCAGTGTGATGTCAGATGCTCCTTTCTAAGATTGGTTCCACATAAAATCCTCAGTACTAATAACCGATACAGAGATGAGCCTTTTAATTTAAAATTTTGAAATTACAGAGTATAGCTTCACTTCTTCTAGGACAATGTCAGCTGCTTTGTAACAATATATTTTTATTGTGAATTTGTGATAGGAAAACGAATGTCTTGTCCGAAGGTGACTGTTGTTTTTACCACATACCAGTGTTCTTTCAGGGTTAGTAATACTACGTAAATATGGGTGTGGGTTTTGTTAACCAAATAAAACCCACATCAGAAGATTACTAACTGACACAAACCCAACATGGCAATGTATAAAAATAGCCAGCATAATTTAACTGCTAAGCAGAGGTGAAGAGAGTGAACTTGTAATCTGGAGAAGTGGAGAATCTGACCAGTCGAGGGCTGAGCTGTACCCCACTTGACAGATCTGGAAGTAGGGGAGGACATATTTGCCAAGAAAGGCTGCTCTCTTGGGTCAAGGATAGGACTGCGGATTTTTAAAAAATTATTTGTGTAATAAAGGTTTGCTTGGATTAATCAGTGGATTCAAGAGTTCCTGCTCTTATTTCACAAAATATTGAAAAATATCTTCCCCCGGAGTTTAGTAGGTTTTATTTAAGTACCATGTTAATTTGCTAATGTGGAGGCCCTAATGACTGTAACACAGCACATGTAGGTGTTGTATTGAGACTAAGACCTCAGAGGAGCACTGGCTGCCCCTCCCATTTGATCAAGCCGACGTGCTACTCAGGTACTTGCTGAATAACGCTGGCTTTGCATTATAGACTGGAATCTCCCGTCTCTTCACGAATGGTATGCTTTGTTCATCTCTTTTATAGATAAAAATACCAGTGGTTTAGTTGGAGAGAGAGCTTCACGGTTATGTAGACTGGTTTTATCTAGAATTTGAGACCATATTAACTTTTAGTAGCATAACAGTTCAAAATTTTTAAATTTGAATTAAAAAGTAGAGAATACATGTTCTTTCAAATATTAAAAACAGTTTCTCTCCTGGGAAGCTAGACCTTTTCTGTATGTTTTATTTTGTTTACTGTGGAACTGAGAGGCATACCTCTTTTTGCAATGTATCATTCTTTTATTTGAAAGGAGGTGCTTGAGGAGAATTCAATTGACTATCTAAAGTATAAAGAAAAGCCAAACATTGAAGACTATAGAGACTTGAAAATACTATATACTTCTTAACAATTAACTATCCTTCACCACTGACTACCCCTAAGTAACAAGCAGGAAGGTAACAGCAACTAAAACACTGTAGCTTTAAAGCAAGGTGTCAGGTTTATATTTTATCTGTAAAAAATGTAACATGAATATATTTGACATCTACCTCAGCAAACAAATTAATGCTAATTAAAGATTAATGTGTCATAATTAGCATTAAAAATGCAATTAAATTGTGAGTAAATGGACCAGGAATAGAAAATTGTTAGACTTCTCGCTGCCTGGTTTTTCATATTCTGCCTTTTGTTTCTGCAGCAAACAGAGGAAGCGGAGCCGCAGGCAGCTCCCAGACTGGGGATGCTCTGGGGAAGGCGCTCGCTTCGGTGAGGAAATATTGACTTTGGACTTCACATGTAGCATTGTCGAAGGCTGAACTTTAATCAGAAGTGGACATTTGGAATTTTAGAAAATGAATGGCAAATAGCTTTGATTTTGGAAATGCTAGCTTTCTTGCATAACGATCACTGGGAAATTTGGGGAGAGAACGCCGAAGCCTCCAGCACGTGGCTGGTCTCCTGTCGTGTCTCACAGTGGTGCTAAGTGTATGGATTTCTATCTCGATTTCTTACATTTCTCTAAAGTCATGTAAGCATCCATTGACAGTATCTAAGACTGACTTTGCAAGGGGCAATTCTGAAACATTTTGGAAAAGACATTTTTTTTTTTTAAAGAAAAGATCGTAATTGAGGTCTGTGAAAAATTGTCACATATTTGGCCCCTGGGGACTCAGCTGCTCCGCCCTGACTACCCACTGCCAAGAGTCTAGACCTGAGCATGTCTTGCATGTTCTCTGGTGACAGTGTCACACCTTGCTCGTGTGAGGAAGAATGCCTCCTGTTGTCTTGAAAAGCTAAATGTGGTCATTTGCATGAATGGAGATTAGTTGTTCTAACATTTTATCTCTTCAGTTGGTTTTTCCTTACCATTGGGAGCATAAAATATGTTTGATTTGTATTAGCATTTTGACCAAATAAAAGTGTTTGTTTAATCCGGGCATTCTTATGTCTTGGCATCAAATGCCTGGATCGTGGTGAAGGAAGAGTCGGAAACCAGTCTTAGGGACGGTACAGTCTGACCTGTTTTGCAGAAGGTGGGGGTGGGGGGTGTTTTGCCCCCTGCTCACAGCCATCCAGCCACAGGAGGAATGGGAGGAAAGGGGCTAGAAATGAAGTCTCCTGACCTCCAGTCCAGTTCTTTTCCGACTGTCCTATATGACCTCAATAATTCTGATTTTGAAAAATTAAAGTGATTACATTTTTCGTTTTAGAATATTGGCACTATAGTTGATCATTAAATGCATTTTAAAACTTGTAATTTTTAAATGAATTGCATAGATGCTTTCGGTTTACAAAATTGTTGATCATTCCTAATAATGAAGGTTTGTTTCTTTTCTTCCCACTGTTTTAAGATCTATTCTCCAGATCACACTAACAACAGCTTTTCATCAAACCCTTCGACTCCCGTCGGCTCTCCTCCTTCTCTCTCAGGTACTGTCTGCCTCCACCTGCCCAGGGCAGCTGGCAAGGGGCCCCTCGGGGCCACGCCCTGCTCCAGCAGGTCCAACCCCTGCCTCCACGAGCTCACACTCACCCTGCCGCGCAGACAGACAGAAAGGAGTGGGAGGGACAGACTGCCCTGGGAAGGCACAGGCTTGTATCCCTCAAACTTTTCTTCAAAATTAGATGTTTTTAAAATACATAGACATATGGAAAACTTAACCTCTTAAACTTTTCCTCACTCTCTAGAAGATATTCACAGAATAATACACTTCAGCAAAGCATCTCAGAGGAGAAAGGGCAGTGAAAGCAGCCATGGGTCTGATGTACAGTCATCAAATACAGATTATTCAAAAGCATCATTTCCGACACAAGTGTAGACTTTCCGAACTCCCTCTTTGAAGTCCGTGTCACTGGAATGTTGGAGGAAAACTATAGTCTTGTAAATAGTGAAGTTAGTGTGTGGAGTAAAGGGGATGTTTGCCTTTAAAAATAACAAATTACATGACCTGTGGCTTCAAAGAATACAATCATAAGTTCTTAAATTATGTTGGTACAACATTTACTTTCCAGAGGGCCATTCAGCAGGCTCATTGGCCTTCTGACATAAATGCTTCCAGAGGCCCTGTCTGGTACCTGTCCGTGCTCTTTGGGAAGAGGACAGGTGGCTTCTAAGACAAAACGAAGTCACATCTGTCCCCCATTGAAACCTGACCTGACTGTAATTGATGGCGGAGTCACTGCCGAAGTGTCGCCGCCGCCACCCCCGCTATTCCCCGCGCACAGCACCCGCAGGGCCGGTGGCAGCCTGGCCTCTCTGCAGACCAGAGGGTGCAGGCCACCGCGGAGCCTGCAGAGGCGGTAGCCATGGCGTAGGCCGGGACTGGTGTCAGCCTTTGCAAGCCTCCAGTGACATGGGGGTCTCGAACAGGGAGGGGAGCTGGACATTTAAGTCCAAATGCCCAGAGAGGCAAAGCTGAAGAAACCGGGACGATACGAAGAGGATAGTGGACGGCAGTGAAGCATTCCTGGTGGCAGAAGAGGAAAGGACAGTTCAGGGGGTTGTCCGCACTGTCGTTCGGCTCTGGAAAGAGATCACACACCGCAGGGGCCAGTGCCAGAGAAGGGGCAAGAGGGCATCAGCCCAGCGAGGCCCGAGCAGGGGTCCGAGCAGGGAGACCTCCGAGTGCCCCATTCCAAGCAAAACAGCTCTAACTTTGTTTTATAATTTGGGGAAACAGTTCTGGAGTCTCGGAAGCCTTGAGAACAACTATTTTAGTCTGATGCTCTGCTTTCACAGAGGCGAGTACAAGGCCCAGAAGGGCACGTGACTTGCTGAGGTTACATCTGCAGCAATGTGGAAGCTCAGACATCCGGGTGCTCCCCATTCTGCCACCCCACTTCGAGGTTCAGCAGGGGAGCAAAAAGTTCAGTAGGGGAGATCGTTGCAGAAATCTCCCTCAATGCCCTAAACCTGAATAGTATGCTCTCTGTGGAAGACGAGAAACCAGGCCACTGTGGGGGGCGTGGTGACCCGTCGTGGAAGACCACATGTTAGCGAGGGAGAGCATTACGAAGATGTAAACGTGGGGACAGATTGCTATTTTCACACCGATAGCTCTGTCCAGATTCTGTCACTAAAAGTAATTGAACAAAATATTCTATTTTCACGTAGCATAAAAATACACATCCAGACACTCAGAAAGGACAGGAAGAATGAATATTTAAAGTGCTAACTGTGTCAGGCCATGAGATTTCAGTGAGATCATAGATTTTATTTCCCTTTCTTGAATTATTTATTTTCTATACTGAGTATGTATTATTTTAAATTTAAAAGTGGGCAGTTAGACATGTACTATTTATTATAGCACGAATCTTTCTGTACCTGCAAATTTACTGAATCATAAAAAAATTATTTTCTTCCGAAGAAACTACCTATTACCGTTGTTGTATTGAGTTTTTAAGTTTCTGGCTCTGTGGATCTCTGCCAGCTCCTCTTATTTCCTTGAAAAGTTTCTGAAGGCTTATTCCTTCTCAAGGATCATTTTAAAAACAAGTTGCAAACCTGTTTTTCAGTGGTGCGAGGATTTGGGTTAAAAAACTGGCCCTGCGTGGAGGTGTAACAAAAGCCCCCTTTGCACCCTTAGAAGGACCTTGACTGTGTAGTGATAGTTTTCTTCAAGGGAACACTTCTCCAGCCAAAAGTCCCCTGTTTAGGAAGCCTGAGAGAATTCTGAGTCTATACAGGGTCTATATGTTTTACATTTAAAATGTTTCCTCGCCCCAGAATTCTTGGATGGGAGGTTTACATGTATTTACCTTATTGTTCACATAGAAATCAGCATCGCTGTTTCTAAAAGAACTGTTTAAAATGTTGCTGAGATTATTTTTAAGATTATATAGATCACATTGTAATTCCCATTTTAATATTAGCAGGCACAGCTGTTTGGTCTAGAAACGGAGGACAGGCCTCCTCATCTCCTAACTATGAAGGACCCTTACACTCTTTGGTAAGTCTCACCTCTCACTCTGCTCTAGCCATTTGCAGACCATGCTTCTCTCTTTGCCCCCAGCTTACTCTCCAAGATTAGACGGCTTGATCCCATTTGTAGATGTGGCCCAGGTACTGACTACTGCAGTGTAAGCCCCCGGGCTCTAAAGACGCAGGACCAGATGAAATATTTAAAGTCCTGGAAGGATAATGGCCCCCTTCCCATGTTGGGGAGAGATGCCTGTGAATGATGGAATAAGTCCCCTGAAAGGAACAGCGAAGTTCCCGCTGAGCTGTAGAGCTGCAGCACTGAAGATTCTCTCATCTCGCCTCTGCTTCCCAGAATAATGGTTTATGGGAGTTTTCCCCTTGACCTTGGAATAGGAAGCCTGCTAGTTCCTCATTACTCAGCTGCTCATAGAAATCTAGTAATATCAGTACATCTCTGCCCTTCCAGTGGGGAGGGAACAGCCGACACTTTGCATGGGTTTAAGTGATATTGTAAGTACATGACGATTCGGGGTCTGATGCGCAAGCCTTTTTCAGCTCACAGAGATGGGGCTGGAAAGGTGCCTGAAGCACCGCCGTGCAGAGAGCGTGTAGACTGCATGCAGACCAGAGGGGAGGGTGGCAGCAAGGAGCTCTTCAGTCTTTCCACCTCACCCCCACCCCCATTTTTTGATATGGAACATGAAAGAGGGCATACATTTCTCTATCTAATTTTATGTTGTGCCATCCAAGGTTTCCTTCTCTTCTGGCTTACTATTTAAATGAAGGAAGATCTTAAAGTTAAAATCCGAAGGTCTCTTTCCCCCTTTGCTGCACCTTCCTGTGGTGGTGTGTGCATCCTCCAGCCCCGCATCCCAGCCAGTACAGGCAAGCCCAGAGCACACAGGCACTGCCTCCTGCCCAGCCAATCTGCAGCCGAGTTGGCCTCCATCAGCTATCTCTGGGATGTCTATCAAAACTGGGCTTTGTCCAACTATAAAACTGTAAAGACTGGGTTTATAGTTGTGAACTACAGCTTCAGTTCTCTTTGAATTCTCAACACTCAAGAAGGGGATTCACAAGCAGAAACTGCTCTCCCCACCAGGAAGCTGTGAGCCAGAAAGGGTGGTAGGCACACGTATTATTTCTTTTCCTGCTTGCATTTACACTTGGAAGTGTATGTACATATGCATTCCCGTTTTTATAAATAAGAAGCATAGACTCAAGGAAGTGGGTAGCTTTTCTCAGGTCACATCAGTAGCTGAGCTAGGAGTTTAGGGGAGGTCCCCTAACACCAGTGCTCACCAAACCAGAAGACTCTGTACCGTAGACTAACTGTATTAGACACACATTCTTCCCTCAGAATAGAATAACTAGGAATTGCTCTTGTCATACAGTAGAGCTGGTAAATTTGTGTGCACAGCCCTTTGGAACCAAAGTGGATTGTAGCATAAGGTAGTACAAAGGGCATTCGATTCAAAGTCAAAACACTTAGATTCCATCCCTGACTTTATCATTTTCTGGCAATGTGACACTGATGAATTCATTCACGTAATTTATTTGAGCCTCATTTGCATATCTATATGGAAGGACTTGCCTCACTCATGTAGGATGAGGACCCAGTGGGATGGTATATGTATTGATCACACTGAAAAAAATGAATACACATCTATACGTTCCTTTTTGTCACCAAAAACTATAGTATAGACCTTATGTAGTTGCAGAAAAGTTGGATCCTAATGGTTGGGATAAAAAAAAAAAGTCAGGTTATTTATTTATTTATTTATTTTAATCCTCATCCAAGGACATTTTTCTATTTTTTATTCAGATAGAGTGGGAGGGAGAGAGAGAGAGAAACATCGACGTGAAAGGGACATATCGAGTGGCTGCCACCCGCACAACCCAAGCAGAGCCGGGGACAAACTGCAACTGAGGCACATGCCCTTAGCGGGAACCGAACCCGGGTCTCTCGGGACCGCAGACTGACGCTCTAAGCGCTGAGCCAAACCAGCCAGGGCAAGTCAGTTGTTTTTAATTGTATAATTTGATTATATAAGGGAGTAAGGACTTTGAAATAATTTAGAAGCCCCTGGTAAACATTAATTCAGTTCTTTGTTATTCTTCAGTCTTGAATCTCATACATTAGGTAGGAGAAGTTTTGTAGTTTATTTCTGTAATTCCCCACTCCCTTCTACACACACACACACACACACACACACACGAAAATAGAAAGCAAGAAACAGGTGAAAATTGATAGTACTCAAGAAGTAGCGTCTTTATGCATTTCCCTGCCCCTGACTTGATACTTAGCACTGTATCATATGTCACAAGGACACCAGGGAATATGCCTTCAAGAAGACAATTTGATTGGGAAACTAGAAATAGTTCACCTTTCCACTGCTAATTTTAAAAAATCTGTAACCAGTGTCTGTCAGAATGTTCGTTAAATTGAATACATGTTTTGCTTTTCTAAAGTAAATCTAAATTATCTTTTAAGCTAATGCAATATAGTATATAGTATATATACATTAGACCGTCCTGGGAGAATTACTGAATTTACTTTGTTCATGAAAAATAATTATACATTAGCATTTGTCACCAATTGTCTAGGAAGGACACTATTTTTATTACCATTTTAAGGAAATAAACTTTATTGGAAACATATTTAGAAACTCTTAAGTGGAGTTTGTGTTAACTCAAGTTTTACTTATATAACCTATGCATGTGTTTCAAACTAAATCAAATAATACATCATCTATTACCAACAGCAAAGCCGAATTGAAGATCGTTTAGAAAGACTGGATGATGCTATTCATGTTCTCCGGAATCACGCAGTGGGCCCATCCACAGCCATGCCCGGTGGTCATGGGGACATGCACGGCATCATTGGACCTTCTCATAATGGAGCAATGGGTGGTCTGGGCTCAGGGTATGGAACCGGTCTTCTTTCAGCCAACAGACATTCACTCATGGTAAGTGATGAAATTCATAGACTCTGTAGTTATCGTAGAAAATTAGAATTTCAATTATAAATACTAGTGCTCCTGGGTTTTCTTTTCCTTTCTTAAATAGCTTTATTGAGATATATTCATTTAATATGCAATTCACCCATTTAAGGTTTATGATTCACTGTGTTTTAGTACATTCACAGGGTTATGCAACTATTGCACAGTCTAATTTTAGAACACTTTTGCTCCCAGCAAAAAAGAAGAGAAATCCCTGTTGCCATTAGCGGTCCCTCTCCATTCCTCCTCCCCCCGGCCCCTGGCCACTGCTGGGGTACTTTTTTCTGCCGTTGATTCACCTAGTCTATATATTTCCTATAATTGGAATCATGCAACATGTGTTGGTCTTTTCTGACTGGCTTCTTTAACTTACCACAGTGTTCTCCAGGTTTATGCATGTTTTATCATGTATCAGAGTGTCTGTTGGTTCACTTTTATTGACAAACAATATTTCATTGTATACATTGTATTTATCTATTCATCAGGTGATGCATATTTGAGTAATTTCCTCTCTGGCTATTATGAATAATGTTCCTATGAACATTCACGTACAGGTTTTTATGTGGACACATGTCTTCATTTCACTTAAGTACATACCCAGGAGAGCATTGTTACATCATTACTGGTATTTTAAATTCTTCCTCTGGTGACTTTGGCCAAAGGACCCAACCATCTTATGTTCATGTTACATTGCTGGCATTTCAGATATGAATAGTTTGATTTTCTAAAAAATAATTATTATTAAAGAAACTCAATGTCCTTGGATTCTGATAAGGGAGGCAGAAATATATGATGGGTATGTCTGTCTAAATATATGGTGTGGGACTGTGTAATTGAAGTATATAGTGATTTTACCACCACCTATTTATAAATAAGTCTGTATCTGAATGCTACTTAGGCAGATCTGTCCACATTACAGTTAGAATTTCAATGTTACCCACTACTTTTGGAAGGATTTGGGAGTATATCCTTTTTGGGGATGATTATAAAGATTAAGAGAATCTTCCTAGCAAAATGTTAAGTGGTGATAAATAATGAGGTGTCCAAATAGGTGGATAATTTAATGTTACTAGTGATTCTGCATAATTCTACTCCTAAAGTCCTACCTGATGGCCCGTCCAGTGTGGCACAGTGGTTGAGCATCGACCCATGCACCAAGAGGGCGTGGGTTCGATTTCCAGTCAGGGCACATGCCCAGGTTTTGGGCCTGATGCCCAGTTAGGGGCATCCAGGAGGCAACCAATTGATGTTTCTATCGCTCTCTCCCTTTCCCTTCCTCTCTCTCTCTCTAATATCAATAAAGGGAAAAAAAATGTAAAGTCCTACCTGATCAGTGAACACTTTCGTGTCCTGCTTTGCACCTTATAGACTCTTAAAAAAGTTGCTTGGATGGAGGTTTGTTTCCTGTTATCCCTAATGCATCTCTTGTTTAAAGATGATTCTGAAAGGAGAATGCAAAATAAATCCAGGTTATTCTGAGGCTCTTTGCTCAGTAGTATTCTCCTGTCCTCCTTTCAGTTTCTTAGTAAAAGACTAAGACCGAGTGCCATCCTGAGCAGTGTATTATGGAAACCTGCAACCAATTTGAAACCAAAAATACCGGTTTATAAATAGAAGCAATGAACTCACTTCTAAAACGTGGAAAGATATTTTTGAATGCCAAAGCTAAATAATTTTTTCTTTTTCGCTTTCCCTTGACCTCTACCCCAAAAATTCATCATTGAGTAGAAATTGTTTGTCTATTCATGGCAGTTGCTAAGAGTTAACAAAAGGAAAATCTAGATTTTAATTTAGCTTGGCCTCAGGTAATGTGTTAAATACACCCGGGATGCATATAATATGAGATTTTAGTTTGTACAGCTCTTTTTTAAAAACTACAATGTTTAAACAATACTGCTTTTAATTAAGAAATCTGGCTTTATTAAAAGCCAGATCTGTGACTTATAACCATTTCTGTATATCTGCTCTCAATCAAGGGAAAAATAGTTTAATTTCTGTAGCTGTGTTCGTTTTGCATATGTTAAACGGATGCAACATGCACCCAGGCATTGCTTCAGAGCTGGGTTTTTCCATAAATATGTGAAGTTTGCTCTTAAATACCAGATGTAGGGTAAGCAGTTCTTGAGATAGTAAACTACACATAGATCGTGTTTAGAACCGTGTGACCTTTGAGGTGCCTCTCCTTTGAGTCCGATTCAGAGGAGGGATGGGAAGAAGAGACTGGAATCATCTTTGGTGATGGGAAGCTAGACTGGCCCAGGTGAAGGGAAAGAGAGAGACTGGAACAGAGCAACAGGAAAGGGGGGACTAACAGCCAGTGTTACCCAGGAGCGTCTTTGATTTTGGGAAAACTATGCAGAAGCAATAAAGCTGCTAGTTTTGCCGATAAGGAAACCTTCTTGCCCTCTCCTCTGAAGACATTCCATCCAGGAGAACCGCAGAACGCCCCCCCCCCTCCCCACACACACACGAGAGCAACCCCAGAGATGTGACACGGTGACAGCCTGCTGTCCTTTAAACCAAAGGGGGCCTGCAGCCCCCAGACTTCGAGCTCCTCGCCTGAAAACTCCGCAACGTGTGCGAACGAGATTGGCTCGTCTTGTCCTTCCTTGTGCAAACTGGTATAAATTTTCAAACAAAAACCGAAGAACAAAGGAAATAGTTTTCGAATTTAGTCAGTCTGAAGTTAGCCTTTGACCGTTTGATACATTCCACAATAAAAAGGAAGTTGAGGGGAAGAGAAAAAAAACCCACCCCCCTCTTCCCTCTGAACAACAACAAAAATTCAAGGAGGATACTGGTAATGTTTTCCACATTCGAATTCTAATACATGAAACAGGCTATAAAGCTGGCCAGCTGCAGTAAATAAAGTAGCAGTGGGAGGTATGCACCGGAAAGCGAGCCGGGCAGCCTCCCTCCCAGCTGCACACCTTCATTTGTTGTCCTGGAGCAGGAGCAAGTGACAGTAACCGGACACCGGCCCAGGGTGGGTTTGGTTTCGAACAAGCCTCTGTTTTAGCTCGCCTTCGTAATTCTTCTGATTAAAGAATAGCCAGCTTTGAATCCTCTTGACCCCCACGCTCTTCTCGTTTCCTCTGTCCCCGCCTTCCGAAAATCAAAACGCAATGGCTTGATAACTGGGAGGATGACATAAGCATTTCTTTCTGCAGCCGCTTGAAATCGTGGTAGGGAAAACGCATGGTTCTGCCTCAGCTATTATGTTATCTCATTTAATTGCTAACATATTGTACTTAGCTTTTGATTCATAAAATGTTTTCCTTGGAGTTCTGAAGTAGGTCTTCGGAGATTTACTAAGTATTAGCGTAATGAAAGGGATTTTTTCACAGCAGCGTGGCTCATAACACGAGAGTGAATGGTGTAGGCTGGCCGGCCTTCTAGATGATAATTTGCCCATGCTCTGTCCTGCTCAAAACCTTCACCAGCTCTCCATCATCTACAAGATAAAGACAGTTTTCTAGCCCAGCTTTTAAAGTCCCATTACCATTTACCAAAAGGCTTACGTTTAGCTATTTCAATATGCAAAAACTTTCCCAGCAGTACCAGTTGGTGCCTGTTGTATCAGAATGTACCCTGTGTGTTCATACTATGTACTCCTTCTCCATCTGCCTGGATTGCCCGGCTCTACCCACTTTTCTGCCCATCTCATCCCACCGTGCCCAAAGCTCTGACTCAAATTCTGCCTCTTCCAGGGAGCCTTCCCTTGCTACCTCCTCCCGGGACAGTCCTTTTCTTTGTACACTGATAGCGCTCGGAATCGTACCATTGCCTAGATATCTATCGCACCCCGTTATGCATAGCTATATATCTTTTGTGGGTGTGACTTTTGCCTTACCAGCCATATTGTCAGTTCCTTGAACACTAAATGTTGCATTTGGTATTCCTCCCAGTAAACAAATGATTACTCAAAAAGGAAGAAGGGAAACTAGCATCTCTGGGTTTGCCAGCCCCAATGGCGGGTGCATCGTGCGCGTTAGGGGAGGCGGTCTTCACAGGAGCCCGCGAGGCTGAGAATAGAGTCCGTGTTGGGTGTTGGTCAGCTGAGCCCTAGAAAGTTTGAGTAGTCTCAGGCCACGAAGCCAGATTTAAACCTAGATATGTTGACTGCTGTGAGCACTCCCCAGAGGTTATCTGTAGGTATGCCTTTCAAGGATTAATTTCAGGTGGTAAGGGCTTGTGATTTGCAAACCTTGATAAATGTTTATTGATGAAAGAAGTTTCCAGGTGTCCCATGGCCAAGTTCCCAGAGCAGCTGTCCACCCAAATGTGGAGCTAAAGAATCTTCCCTCCAGTGCGGTCTCATTCTAGATTGAAATCCACTGTCAGATACTTATTCTCACATCAGTGTATCTATCGAAAGTGCAAGAGGTGGGAACCCTCCTCGCTCAGGTCCAGAAGTAATAAATTTAAGTTAATTTCTCTACCATGACCACTCACTTCCCTGATAGAATCTCAGCAGAAACCTCAGAATGGGGGAGTGTTTGGAAACACCTGGACTGGCCACCAGATAGTCAGAGCGCACCGGGGTGCAGCCTCCAATGCCTCACGGTGAGACCTCATGTCAAATCATTACACTTTTATTAATTATTAAAGTGGCAATATTCCAAATAGAATTTTCTTCATTAATCATTCAGTGTTCAGGTTCACAGACAAGACCTGAAAGAAAGCCTTCCAGATGACCTAATCTCTCCTTTTAACTGAATAAGAACAAAACCCACATCAAAATGTCTTCATGTGACTTTGTATGTGCTCCTAATTACTTGTCAGAAGAGTCAGCAACTATGGGATCATTGAGCTAAAAAGTTTCTCTACTATGAATATATAATATTAATGTGGCTCCCAGGTCCTTTTTGCTTCAAGTCCCCTTATTCATTTCAAAACCATTTATCAAGTGGTAACCAAATGCCAGGCTCTGTGCTCTAGGTGGTCTCTGCTCTCAAGGGTGACAGGCTTGTCGGGAAGGACACATGTTCAGACGCAACTGCTGCAGCAGCGCAGTCAGGCTCCGTAGGGGCGGACACAGCCCTGTTCCCGGGACGGAGGCTCACGCTGTCCCTGTAGAGAGTAGTGATCTCGTAAGGGTCGAGTTGCTCTAGTCGCTTAGGGATGGAAGAGCCCTGTGAACTCACACCTGCGCCTGCCCTCTGTGGCATCTCCTGTGCCCCCTTTCCAGAACCCCCAAGGGGCTTGGCGCATTTCAGAAAGCACTGATACAAGCCATCTTTGCCCACCTTCTCTCCTATCAATAACAGTTTTAGTCTGACTTCAGATTGAAAAGAATTTATCAGAAGAACATTCATTCGGTTAAGAAACACGTTTTTATTTAATTGACATTATACACAGGGGAACTTTTACCACATGGGGCCTCAGAGAACGAATGACTTAAATTAATTTTGCTTTCATACTTCTTAAGATTTAGGACATTGGATTTTAGATTCCAAACGCACTCAGAGGTCATTTAGCTCATGGCCCGTATTTTATTGCTGAAGACTGAGGCCCAGAGAGGGGAAGGGACCCAAGCATGGATACTCACTAGTTAATGGCCCCGTTATGATCAAAATCCAGACGAGCCAGCACCGAGAACAGCACTCTTTGTACTGAATACCACACTGCCGCAACAGACTTCCTCTCTAACCTAATGCCATGGCCGTTTCAACACTGTGGCCAGGGTTACAGACTGTTCTGTTACTCCGACTTACCTCATGAAACCCAAGAAAACTCTTCAGTTGCCCCTTGGCTCCCTGCCACGTGTTGCTGTTTAGCTTTGCCAATAATACTTGGCAATTAGAGAGGGTAGTGGGCAGTGATGTGCTGTCTTGGGGAGCTTTTACTAGTATGTAGTCATGGGAGAGCAGAAGTCAGAAAATTCTGTTCTGACCTCTTCAACAGAGGTACGATCATCGTACGTGAAGGTGCTTTACCATCGTCACTCAGGTTTTCACGGATTCTAATTCCACAGGATTCCATGTGTATTGCAGTACATACTGCATTTCTAAGCTGTTCTTGCCCTAGCGTCTCAAATACCTTAGAAGTCATCTCTAGCCAAGTCCCCCTACAGATGCCCTGCCAAGGGGCCCACAAGTCTCTATTAGCCTCCTTCCTTTAAGGGTGAGTAACTCCAAATGACCACAAAGCCCATTTCCAGCAAATGCTTCAAAATTCTTCCTAAATCCAGCCCCAATTTACTTCTCTGTGCAGTTCTCATTTTTCTGCCTAGAATTACCTTAAGTCAACCCAACACATATTTGAAAGTTTTTCGGTTATTTGAAGACAGGCTATTCAGTATGTTTTCTCTAGGCTAGACATTTATATCTTCAAATATTTACCCTAAAAAATAGTTTTTGATGCTGT
Source organism: Molossus molossus (assembly GCF_014108415.1). Classification (NCBI taxonomy): domain Eukaryota; kingdom Metazoa; phylum Chordata; class Mammalia; order Chiroptera; family Molossidae; genus Molossus; species Molossus molossus. The sequence goes on along the minus strand of NW_023425399.1, from coordinate 103,323,598 downwards.
GACTTTCCAGTGTGTTCTCTCCAGTGTATAAATGATGCTTTTCTCTTTCTGGGACCTTTTAGTATGTAGAATCTCAAGCTGAATTATCAGGGTAGATGAGGAAGGATCTATCACCAAACCTTCTAGTATTAGGATATACTAGCTCAGTGCTGGGTATATTCTATCTTCATTAAAGGCCACTTAAAAAGATCCTATTAGTTATTTCTGATGACCTCATCACCCTGCTAACAAATATTGAACTTGTAATCAGCTGAAATCCATACGCCACACATCTCTCATCTGTCCTCATGCACTTTTTGCTGTGCCAGAAAAACTTCACAGACCACCTTTGAACTGCATGCTTTAGCCTTCAGTCTGTTTCTAGCCTCAAGTTGTCTTTAGGTTCTCATTCAGCCACATGTTCTGCCAGCTCTGTTATTGGCAAATGTGATGGGTGTCGTTGATGCCCACACCAAAGCCACGCGTGAACATGTTGACCAGGGAGGACAGAGAGCCGGAAGCCTGAGGTTCAACACTGCAGACATTCTCTCTGTAGTCACATCATCCCCTGCTCTTTGAGTTTAATATTTCTACCAGTTATGTCCACTTAACTGCTCTTTCATGCAGTCCGTCTTTGCTTATTTTTCCTGTAGCATTATCATAAGACATGGGGCGTACAGCATTCCCATGAATGAGGAAATGAGATTTGTCCAGAAAGACTAGTTCTTGGTGGAGCCAAACAGTTTGAGAGGTCATCGCCTCTATTTCAGAGCACTTCGGACTGTCTTTTACACAGCCTGTTGTAAACCTTCACCCACCATCTGAGTCATCGGTTTCATCTTTCTATAGCTACTGTGTTGTCTTTTCTTCAGTAAGACATTTGCCTACCTCTTGTCTTCCACATTTTGCAAATATTTCTGAGGGCAGATTAACATCCTCCATTGAAAAATTTTAACTGTATCAATGAGGTACTTTATTTTAAGAAAATGTTAAAATAATATTCAACAAAGAAACAATGACTTAAATTCTCTATTCTTAAAAAATTTTCCCACCTTTATTGAGAAATCATTGACATCTAACATAGGTAAGTTTAAGGTATACGACATGATGATTTGATGCCCATGCGTATTGTGACCTGATTACCACAGTAAGGTTAGTTGTGCCTCCATTCCCTCACATAATTACTTCTTTGTGGGTTGCCATCCCTGCTGTTCATTAGCTCCTCAGAACTTACTCATCTTGTAACGAAATTTTTACCCTTCAACCAGCATCTCCCCATTTTCCCCACCTGGCCCTGCCCCAGTGACTTTTATTTTGTTGCGGTTTTTCTTGTTGTTTTTGTTCTGATTCTACATATAACTGAGAACATACAGTATTTGTCTTTCTCTGACTTAAAAAATCCTCTTAACCATGGATTAGTTACAACAGCATCAGAATCTTTGGGCTCACCATTTGATATTTATGCTTTAATTCAAACAAAAGTCAAGAGCTTTGGAGTGTGACCCCAGCGGCGTGGCCATTTCCACTCTATTAGCAGCCCCCAAGACACGTGGTTGGGACATGGTGGTGCTCAGATCTCACGGTACTGGGTCCACGCTAGGTACATCCCCTTCTTTCCCCCCAACACCCATTGTACTAGAATTCAGGCCCTCTGACCTTTAGAAACAAGACAGTCTGCATTGGACCATCACACCCCAAAATCAATCTTTATTTTCCAGGACAAACCAAGCCTCATTTTCTTATTTTTTCCAAAACCTTGTATCATGAACTTTAAATAAAAACAAAAACTTGTCTTCCCCATTTTTAAAATATAAAAATATACTTAAAACAGACTATGACCCATCATAGTTTTACTTGCTTTCTTCTTAAATAATAGAGGGAAAAGCAAGTAGACCCTTTTAATAGCACGGTCACCATTTTATTTTTTAATTGAACTTTTATTAGGAACAAAGACACAGTGCTAAACCATCTATCATTTAAAAATGACACAACCTTGCATTTTAAAAAATAACATTATCCTTGCTTTTTTGTTAATTTTTTTTTATTGATTTTAGAGAGAGAGAAAGGGAGAGGGAGAGAGAGACAGAAATATTGATGAGAGAAAACATCGATTGGCTGCCTCCTGCATGCCCCCGATGGGGGATTGCGCCCACAACCTGGGCATGTGCTCTGACCGGGAATTGAACCGGCAACCTCTTGGTGCATGGGTCGATGCTCAGTCACTGAGCCACACCAGTCGGGCATTACCCTTGTTTTTTTAAGAAAGATTTGGGGTAGAGGGGTAATATATATTGTATATGTTAGAAAATACACAGATGTTTATTCACTCATTCTGTGCCTCAGATCCTTTGTGGGATACATAAGTGTCTCTGGTCCTCCAGACCTTTTTCTCTGGGAAAGTGATAACTCAGGTATGTGCCTACCCATAATGGATTATTAAGTGACCTCAGAAGCCATTCAGAAAAGGGTGGACATTGGAGTCTGTGTAGGATTTTGACCAGAAGAGACAGATTAGAAAGGGCATTACAGAGCCGTAGATAAACATGATTTTTAAGAATGCAGACAATATAGGCTCTTTTGTGTCCAGATGGAGGTAACATTGCCGGATGGTACCAGCCCCTGCAGTGTCCAGCCAGCGCTGTCCTGGGCGGAGTGCCCCTCCTTGGCCCCCTCCAACAATTGGCTCGGATATTTTACATGAGAGTCCACAGGAAGAGCAAGTTCTCGTGTATATTTTTTACATCCAGATTAAATTAACTCATGGAACTTTCCACCCTTAGGAATTAAAGTAGCAGCTCATGAAGTAATTCAGTTAGGTCATTCATACCAAAACAGAAAATGCTAGAGCAACTTGGCACTGTATAAAAGCCCAGAGTAGGCCTTGGCCATTTTATATTTTTTCAAAATCTGTGGTCGTTGTGTTATTTCAGCTTTTATTGTAGCTGTAAATTTTTTAAATCAAAAGTATCTTAATTGCTTAGAAAACAGAAGTGTAAAATGGGTTCAAAATAAGAAGAGGGTTTAGGCAAAGCCGCGTTCGGAGTGAAAACCTAAAAACAAAAAGCTTTGACCGCATTTAACCACATTTCTGAAAGGCGAGGACTGTACCTAATTGGTTGACATTCACAGTCGTGCATAATTATAGCTTCCATAAATTGTCTTAAACTCTGAAGTTGAGTTTAACCACAAGGTCTGTCCAATATTAGTTAAATGACATCTTCGGGGAAGCATTGTCCTGATACAATAGCCACGTTCATTTGCAAGCGGGGAATTGGGCATGTTGTCCAAAACCAAGGGACTGAGTTGCCATGTTCTAACTTCTCGTTTGCGTTCTCCGTTCTGCTCACAGAGGGTCTCGTTCGGAGCTGCAAGTGTGTGAGAGGTACTGGAGAATGGTAGTCTCTGGGTAATGTTTCTGTAAGCTGCCCAGATTCCCCCGTGTAGTCTCGATGGGAAACAGCTGGTTTTTGTTTAAAAAGCTGTTTGGTGAAATGTCTGAATCTTGAGGTGCAGAACTGAGGTCATCAGTGCAGCAGGTGCTCAGGAACAAGTGGGCTAGGCCCTGGGGACCGCCGGCCCTGTCACCTTCTGCAGGGTGCTTCCTGGCAGCGGAAGTGTTGAAGTCGGCACCTTCATTTAGGACACACAGATAGAAGTAAGTAATCGCATTAGCGAGGCGATTCAAAGTTGAGTATCTTTGAACACAGCCAGCCCTTGAGTAAACAATTAGCTCAGTATGAAAGAAATCAAAATGGTCATTTCCCTCACCGGGTTTCAAATGCAAAAGTCTAAGGCCTTCGCTTCCATTAGATATTATAAGAGCTTGAATTTTCTCTTTAAATACACCAACAGTAAAAGAACCACAATTTCAAATAAGTAGTCCCATAACCTAGTGTGTTTCTGAGTTTATGGATGCCATCTAAGCAAAGGGAGAAAAGAAACCTGAGTTGGCAAGACCGGCACCGCGGCCGTTTTGGAAAACAGCAAAGAAACATGTGGAATCGCTACAGTCCCGGGCACGTCAGATGTCCGCCAGTCCGAAGATGAAAGGAAACAGCCTCCTCCCCGGGGGGCTGGAGGTTATTAGCAGCTGTTTATCCAGTCGGGAATAGAGATTAACATTGTAATTTTTTTTTTAAGAACTAGAAGAAAATTTGTTTGGGAAGTTGGCTCTTCATATCAAGTCACTGTGCATTGCCAAAAAAAACTTCCTTTCTCAGAACTCATGTACTCAAGTTGAGCAATGTTATGATTCTCTGAGAAACTGGATTACCAAAAATCCGTCTCCATTAGAGAGAGCAGGGAAGGGGCGGCGTGGCCGGACTCCGCCAGCTTCGGCTTCGCTGCGCTCCGGATGTGAGGCTGGCTGTTTGCTCCGGTACCTGCCCCCAGCCTGCCTCTGAACGGGGCGCTCGGCACCCGCCCCGCCCCTTCCCCGACTTAATCTCTGCCACTCCGAGACGTACGCAGATGGAGTTTGCCTATGCCTACTGCTTGTAAAATGCCTTTTCGTGACATGTTGGGGAAGCCGCTTAGCACTCTGTGGAGCTTGATTCAAAAAAAAAAAAAAAAAAGAGTTGGATATTGGTATTCTTTCCCTGATTTAATGCTACTCTTAATGTCATTTTCTTTTATTAAATCCTTTCTTTTGCTTTTGATCTTCTTTATAGCAGAGCCACTGGTCATATGGAAACTATTATTGGGAGATGAAAGACTTCATTGCAGTTAAATAAGAGTGAATCATTTGGGCCAATAACACACACGCTCGGTGAGGTTCCGTTGGTGTCCGAATGCCCTGTGTGGTTCACTTTGTAGCAAAGCCACTGAGGTTTATACAGAGATTTACGAAAACCGGCCTTTTGTCTGAAATACGTGGTCTGACGATATGAAAACATTAATATGCAGTTCTTAGCTGCTTATACATATACGATCTAAATAATGCCACTCTTCAGTTTAAAATTGAGACTTTCATTTAAAGTTGAGAGTCTTTTAATTAATGTTAAATGTCAATTTTTTCCAAATAATATGTAGATAATCTGTATCAAAATTCTACCCATCATGTGACAAGTATCCAAAGTTCAACTTCTTCTTAGTAGTGTCTGGCTTTCAGTCTGATATGATCTCACCATCCTGTAAAGTGCTTTGTGACCTTGTTTTCTTTTATGACATTCATCTTATTTTGCCTTATATAGTAATTATGTTAGCCCACCATTAAGATGAGAGCCTTTAAAGTAATAGTTATGTCTTTTATCATTTTTTCCTGAAAATGCCTAAATAGAGCCATGCATATCGTAGACATCCAAAAGGCATCTGTTGGGTTACATGAAATGTTTATTATTTGATAGAAACATGCTAAATGTATAGTCAACAATATCGGAAGGTGTTTGATTTCATAAATAGTGTCACAGACACATGCCATTTGTGTCATCATTTACTATTAGGAAGCATCTGATTGCACATGTAATACTATAGTCCTGTAACAGTGGCCTCTACCCCCCAGTGCCTGCATCTCAAGACAAGTATAGGCTTTGTGAACAGCAGCAAAACAGTTGTTGAAGTGTAAGCCCTGCCACATTAAACAGTGTCCTTGAGTGTGTGTGTTATGGATGGGGTTCAAAATGGATGGTCAGGAGAGAGCCCTGTCCATGCTCAGCAAAATGACGAGAGTTCTGGAGATCCAAACAGTCCAGGAAGGGTTTAGAATACGGTGATCTGTGGGACCAACCAAAGAGAAGTGGCCAGTGAGTTGTGCAGAGCGAGCCAGCCCTGGGAGACAGAGCCCGGAGGGCCCTGCTCAAGCCTCCGCATGTGAGAGTGAACACAGCAGAGGAGAGGTCATGAGTAGGTAGCTGAAGATTAACTTTAAGGAATTTAATAATAGGAGGTACCTACAAGGCCTGGCCCTCAGGTGTCCAGGTGAAGGTCGCAGAAGTATAGGTATTGATCTTAGACTTGATCCACAGAAGAAGGAAAACCCATGCTGCAACCTTGATATGCAAGGGACCAAGTGATGAGCGGGGAATATGGCATTTAACAGGTTAGTATTTAGAAAGTAATTGGGAAGAAAGGTTTCATTTGTTTAGGTAAGGGTCTTTACACTTCCACTTCCTTTTCAAGTATTTTACAATAAGCTTGTTACTTGGATAATAAGAAAAGCATTTTAAAAACAAAGGCCATCTCTGGCTGGTTTGGCTCCGCAGTTAGAGCGTCAGCTTGCGGACCAGAGAGTCCTGGGTTCGGTTCCCACTTGGGGCATGTACTTTGGTTGCAGTTTGTCCCCAGCCCCATTGGGGTTGTGTGGGTGGCAACCAGTCAGTGTGTTCCTCTTTCATCGATGTTTCTCTCTCTCTTCCTTCTCTCCCTCCCGCTCTATCTGAAGATAAAAGCAAAAATGTCCATGGGTGAGGATAAAAACAAAAAACAAGAAAACAAAGGCCTGTTAGGTAAGGCTAAATCCCTGGTGACTGGCCTCGGGACTGGCCGCTGGGCGCTTTGTGTGGAAACCGTCCAAGTGATCAGTACTCACATGTGTGCTCGCACTGCAGGGATCTGAAAGTGCACACAAGTGTTCACCCTACACAAAGAAACTACCTACAACTAATTGCAGAAGTGCACCATAATCTGTGGGCTAGATGGGCTTCTTCACTGGGCATGGGCCAACTTTAGTTCCCTGCGTATTAACCTGTATGTAGAGCAGGGGAGGGACGTCGATAGCCACCCCTCGCAGTACCTTCTTGGTGGGTGCATCCAGGTACGGTTTCCCCGTAGGAAAGTGCTGTAGAAAACTGGGGGCAAAGGGTGGAGATACAGAGGAGAGAAATGAAACAGCTTTAATAGATGGAACTTATGATTTAAGATTAAAAAAAAGGTGAACTGAAATCAGATAACAGCCATTTGCATCTCTCAAACTAGATCACAGAATCATTCCTTTTAACCATTTCAGTGGACATCATGGGAGTTTCAGCCTAGCTGATCACATGCCTGGTCAGCACTGCCGAGATTAAAGTCATTTAGATCATGTTTAAATTCTCTTGAAAATTATTTTGTCATCTGGAAAAAATAAGCATTAATTTCATCTCCAAGAATTGCCCAATAAGGTATTACCTTAAGTTTCAGGCTAAGTGGAAGTGAAGCTATGAGATTTTGTGGGGGTGGTGGTGGGATAGATGTTCTTAAGACATTTAGGAAGTCTTCTCCAAGTAAACATTTCCCAAGAATGAAAATCCAAACAAAAGAATTGAATCCAGATCTGACTTTCGTGAAAAACCCTTCAAATGTGTAATCCCATGAATTAAAAATAATACACTCTCATAATTTTTTAAATGAGGGAAAGTGGAAATCATATTTGTGGTTGAAAGGTATCCTGGATGTTAGGACTTTCTCATAAGAAAGTGCCAGTTATTAGAGGTGGGTCTTGTTTTCTACGGAGTCTCCGTGCCCCTGGTGCTGGTTCTCATGGTGTCTGTCCGGCTGCCTTCCCTGAGCGTCCAGGTTCCCACCAGTGGCTCTCACAGAGTGTGCATGACCACTTCCCACCTCTTTAAAAGATCCATTTTTGGATTCAGCTGTATTTTACACATTTGGAAAAATAAGTTTGCTCTCCTCTAATATGACAGAGATGTGGCGATATAATTGGAAGTGAAATGTAGCACTCGACAACTGTCATGTATAATTGATATTTCACGGGGAGATTACAGTTACAGACACCAAAACTGTTTTCTGTGTCAATGGGTGTCTAATTACAGGCGAAGCCCATCCACTTTTTGTGTGTGAATATGGCAAAACAAGAAGATAAAGAGAAGAGAGAAAAAGTAAAAGCTCCCAGGACCTTTTTCTTTGTCCAATTCTTGGTAAAAATCTTCTTTTTAAAAATCACTTATGTCAAAAGAAAAATTTGGAACCAAATGCCATTAATAACAAACTTCCATTTTGATGATACCAAAATGTTTCTAACGGCCTAGAAACTGAGGACAAGTGTCCTGAATGTCCCGCCCTGCACTCTTTTAGAAGGGTTGTGGGGGAAGAAGGAGCCGAGGTCTGCAAGCCTGTTCGGAGCAGTATCTCTGGAGATAACATTAACAGGGATTGAATAACTGCCAAATGAAATTTAATACGTTTTCCCATCCATGAACTAGGCTCTTAAATACAACAGAATAATCACTTTCACAATACTCCCTGGAAACAAAGACAGCAGAGGCACTGAACGTGTGTGAGCGCGTGTGTGTGTGTGTGTGGTTAGCTCGAGGATCGGGAGAAGGGTATTTGCCAGGGTGCCGTGTGCACCCCCACGCACAGCAGCCTTGCCAACAGCCACCTCATTTGAAGCTGCATATCTTCTAAATCTGTTTATGTTGCAGGAGTTGGGGCACATATTAAATTTTGTAATTTAGTTAGGCATCATGGCCTTGGCCTGAGTTGGTGAACCATGAGGTTTTTTCCTCTATAATAAAACCAAGATGATTTTCACATCCGTATCTGTAGCTACACACACACACACACACACATAAATGCACAGTTTTAAAACAAGAGCTCCAGGGTGCACACCCCTTTGTCCCTTAAATCTCTATGGGGGGCAGAAGTAGGTTTACAGCGGTGAGTACACAAAACACAGGCTTGATTCTTGTATTATTTATTAATTGTATTATTTTCCATACACGCAACTGTAAAGCTACTTTTGCCTCACCTTGTATGTATACCCAAGCAAATTGTTCAGTAGCACACGTTTTCTGAGTTCGAAATGTGTTTTAGTTCTCTAACTGGATGTTCACGAAGTCACCCCTTCTGGCCTTAGCTTTCTTCTCTGTCAAATGAGGGATTTGGCTTAACTGGTTTCTAAGTCTCTCCAAACCCTTAAACTATATATTATGATTAAAAAGTGCTTCTGATATATCAGTCTTTTCCTCAGAAAGTAAGGTCATTTAAAATGTACGGTGCTTACAGATTCAAAAGAAGTAATGCGCTTCTCAAGTTATTTAATTATTCCCAATGAGAAATATAACACGGGAGAATTTAAATAGTTGTATCGCGATTTGAATATGACTTGAGCTGAGATGAAATGTAACTTAGATATTAGCGCCTACCAGCCGCGGTCTGCGGGGCCTGCAGAAGGGGCAGGCATGTTGAGATCACATGCTCTGGGTTCCTCCTCTTTACCCTTTGTTGCTTATTGGATCACAAATGGGGACCCCTGACCCTAGGGGGCTCGTTCAAAGGCTGGCCCGTGTCTGCTTCAGAATAGCTGGGCCATCAGAGATCTCGGCATTCTGAGTTCAGAAATACTAAGAGGGAGTTAGCAGCAGGTCCGGAGCCTGAAAGAATGTCCCTCGAGGTACATGCAGGGAGAGTCCAGGATGGAGCATGAGGGGCAGAAGCCAAAGCGAGACAGAGGCACCAGCCCAGGGAGGCGATAGACGAGGGACGAGGAGTGGCCTGGGTCCTGAGAGCTCTCCGGGTCCAAAGCCTAGATTACAGAACCCTCATGATAAATCTTTTGTTTACATTTAATTTATTGGGGTGACACTGGTTAGTGAAATTATATAGGTTTCAGGTGTACAAACCTAAAATGCATCATCTGTATATTGCGCTGTGTGTTCGCCACCCCAAGTGAGGTCTCCTGTCACTATTTATCCCCCTCTTCCACCTCCCCGCAGCCCCGTTCCTTCTGGTAGTCACCATGCTGTCGTCTGTGTATGAGTTTCGGGGTTTTTTTTGTTTGTTTGTTTAATCCCTTCACCTTTGTCACCCAGCCCCCCAGCCCGCTCCCCCCATAGCTGCCATCTGAGCACTTGAATGAGGCTCTGGTTCTTACTATTAAAACTGCCACCTCAATTGATCAGAGCACAGAAATCTTACAAAGATCACTATAAGCTCCGCAAGGACAGGGGCCACCTCAAGGTTCCTCACCGTTGTGTCCCCAGCACCTCACAGAATGACAAGCATGGGCTAGATTAGTAAATATTTGTTGAATTAATAAACGTACACTTTGATCAGTCAATTAATGGTTATGGAATATTTTTTAGATTTAGTTCTGTCTCTTGGTTTTAGCATAAATACATCTAAAACCACATTGTATGCGACTGTAAGAAGGCTCTTAAAGACTGCAAAAAAGTTATAATCAGTATTAATAAAATGAACTGTTTTCATAGGCTGGCTTTTAACTTTAAACTATTGTTTTTCTAGGTAAAAGGGTTATCAAAATAGGGCTTTCATGAAGTATGAATTTTCTTTTAAAAAAGCACCTCCCTTAGAACCTAACTGTAGGTTGAAGACGTCTGCTTTTTCCCAGTTACATTGTTACATGTTTATTACACGGAATGCTGACTGTGTCTGCACAGGTAGCAGACTGGTTGGTCCGTCTGTTTCTGGGTTATCCTCGTGATGGATTTGTGCTGGCCATCCACTGCCTTTCTTTCCTTGTCTTCTATGGAACCAGAAATAATGTTTCTGAAGGAGTGGTAAATAGGACATGCTGTTGTGGTCAAGGAAACATGCAGAGCAAAGCTAACTCTTCAGATTACAATATCGTTTGACAGCCAGAGGCATTGGAGTTGATCCTGGAGAAGCGAGCTCATTACCACATGGATTTGGACCTGTCACCAGGCATTTGTTTGACCTGGAATACACAGAGTTTACCAGGGAGGTCTTAGAACATTCAAGACAACTTTGTCCCCAACTTCCTTTGTGGAAGAGTATTGATGTATTACTTGATATGATCTATAGAAAAAAATATAAAATTTGGTAACATGTATGGCTGAAATCTAAACAAAAACACAGAATTTTTTAAAAAAAATGTTTTTATTGGTTTTTTTAGAGAGAGCAATAGAAATATCATATGAGAGAGAAACATCAATTGGCCGCCTCCTACATGCCGTCGACTGGGGATTGAGCCCGCAACCCTGGCATGTGCCCTGACTGGGAATTGAGCTGAGACCTCTCAGTCCATGGGACGACGATGCTCAATCCACACCGGCCGGGCAGAACAACTATATTTTCAAACTTTATAGTAATATCATGTAAGACTTCACTGTCATTATGCAGGGCAAAGATTTAAAATCAAATGGATATGAACAAAGCAGAGACAAAGGTGCAAAGATGATCTGAAGTGAAGGTAACTTGAGTTCTGAGGGTTCTTGAAGTACATAGACCCTTGTTGTTATGTACCATGCAAGTATTTTCAGTCAGAGTATAGAACAATGTCGGTAATTATTATGTACCAGTAGTTTTGCATATTGCTTCTTATTACAATAAACATGGGACTTATTCTCTAAAACTTTTAGTATTATTTTCTCCATTTTGGATTTGACTAACTTACCTGCGGTTATACAGCTATTAAAGAAACCAATTACACTTGGAATCTAGATATTGTTGACTCTCACTATTGTATTCTTTTCACTCACTCACACTGGCTTTCATAATAGTCAAGACAAAGAGAATATAAGGGTAATTGATTGTGAGTTCTTTTTTCCTGTTGTAGAAACTAATCTCAGTGTGATCCAGAGGGGAAAACAGAAATCGCAAGATCATTGTCAGAATATGTTTTAAGTGAAAAGCAAAGTATTAACCTTAAATTACATTGTAGAGGCCTACAAAGAAGGCTTGAAAGTTTTAATAGCGTGATCCTAAAGCAAGGACTGTACGTCTCCACTATGCTCAGATCTGTGGTCACCTTCAGTGAGCCCAACTTAGAATCATTTTTTGTGGAAATCCAAGAAATTAAGTCCACTGGGAATACCAATACATATGAATCAGCACCGAGCTAATTATTTAGGTTAACATTGATTGACAGACTTAAAAAGCGACCATTTGATCAAGGCCTGTAAAATTCATGCTTACAAGTTGACATCTTAGACTGAAAGGATAGTCATCGATGGGTCTATCTGGGAAATGCACAAATATAAAAATGACAAATCAAAACCTGAATGGAAAATAGCTATCAGCCTTTGTTTGGAAGGAAAAAGAAAAACAGACCAGCAGTGAGTGAGAAGTGGCCGGAGGAGCTGTGGGCACGGTCTGCTGGTAGGAACCGGCTCGGGGAAGGGTGAAGGCGGGAGGGGCGTGGCAGTGTGCCAGGTGTGAGAGCAGGGCTGGCACCTGGAACTCCAGACCTGCCACCAGAACCAGCGGGTGGGCTGTCCAAGGGACCGACCTGGGGTAAAGGTGGAATGGACTGCTTTGCGAGATGACCAGGGTCTCAGTGCATTTGCTACACACGCTAGATACTAAGTAACCGCCATTCAGAATGGGCCAGAAGGAGACACAGGCACATGGGTGGCAGACACACAGGGCTCCTCAGATCTCTCAGCTGCAACATTCAGCTATACTTCCTGATGTGCATGAGTCTTTGAATCCTGTACCATTCTTGCTGTACTTCAAATCTGAGCAATTAGTGTGATTTATATGATTCTTCCTCCTGCCTCTGAATGATTTTCTTCTGTATTGTTCTGGAGTCTAAAGGTAATAACTTCACACTAGGCTGCCTTTAGCTAGCATGTGCTCTGTTCAGTTCTGTGAATGGTGCTGCTGGCTGTTCCGATTCTTATTGTTGTTGCATTCCTTGGAAATACTCTTTCTAAACATTTGGTAGCAAAAGAGTAAAGATTCTCCTTTGTGGCTTTATGTTTCGGATTGGAAAAAATTCAGGTTTTCTATTTATAGCAGTCTAAATTCATGGATAAATATTTTCATTGTTAGACTCATTGTCCTATGTAAATGTTCACCCAACAACAAGCTAAGAAAATAACTCGTTGGAAATGCAAACGAAAATGCAACTACTGAGGTTCCTCGTGGTCTGCAAAAGCTTAATGGTTCTGCTTTAAGGCGCACGCTACAAAGCCAGCGGCCGCTGTCTCGGTGCACGCGTCCACCCTCTCTGGGCCTGGAGCAGGTAGTAGTAGTTAATAAAAAGCTCAGCAGTCGTGTTTTCAGACCACGTCATCATGCTGTACTCTATAATTTTATTCTTGGAAGCATAAAGAGTGTTTACAATATGGTGTCTTCCTAGGATCAGAATAGTGGGGGAAAATGGAAAAATGTCCAAGCATCTTTGCATGGCAATGATGGCATTACTGGTGTGTTTAATAAAACCTTTATTGGTACATTTTCCGGTGTGGTGGCATTGGCAGAAACGGTCCCCCTTTGGGTTTGGAACTCAGCAGCTGATGAAACACAGTAAACATTAATTTGGAATGGGCTGCCAGCTTTGGAAAGCCAGGTGACATTTTATTATATTTGTACCAAGCAGGGGCTGCGTCCCATACTGCTGCAGCTTCCGCCGTCAGAGGCTTAGCTGGCATTATGGAAAAAAAATGGCAGGCCTGAGAATCTTATCCCCTGAAATGAAAGTCGAATGCCAAATTGAAATTCCTGTAGGATTTCCGATAGCAATGGGGGAATTGAGAAGCCCACAATTAAGCATATGGGCATTAAGATAATTGTCAGATCTGTTGGCGGACATGATAGAAGACAGATGGGTACGAATCAGTGCGCTCCGCTGCAGCACCCTGGGAGACAATTTGACGTTTTACCTGCCTGAGCTGCTCTGCCATATTTGTCACTGAATGTACAGCCCAGCATCTTGCTGAGTGTTAAGTGGTTTTGCAGGGCACTCGAGGTGCATGTGCGATCCTGCAGCGCCCTCTAGTGAAATGCATTTGGGAGTTTTGTTTTTCAAAGGCCAGTTTTCCTTCATCGGGTCCTTGGCCATCCCAGGAAACAGCTGTCTCACCTCTGGTTCCCACTCAATTCTATGGTTCCTCTCACCTTGCAGGTCGGGGCCCATCGTGAAGACGGCGTGGCCCTGAGAGGCAGCCATTCTCTCGTGCCAAACCAGGTTCCGGTCCCACAGCTTCCTGTCCAGTCTGCCACGTCCCCTGATTTGAACCCGCCGCAGGACCCTTACAGAGGTGGGTCCCACAGAGGCACTCTGACCTCGCCCCAGCAGCAGCTGGTATTGATCCCAGCTCCCTTGGCGTTCATCCCTCAGGGAGCTTTGGTTGAAAGATCATAAGTAGACGGGGAAGTGTTCAGAACACAGCCAGCTAGGTGTGTTTCTGCAGTAGCTGCTTTCCTCGGACATCCCTGAGATCTGGTACTATGTCAGCAGGGAATGAGACAGTGCGCTGATGAGAGGAAATTTTATTTTAGCTATTTCCACATTTTACTCATTCAGGTCCTCTAATGTGGTTAGTGGTCGCCTGAAAAATGCCATTTCCAAATGAATAGGAAGGAAGAAGGCTGTGTTCTTTGTTGAAGGTCGAAGGAAATATAGGTACATTTTAAGAAAGGGAACTTGGTCGGACGATCTTGGGAGTCGACTCGTCTAGCCCTGGAACAGGGCCTCGCACCACTGACCCCGGCAGTTGTGCGGCCTGTCAGGCCCCATGCTCCTGTGACTGACCGACCAGGGGACAGGAGACACTTAATCAACTTCTCATTCCCCTCGTGTTTAGAGTAGAAATGATAACACTACCGCAGGAATACATGGGAGCGTTTTTTCACCTGTTAAACATCGTCCTAATCTGGGTGTTTATTACATATGGGTATGCCGCCCTGTTTTTGTTTGAATCGTAATAATGTGGCAGATTTTTTCTTTAAAGAGGTTTTTTTTTTCCCTCTGTCCTTGATTAGTGCTTCTTTTTTTTTTTTTAATCCTCACCCAAGGACATTTTTTTCCGTTTTTTGATCAGATGGGGTGGGAGGGAGAGAGAGGAAAAGAGAGAGAGAGAGAGAGAGAAACATCGACATGAAAGGGACACATCGAGTGGCCGCCACCCACACAACCAACCAGGGCCGGGGACAAACTGCAACCGAGGTACGTGCCCTTAGCGGGAACCGAACCCGGGTCTCTCTGGACCGCAGGCCGACGCTCCAACCGCTAAGCCAAACCAGCCAGGGCAATTAGTGCTTCTTAAACCTGAAAGTGTATAAGCATGACCTGAGCTCTTGTTCTCATGCAGATTCTGACTCAGTGGGTATGGGATTCTGCATTTCTAATGGGCTCCCGGGTGGCAAGGATGCTCCCGGCCCATGGACCAAATTCTGAGTGACAGGGTTCTAGACCACAGATTATAAATAGAGGGCAACACATGCTTCTGCCTTAGAAATAAATGATTATATTAGGGTCAAGTTTATATTGTGATCTTGGAAGTCGAGCAATGAAAGAGCTAGAAATTTCTTTAGTGAGCAGCTATCTGCTTTCCATATGGACCATTTTTAAATGTGATTACTCGTGGAGGATAAGAGAAGGCTAATTTCAGGATATCATTAGGGTGTCTATTGAAGTCTTGACTGTACATATTTAGCATACTCCTCGGGAATTATATTTTAAGGACATTTTTCTATTAAATCATTGCCTATGGAAGAAACTCTCAATATAATAGCTGATATTTACTTGGGTTCTTAATCAGAACATTGAGGTGTGTGATTTTCCTGATTATGATTTTCATTGCAATTAAGTTGATGTTTTGTAGACAGTGAAATTACCATCTACTCCAAAAGATTGCAAAATAGAATTTAACCTCAGAGCCAATGCAGAGAAAACTTGTTTCTGCAGGTGCATTTTTGAAACTTCACCAGGTAGGACAAGGGAAAAAAAAGTCACAGAAGGATCACAGTTGAGCAGTATGGATTGTGTAGCTGGCGGCTCCACAGCCCTGGGTGTACGTTGTGCCCCGAGTCTTTGGCGGAAGGTCACCTGGTCTCCTTTTCGCGTAGGCATGCCGCCGGGACTGCAGGGCCAGAGCGTCTCCTCCGGCAGCTCCGAGATCAAATCCGACGACGAGGGCGATGAGAACCTGCAGGACACGAAATCCTCCGAGGACAAGAAGTTAGATGACGACAAGAAGGATATCAAATCAATTACTAGGTCAAGATCTAGGTAACAGTATATAATACTGTCGCTTCATTTAATTCCTTTATTGGACTTTGATGAAGTGAACAGAACAGGAAGAAACTATTCCGTTTTTTCCTGGCAGGTAAATCCACAGCTGAAAAGAAATTTAAAGGCCTACTCTAGAGGGACTGATGTATCGTTTCGATACCTGTGCTCTAGTGGTGGCGGAAATGTCTTTGCATTGATGAATTTGGACCCGGTGCTAATTGCACGTGGTACAAACAATTTGTAACTGATTCAAATACAAACGGTTGATTTATAAGACTATACTTATTCTATGAATTTGGTCAGAAGTATTTCTAAAATATTTCTAAAAAGAGATCTTTGTGATATTGAAAACTTGATATATATGCAACTCCATTGCTGTAATGTTTTTCTTACCTCAGAAGTGAGAAAATCTGATTTCCCAGCTTTATCCTAAACATGTTGAAAGATATATATATATGAACAACACCTAAATTGCTCATTTTTTTCCTCCTGGATACTCCCTCCTATAGAAAATACAACAGCAGGAAAACAGTGTCTCATTGGTTTTTGAGTCTTTCTCCCTGAACTTTAACTCTTGCCTGATAATCAGATGGTTTTTGAATTCCATGGCACCTGTATTCTTTATGTGAATCCCACTGGGTTGTTTAGATTTGCAAGTTAAATGTACTAAGACTACACCTTCCTTTCAAAGGCTCTTGTTCTCAAGCTCGTATCTCGTGTCCTACAGGAATTCAGAATAGCCAGCTTTTCATTTGCTTTTATAATTATTATGATAAATTTTACTACATGCCCTACCACAATTACAACAGTGGTAAAAGCTTCTAGCTTACGTCTCTCACCATCACTACGGTTTCCTTTCTCTTGGCCACACGGGAGAGAAATCCCAGGGAGGGGCTTTCTCGTGCTCGCTGTCCTCTCCCTGAGTCCAGTCAGTTCTTGGTAACTTAAGTGGTGGCCATCAGTCATGCATGTTAATGGATCCTTTGCAGTACAACATTTTAACTTGCTGTTAAGAACCTTCTTGTTTTAAAAGGTCACTCTTGTGACAGTTACTTACTCCTCCAAAACTGTGTTGTAAGGCGGTGCTTTCTAAATCTGGGCAGTGTGATTTGCATGACCAATTCTAATTAGTTATTAGCCTGAATACCTTTGAAAAACAAATCCCATTTTCAGGCCACCCTTGAAAGGGTGTGGCATGTTTGATATATAAAAATATTACCCAGCCTTTTAGACTTCCTGACGGGCTCAGCAGAAACTTGACTCCGTTCTGTTTTCACGTATGACATCCTATGTGGCCAGTGGGACGTGGGTGTGAACGAATGGTTACCTGAGTCCCCGCGTCAGCAGAGCCCTGGGTGAGGGAGGGAGGCTCAGCCACGGGAATCAGGAAGATCAGATGGCAGAGCCTTCCGACTGGCTCCGTTCAGTGGTGTGTTCACTGGCACACGTCTAGAGCAGACAGTCCCATCTGGAAGAGAGTGTAACCTTTGGGGAGAGGAGCCAAGTCTTACAGCATCTTTCTTTGGTTTCTCCCTCCTCCCCTCCCCTGCGAGTGTTCTTGGCTTACGTAGGCCATCTTTATGTGCAACATGTGCTTACAACCCAAGAATATCACTTCCATTTTTGATTAATTGGGGCTCCTCAGCCATAGTTGGTCCTTACTGCACTTTGGAAGTTACCCAGAGATTCTCCAAGGTGGAGGATTTGGAGCCATGTAGTTTACGGCAACTTCGTGAAGGGTACATTGAATTGACTGCAGCTCTGAAGTGCTGGTTAACTCCTCTGTCTCTGAACACTTCAGATTCGTGGGATTTTAACGTAGAGGCCCACCTTCATGGTTTCTTGGAGCAATGCTTACGTCTAGCTTACCATCCTTGCAGGTGTCACCTCCGTACTGTCTTTTGTAATGGAGAGCCTATTACTTTCGGTGAAGCTTACTTTGGTTTTGAGATCTCTCATGCCCCAAAAGTCTCTTGCCATATTAAATCAAACTATTCCACTTGGAGTTCTTCTTTCTGTTCTGCCTTCCTGAGACAGGACATCTCCCACGCCTCTCTTACATAATCGCCCATGAAAACTCCGAAGCCCCAACGCTATGAAACCTGCCTTATGCTATGCTTTCCAGATGGCTCTTCATTCTGTTTGCCCTCCATTCAAAAGTTCCTTCTAATGTGTCAGCATGACACCCACAAACAGAAGTCATCTTGCCTTTCCAGACTCTACAAGGTCCAACTATGCCTTTGATAAGAATCATACAGTATTTCTGTTCTCACAACCAGAGATTAGCTTTTTGGCTTCATTTGTGACTCACAGTGAGTCAGAAGCTCTAACAAGTAGGTCTTTGGTTTTGTTTGTTTCATGTAGCTCATACCAACTCAGGTGTCCCTCACTTGTGTTAGGATCATAACATCCAGAATGTTAAAGGCCATGGAGATCGTGTTTTTTTTAACATTTTTTATTTAATACATGGAGAAAATCAGACTCAAATCCATTAAGTGGAAACGAGCAAACAAAAAAAGAAAAAAGCCTTTAAAGTAAATTAATGGTGAAACCTGGACAAATGTCTTCACTCTTATTGCTCTGGTGTCTTCAATGTAGGACCTTTTTCTTAATCTTGTAGCTGCATCATGTTAATTTTGACCTATCAAAATGTTTTTGCAATCACTTATTTTCAGATGTCACAGTAGAAAAACCACTTCAGTCTAAAACTCTTTCCGAGTTGTGGGCATGCACTGTGGTTTAAGCCGGAGTGGACTCCGGCCCTAATGTAGGGACTGGGACAGCCAGCTAAGGCGACCCCAGGCTCCAGTGCGTGTGAAACTCTACTGAGGACAAGGGGTGGAAGCTTCCGTGAAAACTGGAAGAAAGCAGAAGTAATGAGACACCTTTTTTCCCCACACCATTAGAAATGTTGCGTCCCTTCTGTCCCGCAGCAATAACGACGACGAGGACCTGACACCGGAGCAGAAGGCCGAGCGCGAGAAGGAGCGGAGGATGGCCAACAACGCCCGCGAGCGCCTGCGGGTCCGCGACATCAACGAGGCTTTCAAGGAGCTCGGCCGCATGGTGCAGCTCCACCTCAAGAGTGACAAGCCCCAGACCAAGCTCCTGATCCTCCACCAGGCCGTGGCTGTCATCCTCAGCCTGGAGCAGCAGGTCCGAGGTCAGTGCAAGCCAGCGGCCCCTTGCAGCAGCCAGGGCCTCCTGGAGCGGGGCCTGTGATGGCGCCTGCCCCGCGCACACAGAACCCCGGCCAGCAGTGCTCAGAGTGATTATGTCCATTGCAGCCGCCTCCACGTCCCTCAGGCAGCTCCCCTTTCTCCTGTCACTTAGTCTCTTGTGTCCCAGACCACGGGACGCCGCGTCCCTGTGTCCTGTCCGTCATCGGAGCTTGTATTTGCTGTACCGACTCGTACAGGGTGACGTGGCCCCGCAGGTCCCCGTGCGGTGCAGCCTCTGCTCGAGCCGGAGCGAGGGAGTCTCTGCAGCGCCTGCCTGTCCCTCGCCCAGTTGTGTGAACTGAGAAAAGGGCCTCAGGAGGGCGCACGCCGCCCCTGCCCCGCCTCGGCACTAACGCGCTCTGTGCTTCGTCTCCAGAGCGGAACCTGAACCCGAAAGCCGCGTGTCTGAAAAGAAGGGAGGAAGAAAAGGTGTCCTCGGAGCCTCCCCCGCTGTCCTTGGCCGGCCCGCACCCCGGAATGGGAGACGCGTCGAATCACATGGGACAGATGTAAAGGGCAAGTGCGTTCAGCGCGGACACCGCCCCGCCCCGCCCCGGCCCGTGGCCAGAGCAGCCGCATCTCCCCGGCTTCACACGCTGCCCTTGCAAACGAGTTCAAGATAAACATTTGCTTCTGCTGCTGCAAACGTACTAATTACTTTTCCTCTTTTTTTTCTTCTCAGGTCCAAGCTGCCACATTGCTTCATTAACACAAGAGACCACTTCCTTGACAACTGTATTATCTTAAACCCACATAAACACTCTCCTTAACCCCTTTTGTTGTAATATAAGACAAGTCTGAGTAGTTATGAATCGCAGACGCAAGAGGTTTCAGCATTCCCAATTATCAAAAAACCGAAAAACAAACAAAAAAAAAAGAAAGAAAGAAAAAAGTGCAACTTGAGGGACGACTCTCTCTAACATATCATTCAGAGTGCAGAGCGGCGTGTGCGGGCCGTGGCCCGAGACTGAGCAATCTGTCCACACTGTGGAGCAATGCATTTGTGCCTAAACTTCTTTTGGAAAAAAAAAAATATAATTAATTTGTAAGTCTGAAAAAAAAATATTTAATTTAAAAATTGTAAACTTGCAATAATGAAAAAGTGTACTTCTGAAGACAACTACATGAACGTTTTTGTTGGTATTCGAGTCAGCTAGTGTTTATAATTACTGGATAGTGAAGAAGGGCAGCCCGGCTGCCCTCGTACCAAAACCAGCAAACGTCCTGATGACAAGGAAGTGATGACATTAGCCATTCCTTAGGGTAGGAGGAACAGATGGATCTTATAGACCTATGACAAATATATATATAAATATATATATAAATATATATTAAAAATTTAGTGACTATGGTAAGCTTTTGTTCATTTGTTTCAGACTTTTTTCTCCTGTAAAAAAATAGTACTGATTAACTTTTTTAAAAGAAAGATTTTACTGTAAATACGGATTTTTTTGTTTTGTTGGGGGGGGGGGGGGTCTTATTTCTGTCCCTTCTTCCCGGTTTGTTATCGTAACCTGTAGTGCCAACTCTGCTTCTGGAGGGGTGGTGCAGGATGAAATGCTGACCCTGATGTTGCTTTTCATTCATAAATAGGTAGAAAGTTGTTTCTCCAGTCTTTTGGGAACACAGGACTTAAAGTCACATCATGTGTAGATATTACAAGCAGCATTACTAAGACATGGCAAAAGGAGTTTGTCTGAATTGTAATGTTGCATTTGTGACCCTATTCTGGGATTTTCAGAGGTACAAGGTTAGAATGCTACAATGTTACCACTGTGCCTTCCAATGTTTATATCATCGGAAACATAACATAATCAAAGTGGCTGTGATTTAACAAAATGATTAAAGTGTTACCTACATGTGTAGCCGAAGTAGTGTGCAGTGAGGCGTTTCTGAATACATGGTCAGATTTTTTGGGAAAAAAAAAACACACAAAAAAACAAGTTAAAGTTCAAAAACCATCAAATGAGAAAATTGCAAGTAGTGTGAGAGCTGATTGATTTTGTTGCTTTCTTGATTTTTTTTTCAAAATGGGTTTACTAAGATGTAGATGATTTAACTGCCTCCTCCTTCGTCTAAAAAAATGCCAATATTCAATCATCATGCAGCATTATAACAAGCCTTATAAGTCCTAAAGCATTAAGTTGCACTTTCTTGAGGAGGGGTAGTGCAGTATTTCTCTGGCCAGTATGAATGAAGTTTATACTTAACATGTTTGATAGAAACATAGATCAAGCTATGGCACAGCAACTCATCAGATAGCTAGCTTTGACGTCTGGGCACAATTGAACCAACTTCCATCGTGAATCTTGATACTGATTGACTTTGGTGTATAGTGCAGTAAACAAATAGTGCTCCTAGTTAAGTATTTGTCAGCATCCTTTTGTCTCTAACTCGTTTCTATTTTTACAGCCACACAATCTTGGCATGTATTAAGAAAAAAAAATCCCTGTTCAAGTAGTTTTTTCCACCTATCAGCACTGAGTAAATGCCATAAATCCATCAAAATGGTCTAAATGTTCCATCTGTTCTCCTGTTTTGCCAGTTATATAGTAATGAAATACATTTGTAAATTTTATGCAACAAATGGCAAACGTATCATTATTTTGAAATTGTGTATGTAAAAGTTATATTTTTACACGTAGACTTGTTATTATGTGTTTTAATACATTGTATTGGTTTTTGTTTTTTTCTTTAAATTGTGTGGTTTAAAAAACGTCTCATTTAAATGAAATAGTGAGCTACAAGAATCTGAATTTTATGTTCATTTCTGAAAATGTAAGAACAAATAAGATAGTTACCACGTGGTCATCTTTTACAAACCCATAAACATTTTGATTAGCTATGTGTGTGTGTTGAAAACTGTAAATATGTTCAGTAGCGATAAAACTAAAATACTTTGATTTGTGTTGATAAGTTCCTACAATGTGGAGGTGGATTAAAACCTTAGGAGAATAGCAGAAATCAAACTTCATGACAAGTTATTTCGAGGCTTTCCTGTGAAATGTACGAACAAAGGGGCTCGGCGAAGGGCACGGAAGACAATGTATACGTTCCCCTCCTCTCGAATAATGGAAACCATGTGTATTTGCTCCCTCAGTATGTAAAGATTTCCTTTTAGTGGTACATTCTGCACTCACTTTGTATAGTCTACCAAGGCGGGTATCCCTAGGAACAATATTTTATAGGAAGCAGGTATACTTTGATCACATTCAGGACAAGTGTACAGAAGAGAATATGGTGTTTACTCTTTAGGGAACTGGAAACACTCCCTGCATTGATGTACATTTTAGGGATGGCACTTTTGATACACGTTATCATAAAGGTGCTTAATAGAGCTGATTTAAAGGTTTTCAAATCTGTAAACAAAGCAAAAAACTAAATGGTAGTTATTTGATTATTTTTTAAATTGGTGCTTTATATTTTGTTCTCAAACAGAGTAGAAGCTGCAATTTATTGTTCACCAGCTTTGATGTATTCATTACTCAGTAATGTAATACCTCTCTTGTTGAATTCCCTTTGGAAGTAAGTGGAAAACTTGCTAACAGCCACGAAAAGCTGCTCACTACTTCTTTGCTTGGTGGAGAAACATGATCTGCACCTTACCGTGTTAATTGGGTTGTATCCCCATTTAAAAAAAAAAAAGAAAAGAAAAGATGAAAGGGAATGTGGCCTTCTTAGTGTGTTTTTTCTCGTTGTTGTTTTGTAACTTATCAAGCCCAGGTAAGATATTGGTATCCTGTGCTGAATTTTTCAAATGAAATTTAGCAGAAGACAGGATTAAAGAACTAGACAAAAATGCCATCAAGGTCCATACTGCGCTATATATATGATGATCCATAGGCTGGGGATCTGTTTAAGAGACTTGGACATTAAAAGCAACTGGGAACAGTTGATCCACCTCCACATTCACGTAATTTATGAATATGCAGAGAGTTTTGCCATTTGTCTTCTGTGTAGCTGCAAGGGACACTACTGTTCACACAACTGTCAGTCCACCCAGTGACGCAACTGGTCCTGATTCAGTCTTCCGACTCCTTTTTGTTCTTTGCTGTTTTCTTATTTCTTGATTTTTTTTTTCTTTTAATTTGTGATCTTTATTTTGATGAGGGGTTCGGGGTTGGGGAGGGAGTTGAACCAAGACTTGGGGTTAAGAGGATTTTCATCTTGGATGCAACAGGCAGAATGTGATCTGTGTCCAAAAGTGAACATGAGTCAGGAATGAAACATTTTCAGCATAAACAAGCACAAAAATTTAGTCTGCTGGCTGACTGGAAAAAAAAAGTCAAGATGGAATATGATGAATTCCAACACAATGGGGCACCAAGGCCGTGAGGCCTCTCTCTTTATTTTGCTTTGGTTCTGTTTGTTTTTCCTTAGAGACATGCTCTTTCTCATGGGACTTGAAGTGGACTCACCTTCGTGCAGTGCTGGTTTCGCATCCTCATTTCAAGTATTATAGACATATGTAACGGTGAAATATATGAACTGTGGCCTTTTTCATTCTTGTTACTTGTGATGCAATTAAGTGAAGATAAGAAAAAAAAAAAAGCAGAGATTTACCATGTATCAGTGCCTGGCTTTTTGTTATAAAGCTTTGTTTGTCTAGTGCTCTTTTTGCTATAAAATAGACTGTAGTACACCCTAGTAAGAAAAAAAACTAAATTTAAAAATAAAAAATATATTTGGCTTATTTTTCGTAGGAGCAATCCTTTTATACCATGAATATTACAAAAAAAAAAAAAACTTGTCAGATTCTGAATATTTCTTCTTTGTAGATTTTTGGAATCATTATGAGTAAAAGTTTGTTACTTTATTTTACTATTTAAAAGATGTTATTTTACCATGTGTTACTGAGATGAAACTGTATGGTAGCTTTTTTGTTTGTTTTTTGTTTTGTTTTTGTTTGTTTTTGGTTTTTGTTTTTTTTGTTTTTGTTTTTTTAGTTGTAGGTCGCAGCGGGGAAATTTTTTGCGACTGTACACATAGCTGCAGCATTAAAAACTAAAAAAAAAAATTGTTAAAAAAAGAAAAAAAGGGAAAACATTAAAAAAAAAAAGATAAACAGTTACACCTTGTTTTCAATGTGTGGCTGAGTGCCTCAATTTTTTCATGTTTTTGGTGTATTTCTGATTTGTAGACGTGTCCAAACAGGTTGTGTGCTGGAGTTCCTGCAAGACAAAAACAAACCCAGCGTGGTCTAGGCCATTACCTGTTTCCCATCTGTAGTTATTCGATGAAGTCATGTACATGACCGTTCTGTAGCAATAAATGTGCCATTTTTATAAACTGTTTCTGACACTTATTTCATTTCATTTTGCATTGTCCATATAGTTCTGATTTTCTGTAAGTAAAATCACATCTATATTTCATTTTCCAAGTGTTGGAGGTATTGACAGCTTAACAAACAAAACATACCAAAAAAAAAAAAAAATCACAAAAACAAATTGAAAAGCAAAGCACATGATTGACCAAGGAAGAGATGCCCTTAATGAAAATGGAACAAGATGCATGCAAAACAGAAAGGAAACTGTCTAGAGGATTAACTAATGGAAGGAATATAGTTGCTGTGCGTGTGACTGAAGCTGTGCGTGTGAAGATCCCTGACCAGCGCCGGCACTGTTGGCTGTGCTGCAGTTTACTTGCTGAGTCAAGTCAGCCTTAACCTTGGGATCAGTTGGTCGACTGCTTGGCAGAACCTTCTCAGCTAGATCTTTGCAGTCAAAATCTAAGAGTTATTTTGTATCACTTAATATTAAGAGCTGAATCTTGTTAACCACAATTACTATTACACTGTACTTATACTTTCTCAGACTATACGCACCCCGCTACTTCTGGTTGACCTCTTTTGACTCTTAATCTAGATGTAAACAACCAGATGTTTCTTTTCTAATTTGTACAAATGGACGTGTGTCACCTGTTGTGGGAGGGGAAAAAATGTACAGATTAAACTTATTCAGTGTTATGTACTGTAAGTTAATATTTTTGTAGAATGGACATCAATCTACTTTGCAAAAGTCGGAAGCTGCTTCAGCGTTGCACGGTAGAAACGTGCGGTGTGTCTGCAGCAGGGGGCCCGCGGTGATGAGCCAGGAGGTGGTTCGCAGGATGTCTCCATTATTGCTCTTGTATTCTTTCTGATGGGGTTTAGTGACTAGTTACCTGAAAGAAAATGTTATAACACCATTTGGTTCACGTGTGAAGTGCCCTCCATAGCCAAATGTTGGAATTTTTTTCTTTTTGGTTGGAATGTTTGCAGATATTTAAATTTTATGAAATTTCCAAAGATTTTGGTTGATAACCCTCTTTTCTTCTTAATGATTTGAGATGTTCTTATGTTCCTACTGTGTGTTTTAAATATATACAAAAGAGCCACAAGCGTTTAGTCTTTTAGTATTTCATCCTATAACTACTGCTAAAAGGGGGAATGAGCGTGGGCACCACTTTGGTGAACCTTCTGTAGCCTATTAATGTGTTTTATTTCAAAGGACCACATGAAACTTTGACTTTGGTCCATTTTTCAAAAGATAATTAAATTGTGGGAGAAAGTAAAATATCTAAAAGTTAAGATCCCAATAATGTTAAAAATAAAGAATACCCTAGCCTGGCCGGTGTGGCTCAGTGGTTCAGCCTGTGTCCCAAAGGGTCGTGGGTTCGATTCCCAGTCAAAGGCACGTACCTGGGTTGCAGGTTCCATCCCTAGTGCCAGGCCAGGTGCCTTTGGGAGGCAACCAATGAGATGTGTCTCACATCAATGCCCCCCCCAACCACCCACTACCTCCCTCCTACTCTATTTAAAAATCAATGCAAAAACTATCTCAAGTGAGGATTAACAAAACACAAAAACAAAAAAAAAAGAAATGAATACCAGAGAAGTTGGAACGGAATCATTACTGGGTCCATTCATACAAGACCAAGTGAATTTTTATTCTGGGCTCTAACGATAAACCACCTTTCCCTTGACTGAAGCCTGGGACTGGGTACGCCCCTTGAGAGCACAGCGGGCGAACAAAGGAGCTAGTGTGCCGCCGACATTGCTCACCCAGGACCATACATTTACATTGCGCTTGGGACCCTTGATGCTCTGCGGGCGGGAGACCACTTCCAGTAAGGCAGGCTCTCACGTCAGGCAATACACGCACCTGCTCACCCTCAGGGCATGTTATAAAGAAACACCAGGACGGGAAGGGCAAGAGGAGCCAGTCACCCTGGTACCCCTGAGAGATCCTTTACACTGAGATGGTTGGAAGGAGACGTGGCCACAGCTGGGAGAGAAAGCCAGTGACGTCACGGGTGCATTGACGCGCAGCCCTGGAAATCTGCTGGGTGCTATGGGTGAAACAGTGAAACCCTACTGTGTGTTTCAAATACATGCAAAAGGGCCACACGCGTTTAGTCTTCTAGTGTAACATTCCATCGTATAACTACCGCTATGGGTCAAAACAAGTCAACCAGTCAGCCATTATCTGGGTACTCTTTTGAGTGCTAGACCTTAAGATTACAGAACCTTTACGTAAATATAGTAAGTATCTCTATAAAGCCTAATTATAGTTTAGGCTTTTTTTTTTCCATAGAAGGTGTATTTCTAAAGCAGTGCTTCTTAACATTTTTTAGTTGTGGGCTCTTTGAAGATGACTGAAGCCATAGGGAGAAGTACATACTTCGTTTATGGGAACATTTTTGCATGAAAGTCATATTCAGCTTTAAAGAGCTGACGGATCTCCCTAGAGTCTGGGCATAAGCCCATGTTCATGGGTCCTGGGTAAGAAAATCGGATGTAAGGTAAACTAAATAAAGGTTTATTGCTTGGAGAAGGGCAGAGAGCAGTCCCCTCCACCATGGTCCAAGTGGCCGAGCCTGCCCAGTACTGGACTGGTGTCTGGCTTCAGAGGGAAAGAGAAAGACCCTTCGTTGCAGAACGTGCGCAGGCCTCGTCCACACCTGCTACGCTGTATTGACAAGTCAACTGGCTTTGGCTTTGGCATGAAGCTTCTCTAAGAGGAAGCAGGACCCTGCCAGGTGCAAAGTGAAAATGCTCACCCAGAACCAGACCTGTCTGGAGGGCTTTGACGGGACCCGGCCCTTGGGGGAGGAACTCTTCCATTTTTGTGCAAAAACGACAGAATTTTTAAAAATAAAACAAACTTGATTTGTGTGAGGATTCATTTTACATATGTGCGTTGGGGAGTGGGTGGGGCCATTGTAAAGATGAGGAAATGAAGGCCACGTGACATGTTCAAGTCAAAACTAAAACAAGGAGCCAGTCTCCTGACTGAGCGTGATGGGTACCCCCCTGGCCACCTCCCAGGCGACAGCCTGGCTCCGCACCTCACTGGTCCTGCTCCCTCTGCCCGCCTCCAGCCGCATCCAGGTGCGTTTTTTGTTTGTTTTGTTTTTATATTTACTGTTGCCTTTTCACAGATACTTTGCAGAAGACTTTCTAAACGTCCTCGAGTCCTCATTTTCATTCGTTTTGTAGAAATTGTGAGGACACGACTAGATGTGAGAATGTTCATGCGCTGAGGGACCGCGAGCCAAACTGAAATCTGCTCTCTGGCCCACTTCTAAAATAAACCTTCTATTCTGGAATAATTTTAGATTTACAGAAAAGTTGCAAAGATAATACAGTGTTTCCATATACCCTTCACCCAGCCCCCTGTAAGGGAAGACTGTTACATAACCAGGGTATATTTGTCAAGACCAAGAATTTGACATCGGTACTGGACATTTGAATTTCATCAGTTTTCCCTGGGATCCTCTTCCTGTTCCCGAACCTAGTCCGGGGTCCGAGCTTGCTCGGGTCCGACCCGCTCCGAGCTGGCGTGTGAGCCCAGCTAGCAGAGTGGGGGTCTGCACAGTATCCCTGGTCTCAGGCCCGGGTCAGCCTCACTCCACCCCTCACGAATCCACAGCGCAGAATGGACTGACTCCTTTTACCTTCCCTCCCACTCCTCGCAGATCCACCCTCGGTGATGACGGGGCGGACAGCAAGGAGGAAGACGGGGAGGGCCAGAAGGGACATGGGGGAATTCTACAGCCCCCGTACACCCAGTCGTTTCAGGAGGGGGTCCACCTGGTTCAGCGTGAATTTTCCACGGCTGCTGGGTAGTCAGAAGCCCCGGGGAGTGAGTTCCAGGAAACAGCCCTACTTTCAGGAAGCTCATTGGAAGACAACATGAATCTGCAGGACCGACGACAGGAGTCGCCAGGAGGCAGGGACGCTGAAGCTAGGGTGTGGAGAGAGGCACAGGGCAGGCCCAGAGCAGACAGGACACTGTAAAAGCTACCTCGGGTGGGACGTGCGTCCTGACAGGGCAGGTGATGGGTCAAACGATGGCCCTGCCTCCTGGGCTGCCGGGCCTTCGCTTACAGGACCTCGCCGCCGGTAGCTTAAATCATAACGACGAGATTCCAGAGGGCGTCACCTTCCCATCCCCCAAACAACATCTGGACCCTGAGAGCCGACCTTTATTGGTCCACAGAGTTGCTCAGGGCCCTGTGGCCGAGGAGCTGTGGAAGCCGTGGTCCCTTCCCTTCAGCGACGAAGGGCCTGCGGGGCCCCGAGGCCGAGCTGCACGCGTGACGCGGGCGAGGGTGGCCGCAGCACAGCGGGCCCTCCAGTCCCCTGCTCTGGCATCCGCAGTCCCTGCCCAAGAGCCCTTTGCCACGTGCCCTCCAGAAGCCCACAACCCAAGGGCACGTGCAGGTGACCGAAACGACACATATAACCCAGGGGGGCTGAGCGGTCCAGTGAAGACTGTGGGGAAGGGCTGCCCGGGAGAATGTGGGGTGCCACCCCAGGCTGCGGGAGGGACAGGATGCCCCGGGGGAAGCCTTCATGAAGGAGGTGAATGGCTGTAGGGGTGGAAAAGGTGTGGTGTGGGGTCCAGGGCACGCCAGCTGGTGAGAGGTGTGGGCTCAGAGTCCACTGTGTCTCAGGAGGGGCCGCAGAGTCGGGTAAGCAAAGGACACCTGGAGGGACGTACCCTGTGGATGAGGCCGTGCAGAGGCTACCCTGTGGTTGACTCATTTCTACCAAGCCCTGTTCTAAAAGGCTTTTGAGATCCCACTGACAACCATTAGTACCAGGAAGGGGAGCAAAGTTTCCTTTCGCACACGCACAGTGTAAGCGGGCTGGCCGGGGCCCTAGCCTCCTGACGCCCTTCATGAGACAGGTGCCGCTGACCAAGCCACTTAACCTCCCTCGTGCCCTCCACCTGCGAGACGGGCTAGGACCGACGACTTGGAGCCAGCAGGGCAGCGAACGCGGCATGCTTC
This sequence comes from Molossus molossus, assembly GCF_014108415.1. Taxonomy (NCBI): domain Eukaryota; kingdom Metazoa; phylum Chordata; class Mammalia; order Chiroptera; family Molossidae; genus Molossus; species Molossus molossus. Next base: position 103,294,243 of record NW_023425399.1, on the reverse strand, counting down.
ACCCAGGATGGACCGACACGCAGGAAACTCACGTGCAGAGGCTGAAGGACGTGTAAGTGTTTATGCATCCAGGCTCCGGGCATGTGTTTGCAAACCCTCGCCCCTCCCCCACCCCTTCCTCGACGGCAGGAAGGGTCCCCAGAGCATGCTGCCATCTTCCCCGAATCTACTGCGACTTTCCTTTTTCTCTCGAATTGAGTGGAACACCTACCAGGCAAGCGTTAGAAACATCTACCAGGAGGATCTACCTTGTAAGGAATGTGCTCAAGCAGAGGCCCAGCCTGACAGTTCTGTGTACAGAGTGATGGTGTTTCCACGGGTGTGTATTAAGCCTCACGGCAAACCTAGGAAATCGGGGTTCTCCACACCTTAGGAGAGTGAGCAAGGCTCCGAGGCGTGGTCAGTGGAGGACCAGGGCAAAGCCATCAGGGGCAAAGGCTGACTGCCGCCAAGGCCCATGGACATGTCACCTGATGTCCCTTCTAATTCGGAATATGGCTCTGCTTGTGGGACAGCCACCCGCCACCACCCTCCCTAGCGAGGCGCCCCTGCTCTGCCCAGCGTCCGCACCCCCCACCAGACAGCGAGCACCCCAGGGGTCTGCCGTTCCTGAGCCCGGGCTCATCCCGGGCCCTTCTCTTCATCTTCAGTGGAAACACATCATTTCCATCGTCTGGATCCCCATCCACTGAAAAAGCAAACAGTTTAATAACATCTGGGGCTCACAGATCACAGAACAAAAGCAGTGTGTTGGGACCAGGAAGAAAGCAAACTTTTCCCCACAAGAACCTTCAAATCCCTTGCAGACATAAAGCCTACAAACAACTACACATGAAAAGAGAAACAACTGGAATTTTTTGAGCATTTATTTTAGACCACCACACATGCCAAAAATCATCTATCTTTGGGGGAATGGGGAGGAGGGTGTCAATGGGGTAAAAAAGGAGAAACATCTGTAACAAAATAAAATTAAAAAAAACAAAAACCAGGAAAAAAATGTATATCTCAATGAACTAAATAGTAAAGAATAGTAAAAGATAACATCTCTCTCCTCTGAAGCCACTTTCTGCTTTATTTTATTTAATCTAGACAATTCTTTCAGCCGGGTATTATTAGTCCCGTGTCACAGCTGAAGACATGGAGGCTTGGGGGAGTCAGTAGGTAAATGGCAGATGTGTCAGAGTGAAAACCAGGTCACCTGACTTCTGCTCCTGAAATGAGTCAAAACTTTGCCATGTGATGTACACGTTATAATCAATAAGCTATTTTCCCAAAAACTCGATGAGGTTTTCAGAGAAACAAGGCCCAGAGACATCAGATGACGTCGCTAAGATCACACGTCCCCTCGGTGACTAAGACGGGATGTAAGTGCAGAGACCCAGCACCCAGCTCTGCCGGCAGCGCCCCAGGCCACGGGGAAGAGGAGACAGCAGACGTCCCGGGCACACTCTCTGCCAGAAGAGCGTGGAGCTGACCAAGCCCCCTGAGCCAGCCGTGGTAACACAGATGTGGTCACTTTCCCTTCGGCAGCACCCAGAGCAGAAAGTGCCCGAGGCCAGGGAGCGAGGGAACAGCCTGGAGAAGCAGGGTTCCTCCCCATGTACCCAGGGAACTTGCAGAGAGAAGTGTTTAACTTGGTGCCTGTTCTCATCCTACTTTGAAAGGTCACTGCAGCCTGTGAGCAGACAGACGGAATGCTGATTCATTGCCCCCACTTCTGGTGAGCACGTGCTGAGTAGGTAAGGGCTGGGGGGCAAGCGATCAGGATATGACCCTCCCCTAGGAAGCTGACAATCTAGGGAAAATAAAAGACAATGGAAGGTCCAGCGTGATGCTGCGAATCCATTCTTGGAGCCCCAGGCAACTCCAAACAACGGGAGGAACAGGGTGTAGATGGGGCGGGAGGAGGCGGGCAGGGGTCTTCGTGGAGAAATGAGTGGATCAGGCCTGCATTTCAGAAGCCCCCTTTCTCCATGGGCTCGGTGAGGAAGGCCTCCTACAGCATCAAAGTCAGAGAAGGAGCCCACCCGGGGTTCACTGCCCTCACTCCCGCTCATGACGAACACTCCTCCAGCTGGCCTTGCTCTGGCCCAGGAAGACGGGGCAGGAAGGTGGGAAGCCGCAGACTCAGCAAGCTGGTGGCTTTACAGAGTGGCTGACCCAGCTCCCCCGGGACTGTTCCAGAGAAACGGGTATTAATAATGAGCTCTGTGAACTGGTTCTGCATTTAAGGGAAATGATTCTGTGATCAGATTGATGTAAAGGCTTTAACGAGCCTGTTTCCCGCAAGAAGCGGCCGGCAGAGGCAAGACAGTGACTCAAATGGTCTCTTGTAGATACTTCACCAGGAGCCAATGGCAGGCGCGCTCTGGGTGACTGGTAGTTGCTGGCAGACATCTAATTAACATAAGCAATATAAGGGGTGTGGTTGGTTGTTTCTAACTGTGCTAGAGAAAAAGGGAAAAAGAAAATGATGAACTAAGGGCTTTATTTTTTTTTAACTTAAAAAAAAATTTTTTTTTCCTTTATTGATATTTAAAGAAAGGAAGGAGAAAGTAGAGAGAGAGAGAAACATCGCTGAGAGAGAACAACAATCAGCCGCCGCCTGCATGGCCCCCACTGGGGATCGGGCCCACAACCTGGGCATGTGTCCTGACCCGGAATCGAACCGGCGACCTTGACCTCTTGGTGCCTGGGTCGACGCTCAACCACTGAGCCACACTGGCTGGGCGAACTAAGGGCTTTAAATGGCAGCTCAATGTCCGCATGAGGTGTCTCATGCTTCTTCCCGCCCGAAGGAAATTATTTCCCCAAGAACTGCCTGATTTCATTGGGAAAACAAACAAACGACCAACCCTGCAGGTGTCTGACTTACAAAGCAGACAATTTCCAACCAGAGTCTCTTTTGTTAAAGTCCGGGCATTGATTGGAAAGGAGCAGGATCTCCAGGTAGGACGGGGCCTAGCAGGGCGGGGACATTCTGAAGAAGCCGAGGCTGTGAGCTCCTGAGTCTGCCGGTGGCAGCAGCAGGGAGGGCCAGTCACCCGGCCTGTCCAAGGCCCCAGCGGGAGCCAGCGGGCTGGGAACCCAGGCAGGGGCTGATGCTTCCGTCTAAAGGAAGAATTTCTTCCTCTCTGGAAAACCTCGGTTTTTCCTCTTAGAGTCCATTCAAGTGATTGGATGAGACCCACCCAAATCATCAAGGGTAATCTTTTATTTAACGTCCACCAATTGTAGATATTAATCACATCTACAAATATCTTCACAGCATCACCTATATTCGTGTTTAATAACTGGGTGCTACAGCCTAGGCAACACCTTGACTTCAGACTTCTGACTGAAAGATACAGGTTTATATTAAGTCACCAGGTCCGTGGTAATTGGCTACAGAGCCCCAGGAAAGAAGACGAGATGCACCTGCTAGCAGGAGCGTGTGTTATGAGGCCAAGAGACTCTTCCCATGAAGCTTCTCCCAGGCAGGCGCGATGCATCAACAGGTAACCTGCCTGTTCGGTGCCACTGTAAGTCTTTTCCAAAAATGTAGTGAAAGTAGCTTATTACATTCACCGTGTGGGTTTGCAGTGCTGTGAGGATTTAAGAAAGGCTTCCCCGCAAGACGGTGGTTCTTAGCTGGGCTGTACATAGAGCCAGCTGAGAAGATCGACAGTCCCCTCCTCCCACCTCCTCCCTTCTAACTGCACCTGCCCCGGTGGGGCCGCTGGCCGGGGGTCAGGCCCCCTGTGAATGCTAACATGCAGCCGGGGCTGAGCGCCCGCTGTTCAGTCCTGTGCCCACAGGCCGGAGGGGTCACCCCGCCCAGGTGGAGGGGCAGCAGGTACGGCTGCCAGACTGAACGGGAAGTCACGTGGGTGAGCAGGGGGCGCTGGTGTCTGAGCGGTGAATGAGCACATTCTCCACCTGAGCAGGGTTCGAGGCGGCCCTTGATGAGGGCAGCTCCTGCCTACACCGCCCACGGGACCCAGCGAGAGACGCGCGTCCGTCTAAGCCCGGGGCCAGGTCAGCGGCGACAGTCTGCTGATGGTCCGCCGGTTAGTTCATCCGACTGTGAGTAGCAGAGTCAGTGAACAACAGTGGCTTAGGCAACACAGTGTACTTCTCTCGCGGGGCAGTCTGGGGCTGGTAGGACACGGCCACCACGTTGGGGACGCTGGTTCCTCTGCTCTTATGCCCACTGTGCCCAGTCCCAGGTGCTGTCGTGGCTGCCAGGCTCCGGCTGGCACGTCCCCATCCCAGCAGCAGACGGAGGGAGGGTGGAGCCTGGGCAGCCAAGGGCCGGCATCCGCTCTGGAAGCTTCCCAGCCCGTCACGTGCCCCGTGTGGAGCACACTGGTTAGAACTGGGCCGCGGCCCTGCTTCGCTCTCAGGAGGCTGCTACGCCGTCTTCATGTAAAACGCACGTGTCCCCCAAAACTCACCGATTCCGTGCAGATGGGGTGAGGAGATTTTGAAAAACCATGCTTGAGGGTCTGGATTTAAGCTGAAGTCCCACTTTTTGGAAGAAATATGTTTTCCTCACGCCCCAAAACAGCCTTTCTTCCTCCCTCCTGGTTCTCCTGGTGGCGGCCGCTGCTGGCCCGACGTCCCCAGAGCCAGCAGGGCCTGCCTGGGGGGCGGCTGCTGACTCCTGCGGTCAGAGCGAAAGCGGACGGGGCAGAGTCGTCTGCGAGCCCCTCAGTTCCCATCCCAGGTTTAAAGTGGTTCAAAAGCATAAAAATTCTGATATATTGGAAATACAGGCATCAGTCTTTTAAGTGAATCTATTGAAATTTAAATGCGATAGCAACTGAATACCCAACACCATCTCTTTAGAAAATGTTCAACAAGCTCTTATTTAACAGAAGGTGATTCTACACCAGGTTTTTCCTCCTGAAACCTAGATTTCCATTCAACTTCTGCTGCATAACTTTTACCTAATGGAACATTTTTTTTATACTTCCAAGTCTATTTATCACCCTGCCAAACACATGTGCGTCAAAAATATGTATACAATTGAAGTTTATTTTTATTTCTTGTCACCAGAATGCTCTAATAGTTTAATAAAATTATTCTGAATTGAGCTATAATGACAATTGCTATCAGTGCACAACTAAGCAAAATATCATAAACACAGTAAAAATATTGACAAATAATTATTAGACATGTAAGGTAAAAAATAAAATCAATGGGGATGCATCTCTGAATGAAATAGGTGGAGGCCCTCTTCCCCCAAAGTGTCTTCTGTGTGGGAATGAATAAGGCTGATGACTTTACTAGTAAGCGTTCAGCCCACCCCACCGTGATCTCGAGTTTGGCTTTGCGGTCGTGTGCACCGTCGTGTGCGCCGTCGTGTGCACCGGGAGCTTTCACGTGAACACCGTCTGGAAGGAGCTGCGTGGCAGCAGCGATTCTCCGTCTCTGAAGTTACCGGGGGTGGTCAGTTCTGGCCGAAAAGAACGCCTAGTCCTCTCTCAGCTGCCGGGATTAGGTCCCCCTCGCGGAGAAGAGCTCAGAGCTGGAAGCGGTCCGATTCGTGAGCAGTCTCTCACCTGGCGGTCAGAGGCCTCGCTTGGTTCGATTCTGGGGAATACGGACCAACAAGGTTTCACAGTCTCACGGAGCAACTCTCCGTAGTTGTACCTGCGACTCCGCCACTTGGGTGCCCGGCGTGTTCTCAGAACAAGTCGCGAAAAGGAAATAGTGTTCATTTTAATACACCTTAGCCAATATAACTTGGTTGATGCAAAAAACGCTCTTATTTAAAAAATGCTTTATGTATGTTTCTGTAAGACTCTGAGGCTCAACACACACACACACACACACACACACACACACACACACCCCGTGTCAGCTAATAAAACCTACTTTTTATCATAAAATCCCATCAGGCAAACCAAACCTACCTTCAGAAAAAAAAAATTGATTTTTATTTTTTAATTCCAATAAAAGTATCCCCATGACAACCATCTCTGCCATGCATTTTAATTCTAAATAATTAAATAAAAGGTGCGAAGCCTGGCTAGGAGCCTTGGGCATTATTTCTGACACCCCTGCGTCTGCCTCAGGGACGCTCCCGGGAGCCCCGCATTCTCCCCTCTCCCTCCCCCGCATACGCCCTGCGGGTTCCCACACTCGGGGCCAGGCACCCAGGGAAGGTGTGACCAGGGTGACCCTTCACCTTTCTTGCTGTGGTTCTCAACCTGTGGGTCACACCCCTTTGGGGGTCGAACGACCCTTTCACAGGGGTCGCCTAAGACATAACAGTAGTGAAATTACAGTTACGAAGCAGCAACGAAAATAATCTTGGGGCTGGGGGTCCCCGCCACGTGGGAATGTATTAAAGGGGGCGGCATTGGGAAGGTTGGGAACCACTGAGGATGACTGTCCGAGCGGGCTGGCGAACGACTGTCGGGGGACAGGCACAGGCGCGGGCAAGAGGGGCCCCAGGCAAGCCGAGGTTAGGGATCCCGGCCCTTAACTCCCCGAGCGGTGCGGTGCGCCCTGGGACGTGTTCACGCAACTTAGTGCGCAGTGAGTCGGTTCCAATGTGTCCCGAGACCAAGCAGCCAGGGGCGGCGCTCCCCGCGCGTGGGAAGATGGACCCGTCTCCTTGTCTCCACGTGGCGGGTCGGGGAGCGCGGGGACAGGCCTTGGTCAGGGGGCAGCTGCCCGGCCGCCTCGGATGCGAGGTCTCAGTGGGCTCAGGCTGACTCCCGTGCTCGCTGGCCCTGGCGAACCACGGCTGTCGGGCCCACGGTCGTGAAATCACGAGAGCTCGGGCTGCGATGACCCGAGAAGCACCCACAAGCGGTTTCCAGCCCGAGTCCGCGGCCCAGGTGAGCGCAGTTGATTTTTAACGTTCCTTTCCCTCCGATTTAAGCAAAGAGGTTACCTGCCTTGGCGGGGTCCCAGGGTGCGTGAGTGACGGCAGCGTTTCTAGTCCCCACACCTGGCTACCTGCTACTTATATAGTGATGAGTGGGCTGGCCACCTGGAATTCTTGTCTTTCTCCCTGAACTGACTCCAAAAACCTGGGATCTCTGGAACATGGAAAGCAAAACCCGAGCTCCCGGAAAGGGGGATGAACATGCCAAGCTTTTCCCTCGCTGTCCTTCCCCACGGGTCGCTGTCCCTGCCCACGGGGGCGCCTTTGCCATTTGTCCTAACTAGAGCCTTGGAAATGGGGCCTCGGCTTCCCCTGCAAGGTGGTTTCAGAGCCGCAGCCCTAGATATCACCGCACATGCTCCCCCAATTAGAGGCTGTCCTCAGCAGCACCTTGCCAGAGCCCCAAGATAACGAGCCCCTGCCTCTCCGAGCTCACACCCTCTGCTCCACCGAGAGATAGGAGACGTGTTGCTTGAGCCATATTTTTGGAAATTGCTAGTTAGTAGCAAAATGTTTCTTGAGGTAGAAAAAAGCACCAAGGACTGTAATTATTGGATTGTTTCACTCCCGAGGCCAAGTAGCAGATGTCTACTTTCCAGACTTGGACACGTCTCGTCACACGTTAGCTCCTCGGCTGCCACCCGAGCGTCCCGGTTCACGGGCTTCCTTGCAGAGCCCCACGCCGGAGATCAGCTGAACCCCTGCCGAGGATTCGGTGTGCGAGGCTCCCCGAAGAGCTGCCCCCTCCTGTAATCTGGTGCTAATCAGATTTCAGTGTGATGGCGCCAGAAAAATCGATATGTGGAACGCTAGACGAGGAAAGTTTAAGACCAAATTCCAAAGACGGAATTCGTTCTCCAAATGATATGCCTTAGAAAAATCTCCGCTTGGGTTAAATAGGGAAATGGTTTCATGGCTCTGCGCTCCGTGTCTCGTTTAAGAACTGGAAAGCGACTTCCCCGACGTGAGCGAGGGCCCGTGCACAAGGCGGTGCAGGTGATAGTGCGCGAACACGGCCAGTGCCTGGAGGGAGACAGACGACCCATCGAATGCGGTCCCTTCCCTCCTTCTTTACAAGATGTGTGTCCGCGGGCCCGGTCGGTGCTGGTCTCTGGGAGTTCATTTTAAAGGCCCGTTTCTCCGCTCTCCACTTGGAATTTGGTTTCTGTGGGGGTGCTCTGAAGTTGGGGAACCCGAACACACTGTGAGAATCTAGAATTTCCTCTTCGTTCATAATTAGGAACAAATGATGGGTTCACTGTGAAAGGCGGAGTGACCAGTGGCCTGGTTTCCCCGGGACACGGGTTCCTGAGATGGTACAAGAGGCAGAGGGCTGGGTAAGCTGGCACATGGGTGTTGTCGCTGAGCAGGGAGCAGGCCACACTGGCAGGGCCCAGGTACACGCGGGGACGAACTGGGAATCTCTGCCACAGGCGATGGGGAGCCTCGGGCAGGGAGGCCGCACTTTCTACCCTGGTCCTTGGAACCTCAGGGGCATGGACCACCCCTTAGCACCGCCACCCCCACAAAGCGAACCCCAGTCATTCCTAGGCGTTACCAAGTGGTAGGTAATATTCGACATGTATTTTAAAATTTAAAATCCAATAAAAGAAGACATACAACGCAATAGAAAAATAGGGGGGAAAACAGAATTCATAGTAAAAAGCACACAAATAGTCAATACACATGAAAGGATGCACTACACATGCAGTACTTTTATAAACGCGATTCAGTACTGAATGGTTGAGCCCAAGCTCTCGGGATGGTAGATTCCCTGGTGCAGGAAAACGGGGGCGGGGCAAAGAGAAGGGAGCAAGGCGTTTCCATGGTGTCTGGAGTGTATTCCTGCGGATTCTGAACACGTGAGGGTTAGGGGCACCCATCCCCCACGCAGCCAAAAAGCAGCATATGACTTTAGCCTCCCCAAAATGTAACTACTCATAGCCTACTGCTGACTGGAAGCCTTACCGATAACTGTCAATTAACACGTATTTTGTATGTATTGTATACTGTGTTCTTTTTTTATCCTTACCTGAGGACACTTTTCCATATTTTGTTCAGATAGAGTGTGTGTGTGGGGGAGAGAGAGAGAGAGAGAGAGAGAAACATCGACCTGAAAGGGACACATCGAGTGGCTGCCACCCGCACAACCCAACCAGGGCCGGGGACAAACTGCAACTGAGGTACGTGCCCTTAGCGGGAACCAAACCCGAGTCTCTCTGGACTGCAGGTGGACGCTCTAACCACTGAGCCAAACCGGCCAGGGCTATACTGTGTTCTTAAACTAAAGAAAAGAAAATGTTATGGAGAAAATACATTTATAGTATTTACTGAAAGAAAAAAGGTCTGTGTATGCGTGACCCACACAGTTCAAACCTGTGTTGCTCAAGGGTCAACTGTTCTGTGAGAACAGGAAGCAAATGCAGCAACATGGGAAGCTTTGAAAATGCTGTTCAGCGGGTGCTCCTTAAATCATTTTCTGTACTCCTCTTATGTTTAAAACATTTCATAAACATCTTACAGGAGTCGGTCTGCTGTCTATTTTTATCACCCAGTTCACTGCTCCTTACCTGTCACCCCCTACAATCTGGCTTCCCCTCCTGAAAGTTTCTCGAAACCTCTCCGTGGTCACCTGTGACGTCCACGCTGCCAAAACCCACACGTGCGCGTTCCCTACTGTCTGTCTGTCCCGTCTGTGACCTCTGACCTAATGTCATTCTTTACCCCTTATCTGACCCCCCTCAGTTTTTGGGTTTCTTCCCAACTCTACCTGTTTCTGCCCACCACCCTTGCAACTGTCTGTTCTTCTTGCCTTAGACGCCGGTGTCACTAGGCTCAGGTTTCCGTCCTCTCTGATGAAGCTTAACCTCGGACACACTGGGGGAGCCCACTGCACTTCCTGTCGATGGCCCGGAAATCCCCACCTTCACGGAGAACCCCTTCTGAGTCTCAGACCCTGCTCTCCGGCCGCAGCCTGGATGATTGCCCTCAGACGCCTTGGAGCACATCCCCTCCATATACTCACCCTGAGACCGCCCCTCAGTCCTCCCCCGCCCCTTCCAACCAGCTTGAGCTGGGCAGAGCACAACCCTCGGAAGACGTCCGCATCCTCATCTCTGGAACCTTTGGATAGGTTACCTTCTGTGGCGAAAGGTACTCTGCCTGGTGGTTGAACATCTTAAGCTGGAAAGACAGTCTGGGACCACCAGGTGGGCCTGCTGTCATCGCGGGGATGCTGGGATGGCCTCGCAGGTGAAGAGGAGGGAGGAGCATCAGTCAGATGTGAGGATGGAGGCAGACAGGAGCGAGGTGGGGCCGTGAGCCAGGAAGGGCCAGCAGCTCCCAGACGCGGTGGCCAGGAAGAGGGTTCTGTCCTAGCCGCTCCAGGGAGGACACGTCATTTGGGTTTGGGAGTTCCAGAACCACAGCTGGCTAGCAGGTGGTGCTGTCAGCCGCTAGGTCTGCGGCACCTTCACCTGCACGCCGGCGTCTCCGTGGCACCAGATTCCCCCGGGGTCCTGCCCTCCCACCGCTCCCTCCGAGGGGCCGGGTGCCGTCCCCGCACCTCCTGTTGGCTCAGGACTCCTCTGCCCGGCTCCCTGAACTGATCTCCTGTCTGGGCCCCTCCACCCCCACCCCATACCCTTTCTTCCCCCGCTGCCGAAGCGAGCTTTTAGAAATGTGTACCAATCATATGATTTAATCTCTAATTAAAACCCTCTCGTGCTTCGCCATTGCTTTCCGGACAAAGGTCGAGTTCCTTGGGGCCCACAGAGCCATTGCTCAGACTTTCCGCTCCCCTGTCCGACCCCTTGCTTTGCTCCGGCCGGAGCAGCGTGCTAAGCTGAGTTCTCAGAAGGCTTTGCAGGAGAGTCACCTACCCAGCACTTCAAAAGCCGCCTCAGCATTTCCCTGCCTTCAGAGTCTCGCTCAGTAGGGCTGGGGACGCTGGGGACGCTGGCGACTCAGCACGGTGCCGGAGAAGCTCCCAGGCGATGCTCAGCTTCACGACCAGCGCCTGGTGCGCCAGCCTTGCAGGGCCGGCTTGCCCTCCCGCGGGGCCCTCTGCCGGCCTTGCCCTGGCGTGGTGCTCTCCCCCAGGGACCACGCTTCTCCTTCCACAGCCCCCTCCCGGTCAGCTGCTCTTCTAGGAGCCCTGGAAGCCAGCCCTTGCTCTCTGACTCACCTGCTGCCTCCCTGCACGTCCATTCCTACCCACCCCTCCGCCCCGGCTTCCTGCAGGCAGAGTCGGGCCACCCAGTGCCCGGCACAGTACCTGGCATTTAGTGATGCTTCAACCGAGGCGTCTGTCACTCCCTTCTCTGCCAGCCTCTGCCCGAAGCACTCCCCCCGCTCACATCGGGACTCTCATTTCTGGTCCCTTCTGTCTGGTTCAGACCCCTGCCTCCCACCGGGTGGCTTCCGAGTCTTCTCATCCCACTGTGACTCCAAGCTCAGGTTCACAGAAGGGCAAAGAGGATTTAGTCGGAGGGAATAGGTCAGAAGGACTTGGCTCCTATTACTTTCGGCCGGCCAGCCGGCCATTGCCAGTTAGCTGGGCTGACCTTTTGGGGGTGGGCACCAGGGCGAGAACATTCCAGCCAGCCTCGGGGCTGGCCCGTCGCCGCGGGTTCTGAGAGTTGACCTATGAATTTACCGATGGGCAGGACTGAACATTTTACTATGTTCAGAGCAGGATAAATGGAGAAAAAGGCTTGAGACGGGGGCTAATCTGTAGACATTTAAGCAAATATGTTTCTTCCTCCCAAGGCCTCTCTGTCCCAGCCTCCAAGCTGTTGGTCCTGTAGAATATGCTTCTCCTTCCACAGATCTGTGACGTAGGCTGTAAAATTAAAACACACATCAGTTATTTAACGTAGTTTTATGATACTGGGTTAATTAGATAAAGCTTTCTCATGAAAACATTCAGCAAGCAGCGCAGAATTATTTCCATTATTATTTATTAAATGTGTAAAACACAAGTCTCCATTCAGCCGTGGAAGTCTGGACAGAGAAAAACACCCCAGGGCCGTTCGACTTAGCAGTCCAGACCCGGGGTCAGCGGGCCAGGCGTGCGAGCGGTCCTGCAACAATAAAACAGTCAGGCACTGAAGGGGAGAGAGCACACTGCAGTGCGGAATACTTTCCACTGCAAGTTGCCAATTTGCAATAATCTTTCTCTGACACGAACATGACTGAGGTCATTTCCTTTTAACTCAGTTACATATAAGCAAAACTGCATCAACCCGTTGATTCAATTAAACAAATGGTTGAATTGATTTTCTTTTTTAAAGAATGGAATTGACCAGTTACGTTCCACTCACCGGTCTGCTGTCTTCAAAGTGGCATGAAGGTGTGCCCAGCCCTCAGACCCGCGTGGGCGAGGAGGGCGCTCGGCGTCTGGGACGTCCAGCCCGTGGAGGGCCCTGCTCCGGGAAGGGTGCAGACACAGGCCGTAGAATAGTATGCGAGGACTGAGCTTGTGATTTAGCTGTGAGGACGAAGGACCAGGTGGTGAGATGATCACTAATGTGCAAGGCGGGACAGGGAGAAGCACCACCACAATCTGTGGTTGAGAATGTTCTGGAAGGCTGGCGTCTGGGAAGGTTTGGAGACACTGGGACTGAGAGGCAGTGTTGGGCTGCGCAGAGGAAGGTGTGGATGGAGAGGAAGGGGGGGCCCTGCCAGGCGGGGTGCCAGGGGTGGGCCAGTGCGGAGGCAGGTGGTGGCACAGGGAATGAATTCGAAGGACACTGAGTAAAACGAAGGTCCAACCTGCAGGGCCTACGTGGTCCGACCAGGCTTCAGGGGCTGAAGATGGGGGTTGAACCCCTCGGAGGGAGGGCGCAGGTGAAGTCGGGAATGGCAGGTGCGGTCGTGGGGAGGTCGGCTGCGGTCAGGTGGACCACCTCGTACCTTCCCTTTCACTTCTCATTGCAGTCAACCGCCTCCTGGGTCCGCCCTCCCTCCGCCCGACCAGCAGAGGACGTCTGTCCTTCCCTTAGGCCCCCGCCCTTCCCCGAGATCCCCTCCGACCACCACCGAGATGGAGACGCCAGCACAGACACCCGGAAACGCAGACCTGAAGACCAGCGCGAACACAGTGAGGTGGACTCTTCATACGCACAGGTTCCTTTGTGGGTGGTTCATCATGATACCCTTTGTGGGCTTGTCGTGAGGATTGGCCCAGATCGGCCGCCCCTTGTCCCGGATGGGGGGCTGGGCCAGCCCTTGCTCTGCTGTCATATTTTTACTCTAATAGCAGCAGTCAAATATCTATGATACGCTTCTCAGAACCCACTCTCCCATACCCTCATACACTCAGAAATTAGCGCAGGGCTTAGGCTGAACCAATTAGTTGGACGCGACCCACGCCAATCCATGATACGGGTCCCAGGGTCTGAATGGCATTACTGGGGAAGAGTCTCTTTTTTCTCTGACGATACTAACTGTAGGGAGTACTTAAGTTAGAGATACTGCAGGCCCTGATATACAGAGTTATCCTGAGTATAAAGGTAATAAATGAGAGAGAGAGAGATGGAGATTTATAATACCTTTTGAGGCCCTTATAAATCAGAGCAACTCCTGGACATGAGCCAATGCATTTTCTCTTTGCCTAAACCAGTTAGAGATGCTTCCCTTGCGATTTAAAGAATATTGACCGTTGGAGGAAGCCACTGTGACTTCACTTGACAGAGAGAGGAACTGAAGCCTTGAGAAAATGAAGTCTTATTGAAAGCCAGAGGGCTGGTTCCTGGGACAATTCAGCTGTGATGAGACCAACCACCCCACAGTCTTCAAATGCAGCGCGGACCCGAGTCAGCCCTTTCCCCTCGGGGTGTGACTGGCCAGCCCCAGCCCTTCATCTCTGCAGGCTCCCTGCTGCTGTCACCCCTCCGTCTGCAGACAAGGCAGGGCCCGAGCCCGCACGTTCCCGTGCTTCCAGGCCTCAGTTGCCCGGGAAACCCTCCCGACACACCGCACATCCTCACGCTCTCTCATCCGCTTCAGAAGTCCAACCCTCCCGTATCGCTCATCATCAGTGGGTGAGCATCTCAGAATCCCGATGTTTTGGAACCCTATGAATCTGACTGCCTCCTAAACAGACCCTCCAGAACCCTAGAACCTGTGTCTGGGATACACTTTTCATCAGGTGGCCTCTCACGTGGTCTCACTTCATCCTAGGACCCCAGATTGAGACCTCCAGTCCGGACTTCTCCCGAGTGTCAGCTGCCTCGTCAGCATCTCAGCTCGGACGCCCAGCCGTCCCACTGTCTCTTCTGTCTGGAGAGAGTTGTTTCCTTTTCGTCAGTTATACTTCAACACAGATGTCGCTTCTTCGGTGAGAACTTCCCTGACCAAATTCGCCCTTTCCAGCCTCCCCAACTAGTCGCTCTTCATTACTGCATTGTACTTGCACTGTTTCTTTATTGTGTCCTCATATGTGTCTTATTCTGGAATAGATGTGACTCATTCCTTCGACCGCATGCTTATTCCGTGTTTCCCTGTTGCATCAGTTAACGGCCCTGTGACCTCCCTCCAGCTCCCAGGGTCTTACAACAGTGTGCGTGTATTATCAGGGATTTCTTACTGCGCAAAGGCTGTGGGTCAGCAGGTAGTTTTTCTGGTCTTGGCTGGGCACTGCATCAGCCTGTCGGGTTTATCTGGCTCAGCTGGGGTACCGTGCCTCCCCTCCGCCTCCCCAGCCTCTGGCAGGCTAGCTGGGCTGACCCACACGGCAGAGACAGAGATCTGAAGAGTGAACAAGCGTCACTTCTGCCCCAGTCCGTTAGCCAGAGCAAACCACCAGGCCAGACCCAGTCCGTGTGAGGGCCACACCAAAAGGCACGGGTGCAAGTTGCGTGGAAAGCTGAGCAACGACTCAACCGTATCCTTGATCAGAATCTAAGCTCTTTGAGGGCAAGATGTCTCCTTAGCTGTATCCCCGGCACTAAAACAGTGCTCGCTACAAAGTATACCTAAATAACACATACTTCTGACTGGTCAGAACCTCGAGTTTCCTGCTTGAAGTCAAATGCTCTCTCCACTCTGCATGGTCTGTGAACTCCTTCGAAATGACCATTATGTATTTTTATACTACGTAGATAATATTCTCCGTGGATGTAGTCTTTTTTTGAATAGCAGCTTTTCAGCGCAGAGGATATTGAGAGAGGTTTATAGGACTCCCACGAGGAGGCCTGACGGGTACCCAACGAGAGAGAAGCCTATGAGGGAGGGTTGGTCGAGGGTGCAGAGTGGGAGGGTTCGGAGACAGCGTGGCTAGGAGGTGGCCATGCCCAATGCCAAGCCTGGCACACTGGGTGGCCAATTAACTGAAGGAGGGAGGGAGGAAAGTGTCTGCTCATGTGCAGGAAGCCAGGGGAAGTTCCGGGTAGGATACACTTGCCCCTGGGAAGAAGACTTCAGGTTGAGTACAGGCGTCCTGAGCTCAGACGAGGCGTGTGGAGCAGGAGGCTCGTTTCCTGGAGGTGTCGGAGGAGAAAGGAGTTTCAGAAGCATGAAAGAAAGGGTGAGGCTTAGGATGAAACCTGCCAGAAGGCAGGGAGTTGATTGCCCAGGGCAGAGAGAATGTCTGGTGGGTGTCTCAAGGGCGCGGGGTGCAGGCCAAGCCAAGGCGAAGTCGCTCAGGTCCATGTCACTCCGACAGGAGTCACAGGAGAGTGAGCTGCTCCGGTCCTCTCCCAGACCTTCTGAATGTCTTCTTGTCCTAGACCAGACCGGAAGCTCGGGCTTGTTCTTGGACGTGCCCTAGTTTAAGGTCTCTGCTGCGAACTCCGGTTCCAGGCTGGGCTGGAGCCACCCTGCGTTTGGGGCGGGGCTGGGATGTTTTGAACAGCGTTGGCCTTCAAGTTCACCACATGCACTCAATTGGACTGGGCTGTGGTCTCGATGCCATCCCCTCCCCATGTCCTGAGTTGGTGCTTTTAAGCCCCGAGAGGCCCGTGGGCAGCACCATGCTGAGGCCCACGAAGATGGAAGCGAGCCGGCTCTGGAATGGAAGATTATTGCTCCCAGCCTCTGCCGCCTACATATTAAGCAATTACTCGCTGTGCCATCGTGTGAGGACACAGGAAGCACGCACATCTGCGCACATGGGCACCAGATGCCGGGGGTGCAGAGCCATCTCGGCTGGTGTCAGCTTCCCCTTAAAACGTCAGTGAAAGCAAGTGTGGAACGTGTCCGGAACACTCGCCACATTCTAGACGCGGCCGTCGGGGAGGCCTCGCTTCTCTGCACCGCCCGCCGGCCCTTCCCAGGTGGGGGCCGGAGAGGGAAGGCGAGGGAAGGACCCAACCGAACTGCCTCGCTGTTTCTCATCTGCAGAAACGTGGGTGGCCGAGCGGTTCTACTGCTAGGCCGTGAGGATTGGAAATCACACAGACGGCGGTTTCCAGTCGTACAGTAGACATCCAGTGAGGAGGGGGTGCTCTGGCCGCTGCGCCCTCGTGGCAGTTGTCATTGTTGTCGTCGTCATTGTTGTCGTCGTCATTGTTGTCGTCGTCGTCGTGATTACATGCACCGAGAAATTCCACTCAGGGAAGCTGGTTACTTGCTGGTCAGGGGAGCCACAGAACCTTGCAGGAGACAGCTGAAGGACATCCGGTCACCCCCCCCCCAGCCCGCGAAGCCTGTCCCTGCAGTAACAGCATCTCTGTGACACTTCCTGTTCCAGCAGCACTGTGTTTGCTCCGAGGCGTCGGCTGCACCGGGCTACACTGTGGCTCAGTGGCTAGAAGTCCAGAAACCTCTGTGTCTTAAACGAACACAGGTCTCTCTCATTCCTGTTACATGTCCGTCCTGGGTTGGCAGGGGCCCTGGGTGGAGGAGCTGGACTCTGGTGGGGGTTGGTCACTGTGCCCCGGGGAAGGAGGCTCTGGAAGGTCGAGAACTGGCAAGTCAATGCCATGGTTTGGAAGTGACATGTGTGACTTCTGGTCACAACTCGACTATCTAGTCACGTGGCCTCGCTCAGCCACAAAGGGCCTGAAGTACAGTCTTACCGTGTGCCTGTTAAGTGCGGAGCTGGAAATGGTTGGTGAGGAGACGTGGGGACAGCCACGCTTTGCTCTCATAACCATTCCCGGAGGTGGGGAGAGCCACCCCTGTCTTGCAGACCTGACAGCAAAGGGCAATGAGGCTCAAAGCGAAGACTGTCAATCAATCCCAGGGCAGGAAGGGCAGCAGGGACATTTTTGTCCATCAGAAATAAGGTTCCATATCCTCAGAACGTGACATAAGAAGCTTAATTTTTGGCACCCTCATTTCCCAGAGTTACCTCCTCCTATCCCTCCCGCAAACGACCACTCTGTTCCAACCACCTGTTGCCTCTACTTGCTTAGTGAGCATTTGCAAACTTTTTCTTGTGGAACTTCCTAAAAGCAGGGGCGTGTAGCGTTGTGGGGGACACGAGAAGCTGGTTTATGGGTACCCACTGCTTTGTTGCAAACTACATCAAAGTCTAGTGGTTTAAAAAAACCATTTTAGCTCGGCCAGTGTGGCTCAGTGGTTGAATGTCAACCCATGCACCAAGAGGTTACTGGTTCGGTTCCCGGTCAGGGCACATGCCCAGGTTGTGGGCCTGATCCCCAGTGGGGGGCATGTAGGCAGCGGCCAATCGATGTTCTATCTCATCGATCTTTCTCTCTCTGTCTAAAATCAATAAAGAAAAAAGATTTAGAAACAAAACAATAAATAAATAAATAAATGAAACAACCCGTTGACTCCCAGGTGTAGGTCAGGAATTCAAGGTGGATTTGGATGGGTGACTCATCTCCAGCCCACATGGCATCACGGGGGCAGCTGGGCTGGGGGCCACTTCCGAAATGGTCTCCACTCGTGCACCCGGCTCCTTGGTGCTCTCCGGCTGCTCCCCGCCTCCCTGTATCATTCCGTCATCTCGCGAGCTTCTCCGTGCAGCTGGGTGACCTCTGAGCAGCTGGGTCTCTACAGGGCAGCTCGGCTCCGGGGACGTGTGTTTCAGCGACTTGGCTTCCGAAGTTTCACAAGGTCATTTCCACTGCCTTCAGTTGGCCAAGGGAGTCACGAAGGGGCACAGATTCAAATGAAGGGGATTAGACACCTCTTATCCTGCTGAGATTCATCCCACACGCCCAAAGGTTCAGATACGCTGACTGGCTGGCCAAAGTGTGACAGGTCGCCAGATTCCTGCCCAGCCTCCTGCTGCTGACCACGTTTCCCTTCTCCCACCGACTACGGCCTTTCTCTGGGCCCAACACTCTTCACCCAGAAACCTAGGAAACGGAGGAGATGCTCTCTAAGGTCACTCTCCCTCTAACATGTCTGTAGCCAGTCCTATCATTTGCATTTCTCTTTCAACTTCTCAAAATCCTCCCCACCCCCACCCACAAAAGCTCTTCTGATGAATAAAATCTGCCTTTAATCACACAGTCCCCATCAGTGAGGTCCCAGCACACATGTGGGCAGCCCCTGCACTAAGATCAAGTTCTGGGCTTGTTTTGATGCCGTAAGCCCTCATTCCCAGTCTCCTCACCAGACGTGGGTCTCCGCTTCCTTCCAAGATTCCTGTTACAGCTTTGGTCCAAACCGTGGCATCTGGCATTTGGGAATATGGTGTCTCGCATTGCTTTGGAATTGTCTCATGTGTACAAGTTATGTCTGGCCAACTGGACTTTAAATTTCATGGGAACTCTCCCTGGTTTATACTTTTAAGTGTATGTTTTAAGTTTATACTTTCAAAATGTTAGCAAGCAGCATGTCATAATTGCCTGTTGATAATGTTTGAGTTTTTTGTTTGTTTGTTTTAATCCTCACCTGAGGATATTTTTCTATTTATCTTTAGATAGAGTGGGAGGGAGAGAGAGGGAGAGAAAGGGAGAGAGAGAGAAACATTGATGTGAGAAAGACGCACCAACATTGATGTGAGAGAGACGCACCAACTGTGTTGCCCCCCGTATGACCCTGACCAGGGCCAGGGACGAACTGCAACCGAGGTACGTACCCTTGGCAGGAATAGAACCTGTGACTCATTGGTCCACGGGCTGACACTCTAGCAACTGAGCCAAACTGACCAGGGCATAATGTTTGAGTTTCTTATGTTCTTATATATGATCATTTGTCTTATCACTTTATTTTCTGATTAGTTTATAAAGAGCAGATGTTTTTCTTTATTTCAGTGCTCTCTCCCCAAAGAATAGGCACCCTGTGGGATGTCATTCATGACACACACTTCCTCTGATTTTCTAATCCAAGAGTTGTACCTATACCAAAAAACTTTTCCCAAAACTTCTCTGTTGTTTTTTTTAAATACTGTTTTTATTTATTTATTTATTGAATTTTTTAGAGAGAGAGAGGAAGTGAGAGGTAGAAACATCAATGAGAGAGAACATTGATTGGCCGCCTCCTGCACGCCCCACACTGGGGATCGAGCCCAGAACCTGGGCGTGTGTCCTGGCCGGGAATCGAACTGGCGACCTTTTGGTGCATGGGTTGGACTCCCCTCTGGTTTTTATATCTATAAATGCTTCATTATTTTCTTACAAAATGAAAATGTCATTATCAAACTATGAAGTTTAATACTGGTGCAATAATGTTATTTAATATATAGTCTGCTGTCCAACTTACCTAATTTTTTCAATACTTTTTTTTCTTTATATGGTTTTGGTTTTTATCTAATATAAAATCATACATTGCCTTTAGTTGCCATGTCTCTTTAAAATCCTTCAGTCTTCATATATTTAAATATTCCTGGTCATTTTATAGAATATCTCCAAGCCCAGAAGATTACATACAGGTCAAATGTTGTGGACAGGCGAACTCCACGGGTGGTGTTTAATTCCCATCACCTCCGCAAAAAGGCACGTGACTCCGCTCGTCCCATTATCAGCGCTGCTAAATTTGAATACTGTGTTACGGTAGTATTCACCAGGTTTCTCCATTGTAAACTTATCTCTCTCCCTTTACGATTAAGTGAACCCTGGGGTGATATTCTGAGATTATATATAACCTCTCCTCCCACAACTTTTTATCTGATTTTTTTCAACATCCATTGATGATCCTTCGCAGAAGAAATTATTACATTGATGATGTTTTATGTTTAGATAGAATTTCAATCCCCTGTTCTCAGTATCAGTATAAACTCATGAATTCTTTCTCTATTCAAAATATTATAAGTCTTGACCACAGTTTTATTTTTTCCTCAATGCTCAAATTGTTCCAAATTTGGCAAGAACGTCTTCAAACTGGGTCCTGGGTCATTTTGACAAGTCTTATCAGTCTGAGATTGTCCTTATTTCCAGCATAAGATTTCTAGGCTTACCTTGTACTTCTCCTTCCACAGACCGGTGTTCAGCCATATTTCCATGGAAACATTATCGGTTTTAGCAGAGAAGGGTAAAGAGAGACCATGGTCTGGCTTTTAGGTGTTCTCACTGCTACTGAGGTGCCATGAATTTTATAGAAGATAAATGTACTGAAGTGAATTCCTTTTTGTGGAGGGCTCATGAGTTATCTGATTTTTGAAAGCTTTTCTTTTTTTGGCTCTGAAAGCAAAACATTTATTTTCTATTAATTTATTTTTATTGTTGAAAGTATTACAGATGTCCCCCCTTTTTTCTCCCATTGACCCCCCCTTCTTGGTCCCCCCTTAATTTTAATGACTGTGAGCTGGTTTGATATTTTGGGTCAGTCTTGCCCTAAGAACTTGGTATCATTGTCTTCTGGTGTTAGCTGCAGAAGGTTCAAGTCAGCCTCGTAGTGTCCTCTTGTAAAGTATTTGCTTTTCTTATTTGCATGACTAACGATATCATTCTTTATCCTCGATTTTAGGGTATATCTTAGTGATGATTGTTATCAGATTTTCTTGTAACATCATGTCCTCTTTCTGCTTTTTCTTGAGTTAATTTTTTTACATTATATCTACTAATGTATCTTCTTTTCTATTAGTTGGATTTTTATGCTTTAGAGATAATAAAATTTTAATTTTACTTAAAATGTTTTTCTGTTTTCCATTATTACTTTCAGGTGTATAGCATAATGGGTAGACATTAATAATAACTTACACAGTCATCTCCCCGATAAGTCTGGCAGCCACCTGACACCAAACACAGTTATTACAATGTTACTGACTATATTCCCTAAGCTGTACTTTACATCTCCACGACTATTTTGTAATTGCCAATTTGTACTTGTTAATCCCTTCACCTTTTTCATCCAACATCCCTCCCATCTGGCAGCCATCAGTCTGTTCTTTGTATCTATAACTTTGTTTCTGTTTTGTTTGTTCATTTATTTTGTTATTAAGATTCCACATGTAAGTAAAATCATATGGTATTTGTCTTTGTCTGGCTTATTTCACATTAATTATTGTTATACATGTCCATCTTTAATTCTGTAATCCAACATGTTGCATCTTCCCAGATTTTCTTAGTCTGCACGGTGGTGATCTTTACCTGTCTTTTATATTGTTGATAGGTTTTTCTGATAATATTCATTTTCTTCTTCTTTTTTATGTCTGCCATGCTGTTCATCTGATCCTCAATTTGTGTTCTCACATCTATAGTCTCTCTGTTCATCTCATTCAGCTGTTTAACCTCTTAACTTGGAGATCTTATCTTGTTGAATTTGCGAAGTTTTCTTGGTTGTTATTAAGACATTGTGAATATATTTTTTATTTTTCTTTTTTATCCTCACCTGAGGACATTTTTCTATTTTTGTTCAGATAGAGTGGGGGGGAGGGGGAGAGAGAGAGAGAGAGAGAGAGAGAGAGAGAGAGAGAGAGAGACATCGACCTGAAAGGGACACATCGAGTGGCTGCCACCCACACAACCAACCGGGGCCGGGGACAAACCGCAACTGAGGTACGCGCCCTTAGCGGGAACCGAACCCCGGTCTCTCTGGACTGCAGGCCGACGCTCCAACCTTTGAGCCAAACCAGCCAGGGTACTACGTCTGTTTTTAAGATGGCCTTAAAATAGGGCCATTGTTCTGGGCTCTCTGGGTGGGTCTCAGGTAATCACCGGGGTCTTTTAAGATGGATGTGGGGGAGGAACAGAAGCCAGAGCCAGAGAGGTACTTGGAGATGCTACCCTGCTGCCTTTGAAGACAGTGAAAGGGACTTGAGCCAGTGGTCTCTAGAATGTGGGCAGTCTCTAGAATGCAGATAGTCTCTAGAATGCAGGTGGTCTCTCTACAATGCAGGCGGTCTCTCTCTACAATGCAGGTGGTCTCTCTACAATGCAGGTGGTCTCTCTACAATGCAGGCGGTCTCTGGAATACAGGTGGTCTCTCTCTACAATGCAGGTGGTCTCTCTCTACAATGCAGGTGGTCTCTCTCTAGAATGCAGGTGGTCTCTAGAATGCAGGTGGTCTCTCTCTAGAATGCAGGTGGACTCTCTCTAGAATGCAGGTGGTCTCTCTACAATGCAGGCGGTCCCTGGAATACAGGTGGTCTCTCTCTAGAATGCAGGTGGTCTCTCTCTAGAATGCAGGTGGTCTCTCTCTAGAATGCAGGTGGTCTCTCTACAATGCAGGTGGTCTCTCTAGAATGCAGGCGGTCTCTGGAATACAGGTGGTCTCTCTAGAATGCAGGTGGTCTCTGGAATGCAAGTGGTCTCTAGAAGCTGCAACAAGCAAGGAAACCTCTTCCCTAGCACCCCCAGATGGAAGGAATCCCACTGACATCTTCATCTTACCCCCATGAAGCCCATGCTGGACTTCTGCATTTGATAATAAAAGCAAAGAAATTGGCTATATTTTCAGTTACTTAATTTGTGATCATTTGTTACAGCAGCCATAGAAAACACATATGTCCTCTTAAAATATCTTTGCAATTTTACTGCTCACACACGGTTGTTTTCAGTTACTCTCTGAGGCGAGAGGCTTTGTGGCTATGGCGAGGAGGGGCTGCAGGCCTTGCCCTCGAACCCGACCCCGGCGGAGCCACGTCCCGAAGGGGCGAGGCTCCCGGGCCCGGGCTGGCACTGCACTCCCTCAGTAGCCTTGACAGGCCAGAACCCACCCCAGAGTATGTTACTTTGCCTCGACTTTGACTGGAGACAAATGGAAATTGGAAACATCCTGCTTTTTCCTCAGTTTCTTCTTTTTATCATCCTCCATCTTTGTCAAGTGGGCTCATCCATTCTGGTTCGGGTTTTCTGGTTGGGGGTGGTCACTGAGCAGAAGAGCAGGAGCCCATGTCCATCGGCTCAGGCCTGGGGTGGAGGCCAAGCCCTCTGCCACTGGCTGGGCCCTGCCCCGCACCTCTGGGCAGTCACTTCCTTAGCCCGTGTGTGGCCCCAGAGTTCTGGAAATCATTGAGCTCCTGCGTTTTGACAGAATTTTCGGACAAGCAATACTTATGTTGAAAGACCCAGATCAAAGCATTAGTGCCGTACGCACCGCCTCTCATCATTGCCACTCCGATCACATGTGTGCGTGCCCGCATGCTTGTGCACACGCACACACGTGCACACTCGCGCACACACCCCGATCGGTGACACAGACGAGCCGAAGGCGAACCCCCCCCCCCCCCCGCAGCCTGATGAGCTGGAGAAGATGCATGGGGCCCTCGTGGGCGGGAGGAATACAGATGGATTCCGGGAAAGCCTGCGCTCTGAGCAGCAGCACCCTAGCGTCGGGGTGCCGCCTGCTGATTACACGCGGTCGCCAGTCCTGCCATCTCCATCCGCACCTGCAGTTACCACTTCACACCTGGGAGAGCACAGGGTTTGTTGATTCCATCTCAGGAAGGCTCGCTCAGCCTACGTGTTTCCCAGAATAAAGAGCCTTCCAGGGCTCTGCAGTCAGAGACCAAGGTGACAGTTACTGTGCTCTTGACTGTTTAAAAAAGAAAGTAGAAAAAAAAAAAAGAAGCTAAAGAAACAAAAGGAAAAGTGAGAAAATTCTCATGCCTACCTTCAAAGGAAGTGAATTTATCAATCTGGGAACTTTTAGCCTTTGTTGCTTTTAAATATCAGTGAACTCAACCCCCCACTAACAAGCTACAGTACCTCCAGAACAGCTCGCAGGACAGACTGTCATTTTCTGCAAAGGGGCTGGAAACCATTTACACCACAAGATCCTCTGTGGTGACAGCAAGGTATTCAAAACGAGAATGAGTCTGAGATAATCTTCAACAGGTTCCCAGTGCAACCTGCCCCCATGCCTGGAAGATTCCCCTGGCAGAGGGCAGATTCCAGCACACCACCTCAGGTCCTGAAGACAGGTGATTTTCTGCACCTATGCTTGGAGGTGCCTGACATTTCCGGACGAGGGCAATCACCTAACACGGGGCTGAAATCAGCCAGCCGACAGCGCAGGTCAGGGAGTCTGTCCCCTCCCTAGCCGAGAGCGAACGGATCACACTTTCAGGAGGGCAGCAGATTTTTCTTCCTTCTGAGATTCTTCACATGCAGTGGAGTGCGGTTCAGAACTGGGTGGCCCAGCAGTAGCTCCGAACTGCAGGGTGTATGATAAACAGAGAAAGTGCTTCCCCGTGGCCTCTGAGTGTTCTGCGAGTCTCAGAAACAGCGGTGTGGCAGCAGTGAGGGGATCCCAGGTTATATCTGTGTGGCTCTACTGACAACCAGAATCACCTGTAGAAACGGAACAATGCGTTTTTGTGTTAATAAGAACAGTGGTTCAGAGGCACAGGATTCATCACACGGAGTAGATGCTAAGCCCTTAATGTGCAGTTGCCCAATGTAACTTTCTTAAACATTCTATGAGGTGGCAACGTTTGAATATGTTTTAGAAATGTGGTAGAAAAATAATCATCTGCAGAATGTTGGTAGAAAGGTGGTGGTCAAGCTGCTGCCGTGAGGGCGCAAATGGAACGAGGGGCCTGTCCCCGGAGCGGGAGGGGCCGTGGCCAGTGGCAGAAAGCCGGGAGCCCAGTGGCCTGCAGCTGAGCGAGAAGCGGTTTGCACAGGATGAGCCTGGAGATTCAGCTGAAGGGGTTTACAAGCAAAGTGCTGAAGGTGCTGCCTGGTTTCTTCCTGCTGCTTACAGTGAATTTCAAGACGAAGGAGGGAGACAGAGAGGAGAAATCTTCAGCATAAAGGAATTAGGACTTGTTGGGAAACGGGTGAAGGTGGTCAAAAGCTACCA
This sequence comes from Molossus molossus, assembly GCF_014108415.1. NCBI lineage: Eukaryota > Metazoa > Chordata > Mammalia > Chiroptera > Molossidae > Molossus > Molossus molossus. The sequence continues at coordinate 103,269,252 of NW_023425399.1, read as the reverse complement.
ACTCCCAGGTATAAGATAAATTCATTCTGGGGAGGTAACGTACAGCAAGGGATTACAGTTCACGATACTGTATTTGATATTTGAACGTTGCCAGGAGAGTAAATCTTAAAAGTTTTCATCTCAAGGAAAAAGATATAAGTCTATGAGGTGATGGATGTTGGCTTATTGCACTAATCACCTGCATACATGTGACAAATTCTATGCAAATGTACACAATGTTATGCATCGATTATACATCACTAAAACCAGGGGAAATGGGGCCAGATGATGAAGTGTGGTAAGTTGCAGGTGAGAGGTTGGATTTCAGTCTGAATAAACAAGGAGTCTCTGCAAAGTGCAGTAGCAGACGTGAATGGGCCGTGGCAGATCAGTGGAGTTTGGGAACAAACAGCCCTCCAGTTCCAGGGCTTGGTTCTGACCTTAGACAGTAACGCTCATTATTTTAAAGGAAGTAGCTGGCATGTTGGACTCAAACTCTTGCAATATTTAGACTCTTCTCTGGGCTTTTCTTCTATCCAGAGCAGATACTCTGGTGCAGGAGGACTGAAGGTCTTCTAGAAAACAAGCGAGAACCCTTTAATCATGGTTCTCCAGAAGGAAGAGAGCATGAGCTCAAGAGTGACTATTACTTTAGGATCGGGAAGGCGGGGGCATGAACTATGGGCTTCAGGTCCCTCCACTCAACACCCCTGCCTTTGGGATTAAGGGGGTATTGCTGGTGCTTTATCATTTCACAGACGGGGTGGGGATGGCAACTACTAATATAATGTTTACAGATTCGGGCACAGGGTTGAAGAACGAATACCTTTCCCAGGACCTCACTCGTCTTAACTCCTAGGAAAAGTATTACATTCAGTGGGCTTGACTCTGGGGAACAAGCTCTTAGATATGGCAGATAATTCACAAATATGTATTCATGGACAGAAGGGTGGTCTTCGCTAATTTGTCATCTTTGATATGATATTTGACATTGACCTACTGTTGTTTTTAAGGCCCCAGGCTGTCATGCTTGGGGATACGTCACTGACAGAAGGCCACCGAGAGCGATTCATTTTTTTAACCTGCTCTTATTTTCCAGATGTACTTTCTGAGCACAGATATTTTTGCAGAAGCATCCTTGATGACCCCCAAGTAGCCCACGGACTCGCTGGTAACGTAATAGTTCTGTGCGTGGGAACCTGGTGGCTTCCCCATGGACCCGTGGAGCAGGGCTGGACTCAGGCTGAATCTCCTGCGTCCTCCTCCGCCGGAAGTTGGGCACACAGAGCGACTCCAGGAAATCAGAGATCAGCGGGCAAGGCACAGTCTTCCTACGGTTGGCTTTCAGAAGGAAGACCTCCGGGTGGAACAAGGTGTACCCGGAATTAGAACTCTGAAGCCTGGGCACGTCCATGGCAAATATTTCTCCAGGGCGCATTTGTGCTGTGTCAGTCTTTCAGGGGAAGAAATTTAGCTTCTGCCCTCCCTAGTTACTCCCCCTCCTTGCTGAACGAGACTGTAATTCACAGGAGCAGATGGCGCCTTCTCAGAAACACAGTTATGCAGACCTGTAGAGCACGGAGGGACAGACTTGGGAAGGCAAGACAAAATCAGCATTAAATTTCTATTTTAAAGGGACAGTGTACAAGTGTAGCGACATTGCCTAGTTCTTCCAATCAGTGGGCATTTATTGAATATGTACTGGGCAAAGGCACTGGGCTGGTCCAAAGGGAGAATTAAAAGATGAGAAAGGGGAACTCTTCCTCTCTATAAGAAGCATACACTTCCGGGTGTAAGATGGACATGTCACCCATTGACCGTCATACAAATAAAAGGGCTAAAGAGTGGTACACTATTGGCTAAGAATTAAGAGTGTGTAATTGTGTCTAGTGGTTGCTGGGAACCGTGGCGGCAGAGAGTACATCAAGATGTTGCGTAGGGTTGATGTTTGTGAGGTTGATGCACAGGATGTGTGAGTGATTCAGTGTTGGGGGTTAGTTATGAGTGAGTTTGGTGACATTAACAGGGAACTGTGTTCCAAGTGTAAGCCACTGGCCTCCAAGGAGAAGAGCAGAGCTACGGAGGACTCCCTGCAAGAATGTCGGGGCCCGGGAGCGTCTTCATAGCAAGCTCAGCACTAAAATTGTTTCATCCCAACATGGTATTTGCTGACCATCAGCAAGTTGGGTATTAAAGCATGAGTTGAAATGACTTGCTGGAATGCAGAGAATGATGGGGCTCTTAGAAGCCTTGTTTTTATATTTGATTGATTGATTAATTGATTGAGTGATTAAACATTTCCTACATGGCTATGACCAGATATTGTGCTTAGCACCGGGGCCACACATTTGTTTCCTTCCCGTCACAAAATAAAGAGAGTCTCTAACATTTCCCACTGACAACCTGCTGGGCTGCGGCGTCATGGGGACCAGCACCTTGTTCTTGCTCCCAAGGTCCTCAGAACTGCAGCGGAGCTAGGCTTGGCACTCAGTGTCTAGAAAATCTATGTGACAGTCCCCCAGTTTAGAAGCGAACTTGGGTCTTCAGGTCCATTTCTTCTACAGTCATGTAAGGTTCTGTTTTTCTACCTTTCTTCCAAACATTCCATCCATAATGTGTGTATGTGTGTTTTTTGTTTGTTTGTTAATCCTCACCCGAGGATATTTTTCTATTGATTTTTAGATGGAGTAGAAGAGAGAAAGGGAGGGAAATAAGAAGGGAGGGAGGGGGAGAGAGAGAGAGAGAGAGAGAGAGAGAGAGAGAGAAACATCATTGTGAGAGAGACATATCAATTGATTGCCTCCCACACGACCCTGACCAGGCCAGGGATCAAAACTGTAACCCAGGTACATGCCCTTGACTGGGAATTGAACCCGTGATTCTTTGGTTTGAGGGTCGACACCCCAACTACTGACCCAAACCGTCCAGGGCTGTGTTTTTCATTTTTCTCTTTTGGACCAGTTGGTTGTTTCTCACTCTGGTTTAAATTTTTTTTTTTTTTTTTTTTTAAAGTGGGGCTTCGATGGTGTCATGGCAAACAGAACCCCTGAACGGGTGTGTGCGAAGGATTGGGGGCCCTAACGGAGCCCGGCCCTCCGTGTGCTCTCCGAGGGGTGCTCTCTGCAGCCCCAGCCTCTTCTGTTGTTCATCACAGCAGTTCTGTTTCCTATTTGGTGCATATTTATTTTCCAATAACTAGCAGAGTTATTGTTTTAGCAACTTCCTGCGTCTCCAGTCTCTCCATGACAATATGGGGAGCGTGTGCCTAGCTCAGCGAGGACACCGGGACTGACCACAGTATTCCTTGTCCGCGATCAAAGAGGAGGAAGAATGAGTTGCACGCCCGCAGGGTGGTGGCATCACGGCCTTGACTTCCTGGGAGCAGGGAGAGCCCGGCAGAGTCCCGGAGGCCACGCTTGGCAGGCTCCCCGCCTGCTGACAGCAGAGGCCTCGATGGCAGAACATCTTACGAAGCTGGGACCTTGTGAAAAATGACTTCAGGAAGTCACTTCAAGGAAGTAGAAAGTCTTTGCTGACTCAACGTAGCAAACCCCAGATGTAAGCTCATCTCTTGAGCCGGAGTGCCAGGACTTTGGTGGCTGATGGTTCAACGTTTATTTCTCTGTCTCTAGAACGCTGGGAACAGGGCAGCATCTCCCTGTCTCAAACCTGCTCTGAGGTTTCTTGTTTGGTCAGAAGCTGTAGTTGATTAACGTCCCTGTGCTATGTAACAGAGAGGACATGGGTCATAGAATATGGGAGGTGGAGGAGGACATCAAATTAATGGCATTCGAATTCCTCATCCTGTAGATGGGTAAATAAGGCCAGAGGTGCTAAGTCGTTTTCTGAAGGACGCAATGAGTCGGGGGCAGGGTGGGGAAGAGAGAGCAGGCTTCCCAGCCCGTGGTCAAGCTGTCTGACCTACAACACATGGCGCATGCTCTCCACAGCCCTGGGTTCCGGGGATTCTCCTCCAGCCCGAACTACTTCCCAGCTGCCAAGGTGCTGAACTACCTGCCTTCCCAGGACGGGAGCGCAACTTCCAAATCATATTTACTTGATACTTGGTTAGATTGTTATGCTTCTAAGCAGTGCTAACCAACCAAAATATATGGTCAGCCCCATCTGTTCTTTAAAATTTTTTAATGAGCCACATTTAAAAAATAAAAAGAGATGAGTGAAACTAATTTAATAATGTCCTTTAACTCAGGCTATCCAAAACATTATCATTTCAACAATATAATCAATATAGATCATTACTGATGAGATAGTATACATTTAAGAAATGTTAAGTCTTAGGGATCTGGGTGCCATTTATTGTGGCCAGGGGCTGCCTCGGTGGACATCGCCAGTCCTTTCTGTGGTTTTTACAGAATCAAGCTTAGAGCAGAACCTCAAATGGTTTCATCTCTGAAGAGGATATTTTCTAACTCAAACCCCCAAATTTATATTCTGTTTCTAAGAATGAAAAGCTGCCTAGAAGATGCAGTGGAGAAACCAACATATTCAAATTTCTAGTACGTTTTAAAAAATATTTTGATTTTATTTATTTATTTTTGTTTTTCATGGACTGTATTGGGGTGACATTGGTTAATGAAATCACATAGGTTTCAGGTGTACAATTCTATAATACATCAGGCGTATATTGTATCGTGTGTTCACCACACCGGGTCAAGTCTCTTTCATCTCAATTTGTTCACCTTTTACCCGCTTCTACCTGCCCCACCCCCTTCCCTCTGGCAATCACTGTACTGTGTCCACGTCCGTGAGTTGTTTTTGTTTTGTTTAATCCCTTCACTATTTTCACCCAGCCCCCCAACACCCCTCCCCTCTGACAGCTGTCAGTCTGTTCCCTGTATCTATGAGTCTGTTTCTATTTTGTTAGTTTATTTTGTTCATTTGATTCCACTTATAAGTGAAATCATACTGTATCTTCCTCTGACTGGCTTTTTCACTTAGCATAATAATCTCCAGGTCCACCTATGCTGTTGCAAAAGGTAAGATTTCCTTCTTTTTTATGGTTGAGTAGTGTTCCATTGTGTAAGTGCAGCACAAGTTTTTTATTCACTCATCTACTGATGGGCACTTGGGCTGCTTCCAAATCTTGGCATATTTCTATTGGTTTCTTGGAATGAGGGCCTAGCATATTGGAATTGGTGCTTAAAAAATACAAAGCAAATGGGAACTGTGGATGAGCGGAAGCTGCCGTGATTTGGGGACAAACTGCTTCACCCTTTGTTGAAATCCTCTCATCGTTTTGATCTTTCACTATTAACCAGCAGACTTGGTCCCATTAACTCTGGTAGCGTCTTCTAGGGCCCAGATGCTAGAAATTCCTTGAGAGCATCTGTAGCATGATTTTTCTTCTATAGGCAGTATTCTAGTTTCCTACATAATACATGTCTTTGAAGATAGAATTCCTACATGTCTTTGAAGATAAAATTTCCCCAAGTGGAACAACAGACTTCCATGTTATTGGTGAAGAGGAGGAGAGGCAGTTTATTCTCATTCTAAAATGTATGAAGATAGTTCCCGAAGGTCCCAGATTAGGAGCTGTGAGCTCTCAAGACTGGTGGAGAGGGTGGAGGTCAGCTCTGAGGGGCAGATGTTGCCCCAGCCAGCCGGGTAGGCTTGGCCAACGGGAGACTCTACGCTCCAAAGGAGGCAGCGACTCCTCTGCGGGCTCGCGGCCGCGCCTGCCGTCCCTGGACCTGGTCACTTGGCAGCGTCCTCGGAGGCGGTCCTTCAGATGAGTAGAGGAGCCATGAGACCCAGCCCCACGTTTTCCTTTCTCTCACCCTCCGTCCTCTTGCCTTTCTTGGTCTTCCTGCAGGGGTCAAGGAAGACAGCTCGAGCCCCTATGAAGGCCACACCGACACTCCAGGGGCTGGAAACGGGCTTTCTTTCTTCACTCCCACATCAAGGAGTGAAAGGGGCCGTGGCGGCTACCTCTGCCTTGGAAGAGGACCCTTGTTCCCGTGCTGCCTGCCACCAAGTCCCCCTACCTTATACCCCTACCCCGAGAGGGGAGGGGAGCGGGGGACGACGGCAGCAGGCTGTGCTCAAGCCCTGCTCGGCCTCGCACCTGCGGCTCCAGCTGTGACAAGTCCCTGGTTGTGCTCCCAGCAGCTCAGCTCCAGCGCCCCAGGCTGCGGGTGAGGGTCCCACACCCCCCCGACTCCACGGTGCCAGACAGACCTACAGCACTCCCACGAGAACCATCTGGAAGTGTCGGGGAGCTGAAACCCCAGGGGGCAACTCTGTCCGTGGGAGACAGAAACTGCAAGGAAAGTGCGTGTCCTTCTGTCTGTCCATCAGGCGGCTGGCTCTGAGACACTTCAGGAGTCCCCCCTCCAGGGACCATGTCCCGTGTGGGGGCCCGGCCTCGTGTGCACCCTCGTTTTTCTTTCCTTCCTTCTGATTTTCACTCCCTCCTTGTTCATCGCTGCTCTGTGTGGACACACTACACATGCACCGCCCCTACCAGGCCCGTGTCCCGGGCCTCCTGAGGGGCATCCCGGCCAAGGGGGACCCTGCTCTGACACAACCCAGCAGAAGTGGGCTTCGGATTCCAGCCAGCCCAGCAGGTCAGCAGGGAGGCGCTGGGATTGACTGAGGGGCTGAGTAAAAGTCAACCATGACCGTGCATGAGGGTTGGGACAGTGTGTGTGTGCGTGTGCGCGCGTGTGTTTATGAGGTGCTGGTGTTGGAAAGGAAGGTGCTATGATTCTCCTGTCACAAACACCTGCTGGCGATGAGCTCCTTCGCCTCAGTGGAAGCTTAGCTCTCCTCCCTCAGACCCTTCTTCTCGGCCGCAGGGACCCAGGGAGTTCCATGGTGACGAGCTACAGTCAGTCCTACTATGCCAACTGGTCTTGCAAGGCCTAATTTGGCTGGAGGTAGGTGTCTTAGGCTTCTCAATGTTTAATGATTAAAATGTAGATCGTAGCCCAGCCGGTGTGGCTTGAGCATCAATTCATGCACCAAGGGGTTGCCAGTTTGGTTCCTAGTCAGGGCACATGCCCAGATTGTGGGTCAAATCCCCAGTGGTGGGCATGCAAGGAGGCAGCCAATCGATATTCTCTCTCATCAGTGTTTCCATTTCTCTTTCCCTCTCCTTGCCTCTCTCTCTCTAAAATCAATAAAGAGAAAAAATGAAAAAAAAAAAGTACATTGTAATCAAGTCAAGGACTGCATGTGAGTGTCCCCATAGCATGAGGGATAGACTAGACATCGTACCCAGAATTGCTTTGTCTATTAGCATAATATCCTTGTGAAACACTTAGGTGTTTGAGTGCATTCATAGGGGTTCAGAGAGGAAGGGAGATGTCGGTGTGCATGTGTGGGGGCAAAATTTAATGTTTATAACATGTGCCCAATGCCAAGGGCCACTGCATGTGGTCCTCTGCCTCTTGAGTAGGCAAGGTGTCGTGGGCTGCCCTACTGATGAGCCGCTTTTCTCTGGCGACCCTGTACCCTTCTGCCTGGGCCAGTCATTGCTGTGTCCCGTCTCATCAGCTCGGCCTATTCAGACCTCCAATCAGAGACCACATTGAGCAGTATTATTAGATCTTGCTCAATGATAGTTCCCTCTAGATTTCTTTCTTACCTGAGGGTCGGGTAGCTCTTTCTTCCCTGCATAGAGACTGATAGATCACAGATCTCAGCTCTCATAGCTTTGCCCAGAAGACCACTCGGTAGTTTCTCCCTGGGTCGTCAGCCACTCAATCTGGTCCTTACTTTACTCCCAAGAGGCATTGGGGCGCCTTAAGTATACAAATGCCATGCACTTACTACGAGAAACAAAGAGTGAAGTCAAGTACACTAGGTGAGATCCCCACTCATTTTATTTCACTGAAATGAATGGATCAAGCCTGCTGAACATATGTGGTCTGGAAACCACGGCTGTTGGAAGTTGTAAGGTGGGTAGGAGCCCTTCAGAAGTGGTGTGTAAGACGTGGGTGGGAGGTCAGAGGCAGCGTCCATCTGGATTGTCGGAGTGACCTGCATGTTCATTACCTAACCACAGACCACTCAAAGACTCAAGCAGTAATTGCCCTGGAACCATGATTAAAGAGTGTGTGACTGGTCATTTATAGCAAAAGGTACCATAGTCATGTGGTTGAACCCAGTCTCTGCTGGCTATCATTGTATTAATTAATACACACACACACACACACACACACACACACACACACATTTTTTTTGGCAAATAAATAAAGTCACATTCAGTAAAAAGATAAATGCTGACTAGGGAACTTAAGGAAAGCTTTTTAATTTTAAGAATTGCTTAAGTATTCTCTTTTGGAAAAGTCTTAGACATTATGTAAAAAGAGATGCATACATTAAAGTAAGTTTGAATCTGCCTCCAGCCTGTAAGTTAGGCTAAAAACATAGACATTCTACCATTTTCCCTCTGTTCGTCAAAAGTTTCACTTGTCAAAACAAGAAAAATATATGAATTTATCATTGTACTAAATGTAAAATGAACTGGAAGCCACAACTTAACATATGTCCATCTCTCTCATAAAAGAGTCATGGATCTTTAAAAGCAAGATGGGAATTTGCTTTTCTATTTTTAAAATGTTTTTATTGATTTTTTAGAGAGAAAGGAAGAGAGAGAGAGAGATGGGAACATCGATGTGAGAGAGAAGCATCAATCAGCTGCCTCCTGCACGCACCCTATTGGGGATCGAGCCCAAAATCCAGGCGTGTGCCCTGACCAGGAATTGAACTGGGACCTCTCAGTCCATGGGACAATGTTCAATCCACACTGAGCCACACTGGCCGAGCAGGATTTGCTTTTTTTTTTTTTTTTTTTAAATCAATGCATAATTAACTAAATAATAAGTTCTAATTAGTCCGAGGTGACAGGCTTATTCCCACAAAGGTTGGCCAGCGTCTCTGTCTTCCATAACCACAGATTGCCCCCTAATTTCAACCAGTCATCCACAATGCACACAGCTCCAGGCCCGCTTCAGTCGGGTTGAGAAGCAAATCTATCTCCTCTTGTAGCTAAAATATCTCATAGCTTGCATCCTACTAATGACATCACCTTCACACTGCAAAGATGGCTCCTTTGCTTCCTATAAAACAATTGCCATTCTATTTACCCTGAAGGTTCCATTATCTCATTCAAAAATTAGAAGGGAGATACTGCTAAGAAAATATTACATCTCAAATTCTATGTGATTTCCACGTTCCTATTTGACATTACCAGGCAGGAGACAATTTTAAAAGCACCAATGCTAACCTGACGACATACAAAGGTCTTGGAGATGCAACAGCATAGCTCACAGGCCATGGACCAAATCTAGCCTGGACTCCTCACTTTAGGTGAAGTTTGAGTGTGAATAATCTTGTTTACTGGGCTGACTGACCATTCCCACATCATCAAAGTAAAAAAAAAAAGAAAAAAAATCAGCATCTACATTTTGAGAAATGGATATGTTTCTCATGGATTTACAAATTAGATGTTTTATTTCATCTTAGGCTAAAAGTAACTGGTGCAAATACATCCTCCATTTGTGGACTTTCTATGTAACCTATGGCAAATAAAACAGAAATCCATTTCAGACCTAGCCTAGTGGGTTTATTACCATGTCTGTAGAAAAGCCCTTTTTATAACTTTTTAAATGCATTTTGGACCTTAGGAGGAGTATTTTATTAAGGTATTAAGGTAGCCTGCGTTCTATGAAGCCATGGTAATTTGAAGAGCTTAGTCTCAATTCCCAAATTCACTTCTTTGAAGAGGCCTCTCCGGCCCCTTAGTTTTGAGAGGAGGAACCCTGTTCCCACTGCAAGTCGGGCTGAACTGCTGGAACAGTGAGAACGTCTCGTCCCCTCCCACCCCAGCTCCAAAACAGACAGCGAAGACTTTTCCTCTTGATGGCTCCTTCCTCCGCATAGAAACGAAACTCGTTCATTAGATCCTGGGGAGGTGTGAAACCTGAATTTCACCTTCTACACGTCATCGATATTGGAGATAATTATTTAGGGGAAGTGGAGAGAGAAAGCAGGAACCCTCAACCTGCCTCTCTCCTTTTTTTTCTGATTTAATAACGGCTCAGCCTCCCGAGCCGCTGTGGCTTCCCTGAGCCGCACAGCTGTTCCGCAGCAGCAGCCCAGACCAATGCGAGCTGTGGCCACGAAGGACCGGCGGCCTCCGGAGCATGGAAAGCGAGTGCAGTCCCTGGGAACATCTGGTGCGTGTGCCCCCACGGAGGGCGAGGAGCCCAAAGAAGATGTACTAGACCTTAAAAGGGGGGAAAAAAATCTTCAAACAATTGGCTTTGGAACAGATACATAAGAAAACTCACCAGAAGGCCACTGGGCTTCTCGTCCTCTATCCGTTAGCGTGGAGAGAGGTGCCCTTTGCAGGATTTGGGGCTGGACGCACACGCGGGGGTCTTAAAGGGCAGAGCAGGACCTGCATTATTTAAAGGTCTCCACTTGCCCCACCTGGACCGATGCTGTAGGTCCGAGGTTGCAGGGAAGCGGGAAGAAGGTTCGAGAGTTCCAGTCTCTCTTTTAGCATTTTCACTCCTTTTGCTTACTTGAAACAGCAAAATCTCCTCCAAGCCTTCCAGTCCCTTCATCTTTCTTCTACCTTTTATCAGAGGCTAAGAAGGATCCCTGAAGTCGACAGGAAGTAAATAGCTACCAGATCAATGTCATCAGCCAGGGCGATGGTGGAAGGTACTGCCCCGGCCCACTCCTCCACCTCTGAGTTTTTCTCATCTTCGCATTTTTTAAATATAACAGAGGCCCCTGTCTCGCAAAAGAGGAAATAAGTGACAAATGATCTCATTAAATGTGTTAGTCTCTTAATGGAAGTTTATGCACATGCTCATTATTAACTAGTTATTATTGCCGGATACAATTTATAGGTACAAGATATAAAGTATGGATATATTTGACAAATTAGGAAGAGCTCTGAATTCACCCGCTGGTGTGACCTTTCAAAAGTGGCCTGATGACTTGCTGCTGAGATTTTCCCATCGGAGTGAAGACATAGCCCTGCCTGCCTCTCACACCCCATCGGAGGGAAGGGGGTGCGGTACCTTGAACTGGTTTTCTCCTCAGTCAACCATTCCAGCCAAGAACCCGTGGTTGGCTCTACCCATTATTTCAGGCTGGTCCATCCTCCCCCAGCTCCACATTCTGAGAGCTTCAGATGGACCCGATTGGTATCTCTGGGATGGGGCCCAGGTAGTAAACAAACGAACGAAGAACCCTCCAGGTGATCCTAATGATTAGCCAACAAGTAACTATTGTTTCAACTGAGTTTTAGAAATTTGGCTTATTTCATGCTCCGGCTAATAGGTTCTGATGGCTTTTTCTGCCTTTACTAACTTTTCTGGCCCTAGCTCCTCATTTTTCCCTTTCTGTCTGAACTAATTTCCGGTCTTAGAGCCTGCTGTTGATTCTGTTCTATTCCTTTGATCCCTACACTAGACAATGTTGGTTGCCTCCCAAGAATCCATTTCCTTCTCCCACCTATATACCCTGGCTTCTCTTTGGAGAATTCACCTTCCCTTTCTTGTTGGCTTTTGAGTCTGGTTGAAATTGTCCCACCTTTATTTCTAGGGTGGTAGCTAATTGGCTTAAGCCAGTAAGCACACTCTATCCCCTAATTAGCCACCGTGATTAGCTCAAGAATGGGCAAACCAGAGGCAGAGACAAGGGGAGGTATTTCACAGGTGTTTGTGATACCTGCGGAAGAGAAGCTTGTCCTTATCTTATTGGAGATATTGGAAAAGATGTTTTCTTCTTCCTGCTAGACGTGACAAAGAAAGAAGCACCTGAGACCTGTTGGCAGCCACCCTGTGACTAGGAGGGCAGAGTCTGCTAAGAATAAATTTAATACCAAGGAAGCAAGGTGGAGGAGGACAAAGAAACTGTACCCTAGTTACACAGTCAGAACTGCTGTGCAGAGAGGAGAGCATGGAAATAGTTCAAATGGACGTAGGATGAAGCTCCAAACCAAGGCAGTAGCAGTGAGAGAGACCAAAGGAATAGACTTCATGGAATGTGTGTGTGGGAAAGATAATCATTGATGATGCAGGGGGAAAACATCAAGTCTTGAAATAATGTCTGCAAGATGGCAGGGGTGGATGGGAACTCCAGACTCATTAGCCCACTCAATCACTCATTCGTTTACTCATTTGAACTAGACTGATTGCCAACTGTTGAGCTCCACGCTCGGTATGCAAGTGGGCTCCTTCGTAACCCTGCCCCACAATCAGCCATGTCAAGCTGAAATTTCCATGAAGATTCTAAACCTGCCAGAAAGTAGGCTGTATCCCATTTCCTGAATTTAAATCACCTCCAATCTTGTTATACTAGAATTTGAAACATTTTTCCCCAGAGACACATTCACATTCCTCCCAGCCTTGGAGACCCGGTGAGCCCCGGGCTTGGAGTATAGAGGCCGTGTTGCCCCTTTTTCTAATGTGATGTGAGAGCCAGGGGCTCCAAGTTTTCCTTCCCTCACAGTGTAGACTTGCAACTCCTTCAGACTCTGCCCTCGCCGGGCTCCAGAGTTCACAGGGCCTGTGTTTAGCCAGTTCCTTCTGAAAATCACATGGTTTTACACAGTGTCGAGCCCTGGTGGGCGGAGAAGCAAGACTACTTCCAACGGTCTCCTTTGCGAGACTTGGATGTTCCTTCTAAGTCGTACTGTGTCCATGGAAACGCTGGTCTGAGGCGACTCTGGCGATTCTTTTCAAAGCACACCAATATGGAGTGTGTGTTCTTAATGGCTTTGAGCAATTAAAACAGTTTAGAAATCATTAGAAGTAGCAGCTCACGAAGCCAAGAAGGCCGAGCGCCCGGATGGCCACTGGCCTGCTGCTGTGCCCGGGACAGTGTTGTGAAACCGGCGCTTGGGCCCATGGTGGTGCCCTGAGAGATGTTAGCATAATCCAACTCAGCTGCTCCCTCTGCGGTGCAGATGCCCCTGCCATGGGCCATTAGAAATTAACTGGGGAAACACATGGTTCCGAGGAAAATGACAATTAAATACAAATGCAGGAATGAGCATAGTAAATATCTAAACACACACACTAAAAAACAAAAAGTGATTTCTTCGAACTAGGAACTTACAGAAATGGAAGCCAAGCATCCGAAATGTTTGGTCTAAGCAAATTCTCCAAGGGTACCGAGGGAGGGTAGTGATCTATAGAGAAGGGAAGGAGATTTCCGAAATCATGCAGGCAATGGTCAACCAAGGATAGAAAGGGGCGGATTAGGTATGTCATAAGCGCATTAAGATGATAAAAAAAAAGAAATCCAGCATCAGAAGGAATAAAACAGTTGAAAGATCATTAACATGAATCAGAGATTAATCGAAATGAAACTTAAGAAGGCTGAGCCCGGGTTATCTGCTGTGAGTGGGACTTGTTTTAGCAAGGAATTTCAGAGGATTTGTCACCAGATAATATGGATGGAGAGTTGCTATTAAGTCTTTAAAGGGATATAGCCAAATGAAGTAATCCTGCAAGATGAATTTTCTCTTACAGCAACCCATTTCCAAGACAAAAAACTATATGTATCAGAACATCGTGTCTTCTGCAAACAAATATGCAAAATATATCATCGCTCTGCTTCATTATTTTCTAGCTTCAAAGAAAAATCTGTTTTGGTCTCTTTCTTGGAGAGAACCAAATTTGAATTTGAGCACTGCTCGCCAAATGAATTCATCCTTTCAATTATGTTAGAAGTTAGAAGGACACACAGAGAGGAAAAAAAATTCAAATCCTGATTCTGCTTGCTCCAATCAGTTTGCATTCTTTCCATTTTAGGAGAGCAGCAAAAACTAGGATATTCAGAAAGTCAAACTTCACCAGAAGTTTGACTTTCTGAATTCACAACAGTAATTATAGGCAAGTACAGCTTTTATGTTTTTCCATTAATAGCAAGGAATAGCCAATTGAAACAAAAGCAAAACAATTCTCACATGGCTTTCTCTCTTCCTCTTTATGGAAGCGCCTACCGTGCTGTTCTGCTTTCTACTCGATACTTCCATCCGAGGACAGACAATGAACGAGGGTTCTACGCGTGTCTACTTTGCGCCCACTGGGAACGTTGGGTTCTTATTGTGATGGCTTCTTCTCCCGGCCCCCACCCCTCACATCTGAATACTTACGGTGCATTTTTGCTGTGCGTCTTCCCTAAGAAGGTGCTCCACATAGACACGCGATTGCACTTTCCTAGGGTCTTGGCCCCCGAGGCTTTGTCCAGCCCTCGGACGCATCAGCAGAAGTGGAACTAGGGCTGGAGTGTCTTAAGTTGTGACAGTCCTCTGGACACCTTGTCGACCTTCCAGAAGGGTGTGATGCAAAGAGAAGACCAAGTCAGAGACTGGCCAGGGTCCTTCAAACCAGACAGCCTGGGCTGGGCAGAATGTTTTGGTGGCTCAAACTACCGAAGGAAAACAATTTTCGTGTAATTAGAGGAGCTACTCTGGCCAGGGGCCCCCTGCTGCTTCCCCTGTGCCCTGAAAGACTGGAGAGACTTAAAGTGTTGGCCACCGGTACCAGCCCTCAGTGCCCTCTGGGACCCGGAGGCAGCACACTAGCAGTTAAGGGCAAAGGCTTGGAGTCAGGTGGGCCTGAGAAGTAGCCATTCCAAAGAGGGCCCGTGGAGCCTGTAGAAGGAACACGAGCCTTGAGAGCCGGGGCTCCTGATTTTTAAGAGCTGGGTGTCTTAGGAAACAAGACACCTGAATGAAAGAGCCTTCGGTTTACGATATAAAAAGCACATCGGAAGGAAAATGGGTAAAGAGCTCCACCAGGCTGTCTGCATAGACCGGACGGAGGTGGGCAGAGCTGGCGGAGGAGGAGCTGGCGGGAGAGGAAGGACAGCTTGTGAGTAGCTTTTTCTCTGAGAAGGGGCCTGTCCCTTGCCCACGACCCGGGGTGGGGGTGAGCTAGACAGGAACTCCGAGGAGTGGGCAGGCGACTGGCTGCCGGGGTGCCCGGAGGGGCCCTGGGCCCTGAGAGCCTGGATGCCGTCGCTGGCACAGAGCAGAATTGCCAGCAGGTCAGTCCCAGGCAGGAGCGCGAAAGGGGGTGTGACTGCGCTAGAGCAGTCGGTGGAGGCTTCTCATCAGGACCCTGGACAGTACAGGTGCCGGCGGGCTGCGCGGGGGTCCCCCCATACATCGCCTGCCCTCCCCGCCAGGCGAGAGGTGATGGGGGCCGACCTAGAGGACACTGGGACAGACCAGAAAGCACCGAGAAGTCTCTGAAATGTCTGAATTCACCGGGATGTCACTAGAGTATGTGTTTTGCCGGTAGACTAAATGGGGAGTTAAAAGATAATTTCAGTTCATTTATGAAAAAAAAAATCAGATTTATAGTTTCTATGTACCTGTTTGTGGCTTGCAAATTTTGTCCCTGGTAAAGGACTTAGCACAGTTAACCTTTTGGTGGGGAGCGACGACGACTTTTTAAAATACTCAGTCACTAGAACTAAAATGTTGTTAGTGAAAGACGGGACGAGAGCTGGGGGTGGGGTTTGACTGGTCAATGGTGAGGACAATATTCAGTGAGAAGAAGAAAGTGAAAGGGAAAGAGGTTTTGACTTTGAGACGATAATAGGGGATTTAAAGTACAGCATAGAGGATCTAGTCAATACTATCATAATAACTACCCACGATGTCAGGTGGGGACTAGACTTACCGGGGTGATCACTTCCTAAGTTATCTAAAGCTCATACCACTCTGGGGTACACCTGAAACTAGTTAAATGTAATCGTAAGAAATTTAAAAATTAAAAAGAAATTTAAAAATCCTAAAGAAAGAAAAGTATGCATTCAAGACACATCCTAAGTACTTGGAAGAATTCAGAAACGATTTTAATGTCAGGTGCAAAGTGAAGGGACAATTCAAATGTTGGGAAAGGCCCTAGTACCGGGAACAAAGGTGGTATCGTCAGGGGAGGGCAGAAGAGCAGGTGGTGATGGGGAAGAGGGTGAGTTCGTCTTCCAAATAATGTGTTTAATGTTTTCCCAGTAATCAAAACAAATCAGAATAGCTATGTGAGGAAAACAGCAGAATTTTGTAGATTCATGTACATGCCAACTTGTACATGAATGCTCATAGCAGCGGTACTCATAATAGCCAGAAAGCGCAAACAACCTTAATGACATCAACTGATGAATAGATAAGCCACAGGGCTCTCTATAGAGAGGAATATTATTCAGCCGTAAAAATGGGATGCGGTGCTGTCACGTGCTGCAACATGACGAACCCGGAATGCATTGTGCCAAGTGCAAGAAGCCAGCCACAGGAAAGCCACACGGTGTAAGGGTTTATTGATCTGAAGTGCCTGGAATAGGGACATCTATAGAGACAGAAAGTAGATCGGTGGTTGCCGGGGGATGGGAGGGGGGTGTGGAAATAGAGAGTGCCGCCTAACGTGTGCAGGATTTCTACCGGGGGACAAAAATGTTCTAAAATTGATTGTACGGTTGTGCAACCCTGTGAAAATAGAAAAACATTGAATTTACACTTTAAATGGTGAATTGCATGGTATGCAAAGTCTCTCTCAATTATCTGTTTTCTTTTTAAGTGGATGTGTGGAGAGTGTAAGCAGTGTGTCCGCTGATGTGGCTGGTAACAGGCCGTCGGTCCCGGACTGGTCCAGAGCTGAGCACGGAGGCTTGGCAGCGACTTCAGGTTGGCCTCAGAGTGCGTTGTCTTGGAGACAGACCAGGCGGGCGTTTCCATGTGGCCTACTCTTAACGTAAACTTGGCCAAAGTCCGTGTTCAGATCTGAATCCAAGTCCACAGTGGCCTAGACTTGTTCCTTGAGACCGTGACTGCCACTGCCTTGGCCTCAGTGGGGTCGATGACGTGAAACGGGTTAGGATTCAGGATGCTTTGATAAAATACATTGAATGATTGGAGTTCTGATGGTCAGGAGAAAGGAAGCTGTAAAACCCATGGTTGGCAGATGAATACACGCTCGACGGAGCAGAATGTCAGCTCTAGGCTGCGTGGGGGGTGGCGCCCCCCACTTCTGTTGTTGCAGATGATCAGTCTGAGGTAGAAAGTGCTCAGTGACTTGCCCAAAGCTGCTCGGGCCACTTGAGCCAACGTTAGAGACAAGGACTAAAGACCTTTTTAATGTGTAACGGGACTCCAGGCTACTAGAGGACGTTCCAGTTTTTCTGAATTGCTGACAACAGGTTTTTACATTTACCATCAGAAAACAATACTCTGATTCAGAATTTGCAAAAAAAAAAAAAAAGATGCGGTTAAGACAACTGCATTATTTGAAAAGACAAAGGGAATTCCGGTCCTATAAATGCTCAAGATCAATAGATTCTCTATATCCCATAGTTGTTTTCATTTCCCGTTACAGTAAAACCATCTTGAAACACTAAACCCTAAACATAGCCTGTACATGACAGCAAAGAAACTTTTCGAAAAAGAATAAATTGCTGAATTCAAGCGTGGACTGTAATTTCTTGACATGGAGTGGAAGCAGATGCACCCGACTTAACGTGTCGTTATTACATTCACTCCCAACTGGCATTTTCTTCTCGTTCGGGGGAGGGAGGGGCCTGGGCACGAAGCTCTCCTTCTCCATCAAGCAGCCTGTTTTGTCCATGTCGTGATAAGTTAATTGTGGGTCATACATTCATTATGAACACAGGTCTAAGCGATAGACCTAAGTTCTGGATTTTGTCTCTGCTTCAGGTGGTTTTTTAAGACTGTTAAGTAAGTCGGACCACCCCTTGGGAAGCTGTAGGGTGTAATAGCCTGTTGTATCTTTAGCATCCTGTAGCACCGGTGATTCAAGTAGAGAATAAACTTGCGAACGGCAAGCAGCGTACGTGTATCGGGAATCTCTTGTGGGGTGCACACAGGGCTGGGCGCACAGGGCCCATCAGGGCTCATCTTTGTAAGAGACGCAGGTTAGGTGGGTCCCTGGGGTGCTGGAGGGGAGGAATGGCCGCGGGGTTCAGGAGGTCACCTGCGGTCACAGGTTCTAGCTCTCGACAACAAAGTGTGAGGGCGCTCCACTATGCGCGGGGATGAGGAGACCTGGCACACGCCCTCGGTTCCCGTGGAAGGACTGCAGTCAGCGAAGGTAAGGGGCTGCCCAGGGTGGCACAGCCTGGCCAGCACAGGAGGGGGTTTCCCGGGGGAGGGGGTGAGACCTCCTGCTTTCACCGGGAGGTAATGACAGGGAGGCGAGGACATCACTTTTCAAACTGAATGAAGATGCCCGAAGGCATGCTGGTGGATGTGTCTGGAGGCCTATTTCAAGGAGGGGAGAGGACTCTCAGGCCCCACGGAATGTTCTGAGGGGCTGGGGAGAGAGGCATGGCACCCGCTGAGCGGGGGCGAGACTCCCGGAGCACGAAAGTCTATTGCTACTGGCCCAGGGGACGTTAGTTCAATTATCCATGATTCTTGCCCTTATCTCCTCACGGAGAACCTTCTGTGGTAGGATAAGAGCATGGGAATTATTTTCAGAAAGCCTAGTTAGTGGATTTGGTGCTTGTCCTAAAGCACCTCTGGAACTGAGGGGCGGTGACCTCACTTCTCCGTGACTCAGTTTCTCCATCTGCAAAACAGCCTCCTCACCCCTTGGAATGTCCTTGCGTATCACACCTGGCCGCGGCTCATTTCTAGCACGACGGAGGTTTGAACTGTTCCATGCCAGGTCCCTGAAGTGTTTTTCCCTCTTATGATTATGATCATGTGTTTGTGAGGCTGGTGCATTGTGAAGAAGCCCGTGGCTGGAGAACTTGGAGCATAGCTCACATGGAGGTCAACACACCAGGTCTGAGTTTATACGGGTCCTTTGAAGACCACACTCTAATATTCCGAGCTGCATATTAAATACAGGCCAATGGGACTTGGGCCTGAAATGGTGATATATGAACACTTAAAAATATATAAGTCACTAAAAGAAATGGTTCAAATGGCTAATAAATTTGGAACAAATACAAAGAAATACTTTTCCATGCAGAGTGTGGTCGACCTGTGGAATTCGCAGCTGCAGGAGGTAATTGAGTCAAATGCCGTGGGTGGATTTCATAAAGAGTTGGTGTGGCAGACAGCTGCCTAGGCAATGCAAATTGTGCTGTTAAAATTATGCACTGGTTAGGCATTTACCATTGTAGCGAGGGGACAGAGGTCTCCAGCACTGGAGGCATGAGGGGGGTGGGTAGCAGCTATTTTTACTAGAGGGCCCTTTATTTTTCCAAAGTACTTTCTCACATCATTCCTCTGATACAAAACAAAAAATTTAAAAATGAGGTGGAGGGGTTGTAATGTCAACGTCTCTATTTGAGTATGTGTCAAAAGAGAGGCACTATGTATGCTTGTAGTGTTTCCCCAAAAGTAAAATGATGCAGTTGTTTTTATTTTTTATTTTTTTTTTTACCTCAGGTAAGTCAGGTTCTTTTGTAATAGTATGTTTCCAACTAAACTTTCCAAATCGAAGATTCTTAAAGTAATCCAATCAGTTTTTCCAGATAGTTCTGTGTAGATGGAAGCTCAAAGTGCTTTTTGCCTTTAAGTAATTCTGATGGTCCATTTGGCCATGCATATAGTGACTAAAAGGGCCTCCAGGGTGGCCTGGTCCTCCAAGCCCATCCAGAACCTTCCTGAATCTTCCAGAAGCTCTCAGAGATTGCTCCAACTCTTGAACTCTACATGTTCAGATAAAGGTAATAGGAAAACAGAGAAAGTGTCTAGAGAAGAGATTTTTGAAACATTTTTCTTTAGGATTGGATTAGACAGATGCATCAAAATAAAAGATCCCAACTTTCTGCTTTGCAGATGAAGCCTTAGTGTTCATAAGGACACCGCCGCCCTTCTCCCTGTCTGAGTGTTCTTGGTCCTTGTTCTTCTTTCCTGGCATGAGCAACCTTTGAGAGTCAGTGGCCGGGGTTGTTGACCCCATTTTTATGGCATGTTGTGTGTTGGGGTTGGAAGATGCAGGGATTGTAATGATGGCACTGTGACTCTCCAGAGTAGTTTGAAAGGCACAGGGTGAAGGCTTGGGGGTGGCTCCCAGCCTGGGACTGCAGAAGGTCAGTCTGGATGCAGGTGTTGGCACCTAGTTCCAGATTGTACAGCCCTATATAGACTTGTATTTTATAAAATGAACACTAATCCCTTTCACTGGTCCAAGGGGAGTCACTTTGCCAAACCTCATGAAATAGGGCTTATTAGCTCAAGGGGTAGGTAGAACTCACAATGTGTGGATTTTGGTCTTTCTCTCTCCGCAACCCTGTATTGACAGACGCCTCTACTCATTGGGTTAAAAACTAGAGAAGGCTCGTGAAGCACTACAGATCCTCAAAGACAGATGATGGACAAACTTGCCACCACTTGGGGTATGTCAAAAGCTTCAGCTCATTCGCATGTTTCTGAGTCAGTAAAACCAGAAACATATTTTTCCAAACACATTTCCACCCTCCCATCATTTAAAAAATCCTGTGTAATTTAAGGGAAATTCAATCCATATGCTTTTGATTTGTTTACACTTGTATCATCAAAATATGTTTTTAAAGAGCTTGTGGAGATCCCAAAAGGCTCCTCAGCCTTTTAAATGAGCCTTTTAAGCCCCCCTCCCCCTTTGTAACAGGAGGTTGCATGTTGCCAAGGGTAAATGAACTTGAAAATGAAGAGGTTTGTGCTGGGCTCAGAATTTTAAATCTATCACTTCTGCTTGGAGTTTGAATTCTAAAATCAGCTCCCAGAGACTTATCTTATCTCTGCATTGTTGCCCATCACGACACAAACAGGGGACTTGTTCTCTAATAACTGTATCATCAGGGCAAGGGCTGAAGAAGCCGCTTTAGAAAACCACAAGAAGAAAAGATGAGGATAGTGCACACAGGTCACCTCTCCTTTCAAAAGAACTGGAGAAAGTATAAAGGGAAGAAGGAAGAAAGATGGAAAGAAGCAAAGAAAGGAAGGAAGATAAGAAGGAAGGAAGATAGGAAGAAAAGAAGGAAGAAAGGAAGAACAAACACATCTCTAACTACCCAAAATGTCCCGTTCTCCCCAAGCCAAATGACCCTGTAAAGTTATCCCCAGAGAGTATGACATTGATCATATCCTCCTGTATTTTGGGGACCATAAACTGTTCCTCACAAAGCCTTCTGTAGCACATGAATCATTGACTCTTAGGGTTCAAACAGCTTTCAGTTTCATGGATGTGGAAACTGAGACCCAATCGACGCAGCTGGCGAGGAGCAGCGCAGGGATAGAGCTGATTGCGGCTCGTTCTTCCTCTCGCACCCCGTTCTCTCACCCACAAACCCGTTTACAGACGAGAACACGGAAGTGATGATTACAGTGGTGCCTCTTCCTGAGCAGACCTTCTGTCTTCTTGGAATTCCTCGTCGGCTGGTGTGGTACTCAGCACAGAAGAGGGGCTCCATTGTTAGCTGTTGGGAGAGCAAACCATCAGAACCATGTAAACTAGATAAAGAAACTCAGAAGTAAATATCCACACACACATTGGTAGGCATCAGGAATGTGGCTTTGCTTAAATTATTCTCGTCTCTTGTTTCTCTCTGATTTCTATCCAGCCCCATTACCTGGCTTTGCCAGACATGACAGATCAAGACATTTCCAGAATGACATCATCAGCCAGTTTTTCTTTCATATCATAAATCAGTGTCTTTAACCCTGTGACTCAAAGAAATGAGAGGAAAGACAAAACAAAGCTTACAAACGATCCCACCATCATTCCTAACGGTGCCCGGGCTGGGTGTCCTTGACTCTGCATCTCAGAAGGGAAACCCCAACAAAAGCCTTAATCTGGGCTCTCTGTGTTGGCGAAATTCAAACTAGTCAATCAGTCAAAAGCCTGTGGACTGGATTTATTCACAGATTTGTGCCTATGCTGAGATTTTTAAAATTTTAATCCAATGATGTGTGTGTTTCATGGAAACCTCCTTTTTCTCCTTAGGAGTGTTTGGCTTATAGGAATAGTGTACTGAAACACTCACGATTCACCTTGAAGACAACAAGAAATATCCAAAGACAATTTTTGCTTTTCTAGGTTCAACTATAATAACCCCCACCCGCAAACCTATTTAACAAGCCAGGTGAAATTCGGGTGGTGAATATTTGTCTCTCTACTGAGATATAAATATATGTGATCTCCACATGTTTATATATCCCCCAAATTTACATGGAGTAAAATCATGCTCTAATAGGCAATGGCCTGAGGTAAGAACATTTCTATAAATTTTAGGAGTCCTCCACCTACCTAATTGGGAGTGATTTTCCTCGGCGGACCGGGAGCAGCTGGTCAGATGAGCAGGCGAAGAAGATTGATCACAGACACAGAGCTTGGCAGGAGTTTTCAGCCTTTAGAAGCAAGAGCCTGTCAATACTGATGTTGATATCACCTCATCTTCTTTGATTTTACTTTATTTTAAAGTATCCTGATAGTTAAAGGGTTACAGCTTCTTTGGTCCGGTGTTTCCGCACGTTTCTGAAGACCCACCAAAGGTCTGGGCTCCCATCCAGACTTGCGAAGTCAGCATTTGCAGGGGGAGGCCTGACTGGACGGATTCAACGAGCCTTCCAGGAAATCTGCGTCACTGGGGCAGAGAGGCTGACCTAGTACCTGTGCATAAACCCAGATAGTTGGTGGCCGTGCTGGGTGGACCCTGAGGCCCCTCATTCTGCACTGTGCACTCTTCACTTTGGGGAGCAAAATTGAGTTTTCCAAGGTGAGATCTCGGAGGCCTCTCAGCTTACTTGTCGTAAGAGAAAACTGGCATTGTTATTATATGTTCCGTAAAAGCAGAGGCTGCTTCTGCTGGTCTCTGAGTCCCCAGAGCCCAGCACACAAAACAAGCTCAATAAATGTTTGTTGAAGGAAGAAACACATCCGAACGTGGCATACTGACATGTGTGGTCTGCGATACAAAACCCTTTCTATGCTTTTATCTTGTCCAGGCTTTTGTGCGTAACAGTGATTTTTATAAAAGTACATCTCTTGTAACAGCAGTGTTACCAGGAAGGTTCATTACTTACGTGGGCATTTTGCCCCTCTGGTACATCCATGAACACTCTATGCCGTGGGATTGGAGCAATTTAAAAATGAGTCACTATTTTTTTTTTTTTATCCTCACCCAAGGACATTTTTCCATTTTTTGTTCAGATAGAGTGGGAGGGAGAGAGAGAGAGAGAGAGAGAGAGAAACATCAATGTGAAAGGGACACATTGAGTGGCTGCCACCCGCACAACCCAACCAGGGCCAGGGACAAACTGCAACCGAGGTACGCGCCCCCAGTGGGAACTGAACCCGGGTCTCTGTGGACCACAGGCTGACGCTCTAACCGCTGAGCCAAACCAGTCAGGGCAAAAAACAAGTCACTATTTTTAAGGACTCCTGGGAAAGCACCCTCTTACCTTTAATGTCCAACGTGAGATTGTGAGACCTGTAAGTCACATCCTCTGTTTTCTTTTTTTAAAATAAAGGAAAACGGACAAAGCTGTTCTTTTCCATTTAGTATTTTCACATGTCCTGGAGAACAGACTATTTCTAGGGAAGTATGTTACGACTTAAAGCCTTACAACTTCAAAATTCATTTAAAAACCCCGGGAGGTCAGCCCATCCTCTGCGAGGCTGCTTTTAATCCAAACCTCCTGTGCGGATACAACGCAGGTGCAGGCTTTAAAGGAGCCAGGAAATGAAGTGATGGAAGACATCAGGCCGAAAACATGACTTCATGACGCGGGGCGGCTGGAGCAGGAGCGGAACCGGAGGAGAGTCACATGTGGGTAGAATTGGTCAGGTAGGGCTAGCAGATCGATAAGAGTTCTTCTCTCCATCTGGTCCACAATGAATGGCTTCGCGGGATGATGGAGGGAGCGGGAGATGACAGAGAGGGACACGGAGGGTGCCCAGAGGCCAACAGGCACGGATAGGTGGGGAGGTCCTCATGTAAGCTCTGCACTGGCTTCATTGCCATCATTTTAAAAGAGCGGTTGCTCCCCAATGCTGCAGCCCCTGGCATAATTTTTACCCACATTTCGAGAAATGAACGCAATCAAGGAAACCGGGAATGCCCACGTGGCCACTTTGCAGACAGGGTAGGTGAGGGTGGTATGGGGAGGGAGGGAACTCTCTCTTTAGTATGTGGTTCAGTGCTGTGATCATTTGGTCCCTTTTCAGGATTTTAAGTTAAACCTTTAGAAATGAGATTGTTATCACCAGGGCTGTGTCTGAAAGCCAACATTAGTGACTTGTCATTGGGTCTGTTACGTGACCTGTGGGGCTGATATGTGTGAATGGAGCATGTCAGGAACACTCCCAGGAAAGAGCAATATTCATCGGAGACGTCCCAGAGACCAACAGTGTATGCCAGACACCCTTCCGCAGGCGGCCATGAAAACAAGGGTTCAGCCGACTTGGCGACTCACGTTCCAGGAGATGCCCGGATGGTCTTTGGAAGAACATCAGAAGGGCACCACCAGCCCCAGGAAACAAACCATCTTCTCTTCATTTCCAACCTCTCACCTGTTTTCCCACACAGCACAGACCTCTCTCTAGTCCATCCCATTTCCAAAGACCGGAATGCATGTGTTTGCCTGTACACATCTCCAGTGATTGCATTCTATTGATAATCCTGTTTTCTCAGATACAGTACAAGTCCCTAAAGGGAAGAAATATATCCATCCTTTTATTTGTACTCAAGTGCCTGATACCTTACAAAATGTCTCATATGAGCTCAAAAAATAGTTGTTGATTTGACTGGTAAGAAAATCTAGCCTGATTGGCGAGTCGACCTGATTTGGGCACCTAGAACTTACCAACACCTTTCTGCATTTGTACAGATGCCCTGAAAGGGCTTACGAGTTGCCACTCTGTTGAGAAATCTTTCCGAAAAGGTAAAGCTGAGAAGTAGGTTTAGATGGAAAATCTCCATCTATAAAGGAGTTATCCTAGTTGCTTGTGTGTGTTCTCTATAACCTGGGGGCGGAGATCATGTCTCGTTCATCTTTGAAATAACAGGTGTAATGTTTTATATGAAATAGGCAGCCTATAACATACGTAGAATAGAACTGGGAAACTATTTAGATCACTTCAATTTCTGTTGTAGCCCCCGTCTCATTCATTCTCTCTGGCTGAGCTATAGACCAAGATGAGACTGAACCTTCGCTTGTTTATTTCGCGTGAGCCAGGGGTCCTCCCGAATGGGAAGAGCCAAGGGCCTTGGAGAAGGTGATGCCTGTGAACCTGAGTGTGGTCACCTCCTGCACTGTCCCTTCATCCTCGTGTCCCTTCACGCTCCCTGGCCGATGGGATTTTGGTGATAGAAGTCACCAACAACCTACTTATGCGAGCAAACTGAAGAGCAGAGGTAAATGAGAAGCAGTATTCTCTCCCAGCTACATGAACCGAAGAGCAATTGTAGCCAACACGAGAGAATTCATATTCTAGGTCTTTGGCCCCCCTGACCCCTAAGCCTTTCATAAAGGTCGGAAGAAAGATCTCCAAGGACAAGAAGAAGTGGAACACGATGCGCTCAGACCGCCTGAGAACCAGTGAGCCAGGGAACCACTGGTCTGCAGATTAGAAATGTTTGGCCTGTTGGACAGATCAGTGACATCCACCTTAGTTAGTACTCTGGGTGCCTTATTTCTAAACGGTTCATACGTTTGGGGTGGCAGGAAAAGACGGGAAATGTTGGTCCATGAATACTCCATGTTACTTCTGTTTTTGGGGGTCTAGAAATTTCTTTTTGGGCTTTGGTAACGAGATGTGAACTAGTCCAAAGGCTGAAGCCTGCGAGGCAGAAGGGTTGTGCTGATGGGAAGACCGTCCCTCAGTATCATTTTCAGCAGAGCCCACCATACAAGATGCAGGCGGACCTACTTCTCAGCTCCTCCACGACCGCCACCCTGGTCCACGCCGCAGTCGCGTCTCGTCTGGACGACCGCGTAGCTTCTCTGACAGGTCTCCTTGCTTTTTATCTTGCCTTCCCACCCTAGTCTTCAACACAGGAGCCAAAGTAATTCTTTTACGATGAAAATCTACATGTGTCAAGCTTCAGGACCTCCATGAGAGAGGTTGCCAGATAAAATATAGGATGCCCAGTTAAATTTTAATTTTAAACAAATAAAATAATTTTAAGCATAAATGTCTTGAAAGTCACACGGGACATATTTACCCTAAAACTTATTATTATTATCATTATTTTTATCCTTACCTGAGGACATTTTTGCATTTATCTTCAGCTAGTCCGGGAGGGAGGAAGAAAGAGAGAGAAACATCGATGTGAGAGAGACACATGGAGTGATTGCCACCCACACGACCCCAACGGGGGCCGGGGACAAACCGCAACCAAGGTGCGTGCCCTTAGTGGGAACCAAACCTGGGACTCTCTGGTCCACAGGCCAACGCTCTAACCACTGAGCCAAACCAGCCAGGCTTAAAACTTATTTTTGTATTGCGTTCCTATTGCCGCTATAACAAATTTCTGCACACTTAGTGGCTTGAAAAAACCCCACAAGTTCTGGAGACCAGAAGTCCCAAATGGGTCTTTAATGGGCTAAAAATGAAGGTGTTGACAAGACTGCATTCTTCTGGAGGCTCATGTATGTTATAAATAAGCTTATATATTGCTTATGTGTTATGTCGATTGTCTCTATTTATACCTACTCTCTGGCTGCCACAAGAGTATACATTTCAAGAGAATTTTATTCCCTGATGTATCCCCTAAGCCTAAAGAGTCTTTAGCACATTAGGGGTGCTCCATAGGTATTTGTAGGATGAATGATTGAATGAACAAACAGGTAAATGACATATTTCTGGAAAGTGGGAAGTTGTGGCATATCTTTGTCTTACCCCATCTAGGAAGTACATGGTTGCCTTTCTAGTCTACGTTGGAGTGAAGCCTAAACAAGATACTTCAATAGGCTCATCTGAAAATAGGAGTGATTCCTGCCTTGTGATTTATAGGATCCTATCAACGACTACACAGGACTGGGAGATGAGAGGCCATGATGGCTTTCTTAACAGCTGCCCCGCCCCCGCTCCAATACCGTAGGCAATTCTGAGCCCAAACTGTCCCCTTTCTCGTCTTAGTTGTCAGGCTTGGTTCCAGAGAATTAACATTTTCGTGTGAACTTCGTGATTCAACTAATGAAAACAAGCCTCAAGAAGTAACTTTTCAAAGTCTTCTAATTCCTTTTTTTCTGAAGTGTGGAGTATTTCTTTATGAAACAAACCTACAGCTATGAGCTTTTTATAGATTTCAATGGTATCATTCTAGGGGCCGTACCTTTCCTTAGGGCCCCGGGGCCTTACGGAGGACTGATAGAGAATAGAGGAGAGAGGGCGGATGCTTTCCTTCTGCATGAACCTTTCTAAGAAAATGACTCCGTGAGCCTGAATTCCATAATTGGCCGACCATACCAGGACCCTAGAGAAGTCTTGCTAACTGCATATTCTGAACCAACATCTTTAACAAAATGACAATAGAGCTTCCAGAAAGGCAGCAGATTTCAAAATATTTCCAAACAAAGGTAATAATGACAAAAGATTATAATAGGAGTTTCTGGCATACTGAAGCCTCTCAATAAATATTTGAAGAGATGGATAAGTGGATGATGACATGAATGCTTCCGTGAATGAAAGAACCGAAGAGTGACCTGAGGGGTAACCCCAGAAAATGCAGCATCTGCGACTCTCCCCATGGGTTGTGTCTTGCCTTTGTTGTAACTTTTAGCGTAGATATTGTCTTTTATCTCAGGATATAAACAGATCAAAGCCCTTTGGCCCAGACAGTTTGTAGAATGCAGACAATAAACATTTACACAGATAAGAAACCAGCTCTCTGAATTTTCCATGATGTATCTTAGAATCAGAAGCATGTCAAATGAATAGGTTGTTTTTTTCTCCTCCTGACCTGGGAGGCAAGTGATGGATCTGTTGCCTGATAGGAGAGAGAAAAACACTTCTGTGAAAGTCACCTCCTCCTCTTGCCAACCAGATCGCTCCCTTCTCCAGCTTCTGTAGCATTTCATAGATCCAATTTGGCATTTTGACCCTACATTGCATCCTATTATATGTTTTCTCTTTTATTTATTATTATTATTATTATTATTATTATTATTATTATTTTTTATCCTCACCCAAGGACATTTTTCCTTTTTTTTTTTTTGTTCAGATAGAGTGGAAGGGAGAGAGAGAGAGAGAAACATCGATGTGAAAGGGACACATTGAGTAGCTGCCACCCGCACGACCAACCAGGGCCAGGGACAAACAGCAACCGAGATACATGCCCTTAACAGGAACTGAACCCGGGTCTCTCTGGTCTGCAGGCCAACGCTCTAACCTCTGAGCCAAACCGGCCAGGGCTGTTTTCTCTTTTAAAGTATAAGTCTTGGGTACCCCAAAGAGACTGGGACAGTGTACGTTGTGGAAAGAGCTTGGGCTCTTTGGAGAGAGAAGAGACAGGCGAATCCTGAATCTGCTACTCAATCAATGCAAGTTAATGATTTTTCTGCCTTTTATTATATTTTATTTATACCTATAAAATGAGAATAATAATATACTTCATGTCTGCTGAAAGAATTACGCAAGATAATGTGGGAAGGATTAATGTTGGGCTACGACACAGTGTGTGTTCAATACATATTTATTTTTCTCTCAAGAACAAAAGTCATGAGTCATATCACCCACAGCCAAGGGCCAGGCATGGAGTAAATGGTCAATAAATAATGATTTATTGTTTGATTATAATTCAGTTATTGAGTCTGAGAAGCATTTCACATTTCTAACTCTGTGTCCTTGGTCAAAGTAAATCGGAGTTTCACCTTTCAGCCAGGGCCAGCCCAGAAGCTGTAAATAGGGGGGGAACTCCTCTCAGACCTGTGGGCCCTCTAACAAGCGAGAGAGGATGTTAGAAAAGACTGTTCTTGAGAGACGATGTATTGAAGACATTTCTCCTGCTAAGTAGCCCTAAAAGGATACATTTACTTATTTATTTATTTATTTTGCTGTGTTCATGACTGATTTCTTCTTCAGAAAGGTAAAATCTTTTCCCCTTTCAAAGCACCTGTACAAAGCAGGTCATATATGTAGACCTGGATTTTCATTTATTGAAACTTATCAGGAAAAAACTCACCCAAATCAAAACAATGCTGTCCTACTGGGAAGGAGTATGTATGCCTAAAGGAAATTTCATTTTTCCTTTCTTGCTCAGATACCCATATCTAAACCCTCTGGGCCTCCGCATTTTTCTAGGTGTTTCAGGGACACAGCTTAGGGGATGGGCAACATTTTAGGAATCTTGGTGTCTCACGTTCAGCTTTTGCTCTTTCTTTTTTTTTTCAATTTGTATTAATTTGTTTTTGTTTCAGATGTTTCTCCTCCCCCCCCGTCCAGACAACCTCCTCCCCACCCCCCGCCCCCAGGCTTGTTGTCTGTGTCCATTGGTTACGCATCCACGCGTATAAGTTCTTCGGCTTAGCCTTTGGTCTCTTTAAGTATTGGGCTCGAAGGTGCAGCCATGCCGCTCGTGGACTCAGAAGCGGGGTGATGCGTGGGAATGCCACTCACAGCAGCGGCGGTCCCAGTCCATCTTCTTTGAACCAAAGGTTTGGTTCTGGGCCATTCTGACGAGATTTATCGGCACCCTGGCCTTTTCAAGTGCCTGCACGCTTCCCCCACCGTCACTGTTTAAGTCACATCATGTTTTTTATTTTTTGACCCACAGTTTCACACAACCAGCTCTAACTGCCCATTTGGTTCAAAAAGTGAAGCTTTATCATCAGTGAGGATTTTTGAAAGGATACAATGTAGGCTCATCATTGTCATCCTCACCACTATCGTCACTATAAATATTTATATGAGCTGTTACTCTGTGACAAGCACCGTATTTACGCAGTTTCATTAATTGATACTATTTTATTTTCATGCCACGTTTGTGAAGCAGATGAGGCTGTTGAGCACGAGAGAGGTTAGGAAACTTGTCCAGAGGTCATATCAGTAGTACTTGGTAAAAATGAGAAATAAATTGTATTTGTTTCCAAGAGCTGCCATAATGAAGTATCCCCAACCAGGTTGCTTAAAACGACAGGAATGTAGTGTCTCTCGGTTCTGGGGGCCAGAGGTCTGAAAAGAAGGTGTCAGCAGGCTGTACTCGGCCTGAGGCCTCTCGGGAAGGAGCCAGCTTCCTTTGGCCCTGGGGCTTCCTTGACTATCAGTAGCACAACTCCAATCTCCACCTCTTCTTCATAGGTGTCCACGGGTCTCAGTCTTCACGGAGCATCTCCCTGCGTATCTGGGTCCAGATTTCCCTCCTCTTATAAGGACACTGGTTGTATCAGATTAATATAGCCTACCCTAACGATCTCATCTTAACTTGATTAAATCTACAGAGGCTATTTCCAAATACGATGATGTCACAGCCACAAGTTCTGGGGGGATCATGACTGCCATACATCTTATTTATTGGGAACAAAATTTCAACCGATAACACAAGCCTAGTCCATCTGGTTGTAGAATCCTCTTTTTAAATGCATTCTCTCCTTGAGGGACATTTCTAGAAGACTTCACTCAGGGGAAGTGGACAGACTCTGGAGGGACCCACTCATCAGAGGAGGGTGCTCATGTAGGTATGTGATTTCTGACCTCTTCAATTGACCATCGCCAGACTTTTGTAGACAGTTCAAACCCACCAACAGACTCCACTAAACAAAGAAAAGTAGCCTGTTCCAAATTCCAATCTGGGATTCCTTTCTCTCCTACATTTTCACAAAAGCTCCTTGACCCTGGATGGTCCTGGAACAAGAGAAAGCAAAGGTCTTCCTCCAGGGGCTTGGCGCTCAGAGCCGGTCTTGGGCTGGGGTAGCTGGAGCCAGGGGGCTGCTCCTCCCCGGGCGGGGGGCGAAGCGCGCTGAATCAGTGTCTGAGCGCCGCGGCCCGGGAGTTCTTCACCTGTCTCCACTCCTCTGGGCACAGATCCCCGCCACTAGGCTGCTGGAGTAGCCAGACTGGAGTCTTTGAAAAGGTTAGCAAGTTTGTCTGTTGCCATCTGTCTTTCTCTGTGTGTGTGTGCGCTCACGATTCTGTACAGTGTGCAAATTTAGAACTTGGAACAATGCTGAGGGCACAAACCGCAGCTCCAGGTTTTAGCCACCCTGGAATCCAGGGGCACAGGAAGTCCGGAGACGTGGGTGTCTTTGAGGCAGCAGGGAAGGGTCAGGAAAGCAGTGACACAGTTTTCTGGCTGTAAGGGACCTCTCGGTTCAGACCCTGACTTTTTCTGTTGAAGAAATGGAGGACCGCAGAATCAAAGTGCATGACCCAAGGTCACACAGCTAGTTCCAGCCAAAGCTGACACCAAGTCCTAGGTCTCTCTGATTCCCAGCCCAGGGCTGTCTTTAATAATGATGAACTGGTCCACTTTACATAGCTTTCGAAGAGCATTTCATCTGTTCCTCCCCACAGCGTCGTAATAGGAGAATTGGTTTGACTCCATCAAGGGGACTCAGCAGACAGCATAGGTCCTCTCAAACCGACCTGCACTCAATCTGCAAACCTTCCCTCTCAGTTCGCACGTGTTTATGTTTATTCTTCCGTACCTTTGTATTCCGCTCAGGCTGAGCCAAGTTCAGAATTTGTTTTCCACTCGGCGGGTGGTTTTGGTTTCTGATGGGAATCCCACACTCTCCAACGCTTCCTTGACGTTACTGTCGCGTCGCACCCCGAGGCTGCTCCCGTGCGCTGTGACCGGCGGGGGCCGACTCGATGACCGTGGAGCCCGCCACCTCATCTGTTTCTGCGCTCATCTGTCCACCCCTGTTGGTTGTTGCTTTTGCCATTGCTCGGCCATAAAGTGTCAGAGAAGAATACAGGCTTTGGGTGGCATATATGTTGGTCTGAACCTGGCTCTGCCACTCACACGTGACCTGTGTGTTCTCACAGGTACAAAATAGAAGGAAACTACAGCGGATGTGCAACGTTTTTTAAGGTGTCATGCTGGTTAAGAAAGAGTATGACAATGGCCGAGTTCCTGGCACACAGTAGGTATTCAACGACAAACGCTGCCTTCCCTCTGGGAGACCACACGAGAAGGCCGCGGGGCATGGGCCGCGCTCTGTTTCTTCAGCTAATGCTTCAGGTCCTTCACGTTACAGAGCAGTAAAGGGGGGCCCACCCTGTGTCGGCCTGCAGACCAGTGGCCTTGATGCCCACTGAACTGGGTGTGAGAGGGGGAACGTGCATGGCAGGAATCCACCTCCATTACATCACGTCTGAGGAGCTCTCCCAGCTCGGAGACCATAGGACGCCACTCGTGTTGACTGTGAACACCTTCTAGAAAAGCCTGAGAATAATCGCGGCGCAGGGGCGGACTGGGGAGAGTTGGCAAGCTCCGTACGGTTCGCGGAAGAAGGTTGCATTTGTTTCCTCGCTATCACGTGCCAGGTGCTTCCTACCGCGTGCTTGCGAAACACTGTCCCGGCAGAACCCTGCAAGTGTGTAATTATTGTCCCCTTTTCCTCAGGACACAGTTAAGGCTAAACTTGTCGTAGTGGCCTGTGTAAGGTGTGCTGCTCGTTTTGTGGTGGAGAGAAATGTGAGTCCAGGTTTTGCGGCCCATGATGCCCCTTCTGAAGGCTCGGCCCAGCGACATGCAGTGGGACTCACATGGAAGGGTGGATGAGAGGGTCCGGGCAAAGCATGGGGGTCCCTGCACCTGAGCGCATTAGAGATGGCTTCAGAGAGCCACCAGAAGGCCACTTGCATCCCCCTTCAGGGATTTGTTTGGGATGACAAGCTCCGTGGGGAGACACTAGTGGGCAAGGGGATTGAGGTCAAGGCCAGGCATCCTGATTGGAGGGCATGGTGCGATGATGCTCCGAGTGGGTGTGGCTGAGGTTCCACGAGCTGCACCTCCCTGACCAGAGCAAGTCCTGATAGTAAATACTGAGCGGGTGGTGCTCAGATTTACAGTCCTCAAGACTTAGAAACATCCCCAACTTATCTCTTTATACAGAATTTCGGAAAAGTCATATTCTCACTTTATATTTTTACTTCTCAAATAACCTATTAAAATATTTTTTCTAATACATTTGAAATTGTTAATTTTAACTTTAAAATCTTGGAAACTATAAATGATGACTTTGGAAAAATCTGGGTCACTGTAACTGAATGTTTTACTCTGTGAATTTGGTGATCAGTGTGGGAACAACTTTGGGATGAGTCTAGTTACATCCAAACCACTCACTTAAACCATCGCCGATCTCCTTGCAGCCCGAGTGAGTAATGAACCACACCTGACTTAAGGAGAGCTTCACTCTTGGTTTGCAGAGGTTGGCTGCAGACCAAAGAGTGGCCTGAAACTCGGGGTCCGAGGGGTGTTGTCTCTAGATGAACCATATCTCCCCAGCTTCCTCATTAGCCCTGGGTGGATGCATTCATAGTTTTCTCTTCCAAGGGAAAAAGTGGTTCAAAAACCAAAGTAAAAGAACAAACAAACAAACAAACAAACAAAAACATCTATTTTCCTTGTGTCTTTCTTTTGTTTCCATTCTATCAAATACCATCTGGAAACCATGGAGGGATATATTGCGTGTGATGTGTGATGTGTGATGTGTGATGTGTGATGTGCTCATTGTCATCATTGGGATGAAGAGAAGGTTTAAAGCACAGTAAAAGGAAATTATGGGATGAGCCAGGGAATTTTAACAAGCTAATGACTGGACCATCAGCCATTCCGGGACACTCCCCAGAATTGTGTGTGCACTCAGCTGCTGGTGCTTTAATATTTGGTGGATTCTAGGATTTTTGTATGTATGCTGCTGAAAATCCATAAAGATACCATAGTAATTAAAGTCAGGCTGGATGTATCATTCCTATAGAGTTTTTACAGCAAGTGGCTATGTTATAGGCTGTTGGCCTAGGGATGAATCTGTGCTAGCTCTATAATTTACATGCATGCTTCCAAGTTTATATTATTTTAACCCAAGTCACTCCTGGGGATCGTAAGGAAAACAAGTGATGGTTTCTGATACCACCATGCTATCTTATTGTGTCATTTGTCCTCAGCTAGAAAGAGCTTTTCTTTCCCAAATGTACCTCTAAAGGGTTTGACAATAAACACCCACAAATTTCTTAGAACATTTCTGTTTTATAATGGTGACTGGAAATCATAAGGCAAGCAATCTCTGGTTGTCCCTGTGGCATACCTTCATTTAGGAGGACCTGGGCCTCTGCGTCCCTCTTTGAAGGATCACGTCCTCCTTGGGCTTTTGGCGTGTGCACCCCGGGATGTTTGGGGTTGCGCCTGCAGAGCGCTGTGATGATTAGTTCTCCGTGTTCTTGGGAGGCGTTGAAGTCAGCTGCTGCCCTGCTGCTGAGCTGCTGAGTGCAGCATCTCATCGACAGAATTTCGTGATGCGTCTGCACTGAGGCTCCGGTGCTGTTTCTGGGTGAGGTCAGCACTTCTAGAACCAGTGTCGACCAAGTTATCTGCTTGTCGGCCCTTCGCAGGGTGCTCTGCGCGCGTCTGCTTCCCGCACACCCTGCGCCCCTAGTTCTCCGCCGGTGGTGACTGCTAATGTGCCTTATGGGTGCTTATTGTTCAGTGATTTAGAAACTGAAATGTCGCGAAACAGGTTTTCGCGTGTGTACCG
Organism: Molossus molossus; assembly: GCF_014108415.1. Taxonomy (NCBI): domain Eukaryota; kingdom Metazoa; phylum Chordata; class Mammalia; order Chiroptera; family Molossidae; genus Molossus; species Molossus molossus. Next base: position 103,234,622 of record NW_023425399.1, on the reverse strand, counting down.
TCGATGATGTAAACCAGAGAGCTTCCTGCAAAAAAAGGTATGAAGGGTTCTTTAAAGACGATGGCGTTGATTGGTCTCAAACTGCTTGATAGGTTTTGTTTTTCTTGGGTCATTCCAGATTTAAACGGATTTCTCACTATTCATTAGGAAGAATCGTATAGTTTTTCCTACTTTTATTTGAATAACTGCTCCTTCAATTAAATTCCTGAAAACTTGTATGTACCGTGGGGAAACAGTTTCATTAGGACAATGTGATAATCACGTTGGATTAGAAGTGATCACTGCCCCCTGGTAGAGGCCGATTTTGTACCAGAAGCACTGGGGTCAGTGGAAGAATCGATGTTTCCGTTGCCACGTGGGTGGGAGGTGACTTTCCTCAGTCTGGACTTTCCTGGTAGCAGGTTTACTTTGCTGGTGCCTGTGACGTCAGCATCTCCTTCCCACCACATCCCAGGCCACTGTGTAAGTTTCACATTGCTTTGGACCTTGTCTTCATCTGTACACGGTCAGTACCTTTCTCTCCTGCCGAAGGTGAGGTGTCAGTGAGAATATGAACGGAAAAGGTCAGGCACAGCGGCCAGCACTTATCTGTCCCTTATCTATCACCGTTAGTTCCCATTTCCTCTCTAAAACAGTCCGTGTGACCGTGCTTGAGGCCAACAGCAAGCTGCCTCCCCCAGGACGCTCTCTCCATCTGGGACGCACTCTGTGGGTGTACAGTCACAGGTGTACACACCCAAACGCTGTCTCATTATTCACCCCGGAGTTTGAAATTCTCCATTGGTGGTCTAGCCTTTGGGTGACGGACTAAGATCGCAGGAAGAATGACCAGTCGTCAGTTCCCTCTGGGGGACTGACCCTGCGTGCCCCGTTGAGGTCAGACTTGGCCATATTAGCTGTGTTAGCCAATGGCACGGGAAGGAAGTAATGTGTCACTTCCAGATAAAGCCTGGTGAGCCCCTCTGTGCTGTGCCACGCTCCTTCCTGCCGCCAGCCAGCACACCAGACACCAGCAGTGCCCACCCGGCCCACAGCGAGGCGTGCCTTGAACAGCAGAGATTCCTTTCCCCATGGGCTCACACGGGGCCGGCAGTGTGCGTGATGATCCTCTGCAGTCGTTGACCCTGAGATCTGGGGGCTGTTGGTGAGCACAGCACGGCCTAGTGAGGTGGATGAAGATGCATGATGGTTTGTAGGCCTTTATGATAATGCATTCAAGTCATCCCGGGGGGAGGGTCCCTGTCGGCCTCCACCACGGATCCCCTGGAATGGGACCGGATGAGAAGATCCAGAGAGGAACAATGGGTGTGGACGTGACACAGGAAAGGGCTATAAAGGGCAGAGGAGCTGACAGGAAATAGGAGAGGCTGTCCAAAGCAGACTGCATGCTCCTTCCATGGCCCCGCGCCAGCTCCGCGGGAGCCCCAAGGATGGAGGCTGCCCCAGAGACAGAGCTGCCCCGAGAAAGAGCTGCCCCGAGGGCGGAGGCTACCCCAGAGACAGAGCTGCCCCAAGCAGAGCTGCCCTGGAGACAGAGCTGCCCTGGAGACAGAGCTGCCCCGAGGGCGGAGGCTGCCCCGGAGACAGAGCTGCCCCCGAGACAGAGCTGCCCCGAGGGCGGAGGCTGCCCCGGAGACAGAGCTGCCCTGGAGACAGAGCTGCCCGAGGGCGGAGGCTGCCCCGTGGACAGAGCTGCCCCGAGGGCGGAGGCTGCCCCGGGGACAGAGCTGCCCTGGAGACAGAGCTGCCCCGAGGGCGGAGGCTGCCCCGAGGGCGGAGGCTGCCCCGAGACAGAGCTGCCCGAGGGCAGAGGCTGCCCCGGAGACAGAGCTGCCCCGAGGGCGGAGGCTGCCCCGGGGACAGAGCTGCCCCGAGACAGAGCTGCCCTGGAGACAGAGCTGCCCCGGAGACAGAGCTGCCCGAGGGCGGAGGCTGCCCCGGAGACAGAGCTGCCCCGAGACAGAGCTGCCCTGGAGACAGAGCTGCCCCGAGGGCGGAGGCTGCCCCGGAGACAGAGCTGCCCCGAGACAGAGCTACCCTGGAGACAGAGCTGCCCTGGAGACAGAGCTGCCCTGGAGACAGAGCTGCCCGAGGGCAGAGGCTGCCCCGGAGACAGAGCTGCCCGAGGGCGGAGGCTGCCCCGAGACAGAGCTGCCCCCGAGACAGAGCTGCCCCGAGGGCGGAGGCTGCCCCGGAGACAGAGCTGCCCTGGAGACAGAGCTGCCCGAGGGCGGAGGCTGCCCCGTGGACAGAGCTGCCCCGAGGGCGGAGGCTGCCCCGGGGACAGAGCTGCCCTGGAGACAGAGCTGCCCTGGAGACAGAGCTGCCCCGAGGGCGGAGGCTGCCCCGAGACAGAGCTGCCCGAGGGCAGAGGCTGCCCCGGAGACAGAGCTGCCCCGAGGGCGGAGGCTGCCCCAGAGACAGAGCTGCCCCGAGACAGAGCTGCCCTGGAGACAGAGCTGCCCCGGAGACAGAGCTGCCCGAGGGCGGAGGCTGCCCCGGAGACAGAGCTGCCCCGAGACAGAGCTGCCCTGGAGACAGAGCTGCCCCGAGGGCGGAGGCTGCCCCGGAGACAGAGCTGCCCCGAGACAGAGCTACCCTGGAGACAGAGCTGCCCTGGAGACAGAGCTGCCCTGGAGACAGAGCTGCCCGAGGGCAGAGGCTGCCCCGGAGACAGAGCTGCCCGAGGGCGGAGGCTGCCCCGAGACAGAGCTGCCCGAGGGCAGAGGCTGCCCCGGAGACAGAGCTGCCCGAGGGCGGAGGCTGCCCCGGGGACAGAGCTGTCTCAGGGACCAGGAGCACAGACTTCACAGGGCCCTGCTGGGGCTGCGGAAATACTCTGAGGGGTTAACACCGAGTCTGAATGAAAGCAAAGTCTTAGTCCTGTGGTTCTCAGACGTTAGCCTGGTAGTCACCCAGCGGGGTTGTTCAAACCCAGACCATGGGGCCTTGGCTCCAGAGCGTCCAGCTCAGGGGGTCTGATGGTGCTGGCCCAGAGACCACCCTTGGAGAATCACTGCCTTAGTCCCACCAGGTAAATCAGGGGTCCCCTCCTTACGGCGAGGAAAGGAGATGACTGAGGGAAGGGTGCCTTGTCACTGTCACTGTTCTCCAGGTGACTCCTGGCCGAGTGGAAGCGACAGAAGACACAGTGAAGGGCATATGCCTGGGTTGCAGGTTCAATCCCCGGACCAGATCAGGGTCATGTGGGAGGCCACCAATTGACGTGTCTTTCTCACGGCGATGTTTCTCTCTCCCTCCCTTCCTCTCTTCCACCCTACCTAAAAATAAACAAACAGATAAAAGTGTGATGAGGGTAATGAGTAGACAACTGGGTCCAACTTCAGAAACGTTGGGCACAACGACCCAGAGCGCCAAGGACAGTGTCTTCTCCAATCCGTGGGCCACAGGGCACACGGCGCCCCAGAGTGGAGGGCACCCAAAGCCACGTTGTCACGGAGCCCGAGGAAGGATCTGGAATCTGAATACCAAGAAATCTGTGTAAACACAGGCGAGATGAAATGAACTCTCCACTCCGGAAGGGTAGAAATACCATGCGAGTTTCTCTCTCGGTTCGGCAAGGAAAGAGAGCACAGAATCTGTGAAAATATTTAGGTAGCTGACGTGGTCAATGCAGGATTGTACTTTTTTCATTTGTGGTTTGGGAACCAGCAAGAAAAAGAAATCTAAGCTCTCGCAGCCATGAAGAGGCACACAGAAACAGGAAATGAACCGCCTATTAAAAATACAGAATTATGTCAAAATAACTTAAAAATGGTGAAGCTAATTCAGAGTTTCACAAGACAAAGCTAACTTTGGAATATTCTGTATGCAGTGATCTAAAAAATTACGCAGCTTCTTTTACAAAGGATGGCATGACTACACTTATATTTGGCTACGAAGCACAAGTATTCTTGTGGGAATGACAAGACTATGGCTGATAAAGTTCTTACATTTGAACCGAAACTAACGATCTCCACAGGTGAAGAGGACATGTGCCCGTCTTCTTCAAACAGCACCTCCCGTGTCTGTGTCCCCTCTGAGTCTCACGATGTTTTCCCAGCAGTGGATTTCCACAAACCGAATGGAACTGATCACTGGAATGGGCTTCTGTTCCAGTACAGCGTAAAGGGGACTGCATGGGAATGAACCGAGCCAACGCTCTGGCTGGGCACAGAAACGCTTGCGGGAAGGCGTGTTCTAACGTTCTTTGCAGAGAACTAAAGAGACTCCGCATAGTGACAACTCATGGATGCAACAGCTCAGCAGGATGACAAGCACAGTGCAGCAGACCAACCGAGGGGCAATTTCCCTTTAAAACCGTGCGTCTCCTAGATGGGGACAGACAGCTGAGGGTGCCAGGGTCCAGCCAGCTACCGAGTGCAGGGAGAGTCACGGCCTTTGGGCTGCCCCTTTCCAGAGGTGGTCGATGAAACTCACCTGTTCGCTCCCTGGCCTTTTAGGGAGGAAATTGAAATTTCATAAAACTCCATGGCCTACTGATGAGAAAAAAAGAAAAACAGGACAAATAACCGGATTTGTAGGTTTCAGACCTGATAAATAAGGATTGTGCAAGGTTGCATTATGGCTTCCGTGGCCCCAGGTAAGGACCACTTCATTCACACACGCCCACTCAAAACTATGAAAAATTATATTTTACAATGCACTGATATAAAGAAAAAATAATGATGGGTTCATTGCTATCATATTCATTTTTCTTCTGCTTTTAAAATAAAATGAGAACAACTTCGAAGACGCCTAAGTGTATGGTGGCCCCTAGGCATTGCACATACTGTAACCACACCCCCAGACCATGTTTGGCTGCAAATTAAAAAAAAAGGAATCCTCACTCACACCTGGCTTATTAGCACATGGTCTGCACATAGCAGAGTGAGAGAGACGACGCAGAACCCAGATACGTGTATGAGCCCAGCCACAGCTAGCCTCGATCAGCAAAATCAGTTGGCATAAGAGTGATCAATATTATTTTACGCCACTGAGTTTGGGGCCGGTTTGTTGTGTAGTGTTGCTAACTGACCTAGACTGCCTTCGCAGCTGTTGTGTGGAATTTGGAGTTCTTCGTTTGTCAGGATGCAACGTGAAGCCATTGGACAGTTTTCAGTGGGGAGCCGTAAGGTCCGATGACTTCTGACAAAGTTCACTCTGGCTGTGGAGGAGAGATGAGAGGGAATCCAGGGGACAGGAAGGCAGTAGGAGGCTGACTGATCATCCAGATGAGGACGATGGCGTGGTGGCGGTTAGGCTGGGGTGGGGGTGGGGTGGGTGGGCGTGGAAAGGAATGGGAGAAGCAAACTGTTCGAATTCTGTTCTGGCTCCTGCACAGGACGGGCAAGACATAGGGATCTGTAAGACCGTGCTGGGCCTTAACTAAAAGAATTTGAGGTAGATTGTTCCTGGAGACAGGAGTGGTGAGTCCATTAGTGGCTTCTCTGATCCCATCCAGAAAATCTGCAAAATGCTCCTATACTCCCCAAGGGCCAGATTGAACTTTTTAAATCTGTTTGTGGGAACCAAAGATGATGGCAGAAGCAGATGGCTGTGCAGACAGGGTCACATTTTAACAGTGGTCACTGAGCACTCGGAGCTCGTCTGGTCCGCGCCCTCCTCGGGAGGCTCCATCCATCTCTCTGCCTTCTCCCCGTGTCCAGAAGTTGCAACCATTTCACTTTCCTGCGAGGGTGTTGACTTTCAGAAGAAGCGAGACACCTTGAAGGCGCTGCTTGGTTATCTATAGTTCAGTCAAAGAAACGCTCCAACATAATGATTTCACTTGGCCATATCACACAATTCCAACATGCCATTTCTTTATGAAATTCAAAGAAACCTTTCACAAATGGATCCCAGATTCATTTCCTAGAAGCACACAGGTTACCAACAGCTTTCTCTCTCTGAGGAGTGATTGAGGTCTAATGTGATGAGCCATCTTCTTAAACACATTTGAGGCAAATTTGAAAAAAGCTTTAAAACTCCCTAACGCTTAGTGTAGGAGGCTCTAATATAGCAGGAATATATTATATACATTTGAAATCCATACGCTTTCCAATAACCAGGAGAGATACTGACCTTTCCTAAGTGATTTTTCATATTTTCCTTGCTTATGAACATTGATATGAGATATTAAAAATAAAGCCAGGTAATGCATTTCATTTACCAGAATCACTTGAAAATATGATTTTCTTGAGAGAGGTTTTACTTAATTGGATGTCATTCATTGGTTAAAAGAAAATTAAGCTGTCCAGAGTAGTATATGAAAATGAAATCTACATGTGGTTGAGGCAGAGAAATAAAGTTTCTGAAGAAAACCAGTGACAGTCTCTGAACAATAAATGTAAAGTTATTTCCAGTTTTATTATATTTTGGTATGTCTTGTACTTGGCCTTTATGTTCAGAATTACTTATATTTCATTGTAATACTAATGTTAGTTTGAGATTGAGTGATATTTACATTTGTTGGTACAAATGGGAATAGATGTATTTATTTTGGGGGTAGGGCTTGCAGAATTGGCCAAGTCATTTCTTCTGTTTTTTCCTCAAAAACAGTTTTAGACTTTGAAACTTTTGTGCGTTTTGGCATCATTCAGCTTCCACTGCTCCTGATTCCTTATTAAGAAACTCAGCCCTTAATGAGCTTGCTGTTCCTTCATTTAAATCTCGCTTCATTTGATAACTCTGTTGCTTCTAGGATGGTTGGTACAGGCTTGTGTGGGCTTCCATAACACAAAAGCCAGATGGATTTTTTAAAACAGATAAATTTAGTCATGAATAGAGAACTGTGAATTTTTTTTTTAAAGAAAAAAAAAAAAAAAACCTTAAAAAAAACACACAAAACAAAACAAAAATCTTGGTACTGATAAAAACCAGTGAGACATCACAGATTCTCAAATTAAGGGAAAAAACAAAACTTTTCCATCTCCTCCCCCATCCTCCTCCTCCTACTTTTTAATTTGTTTTGGGCTCAAGAATTGAAAAGTTCTGTTCCCAATTAAAAATGGACCACATTTGGGTCTGAGAGGGAGTTAGCTGCCTCATGATATGAGTAGAAGACAGAAAGCTGTTGTCAGATTCAGGTCCTTTGATAACCAACACCACTTTCTCTGTGTGCTAATTTGCAGAACAAGGAAAATATTGGCATGCTGCCTTTAGAATCCCTCGGAAGAAAAGCATTAGGAATAGGAAAACATAAAAATTCTGTCCAAAGTATACATCTTATGTAACAAATTTATTGGGGAGTCTCAACATGTTATGGATATAAAAATGAAACAGTTTTATCCTTATCCAATAACAGCTCCTTCCACTAGAATATGTTGACCCACCTTTCCGGATGGGAAGGAGCTCCTTTAAGAGAAAGTTGGCCAGCTCCTCCAACTTGCCTGTCACTTTTGGTTATTAGAACAGTCCATTTGTTATGTAAGACTCAGCCGTATTTATTTACTTCAGTCTTAAATCAGACTCAAAGCTGTGTCCTCTCTCTCCCCTGTGGTGTTTTCTCTCTTCCACTTCATGGCTCCAGTGGCTTGAAGGTTGGTGGTCTGTTCTTCATGTGTTTCCCTCCTTTCTCCTCTCTTTGAACTCCTTCTTTTAGACTTTACAATCCCCCAGGGCCACGCTGGCCCATCGTGGCTGGTCAGCGAGGAAGGAGCAGATGGACTAGAGTGTGTGGTGTCAGGAAGTTGGACTGGTCCAGCTCTCCTTTGGTCCTTCTTATGTTGGTGTTCTCAGTTTCTATGTCAGCCCCCGTGTAGGTGGCAAATAGAAATGTGTGTGTATGTGTGTTTGTGTTCGGGGGTAGCATTCAGTTCAGCTTTACCCCTACTCCCTCCGTCACTGAGAATTCCCACCTCCACCCCAGAAGGCAGTGTTAAACATCTCTCAGCCCTTGTCTGTGTTTGGCCTCCCACGCTGGCTATCCTGAATGGCTCCATGGGTCCTGTTCTTCTACCCACTCCCATCTTGCTTTACATGGAGCTATGAGAACTACTTCTGAGTTTCCCAGTTCCACAGAGACTTGAGGTGAGGTGGGCCTACCCACACCCCATTTTCAGGCATACAAGTCCTGCTTCCTTAGACCTACTGCCTTCAGGAATCTTGAAGTGAACATTATTCTCTATGTTCAAACATGCTACCCACAAAGGCTCCAGATGACATGTATCAATCACTCTTCCACCCTCTTGCCTTTGCAAGCATTAGGAAATGGAGAAGATAGCACGTCACACTTCTTATTTCCTGGTACGTTCTCTCAATGACCCCTAAGACCTCACTCCTGTGGCTGCACCAGAGAAGACTTGAGGTCTTCAGCTCAGCATGCACCCATTCAGCACCCTTTCTCTGAGTCACCTTGTTTTTATTCACGATTCTCTTGGAGACTGCCTTACTTAGCTTTGGGAAGAGGGAGACTTCCTCCATGACTACAGAGAAACAGAGGAAATACTTTCTTCATTAATGTGGATTTCACCAAAGGCTGGTCACCTCCTGTCCTCAACTCTGTTCATTTCTTTATTTTATCAGGGGCAGTTCAGCGATAGAACCTCTAGTCAGTCTTCTGGGGAAGTGCTTACCACCAACAGTTTCAAGCTCTGCTTTGGACCTTGGCCAAAGGTCTGGGACAACAGGAAACATCCCACTCTACATTCTATTATATTGGTGTCATACTTGGGAACCTATTGTCTTCTTCACTCACCAAACTCTTCCTGGTATTCTTCTCATCCCAGGCTGGTTCAGACTGAGGTGGTGAGTCAGCAGTTTCCCAGGCTTACAGACTAGGTCTCTAATCCTAACCAGTCAACCACAAAACGTGTCCCACAGGCCATAAGCTGGGCAGTATGGTGTAAGGGAATGGATAGTCATAACATCGGTCTGAATCTTGACCATTGGTCAGTGGCTGACCACCCGTGACTGTGATCGCTCTAGTCCTTTAGAAATCTGTTCTTAATTTCAAGAAGAAAAGTTAGGAATAGATTAATGTCTTTTGAACTTCGTTTAGCAATTGAACCCATTTTTTAAATTGGCTGGTGAAACCAAGATTATCTTTAATTCTCAGCTATAGTCCTTAAGGCATCTACAAGAACTGTAGGGGCTCCGCGGTACAATATTTCAGACAATCAATATCACATTCTTCTTCCGACTTTAAAATTATTTCCAGCATGGCTAGCTCTGTAAAAACAGTGCCTGCTATTAACATTCAAGTTCATGTTTATGTTTATCTGACTTTCCAAGTGTTGGTTTAATATCAGGCTTGTGATCAGTAAGGCCATCTCCTTGTGTATTTCCAAACTGTTATGGATACTTTAAAAGTCAAGGTTGTTATGCTTATGTCTACTTCTTTTTTTTTTCAAAGTTAATACTTTGAAAACTGCAACTTTCATAGCCCTAGTGGAGCATTTGCTAGTGAGTTGAACACTAGTCTCTTGAGGATGATCTGAGACAAAAAGCTTCATGATCAAAAAAATTTTTTTAAATGCATTGCTCCATGTCCTCCGCTTGGAGATCATTAAGGGCTCAGAGAAGTTCTATAGCAAAGCAATGCATTTACCTTTGTTTAACACAGTGTTTCCTAGACATTTGGCCACAGAGCCTGCTGTTTTTCTCATAGAACATTTATTAACATCCCATAGAAATAGTGTTCCTTTGAATATATTTTACAAATCATTGCCTTGGAGTAGAGAGATCAACACACTTTTTCTATAAAGGCCAGATGAGAATATTTTAGCTTTTGTGAATTTTACTGACTCTTTCCCGACTACTCAACTCGGATGCTGCCGATGAAAAGCAGCCATGGCCAACGTCTAAACCAACGGGGCGGCTGTGTTCCAATAAGACCTATTTACCAAAACAGGTAGTGGTACAGACTAGGCGCGCTGAGCCCAGTTCCCCATTACACAAGTGAGATTTATTCAGACTGGGGAAGGTAGTGTCACAGATAATGAAACAACTGCTTAGTTCTTTTCTGATGACTCACTTGAATTTTGCTGAGTATTGGAGAATACACCACTGAGGACAGCAGTCTCCCTCTGATTATGTTGATACTTGATGCAGGCTCAGTGACTCATTTCATGCTGCTCATGTTCTCAGATACTGATCTAGTTGTGACATTGTTGTCTAGCTCATGATCTATGTTGTTAACCATCGACTAGTTTCACTATGATGAAAGACAGGCAGCAAAGAATGGACATAGCACCCACCTCAGGGTCAACCCAATTATTGCATCTGAAATGAACCATCATATTTTTTAAGCTTACAGAATAAAAATGTTATAAATATACACAGAGGCATTTAGATGATCTTGGCCATTTCCTGAATGGTTTACCATAATTAAATACCGTATTAGCGATCTATTGTTCCACAACAAATTACTCCGAAACTTTGGTGGCTTCCAACAGCAAACATTTGTGATTTCAAAGGCAGAGTGGGTTAGGAATCTAGGCAGCTGAGCTCAGTCCTCTGGCTCAGGGCCTCTCACAAGGCGCCACTAAGGTGGCGGTCAGGGCTGAAGGTCCAACTGGGGAAGAATCTACTTCCAAACTCACTCGCCTGGCAGGTCCCAGGGCCCCAAAATATCATGTGGACCTCTCCTCAGGGCTGCTCACAACCTATCAGCTAGGTTTCTCCAGAAGGAAGACAGAGAGAGAGAGAGAGAGAGAGAGAGCGCACAGGACAGAAAAAAGAGGTTGTCTGCAACCTGACCTTGGAAGTGACACGTGACAAACCATCATTAGAGACATGTCACTAGACGTGGCCTGTATTGAAGGACAAGGACTCTGCACATGTGCAGACACCACGAGGCAGCGGTCCGGGGAGGCCATCTGCGAAGCTGCTTACCCCGTGCACCAAGTTCATCAGGGTGTTTTTATTGTTCCTCTCTGCAGTGAGGGTGGCAGAGGGAGACGCGGCGGTAGTATGAGCATTAGGCTGCGTCTTTGTGAGGGTTCAGATGAGAGAGACACAGAAAAAGAACGAAACAAGGCAAGAGGTTATGCAGGTGTTTTTCTAGGATCATTGGCCCTGGCCTGGGAGAGAGGGGCAGGACGAAGCTGCCAGCCGACTCCTCCTCAGACCCCGTGTCCTGCAGGTCCACGAGCAGGGGTCCCCTTTCCCACTCCTTCCTCAGCGTTGGGGGGTACATTTACCTAAAGGAACCCTGGACCACACGCTCCAGCCCCCCACACATGTTTACCATTTAATAAATATGCTCTGCTATTACCTAAGCAATCGAATGAAGTTTCATAAGTTTTGTTATCCAATTAGCAAAAAAAAAAAAAAGAAAAATAAATCATCAGATCAGCCGCATATTAGGGACTAAAGGGGATACAATAAGACAATATATCTCCTGCTTTTGAAGATCTTATATTTCAATTATGGAAACAAGACAAACATATGGAAACAGTTACGTTAAAATTAAAGATTTAAGTAACAGTTCAAGGTAACAATAGGGAGAATACCATAAAGCAGCATATGATTAATTACCAGCCAAACTGTATAGAATTCATTGCTATTGGAATTCAAGGGAGGGAGACTGATCATTGTGAGTGAGGTGTTTGGGGAACATATTGTGAAGCAAATGAGAAGGGTTTGGAGAGGGAGAGGGGGAGGACGTTCCAGGTGGCTGGATGGCATGAGTAAAAATAAAAACGCAAGACAGGTGTTTTGGGGGAACAATGAGTTAACCAGTTTGGAGAGTGGGTTTTTGGAGGCGAGGAGTCTGAGATGAGGTAAATGGTAAGTCAGGCAGCCACGCAGGAACAGGTTGAGTTTAATTATCTAACCTGTGCTCGGTCCCTGAGGCAGATGGCTTGCCAACAAACGTGCATGAATTACCCTCTATTAGAATTTTTAAAAAGGGGTAAGTTCCAGGTTGATTTTCTGAACATCTTGGGCTCACAATCCGTGCCTGTCTTTTAATAGCACGTGGTGGCAAATGGAAACGGTACCTGCGCTTTGTCTCCATAGCAGCGGCTGAGAAAAGCTTAGATGGCATCCAGCTGAAAGAGACCGAACCGTCCTCACCTCCCACGGAAAGATGAGGAGGTGATAAAAAGAGGAAGCACGGCTGTCATTTCAAGAGACTGATGGGATCGGGGAGACAGGTGTCCCTGACCCCCCAGGAGAAATTGAGAAGAGGACTCAAAGTTGGGGAAGCAGAGAGAAGGGCCACGAGGCTACTTACTTCACACTCCACCAGCTCAAAGCCGAGGAGAACTTGGCACTGGCTGGGAGGGTCCCGGCACCTTCAGAAAGGATCTAGAGAAATGCTCATGCAGGTGTGAGATCTAACCCAGTCCCCCAAACATCTTACCTGTCACGTAACCTCTCCAAATTGTTTCCTCATCTACAAAATAGGGATAGCAGTATTACCTCTTTCATCCCTAAACCCATGACTGGCTGGAAGGCAGGCAGCACAGGGCTTGGGACCAAGGCTTCCTGACACAGGACAGAGGCGCCGAGAGCAAGCGGCACCTCCCCGTACAACCCGGGATTTCATTTCTGCACCGGGCCTGGCCTCCCACCCCAACAGCTGCTGAGCTGCGGGGAGGAGAGAGCCATGAAGGCAACGGGCCGTCTTCACAGTCTTATTCGATGGTATTCGGGTCATGCGTTCTATTTAATATAGTCTGACTGGCAAAAATGTGCCAAGTGATCTGCCAACCACAGAACTGAGCATGGCTGTCGGCTGTTATGCAATGGGCTGAAATCTTCGTTCTATGGACATGAGATCCTCAAAGAAGAAAGGGGAGATTCTCATGGCTAGAGGGTAAACAGCAGTGCGGTAGCAACCCAGTCCTGAACTTGGTAGCCTTGACCTCAGGCTGCCTCAGAGGACCCTCTCCGGGGTGGCCCTCAAAGGACACTGATTTCTGACACCCCAGGAAAGTCTGTTCGAAATGAGTGAACATTCAGAATGGACCTGAGAAAGGTTAAGGAGTTCATCAGTTTCAGATACCAGGCTCACAGGCAGGCTGCGTCGAGAAAGCACCCCTCCACAAGTTATATAACCGATAACAGCTGGAAATATCACATTTCCCATGTTGCTGGTAGGCCAGTGACCAGGAGGCTGCCAGCTGCCATGCACTCGGTCCAGACTTTGCCCAACATTTCTGGCATCCCAAATTAGCAACAAGTGTCATGAAACCTACGAAATGGGAAGAATACCAGAGGAACCCAGTCACTGTTCTCCAAATAGATGGAGAGAGGATGTAGTGAGGGGTCAGGAGTGAGGGGACAGTCACAGGAAACCTTTATGGTATCATATCTGTCCCAGAACAGGATGCCGGAAGGAGAGGGGTCACAGCAAAGGGAAGTCGAGCATCACAGTACACAACATTATCAGGACGGATTGGATTTTAATTGTTTCATTCTTTAGGGCAAGTGCTGTGATTACTTAGCCACTGACTGTTGTGTTCAAATTGTTAAAGTTTATTTTTAATTTAAAGTCAATACATGAAAAGTTGAGCAAACAAGAGGAGAGGTAGGGTGAAGTTGAGGAGCTCTTGTTAAAGTAAATGATGCAAGAAAAGGATAAAAATGAAAGCACTTTTGTGTAGGATTCTCTCTAGCTTCTTTGCCCACTGAATATCTGGTTATAATTCAAAGCCCCAGTGTTTGGCTTTGGTCCTACTCAGATTCTACCAAGTCATCTGACCAGAGGAGCTTATCTGATAACCTCCGAACACCCCCTGGTGGTACATGAAGGAGGAGTCCTCACGGGTGGGCCGAAGAGATGGAGAAGAAACTCCCAGCACGCCCTGGGCTGCCTGCGGTTGCCCGCCCCCGTGCAATTCCTGATGCTCAGCACTAAGAGACGGTCAAAGCAGCACCCTCTCAGATCCATGAAGAAACCACAAAATGACATATCCTTTAAGAGAAGGAACTTTTCTCGGAGCATCCCAGTCTAGATCCACGAAGGAAAAGGAACTGTGGCTATGTAATGCCACCCCAAGTCACACGACCCCCAGGGGAAGAGCGCAGGCGTTGAAGAGCAGAGCCCACAGACATGCCCTTGGAACATGGAAAGACCTCAGCATCTGAGAGGGCCCTTCGAGGCCGATGCAGCACAGCGGTCCAGGTCCCTCCAGGAGCTCCCAACGCAGTATGAGGTCTTTGCAACACCCCGCGTGGTGGTCGGGGTGCTCACCTGCCATCGTCCTATTTGTGTTGTAATAGTTGAATTCTAGGCCAGGGAATCTCCTCTAAATCATCTACTTCCCGGCTGAGGAAATTTGGCTTAGGGACTTTCGTACACTCACATTCTCCCATCTCTTCAGAATCACGCCGACACCGGTCCACACATTGCTGAGTGCAGGTATGACCCAGGACGGCACATGACTGGCTTGATCACATGGAGGGACCCCTACCCCCTTTCATAGGAGAGCAGGTCTAGCCACTCAGCCCCAGATACAAGGCTTGGCTATTTTCAGAATATAAAAATAATGAGAAATATACACTCTCTTTAGAAAATTCAGCCATTATATCCTCAACTCACAGGACAGGTTGATGAATGGCAAAGATTTGAGAAGGGTAAACATCATTTATTCATTCATTTAACAAATACCTATTGGACACCTCCCATGGGCCAGGCACTCTGTAGGTGCTGGCAATACAATAGTCAACTGCACTGACATATGTCAGCCCCTAAGACTGAAACACAGTACACCGGGAGAATGATTTTAAACTGTGCTAAGTGCTATGAAGGTAGCCAGCAAGGGACTGAGGTAGAGGGAGGAAGCCCTAGGTGGTCGAATCCTGTTTGAAGAGGCAACATTTAACCTGAAAAGGATGAAATTGTTTTCTAGGCAAAAAGAGAGGAGAGAAGGAGAGAAGGAAAAGGAGAAAAAAAGAAAAGAGAGAGAGGGAGAGAGAGGGAAAGAGATGGATTTATAAGCCAGAGTGGAGAATGAGAGTTTTATTCTTAATGGGATGGTTCAGGCTTATTTCATGAATGAAGGGTGGTGATGTGATCCAATTAATATTCCTTCATTTGTGCTTCTTTGCAGAGAATAGATTGAAGGGGAGAAGAGAGAAGCAGAGACCAGCTGCGAGCTGTTGCCTAATCCAGGTAAGAGAGTGGGGGCTGGACCCGTGCTTGGCAGAGGGGTGGAAGGAAATACTGTCACCGAGTTAAATCGACCAGGTGCTTGACCCCAATAATGCCAAACGAGTCTATTGTCATCTCGCCACTTTATGTTCAGATCATTTCTGCCTAAAACCACATGGAAAAATAAGGGGGAAAAAAATTCAGGGGTCAAATGTTACTATGAAAACAGTAAAATTCTTCACAAAATTCCAAATCTTTTTCCGAAGTCCATCAACATTTTTTCCAAGTCACCCTTGTACGTAGGCACATCTCTGGGCTGAAACAAGTAGTATTTGTCTTTGGGGAGGGGCTGCTTCAGTCAAAATGGTCAACAGGCGACGCAGGAATCTGAGATCGGTGTCCACCAAATGGGGATGAAATCTGGAGTCTTGGTCTGGACAAACTGATTAATAAACAGCATTGTCTGGTATGGTAGTTTAAAAGAATCATCATCTTTACCCATCTGCCAAATTTTAAATGGTATTTTTCATGAAAGCCTAGAGACCATCTGAATCATGGTCATGAACTTTTCCATCACATGTCCTGATGAAGACAGAAAAAGTCTTTCTGTGAAAAGCTGTTGGACAGCACCTGGCCTTGGACCCCGGGCTGCTGACCTTCCTCAGCGTCACTCTGTGCCTGGTTTCTCCGAGTCTCATCCCTAAAATCATCAGCACGTTATCGCAAAATGTTGTCACAGATCACAGATCCTTTAGTAATCTTGATAATCTTACTGGTAATATTAAAGACTTTTAGAGATATCCTTCATAGTGTGTGCTTTGCCCAGAGAGGAAAGATATCTTTTTTTTTTTTATCCTCACCCGAGGACATTTTTCCATTTTTTGTACAGATAGAGTGGGAGGGAGAGAGAGGAAGAGAGAGAGAAACATCGATGTGAAAGGGACACATTGAGTGGCTGCCACCCGCACGACCAACCAGGGCCGGGGACAAACTGCAACCGAAGTACGTGCCCTTAGCGGGAACCGAACCCGGGTCTCTCGGGACCGCAGGCTGACGCTCTAACCGCTGAGCCAAACCGGCCAGGGCAAAGATATCTTTTTTTAAAGGTATCTTTTATTAAAGTTGGAGACCCTTACCTTAATTACATGGAACACGGCATAAATCACACTTTTCTAAATTAGAAATTTTAAGATCTAAGGCTATCTACTGGTTCATATTTCTAGATACCTTTTGATGTTATTCTTTCTTTACTTTGTTCAGATATCCAGACCAAAGCTTCAAGGTAATTTACTTCACTTTTATGCCTTCATGATCTTCATTGACGTGTTGTTCATGTTTTTATGTCTCTACTCATATCACCACCATCTTGGTGAATAAATCAATGACTCAATATTTTTCAGTTTTACCATAGAACACTCTTGGAATCTGTAGATATTACACACGCCACGATCCAAAGAATAAATGATAGCACTTGTTAGCAACTAATTCATGCCTCTTCCTGGAGCAGAATCTGATTGGTTCTCATCATCTTCATTCTTGTTGGTTAAAGCTTTCATTTCAGGCTACCTCTTAGGATGCTAAAAAGCCAATGAATTGTTTGCCTTTGGTCAGGTGCCCATACTTGGTCCAATCAGCTGGGGCCAGAATATACTAGAGAACATGTCCAAAGAATGTGAGGGATCTCCTAGGGCAGACTTCCTGAGCAGGGGCAATGCACCTCAGAGAGGGCAGTGGTTGTGACAGGTGCTGGAAGGCTTGGCCCATGTTGTAGATGATGCAAACATAGTTATTGAGGAAGAACCTTGTAAATATCCTCAGACACATGTCCTTTCATGGGCATATTCACTGAACAGAGCTGTGCTGGGAAGCTCCCGGAACTCGAAGGATCCCAGAGTCAGTAATAAAACATTCATATTAAGGATATATATATACACACACACTACAAATATTTTAAGAGAAGTAGCTTTGAAATAAGTTCTGCTGATTAATAGAAGAAACCGTAAAATACTGTTTCATGGAAAGATCATTGCTCTAGGAATCAGGAAACATGGTTAGTTCTGGCTCTGAGACTTTCCATATGGTCTTAGGGAAACCATTTCAGATTTCCGGCCTCCAGTGTCAAGCTTGTCTATAAAATGAGTGTTGTAATAGATTACTTCTTCCTCTTAACCATCCTTGACCTAAAATTTGAGAAACAGAATGTGAATCAAAACCATGTAGAAGTAAGAGGGAAATTAACAGCTTTTTATGGAGCATTTACTGACATTCCACATCTTTACTATATTGACTTCTTATTCCTCCAAAAAAGCACTAGGAGTTTATCTCCATTTTACAGAAAAAGAAGGAAGGAATTTTAAGATGCCTCGCCCCCAGCCATATAAAGTGTAAACAATGAGACAATGCAAGTTAATTAAATTCTCCCCACTGAAAGAAATGCTTTTCACCACATCTAATCCTTTCTTAAACGTGGGGAGAAATGAATGCCTGGGGACAGGTGAGGCAGGTAAAAACATGCATGTTTTTCTGAGGAGTGATGTTAGCATCTTCACGGTCATGACGTGGAGCCCGGATTCAGACTTTTGGAATGCGACGCGGAGTTCCAACCTTTGCACCGACGGTGTCCCCTGGGATTTGATGAGCTCCGAAGGTGTGTGTGAACGAGAAGGCTCAGCATCTCCCTGGCCGAGCCTAAACATCTACAGGCAATGCAGCAAGGAGCTCGCTGTTGATCACAGCTGCAGCCGAGCCAACAAAACTGTTTCTACCGCTGAGGATCAAATTCGTAAAACTCTCTCCCCAATACATAACGTAACATAAAATAAACTGCTTGTGTGGTTGCCATTCCACAGGGTTATCTGCTCAAACGCCGCGTTTCTGTTTCCTTTGAAGTCTCTCCAAGGATTGGGACACAAAAGGAGAGTCAGGTTCAAGGTTTTAAGTGTGAAAGTTGCTTCAAACAACCAATCTGCCAACCAATCAGCCAAACAAAAACACCAGATTAAAGCAGCAGCAGAAGTCTCTGCCTCCTGTTTACAACACACCTCTTTGCTCACACAAGGCAAATAAGAATGCTAAGTGCAATGGAAATCAAAGAACCAAGATCTCGCATTTACATAGACCAGCGTTGTGCAAGTTTTCAAAACTCTCTCTCTTTTGGCAAAACCTAAATATTTGTCACAGTCCTCTCTGCACACGAGGAGCTGTCGCCAGATGAGAACCAACACTGAAAGTTTTATTAAGCTTTGCTTTCCAAATAAAAGTAGTTTCAATCGTTTTTCAAAGAGCCCAGAAATTTGGACATATTTTTTCTTTACCCCAGGAGAGCTTGCCCCTCAGAAGTGACAACTACTGGCGTATGCATTTCTATCAGTGATCACATTGATTCTTTCGCCAGCCCTGTGAGGTTGGTACGTAGAGCAGGAAACTGAGGCTCAGCAGCAGCTACTTTCCCAGGTGATCCAGCCAGTAGGCAGTGGAGCCAGAACTTGCTGCTCTTTCCATTACCTTCTTACCGCGACGGTCCACGGCACCGTTAGCAAAGCAAGAGCACAAGGGAAGATGGCATGTCTTCGGCCAACAGGAGTTTATGGATGACTGTGCTGAGAAGTCTGGTAACTTCCTCCCTCCGAGGCCAGTGGGCTACTCTCCTGAGGAACAACGGTCCACCTTTGCTTTCTTTCATTCTGGGAAAGCATAAAAGTCTGCCACACCGATGACTACTGATGTATTTCTGGAATAGTCTATCTAGAATCCATCTCTGTGTTATTCTGAGACCAGAGCTCTATGTGAAGGAGCAAAGCTGAGGGGTCACAGCGCCCTAAGACAGCGCTGGCACAGGTGGGTGACAAGAAGGTTCCAGTTTTTTTCTTTGTACTTCAGACTCCAGTAGAGAAGAGAGCTGTCCGTTGGGGGTGATTTCAGGGTCCTGGGACTTGCTCATCGCCCCCCACCCCCACCGCTCGGTTCATCCGAAGTTCTCCACTGATCTGGGCATGAGTGAACTGCACCTGTACACCAAGACCCGTCCCATTCCGGAGTTAGTCCCCACCAGGGCAGAAGTAAGTTACAGTCTCAATCTTCCCGCTGGTGGAGTTCAGGATTCAAACTCTTTCCCAGTAGGTTTGGTTCTAGTGAGCCAGGGCAGCCCAGTGGCCTTTGCTGCCATAGACCAACCTTCAAGGCTGAGCCCCGCTTCTTCCTGTGCCTGCTCCAGCTCTGGTCCATGGCACCTACCCCTCCCTCTCGGGACTGAGCCCTTCCCTGAACGGCAGTCCCTTTGGCTGGGGCCAGGACACCCTTGCCTTCGCGTCCCCCTTTCTTACCTGAGTTGCTAGAATTGTCCCCCCATGTCACCATCTGCTGGAAGGCATCCTGTCCTGAGAGGAGCTGATAACATCTCAGGATCACCTGGCTCCAGGTTGGGTAGCCCCTGCCCTTCAGGCTCCTTGACTCGAATTCCTACTTGCCAAATGGACTTCCCATGCCATTGTTCATTTCTTGAGGCTCTCTGAGCTTGAACCCTGAGCCAGGTGCGGCCAGGTTGCTCTCAGCAGGGACAGCCTCTGCATCTGTGTTCTTCTACCCGGTGCTCACCTCACCAGTACTGACGTCCACCCTGCTCCGCACACGCCGGCTGGGGGGGCCCAGCACGCCTTAGCAAATGGAAAGCCACTTACAGTCACCTCCCCAAACAAAACAAACCAACAAAATACCTCCTTCACCCTTACATTTTGCCTCCAGTTCTACCTATTACAGTTTTTAAGCTTTAACGAAAAGATTACAAACTGGCAGGATCGAACCTGTCGAGGTGTTGGTTGAACCTACATCGTATTCATATTTATTTTAAAAGTTGGTTTTCAGCATTGACAAATCAATTAGGGATTTTTAAAGTCTCCTAAAGATCAACAGTTCTGGCGTTACTGGGCCAACACGCCCCCTGGCCACAGTTGGCTGGAACAGACTAAAAGTGATCCCTTGGGAGGGGCCGTGACAGAGTCATGAGCTCTCTGATTCCCAGGAGGCCTGGCCTCCCTATTGTCTGCCTTCCTGTAGGCATTTGGATTTGCTAACCCTGCTTTAAGTTCTTGCTATTTTTGAAACAGTGCAATTTTCTCACTCTTCCTCTCTCAGCCCACCCAAATTGACACACTTCACCAGTGTCACCCATTTTCACCTTATTTTTAAGTGTAAATCTCTATGTAGATATAGATAGTGGAATATGGAGATGGAGGCAGAAGGGGAGGTGATGGAACGAGGACACGGCAACAGAAGTGGTGAGGGTAGAAAAATCACATCCCTCTTGTAAAATATCTGTATATAGTTTTTCATCTTCCTCAGGACACATTCCATAAGCCAAACACCCCAACGCTTTATATAAGTCATCAGTCAAGATAACACATCAGACAGACACAGACAGCAGAGTCTTGAAGAAAGGATGGAAAACACTTCTTACTGTAGTCTTATCTACCCACAGCCAGAATTCCTCTAGATAGTGACTCATCTTGTTTAAAGGAGACTGATAAGTCCTAGAAGGTTAAAATTGAGCGATTGTCGAGATCAGTGGTTCATAACCCTGGCAACCGGTCAACACCACTCAAGAGAGCTTTAAAAGAATCTGGGTGCCCGAGTTGTATCTGAAAGGGGTTAAATCAGGAAATCTGAGGGCGGGGCCAGGCACCAACACTTTAAAAAACATACTTCTTGGATGATTCCAAAGCCTACGCAGGTATAAGAATTACTGATTCAGATCTTGGATCTTGCCTGAAAAGCTTGATTTTACAGATAAAGAATCTGAAGTCAGTGATCTACTCAAGTGATTCACTCAAGACTCCAGGACCTTCATATTCCCAATGACTATGTAGGGGGCAAAAGTTGGACAGTGAAGAAGGCTGGTAGAAAACACATTTATTCATTTGAAATACGGTGTTGAAGAAGAGCTCTGTGGATGCCCTGGATCTCCAGAAAGACAAAGAAGTGGGTCCCAGAGCAAATTAAGCCTGAAATGTTGCTGAGGATAAAAATGACAAGACTAAAGCATCACGAGAAAGCAGGGTTCTTTGGAAAAGACGATAATGCTAGGCATTGAAGGCAGCAGGAAAAGAAGATGACCAAGTATGAGGCAGATTGACTCTGTATAAGAAGCCATAGACATGAGTCCACAGGAACTGAGCAGGGCTCTTGGGCACAGGCCATTGTGGATATCACTCATTCACAGGGCCTCCAGGAGATGGAGCCGACTCAGTGGCATGTAACACACACCAAGGCCCAAGATTGGAAGAACTGAGACACGAATCCCTGTTCTTACTCCTCCCCATCCAGGATTCTCTACTTCATGCAGCGTGCAGAACTCTCTCTAATACTCCTCCACAGTCCTGCAAGGTAGCAGAGAACCATTTTGTTGCTCATTGTAGGAACAGGCACAGCATTGGATGAGCACTGGCCCAAGACCACAAGGGACAGAGGTCAGGGTAGCATTCTAGGGGAAGCTTCTGCAGGGTGTGGTCAGCACCAAATGGAAGGGGAGGTTCCAAGTGTGTGGGTGGGTAAGTGGCAAGATGCTCTGTTTTATTCATAAGATGACTTTCAGTACTCTGAGGCCTGAAAGACCTGTATACTCATTGCCAATCCTCATGATTATTAGCGGAGAAATGAACAACCTGGCAAGGAAACACTAGTTATCAATCTTTCAAAAAAAATCTAGAATGAGAGAATCAGGATTATTTTAATAAGTTATCTTCATTTCTTTTTTAAAAATTCATTTTCTTCCAATTGCAGACAGAGAAAGCTCCAAAACTAATAGACAATTCCTGTCTACCTCTCACCCAGCTTCCCCTAGTGTGAACGTAACCATGGTGTAATTATTACCATACTACTAACTAAATTATAGGCTTTATTTGGATTTCACCAGATTTCCCCACTAATGTCCCTTTCTGTCCAAGGATCTAACCTGGGACCCACACTGCATTTCCTTGTTAATTCTGCTTCATCTTCTGCAGTCAGTGGAGGTTCCTCAGGCTTCCTTGGTCTTTCACAACCTTGGGACTTCTGAGAAGTACTGGTTCATGTTGCAGGATGTTCCTCAGTTTGGGTGCACGTGATATTTTCTCATGATCAGATTGAGGTTGTGCATATTCGGTGGGAATATCACAGAAATGAAGCCACCTTGTTGGCGCATCTTCTCAAGGGCTCTATGTGAACGTCTTACTACTGGTGATGTTAACATTGATCACTTGGTTGCAGTAAAATCTCTTTGTTTCTGATGACCCAACTGAACAATCTAGAAAACTTGGCACAAGAGATACCCATGAGTATAGTTATTAAAATTATAGTATTGGTACGATACTACTAACTAAACTACAGACTCACGCTTTGGTGGAAAAAAATGACTGTGTGGAATGATTTCAAGGGGACTGAGACTGCTCTAATCTCTCTCTTCCCCTCCCACAACCAAATCCTTTTCCTGCTTGGGCTCTTGCCTAAAATTCTACGATGAGAACTTCATCCATGTAGCCAAGGCTTTGATTCCTTATTAAAATGCAGACTCAGGGAAGAATGCCATAGATGGAATTCAGTTGTCCCCGGGAGCACCTCTGGAGCAGAGTTGGAGGAAACACAGCACAGCACTTCTGCTTCCGTTTGGCTGTGGGGGCGGTGAGGTGCCCGAAGAGGTCCTGAAAATATGTGCCACGTAAGTGCCAAGGTGATCCCTTTGAGGCACGTGTGGTCTCGGACCTTGGTGCTCACACCTTTCATTGGCCCTGCGTTCCCCTCTGGATGAGGCTCCTGATGCTGTGTTGACTTGAGCTTCACCCACTTTCCCCACCATGGCTCTCTCCAATCCAGACCTCTTCCGTTCCCAACCTCTAAATTGTGACCAGTGATATTTCCTTCCCTTGACATGTTCTTCCCCAATTCTCTTCACTGGTTTGACTCTTGCCGACCCATCAGGTCTTAACTTAGTTATCACTTGCCCCCAAAAGCCTGCCGTGAACTCTCAAATTAGACAAGTTGCCCTTCTCTGACCTTGAAGAGTCCTCAATACTTCCTCCTCATTGCAGTTATCACTCCGGTTTGTAATTTTCTCTAAATTTAAAGGCACCTCCTTCTAGACCAGGGTTAGCAAACCTCAGCTGATGGGCCAAATCTGGGCCCCCTCCTGTGTTTTAAAATAAAGTTTTATTGGCTCACAGCTCTGCTCATTTTTTAATATATTGTTTATGGTGCTTTCATGCTATAAAGGCAGAGAATCAAGAAATCATGAGAGCAATTGAATGGCTTGCAAAGCCTCAAATATCTACTCACTGACCATGTACAGAAAAAAACTGGCCAACCTTTTTTCTAGACAATGTATTTGTCCCAAGCCCCTGTTCTAATGCATGTGATCAATAACTGCATTGATCTTGCCTGCACTTGAATCTGTAGCTGTCAGCACCCCAGGATCTAGCCCAGAGTAAATATTCAAAAAATATTGAACAAAGACAAATCTCACAATTTTGCTCCAGTCTGGACTTGACTACATGTTCCAGCACATAGGAGTGGCTAATATAACAAAAATAAAGGAAAAATATTTCTGCCGTATCTTGTATTTGTTACTAAGGAAAAACTTACCAATACAAGACTGTCTACAGCTTATTCTCAGAATTTATATTGCATATATCATCCTGAAATAAGAAAGAGAATGGTTTCCAGTTCAATTAAGCCCACACACCTCATTAACAAGATGGTATTACAGTTACATGATCTAGCTGGTTAGATACTGACCAGTTTCACTGCTATTAGTGGGACTGCTGCTGGTTCAGTAGCATATCCTGGCCTAGGCTGAGTTTAATAAAATAATTCAGGATTACCAGAGAGATTCCTGTTGAAAATGCCAAATCTGACCAATTATGTACCATTCAATAAGGCCATGGAGGAATGAAGATTTCTCATACAAGTGAGCAGCTAAAATTGAATTAACAAATTTAAGCCCTGGCTTAAATTCCATTGGTTAGAGCATTGTCCCAATACACCAAGGTTGCAGGTTCAATCCCCGGTCCAGGGCACGTACAAGAATGAACCAATGAAAGCTTAAATGAGTGGAACAACAAATTGATTTCTCTCCCTCTCTCCCTTTCTCTCCCTCTCCTTCTCTAAAATCAATAAAAAATAAATTTAAAAAAACCAACAAAAATAAATGTAAGAGGTGGGCCGAGAGAGGATGTTTCTCCCGCTTGCTCTGATAGTACTTAGCATTCACTTTAGGAGGCCTTGCTTACACCTGCCTCTGGTGGAGGTTTGCGGATTTCATTACCCCTGAAATATAAAAATATAGACTTCATTTTCAGACTCTTGACTTCCTCTGGGAGAGAGTTGAACATCAAAGCAACTATGTCTACAAACATTTAAAACATCCTTTTTCTTCCTGCCTGCCTTCCCCCTACTGCTTTGCTTTTGGAAACACTAAACACACCCAGTTTTCCAGACTCCGATGGCCCAACAATACTCCTTTTCCTTAGCAAGGACCACATTACTGCCATGATTTATGGCTGGTGAATAATTAGGAGCCTGTTGCTATGGTCTGGGGTTGAGATCAAAAGAACCATGTGTCAAAGTGGGGGGGGGGGGGGCTGGAGCAGAGGGGAAGGGTGGCGGTGTTTGTTTGTAATCCTAACCAGAGGGAAGCTGGACCGTAGCTTAATTGGGAAAAGGCGCAGCGTCTGAAGAAAGCAGAGCCTGTTCTATGAAAAGAATCCTTGTGTTTTGCAAATCAACAATATTTAGTGATAGGTGAACCCCTAGGGGGCCTGCAGGCTGGACGGTTTGAATTAGTACTCAAAGGTTTGGAGAAAAATGTGAAATATATGAATACTGAGTATAAAAAAATTGCCCAACTGGGCTCGCTTATGAGATTTCTGGTATTTCCTTCTTCTGGTCAAGAGGAAATGCCAAGGAAAGGGCTGCAGTATTTCAGTCTTTCTGTGTCTGTCATCCAGTCCCAATGAATATCGATTCTCTGGTTTCTTTTTGTCCCTCCCCCTCCCTGCCCTGGGAGGAGGGGAGCCTGGGGCAGACAGGTGGGGGTGCCCAGGCTGGGCTGCACCGAGGGGTACAGAGCTGCCGGGGGTGGGGTGGTGAACGGGCAGGAGGGCTCTGAGGTTTCATCTGCTGTATATTTACGACATGGGGAACAATGGCAGGGGCCCTGGGCAGGGTGTCTGGAGGCCAGTTCCAGACGTGGCGTGGCCTCTAGCAACCTGTGTGGCTCTGGGCAAATCGAAATGTCTGGGTCTCAGTTTTCCTATCTGTCCAATGAGATGGACTGACTTGGATGAAATCTTTGCTCATCTCTAAATACTATGATCCAATACCTCTCCCGAAGCCTTTGAAATTGTGGTGGAAACTCCTGATCAGAGCACAGGACCCGCTGGAGGCTGACTTTCCGCTTGAGCAGGGAATGTTGAACCCGGGTGTGACTGGGAGGCATTTCTTATTCAGTGCTGCACACGCACTCAGACACGGCCTGTGTGTGTGCAGACTGCGGGGACTGCACGGAAAGGCTCTTCCTTGTCGCGTGCACACAGTGAGCGCAAACCCACTGCAGACCTCGATGGCCCTGCACACCGCAGGTGTCTGGGGGACCAGACTGTTTGAAGACCCCACGGCGCCACAGAGCAGCCGGCTGCAGTTCTCGGGTGGGTTTGCCAGCACTGAGACTCGGGTTGCCAGGGAGAGTCACAGAGGACACTTGAGCTGGGACCCTTTAGAAGCTGTGTGTGCGTGTGCGTGTGTGTGCCTGTGTGCGTGTGCGCACGTGTGTGCGTGTGTGCACATTGAGCCCTGTGGGCTCTGGCTGTGGGGCCTCCTCTCTCCCCATGACCCTTTTCTATGCTGCCACCTAGTGTGAGCTCAGGAACTGCAACGTAGAGAAACGAAAGCAGCTTGGTTCCCAAAGGCTCCAGGAAGAGGCCCCGGTCACGTTCAGCTCCTTAGGATCCCACGTCTAGTTATGGACATGTTTGCTCTCGCCCCTTTTTACCGTTCGGGACAGAATCCCGAGGTCCACACAAAGGACCCAGCTTTATAGCACGAGTCCCTGACAGTTTTGCACTTTCCCTCTGAAAAGCAAAAAGGTGACATCAAAGGCAATTTTGAAAAGTGTCTGGTGGGAACCCAGGGGGAGAATAAACAGACCGTCTCTGCTATACTCATCAACAGGCGGTGTGTGAACCTCGAGAAGTCCGTTCTGCGAGGTATTCGAGGGGATTCTATCCCGGAGTCTCCCATCGAGGTCAGCAAAAGGCGGGTACTGAGGACGGGCGCGGGACCATGGAAACAGGCCCCCGGATGTCTCCAGAACACGTGCGCGCAATGGAAACGCATTCTTGGTGAAACACGCAAGGGTTGGAAGTATGCTAATCAAGGAAAACCTTACAGGGTGAGTAATTTAGTAACCTCTTTCTGAGTGTAAGAGCCTATTTTAAAGTTCTAAATGGCACCATAAATGTAGTCAGGCATATATTTCCATACTGATACTGGGTAATAAACACAGTCGGAGTCCAAAGTACCTTGAGGGACACCCTGCTGTGCTTATTTCCCAGCCTCCAGTTGATACTCAAGCTTTGTTTACGCAGCTCTCGCAAGCCCAGTACTCTTGGTTCCGGGGCCTGTCCCAGAAGGGCGGCCACCAGCAGGCACTCCATCATCTCGGTCCTCGGCCCCGGCTTGAGATCTTTTGTGAAGTCTAAGTCCATCTTTTGAAAATTGAGGTGTTGCTTCAAAACCTTAAAAAATATTTCAATAGAATCACAAGGATGCGGGGCTGAAATCAGCCTTAAATTGCCATCCATGAACTACTCCAAAAGACCAAAAATACTTATATTTCTAGAAAATCCTCTCATGGCCCCTTTGACTGACTTTTGAGGAGCAAATGCTATACTTCTAAAACTTTGAAGTAATAAATGTATATTACTAAAATACTACTAACGTGTATATATAAAACCAAGCACTGCCTCTATTTGCTCTTATTTATTTATTTATTTATTTATTTATTTATTTTTGGTATGTGCCCCTAGTGGGAACTGAACCCAGGACTCTCTGGTCCGCAGGCCGACGCTCCAACCATTGAGCCAAACCGGCCAGGGCTATTTACTCATTTTTAAAATAGGGTTAATGATACCCACTTATGGAATTGTAACAGTTAAATAAATTAATAGGGGTCAAGTGGATAGAACAATGTCTTGTACGTAATTATTGGTCAATATATATTTGGGTTTTCCCAAAGATTCATTTTCTCAAAAGTATCCAGTGCTAAAAAAATTTTAGTTTCCTCTGCCACCTCTATTTCTTTACATCTGCAAGGTTTTTGTTTTGTTTTGTTTTAATGGAAATGTTCAAGGACTCAGTCTACTTTATTTGGCAAATGTTATTGTTGGTGATCTATCTCTCTTCCTTATTTTTGTGCATGCTTTTTAACACTTCATGCATATTACCAAACTGCATTACCAAAATATATTTGTAATATATTTAAAATGTATAACTAGATGATTTTCTATATATAATCACTACACTTAAACTAATGAACATATATCCATTACCTCACATAGTTACCTTTCATTTTGTTTGTTTGTTTGATGAGAACACTTGGGATCTACCCTATTAGCAAATTTCAAATGTACAGTACAGTACTGTAACCTGTAGTCACCATGCTGTACATTAGCTCTCCGGAACTTATTAATCTTTTGTAATTGAAGCTTTGTAACCCTTGACCAACATCTTCCCGCCCTCCTCCTCCTTCCCCAATCCTTGGTAACCACCATTCTACTCTCTGCTTCTCTGAGTTCGACTAATTTATATTCCACACATGAGTGAGATCGCCCTGACTTGCTCCTCTGGGAAAATGAGAGTTGGGAGACAGAAGCAGCTACACAACCCTCTGTGAGCAGTGACCAATGTTCAACCTGACGCCTGTGTAGGAAATGGGCTCAATCCAAGTCTCAGCCTTTTTGGAAGAGAACTGAAAGTTTGGGAACACCCAAATGTGTGCGTAGGGGAGAGGGAGAAGATGAAGGGACCATAGCCAGATCCATGTTCCAGCCTCAAAATGTTATCATGGAACTTGAGGTCACCCTTTCCCCACTGAGTGCTGGGGATGGAATCCTTACAACATCTCCAGAAAATGAATTTCCTGAGACTTGCACGGGAGAATGAGTGATTTGTATTTGTGTGGAGTTACGTCTTTGGTTTCTAATGTCCCATTTCCCTTAGTCCAGTTATAGAAGTGTAGTTGGGGCTTTAGTAGAGCTAGAAGCAGAGCCAGTGTCCAGAGTTTCCATCCCAGGTTGCAGCCACGCCTGGTTCAGCATCGGCTAGCTGCAGTCCACTAGTCCCTTGTGCGTGGGCGAATCAGGGAAGCCAAGAAGCGTGCTTACTGCAACAGGGGTCGCAAGAGCACAAGAGAGCTAACTCCTTTCAGGGATTAAGAAATTTCGCGTCCTTGCAGTGGTCACTCCTATTCTGGCCAATGACCTGTCTCCAGGTGTGCCTGACAGGCAAGTGCCTGTCCTATGTCACCCCAACTTTACTAGGCATGCGTCCATCTCCCCTCCATTGGACCCCTGAGGAGTGTCAAGTTGTAGCTTCCTGGCGAAACTGCCCAAATGACATGCCCATAATATTTGGCCTTCCCTTTGCTCCTTTCCTGTGATTAATAACTAGGTCAATTACAATGGTATCAAACGATCTTATTATTCCCCACATGGGAGAGTTGTCCGCACTGATTCATGACATTTTAGTGGGTTATGGACCCCTGAACCCATACACAGGATGTCTTTGATGCTTCACGTGGAGGAGGGTGTTTCTCTCTGCAGCACTGAGCAGCTGTATGTAGGCAGATTTCAAACTACATGTTAGAGAAATGGGAACAAACATAAGAGAAAACACTACAACCATGACCCCAGGGAATAAAGAAGACTGAATAGTGTGGTCAAGTGCACAGACTCTGGAGTTAGAATGTCTGGGTTTGAACCCCAGCTTTGCCCCTTCTTAGTTGTATGTCTGTATAACTTGTTTAACCATACTCTGCTTTTATTCGCTCATTTTAAAAACAGGGATAATAATACCTACTCATAAAATTGTAACAATTAAATGGATTAACAGGTGTCAAGTGCATGGAACAATGTCTGACATGTAATTATTGGCCAATACATGTTAGCTGTTATTATGTCATTGTTGAAATTATGGCAAAGTGGGGTCTGGATACTCTTAAGGTAATGCAAGAAGGAGACAAAGTGCTCAGTTTTGACCGTATTTATTCAGAGGTTGGCAGGTCAGCTCAATTACACACTGAGCAGTTGTCCTTGGGCCAAAATCTGTGGGACCCATGCAAAGTTAAAATGTGGGCATCTTGTTAAAAAAATATTTAAATTTCAGGATTATGACAGCAGAACATTGAACAGAATGTGGGGCCCTTCCAAGCAGGTGGTCCCGTGTGACTGCTCAGGTCACAGGCCCGTGAGACTGGCCCGCAGAGGCCATGAGAAACACGGCGTCTGGACCCACAGAGCTTGCTCTGCAGCCCTCAGCTCCTATGTGACCTTCTCCCATCCACTCAATTTCTAGTGCTTTACCCTTTCTTTGTAGTGTTCTTGGGGCTCGAACTCATGGTTTAAAACGCATGCTTCCTGGCAATCAGCTAAGAGCATCTGAACCCTCTGTCTCGGGTGCCCCACATTTCCTGAGCACTTCAATGAACTCTGGCTGGTATCTCCTGAACCCCACCCCACTGAGCCATCACTAGCATCTGCTCTGATTTTTTTGGGGGTGGCGTACCAATGGCTTCTTAATTTTTTCTTTATGGTATCTGCCCCTCTTAAACTGAATTTATCACTTACAATGTGACATCGATGACGTCATCCTAAAACACTCCTACCTGACTTCAGTAATGCCATTCCAGGGTTCCATGTGTCTCTACTTCCTTTTCTGCTCTCTTGACTTCCTATGTATCTTCTGCCCGTTCCTCAACATTTGATGATCCTTGTGGATTGAGCTGTGATGTTTGGATCCTTTCTCTCCTTCTTTCTCTGCACATAGTCCTTGACGATCTCATTCACTCTGATGGCTTCAACCACCACCGAAAAATGCCAACTCTGCAATAAGTATGTCTACCTCCTCGCCGCTGATTTAGAGCTATCTTTCCAGCACTAATTTAGATAGCTGTGACTGGAGATTTGCAAGAAACCACATCCTCAACACATCTCAAACTAACTTGTGTTTTCCTCTTGCCTCTTTCTTGTACTGCCCACTTTTACTCCAGTGTGACTTAGTAATTCCAGCTAGACACCACGGTGACCCTTGGCCCAGTCCTCTGCCTCACCACCACCCAGCACCCAGTGCTTCTCCAACTTCAACTGATCATAATATCTCTTGACTCTATCCTCTACTTTCAATTTTCATTACTAGTTTCGGGCCCATCACCAAACGAGTCTGTTAGTTTATATCTGTACTACTCTAACTTCTCACTGGACGACTCCATCTCCAGGGTTCCTCCCTTCCAGTTATATTCCACACATACCCTAAAAATGTTTTCTAAAATGTAAATTTGTTCAAGATACACCCCTGCGTAGGGAGCCCTGTTGTCTGGTGAATAATGTTAGAATTTCTTTGGAAAGCACAATAACTTTGGTTTTCTGTGTTATTCAAATTTATCTGAGATTAGTCCTAGCTTCAAGTGTTCCTAGTCACGTACCTTATCTCAAGCTACTCTGACCTGTCAGCTTTTTCTTGACTATGTCATCTCTCTTACATCATGTCTTTGCTCATGCTATTCCTCATGTCCAGAAAAGCCTTTCCCTACCTTCCCTACCCAGTCAATTCCTGTCTTTCAACATGCAGCTCATCTGAAACGTCTTCTAGAAAACACTTTTTATTCTCTGTGCCCCATGGCACTTTACACACACATCTGTTGATTGCGATGATTTATTTGCCTTCTCCCCAGTTAGCTGTGGATTCTTGGAAGTCAGGTATAATGCTGTATTGTTCTTCCTATCCTCGGCGCCTGACACGTCGACCCTAGATCAGAGTGGAAACTGAGACAATGCTTCACGAATGACTATCCTATGAAGTTACTGGGACTCTTCACTGATAACATCCAGAGAGCTTGCTTTGTTTTTCCTGTTTAGTCATGATAACCCTTTGGACCAAGGAGAAGGAAAGCCAAAACCTTATAGCAGTCAAAATTTCATATTGCCCCCAGAAGTGCCCTAACAGAGGCAGGGTCCCCCCCCGTAAGGAGAAGTCTGCATTGGGATCACATACTCTTCAGTTCCTTACACATAAACCTGTATAGTAACTCGGCTGTGGATTAGACACAGCAAAAGTATCTCACGAAGAGCGGAGCCTGTGACTTGACTTCAGCACCAGGAGCCCACGCTCTTCTCCTTTGCCCCACTCAACAGTGTTTCAAAAATGAGTCTTATGTCTGCTGTCAAGTGGTTGTTTAAGACTGTCTGTGAGAGAAAGCCCAAAGTACCAGACACTTTATCTTTGATCATTAAATTCGCGTGTCAAGCTGGTCACAGCAGCCAAAGTGATAGAAGCAACTCTCATGTAGACCAGTTCTGTTCCCAGAAGGGGTGACGACTTCCTGCGCCCGAAGACAGCATGCCTCGCCCTCGCCAGGTGAGCAAAGGCCGTGCCTTGGAAGAATGTCTTCCGTACACCTCCAGCCACATGGGAGTCAGTAATATTTCTGTGTGTCTATGTATTTTCTCTAATACTTGTGAAATTTAATGTGTCTCCAGTTCCACAGCTAATTTATAAGGAGAAAATTGAGCATATTTGGGGGGAAAGTAAGTTGTTTTTTATATAATTACCTTTGGCATTGAGACAGGTAACGATGAGATGAACAATGCAATGGCAAATTGCTTTTCATACTTTATTTGTAGTCTTCTGCTCTGTTTTAAGCAAATTTTTGTTGGCTTCTTTTTATCAAATTTAAAGCTGGTGTGGCTCAGTGGATTGAGTGTCATCCCATAGACTGAGAAGTCCTGTTTGATTCCCAGTCAGGGCACATGCCCAGGTTGTAGGCTTGATCTCCAGTCAGGTTGTGTGCAAGAGGCAGCCAATCGATGTTTCTCTCTCACATCAATTTTTCTCTCTCTCTCCTTTTCTCTCTTTCTAAAATTAATAAAGCTACTATGAGACATTATTTATTACCCACTCATGTATGATAGTAGATGTATTCAAATTTCCCAGTGAAGACCATAGGCTGGCTCCCAGGCTGAAGTTCCGTCATATGTCCACTAGGAGCAGGCTCTTTCATGGACTTATGTGCAACTGTCCTTCTGTAAAGCTTTGTAAAAGAAGTATAGCACATTTTTGAGACAACACATTCAACTGTGTTGAAACTGTGTTTACTTAGAAATGGAAATGCTTTTGGATAGACCAGGTTTGAGGGTCATTAAGAGAATTCACGGAGGAGAATTTTTCACAACAAAGTAATTTACACAGCACTGTAAACAGTGGTGGCTCTCAGCCACTCTGCATTTATAACTTAACAAGGGACCTAGTCTCTGACCTGAACAATTTTCCATTTATCACTACAACTGCCCTGAGGACTCAGAACAATGCAGCACAGACTCAGGGTGCATTAAATACCAGGCATTGTCATTGAAATCCTCCTCCTGTGCCAACTTTCCAAGAGGGATTTAAAGGTTTTAAAAGGAAGAATGTTGGCTGATATTAAATTGGCAAATGAGTCTAGGTCCAAAGAAATTTTGATTGTATGAACCAACAAAACATGACCCTGGAATGAACAGAAAGGCAAGGAGGACTGGGATAAAAATACGAGGAAGAGTTGGAGACATTAATGAGGTGACAGATGTTGGTCAGATGAGAAGCCAAAAGTCCAGGGAACAAGAAGAGAAACCTCTTTTTGGCATATATTGCAATGAAAAGACAGTGAACATCCATTTAAATGTGTAGAACAGGGCTGGCAAACTTTTTCTGCAAAGGACCAGATGGTAAATATTTTTGGCTTTGCGGGCCTTATAGTCTCTAGCACAACCATTCAACTCTGCTAACGTTGTAGCAGAGCAGACATAGACAGTCCAGAATGTGGCTGTGTTCCAATAAAACTTTATTGACTAAAACAGGGATTACACTGATTTGGCCTATAGATCGAAGGTGTAGAAGAATAAGGGAGGAAATAATCACGCCAAGTTGATTCACCTATGCTCTGACACCCTTGCCCTTGGCACAATAGCTCAGCAGTTATCATTGAAAGCAGAGCCTTATGCAGAATTTTTGGTAGTTAAGTGAATGGTACCAATGACCGTGTTCAGGGGTGACCGAAAATTGTGCAGTAGGCAAATTGCCTTCTTTCTTCTTCTTTGTGCTTCTTCTTTTGTGGTTGCCTCACACTATCTCTCACCATGTGAATGCATCTTCTGGAAAACTAATTCTGCTCCCCACCATTTGATTCTCTGTTTCTGATTACTATCGAAATTAATTTGAACAAAATTGGCAATGGCTTCCTAAACATAATAGCAACAGGAATCTAGCAATAATATGACCATGGGTATAAAATTTACTTCAATTAGCCCTAGGACTATTTTTATAAAACTAGGAATCTCTTCATTTCATAACTGGAGACTTAGGGGTAAGGGGCCTTCATCACAAAAATCATGTGTGATTCATGACACAGCATGACGAGGTCCCAGGTCAATAGATTCCTAAAGTAGAGGTCTTTTGTCCCATTTGATGCTACTTTATTTTTGCTGCTACTTTTCAAGGGCATGAAAGTAGTTTTAAATCAGTGCAAACAGATCAGTGATCCCATAAGATCTGGGACACAATCTCCAATCTTTCTCTATTGTGAGAGAGAAGTGGGATCATTTCAGTCTGGCCTAAGGTCAGGGACATGGACCACACAGTCTCTTCTCCCATTCAGATATTACACTATCTTCATGAAAAGTAAGATTGCACTCTGCCTGAGGAGTTTTCCATTTGTAAAGACAGACATGCACCAATTCATCCATCATCCCTCTCTCCCTTGTCATCAGCAAATACACTTCTGCTAGTCAGGCTGGGGGTGCAGGACACCAGAGCGAAAGACAACCCTCCCAGGTGGCCTCAACCTCTGTTGCACCAACTGCACGAGCTAGCCACAGACATGAAAATGTACAACCACACGTGTTTTTAAGATGAAAATCATCCTGCTCGCAAGCGCTCAACACTATAGGGGCTGCTTTCACTAGACATTGTTTTGCCAAACTCTAGCGCTGCTAGTTTAGCTGATGAAATTTAAAGCACTCAAGTCAAATAAATGAGATTGCCACCCTTGGATTAAGATGAACCATTTCCCCAGTTTTTGGTCTGTTTCCTTTGGCGGAGCTGGAATACAAACTCCCCTTTTGAGAACCACGCTAAAGCGGCAGGACAGGAGATAACACGAGGCGACATGAGAAAGACTGAAATAGAAAACACGTCGTCAACAAAGGACTGCCTAGATTTGTAATGAATGCTTTAGAACTTGAAATCCTTCTGTAACTTCATTTATTACCTTGACCTGGGATGTCCATCCCTAAGAAAACAGGATTGAAGATTAATGACAGACTTGTAAGGAAGGGGAAATGTTACCAGTGTTTCTTCTGTCTGTCCTTCACAAATTCAGTTAGGTTTCCATGAGGTGGACAGAATCATTGGTATATGTGCCTCTAACTTGGCCAAGGGTTGCTAGGCCAAGTGTTGCCATTTCGCCCTCTTGTTGAGGGAAGAAACTCCAGTCTGGTCCTGCCCACGCAGTTGGAAGGCTCCTCAGAGATTTGACTTGGGGACCTCTGTGACTTACCTTTAGAATCTGTGGTGTTGCAATCACTCATGTATTGCAAATTAGCCAGCGAATGCAGCCTAAGTTCTTTGGTCCCTTTCAAATTCTGCTGTTATCATCACTGGAATCATAGCCTTTTGCAGGTTTCCTAGTAGTTGAGTGAACGACACCAGTGGTCTGGTTCAAGGCCAGTTGCCTGTTTTCTGCTCTTTGTGCTTCTCCTTTTGCTTCATCCTTCATCCTGAACACTGTTTAAATGCATCGACCAAGAGATGACTCCCCCCCCCCCCCCACTGCTGGGGCAATATATAACCAGTTCTCTTTTCTTGCCTACACTCAATTTGCTCTGGTGCCTTCAATGATTTCACATGCAGTCATTAGTGACTAAAAATGGTTGAACCCATCCTGGGGGTAGCTGAACTCATGAAACTGTTTTCTGCACAGAAAGAAACCTCCATTTATGCAAGTTGACGCTGATCATAGAGGAAGTAATGTGGGGGGTGGAGGAGGTGTCCTTATCCCTTGAATCATGCCACTTTACTACTCTCCACCCAATATACAGTCACCTCCTGGAGCACATGGCCCATACTAAGGCTTCTGTGGTCAGGAAACCATTTGGAGAGCATTTGCCATATTGGCTTTTATGGAGTCCTTGTTTAAAGTGGGTAAAATACCACGTTCTTTAACTCTGCGAGTAGAGGCAAACCTATCCTTAGAAAGTTTAATGGAGCGGGTCCCCAAGGAAATCAAAGTCCATAAGGTGTTCAGTGCTATTGTAGAAGAGCCCGATTGAGGTGCTCTCTACTCCCCTTCATGCTCCAAACAAACAAACAAAAAACATGGGCACAGAGCCATACACACAGCCAAGGCAAGAGTTAGAACTTTTTTTTTCTAGGAAAAATACAACTCTTAAAAATCTTTTCTGCTCAGGAAAAAAAGCATGGGCTAAAGAATTTAATAAGATGGAGCCTTTATTTAGCAACAACATGCCTTCCTGTGAAGACACAGCTCACTAAGAAGGAAGCTAAGAATGGACCTGCACGATTATTTTCTGGCAAAGAACCAGTCACATTTGGAGACCTCAGCAGCTGGACACAGAGTGACAGCTGAAAACGAAAACATGTTACAAAGATCAGAGACATTGCTGAATGCTCCATTTTGAAGTTCGATCCAAAGACCCAATTTATGTCATGTTGATTTTGTGGAAGAGAGGAGGTTGGTTCCAAAGGCTCTTTTAAGCTCTAACCTCTTCTTCTGCTCCTTTGGCCTTTCAGCCCCACAGGATTTTCAGTATCTCTGGAAGGTATTTGCCCTTCAGAGACGAGCCCAGCGGTGCCTGGGGAGGCGTTAGGTACTGCTCCCAGCCAGAACCACGCTCACAAGCAGCCAGCTCCCCCACCTTCTAATAAAAGAATATATTTCTCATTCTGCCTGAGGGCTGCTTGTCCGTTCTGGGTCCTTTTGAATTATCTATGGCTTGTCCAACGTGAAAGAAATCAAGGGCAACGTAGATAAAGATTTGACTACTATCTATATTTTAAAAAGATATTAAGTACCCGGGGAAAATCAGACAATAAACTAAGGGGCAGTTTGGGGTGAGGGTCTTGGGATCCGGAGGCTGACTGCTGGGATCTGAACAGTACCTGCCACTACAGGCAGTTCATTTATTCAAGCCTCTGTTCCTCATTGACTAAAAAAACAGAAGTATAATCATCTCTACCTCCCGGAGCTATTATAAGGATTAAATACGTTTAAAAGGACCTAGGAGATAACAGTATTACATGTAAACTGGCGTGGTTCAAAGTATAAACACCAGGACAGGAGATGAGATGAGAGGTGCTCAGAAACACAGAGCTGGTGATGGTTTGTTCTCTCCCACAGTCCTGGCCAGAGCCAATGTGTGAACTTGCTGCCATCCCTAAGGAACTAATAGTTTTCTGTTCCCATTCTGCCTTTACACATGTATACTTTCAAAGTCTTTTGAAACCACAAAGGAATATTTCGGCCTAAGGAGGCCTTCCCCCTATTTTCCTCCCTCCCCACTTCCTCACAGTTGGGACGTGTGTTCCCCATTGGGTGTGTGAACCAATGGCCAACTTTCTGCTTCTGTGGTTGGCCTCCAGCCAGTCCAGTTCAATCTAATTCTTCAAATCACATTTTGAGGAAACACCTTACTTTGGGGTGTTTTATTAAATTCACATGCATCATTTCTACTGAGTTTCCAATTTTAATTCTAGGAGGCAGTTTAAAAGATCCAACTGGTATACCATGATACATGCTCACATTTTCAAACTAACCCAGAAAATTTAGTGGAAACCCGTACTTAGCACGGCAGTTTAACAATTGACACCTTCCCTCCCTTGCACATTACATTTCCTCTGTAGTTGCAATTTGTAGGCTACACTTCCCTGGGATTTACATCCATGTCTAAGGCCTATTTGATGAACATCTTTCCTTTGCAATGACCTTGAACCTGGAGAGCATCACTATTTTATATCTCCCATAAAAGACACAGGCTTGACTCTCACTCAACAATTTCACTGGACAATACAAAGACCATCCTAACCATGTGAACTCCTGGGTAATGATTGTATTTGATAACTTGACTAACGAGAACCTGAAGTGTTCAGTATTGATTGATTCATTGTTGTTGATTAATCACCAAGGGTCTCATTCATTTACTTATCTTCTGGAACCTCTGATTTTCCAAAATGTGTGATCCAACCTTTCAGCTTTAGTTTTCACTATTTTTCCTAGCTGGAGAATATAAAGAATCACCTGATTATGAAGAAATCAGTATTATTTGGACTCCTGTTCCACAGCTAAAATCTATATCCCTTTGGTTCTGTGGCAAGTTTTCAAGTTGTTTTGTCTTTGTTTTAACCAGGTTTCATGTGGGAAAGTCTGGGGCATGTGTTTGCCCCAAGTGAGCTTCCAAGTTCAGGGGATATAGTAATAAACCTGGTTTGCAAATAAGCCATGGCCATACACATGTTTTTTCACATACATATTTTTGTTAATATTAAGCAGTTATTTGCAAAACAAGCTGGTACAATTTCTTGGTAGGATTGTTTTACAGGATTCTATCAGCTGTTACAAGAAAAGAACTGAGCTGCAAAAGGGATTCAAGTTGTATCTTATTACTCTTTGTTAGGGAGGGTATTGAATTTAGTTAAAAATCAGTCAACTTGTTTAGAAATTATGTCGCAGACAGGCGAATGCAAAATACCAGATGGTGCAGTTGAGTAGAGACCTCATTTAAGTCAATGAAAAGTCCACTCTGACTTAGTATCCTTGTCCTATGAAATGTTGTTTACTTTTATTTTTTCTCCACATAACTGAGTTTTGCTATTTCATGAAACATAAAAATTTGTAATGCATTTTAACCTGAATCGTATTTAAAATTTTATTTTATATAGATCTATTCTTGATTCTCACAGCCTCTATAAAAGCAAAATGTTCTTGGTTGACTAATTTCCCAGGTATAGCTAGTCCTAAGATATAATGAAGACATACAATGGACCACTTGTCATTTAAATTAATTTCACTTTTTATTTGTATAATGTCTTGAAAGAAACTGATTATACCTTACAAAGGTTCTTAGATTGTGTCTCTTCCTTCCGAGACCACAGAGATGCTCTGGTGATTGTATTAAGCTAAATAATACTTTATTATTCTGCCATCATAGAAATCACAGGGCAGAGATAGTCACATCAGTTATCTGGCTTTGTAAGTGAGGTATCCCCTGTAAATGGTTTTGCCAAGAAGTCAAGTATATTCTATTACAAGTTAAAAATATTAGTGTTACTCATTTGGCATAGAAATCTACTCTTAAAAATCACTGTAAACTTCCAGGCTAGTCTGGCAGGAGACAGCCACGTAAAAATCCTCTGCGCAGGCTGGCGGGAGAAAGCCAGGTGGTGCAGGTAAGAAGAAAAGGCTCTGGGACAGGCTGGCCGATGCTGAGCACCCTCTGTCCTGGTGTGCTTCTGTTTGGGACACGCTCTCTCCCTACAGCCTTCTTGGCGCGTCACCGCGTCCAGGTGGTCCAGCCCAGTTCCTTGGGTTGCCTGGGTCTCTTGCCTTTGAAGGAGAGCTTTCCTTGAGTCATGATTTCCTCTCTCCCAGACTAGTATTAATCACAATCACTTGGCCTAAGGAAATTCTGGCTCTAAAGGTTCATGGGTGAATCAACGTTATCCTCAATTATATACATATATTCATATATGTGTGTGTGTGTAAACAATAAAGCTGCCATTATTATTAAATTAGCAAGTTCATTAGCAACATGACTTTACTGTGCTGGAGCTCAGTCATAACTACAGGAACGAGGAGAGGTATTGGGCTGTTTTTTTCCTTAACTTAGCCCCAGACTGATGTAGCAACATCTCCTTCCCTCAGCCAATCAGCTGTCAACTGCTACTGGTAAATTATATTCTTCGCCGTTCAGTGCTTTTTTCTAAAATTTCATTTGTTAAGATGACATAACTTAAGTTGACTTTGTTTGGGGTATACAATTCTACACATTTTGACATGTGTGTAGATTTGGTGAACACCATCACAAGCAGGGTACTAAACAGCTCCATCACTGCAAGAAGTTCCTTGGTGCTGTCTCTTTGTAAGTCACACCTTCTTCCTACCCCTAAACTCTGACACCCCAGATCTGTTCTCTGTCACTATAACTTTGTCTTTTTGAGAATGCCATATAAATGGAATCGTACAGTCTATAACCTTTCACCTAGCATGCTGCCTTGGACATTCATCCAAGTCGTCGTATCCGGAAGCCATTCTTTTTCATCGCTGGGTAGTATTCCATTAGAGGGATGGGCAACAGTTTATCTGTTCCTCCACTGAAGGATATCTGGGTTATTTCTAGTTCAGGGTGATTCTGAATTGACCTGCTATAAACATTTGTGTGTAGGTTTTGATGTGAAGTGAATTTGCATTCCTTCTGAGATTCCTGGGTCACATAGAAAGTGCATGTATGTTTTAACACTTTAGGGAACTGCCTGTTTTCCAGATGGCTGTACCATCCTACATTCTCACCTGACATGTATGAGAGATCTAGTTGCTTCATGTCCTCATCACCACTTGGTGTTACTGATATTTTTTTTGCTGTAGCCATTCTGATGAGTGCCAAGTGGTAGCTCATTGTGGCTTTAATTTGCATTTCCCCAGTGACTAATGGTCATGAGCATTTTTTCATGTGTTTGTTTGACACCTATGTACCTCCTTTGATAAAATGTGTGTTCAAATAATTAGTCCATTTTTATTTTTTAAAAATATTTTTCTTTATTGATTTTAGAGAGACAGTAAGGGAGAGAGAGAAAGAAATCAATGAGAGAGAACTGGGGATTGGGCCCACAACCTGGAATGTGACCTCTTGGTGCAATGGGTTGATGCTCAACCACTGAGCCATACTGGGTGGGCTAATTTGTCCATTTTAAAAATAGAGTTGTGTACTTTCTGATTGCTGAATTTTAAGTTTCTTTATATATTCTGGATACAAGTCCTCTGTGGATATGTGGTTTGCAAATATTTTTCTCTCAGTCTGTGCCTTGTTTTCGCATTCTCTTTACAATGTCCATCACAAAGCAAACGTTTCTAATTTTGTGGAGTTCCAGATTATTACTTTCTTCTTGTGTAGATTATGCTTTTGGAGTTCTATCTAAGAAATGTTTGCCTAACCCAACACCATACATTTTTCTTTTATGTTTTCTTCTAAAATGTTTATAGTTTTGTGTTTTACATTTGGTCTATTTTGAGTTTTTGAGTTGATTTTTGTATAATATGTCACGTTGTAGTTTAAGATTCTTTTTTTTTTTTTTTGCATATGGATGTCCTTTTGGTCTGATATCACCATGGCCCTCTTAATCTGATGCTTTTTCATTCTGTTGAGATACAGAACACAGCCCGCCAAACTTACTAGAACGGCTCATACAGATGGAGGCTTTGGAATACCTATGTGGTCACTCAGTAATCTGTTCAGCTTGCTTCCTGTTTGGGGTTGTGCTCTACGTGGCTGGGGGTACTGAGGTGTCACCATAAGAAAACAAAATCACTTGAGCTGAAGTACTGTTTCCACACACCTCAAAATATATCATCCCTGGAATTCATGTGAACAGGGTTTACAGATCGGTAACAATTTACTGAATAATTTCTTTCGGAGGGGTCCCTGTGACTCACATGTTATCGGTCCATTCATTGGTTCCCTTGTTCAGCACTAACTGTGTGCCTGGTACTGCTCTAGACGCCTGAGAATCACCGGCGAGTAAAAGCAGATGAAAACCTCCTCCTCGAAAGCTTACGTGCATGTGGAGAATAAGCATGTGCTTATGTGTGTGGGGCCAGGTGAGCAATGAGCATTAATTCCTGTTAATACGGTAGTTAAAGATGTAGAAGAGAATACAAAATAATATTATCTATATATACATAAAATAACAAAATATAGTAATAAAATAATAGTGAAAAGACTAAATCACATATTTGTAAATAAGGCAGTTTTGCTCTTTTCAAGGGCTTAAAAAATAAGACATGAGTTGCAAGTAGTGCAACTTGATTATTTATTTATCGACTACGTATTTATTCCAAGGTAATATATGCAGATCATGTGCTGGTGAATAGGGACTTGACGCAATAAATATAGCATTTTCCCACTCTCCTGGATTTCCCTGTGTGCATGTGTATATGCATACATGTTGGGGGTCGATGTTGATGAAAACTACACACAGATATAAGTACGAGGGTCTACATGAGTGGTCCAAACAAGAGCGATGAGAATTCCAAAGAAACGATTCTGGTGCCAACACAGGAGGCCCTGCTCATTTGGCCCCGTGCCTACCGTGCAGAGATTAATAGCAAGGGTTTTATTCTTCGTTTCTGGAACGTTTTTCATTTGGAAAGTTTCAAACAGTAGCAGTATTAGAGACAACAATATGGAAGAACAAGCCATGCAGCCATCATCCCGCGTCGACAACGCCCGACATGAGCATCAAGCACAGAGGGACGATGCGCTGCGGGATCGAGTCCCAGCTCTTCACTTGCTGGCTGCGTGACTGGAATCAAATCACTGACCCGCGCTGCGCTTCAGTTTTCTTATCTGCAAAGGGGGGTTACTCCTGCCTCCTGCAGTGTGTATGTGTGTGAGGATCAGGCGAGCTAATGAAAATAATGTGTCTGTCACAGCGGAGGGACTCCATACATCCGGTCTACCTCTTCCTCCCGTAATCCTAGCAGTTTGTTTGTGACATCACAGTTGTTTGGTGTGCTCCCCACTGGACTGGGGCACCCTGACGGAAGGCTTTGTGCTGTTCACCTGTCGCCACCCTGCATGGCACGTAGCATTCAATGGACGCTTATAAACCAATGGTGAGCAGAATTAGATATGATTTCCCAGGAGAGATATTGGAAGATGGTGTATGGGAAAAGTATTCCAAGAAGTGTGCCAAGGTAGAAAAGTCTAGCGTGCTCACAAAAATGATACAACCTCACTCCACAAGGTCTAGAGAAGGAGAGTGCAAAGGTGGGTTGGGTCTGTAGCATAGACTTTGGTATTTCTTTTTTCAAGATTTAAAAAAATTGATGTTTAGAGAGAGAGGAAGGGAGAGGGAGAGAGAGAGAAACATCAACGTGACTGTGTAGCATAGATGGGCTGCCTCCTGCACGCCTCTCCTAGGGATCAAACCTGCACCTGGGCATGGGCCCTGACCAGGAGTTATGCTCGCAACCTTTCGGTGCACGGGACAGTGCCCAACCACCTGAGCCACACCGGCCAGGGCAAGCCTTCTGTATTTCAATATTATGTAGGTTACAGAGCACCACTGAGGTTTTCTGAGCCAAGCTATTTTTAGTAAGTGTAGCTGTTGTCAGTATTTAAATGGAAGTACTTGAACAGAATCTTTCTGTTCAACAGTATGATGAGTTGAATTGTGTCCCCCAGAAAAATACATTTAAGTCTTAAACCTCACTCCACCGCTCCTTTACCTGTGAATGAGACCTTTTTTGGAAACAGGGTCCTAATCCACTATGACTAATGTCCTCATTAGAAGAGGAACATTTGGAGGCAGAGTGGGGAGGATGCCACGTGGCCCAGAGGGGGTTAGGGGGTGTAGTTGCAAACCAAGGAGTGCCGAGGGTTGATGACACCAGAAGCTGGAGGAGGAAAGAATAATCTCCCCTCCAGGGAGCCCCCCCGCCAACACTGCAATTCCAGACTTCTAGACTCTAGAACCGAGACAAGGAGCTTTTTACTGTTTTAAGCTACTCAGTTGATGGTACTTTGCTCGTGGTAGCTCTGGGAAAGGAAATATAATCAGATGGAGTTCTCCCTGGAAATCGCATTGGCGTTGTCAGTTTGCCTGATTCACAATTTAGGTACACGCCAAAGACAAAGCGGGCCCTGCTCTGCGTCCCGTGTCCATGGGAACCCGGGGACGGAGGCAACGAGCCCTACACTCCCTGCCTGGGCACATGCGCAGTAAGAAAACTACACACAGCAGGAGAAAAGGGGACAGATGGACTTTTGGTCCAAAGACAAAGGTAGAGGTAGGAACGTCCTTTCTGGTGTTCTCAGCTGCCCAGTGTCCCCGGGGTTGGGTGCTGCCTGCCTCCATTCTGGACTTCTGAGTGAGCGGGGAGTTGTGTTTGTGTTGTGACAGCGGGCTGGGTGACTTTGGAAGCATATTTTGATGCTCAGAAAGCAGGAGAGGGTGGGGGGCCCTGCCAGGGGCTCGGAGCCCATCCAGGTCCCTCCGTCACCCTGCCCAGGCGCCCTCCCCCGCTCCCGTCGGGACTCAGACACTTTCCCACCATGGATGTTGGGGGCATCCATGAACAGCCGAGTTCCCGTCAAAATGGCTCAAATAACTAAGTCGTGGCTCGAGGCCAGTCTGCACCCCGAGGTGGAGATCTCATCCAT
Organism: Molossus molossus; assembly: GCF_014108415.1. Taxonomy (NCBI): domain Eukaryota; kingdom Metazoa; phylum Chordata; class Mammalia; order Chiroptera; family Molossidae; genus Molossus; species Molossus molossus. The sequence continues at coordinate 103,190,855 of NW_023425399.1, read as the reverse complement.
CCCCCTACGGCTCACGGCTTGAAGTCAGCGCTGTGCAGCAGGTGGAGCCAAGGAGAATAACCGGAACACAGGTGTTTGGACGGGCTCCTCCCTGCCGACCCCTGGACGGGGACGACCTGCCTACAGCGCTCGGAGGAGGAGCGGAGCATTTGTTCGGCACCCGAGCTGCCAGGAGGCGGGGAGGCGGCGCAGGCCGGGGCGTTTCATCAGAGACGGTTCTGGCCTGGCCTGGTCACTCTCGCCCCCGGCCTGTGCCAGGGGGCGCCAGGATTGCCAGCAGAGCCCGACGCTGTGGCGGAGGTATGGGCACATTTGCCTTCACAGGCCTCACAAGGGGCCAGTCCTGCCCACGCCTTGACTTCAGACTCCCAGCCTCCATCTTCGAGACAAGAACTTTCTGCCCTTTAGGCCGCGCAGTTCGTGGTGTCACGACAGCAGGCCTGGCACACGAAGGCCCTCCGTGTTACTACGGATGGAATGAGACCTGGGGAGCAGGGGGCAGAAAGTGGGCGGCCCAGCGAGGGGGCAGGTTTGGGACAGAGTCCTCAGCAGCCAGCTCACAGGGAAGAGTCCAGGAGGCTGCTCCTGTCCCCACACCCTACACACAGGACGCCACCAACTGGCCTGGACTGTCGGCCAGCCTGTCCCCGTCCCCGCAAGCTCCAGCCCCCCTGCAGGGCCTCGGCGATGGGCCAGGGACCCAGGGCTCCAGCTCACATACACACAGACGAGACATGACAACCAGCCCCTTCTCAATCTAATCAGAGCCGGGGAGGCAGGAAGCTGTGCGCTCTAATTCCCTAAGGGATGATATATTAGGGTTCCAAGTCTGTCGGTTCTTCTAAAAATAAAAATAAACACGTGAAGGAAGTAAATTAATAAACAAAATAGCCACGTTTTCATCAAGAGACGGCGGCTTTTCCTGCCTTGGAAGCCCTGCTCCCTCGGTCAGGCCTCCGGCTCTGGGAGAGGGGCCCAGGTGGTGAACGTGGCACTGGGCGCTCGGATCAGAGACCTCCGCTCCCGTCCTCTCTGCCTCTCTTGTTTTCCACCCCACTCTCAGGCTGCTTCCTGTGACACATGTCGCTGTGACCACGATGCTTAGCAAATCGATGCTTAGGAAAGAGTAATTCATCTGCTGTTTCTCGTCTCTTAATGGTCCGTCCTTCCTTCCTTCCTTCCTTCCTTCCTCCCTCCCTCCCTCCCTCCCTCTTTCTTTCTCCCTCTTCCTTCCTTCCTTCCTTCCTTCCTTCCTTCCTTCCTTCCTTCCTTCTTTCTTTCTTTCTTTCTTTCTTTCTTTCTTTCTTTCTTTCTTTCTTTCTTTCTTTCTGTTAATCCTCACCCAACAATATTTTTCCATTGATTTTTTTTAGATAGAGTTGAAGGGAAGGAGGGAGGGAGAGACATTGATGAGACAGAGACTAGTTGCCTCCTGCATGACTCCAACTGGGGCCGAGGATCAAACCTGCAACCCAGGTACATGCCCTTGACTGGGAATCAAACCCATGACCCTTCAGTCCACAGGCTGACCCTCTAACAGCTGAGCCAAACCCACCAGGGCTATTATGTCTTCTTTAAATATATGTGTCTCAGACCACAGGATATTCATAAAGTCAGAGGTGTGGGTCCAATTTTATTTGTTTTAATGAAATTTAATTAGATGTCAACATTTGAAAAGAATGAGATCATATGTGTGTGTGTGTGTGTGTGTGTGTGTGTGTGTGTGTATTCATATACATATATTCGATGGATTTCCAGCTCCAAGTTCTCTGGACACATTGAACAATTGGACAGTCCGGCCACCCTGGACCCGCACTCTGCCTGCCGCTTCACGTCCGGCTGGAGCTCAGCAGAGCGGCCCCCCAGGCAGGGCCCATGTGCTCCTCCCTCAGGCCGTGGTCTCATCCTGTCTGTCTTCCTCCAGACATCAAACAGTTCTGTCACAGCCAGGGACTGACGTCACTGGGGCAGCAGGGATGAGTCCTGCTGTGCATTCACTCTTCTTCCAACTCTGCTTCCTCTTCCTATCTTCACATTATTTCCCACCTATCTTTGTCGCTATCAAACCCAATCTCAAAGTGTTCTCGGTGGGAGCAAACCTGGCTAACACTGACATGAACCGGGTCTTAGTAGCATCAGCCAGAAATGGCTGCTTATGTCAAATCTGGCGGAAAAGACAAAAATCTGCAACATTAACGTTGCTTAATTAGAATTGCTAGAGACCCATGCCTATTAATCCTTTCAGTTTGGGGTTGATGCTATCCTAATAGTAATTAATTGGTAAATATTTCCTTTTACATTCCATTTTATGAGCCAGGTCTCTAGGGACAGAACTGCACTAAAACAAAGTAATTCATTTTTACTAGCACTTTGTAATTTGCAAAGTTTGCAGAGTTGCTTTGTATGAGAGTTGCACTTGATGTTGGTTGCCTGTTGTCATCAACTTGGCTTTGGCAATGATGTGTGTTGGAATTCGAGTAGTAGCAAAAGGAAATAGAGAGACGCTGTGGAATGATCTGCTTCTAGTACTGTCTTTAGGAGGGGCAGGAGAATTATAATGTCCCAAGGAGGGGATGGGTACCAATATTAAGCTCAACCCAGGCTGGGGTGACTGAAAATGTCAAAGATGGTGGACGGGTCTCCGCCACGGTGATGCTTATAGACAAATGGAACTTAGCATCCTCCCTCGGGAAATGCTCATCTGGTTGAAGCTGGAACCCGTAGAGGGCTGAGGAAAACAGGAACATAGCTAGAAAGGTTGTCAGGCTCCCAGCAGAAAGGTCTGGGGGCCAGAAAAGGGCTCCAGTCCGAGTGCAGAACTGAAAAAGTTTGGGTATTCAGTAAATATTTGTTGCACGAGCGGATGAATAAATCCAGCGCGGCCACTTACCAGCTGTGTAATCTTAGGAAAGTTCTCAAATTCTATGGCAGTGTTTGGGCAGGGAAATAAAAGCCACCTTAGGTATTTAGAAAAGGTTTCACGTGGGGAATTAGAGGCTGGGAAAGCAAATATCAGGAAGTCTGGAAATACAGGGATTGTAGGAAGCTGACTCCAGCGGACAGCCTGCCGGGTGATGCACCGAAGCCTCCTGGCAGCCACAGCAGGCTGTTGGGCAGCTAGGCTGTGCCTCCGCTTGGCCACAGCCAGAGGCCGGGGACAAGGCATCTGCCCCTCTCCCGTCTTCCGAGCCCAGAGCAGGCCTCTCCGGGAGGAATCCTACCAGGGACCCGCTGGCCCAGGACTCTGGGAAGTTGAGTTTTCAGACGCTGGGAACCAGGCTGCCCGAGGGAGCTTAGACAAACAAAGCCTGCACTATCAAAAACAGTGTCTGACACAGCTCTCTGGGTCTTGCTTTCTTCAACTGCAAGATGAGAATGAGACTCTGATGTCGTAAGAGATTTTGTATGTGCTTGGAACAGAGAGGGTCTCCTACTGATAGCCCCTGCTCTGGGGTTTGGAGCACCGAGAAAAAGGGCGAAATCACATTCCTAAGAACCATGATGGCTTGTCCAGCAAAGCAACACGGCTAAGAGCACAGTTCTGGAGTCAGGATGCCTTGGAATCAATCCTGGCCGCGCGACTTACCAGCTGGGTCTCTTTAGACCAGTTATTCAACCTCCCTATGCCTCAGTGCGATCAGTTATAAAATGGGTGCAATAGTAGTACCTCCCTCAGGGGTTACTGTGTAAATTAGGGAGTTCATGTATGTAAAGTACTTAGCTATTACTTGAATTCTCACTAGGTTGTTTTTCTTTTCTTTTAATCCTCACCCGAGGATATTTTTCCATTTTTTGTACAGATAGAGTGGGAGGGAGAGAGAGGAAGGGAGAGAGAGAGAGAGAGAGAAACATCGACGTGAAGGGACACATCGAGTGGCTGCCACCTGCACGACCAACCAGGGCCGGGGACAAACTGCAACCGAAGTACGTGCCCTTAGCGGGAACCGAACCCAGGTCTCTCCAGACCACAGGCCGACGCTCTAACCGCTGAGCCAAACCGGCCAGGGCATAGGTTGTTTTTCTTAAACTTTTTACAATCTTGAAGTAATTTTAGACATGAAAAGGAATAGCAAGTATGCTCTAGAGACGTCCCATAAACCATTGCTGCAGCTGCCCCCCTACTGTTAACTTACACAATCAGTGCACAGTTCTCCAGACTGACAGGAACATGGTAGAACACGATGGGCACATGAAAGATTTTACTAGAATTTCACCAATGTCCCTTTTTGGGTCCAGTGTCGAATCTAAAAGAACTCATTGAGTTGACTTGTCATGGCTCCTCCAAGCTGTGACAGTCCCTCAATCTTGTTTGCCTTTCGTGACCTTGACATTTTTTTAAGAAAACTGGTCAAGTATTTTGCAGAATGTTCCTCTGCGTGGCTTTGTCTTGATGTTTTCTCGTGAATGGATTTCGGGAATATATTTTGGGAAGAAGAGCAAAGAGATGGCCTGCCTTTCTGAGTGCACCTGTGGAAGGTACAGGGTGTCACTGTGTCTCCCTCCTCATGGTGTCTTCATTGACCACTTGGGTAAGGGGGTGTCTGCTGGGTTTCTTCGCCATAAATAATTGTCTTCCCTTTGTAAGTAGTACATGTTTTGGGGGAGACGCTTTAAGACTATCCCAAATTCTGCTTCTCTTTAAATTTTTGTCCACTAACATTAGCATTCCTGGGTGAATCTTGTCTAGATCAATTATTATTGTGGTTTTCTAACAGTGATTTTCCCATTCCTATTATTCCTTCTACATTTATTAATTGGCATTATCTTATGAGAAAAAGTTGTCCCTTCTTTTGCTTTGACTTATTTATTTAAACATTTATTTATATTAGTGTGGACTCCTGGCTAACCCTTTTCATTTCTACAATATTATTGTTACTTATGTCGTTGCTCACATTGTTTCAGCTTTGGCCATGGATCTCCTCTGGGTTGGCTCCTGACTCCTTTCAACGTCCCCATCCTTCCTGAGCGCTTCCTCTCTGATGCCACGGGACATGCCAGGTGTGCCTCATCTTCTCTTCCCAGCCCTGGAGTCCACCCACTTCTCCAGGAGTCTTGGTTCCTTTTTCTAAGGGAATAGTGTTTAGAAACCAAGATCTGAAAGAGAGGTGGTTGGTTTGAATACATGTTTATAACTTATTCTCTCCTTTGGATTTCAGCATGTTTTTCTCCTCTGTGTGTGTGTCTCTCTGGGTTATTTTTGTTTATCTGACATACCCACGAGCCTGTCTGTTCAAGAAGAAAGTCAGATTAATATGCCCAGAAAGGAAGGGATGTGGCGACTGCTCTGCACACCCTGAAACGTAGGAGAAGCATGTTCTGGAGGGAGGAAGAGAAATCAGAAAAGGCGTCATGGGGGACAGAGACCTCTGCAGGGGTCGTTAAAGAAGGGTGGCTTTCTGTGGGCAGCAGTATGGGGGACAGCATCTTAGGGAGACAGTACTTGAGCAGTGCCGAGGCACAGGCCCACACAGAGCCTCCGGAGGACAGAACCAGGAGCCCCTAGTGCCGGGAATTGTTTGGGGGCAGGAGTAGGCGGGGGCAGTCCGCCGTGGGCCCTCTGAGCCCTGCACATTCTTGTTGAGAATGCCAAAAGCGAGGCCCTCAGGACTTCTGACCTAGACGTTCGAGCAGCTGTTTCTCAAATCGTTTGCAACGTGCATCTTTGAGGGATGAGGAACGGTCCTCCCCTAGACAAAGGCAGGACTGCTGCTGCTTCTGAGAGCGGCGCACCCCCAGCCCGGCGTCCGGCGGCTAGAAGGCAGCCCTCGCCTGCGCAGGCATCCACGTGGGCCCGTGCACGGCCACGTGGGACTTGGGGGACGCGGGGTGCCTGCGGAAACACGAAGACCTGGCTACTGCTCTCGTCATGAGTCATATTCCTTTGACCCTGGAGCCTTGATCCCTCTGCCAGCACCGTGACATGACATCAAGCTCGTTTGTTGGTGTACAGGAGGGAAGCGCCCAGATGCCGCGGTTCCCACGGACCGTGCGCGTTCACGCCGGAAGGCAGGCTGCACTTCTGGCCGCAGGAGCTGGGGGGCGTCGGGCCCTCGCTGTCATCCCTGCGGAGGCTTCGGAAGGTGGCCCTGTGGCTCCGCCCGTTTCTCCAGACGAAATACAAGTATCTGTGGCTCAAGGACCACGGCAGGCGTGGATTATCCGTAACTTCTCACTATCTGCTCATTGGACGAGTGTGTGGCGCTTGGTCTCTCCAGTATTTGTCTGGGATCGTAACTAGCAGAAAGGCCCTGCTTCAGCTCACTCTTCTGACATAATTCTCGGTTGAATCAAAGTGAGGGTATTGCCCAATTGGCCGCAGCAGAAGGAATCGCAGACAGCTTTGCCAGAACTTGCAGAGCAGAGCTTTGCAGAGCCGATGGCCACCAGGAGGTCTGCAGGCCAGAGAGGCACCCGGGAGGTGTGACATTTAAAGCAAAGAGCAGGCCAGAGGCCAGGTGAATGAGAAGAACCAGGACACAAATGCCGGGTGGTAAGGCCGGGCGCGAAACTGAGAGCATAGAGAACAGATGGAATCGGGCCAGGTGAGCAGAGACGCGGGTGAGGAGGGCCCCCTCCAGCGGAGGGCTCCTCTGTCTCCTTCCCCGGACAGAGTCCCTGCTGTGCTGCTGGGGGGACTCGGTCAGAGCCGCAACCGCAGCAAGCTGAGTGCAGAGACCGAGAAAGTGCGAGTTGGCCCGGCTTAAGTCTGACGGTGAGGCTGAGAGGGGGCGATGCTTTCTGGATGGCAGCTTCTTTTTGATACACTGTACCTGATTTTCTCGGAGGAGAATACAAGCATAGTGACTCTTCCCAGCGCATCCTCTCTGATCCCTGGCGTGCGGGCGGGTCCCCTTTCCAGCATCCACACTTTGCTAGCAGATCAGACCTCGATGATCACGAAAGGACGAGCTGTTCGGGTGAGAACAGTGTTGTTGCACACTGTGGTATCTGACATGGATCGCAGCCTCCAGACAGCGCACTAGTCTGTACAACGTGTGTCAGGCTCTGGAACGGAAAATGCTTACAATTCAAACCGGGAGAGAACGCGATCGGGAAGCTGACCATGGAGCACTCGGTCCCTGCAACCTGCAGCCTAGAAGTAGACGCGTGTCCCTCTGTCCCCCTGTCCTGGCACACGTAGCCCCGAGTTTGGGCCCTCGCGCTCGGACATCCGCACGAGGCGGTGCCAGTTGGCAGCGTTCTGAACACTTGGGCAGGCTCCGTGCTCCGCTGGAGTTGGGGCGGGAAGCCCCGTTTCAATGTGTTTTGTTTTTCCTGCCATTTCAAAATGAAGTCGTGAGCTCGGGACCTCTTCCAAGAACGTCCAGAATGTAATTTATTTTCACCTCCTTCCTGCCCTGTCTCGTATCGGGCAATATCCCTGTAACACTCGAACTCGAGGTCTCGGGGTCCTTTCGGGGAGTCCCCAAATGTCTAGCAGTGATTTCCGCTCCACGAATGGGAAGCCGTCCAAGGAAGGCAGACGTTTGGCTTCTGTTAGGACCATGTAGAGATCTTAGAAGAACTGAACCCCAGCTGGAGGCCAGGAGAAAAGTGCACGCACAGACCATTCTCCCTACACCTCTAGCGCTTTTTCTAGGTTACATCTTTCTGCTGAGACAGAGACGTTATTTCTTCTCTTTCTTTCCTTCTTCCCCATGCCCATGTTTCTCTTCTGTTCGCCCCCAACAGTGTATTGCACAGTCGACACAGCAACGGTAGGCCGGGGATGTACAAGCAAGGTCGCCTTCCCGACAGAAGCGGTCACAACGTGTAGCAGGGTGGGAGCTGGCAGATGTCTCTGAGTAAGATAATTAAAGGACAGGATGGTTTCTCAATTTCATTTTTTTTACTTTAAATGTCTTTTTTCTTCGTAAAAGTAACACCCTAATGGTTACAAATGCCCTGTTTCCAAAGCCACCCACTTCCTCTCCTTGGAGGGAATCATCAGTTTCTCTATATCATTTCACAGATATTTTTGTGCCTGTACAAGGGTGGTAATAGCAGGCTGGTGCCAGGCACTGAGAAGCAATATTAGCTGCGTCTGAAAGGAGCTGTTGGATGGGGTGTTAGCAGGTGAAGACGGAGCGGTCCTTCCAGGCAAAGATTCTTTGTGTCCTTGAACAACAAGTGCTTTGTGTTTCCAAGGTCAGGAAACATGGAGTCTGAAGGCAGTTTCAGGAAGGCGGAGAGGAGACAGGATGGTGACATTTCAGGGCTCAGAGGACCTTCCTTTTAGGCTCTCGTATTTTTATCCAGATAAAGTAAGATGATGATGGAGGGCAAGGGCAGCTGCTCAAATGACCTCTTGAGTCATTGTCCTCTTACTCATATGCAAAGGTACGGTGGGAAACTCCGCTCTGGGTCTGGTGGGTCAGACTGATCAACAGACCCTTGAATGTTAATGTGCGTAAACGTGTCTGCGATTCACCTGGGGATCTTGCTAAGATGCAGCTGCTGATTCCGTTGGTCCTGGGTGCAGCCTGAGAGCCTGCATTACTAAACAGCCCTCCGGGTGCTGCTGGTCCTCGGGCTGCACTTTGGGTACCAAGGACCTAAAGAGGCTCCACTTCCAGAGACCCTGTTTCCAGGATGTAAGACAGAATTCTGACTTTTGATGCCTTCCCTTCCTTGAAAGGTAATGGTGATGCAGGTTGATCTCAGAACATACCTCAAGAGACCCAGCTCCTAGGCCTGGAATTGTCTTTGTTTTACGTAGACAGAGAGGAGAACATTAGACCAGAGGAGAGGAGAGAAGACATGAGGAGAGGTAGGGTAAAGAAAGCCATGGGAGGGTGCCCATCCCTGGGGTTAGGGAGTTGAATCAAGAACATAGTCTGCAATTGAAACAAAATTTTGCATCTCGCCAGTGAGTAGGCTCTCTTGGAAGGAGGATCACAGACCTTCTTCCTCCATTTCTCTGTTTTAGGCTTTGGGGTAGTAGCCACCAAGAATGCCACTCAACACAGTGTTCCTTGAAATTTTCCTTCTCCTTGAGCTTTGGTTCCAGTCACCTAATCTTCAGCTTCTGCCAGGGAAGCCGGAGGGAAGATCCAGGGCCCAGGCTCCCTTGTAGAAGCTCATCTCAGGACGCCCAGATGCAGTCACCAAGGCTGTTCCTGTCTCTGGACTGAGATTAGGGTTTTCATGTATAAGCAGAAGCTTAAAGGGATTGTGCCCAGGTTTTTGACACAATCCTGTGACCTCTTCATCTACCTGTGGGCACTGGTTCAGAATTAACTTGGCTTCAGTGAAATGACTAAGTGCTGTCTGTTTCCATTTCGTGAGAAACCGAGCTCTTTCTGTAAACTCAGAGACCTCTGGGAGGGCTTCCCAGGGCGGCCCCCCCGTCCCCTGGAAGGCACGGCCCCTCTGCCTTGGTGGGCATTGCTCCACGGGGCAGTGGCACACGCTTGCTCTGGGTGTGAAGGATGGAGGTGACGAGATGATGAATTTCAACAGGCATCGTCTCCTGGACACTGAGACCCCTGCGCTGGGACCCCCATGTGGAAATGACTGCCCCATTTCTCCTCATGGCTTGCCCAGCCGCAGCTGAACAGGGTGAGGGGAGTAGCCTGGATGCATTCTCTGCTGCTTTGTGCCCCCTCGTGTCCAGTGTGCTGCTTTCAATCAACTTAACCACACAACCCCCCGCGCAGACAAGGAGGGATGAAGTTCTCCATAACGGTGCACCTGCCACTGCAAATGTAGGAAGTGAAAGTAACATGCACACACTCCATCCCACGCAACGCAGCATCACCAGCCAAAAAAATCCCCTCGCAAATGCCACCGAGACTCCCTCCAGCCCACACCCTTGCCCAGGCACAGCCGCTGAGCACCTGGCTGTGGGACGTCACGTCGCACATCTCAGAAGCCACCTCGCTCAGCAGCGACATGGAACCCATAGCCTCCCATTCACCTACTTGACTTCATTCTTGCAGCAGCTCTTGGAAGTGGCAGGAAGGTATCACTATTCTGTCTCCTGGTAGTAAGATGACACAGCCCGTGTGATGTGTTGAATTGTGTCCCCCTCCCAATTCATGTGTTGAAATTCTAACCCAAGTTCCTCAAAATGGAACCTTATTTAGAAATAAGGTCATTGCAGATGTAATTAGCTAAGATGACATTATTAGGATGGGATCTGATTCCATATGCCTCATGTCCTTATGAAGAGGACAGATGAGGACAGAGGCCTGCACCTGAGGGGCACGGCATGTGAATAGGGGCAGAGATCTCAGCGATGCTTCTGTAGGCCCAGAGATGCCATGGCCAGCACACCCCCGGAGCCAGAGAGAGGCATGCGGCAGATTCTCCCCCATGGCCCTCGGAAGGAACCCACCCTGCTGGTATCTTGATCTTGACTTCTAGACTCCAGAACTGTGAGATGACACATTTCTGTTAAGCTCCCAGCTTGGGACCCTTTGTATGGCAGCCTAGAAAATTAATACAGTTCCTCCACAATGGTGTGGGACATGAAATAGTTTTCTGGATTTTTTTTTTCTTGCATTTATCTTGAAGGAGAGAGGAGGGAGGGAGGGAGGGAGGGAGAGAGAGAGAGAGAAAGAGAGAAAGAGAGAAACATTGATGTGAGAGAGACACATTGAGTGGCTGCCTCCCACATCACCCCAACCAGGGCCGGGGACAAACTGCCACCGAGGTACATGCCCTTAGCGGAAACCGAACCCGGGACTCTCTGGTCCGCAGGCCGACACTCTAACCGCTGAGCCAAACCGGCCAGGACAGTGTTCTGGATTCTTGTCCACACTGGTGGAGGCTTGTTGTGTCAGTGGGAGTGTGGGTGTGGGGCCATGGCCCTTACTCCCGAGCTGTATTCTGTTCTGGTCACTATTGCTGGTCGCAAACTATCCTGAAACACAGTGACCTCCGGCAACACACATTGTACTGCATCTCATGGATTCGGTCGTTTGGCTATTCAGGTTCACTTGGTCGATTCTTTTGGTGCCTCCGGCATTTTCCAAGATCCATCAGTGGTTCCGAGCTGGCAGGAGGGCAGGCATGGAGGGACCAGGGCCCCTCACTCGCGCGCCTGGTGCCTGGGTGGGGATGACTGGAGAGTGGAGCTCGGCTGGGACTGGACATTGACGTCCTCACACAGCATCTGCAGCGCCGTGGCTACAGGCGGTGGCTACAGGCGATGTGGCCCCTCGCATGGGCCCTGGGCTTTCCCCACAGTAAGTGTCCCGAGGGAACCAGGTAAAAGTTGCATGGCCTTTTATGACCTAACCTTAAAAGTCGCAAGTAGCATTTCCACCACACTGTTGGTCACAGCTATCAGAGAGGCTCACCTGGATTCCAGAGGAGGCTCAAAGAGCTCGCCTCTTAAACATGTTCTTATCGATTTCAGAGAGAGGCAGGGAGGGGGAGAGTGAGATAGAAACGCTGATGAGAGAAACGTTGATGGGCTGCCTCCTGTGCGCCCCCTGCTGGGAATCGAGCCTGCAACCAGGCCATGTGCCCTGATTGAGAATCGAACTGGCCACCTCCTGGTGCATGGGACAGCGCTTAACCACCGGAGCCGCACAGGCCAGGGAAGACCTACCTCCTAATGGGAGAATCAAACAATGTGTGTGCATTAAACAACAATGATGGCAATAATGCTCCACTTTCCCGTCTCTTCAGTGGCAAAAAAAAAAAAAGAGAAGAAAAATCTCTACCTTTTTCCAGTCTCTGCTCTTGTATTCCCCGGGCTCAGATGGAGATGGTGGGTGTTAGGAGTGCTCACGCTGCCTGTTTGTTTGTTTCGTGGCTGAAACTGTGTTCACAGAGGGTCCACGTCTGGGCCCACACAGTGTCCAGCTCCAGGCAGGAAACTCTCAGGAAGCCCAGATGGAGCAGAAGGGTTACCAGGGCCTTTCCCAAGTCAGTACGCTCCCAGATATTTATTGTCTTAGCCCATCATCTTCATGCTCCAAGAATCGTGCGCAGCCTCCCAAGGACCCTTTCCTTCAGTAGCTCTTAGAAGCAGCCAGGAAAGAAGCCTTCACCTGGTCTAGTCACTGTCCCCAGGAGACTCAGGCAGGCTGAGTCGTCTGGGAGAGATGTGGATGCCACGCCACCAGTCTGTGCCCTTCAGTGCACACCCTGCTGATGACACCAGCTCTGTAAGCCAAAGGCATGGGAAAAGGTCCTTTTGTGGTTCCAGTCTCTCTCCACTCCTGTTGTGCCTGGCCTTGCTGGGTCCCCAGGCTGTCTGGCTGACCTGGGAAGATGACTCCACCTGAAGAAGCCTAAAGCTAACGAGGCATTAGAGTCAAAGTATTTTACCACTTACTTGACCCTATGATACAGGCACAATAAAAAACATACCATATGCAGTTGTCACTTAACCCCAGTATCATAGTTTTGTGTCTGTGTGTGTGAGAGAGAGAGAGAGAGAGAGAGAGAGAGAGAGAGAGAGAGAGAGAGAAGGAGCCAGGGGCAGGGAGGTCGTAAATGATCATCTAGGAACCACTTCTCAGAAAGTCATATTATTGTGTTTAGCGCACAGTAGTCACTCACCAAATGTTTGTTGGAAGGTGAATGAGGGAAAGGGGCTAATCAAGCCCAGTCTGTTATTTTTCATTGCTTTCAGGATTTCAGCTGGAGACCTTGAACTGTAGCAAGAGTGACCTGGAGTGAGTGGGGAGGTGGCTAGGCTCGCTGGGTTAGCTTTGGACACCAGTGACAGGGCCAAGGAGGAAACTGACCAGTCACTCATTTAAGCAAGGAGAAATACTCTCAGGTTCGTGTGCTCTTGGCCGTGAGACAGGGATAGACTGTCTGCTTTGGGCTTCCCGTAAGGAGAATGCTGGTCTCTGAGCAGTATTCTAAACTCATCGCCTACGGGTCCCCCACAGGCCTACATTCCCGCTGCTCACAAGGCATTTCCTCTTCGCTGACCTGACTGCAGACCACTGGGCTTTCAGACACCAATGTTCTGGGGATGCTCCTCTTGAAAGTGGTTTGGTAAACTTGAACCCTAGAAGTCGCTCTATTTTCCTAGTCTTGATTCTTCTAGATTCTATCATTCATTCTATCAATTATAGCTGCTCATTAAGTCCATCCCTCGCGGCGGTTCCTGTTGCTCCGATGAAGGCCCTGGAGGCCTGTAGTCAGAGTAGGACCCTCAGGACATCGCAGTTTTAGAAGCTCAGTGTCAAGGTGGTGGCCAAGCTGGATGGCGCAGTGGGCGGGACCGCGAAGATAGTCGGGAGGCCTTGGTAGTGATTCAATTAGGACGTAACAAAAGCCCATACCAACTGGACACCAAGACATTTTGGAGAAGAATAGACAGTTTTGAAGAAGAATCAGACATTGGTTGACTAGACAAAGAAAAGAAAACCTGAGATGGTTTTCAAAGTTTTGAGCAGCATGATTGTGAGATTACAGCTGACAGAAACTGACACGTCTGAAAGGGGATTTGGTTTGGGGGTAAGATAAGGGTTTGGTTTTAGACGTGCTGAGTTGGAGGGTTCCGGACGAGAACTGTCCTGTTGTGGACTATGGGTTAGTGGTATGTCTGAAACCTGGGCTTCCTTCCCCTCCTCTGCCCCACGAGGAGCCCTGAGGTGGTCAAAGTTAGAAGCAGACCCTCTCCTTTGGGGTCAGGTCTGCAGGGAGGAGTGAGTGGTTAGTGATCTCTCTTCTGCTTGCGGGCCCCGTTTCCCCTTTGAATCTCTTCTGGAACAGTCCCCCGTGCAGCTGGTGTGGTGAGGCGGGCGTTGAACTTTTCCTGCCGTGGATCATCCCGTTCTATCTTGAAACCCTCCCGCTCCACACACACACACCTTGCACACCCAGAAGGGAACCAGGGCAGAGCCTCCCGGAAAGGGGAGGAAGCTCACCCTGACTCTTCATGCCAGGCCTTAACGAGGTAGACAGAATGAGTCCTTATATTTTCCATGGAGTCCAGAGGTAGGTACCAGGTAGATGCCTGAGTCCAAACTTCACTGGAAATCATGTTGCCTGGGGATGTAGCAGGAGGGGCCCATCCACAGTCAGGGAGGGGATGGTAGTCAAGGACTTGAACCTGGACTTTTGAAAAAGGATTAATGTATAATTTTGCTGGTGCTTAAGAGAATGGAGAGATGGGACTAGAGAACATTGCAAGTTACTCATGTTTAGAAGATCATCTAATATATTATTATTATTGTTGAAATCTGTGAAGGAAAATATGTTGAAAGAAAAGACAAAAAAGCAGAAATACAAGCCTAGACTTGACCTTGCAGGGCCAAGTGTGGCCACACCTGCTCTGTGATCATGTCACCTGTATTTTGGTCTCAGAGCTGTCTCCTGCATTACTTGCGGTCTGAAGGGGTGTTAAACGGGAGAGTCCTCTGCAGGGTCCGAGGCACCGTCGCACTAATCCAGAGACTGGCTGACTGCAGTCAGCAAGGGTCAGAGACCTGTTCCCAGAGTTCTGTGCTCACATTTCCCCCCTTTTGGCTAATTGTATCAAATATGACATATATACACACATAAGTCATAAGTGTCCATGTGAACATACTTGGACACAAGCACCCAGGTCAAGACAGTAACCCAACAACAATGGGCTCATATGTTCACAAAAATCATCTAGAAGATTGTTCTTAACAGTGCTATCTATGACAGACAAAAATAGAATCAACCCGAAAGTTAATCAACAGTAAATGGATAAATGACCTGTGGTTTATCCATTCAAGGGAATACTATAGAGCAATGAAAATTAGTAGACATTCACTACAAGCAGTATGGCTGATTCTCACAAGCGTGATGCTGAGCAGAAGAGGCCAAATTGAAAAGAGCACTGTACTGTGTGACTACATTCATATGAAGTTCAAAAACAGGCCAAGTTATCTCTGTTAGAAGTTAGGAGAGTGTTTACCTTTGAGGAGGGCCCAGGGGGATTCTGGGACCCTGCTTGTTCATTTTTCATCAAGGTGCTTGTTGCACGCAGGTGTGTTCACTTTAAACTTTTTTGAGGTGAACACTCATGAGTTGTATCTGTACACATGCTCCACATGGTAAAAAAAACAAATCTAAGAGCAGAACTCTGGGAACAGGGCTCTGACCCTTGCTGACTGCAGTCCGCCAGTCTCTGGACTAGTGCAATGGGCTTCGGACCCTGCAAAGGACTTTCTCTCTCGTTTAAAACCCCTTCAGAAAGCAAGTAATGCAGAAGACAGCTCTGAGATAAAAAAAAAGAAGAAGGGTAGCCCTGGCTGGTTTGGCTCAGCAGTTGGAGCGTTGGCCTGCGGACCAGAGAGTCCCTGTTTGGTTCCTGCTAGGGGCACGTACCAAAAAAGAAGGGTGATGTGAATGGAGTAGATGTGGCCACACTGGGCCCTCCAGTATCTGCAAGGACAAGTTCAGGGACCTCAGCAGCCCAAAGGCAGCGAGGGGATCCACTGAACAGCGGGGTCAAGGTGGTGGGCAGTGGGCCGAGGGCCCACACCATCCCAGCCTTCCGACTTCCCCGACTTCCGTGTTCCCTTTCTTTTTTTAAAAAATTATTATTTATTTATTTAAAAATATTTTTTATTGATTTTATTTTCTTATTTATTTATTTTTGTTACAAATGTTTCTCCTTTTTCCCCTCCCTCCCCACCCTGTCCCCACCTTTGTTGTCCATGTCCATTGTTCACGTGTACATGCATATACGTTCTGTCGTTTATTCCCCCCCCACCCCCTCTTCTGGGGATCGTCAGTCTGTACATCTCTGGGACTACCCTGTTCCTCAGACTGTTATGTTCACAATATTCCACAAATAAGTGAGATCATATGATACTTGTCTGTTTGGCTTGTTTCACTTAGGAGAAGACTTTCCAGGTCCCTCCATGTCGTCTCAAAGGATAAGAGATCTTTCTTTCTTACAGCTGCATAGTACTCCATTGTGTATATGTACCACTGCTTTTTTATCCATTCATCTACTGATGGACACTTGGGCTGTTTCCAGATCTTAGCTATTGTAAATAGTGTTGCTATGAACATGGGGGTACATACATTCTTTCTGATTGGTATTTCAGGCTTCTTACGGTATATTCCTAGAAGTGGGATCACTGGGTCAAATGGCAGTTCAATTTTTAATTTTTTGAAGTAACACCATAGTGTTTGTTTTCCATAGTGGCTGCACCAGTCTGCATTCCCACCAGCAGTGTACTAGAGTCCCCTTTTCTCCACACCCTCGCCAACACTTGTTGTTTGATGATTTGTTGATGGCGGCCATTCTGACAGGTGTGAGGTGATACCTCATTGTTGTTTTAATTTGCATCTCTCTGATGATTAGTGATGATGAGCATTTCTTCATATGTTTCTTAGTCATTTGTATGTCCTGTTTGGAGAGGTGTCTAGTTCCTTTGCCCATTTTTTAATTGGGTTCTTTGTCTTCCTTTTGTGGAGTTGTATGAGCACTCTATATGTATTGGAAATTAACCCCTTATCTGATATATCATTGGCAATTATGCTCTCCCATACAGTGGGTAGCCTTTCTGTTTTGATGATTGTATCTTTCGCTGTGCAGAAGCTTTTGAGTTTGATGTAGTCCCATGTGTTCATTTTCTCCTT
Source organism: Molossus molossus (assembly GCF_014108415.1). NCBI lineage: Eukaryota > Metazoa > Chordata > Mammalia > Chiroptera > Molossidae > Molossus > Molossus molossus. Next base: position 103,174,313 of record NW_023425399.1, on the reverse strand, counting down.
TGTTTTTATTGCCTTAGGTGATGTATCAGTGAAAATTCTGCTGCATATGATGTCTGAAAATTTTGTTGCCTACAGTTTCTTCTAGGATTTTTATGGAGTCATGAGTTACATTTAAGTCTTTTATCCATTTTGAGTTTATTCTTGTGTAAGGTGTAAGTTGATGGTCTAGTTTCATTTTTCTGCATGTAGCTGTCCAATTTCCCCAGCACCATTTATTAAAGAGGCTGTCCTTACTCCACTGTGTACTCTTGCCACCTTTGTGAAATATTAATTGAGCATATTGCCTTGGGTCCATTTCTGGGTTCTCTGTTCTGTTCCACTGGTCTATATGCCTGTTCTTGTGCCAGTACCAGGCTGTTTTGATTACGGTGGCTTTGTAGTATAACCTGAAATCTGGTAATGTGATCCCTCCATTTGTATGTCCTTTTTGGAGAGGTATCTATTTAGTTCCTCTGCCCATTTTTAAATTGGGTTCTTTGTCTTCCTTTTGTGAAGTTGTATGAGCACTCTATATATTTTGGAAGTTAACCCCTTATCTGATACATCATTGGCAATTATTTATTTAAAAATTTTTTTCTTTATTGATTTTAGAGAGAGAGGAAGGGAGAGGGAGAGAGAGAGAGAAACATCAATGAGAGAGAACACTGACTGGCCGCCTCCTGCATGCCCCCTACTGAGTATTGGGCCCACAACCTGGGCATGTGCCCTGAGGGGGAATCGAACCAGTGACCTCTTGGTACATGGGTCGATGCTCAACCACTGAGCTACACTAGCCAGGCCCGTGTTCCCTTTCTAAGGCACTCTCTAGCTTACACAAGTTTGAGGGCCACTGGCCAACCACAGTGTCATGGCCACGGTCAGGGTTTGAGATGGTGTGCGTGGACTGGAGCACAGCGACATGACGTGAAGGTTGGCATCAGATGCGTAGCCCACAACATACACTTGTGCACTGTCATTTATTTTAATTCATCATAATTTATCAGTTTTCATGTAATAACCATAGTGGTTTTTTTAGGAACATGTGGAAAACGCAGAAATAAAGAAAAAGCTTTAAGAACTTGAACTCGGTTGGTGCTGTTGCCTCTTCGTGCCGTCACCCACTGGAGTGTGAGGTGCTGAAACGAGGGCGCATCTTCTGTCCCTTTGCATCTCAGCTCCCACTGCAGTGTCTGAGCTCATCAGTAGGATGCAGGGCATGTCGTAGGTTTGGCTGGCTTCGTGGGTCATGGTCTACCTGAGTCCCGGTCAGGCCAGGCTGCCCTCGAGTGGGACAACACGGATGTCATTTGAATGGCTGCACTGATCCTCTGGAAAAGCCAGAGACGACTTTGCTGCATCTATAAACTTGCTGCTTATTGGCCTCTTCCTAACTAGCCCCCCTCCCCCCGCCCCCGCCCCATATGTGCCCCTAGCAGCAACCAAACCCGGGACTCTCTGGTCTGCAGGCCAACACTCCAACCGCTGAGCAAAACTGGCCAGGACATAGCTAGCTCTTTCTACTGTGTAAATTTGTCTTAGAGTCTACAGCTAATTTAAATCTCATTAAATTTAGATAGAAATTGTTATATCTTTAATTGAAAATCCCTAGTTCATTTTAGGACTCAGAATTGTCACTGATAAGACAGAATGTATCATTTTCATTACATAGCAGGTAGATATTAATATCAAGATTCTCACACTGTAACGCAGAGGAATTTCAGGAGAAATCACTATAGTTTGAGATACATGATGCATAGTTATATTTTGCATGTATGTCTACATATCATTTGTCTGGTAATTACTTTGTCTATTGCAAGTGAGTGTCACAGGTATTTAGTTTGCACTACTTTTACACTTTTTACTCTTGGGAGAGTTAATTACAAACAATTTAATTAAGATCTCTAACTCATTAATGTTCTAGTAGCTTAGCAAGTTTGGGTTAGCTCAGCAGGTTGCAAAGGTTTAATTTTATCAGTTATCTTGCCATTAACTCATACACCATCAGTACTGTGCTTGTTTTTTCTTATCGTTTCCTGCCTGGGGTACCGACAGAATTTAAAATATCATTAAAACTGAGAATTTGGGAAAGACTCTTAGTTGCCACCTGTCCTGATGAGGCTTGGATTTCCATTTTGAATCTTTAGAAATCAAGATCAAGGATGTCTCAGTAGCGTTCTCTTCCATAAAACCAAACCAACAAAAACCATTTTAATTTTATTAGAATTGGAGCAATAATGTGTGATTTTCATTAGCTTTGTGACAAATATAGATTTCAAAGACAAAAACCTGTTCTATAATTCATTCGAAGCTCAGACACTACAGATACAGGCTTTGGCTAAAAGAGTATCACAAGGAATATCTATAACATGGGGGAAATACAAATCAGGTCTTAAGAAAATATTTTTCTACTTATTCTTTCTGAGGACATTGTATTTAGGCACAATGTATACTTTGATCTCAGCTATCACTGACACAGACGGCCTAGAATGGGATGGATGGTCTGTGAAATTCAAACTTCCTTGTTAAAAGTCAGTGCTGTTTTTGTACTGTTTAAAATCGACTGACCTTTTCTCAGGTATAATTGGCTTAGTCAGCAAAGAACAATTAGCGTTCTGATTGAAACAGTAAATAGGGGCAGTTAATGTTGTAGCAAGCTGTTCATTTCAAAGCTCTGGCCATGAATCTTATAGTCTCTTATTAACCATGATGTTTGCTAATAATGTTTGGACTTGACTGTCTTTTCTGTTCATGGCAGTGCTGAAGGGCAGATACCAAACCTGCACTGCTGCATTTACTTCAGTGAAATTGGTTCAAAAAGGAAAGAAGACACTTGGGGTTTAGTTCTTTGTGTCTTCTCAATTCTGTAAGACTTGAAATATCCTGAGAGCATTTGTTTTGAACTGTATAAAGTCCAATATTCTGACATCGTATCCAGAAATGATTATATATTTACAGGGAACATGATGCATTCAAACACCTTTGTAAAATTAAAGAATAATAAAAAATAATATTTCTTTAACAATGTAAAGATTAGCAAGTTAAAATAAGTTAACTTTAGATTAGTAAAAATACTTGTGAACTGATAAAGGAGTCGGAAAGGGACACCTAAGAAAGGCTCTGTAGGCCACTGAAGATAACATGACCCAGACGGAGTTGAGAGGTTGAGCAAATCAAAATATAGAACTTTTAGTTACTTTGAATGTCAGATAAACAAAAAGTAATTTATTAGGAAAGTGTTGTCAAATGCAATATTTGGGACATTTTTATCCTAAAAAGGTATATTGTTTATCTGAAATTCAAATGTAACTGGGTGTCCTGTATTCTGTCTGGGAACCCTAGACCCAGAGAATGCAGGTGGTGGGTTCAAGGTCGCAGAGCTACTTTTGTGGTGTTGGAAGCTGAGTCTCACAAAATCATATTATTTCTATTCTCTGACCCGTGGCCCTACATAACTGTCCTATGGACACACAACATTAACCAGTGATTTTTAAAAATAAAAACACTTTTCTTGCATTTTTCAGATGGCTCACATACGAAGACTTTTCTATTCCATAAAACGACACTGTTAAAACCTTAAGATAAAAGCCACGGTCAGCTCTCCTGCTCAGTCTGTAAAACGGTTATTTTACAGGGACTATCAAAGCTGTTCTTCACGCTGCGATTTCCTAGCCAAGTAATTTGACCATGTATTAAAACTTAAGGAGAGTTATTTTATAACCAGAGAAATTACAATGAGAGATCAGACTTGCAACGTCAAACCTGGAATCTTCTCATAAAAGCCACCCCCCACCCCCATCATACCATCAAAAAGCAGAGGGGTGGCTACTTAGGACAAAATGAACAAACACTGAAAAGACAATGACTTCTGCAGCTGAGAAATCTAGATGGAAATGGGCAGCACTCTGTTCCGGTGGCTGTGATTTTACAACCTAAAGCTGTGTTTCCTGGCAGGCAGATGCAGTGCCTGGACCAGAAGTATGAGAACGTGAGGTCCTCCGCAGGACGCTGGGAGACGAGGCTGGAGGTTCCCACAGCCTTGGGGGCCAGGCACCAAAACAGTGGCTTAAAAACAACAACAACAACAACAACAACAACAACAACAACCCTTTGAGAATCAGAGTCTTAAAACCCCACGGTAATTTTTCTTCTTACACCATCTCGATGGCTTGTCTGGAATGGAAATTACAAAAGGGCTGATTGACTTACCGCTGATTGACTTAGCTCGGGTCCCCAGTGACTTAGGGTTTGGGAGGGCAACCAGTAGTGGGGGGGAGGGAGTCATCTGTTCAGTACAGTGCATTTCAACAAGCTTCTTTCTGTTAGGTAAGATCTCAGGTTTCTGAGATCTTATCATCTAGTGAGGGAGACACTGGAAACAGGTCAATTACCAATGTTGTTCTAGTTGGGAGTAAACAGAGTATCCTGGAAGCACAAAGGAGGGACCCCCAAACTCAGAGGTTCTTGAAAATGCTACATAATATCCTTCCAGAGCAATATTCTGAAATACTGGTAAATGAATATGACAAGATGCCTAGGATTTGCTTCACAGCAATAATACTGCAAGAGAGGAGGAATGAATAAGTTAGCCATGAGTTGACGGGAGTTGCAGCTGGGTTTGAGTACATGGAGTTTAATTACACATCTTGTCTACTTGATCTATCTGCAAATGTCCATAATAAAGAGGCAATGGATGTGGGGTGTGTGTGTGTGTGTGTGTGTGTGTGTGTGATGTGTTTGTGGAGGTAGAGAATGAGATTATAAGGCAAGGCAGAGATGCCTGGGAAAAGTGGACTGGCCAGAGGGAACAGCTTGTTTTAAGATATCAATCTGCAAAATCGAGGAGACTCAGTTCTTGCTCGGTGACCTCAGGAAGGTGAAGGAGACACTTGCATGAAGAGCGGAAGTTGCAGTATTACTCCTGGTCATCAGTGAGAAGGTCTGTGGAGGGTGGAATGGAGAAGGGCAGCCAGTCTACTTCTAGGGGGTCCAGAGCTGCCCACTCCGGTTCACCTGTGAGACCTACTCTACCTTGATTGCCGAGCTCTTAGAAATCTACCTCCCTAGGATGTAGCGAAGATAGCCCGGAAACCACCGCCAAACAAACTGGTTGAATTGCCCCGAGAGTTACAGAGAGCAGGGTACAGTTGTCCAGCTCTACTTCTAGAAAACGGCAGGCCCCCCGAGCCCCTGAGCCAACGTTCCTTTGTTCTCCGTGTTTCAACACCCCGGGGTTGGTCAGCATGGTCAGTGTTTGGTAGCTCCCGAGAGTTGCCGAGCGCTGTGTTGGGTGCATGGGGGACCAGGGGCTCCCTGTCCCTGTCTTTGCAGCTGAAAGGTTTGTTGATGACTTTCCCATCTTGCATGGGGTGAGCAAAGGAGCCATCATGTGGGAGCGACCTCTCCAGAAGTGAACTGAGTGTCCTCTTCTTACACATAGCCATTTAGTGACAAAAGAAAGCTGAGTTTGAACCGGGTCCTTCTCTGTCCCTCCTCGGCTGGGTAATCTAATTTGAATGCAAGGAAGTCTGGCAGTTGCAAATGCTAGCTGGCAATAGAGGCGCATTTTCATTGACTTCCTGGGATTCTTTGCCTCCCTCAAATATTTTGGATACAGAGAACATGGCACAGACTCTTCCGTTGGTGCTAATGACGAGAAGAAGTGCATAATGGAGAGCGAGCCTCGTGCAGACAGAGGGAAGTCGTGCAGACGCACGCAGCCCATCAAATGGAGGCCGCGTCCAAGGCTGCCAGGCTGGCGACCGCGAGCGGCAAAGACTGTGACATCCAAGTGTCACTGCTCCAAAGTCGGCGGAGTCTGCCAATGCAAGACAATTAGCAAGCGCGACTTCTCAATTGTGTTGACAGATGAGGGAGAAAAATCGAATCGATGTGAGAGCTGTGTTTATCCTGCTGCAGTGTTTTGCAATATTATGTCTATTGATTTGCTTTTTGTTCCTGAGTTACTGGGTGGAAGGGGCCCCGCTCTCTGCCTGTCAACCCTGCGAGCTTGCTTTTCACAGCTGCTTGTCAAGTGAGAATTTCTACACAAATCACCCCCAACCGTCTCACAGGGGACATTAGGCCAAAGATACTCTGTTATGATTTAATGGAAAGGGAAAAAAAAAAGAAACCTGGAGCATGTGGCTCAATTTTCGCTTTAGAACAATCGGTTATAGCTTTTGCATTCTGCGATGCGGCTCAGCCTGCTGTAATTGGTTTTGTGAGTGGTCCACGGTCCAGGAAGGTGGGCCGGGGGGTGTGCCTGCTCTCTGCTGTCCTGGCCGACCCTCCTGCTCAGATGGGTGGGAAGGCCCACTGCGAGCCAGCCACGACTGTTCCAGGGATAGCGTTGGTGTTGCCTGTTTTGAATTTTTCCTCTTGTAGCCCCTGCACACCTGGGCACAGAGGGCCTCTCGTGCATTCCCGGAGGGATGCTGTCCCGGCTGGATCAGTCCTCTTCAGCAGGACCCTTCGTCCCTATACCATTTTACATTCTAAACTTGATTGTGGTAATGGGTCTAGTTCATGGACCAGTTTCAAAGAGCCCCATGTCTAATACAGAGCAAACAGATTCAGGATCACTCAGGACTACACGAGAAAAGCCTTCTCCGCAGCCCTTCATGTCACGTTGGCTTTGGAGAGAGGCCGCAGCTAAAGGAATGACCTTCATGGCAGGAAGTTGGGAAGTTGCAGCAAGAGAAGAGGGGAGGATCGGGGGGGTTTCAGGACTTGGGAGCATCCCTCAAATCAAATTTCACACTCAGCTTCCTCCTCCTCTTATGTGTAGCCCCCATCTGGCAATGCATCTGAATTACAAAACCAGTCCTTCCTCCCCACCTCCGTGATCACTCATTCGTTCCCAAGGCTCCGTGGGTGGAGAGAGTCGTGGGGGCTCTCCGTTCAGCATCCCTGCCTGTGAGCTTCGAGGCCCCTTCCCTGTGCGACGGGTGTCGGGCTAGGCCAGGAAGCTGCAGAAGGCAAAGCCAAGCCCATCTCGTCCATAAAATAAAACAAACGCATTGTCGGCATGTGCTCGCGTGTGCACATTTCTTGGTATTACATCCAGGCCCTTGTGTCCAACTCGTTCCTGGTAGAGAGTTAGGTACATTTAGGGAGATGCATTGCTCTCCTGCAAATAGCATAGGGACCGTTAAACAAACAGCAGGAAGACAGCTCGATTTTAAATAAAATTGACTGGCCCAGAATGAACGCCCCTCCCTAAATAACTAACTTACTACCAGAAATTTCTTAGGCACTGGGGATTGGAAACACTGAATCTCCAGTTAATTACGATGCATAAACATGTATTTAGAAAGATAATTATTTGCCATTATTTTGGAACTTGACTGAAAATCTCTTTCTAAGGGCAGCAGCTCCTTCTACAGGGTCTCATATGGCTTGTGCACAGTGGAAAGGCATGTATCACACACCGGGAGGGGCTCTCTCCCAGCCACATGTTCTGCAAAAAAGTCAGCCTTTCCGACTCTGTTCTGTCTCCCTGTGTGTGATTTCCTCTCTCCCGGGTCTTCTTCTCCTGCTACCTAAAATGCCATAAATATCGTCACGGGGAGAACATGGTCTGGTGCAGTTTTATTAAAAAGTCTCATACTTTTTGCAGCCAAATCATCCCCAACATACGCTGGTCCCAGCCTGTCCTCTGTTCCAGCAGGTTCCCCGGGAATGACACCAGCGACACTGAAAGCTTTGCAACGTTTCAACGGCTGTTTTATTCATTTAGACCAACCTCCACCCAGTGCCAGTTACGTGCACAAGATGCTATAAAGAAACAAACTGGTCCCAACAGCGAATCCCTGTCCTCAGTATGCTGACCGTCTAGTTGTGGTCGGATGGTCCCAGGTGACCAGGCTCGAACAAAGGGCAGGCATTTCAAGAGCTGTCAAGGGGCAGAGGCTAATTCGCGGCAAGGAGAATGCCTCTCATATTTAGAGGTTTGGAAGGTTGTGAAGTTTGGCCACATCTGTCGGCGTTCTCATCTCTCTTTTATAGAAGCACGAAAACCCAGGCAAGCTAAGGGCCTTTCCTAAGCCCCAGACTGCTAAGTGGCAGACCCCACACCTGTAAAGGTCACCTGGGGTCATGAAAAGGCAGAGGTGTGGGGTCTGACATGACCTTCTCTTAATCTCAACTCTAATTCTTTCTCATTTTTTAATTAATTTTTTTACAGATATTTCGCCTTTCCCCCCATAGACACCCTCCTTCCATCCCCCACCCCCAACACTGTGGCCTATGTCCATTGGTTATGCTTATATGCATAAGTTCTGTGGTTTATCTCTTTCCTCCCCACCCTCTCCTCTGAGGTTTGTCAGTCTGAGCCCCACTTCAGTGTCTCTGGGTCTATTTTGTCCACCCGCTTATTTTGTTCATTATATTCCACAAATAAGTGAGATCCTGTGGTATTTGTCTCTCTCTGACTAGCTTATTTCGCTTCGTAGAACTCTGACTCTTTTTAGCTGAGCAACCTCAGCTGCTTCTGCGAAGCTGAGAACAATGACACCCACTTCCTCGGGCTGCTTGTGAGAACAAGGTGAGCTGCCTGGTGTTTCCCACATCTAAGCTGTCACCTGCTGTAAGTGGCATCCTTCTTGTATGCCTCACCAACAGAAAAGGAATGCCAGTCAATCGACAAATCTGCTCTTTTTACTTAGGCGTTTTATTCATTATCTAATCAAAGAGCTCTTTTAGACTTATTTAAACACACGCTTCCTTGTTTAAATCAGACGTGACTCGCGCATACGGAACAGAGAAAATAGACGCAAAAGGAACGGGCCACGTATTCCTAGACTTCTTCGCATCTGACCTTCCTAGTTACTTTTTTGTCTTTTTTTAAATGAAAATTTATTTTTCAGTTGCAGTTTACATGCAGTATAATTTTCTGTCGGTTTCAGGTGTACAGCATAGTGGGTCGATAATCACATACATTGCGAAGTGTTCCCCTGATAGTCTAGTGCCCACCTGCACACACAGCGTCACTTTTAGACTCAGACGTCTTGTTGTCTATGCTTTTCCTGCAGCATCACCCTCTGGGCCTGCAAGACCAATGGCGAGGCAGCATTTCCTAGAAGAAGGTTCAATTCAACACCTGGGATTTCACTGGGGAGGCTCTTACCGTGCACATGTTAAAGCTGCAGTGTCAATAAAATGTGTTCGGACACCAAACAGAATTTTCATGCCTTCAAATGACTGAAATGCCAAGGGGATGGAGCTGTCCAGTCATTCCACCAAGAAGAAGAGCTGAATAATGACAGTTGTCACGACTGCTGGCTGGCTCACAGTGATGGCCACACCCAGCTGATCGTGAGGGAGCATCCTCACTCCAGAGGCATGAACATGGGACAAATAGTGTATGTTTTAGAATCCATGAAATAAAGATCTATGCAGTACAGCCTTGCACTCAGTACTTAGTAGATGGTTTAAAAGTAATGGTTCTTCCCCCTTCTGTTTTGTGTACAAAATATCTATCGAATTGGTGGCATTGCCAATAGAAATTAAGCATGTAGAGGAGGAGTGGGTATCTTGAGATGGAAGGATCAAAAGTGTTTCCTGAAAGAGAGGCCCTCAGCTGGAAAGAAAAGATGAGCAGAGATACAGGAAGTACAGTGACCCCTAGAGATCGCTTCTGTGGTCCTCTAACCTCCTCCCCCCAAATTGCCATCAGCCCCACCAAAGCCAAAGACTTGCTGTGCCTAGACGACTTTACGAGAAACCCTCAGCACCCTTCTTCCAACTACATTGCCACCTCTAGCTCTGGAAATTTGACTCACATTTACAGAAATAAGAATATAGATGGAACAATGTATACGATACTTTGGAGTGAGTGGGTCGGAACGGAGAGAACTGAGAAATCTATTTGAGTTGTAGAGTTGAGAATCAGGCCAACCTAGGTCCTAAATCTGGCTGTAGTCCTTAATAACTGTGTAATATTAGGGACATTCTCTCATCTTTCTGCACCCCAGTTTCCTCTTTCATACAATAGAAAATATTTTCCTATCTAAGGGGAGCATCAAATTGGAAGGGAACATGAACTAATGCGTATAAAATGTTTAAAACAGAGCTTGGTTCCTATAAGCACTCATCAGGGCTTACTCTACAATGTAACCCTAATTAGTTCCTAGTGGCGAGTGATGAGTCAAACACAAGATATTAAAATGGTGAAACCCGTCTGTCGTCAAGTATCAGCTTCAGTGTGTACTGTCTTCACGGCCGTGTGCAAATTATAGAACCTCTCTGTGTGCTTCCGTTTTCTCACCTAGAAAATGGGGTTACTAAAAGAACCTGTTTCACAGTGAGGATTGAGTAAGTACATTATTTTGGATAATTTGGACATGAGATGAGTTAGTAAGTGACACATAAAAGTTAGCCATTATTGTTTATCCTGGAGGGATGAGCCATCTGCAGGGCATTTCCAGAGAAGGCAATAGCTTCACTCAACCACTTTTATTTATAACACGCTTGCAGAATCATGTGATCTGATAACATACCAGGCAATGAAGCAGGGCAATCGTGTCATTTGGGGAGTAACTTGTGAGAAGAGGGTTATATAAATAATCACTTCCTCTACCCATGGGTCAAAATTATCTTGAACCCCACCAGCTTTTATAGTTAGTTTAGTGAGTCTCCCCAGAGCCATGTAGAAGTGTTAGAGCTGAGCACCCAACATCTAACCCGGGTGAAAACAGGATTGGCTAGAGGACTTGACTTCCAACTCTCAACGAGAGTTCTGGATGTGAGAACCTCCTCTCACTCTCTGCTCCGAGCGCGTACTTTCTCTACACGAAAGAAAGCAAGAAAAAGTCAACAACCATATGATTTCACTCATGTGGGGTATAAAACTGAAAGCAACAAATGGACATACAAGACAAACAAATAAAACTTCATAGACAGCCCTGGCCAGTTTGGCTCAGCGGTTAGAGCATCGGCCTGCGGTCTGGAGAGACCCGGGTTCGGTTCCCGCTAAGGGCACATACTTCGGTTGCAGTTTGTCCCTGGCCCTGGTTGGCCGTGCGGGTGGCAGCCACTCGATGTGTCCCTTCACGTCGATGTTTCTCTCTCTCTCTCCCTTCCTCTCTCTCCCTCCCACTCAATCTGTACAAAAAATGGAAAAATATCCTCAGGTGAGGATAAAAAAACCAAAAACAAACAAAAAAATAACTTCATAGACAGACAACAGTAGGGTGGTTACCAGAGGAAGTGGGATGAGGGGTAGTAAGGGATAAAGGGGGTCAACTACATGGTGATGGAAGAAGATTTGACTTTGGATGGTGGGTGCATGATATAATATACAGGTGATGTAACATAGAATCGTACACTTGAAACTTATATCGATTTATTAACCAATGTCACTCCAATAAATTTAACAATAAAAAAAGAAAGAAAAAGAAAACAGAATCTTCCCCAACAATCTTCCCTTTTCTTATGCTCTAAGTAATTCCTCAGATCTCCATAATATAATGTTAAATCTTTATTGGCTCTTCTAGAATTCTAAATGGAAAACTAGGGAATTAATTATATTGCCCTCTGTTGTGGCTCAAAATTAAAATATGGCTCAGTATAGTTGCCATGCCACATTTACCAAAATGTTACATGCTCAGTCATTTTCAATGAGCCATTTATATAATTCATCAATATTTTTTCCCTTTGGTTTGGGTGAAAAGCAAGCTAATCAGTGATGTGGCTCAGATGTTCTGATCCTCCAATATATTATGTTGTTTGCACTCCAGAGTCACATTTGAATTAAAAAAAAAAAAAAAAGAAAAAGACCCAGAGCAAGTCACTTCTTTTTTAATAGTGTTTGTTCTCTTTTGCATTCAGTCTGATTCTTTTAGCAAGTAAAGACCTAAGCATTTAATTTTACCATCTTCAGCTCCCCAGGAAGACAAATGAAAATAGTATCGCTGTCTTAAAAAAAGTCCTTGAATAAAGTGGAAAACAAGAGCAAGTGTTTCAGAAAATGGAGAAAGGCAAACCTTTAAAGTCAAGTTTCAATTTTTATATCAGCACGAGGTCTTCCCAGTCTGGCTGCTGGCAACCTTGGCAGCCTCCCTCGCGGAACTACTGGCCCTTCAGCCAACAACGCATTGTCTTCGGGACCCGGAGCCTTGGCACGGTGTGCACCCTCGGAGAGAGGACCTCCACTCCGGTCCTCACAGCCATCTTTCAAGATGCAAATAAGATGCCACTTTCTCTGCAGGACCTTGTGCAACCTCACCCGTCTTTCCTCCAGGGCAGACTTAGCTCCTTCCCCTCTGTGGTCCATGAGTGCTGGGTATCTAGACCTCTGGTAGAGTGTCAGTCGTCGCGGGTGACCACCGATCCATTGACCTCTCCTACTCCCATGTACACTCTTTCACGGATTGGTTTATCATTTTTTTGTCTTTTACTCCTGACTTTTGAGAACATACTAGACTCACCAAGGGCACTCAGTAGACACTTGTTGAATGAATGATTGGCAAAAGCCTTCCAGGTATATTTGTGGTGCTATATGGAGAAATGGACAATTATGAAATTCTTAGCAGCGCAGAAGATCTACAGTATATTGGAGACATACTTATGAAAGCCAAGGGTGGCAGTTACGGATTTATTGCGTCTTAGCTCAAAATATGTCCTTTTTCGCCTGCTGCTCTGCAGTAATGGAGGGGGGATTTGTAAATATTTCTCCTTGCTAACTGGTAAAACATTAAGTGTTGTCGTTAGAAAGGGTGCTGGAGGGACCCTGGAGGAAAGGGGGTTTCTCTTCCAGGTTCTGGTGTGCCTTGCTTGCCAGATTCCTGCAGGGTGCAGTTTCTCCAGCACCTGGCTTCTCTCCCGAAGCTGTGCTAGATCCCAGTTTCTGAAGCTGAAGGAGACCCAGAGCATCCGGCAGCTTCCCCAGAACCTCGTTGGATATTTAGCGTGGAGAGCTGCTAGCAGAGCACAGGGCCATGAACAGCCTCTCCCACCACTGCCTTGGAACTTGACAGTGAGTCCTGAGGCGTGGCACTGCCTGTGGATGGGTTTCTCCAGCACCGCAGAGGACAGATGGCCAGCAAGTGGGGTCTGGGTGGCACCTCAGCCACTCTTGCTATCCAGTAGGCTATAGCCATTCCCTCTCCAGTGAGGTCTGTATCTCAGCCCTGCGTGGCGAGGGGTCTTCTTTGGTGTTCAGTCTTAGGCAGTGTGGCTGCTCCTCATATCTGTTATTTCTGTATTCTTTGTTGTTTAATTTAACTCTTAATAATAACCCAGTCCTGATTACTCCAACCCTCTAGTGATTGTTCTTTATAGTATCCTGTCCCTGTTCAAATTACTATGAGGTTTTATCTCTTGATCGGGCTTTGATTGATTGTGGCAAGTGCTAAGAAGATATTTGAAGAGAATGTTTTTATTTTGGAATGTTGGAACCAATGCCAGAACACAGTGAGGTCTACAGAGCTATTTATCTCTACATTAGACATATAATGTTAGTATGCTAAATTTTGAATATTAAATTTACACCAGGGCTGGAAAACTAGAGCGGGAGATAAAATATGAATCTAAACACTCTCAATTTTGAAATTTTAATAATTTAGATGGGGGCCGAATAAAGAACTCCTTACCAAAAATTTCTCCTTGTAATTATTATAAGTGAGCAGCGTCTGCAATGATGAGATTTAAATATTACCACCCTGCACTCAAATATACCTAATAATCTTCTACATGGTAGGTCCTGAAGTGATGTTGGCGATGCTATAATTGATGGAATGAATTTGACCAAATCTTTTAGTTCATTAAAGGAGATTCTCTAGGACCCTCTTTTAAGGTACACCCAGCCTTCCTCGCTGGGCTTATTGCATCTACACAAAAGTTATACTTCTAACATCTCTAAAATGATGTTAATCCTAGTTAATTCATTCAAATTAGTGGAGCATTGGCATTTATTACGTTTGTTGTTGCTAATGTTATCCTCTACAGTCCTCATATGGTGATTTTAAGAATACATTGAATGATTGATGATAAAATCTACTGAAATAACAGATAGAAGAGAAATTAGTGGGAGTCACCTACACACTACAGCCTCTTCTGAGAAATCAGAGTCACATTAGAAAACTAAATACCACTTAGATTACATTACTGAGCTTGAGTTTCACATCCAAATCCATTAGTTGCATTAGTGAAGACATCCACAGTTTTTAGAACCTGCTTAAGGAGCTCAATCACTGCCAACTGCTACTTCCGAGACTTCCAGAGGGAAATGCCCGCGTGATAGGGAACAATGGACCCTCCTTTTGGTTTGGATGATGGCATGTGTTTGTAATGGCTCATTCTGCTTGACTCAAGTATTATTCGTGGACATTTCTCCTTCATGTTGAATTCTCTTGACTATGAAATTGATCAAGGGCCTGAGTGTGCATGACACGGATTCTTTGTTTTAATCTTAGATATAGGAACAACACGCTTTTTGCCAATTTTCACTCTCTTCACCTTTCCAAATCTTCTAGTTAACTAGCACGTTTTAGGCTCACCACCCAACCTAAAGTACGTTCTCTCTCTGATCTGTTTATGCACTTTTACATCTAGAATAGAAGTCGGCAAACTTTTCTGTAAAGGTCCGGATAGTGAATGCCTTAGGCTTTGGGTACCATGCAGTCTCTGCCATAATTACTCAGCCTGCTGTGATGGTGTAAATGCAGCCACAGACAATATGTAAGCGAATGAACACAGCTGCATTCCAGTAAAATTTTGTTTACAAAAGCCAGCAGTAGCCCTGGCTGGTTTGGCTCAGTGGTTGGAGCGTTGGCCTGTGGACCAGAGAGTCCCAGGTTCAGTTCCCGCTAGGGGCACGTACCAAACAAAACAAAACAAAACAAAACAAAACAAAACAAAAACCAGCAGCAGGTCAGATTTGGGCCAGAGACTGTAGTCTGCTGCTCCCCTAAGTCAACAAGAGTCTTCCATTTGCGGGGTACACAAAGGCTTTCCAGAGGGTGCCCAGGCATGGAGAACTTTGATGGAATCACTCCTCGATTATGAACTTTGATCATATTCTTCCTTGCAATCGATTTGCCTGAGGTCTGTCGTGGGTCCATGTTTCTTTCCTTCCTTCTTTAGAAATTGCTCTACTTTACCAAGTACACCTCTCTTATCCACCCACAATCTTCTCTTCCCAGGGTTAAAGGGTTAAAAACACTGTAACAGAACGAAAGTGTTTCTTTTGAATGACTCATCTCAGTGACAGTTCTCTGTCATTCACGGAAAAGAAGCTGCTGTATGAAACTCCGAAGACCTTGAAGGTCGCAGTGTCTTATCTCAACCAGATCAAACACTAGGGCACAGCACTGTGTTCTCTCTCTCTCTGATATAATTGAAAATAGAATTCAGAAGTAAAAAGATTGCCATGGGGACATTCATTAGCATGTTTATTTACAGTTTTAAAAAAATGAAGTCAGATTTCTTTTTCTAGCATAAAGTAACTCCAGTTGGCTGATTTGCTTGAGAATGAGGATCGACAAACTATATGGTCAGATGGCAAATTTCCACAGATTGAGTGAGCTAAATCTTCAATTCAATACATTTTAACAGTTCAAAATACATTGATAAAAATATATTCAAAACACGTAGAGAATATGTAATACATTGCAAAGCATCTTTATGGAACTATAAAAATACAACAAAATTTGTACATGTACATTTAAAGTTTTTTTGTTTTTTTAATCATCACCCAAGGACATTTTTTTGTTTTTTTGTTCAGATAGAGTGGGAAGGAAAGAGAGGAAGAGAGAAACATCAACGTGAATGGCACACATTGAGTGGCTGCCTCCTGCACGACCCAACCAGGGCCGGGGACAAATTGCAACTGAGGTACGTGCCCTTAGCGGGAACAGAACCCAGGTCTCTCTGCACCACAGGCCAACGCTCTAACCACTGAGCCAAACTGGCCAGGGCTGTACATTTTAAATTTTTAAGAGGACTCATACTTTAAAAAAAAAATTAGCAGGTATATTAATAAATGTTTTAAATGTTCTGGTCTAGAAAAATCTTTGAAAATTGATTATTTACTACTTCATCATGCCTATATTTTTGTCTTGAAACTTATTGAAATACTTCCCTGTTAGGTAATTTTTCTCATATGTTGGATATTGTCTCTTAAACTGATTAAAAGCTCATCCATTCTGCCACTTTCTGGACCTGAGATCTCATTTCTCAGTTTTTAACTATGTAACAACAAATATATGTTCCCATCACGACAAGATTAATCTGGTATGTGACCCAAACTTCACTCAAATAGTTTCCAAAGATCTCCAGTGGCTGCATGTCCCATGGATCATAGTGATATGACCCTGTTCTTTGCCCATGTCCCCTCCAATTCTTCTGTAGGATTTGACACTGTCACCTCCTTTAGGAAGGTTTCTTTTCTCTTGGTGTTCATTGTACCCCGCTAAGCTGGTTGGTCTACAGGCTTTGGATACCCCATTCTGTCTTCTTCTCTCTGTCCTCAGTCATCGGTCTCAATGTCTGCCTTTTGCTCAACTCCCCCACTTCCACTAGGCTTGACTGCAAACGCTCACTCACCTCAGCAGCCCCGAATCTAACTGGGTTTCTGACTAGGTCATCCACTAGGACTGCAACATCAAGTTAATCAAAACCCAATTTGTCATCTTCCTCCTCAATAAGCTCTTGCTTCTCACTTTCCTGTATTTGTCACAATTGCACCTTTTTTTCTGGGCCCTTGGGCTCACCATCTTAAAGGCATCCCCTTCGTTTGCCGTGTTTATCAGCACACACCTCTCCATTCCTCCTTCACTCCCGTAGTTCAAGACCTTCCTTCATCAAAGTTGAGATGTTTCAATAACTACCACTGGTCAACTGTTAACCCTGGATGCACAAGTATCACCTGGGAAGCTTCGAAAAAGCCCAATGCCCAGGCTATACCCAGTCTGATTGCATCAGAATTTTGGGGTGGGTCAATGCATCTGTATTTTCTAATACTCCTCAAGAGAACCCAGTTTGCAGCCAGGGCTGGGAGCTCCAGTCTAGGCTCTTTCCTTCGCAGTGTAATTCACAGGTCAGTTTGTTCACACACCCTAAAGGGCAGATGTGGTTTCGCAACTCACTCAAACTTTTTCTGCAGCTCCTTAATGACTGAAGCATAAAATAAGACGTCATCTTGAAAAAGTGTTTCCCTTATATACATTTGTGCAAAAAGCACTGTATATTTTACTTTTTCTTTACTTATCTCTTGCATGCCTCGTTCTTCCAACATGACTGCAATCAAATCCTGTTTCCTTTTGTGCCGTCCCGCCCACGGAGCCCTGTGCAAAACCAGTCACACAATCGACTCTCAAAAGTGACCCATGGTAGAAGGATTTTCTATCCAGATTAGAAACAAACAGATCAAAAAACAGCAGCAGCAACAACAACATAGCCATATCATCTTGAGAAAGCTCAGACTATTCTCTATTTCCAAATCATGATAAAATATTTAAATAAGCATAGATTAGAATCTGAGCTTCTCATTCTTCTAAAAATGACCACGTCGTTTTTTTTTTAAAGTGTATTTTCTCCACTCAATGCTCTCAAGTTCCAGTCTTCTTTGGAAGGATTTCGAGGCAATGATGGGAAAGTGCTATAAAAATCTCAGGCCTCACAGTGTGCTTAGAATTTGGGACAGACGATTTTTTTAGTTCTGAGATCAAGATAGATATTATAATATGGTGCAAATTAGAATGAAGATACTAAATAATTTACGCTAATGCTCTCAGTTATAAAGATAACTGCTTCACTTTGCAACCGATATAAATTAAGGGAATATATTTAAATGTATATTTTAATCAATCAAGAAGGCTCGTCTGCCAGCCGGTGTCAGATGCTAATGCATGCTCTCAATGAAACGGTCTGTTTATTAACTAATTAAGTGCCAGCTGACTGAGTTCCTGAATTCAGACACAGAAGTGGTGACAGTGTTCTCCTCGGGTCACTGCGTATGCTTCGTAGAAGGACGTCCAGCCTCTACCTAACTGTGAAAGACAGCTTATTGCTAAGTGACCTGAACTGCCGTTTACCCAAACTGTGAGGTGGGCGACGGGACCGAGAAACGCGATGTCAGAAGTGCGAAGACACCGCACAAAGCAGCACTGAGAAGAACTGGCCCATAGCCTGAGGTCCCTGGTTCTTGGATTTTGCTGACCAGCTGCCAGTGCATAGTAGGTTTTCCAGTGAAACTGAACTGAATGCAGTTGAATGTGCTATTCGGTACCCTGATGAGCTTGAAGAAAGATGTCTTTTCAGGGAATCTTGGGGACTTGATGAAAAGCAAATCTAAATACCTGCCAGCATCAAAAGAAAGAGGCACAAAGGAGGTGCTGAAGCACAGGTACAGGTAGTGAATGCCTGAGTTGGAAGCAGAACCAACAAATTAGGGAACATTAGCAGCTCGGGGAGCAGAAAACAGGGAAGAAAAGGCTTTTGAAAAGAAAGCCAGAAAAATGAGACACCCTGGAAATTCACAATCAGGACCATTTCCTTACTAATCAAAATCCATTTTTTCAGCTTTTTATTTTTATTTTTTCTGTGCTGGCATTTTTCTCGCACCTCGTGGGCGTGGAAAGTAAAACAGCCAGAAAGGTGGCGGCTCTTCCACGTCACCAGTGAGTCGCTATCAAACTTATTTTCAGGATCTTCTTGTTTTTAAATATGTCTGCTTCATTTTTCGAAATTAAACAGGAAAACCTGAAGGTGATTCATACTGCATCTAACCTGTTCAAGTCACGGATTTACTAAAGAAAATTTTCTGATCCAAATTTCTTCCTCAAATGAATTGCCCTTTTCATGATATGTTAATTTTTTTTTTGCATCTCAAGGTTTCACAAAACACTTTAAAAATGCACTGACTAGAATGCAATTATGTAAAATGTGGTGGTTACAGAACTTAATGCAAATGTAAATATAATTTTGGATTGAAAGTAGTTAATGTCTTTTCCAACTATAAATTGGAAAGAAGACTTAGGCAGGAAAACCTAAGTGGCAGGTACTCTATGAAAATAATTCTTAACATCTGTCATTTTTGAAGTTCTGTTTTTGTCCTTTTATTTGGTATCTTTGGATTCTCTATACATCTTGAAATGGATCCCATGAAAAAAATCACACCAAACTGGAGGGCTTAACCCTGAGAAGGATACCCTTTTCCATGGAATGTGGGTGGGTGTGGGGGGGATCATTTAATGGTCATTTGTCCTACTTTGATAAGGGGGTACTGGCTTAAATAATGCTTCTCTCCAGAGTCCTAACATGGCTACTAAATTTTAAAAATTAAATTCTTTTTTGAAAAAGGGTTTTTATTTGGTAAGAGACATAAGAAAAAGGACAAACTGACAGTGCCCAAGTTGAGTTCCTTCGTTCTTTTAAACTTAAACACCCAATGTTAATTTGGTTCTGTGCTGCTGGTAGGTTAACCTGGAGTCATTACTACGTGAATGACCAAGTCCTGAATTCCTGAACGTCTATGAGAATTATGTCCATGGTCCAACCTCAGTATACCCTGCAATCAAATTTCCTTCTCTGGGAAAGTGGTGATAAAACCTCTCTCCCCAAACCAGCATTTCAGCGGAGGAAACCATGGTCTTTCCAGGAGATATGAAGACGTCCTCTGTGTGTTGGTATCAGCAGTGAGGACACTGTGCGTGTTGAGCAGAAGAGGAGTTCTAACCACGTGTCATCGCGCATGGCCAGTCACACCAGCCAGAAGCACACTAACTTTTCGTTTGAGACTCAATCCAAGGGCTTTGCCATTGGAGTTACTCAGCTTCTCTTGCATGCCCCTCCAGCAGGGCTGACAGTCTAACTAGTATCTCTATGCAGGTTACAGACTGCACCAGGGATGGCCAGTTACTTCTCACTGATGGGGTGCCAGCTAATGACCACGGAAGCTTTCATCTTTTTTCCTTCTATCCCAGGCACTTTTCCCCAAGGATAAAATTATAGAAGGTTGAAATGGAGGCTTTAGTAGGAGACTAGAAAGCAGGACCATTTGAGTTTGATTTCCATGACATCAAAACTTGATGTCCAATCTTAAGTTTCCCATTTAACCTTGTCTCTTTTCATTGCCCATTTAACAAGTTCATATAACGTTGTACCATTGGTGTATTGAATAAACTATTGAATAAATATTTTGAGTATCTATAACTGCCTTAGAGACTTGACATACAAATGTTTCATTTTGAAAGTAATCTTTTTTCTCCCCCCCCCTTTTTTTTTTTAGGAAGGGTGACTATATCTAGCAAGTTGTGGCTATTTATAAAATTAAGTGGAATGTATCACAAAGCTAGTGGTATGGAGAAAATTTGCATTTACAAGTTGGATGTATCCTTAGAAATGAGATTTTTGATCTTCTCACTTTATAGATGAAGAAACTGAGGCCCAGAGTGGGCAAGTTATTTATCAGAAGTCACCATTTAATAAGGGGTAGAGCAGGAATTTCAATTCGTATCTCCTGAGTCCTTGACCAGTATGTATCTCCTTTGTCTCATTGTCTCTTGTAAGTTATCTGGGGCTATTTCGGATCCCTTAGTACCCTAGTCCCCTGATATAAAAAAAAAAACAAAACCTCAAATGAACGAGGTCTGCTTTGAGCTGTAGTTCTTCCTCCTACAGTTGTGTTTAAGATCAGCACTTTATTTTGCCCTGAAATAAGAAGAACAAACGCACAATATTACATGGTTACATTTCTAAAGCTCCATGAATCACTGGAAATGATATAGACGCGACAGCATCGATATAGTCTATGCCAATTATCGCGCCTCTCTTATGGGATAATTAGGAGATGTTCACTGAAATATGCTTTTCATTTCCGTTCACTGGTAATGACCACGCAACTCCTTCAGAGGAGATTTATTTTCCCTCCACCTCTGCTTCTACTAAGCTAAGCACTTATTCTGAACTCACGCAAATGAAAGGTGTATATTCCATGCAAGAGAGAGTGTGTGTGTTTCTGTAATTAAGACGTGCATATTAACTCTTTAAGTGGCACAAGAAGATCCAGCTTCAGAATATTGGGGATTTGCCGCAGAGAGAACACAGCCTCATGTCCTCCATTTTATATCAAACAAGCGATATTTACAGGAATAATTCTCTATGTAATTACACAATTATTAAAAACATAGTAGTGAAGTAGGCGCTTTTATCAAGTCATTCAAATTAGTGCTATTTCATACTAATCACTATCTACTTGAATGTGTATTGCTTGGATGTGACTGTGGAAAGCTCATTAAATAAATTTTCTTTAAAATTTAATTACTAGGAACTTCTTCAGATAATAATGATTATGGGTATAATTAGGATCTTTGTTCCTCTTTGTTGTTAGACTAAAAGGTACAAAGACTCCGAGAAAAAAGGATGGAAATTGCACATCCAACCCTTGGAGAAGCGGTTGTCACGGGTGCTGTAGAATATTAAAGAGCCCAAAGCCGCTGTGGAACATCAAGAAGGAAGGATGGAAATTGCAGTGTGGCATTTAGCTATTCAGTCTTTCATTTTCTCCCCGAATGGCCTGGGTTGTATTTGTGAACCCGACGTGAGGAACAATGGAAGACCGTTTCCTTTAATGTCTGACTGTAAAACACAGTGTAGACCCTGCCCTCGGGCCTGTACCGAGTGTGAGGTGCCGTGGGTTTTCCTGGTCCCGCTGAATACAACGAGGAGGAGAACACACGCACGGGAGTGCACGCCTGTGACCTTCGGACTCAGCAAAGGGCACCCGCACTCTGACTAGCGAGGTTCCTGTCCCCTCTTTGTAAAATGGCAGCAGGACCTCTGTGCAGCCTGAAGGGCACAGCAAGGCCTCTTGGAAGATTGCTTCACTCAGAAATACCCGCACTGTCAGAACTGCCGCGCACAACGTCTGGGTTCGGACGCCGCGCCATCTCCCACTCCCCAGCCAAGGACAGTGCCGTCGGGCATCGCAGTCCGCCACCACGTTCTCTGCAGGAGCCTCTGGGCTAAGCAATGGACTGTGAATATTTCGTCAGACTCCTGACAAATGGAAAAGGTGAATATGCTTCTGCTCACCGAACCCCGACACAAGTGATGTTTGCAACGCATTCAGCCCGACACGTTAGGAGGCAGTACAGCAAGTCAGAAAGCCACTTACAAGACTCAGGAGGACCGGGAGGCTCTCTCCCGGCTGGAGGGGAAGGGCTTCCACGCGTGGCAGGTCAGGCGGTGGCTCCAGGCAGTGACCTCCTGGCCTACCGCCCTCACACCCAGTCAGTGAGCACCGCTCTGTGCCAGCTGCCGCGTCGGCCGCCCCTACAGCGTCCCGACTCTCCTGTGGGCAGGTCCAGAGAGCCCGGTGTCACCAGGCAGAGCAGCACGTTGGGAAAGCAGATGGCTGCGTGAGAGGGAGATGGTCTGATACTGACACTGTGTCTGGGTTGCTATTGGCACTGAGCATGGTACCGTTTCCTTACAGTCCTGGGATCAGGTGGACAGGTCACAGCCTCGCGATGGCACGGACACATGTAGGGCGTGGGAAAAAGAGAAGAGAGGGGAGAGAGGGAGAAAGGGGCACTCCACCACTAAACCACAGCAGCCAAACAACAGACACAGCAATGACTCAAGCGTTGTGTGTGCTTTTTTTTCTCCTGACAATGAAAAGGCCATTTTTCTGTTAAGAATGCGGGCATGTCCTTGACAGGAAATAGACTAGGTGGGGCGGTTGTCTTCTCTTGGGCTCCATAGGTTTCTACATACTTTCCCCAAGGGTGGACATCTGCCTGTCTCGACACTCAGTGTTAAATGCAGGACTGCTGTATTTGCACCTTAAAATCTAAGTGAGCATCCGTGGAGACTGTTTTTAGGCTGCACTGAGCAGAGAGAAAGCAGAGGTACATTTGGTACAGGGGACTCTGAGGTTCCCGTGGTCAAAGGAAGGAATGAGATTATGCAGATGCCCAGCCTGAAGTGTCTCTGTCCACTGTAGTACCTGGCCTGGCTCACCTACGTATGGGGCACTAGGTTCTGCATCAGCCTTTCATTTCTCACGTGGGATCCTGTCAGCTTGTGTATCGCTTCAGCGTGAAGATGTGCGTAAGACACGGACAGTTCGTGTCTGAGGCTTATGGGAGGCACAGGTAACTGCACCTCTGGGCATTTTAAACAACTTTGAGGCAAGTGACGCCATGAATCTGAAATTTGGAGGTTATATTTAGCATGATGAAAAATACTATCCTCCCTCATACTCAGAGAGATTCATGTGCAAATAACGGTTCATCCTTTTAGATGTCTGCCACTTCAGCGTCTCCAAACCATGAAGGGCTCTTGAGGGAGCCCACGGACTCGACAGTGGGGGTTTTGCACCTTTAGTTTCTGGATGTGAGATGATTTGGGATAGTTACTATGTTAGTAGATGGTAGATTATCAAAATAATATTTTTGAAGTGATACTGTGCCAGTGGAAGAGAATGGGTGAAATGATCTCTAAAACCCGTTCTGAATCCAGTGGTGCTTGATTTGAGGGTCTTGGGTCTTCTGCCTCAGATCGGCACCTCCTAGAGGCAGTGGGTCAGAGCCAGGAGAGGGGACCTTAGGCAAATGTTAGGTGATCGTCCAGTATCTAACAGATATGCCAGGGGAGAACCTGTGGCTTCAGACATCGGTCGTCCTCTTAGTTTGGGTCCTCAGCACGCATCTCCAGCTCTCCGCCTCACCTCTCCGGTGAGCCGCAGACTGATGCACCGAGCTGCTTCACGACGGCCTCAAAGCTAATGTATTTCGAACTGATCTCACATTGGTTTTCCCTCCGATGTCTTATTCTCCTGCTTCCAGTCCTGGTGCTTCTAACAGCGAGCTAATAGGTTTCCCCTTCTCTACTCCTATCCTCATGAGATCAGCCCACCCTTCTACATCTGCACGACCTTCAAAATATGAAACCGATCATGATATTCTTCTATTTAAAATTCTTCATGTCTCCCCTTTGCCTCCACAAAAAAGCCTGCCCACCTTCGGATGGTATTCAAGGTGCTTCGTAATCTGGTCTTCGTTGGCTTTCATGGGTTCATCAAGGGCACTCTCTAGAATGAGATTCCTCTCTACGGTGGAAGCTTTGTAAGGTCAAGAACTTGGCCTGCTTTGTGATCTGATGTAGCCTGGTCCATAGAAAGCACTTAATATGTATGTGCTGAACAACAAATGGAATGGATGAACACACGTCACCCTCACCTCATTCTTATTATCATGAACAGTGGCCGACTTGTTCTCAGAGTGCACCACACTGTCCACACCTTCAGATCTTTGCTTACGTATTTCTCTCTTCTTGGGACACTCGCCCTGCCTTCCTTTCCTGGCTAATCGTTCTCTTATGTAAGACGTGTTTTCTTCTGAAGGCTTATTTGAAGCTCCAAGTGAGGGGAAAACACTTTCAGAATATTATGTGTAAACTTCTCTCCAACTGAGCTTGAAGGGTAGTCTCTGTCTAGCCCAGTAAATCATAAGCCCCTTAGAACCATGCCTAGCACAGAGCCTTGCACATAGTGGGTGCTCAAAAAGTGTTTGAACTGATCTGTACTAAAATTTATTTTCACTCCTTCAGATCTGTGCCAGGTCTGACTTTTCCTATAGACTTTATAGTGATCCTGTTATATTTCCACAATGCATAGTGACTGAATTATTATCTTCCAACTTCATTATATACTGTTTTATTTATTTATTTTTTTGTGATCCTTGCCAGAGGATATTTTTCCATTGATTTTCAGATACAGTGTGAGGGAGGGAGGGAAGGGGAGAGAGAGAGAGAGAAACATCAATCTGAGAGAGATACATTGATTGGCTGCCTCCCATACAATCACAACCAGAGCCAGGGATTGAACCACAACCAAGGTACATGCCCTTGACTGGAATTGAACCCACAACTCTTTGGTCTGTGGGCCAATGCTCTAATAGCTGAGCCAAACTGGCCAGGGCCAGGGGTTTTGTATTTTGTTTTAATTGCTTTAATTGGTGTAATTGATGTACAATAAACTGCACATATTTAAACGGTACAGTTTGATAACTTTTGACATATCTGTACACCCATGAAACCATCACCAGAATCAAGGTAATAAAGACATTGTTCATAACCCCCAGAAGTTTCCTTGTGTCCCTTTTCATCCCTCTTCCCGGGCAACCACTGCTCTGCTTTTTGTCACTACAGATTATGTACTTTGTATTTACTGGGAATCTATATAAATGTAATCATAAATATGTACTCTTTTTTGTCTACCTTCTTTCACTAAACATAATTGTTTGAGGTCCACCCATGTTGTTGGGTTATCAGTAGTTCATTCCTTTTTATTGCTGAGTATATCCCATTGTATGGATATACCACCATTTGTTTATTCATTCACCTGTTGATAGACACCGTAGTTTCCAGATTTTTGGCTATTACAAATACAGCTGTTACGGCAGTTACGTACACATCTTTGATTGGACATAAGTTTTCATGTCTCTTGCTTTAACTGTCTAGGGATTCAATGGCTGAATCACATGGTAGGTGTATGTTGCACTTTTTAAGAAATGGCTAAACTGTTTTCCAAAATGGATGGACGATTTTATGTTCCCACCAGCAGTGTGTGAGTTCTACTTCCTCTACATCTTTTGGAGGGGTCAGCTTTTACGAACTTAGCCATAAAATGGGTGTTTAAAGATATCTCATTGTAATTTTAATTTGCATTTCATAGTGATGTTGCCAAGCATCTTTTCATGGATTTATTTGCCCTCTGTATGTCTTTGGTAAAGTAGGTGCAAATTTTTTGTCCATTAAAAAAATAGGTTGTTTTTATTTTTATTACTGAGCTTTGAAAATTCTTTATATATTCTGGATACAAATCTTTAAGCAGATTTATGATTGCAAATATTTTCTCCCACTCTGTATTTGCCTTTCCATTTTTTAAAAGTGATTTTTGAAAAACAGAAGTTTTTAATTTTGATGAAGTCTAATTTATCAATTTGTTCTTTTATCAATCATGTTTTCATTGTCAAATCTAAGATACCTTTGCCTATCCCAAGGTTACAAAAATTGATTTGTTTTCTTTTAGAATTTTATAGTATTAAGTATTACATTCAGCCCTGGCCGGTTTTGCTCAGCGGTTAGAGAGTCGGCCTGCAGTCCAGAGAGACCCGGGTTTGGTTCCCGCTAAGGGCATGTACCTCGGTTGCAATTTGTCCCAAGCCCTGGTTGGTCGTGTGGGTGGCAGCCACTCGACATGTCCCTTTCATGTCGATGTTTCTCTCTCTCTCCCTCCCACTCTATCTGAACAAAAAAATGAAAAAATGTCCTCGGGTGAGGATAAAAAAAAAAAAAAGTATTACATTCAGGTCTATGATGTTTTTTAAATTAATTTTTACATAGGTGCTAGATATAGATCAAAGTTATTATTTTTATTTATTTTGCATCTGGAAATCCAATTGTACAGGCACCCTTTATTGCAAAAACCATCTTTTATCCACTGATGGCTTTTGCCTCTGTTGAAAATCAATGTCAATATAACATATTTGTATGAGTTTATTTTTGGACTCTATTCTATCCCATTGATCTATTTATTTATCTTTAAACCAATTATGACTCTGTCTTGATTATTATGGCTCTATAATAAGCCTGGAAATCAGATAGTGCTAGTCCTCCAATTTTGTTCTTTTTAAAAGTTGTTTTGGGCCCTGGCCGGTTTGGCTCAGCGGTTAGAGTGTCGGCCTATGGTCCAGAGAGACCCGGGTTCGGTTCCCGCTAAGGGTGCATACCTCGGTTGCAGTTTATCCCCGGCCCTGGTTGGGTCATGTGGGTGACAACCACTCGATGTGTCCCTTTCACATTGATGTTTCTCTCCATCTCTCTCTCTCTCTCTCTCTCTCTCTCTCTCTCTCTCTCTCTCTCTCACACACACACACACACACACACACTCTATCTGAACAAAAAATGGAAAGATGTCCTCCGGTGAGGATAAAAAAAAAAATTAAAAAAAAATAATAATAAAAGTTGTTTTGGTTTACTGTTTTTTAAATGTATTGTTTCTGATTTTTACAATAGAACTCTAGGCTGAAAGAGTTGGCGATGTTTTATTCTTGTCTTGCCCACTTGGAAATATTGTACTATGCACACTAACTACTTAGTCGTTCTGTTTTCTCTAGTGACTTTATCTGATTTGTGTTTTCCTAAAAAACTTAGGAATACTGCAGCCTGTCCCATTCTGTTTGAAATTTGTTCTTGCCATTTGCCAGAATTCTTTGAGAATTTTTGAAGTGTGACAGTTTTCCCCAACTTGAGTTAATCATACATAAAGTGCTCACATAATGACAAACCAGCCATTCTATATGTTGGGAGGCGTGATTTCCCCATAGAAGGAGAAGAAAGAGAAAGAAAAAAGTCACCCCCATCATTGCACAATGCTGCAGAAGGTGTTTTTCTGAACTCCAGACAATGGACGCTAATGGATCATTTGTGCTGTATGCTCAAGTCTTTTCAGTTCACAACAAGAGAAATCATCTCTGATGACGCTTTACTCAGCCAAGTTCTCCAATCAGCCAAATTACAAACACTGAAACTTCAAGGAATAAGACCATCTTTGGAAGGACGGAAAGTATGTTTGGCAGCTTGACTACTGAATAAATAGCCTGCGTAGCAAGCTGGGGGATTGTCTAGAAAGGTAAAACTGTACAGGGGCCATTATTCCATGTATTATCCTTCAGTTAGGGCTAGCGGGCTCTCTGGACATATCCATCCTGACCCACCAGTTCAAATTCCAGATAAAGCGCATGACATGTGAAGGTTTCCAGAAACTTGCATGTGTTAAAGCATCTTTTCATTGTCCTAGCTAGTCCCTCCTGTCACTGAATTGAAATCACTGTAACCCATTCAAGGGAGCAGTTTAGGAGCAGAAAAGTCTCCTTCTCATTTAAAACCCAGATGGAGATGGAACAGCTGGGCTACCAGTTTTGTTTAGAACCAAGGCAAAGATCGGTGAACCAGGGACTTTCGTTAATCAAGCTACCACACAGACGTGTGGCAAACACTTCTAGAAGCTTCTCTGAAGGGTGTGTGTTTTGTGCAGGTGGCTGGTGGAGTGGAAAGGTCTGTCCGGCCCTGATTCTTTTGCTCATCTTTGAAACAAGTCTTGCTTGCATATTGAAGAAGTTGGAGTAATTGTATCATGGGTGTTGTTTTATTGTGCTATGAAAAATTGTTCTCCGAAATTTCTCCTTGCTCTACATGCTTTAGACATTTTAAAAACAAAGACTTCACATCAAAATATAAACACAAATTTTAACTTCTTTTTTTTAAAATGGTTTTTCTTCAGCATAAACTCTCTCAGTGTGATAATATCGAGAATATTTAACATCAGTGGAACAAAACCTATCTTGAGAGGCTTATTTGATACTGTTTTCATTTTCAGCAATGTACAGTCCATTCATTCACCAAACATTAAGTGAATACCTGTTATGAACTACAGTTTGGGTGCTAGGCATACAGTATTGAACAAAACTGCATGAACAAGCATTCCTGTTCTTATTCTTGATGGGGGGAACCTGGGGAGGTTAGAGTTTGTTGGTATTCTGACCATGATTGAAAAGTTTTGATTGTCTCAATCACAGTAAATTGTATATTGATGCCTTCGTGGCTTTAAACTCTAAGCTCTACAAGGGCGGGCTCATAAGTTTTTCCCCACAACTAAATATCCAATGTTTAACACAAGCTTTATCATACATTAGGGTGAACAATATGAGCAAAATTAAGAAAATATAAATATTTCCCGAGGTCATCAGATATAAGGGGAGAAGCTGAGGGTTCAAAGAAGTGAAAAGTTTTGGTATTTGTAGGATAGGCAAATGTCAGATAGCTTTTAATTTATCCTTATCACATTTGCTTTTAATTTGTCAGTGAAAATCATTGACATAAAACCAACATTTGAGAAAGAGTGTCGTCTTTCAGTCCACAGCAGTAAAACGATAGCTTCTTATTCTTATTAAGAATGGATAATAGTAATGGATTTTTCATAATGGATTTTTATCACAGTACCTTTTATTACAGAAGATTCTGATTATGATTATTGGTATTTCCTAGGCTAATGATATTTGTAAAATCTGGTTGTAGAAAACTCAGACCTTATTAGTGTGAGTTTTTTGACAGTGTGGTAGGAGAGAAAAAGCCAAAGATCTTACTTGAGCATTTTTCATCTGGAGATGAATCACAGGCAATTAACAGAAACAATTCTAATTAACTGACATAATTAAAAAACTAATAATGTTTAACATTATTGTTTTATACAATGACATTAGCTTTAACAGCCTAGCAACACATCAAGGCCTCATTTCCATAGTCACAGAATATATTATTTATCCTAGGTTTCTCTGGTAACCAGTTTGACAATAGTAGCAGCAATGTAGGTTCCTAAATTGTTTTGCCATACAGCTTCATAATTTATGCCATTGGCAGTAATTGTAATGTCTGTATAATTTCCTTTTAATTATCAACTAATGAAATTTACATTCATTTGGGTAAAACAGATATTCACATTCCACTTCCAATCACCTGTCCATGTTTCCATTTAATTTACTCAAGTTTGATGCCTTTTATTTATATTTTTAATATCAAACTGTGAGAGGAATATTAACATTTACTTTCTGATTAGTGTTTAGGGAAATATTGATTATGTGGTTCTTTCCCCTTCTTCGCCTTTAAATTTCAGTATGTGAATTTTTTAACCCAAGAAGATACACACTTCCTAGTTTTTCCACATTAAACTCCGAGGAGTTTAAATGGAATTAATTTAGTAAAGTTTAATTGCAGAATAATCTCTGCCTGTTCCCTTATCTCTTGATTTATTACAGGCATTTATTTCTACTTTGAAAAATTCTCATCAGTTTCCCAGGGAATTAATTTAGATTTCTAAAAAGAAAAAAAAACCACAAAACAAATTGCATCGAAATTCAAATTAAGATGCTAATTACAATAATTATTTCATCACATTATATAGAAACTTTGTACATATAAGTATAGCAATTTTGAGGCTATGTTATGTTTTCACAATGCTAATTCTTGCAACTTCTGAACAGATGAGTTTCTCTGTTTCACTAGTTATATACAAAGACACTGCCCCTCAAAAGGAGATATGCTGAATGCCAATCAAGTGCTAATTTGAAAAATTGATAATAAATAGTCCTGATAAGTGAGCTGAGTGCCAATATTAATGCACCAAAGTGAGATGAGTAATTAGTAGACTATGGGGTTCGATCATTAACAGGTATGGTATACTTTGGACCAGCGAGATCACACTCATGGAGAAAAACTTGTTTAAAAAGTGATTATAACTTTTTTATTAGTCTTAGAAAGGGGAACAGATCAGGGAGAACATTAGTTTATTCTGCACCTGAGCCCAGATCATCGAGGACAGCTCCCCGGCGGACCCACTCACTGATGTCCACGGGCTGCACACTCAGGATTTAATTCCAGGGAAGAAGCTGCTGGCCCCGTTGATGAAAGGAATGTGCTCCTCAGAATCTGGGGAAGGGTGAGTTTGGCAGTTCTGACTTATTCTTTAGATTGTGGAGGAAAAGCAAGGGTTTTGTATTTTTCCCCCCCTCAGATGAAGTCAAGTCATTTCTTCTTATACCTCCCGAGGTATATGTAGACTTGGAACCTACCTATAAATCATACACATGCATTTAGAGCAGTTGATAGATATGTTCTTAAACATTCTTGCATTTTTTTTGGTAGGCTGGGATAATTGTGTTCTAACTGAACACGTTCATGCAATATACCAATTATAGTCATTCCTCACTTGCTCTTTCCTGGAAAGAAAAATCAGATGCCGGACTTGAAGTCTGCTGCTGACCTATGCTGAGAGTATGAAGCATGTGTTATTAGAAAGACGGTTGAATTTGAACCCAGAAGAAATGTCAGCTACTTACTGTCTATGGGACCCTGGGAAAGAGACTTTACTTCTCTGATCCTTGGTTTCCTATTTGGTAACATGCAGATAGACAGGAATACCTGTTACTTCATATGAGAACTAACTGAGATAGTAGAGGCCAAAGTCATTTATGAACTATAAAGCACTGTGCAATTGATAAATACTGCTATGATTACAGCTATTTTGTCCTGGTCTTCAATTAAAAATGGAACTTTCGTCAATGCAGCTTCTTGTAGAATGTTTACATCCATGAATAGGTGCCTAAGGTACATGTTTTATTAGAATGAATCTATGATGTATCTTTGAATGTTGAAGACTGTTTTCTAAGTATAAAATGTATAGACTTCCTAACTTATCTTTTCTTGAATTTTAGATTCTTTCATATTGACTATTTTGATTCTGAAATTTTACATGCTTTTAGTAGTAAGTCTCTGATAGACTTGAACAATCGCATCATTGAATATTAATTTTTCTACTCAATTGATTTTACTAGAAGCTGAGACTATACTATTGCCATTTTAATAGTAAGTAATAAGTAGTTATGTATTACTCCCTGAAGTCACTAAAATATGACATCTAAGAAGTTCCAAAATAATTTTTAGGTCAATCTCCTGTGGCTCAGTTTGAGAATTTACTTCTTCGTCTTTCAATTTGAGATATTTCCTCCCAATTTAGACAATTCAAAAATAATAAATGTGTTTAATGTACAAAATGAACCACTATTTGTTAAAACTGAAGCATAGACAATGAATGGAATACCTATATCTTGATGATTATGTGAATAATTGTTTTACCATTTAAAAAGTCCATGGCAGAGTGCATCGTTCAATGTCGGGTTGTAGGATTTATACTTGGTGCTGTATTACTTGTGCCACACTCCTTGTATTAAGAAGGCCTGGCCTGTGGTAGAAAATAGTATAAGAATTGGTGTCCCTTGTTATTACCCATAGCTTGCAACGCTCTTCAACACAAGGACATTGTCCATGTCAACACTATCTACTGACTTTTGGAAAGGTGCTTGGGAGACAAAGGTATATTCTAAGGAGTTCTTCCTCTCAAGATGTTTTTGTTGGATTTGGAAAAGCATCCTAAGAGATTAAAAAAAAATACAAGGTAGCTGATAACCCATGTGAAATGAATGGTAGAAGTAGTTAGTAGACTTTAAAGGGAAATTCCAGAGGAGTCGGTCTCGGGCAGAAAAATGAGTGAGCATGGTAGCATCTTCAGGGCTACATCCTCAGCAGCAGTACCTGTGGGACGTGCAGGATGGGGAGGCGAAGGCACTGGTACCCCTTACTAATTCACTGCTCTGAGTCCCAGTTTCTTAAATCTGTAACGGAGACTAGTTATAGTACCTGCTTCCAACAAAGTATTTTCTATTATTATTTTTACTCTATATTTGTATCATTTATTATTATTTTCATCTTCTAAATGAGGAAACTAAGGCACAATGAGGGTAAGTAACTCAATAATAATATGTTTGGGATTTCAACCAAGCTCTTCAACCCCATGCTACCTGGCTTTTTAGTACCTCTCTGTCTACAAAAGTACGGATCATCTCTGGGGAAAAAGTGTATTTCAAATTTTAACACAATAAATGCACGTCTAAGTTAGCACTGAGATTTGGCTACCTGGTTACCTGGTGTTCCAAAATGGATGCAGCTCCTAATTTAGTTGAAAAAATAGGTTTAATACATGGCCATATACAATAACTTGACTTATAATTTATGTTTTAAATATGAGTTTAAAACAATGACAATAAGAAATGTACAAAGATGGCTCTTGGTAAATTGCCAATTAAGTGGTCTACCTATTCATTACTGCACTAGCAACTATTTACAGAATCAAGAAAACACATTCCCCCCCTGAGTGACGGAGGCGCTACCATAACCAAGAGGTTGTTCCAGACTCTACTAGGTTCAGTTATGAGTAAGAGAATAACCCCCCCAGATAGTGATTTAAACAATGTAGAAGTTTATTTCTTTGACAGTTCAAGAAGTCATGAGGTCTAGGGCTGGTATGACAGGGCATGGTATCAGGGTTCCTTCTGTCTCGTTCTTCTCTCTGTGGCTTCCGTTTGCAGTGATTCTTAGGGCTCAAAGTGGCCACTGGCGCTTCAGCTATTAGTTCATTTTCCAGCCATTGTGAAGGGGAAGAGAGGGAGAAGGAGAAGGATGTGCCTTCTGTCTTTAGGGATGCTCCTTGGAAGCTGCACAGTCAGCTTCTGCCTCTGTCCTATTAGCCAGAAGTTAGCAGCCTGACTCAGCTGATTGCACGGGAGGCTGGGAGAGGCAATCATTTTGGGGGGTGGGGTGGATGGATCAGATAAAAGTATTTGTGTTATTGAGGAAGGCAAGGCAAACAATTGGTAGTTTATGCCATACAAGCCTATAAATAATATTTATAGGCACCAACCCACACACTTTGTGACTGTCCACACCCTGAAAAGATTCAGAGGTAAGAAAATGAATGGAGACTATGGTTATTTTCATGCCTCTGCTATAATGTTTTTCTTGTCTTGGCTGAGTGGCTAAAGGGCTTGGGGAAGCTAAGTTACCATATCTATGTCTTCACCTCCCGTCCACACTTGTGGGCACCAATCACTTGCAGAAGGGGTCCAAATGGAATCAACACAATGGCCCAAATAAGATTCTATACTGTGATCCCGGTTTTATTGAGAGTGGAACAATACATCTCTGACTTATTCTCAAAAATTGACCATGTTCCGCCCTGGCCAGTTTGGCTCAGTGGTTGGAGCGTCGGCCTGCAGTCCAGAGAGACCCGGGTTTGGTTCCCTCTAAGGGCACGTGCCTCGATTGCAGTTTGTCCCCGGCCCTGGTTGGGTTGTGAGGGTGGCAACCACTCAATGTGTCCCTTTCACGTCGAGGTTCCTCTCTCTCTCTCCCACTCTATCTGAACAAAAAATGGAAAAATGTCCTCGAGTGAGGATTAAAAGAAAAAAAAAAATTGACCATGTTTCCACAGTCCTCCCAAGGAAGCTCAATTTGTAAAAGAAAAGGAAAGATGTTCACAAATTTGCAAAGTATTTGCAAAGGGCACATCATGGGCACACAGAGGACTGTGGACGGATGACGTGAGCAGACGGTGGGCCAAGATGGAGTCTCTGATCCCAACACGTTCTCCCAACTTGTTCTAGTGGATTTACTTTTATTGGTGTTGTACACGATCTTGAAAGATTTATTTAAGCTCTCTAAGAGTCACTTTTCTCTTCTGCAAATGAGAAACCAAAATTAGTACCCTATTCCTTCCCTCACAAGGGAGAAAGCTGATTAGAATAAAGCTGGGGCAATTACTGGAGCTCTGTGGAGAAATGTATGAGCAATTTCTTATAAATTCCTACAGGGGAGGTTATTATTATTAATCTCTATATTTCTCTACCTAGAACGCTCTTCCAATGCATCTGTGCCATCTCATGTTTCAGGATAATTTCACTGACATCCCTCTGGTTAAACGTGGACATGCTTCTTCCTTCTCTGACCACGTGTGATTCCCGACTCTTCCACAATATGTTTGTATCTTGAATGTGGCTTCTATGATCCTACCTTGGTCAGCGGTTCTTCGAGCCATGCCTTCCCCTACTATGTCCCGGATGGTGTGCCTGGTTAAGCACTCAGGGGCTTTGTGAACAAAACACAACCAGCTTCAAACTCTACCTCTGACACTTGCTAATTTTGTAAATTTTAGTAATTTAACCTCTTAAGCCCCAATTTCTTCAACTGTGAAGTGACTGTAATTAATACCTGTTTCATAAGAATTAAGATGATGATATAAAGCATCTTGATAGATCTGCCTACACAGTGAGAGCTTAATGGATGAATGCTATAATCATTTTAGTAAAATTATCAAAGATAGGGATTTTCTTCATTGCTGTGTCCTCTGAGAGCTAAATATTTGTTGGATAAGTGGTTAATAAAAATATGTAGCATTTCTTGTGTGGAGCGGATGGTAATCATAAGATCATACAGTTTGAAAATAGCAGGGAGAATTTCCATCTGGGTTGTCTGATTGCAGACTTCCTGCACGTTGTCACCACACTCTCCTCTAGACCACTGAGATGCTTATGAAGTTGCACTCCAATATCTCCAAGGACTATCAAGAGTTTTGTCTCTGCAGATGCTTATAAGGCTCCATCAGGATTGATGTCATTTATGATATGCTCTATGCTCTGATGCACTCCAAACACTGGGCTGTCACTCAAACTTGACCCAACCCTTGGCCCTTGGAATGGGGAGGTAGTACTTGGCATCCTTGGTGCAGGGTTGTGTTTTCCACAACACACTGGAACAACTCAGCCCCCCAGCACACGGTGCCCTGCACTGCTGCCCTGGCTCTGGCTCTGCAAAATGCTCTCCAGCAGTGGTCATCTGGCAAAGCCAACCCTGGTCCCGTCATGGGGGGAGAATGTTCTAGCAAATTTTCCCCATGAATTGGGAGCTGAAATGTAACAGTATTAATTCTAAAAAATCCATGCTACTTGAGAAGAGTAGACATATTCATTGAAAATATTACAACTGGCTTGGGAATGCAGGAACACAGACTCTTATAGTGAAGTGGTATGGTTATGAAGGTTACGCATGTGCATTTAGAACCACACCTCCACCACACGCAAGCACATGCACACACACACGCAACACACACACTTCTTCACACAGTAGAGCCCTTCGGGATATAGCACTGCCTCCAGTTCTGGCTCACTTTGGCAGGAACTGGGGCGGAGGACTTGGGGAAAAGGGTTTCTGAGAGATGGAGAAATCTTTAGAGAGTTCACCAGTTCCATAATGTGCCCATACACAGTAGATGTTACTACACATGAGGAGGCATGCCTGTAGACTGAATTAAATGAGCTTTGCAAATATCCTACCAGATTTTCTACAGACACTTGAGTATTTTATCTTCATTTGAGTGTTGCCTGTCTCCTCAGAGAGAAACTGGAGTTGGTGCTGTCATCATTTTGCTGTTGGCCAAAACTGCTTTGGAATTCCTTATTGGAATAACAAAGCTGGGATGAAAACTTTTTAAATTTTTTTTCTATTTTTAGAGAAACAAGAAAGGAGAAGGAGAGAGAGATAGAAACATGGATGAGAGAGAACATTGATTGGCTGCCTCCTGCATGCCCCCCACTGGGGATTAGGCCCACAACCTGGGCATGTGCCCCGACCAAGAATTGAACTGGTGACCTCTTGGTGCATGGGTCGACGCTCAACCACTAAACCACACCAACTGGGCTGGGATGCAAACTTTTAAATAATCAAATGGTGCAAGACGTATTTTAAAGTTGGTTTCTCAATTTTAGAAAAAAAAGCCAAGATCACTGGGAGCTAATTTTGGGAGATAAGGAAGGAGATCAGGCTGGAAATCAACATTAAAATTAAAAATAACCAGTGAAGACACATTTTCCTGGGATGGTCATGTGATTACTTTCAGGGGATTTTCAAAGATAAGTTAGAAAAATGTGTTTCTGATGATGGCAACACTCTGGGAGTAAAAGTGTGGGCCTTCTAAAATGTCTAATTTGAAGGCAATCAAACACAACTGAATTAACAAAATCTGAAGTTGTTAAAAATTAAAAGCTTTTCATTAGATTTATGCTTGTTGTCTGTAGCTCTTTGCTTTTTCAGATTAGTATGGGTGACTCTCTTCTCTGGGCTAGACCTAATTTTGGGACATTGAAAAATAAGTAGCAATGATATCACACCAAGAGATAGAGATCAGAGTGCTTTTCTACTCTGCCATTATTCTCTCTCTCTAGAGCATTAAACATCACTAAGGTACTATCCACCCTGGTCCAAGTCCCTGGCTTAAAATTATTTTTTTCTAAAATCCAAGCCCTTTGAAGGGGAAGCAGATACAAGACAAGCTGCTTTTAATGGGAGGTCTTTTTATGAATCTTAATATTATCCCCCGGAGCAGAAAGATTGACTTTTGTGAAGGCCAATCACACAGTCATTATCTTACAAAGTCTTAGTGTATCAACTATCATTGCTTTATGTTTTGAGGTCAACAGGCCCTTCTGTAATTTAGCAGCCACATCAAAGTAAGTAAGCATAATTTTGGATAGAAACGCTACCTTAAAGAAACTTTGCAATCATTGCATGCAATATCCAATATTTATCTTTGGGAAAAGTCTCCATTTTTTTGGTATCACTCGATATATATAATACCACAATCTGTTAATTATATACATTCCATTTCAGTGAGAGAGGAAAACATCATTAGTTGTACAAGGAGTGAGGTGGGCTTCAAGCCTAGAAAAGGACATTTGACAAAGATCTCCAAGGTTTCAGTGCCTCTGGAACTTTGATGTGCCTGCATCATCCAGAGCTCTTGTGGAACCGGAGATTCGGATTCGGTTGGTTTGGCTAGAGCTTTAGATTTTGATTTCTAAAAACATCTCACAAGATGCTGATGCCACTGGTCTGAGGGACATGCTTTGAGGGGCACAAATCTCAAAATCTTTCTCTCTGATGAATCCTTATTAAAAAATAAATAACAATTAAGAGGCGCAGCCTCCCAATTACAACTCAGACACATGCTCGTGTGATTCAGGACCCGAGAGCTGAGCTCTGGAAGTCATTAGGAAACTGTGCAGCTATGTGCACCTTTCCATGTGTACAGCGCGTGTGACCAGTTAGTGCGGATTGGGCCAGGTGTCGCCTGACGGGTGAGCGGCCAGGGAGTCAGCTTTCGTAGTTATTTCAGGTGTGAGTGTGTTTATATTTTAAAACAACAAGGATGGGGGCGGGGGTTTTGAGGATCCCAAACCTTTGGGTGAGCACATAAATCTTCAATTTGATAGAGAAAAGGAACTCTTGGGTTTATTTAAGAAGTTTGTTAAAAGCAAGAATCCTGTCAGATATTTGGCTTTGATGTTAATTCTTCAACAGAAATAGGGATTTAGGCATGACGAAGGCGAAGGTGATGACACAGGCAGTGCGAAACATGAAACAAAGCGCGGTCCCCAGGCAGGCCACCAGGACTTTCTCTACACTCGCTGTCACCACTTATTCTGCAAGATACTGTGCTTGAGCATGAGACATAAGGCCTGGACCTTAATGTCCAGATGTGTTTCCTCATATCGGGGGAATGAATCTAATTAATCCTTGATCATCATCTTAAGAACGGTAGATATAGACGACCAAGGCTAGATTCTCAGAAACACAGATGCGAGAAAGCACGCTGTCCATACATTGCCATGTAGAATCAGATCAGAGCATGGCTCAGGAGTGTGTTCACAGAGGAGCAAAGTCACATATCTGTTTGTAATAGAGGTGTTTTTTTTTTGTTTGTTTGTTTTTAAATCAATGTAGAAGTGAAAGTTATTGCAGATTTTCTGCTTCTATAAGTAGATGTTTAAAGATCTCAGATTGACAAAGAACTTGGGTCACGTTTTGCATATTCTTTGAAGGATGGATCCAGTGTCTTGTAAACCTTATTCGTTAGGCAACTTATGTGTTGTTGGAACTCTGGTCCTAGAAAGCATTTTGAAAACGTCAGTCCCATTTTCAAGTGCATTGGGGAAATGTTGCAGACATTTTGTTCCTCGTCAAGATCCACAATGTACTCTCATCAAGTAAAGGCTCTGAGACATCCTGTCACATTAGGGTTTCTGTCCAACCTGGTATCTCAACTGGTAAATTATTAACATCCTACACAACACTTTTGAAAAAGGGCGTCCTAATCAAGCTTTTATATATCAGTGGTGACTTTTATATTATCAAATAGCTGTGATTTCTGTGTATTGTTTGATGGTAGCCATGTTGTGTTCATTGTATAAAGATTCCGTATAATGTTAATGAGATGGAGTGACTAGCAGAAAATGTTATGAAATTCCAAGCTAATTCCAGATTCATGACCCAGTGGTAACTTCCTGTCTCCTGTCTATGGTTATGAAACTTTGATCTCTGTGGATACACGTTTGCTCCTTTGTAGGAACCCCTAAGATGAAGTTCTAGAAGGAAGGGTCAGAAGCTTAACATAACCTTTTCTGTAAAGATGCACTTAATAGCCTGAAACACCAATCAGAAAGAATATATGTACCCCTATGTTCACAGCAGCACTATTTACAATAGCTAAAATCTGGAAACAGCCCAAGTGTCCATCAGTAGATGAATGGATTAAAAAACTGTGGTACATGTACACAATGGAGTACTATGCAGCTCTAAGAAAGAAAGATCTTTTATCCTTTGAGACGACATGGAGGGACCTGGAGAGTATTATCTTAAGTGAAACAAGCCAATCAGAGAAAAACAAATACCACATGAGCTCACTTATTTGTGGAATATAATGAGCAAAACAAACGGATGAACAAAATAGACCCAGAGACAAAGAAGTAGGGTACAGACTGACAAACCTCAGAAGAGGGGGTGGGGAGGGAAGAGATAAACCACAGAACTTATATGCATGCGTGTGTAACCATGTACACAGACAGCAATGCTTGGGACAGGGTGGGGAGTGGGATTAGGGGGAGGGTGTCAGTGGGGGGAACAGGAGAAACATCTGTAACAAAAACAAATTAATAAAAGAAAAATTTTAAAAAGATGCATTTCATACTCTTTCATTGATTGATTGACTAAAATATCTAGAGAGTAGCGATTATTATAGGCATTGAATTATACTGGGTGCTGTGGACAACACAAAGGGGAAATTTTCTAGCCTTGAAGAATTGACCACATAGTTGCAGAGACCAGACAGCCTCCCGTGAAAGGTTGAATAAACACGAAGACCACATGCATCGGGTAGATGTTTTGGACAGTGGCTGTTCAGGGAAGAAGGATCTTGCAGGCTCCTGGAGGGTGAGACAGTTTATTTCTCATTTCTTTGCTCACTCTGGAAGCCTACCATCTAATTTTACTCAGCTGCACTGGAGTATATTGCTTGGCCTGAGCAGTCGAAGAAAGCTTCATGGAGGATAGTGGGATCGAGAACAATTTCACCTGCCGGATACGTGGGCTCAAACGGCTCTTCTTTATGTGGGTTATATAAGCAGCCTTATGGCAAAAGGAACTGATGCAGGGAAAGCAGGAAAGTCAGAAGAAATCATTTGAGAGGATCTCCAAGCTCAGCCTTGGGAGGCCATGGTATTCAGCAAACAAGCTTAGTCTGCAAAAGTTAGGGGAGCGCTCTTTCCAGAAAGGTGCCGTACCTCCTACAACTCCAGAACTCCTCATGGCGACCAGAGCTGGTATCCAACGAATATCTCCCCTTTGTGCAGGATCATGGGAAAACGTCCATACAGCTGTCTGTGCCCTCTCCCTCCAATAAATATTACACAGAGCATCCAGTTCTATGATGCTCAATCTTGTCAATTTCCAATCTCAACCGGTGTCCCACAAAAGATACTGTAGATCCTACAGCCCTCGCACATCCTCCCTGGATGCATCTGTCTTGCAGGATTTTTGCATTTTCTCTGAAAGGTAACAGAAACATCTTTCCTTTGTTTCTGCGCATTTAAAGTTCTTTGTAATTTTTACCTCCACTCTGTCTGCTTCTCTAACTTGGGACTAATTACAGAAGAGATACTCTGACAGAGACGGTAATAGAGAGGAATGAAGAATCGTTTGGGCCCAAGTGAACATCTTCACCTATATGCTGATTAAAATAATCTGTTACTGAGGGAATAATTGGTTTCTGTCAGTTTTCTTTTGCCTGTTATTCCCATGCAGGTGTTCAAATCCCACTGTATCCATATATTCATTGCGATGCTCAACACTGAAGGTTAATGGACCATGGAGAAGGATCGGATGAGCGGGTGACTTGGGAATGCGAGAGAGCAGAGGACAGCAGTGTTGGTGGGATGGCTGTTGTGCAAGGGACTTGGGTGCCTGGTGCTCCCAGTATGACTCCTTGACTCCCAGCCTCTTACAGCCTCTCTGGCCCCCGTGACTGGCTGTGGGGCCTTGGCCAAGCCACCTCACCTCTGTGCTTCTGTTCATGCTGCTGATTTTGGGATGCTGCTGTTTACTAGTTGGTAACAGGCTTTGGGATCCCCACATGCTGTAAATTGCTTGATATTAACAATAATTGCCTACAGATTTTTCTAAACCATTTAAATGAAGAATCTTTGCAATATGAGGTTAAATTGTAATACGCTAATAGTCAATCAATGTTGAACAGTACACTTTTC
This sequence comes from Molossus molossus, assembly GCF_014108415.1. Lineage (NCBI taxonomy): Eukaryota > Metazoa > Chordata > Mammalia > Chiroptera > Molossidae > Molossus > Molossus molossus. Next base: position 103,133,286 of record NW_023425399.1, on the reverse strand, counting down.
ACACACTGCTCAAAGGAAGCACATTCCTTTTCATACTTAATGTTTTTTCTGGTTCGGGCTTACAAATGTCACGGCATGAGGGAACTAAAATCTTCCGACGTAAGCTTTTCTTTACACGTATGTGGTGCCACAGTGCTTTGGAAACCTTGTCTGTCCCTTCTCGGCAGAGTGATGGACACATTCCTGCATGGGTCGTGTGCAGCTGCGGGGAGAAGCCTGCGGAATTCTCGCGAACAAAGCAAGCTCTGTGCCGAAACGTGGCCTGGAGGAATGGCATTCAGCGTGAGGAAATTTGCAGGAATCCACCAAAAGGAGAGGTTGTCCGAACTAAATTTCAACCAAGAGTAACATAAATAAATCTAACTTGTGCAGGACACATAAACCAGAGAGGCAGAGAGTGAACTGTATTTACTAGAAACGTAAGTGACCTGATCCAGGTTTCTGACCTGCCTTGAAGTGCATGTGCGACATGAGAGGGGGGGAGAGGCTGCCGGGAAGGGATTTTTGGGGGGCAAAATTTACAATTTCTCCCCTTTAGCCAAGAAATTAGTCAACCAACAGGACTTTATTATAAAACCACCATGTGAAGAACACTGAGACATAAAGAAGTATAAATCACAGTCTCTTACCTTGAGAAGCCTACAGTTTGGTTGGTGAAACAAGACAGTCACCCATGTTCAGTCCCCTTTGTGTTGGGAATCGGTGGATTTCACAGAGACGTGCATCTCGAAAGGACAGCAGGCCGTCTGGGCGCGTCTGGAGCCTCTGTTTCCGGAACGTGGAACGTCATCCCAGGAGTTCAGGGACTTTATTTTGTCACTATGTCCCCAGCATCTGGAAGAGCTCCTGCCATGTGACAGATGATGAATGAGCACTGCTTGAATGAATGGATTAACGGATAGAAGTAAAAAGAAACATATGAGTGCAGTAAATAGGAATCGTAGCCCCTTGCAGGTATTCTACCCCATCTCTAGGTTCCCATGAGACCCTGCTTGTGAGCAAGTCCCAGGGACTTGAGAGCTGGTTTCTCTGTATCACTTTACTCCACCCGTGGGTCCAGAAACAACCCCCCACCTCCCCGGGGAATTAAATTTTTATTTAAATGTAAGCAATGTCTAAGAAGAAAGTCAAAACCATGTCTAAATGTAGTACAGATGTGTCTTTGAAGGTTCCTGGAGGGCCCTGTCTGTCCTTCTCGGAGCCTGTCCGGCAGGAGGACTCACTGAGAGGTGTATCCTCCAAGCCACCTGGGGACACTGAAACAGAGGTTTGTGGTGGCCCTGGAAAGGTGGGCCACCCATTCTGCCCTCTCCTCAATGCGCATGCCCCTCTCCAATCAAGAAACAGACTGCGTTCTCTCCTCTGGATTCTGTGCTGGCATTGTAACTGGTGCTGACCAATAACAGATCATGGCAGAAGTAACAGTTCTCCAGTTCTGGGCTGAGTCTAAAGAGATTTGGCAGCTTCTACCTTTGTCTCTCATACGCCATTACCAGGTAAAGAATTCAAGTGTCTTTCTGAAGAGAGAGACCATGACGAGAGAGACAGAGACAGAGAGAAACAGAGAGGGCACGCACACGGAGAGGAGAGGTGTGTTGGTGAAATTCTTACCCTCAGATGGCTAGTCGTGGTGGAACTGAAATCAGGACCTAGTTCTGTCCATCTCGGAGGCGTCTGCACGTAATCTTGCCTCTCGGACGTCTGTGGCAGTGCACAGTTATTGAATTCCTCGTAAGACTTAGTTTCCTCTTTTTATATAACTGGATAATCATAAATTCGGGTTGTTTTAAGAATTACCAAAAATAACATTTATTTTGGCACAGCGGTTAGAGCGTCGGCCTGTGGACCAGAGAGTCCCGGGTTCGGTTCCAGCTAAGGGCACGTACCTCGGTTGCGGTTTGTCCTGGCCCTGGTTGGGGTCATGTGGGTGGCAGCCACTCGATGTGTCTCTCTCATGTCGATGTTTCTCTCTCTCTCTCTTCCCCCCTCTCTCCCTCCCGCTTGATCTGAAGATAAATGCAAAAGTGTCCTTGGGTGAGGATAAAAAAAAAAAAAATTCACCACATATATATGCACACACACAGAAAATGCACACAAAATCAAATGGCCACCATATTGACTTATGGAAATAAGAGATTTGCATTCATACCAAAACCAGTTCAGCTATTTAATTATAATTGCAAAGTGATAAAAAAAAACAAACAAACACTTTATCACAGCAAAGATGCATGAAACACATAGCTCTTTTCTCCAGGACTGGGAGTGTACCGTTTAGAGGTCTCCAAAGCTGCATCAGTGCTCATATGTGTACGTAATAAGGTTTGAATGAGAGAAGGTCATATTAGACCATCTGGAAACACAGCAGGCTCTCTCTGAGTCCATCCTTATATACACAGGAGCTTTTTGCATTCGTCAGTATACCTCCTGCCAGGCCACCTCACCTGGGCCAGGTACACCTTCTTGATCTTGGCGTGATGCAATGCACCACAGAGCACATGGTTCTGTACAATTCAGGCATGAGCAAAGTCTCCGCTCAGACTGCCCTTGAACTCTGCCATGTAGTACAGGTTGCCGTGTAGTACAACCTGTTCCCAGCACATCACTAAACTCAAGGCCAAAAGCTAAAACAAAGCCATGTTTCAAAATTCAGTTCATTTTCTTAAAAAAGTAGACTGACCAAGTCCTGTATAATGAGATGTGCTGGTGATTTTTTTTAGAAAACAAAAACATACACCAAGGGAAACGGAAAACTAGAATTTACACCATTACATATAATTATCGAGTAATGAGGCTGATCGGCCACATGTGGCCCTCACTCTCCACAGCTTACATGTAGACTTCACTTTCTGCTACTAGGAGAATCCTTCTTGCCTGTGTGCTGTGTGTTTAAATATAGGAAGGTTGTAAAACCATTCAAAGAACTAGATGTTAAAACGTCTTAGCAAGAACACTATGTTATATATATATATTTATCCTCACCCAAGGACATTTTTGCATTTATCTCCAGATAGAGCAGGAGAGAAGGGGAGAAAGAGAGAGAGAGAGAGAGAGAGAGACATCTATGTGAGAGAGACACATTGACTGATTGCCAACCACACGACCCCAATTGGGGTAGGGACAAACTGCAATCGAGGTACATGCCCATAGTGGGAACCGAACCTGAGACTCTCTGGTCCGCGGGCTGACGCTACAACCGCTAAGCCAAAGCAGTAGGTATATTATTAACACATGTACACATGATTTATAATTTTTTCTCTGATAGAAACAAAATAACAATTATTTCAGAAAATGTGAAAATTATAAGGAGGCAAAGAGAAAAAAAAAAGTTAGGCAACCAAGTGTCCAGAATTTTTAAGTAACTACTACTTATTTTCCAGTCTTTTCCTTGTAAATGTATTGATTAATATTATATACTTTATGAACAAATATATTTTGAAGAGCCTGAGATGTTTAACATCAACATTTTATCCTATTATTAAATATTTTTCACCAATTGAATCAATCAGCCTGTGGTTCAAATAAATTGACTTCTGACACAAGAAACCCAATTCATACTTCCACTCGAAGTGCTAAAGAATATTCATCCTGCCCTGGCCAGTTTGGCTCAGCGGTTAGAGCGACGGCCTGCGGTCCAGAGAGACCTGGGTTTGGTTCCCACTAAGGGCATATACCTCCGTTGCAGTTTGTCCCCGGCCCTGGTTGGGTCATGCGGGTGGCAGCCACTCGATGTGTCCCTTTCTCGTGATGTTTCTCCCTCTCTCTCTCTCTCCCTCCCACTCTATCTGAACAAAAAACGGAAAGAAAAAAAAAATGTCCTCGGGTGAGGATAACCAAAAAAAAAAAAAGGAATACTCATCCTTTTAAAGGCTACAAGCACTAAATATTTCATTTAGAACAAATAAAAATTGGTCTTTCTTTAATTTTTCGACAATAGTCATTTGCAAATTACCCGATCCTGTCCTTTGTGTAGTTTGGTGGGGAAAGAGAGTGGGAGGTTTCATGTGTTCTTGCTGGTGGGTGAGACCTATTTCTGTAAAAGAAAAATAAACCTTTGTCTATCATGTATTGTAAATATTTCCCTCAGTTTGATGTTTGGCATTCTTCTGGTCATTTGTAGTCACAGAAATGTAATAGTCTTCTGTGTTCAGATCTCAGGGACCTGGAAAGAACCCCAAATGTGCTGCATAAGTAAACAAATCGTTCTAATAGGGACATTCCTCCACACTCTGGACCTGGGAGCGGGGTGTTTGTGTTCGCAGGTGGCTGGGGCTGCTTCCAGCCGGCCTCCCTCACCAGGCCTCTGCCAGGGTGGCTGGGTTTAAAACGCACTGGCCGCGAGGCCTTTCAGGAAAGCGAAGGGGCGGCCGGCGGGGCACCCTTTCTGCGGCGGCTCGGAGGTGGGCAGCCTGGCGAAGGACCGAGCTGCGGCAGGAGACGGGAGGAGGACCCGAGGCTGGAACAGCTGTGATGAACCCGCTCCGGTGTGAGCGCGACGGAGGTGCCTGTCTGCTCTGCCGAGCAGCATTTCCACCGCAGTCGAAAATTCATTTCATTTCATTATCGGAACTGTTCAAGCACCCCGGGTTGGATCAGGGAACAGCTCCGTAAACCTGCAGGAGGCTCATTCACCCCCGCTGGGGCCCGGCTCCCTTTCCCGGGAAGGTGGAGCCCAGCGCTCACTGGAATCCGGCAGAGACATCTATGATTTGTATGGAAGGCACGCGGATATTGCCCGGGCTCTGCCCCCTCTAGCAGCCTTAATATCATCCGTTTTCTGTTTGATTTGGGTCTGTTTCAAGGCTCCTTTCCTGAGCCCCTCATCTGTTAAAAACACTGCTCTCCGCGCATTAGCAGGCAGCGCCTCAGAGGTGCTGCGCGTGCGCCGTGGAACAAAGAACAGAGCATCAATTCTCTCAACAGCCAGCGATAAGGCAAGGAGAGTATGTTTCAAACAACCAACACTGATTGCAAAACTTTTAAAGAATCCCAGATGGCATCTACAGATTCAGAACCAAATTAATGGAGGGGAAAAAAATCCGTATAATTGGAAGGCTTTGCAAGGAGAGCCCTACGACCTGCTCCTTGGCGGCGGCTCTCCTGGGCGCGGGAACCTTCGCTGCAGCAGCGAGCTTGGATCCCCCATGTCAGAAGGAGCGAGAAGCCAGTGGCAGCCGAAGGGGCTGCTAAGTGATGCTCAGACGTGGGCAGGCGGCATCCAGTGGGCGCAGGTGGGGCAGTGATTGGATGAGATTAGGAGGCAGGTAACAAAAGTGATGAAGCCAGTTAGAGCAATCGGTGTCCAGAGAGCAGAGTGGCAAGAAGTGGGTGACAGCCAAGACACTCTACTAGTGTGTACCAGCATGCCGGGATCAGGGAGGAGGGTTACTGAGAAGTCCAGGCAGGTGGACCCCAGTCAGGGTGCAGGAGTTGAGAAAGTGGGTCACTCCATAGAGGGGAACTCGGTGCAGGCCTCCATCCCTGGGTTACTGGCCAGGTAAATAAGACACGATCCCTCCCTTGGAAGGAGCATTGGTCAGATTACTCAAGCACAGACCCAGGCACAGGGACACAAGTCAGGTTTCCATCAGAGACAGCACCCCAAGAGAGCAGCATTCCACCCCTGAGTGCTGCGGGCAGCTCTGCCCAGGGGTCTGCTTAGGCCCCCTCTGCATGTCTTGGATTCTGGCTCTTTCTATTCACCCCACTAACTATAGGATTGGTTTCACACTTCCAGGGCTATGTGTGTGGAAGAGAGTACAGTTAAGCTAAGGACAAATACGTGTAATAATATTACAGCCAAGTTACGGTGTTTCTAGGGAGTTAAAATGGAAAAGACTGAATGAATAGTATTTTAATAATTTTTGATGCCTGGCAAATTGTGAGCATTTCTGTTTTTGTTCTTCGTTTTTAACTGAATTTTCATGGAAGCTGATTAAATAGTTCCAATGGAGCCCTGGCAGGTGTGGCTCTGTTGGTTGGGCATTGTCCTGTGCACCAAAAGGTTGCCCATTTAATTTCCGGTCAGGGCACATGCATGAGTTGCAGCTCTGTCCCTAATAGAGGGCATGCAGGAGACAGCCAATCAATATTCATGCTCACATCAATGTTTCTCTCTCTCTTCCTCTCCCTTCCCCTCTCTCAAAAAATCAATTAAAATATGTATTTATTGTTTGTATATATATATATATATATATATATATATATATCCAATGGAAAATACCAAATTGGAAATTTGCAGGCAGGGTGAGAAGTGAAGGGGCAGGAATCAGAGCCCAGTGTTAACTGGAAAAAATTTAGCACTAACATTCTTATATTTTATAGGGTATATTGCCATTAAAATGTCCCTACTGCCCAAAGCAACCTATAGATTCAATGCTATCCCCATCAAAATACCAACGATATACTTCACAGAACAGAACAAATACTTCAAAAGTTCATATGGAACCAAAAAAGACACCGAATAGCTACAGCAATCTTGAAAAAGAAGGACAAAGCAGGTGGGATCACATTACCAGATTTCAGGTTATACTACAAAGCTACTATAATCAAAACAGCCTGGCACTGGCACAAGAACAGGCACATAGATCAATGGAATAGAAAAGAGAACCCAGAAATTGACCCAAAACATTATGCCCAATTAATTTTCGACAAAGGTGGCAAGAGCATACAATGGAATAAAGACAGCCTCTTTAATAAATTGGGGAAAATGGACAGCTACATGCAAAAAAATGAAACTAGACCATCAACTTATACCATACACAAGAATAAACTCAAAATGGATAAAAGACTTAAATGTGACTTGTGAATCCATAAAAATCCTAGAAGAAAATGTAGGCAACAAAATTTCAGACATTATATGCAGCAGAATTTTCACTGATACATCATCAAAGGCAACAGAAACAAAGGAGAAAATGAACACATGGGACTACATCAAACTCAAAAGCTTCTGCACAGCAAAAGAAACAACCATCAAAATGGAAAGGCAACCCCTCTATATGGGAGAACATAATTGCCAATGATACACCAGATAAGGGGTTAATTTTTAAAATATGTAGAGTGCTCATACAACTCAACAAAAGGAAGACAAAGAACCCAATTAAAAAATGGGCCAAGGACCTAAATAGACACCTCCCCAAACAGGACATACAAATGGCTAACAGACATATGAAGAAATGCTTAACATCACTAATCATCAGAGAGATGCAAATTAAAACAACAATGAGGTATCACCTCACACCTGTCAGAATGGCCACCATCAACAAATCATCAAACAATAAGTGTTGGTGAGGGTGTGGAGAAAGGGGGACTCTAGTACACTGCTGGTGGGAATGCAGACTGGTGCAGCCACTATGGAAAACACTATGGTGTTACCTCAAAAAATTAAAAATTGAATTGCCATTTGACCCAGTGATCCCACTTCTAGGAATATACCCTAAGAAGCCTGAAACACCAATCACTATTTACAATTGCTAAGATCTGGAAACAACCCAAGTGTCCATCAGTACACAAATGAATAAAAAAGGTGTGATACATATCACAATGGAGTACTATGCAACTGTAAGAAAGAAAAATCTCTTATCCTTTGAGACTACATGGAAGAACCTCGAAAGTATTATCCTAAGTGAAACAAGCCAAGCAGAGAAAGACAAATCTCATATGTTCTCACTTATATGTGGAGTATAATGAACATAACAGTCTGAGGAACAGGGTAGTCCCAGAGATGTGGGGCAGTAGGGTACAGACTGACAAACCTCAGAAGAGGGGTTGAGGGGAAGAGATAAACCACTTATATGCATGTACGCATAACCAATGGACATGGACAATAAAGCTGGGGATGGGGCGGGGAGGGAGAGGGAGGAGGGTGTCAATGGGGGAAAAAGGAGAAACATCTATAACAAAAATAAAAAATTAAAAATCAATAAAACAAAAATAAATAAAGGGTATATTGTGTTTGTTTTTACCCCAATCGATTTCTTTCCTCCAAGGGGACTGCCTATCATGCACACAGTGGGAGCTATATGATCACAATTTGCTGGATTAGAGACATCTAAGGAAAATCAGGAAAACTGGCATTGTGGTTAAGCCACTAGAACCAGTTCTGGTCCAAGGAACCTGGGCTCTGCTTTGTGGATCAATGACCGGTCATGGACTGATGGAGGGCAAAGACGAAAACAGAACTGTGGCAGATGCCCTTGGCTGAGCACTAACTACAGACCACTCATTCTGTGCAAGGTCATGTGCATTGTTTCATTTACAGACTCCCTGTGAAATGGGTGCTTTTGTTTCCATATCCACTTACAGATGCAGAAAGTCTCAGTATAAAGAAGAAGCATCCTCAAGTCAACACAAACAAGTGGTAGAACTCACACACAGATTGTCTGTCTTGGAAGCAGGCTGCACCCAGTACGGTGGCATGTCTTTTTCATCGGGCAATGTTTGTTACAGTGGCGTCAGGCTCAGCCTGATTGATTCACTGCCGTGCCGATAGTACAGGATCACACGTCTTGTCAACCCAGTGAGGATACTTTATTCGAATTCCCGACCTTCAACTGATTCACCCTTTGCCCGCGTGAAATTAGGAAAATGGCTACATTAACATTTCTCTTAATGCTCTTTTTTAAAGAGTACATTTTTAAGTACGGAAATAATGCATTTAAATGTGCTCCATAAAATGTGCATTTGTTTATAATAGACCAAGAAAATTGCAAATGCAAAAGTACAAATTGTTTTAGACATGAGCAGTTTTTGTACTGATAGTACTTATAATGGCCTAAAATACACATTTTAATGTATATATGCTGAGAAATGCATTTTTAAATGTTGGCTTGTAATGTAGGCATATCAAAAAATTCTTATTAATTGCAAATATATCCTAGTTACTACCTATTTCTTGGATTAGAATAATATCTACCTCATTTTAATAGCCAACCTAGAGCAATTCATACATATGTAATTTATGAGTAGGAAGCAAGCTGCAAAATAAATGTACAAAATGGTAAGTCTGTTATCTCAAAAGACAAACACCTTTATTTTATGTACTTGAACAATTGTGCTCGTTGTTTGATCTGAACAATAAAGGTGGAGATGGTGAGAAGGCGGAATAAAAAAGGAACCTGGCAGGAAGAAAACAGAAGTAGACTTAATGGTGGGAGTTGGGGGAATAACATTTATTTATCCACATAACAAATAAAAAATTAATAATTTTTTTTTTGGCAGAAATATTTCATTAAGGTAGAACTGTGCCTTTTTTACTCATTTATATTAGGCTTAAATGCCAGAAAAATGTTATTATTTTGCCTACTCTCATTTATTAAAATCACTTTTTAAATGTATTTCCCAGACACCCATCTGTCATATCAGGAAATAAGCTAATTTTCTTTTTCTGTCTTTTTTTTTTTTTTCAAATATGCTAAAATAAATTAGAAAAAACAAATATAATTTATTATATATTTTCTCCATTATATTTCCATTATATTTGGATATATATACTTATTAGGAAAACTTTGAAATAATGAAAAACAGAGGAGAAAAATCAATATTCTCACCTCTCAAAGGAAACAAATTTTAACATTTTTGTGACTTTCCTTTCAGTCTTTTTTTGCCTCCTATAACCTCTTATTGGCTGAAATCAACATTTCTGCAAACTGTTAAAATATCCAGAGTTCAATAATTATTAGGTATGCCATTATTATTTTCTCCCAGATTGAAAAAAAACAAAAAACAAACCACCAAAATGGTTCAGGGACCCTTAGTTCATGCATCTTGTTCTGAGTCCAATAGAAATGATGTTTTAGTCTAAACTGAGTTAATTTTAACCTTGCATCCCTCGCTGCTTTTGATGTATCCAACCATATGTGCGACAGAGCAGAGCTTCCATATACTGTTCCCAAGTCTCTCTCCCAAGTGCATTGTAATGATGATGGAACCATGAAAGCAGCATCAATGAAGAAATCGCTCAATTCAGTGTCAGTGCAGAATAAATCTAATGAACTTAATGTCTCAGTAGGTAGTCATCGGTTCCAAAATTGGAGCATAATCCACGGGAAGAATTTTCTTCCCTGGAGACAGTAGCCAGTAATATGTCTGTTGTGATTCCATTGGCTTCATTTAAAGTGTAAGTTGCTCCCTGCACTACTTGGTCGTTCACCAAAGGTTGACGAGAGCACGGTTTACATGGTCCGAAAGCAGGGAGATGCGGGCCATTGTGTGGGCAGCTCAGGTTCTATAGGAGCAGACTTAGCATCTGAGTGTGCATCTCCATGCTTCACCCCAACTTCAAGTTCAGGCTGTGGCTGCTTGCTGGAAGGAGGACCCGGGAGACCTCGGAAGTTCAGTTCAGTCAGCCACTCAATAGCCTGATGGTTATTCTATTGTCTCTAGTTGAGGCATGAGAGAAGTTATTCTAATTTTAAGAATGGAGATTTTATATTAAAACTGTAACTGATATAGTTTACAGATGTAAACATTATAGACTCAAACCAATTAGGTTTATGCTTCTTTGCATGTGAGCATTTGGTGCCTTCATACATGAGTGGCCAGCCCTATGACAGAGAAAGTGATGGGAGGTTTTGTGGCTTTGGCAAGTGGATTGCACGGATCAGGGATTTCTTCCTCAAGATGTTAGCTCTGGCCTGGTGCTTTAAATGACTTTCTGTCTTGGGAAGGTGCAATTGCCTCCATCTTGCCCAAACCTGTGGAACCCCATGCTGAAGAACATCTTTCAATCATATCTCGGCGTAGGCCAGATGTTTTTGTGTACTTTCATGTATTTCCCCAAAGATTGGCATTTACTTTTAGCTCATCAGAGAACTAGATTTTGCTGACTTCTGTAGGTTCTAGTTTCTCTGCCCTCGTCATCTTATAGTGTCAATATTGTTGATGTGTGCACACCTACATTTTAAAGAATCACATTCAACATCTGTGATTAATTTCTGTATATTATTATTGCCTCGGAATGCAGAGCTATTCAGCATGAAGATGACATTCCTTGTTTGCCTTGGTTGATAATATGAAACTTCATGTTAAGTCGCCCGTTTTTATCCTCTCCTTTTCCTTGCAGTAGGATCCTTCCCCTTGGCTTCAAATAAATCAATTGCTGTTGATTCCTGGATGTTATTCTACTTATGTAACACTTGCATCTATGCTGGTTTCTGCTGTTTTGCTAGCTAATTAGTGAATCAGGGTACTTCTCAGACAGTCTCTTCCATTGGTAATTCTCTAAGTACTGCATTTCCTTTAGCTCTCACATATTCTTCCCTGGTTCCTTGTATTCTGCTTATGATCTGTATGATGGGATGGTGAGCTTGTTCTGTAGAGGAGCAGATAGTAAATATTTTAGGCTTTGCTGGCTATGTAGTCTCTGTACCAACTTCTCAATTCTGCACTGTAGCACAAAAGCACCATAGATGATATGTAAATGATTGGATGTAGCTATGGTCCAATAATATTTTATTTACAAAAGGAGACAGCACACTGGGTTTAGCTTGTGGGTCACAATTTGCCAACCCCTGTTCTGGACTATCAGCTGCCAGGCCAGAATTACTGTTAGCTCATAACAGTTTTGGCACATTAAAATTGTATAGATATTTACGTGCACAGTTATGTAAAGTATTAACCATAAGAAAAGGCTAATAATAATAATAATATTTTGTGAACAATATGTCCTAGATACTGCGTTAAGCATGGTACATGAATTATGTCATTTAAATTGCTCAATGGCTTCATGAAATTGATTCTAAGCTTAGTCTTATTTTATAGATGAGAAAATTGAGGCACAAAGAGGTTAAGTATCTTCCTCAAGACCTCCAGTGGAAAGGTATCCAAACAAGAAAAACAAACAAATGAAAACTCATCAACACAGGAAACAGCATGGTGGTTACGGGGCGGGGGTGGGGTGGGGTGGAGGGCAGTAAAGGGTAACGGGGATCAAATATGTGGTGGTGGAAGAAGATCCCACTTTGGGTGGTGGGCACATAATGAAATGTACAGATGATGTGTCATAGAATTATACACTTGTGAAACTTACATAATTCAGGTATCCAAGTAGTCTACCACCAGAGCTCACTTCATAACTAACCACTGCTCAGTATTGCCATCCATACACGGGAACACCTGACCCCGGGTGTAAAGACCAAGCCCAGGGGCACCATGGTCACCATGGCCACTCAAGTTTCTTGTAACTAGCTATAATCAAAGAAATAACAACACTGCCCTTGGCGATCACCCATTCCTCGACGACGTTAAATGTCAGGTGTCACTGTCTTAGAAACCACGATAAAGCATTTTAGCCAAGGTCGCTTCCTTTTCTTTAACTTGCTGCCCTTTTTATTTTATTTGATCTTTTTATCAATTCAATTGATGTTTTGTTTTTGTTACAGATGTTTCTCCTTTTCCCCCCAGACACCCTCCTCGCTGGTGTAACTGTTAGTTGAGAACATATTTAATCCAGGAAGCACTGACGTCTTCGCTTAGTTCTCTATTCATATGATTAACGTGGGCAGCAAATCAGAAAACTTCTAAGTTTTGGCAGAAATCTGGGGCTGAAGTAACCCGTGCTCAAGAGTTTACTCAGCCTGAATCCTGAGTGCAAACAGATGTCCCTACTTTGCTCTGTGCCCCGAGGACACGGCACGAAGGGCCGGTCACCATATCATATCTTCTCGTATACCTCTTGGCCTCTGTGACAAATGAGTCTGTATTTTTTAAAAATCAAAGTCTGTATAAGAAAGCTATTAAAAAGGTAAAATAGTTCAAGAGCAGCCCATGTATGGAAATGCCCTCAGAATTTTTGAGGGAGTGTGTTTTATGCAAAAATGAGTAAATGTCCTCTGAACATCTATTAAAACATGTATTTATCATTTAGTATGTAACAAGCCTGTTAACGGGGTGTGTGTGTGTGTGTGTGTGTGTGTAAATGAATATCTATTATACAAATTTTAAATACTCCACTGACCTTTAAAAAATCGAATCACTAAAAAAAGTGTTTATTGTAGAAAATCTGAAAAATAAAAGACTGAATGAGGAAACATTTAAAAATCTTTAATTCCCCATCAAAGAGAATTGTGTTACCAATTTGAGGTGTTTTATATTTCCTGTGCTTGCTCTATATGTGGATCTTTTTTTAAAAGTAGATCAAACGACCTGTTTCCTGTACGTACTCTGTCTGTACATCATTATTGGAAGAGCACAGACGATAGCTTTACATCTTCCGCCATTCAACATGATAGACCGAGCATTTTCCATACCCTGAATGTCATGCAAAAGTATTATTTAGCGTGTACAGTATACTCTAATTCCTGTTCCCTGGGTAACAGGATTTCCTTCTCACAATCATCTGCAACTCACTTGGAATCCTCATCAGAATGGTTGATTTAAGAACTGAAGGAAGTTGGGACCTTTCAAGTACAATGTCGTGGGTTTAATTTTGGTTATCTGGGAAATTCACTTATGCAAAAACCTATAGCGGTGAATAAATGAGCTGCTAATGAATGTCCGTCGCATCTGGTCCAGAAATGTCTGTCTATGTGGCAGAATGGAATTCGTGTCCTTTAAATTCATGTGGCGAAGGGGGTGCCATCAATAATGCTATGTGTTTCAATGAAAACCTAAAGGACTGTAGGTCAAGCAAAAAGTAAGTTCATTACTTGGCAAAATTAATTAATATAAATAATGACTGTAATTCAGATAGTCAAGACATTTCTTTTCCAAATTAACATTTTAAATCTTGCTGCTTCCTTCCCCTTCAAAATATATACATTCACAGCACACAACAAACACATACATGCTCACCAACACATATGTAGATACCAGGATTAGTCCATCCATTTTGCTATTAAATTTAATTGTAAGACTTCGTGACAGATATGTTTCATATCTTGTCACATCTAACTTGCAGAATCTGGGTATAGAATCCTGACCAGACTTTTTATCTAAAGCACCAATCAAAACATTTTGATCTTTCATTTCATATAAGCAATAAAACCCTTTGTTTTACCTTTTATTTTTTTGTAATTCTGTAAAACATGTGATCTGGAGGGTGGGTAGAGGTTGGTTTTGCTGTATCAAAAACAAAAGAAAAAAACAACCATCTTGAATCCTTCTGCCTTTTTCCCCTCCTCCTCAAAGGTTCTTCAACTTGGAATTCAGCTCAAAATCTGAGTCTAACTAAAATTCAATTTAGTTGTTAATCCCGTAAGGGGATACAATAGCTGCTACACATTCTGGCAGACTCGAATATCTACAAATTTTTACTTTTAATAATGTTTTCCCTGTCTCTAATTTCCTGTGTAAGAAAACATTCTCTTGGACAATTACCCTTCTAATAGCCTTGCCAGAATCAATTTCAGCTTTAGCTGTCTCGGAGAGTTCAGTAGCAGCCTGAGATTTTTCCCCCTACAGTTTTTTTTGTTTCGTTGCACAGGAAAACTAAGTTTCTTTTTTCGTCGCCTTCTCACGTGCTTTCACATATTGTTAAACGCACGCAGGACATATGTATTAGCATAATGCATTTGGACAATATTCAGGCTGTCTCCAACTTTCAAATGGGTTCTCATCCTTGTATCAGTTATTGGAAGCATGTTAGTTGCACATCTCCCCAGAGAAACAGTGGTGGCACTGGAGGGCAGGTTCCCAGAAAAACGGAAAATGATGTAAACCGTAACGCGTCCGTATAAAGCACTTGAAGCAACGCTTTAATGGCAACTTGCCAGCAGTGATGATAAGAAATTCATTCGGAACTTCGGTAACAGATACCACGAACACATCGCTCCCCATTCAGAGGTTTCTCTGCAGGGGACAGAAGGCATGGCATGTGGGGTTAGGATAGAAAGAATGACAGAGACATAAATAATCCCCATGCCAATATCTTGTTAACACTCTACAGCTTTGAGAGGAAACACATTCCTCCCGATAAATCACACCCCAGGGGATCCAAAATGAAAAAAAGAAAATGGATACATTTATCCAGAAGAAATGGGTGCTCTAGTCTTCAATATATTCGTTGGCTTGGTGTTTGTCTATCAGATTCTCTTCTTTCCCCCCACTAAGAAGAGGGTAAAGTTTTTTTTTTTGGAATAAGTTAAAAATGTAATGAAATTCAACTTGCATAGCACTGGGGGTTCAGAAGCTACCCTCTGATCCCAGGAGAAAACATCACTTCCTCCGTGAATACATCACCAGTGAGGGACGACAGGACCACTCCACGCCGACAGGCAGCCAGGCTACCCCCGCGCCTGGTGCAGGTGGTGCTCCGCGGCCCCGGTGTAGCCTGCTGAGCCTGAGGGGGGTTCAGAATCCTTTCCTACAACGGTGCCACATTATTTTCATAAAAAAAGAATACATCGAAAAATCAATCCAGGTCATCTACCGTATATCACACCGAACAAGAATAACCACATGGTCATCACAGGAGATGCAAACAAAAAAAGCATTAGACAAAATGTGTTCATGATAGGAAAGAACTCTCAGCAAGCTCGGAGTAGAACTTTCCTCAACCTGATAATAGCCTGAAAGTTTTTCATAGACGAGAGGCCAGAACTCCCTCATGGTCAAGAATAGGACCTGGTCCCATCAGCTAGACTGAAAAAATACCTCTTACGATTCACAGGGCATTACATGGTTGCAAACTTCCTCAAGCTGATAAAGGGCGTTTACAGAAATACTACGAGTGACATCGTAGTTAGTGACGAAACACTCAATGCTTTCCTCATAAGAGCGAGTAAAAGGCAAGGATGTGGCTCGCGCCACTGTGGTTCAGCCGTGTGTTGGAGGTTCTAGCCAGCACAGTACAACAAGAAATAGAAATAAAAGATCCAGATTTGAAGGACAATGTCATTCTCACACAACATGATACCTATGTAGAAAATCCTGTGGAATTTATAAAACAAGACAGTAGAACTAGTAAGTGGGTTTTATAAGGTGGCAGAATACAAAATCAATGTAAAAGTTGATTCTATTTTGGTATACTAACAAAGATCAGAAAGACATCACTACGAGAAATTTTAAAACCTAAGTAATTGGAGAAGTATATCATAGTCATTGGTCCGAAGACTCAATAATGTTAACATGGCAATTTATCCCTGTTTTATTTATACATTCAGTGCAATCCCAGTCAATATCCCAATAACTTTTCTAGTAGAAACTGACAAGCTGGTTTTGAATATGGAAATTCAAGTGTTCTAGAATATTCAAAACAGAAGAGCAAACTTGAAGAACTAAACCCACCTGATTTTAAGACATTATGAAATGTCTTTATTGACATAAATATAGATAAACTGATTGATGGAATAGAATAAAGAGTCCAGAAATAGACCTGCACATACACAGGCAATGAATTTTCAACAAAGGCGCGAAGTCGATTTATTGGAAAAATCATCTTTTCAGTAAAGATGTTGGAACAATTGGTTACCTGCATGCAAAACCAAACAAAAAACCACTTTGATCCATATCCAAAATTAACTCTGAATGAATCACAGACCTACCTATAAAACCTAGAACTGTAACACTGGTAGCAAAAAAATCATAAGAGGAAACCTTTGTGATTTGGTGGTAGGGCAACATTTTTTTAGATTGTACGGCCTAAAATATGATCCATAGAGAACAGATTGATCAGTTAGACTTCCTCAAACTTAAAAACATCTGCTCTTGGAAAGACATCGTCAAGAGAATAAAAATCAAAATACAGACTGTGATAAAATATTTGTACACCGTGTATTTGATAAAGGATTTGTATCCAGAATATACGGGGTGGGCAAAAGGAGGTTTATAGTTGTTCATATGGAGAAAGACATGCAGGTTATGATTATTACAATAACTTTATCAAATCAGAAGGATGTCACAATGGCACAGTAAACCTACTTTTGCCAACCCCCCATGTAAAGAACACTTAAAACTTAATTATAGCAAACAAACAAACAAAAATTTTAAAATGGGCAAAAGATCTGAACACACATTTTACCAAAGAAGATATATGAATGACAATGAACGAAAACATGCTCAGCATCACAAGTCATTGGAGAAATGCAAATCGGAACTATCATGACTCTCACTGCACACAGAGCGGCTAAAATGAAAACGCCTCCCATAGTAAGTGTTGGCAAGGACAGGGAAGAAACGGAAGCGAACGGTTGGTGGGAATATCAAGGGGGGCGACCATTCTGCAGAACTGTTTGGCAGTTTCTTAAAAAGTCAAACATACCCACACCACAGGATCCAGCCGTTCCACTCCTAGATATTTACTTAAGAGAAATCAAAGTGAAAACCCACACAAAGGTTTGCACATGAATGTATGTAGCAGCTTTATCCGTCATCGTCAAATCCTGGCAGCGAACCAAACGTCCGCCAGCAGGTGGATGGATAAACAAACTGTGGTGTAGCCACACAATGGAACACCAGTTAGTGACCAAACATAAACACCACACTGAACATGAATGATTTTCAAAATAATTTTGCTGAATGGAGAAACAGCAAAAAGAGTACATGCTGTATAACCCCATTTATGTAAGATTTTCAAAAGTGCAAACGAATCGAGAGGGACAGAAAGCAGGTCCATGGCTGCCTGGGGACCGTAGGGCGGGAATGGTAGGAAGCGATTACAGAAAGATACAAGGAAACTGGTGTTTCACAGGTGTATTCGTATGTCAAAATGTAGACTTTAAATATTGCAGCTTATTATAGTTGGTTATACCTCCATAAAGCTATTAAAATAAAAATAATCAGCATTACAGACTCTTATTCAATCCTTTGCAGAAGCCAACAGGATGCATGGTTGATTCTCATACCAGGAAGGAGTATTGGTGTTCCAGATGGCTTCTAAACAGAGAGGAGGCTGAGGGGCAATGGCTATTTTCATTCTGTCCAACCCAGCTCCTTTCATCAAACTGTACTGATCATTTAAAAAAAAATTAAAATGGGCTATTTATTGGCAGCGGAGGGGGGAAGGCAAATGTAGAATGATAGACCTGGGCTTCTCTGCTTCTGCTGTCAGGACTGAAGTCTGAGCCTCAGGATCTCCGGCTCAGGAATGGGTGTGACTGGTGATGGAGAGCCCTCTGGGACCATTCAACGGTTCCAGCTGGAAAAAAGCATCTCTCATTTTGGGTTTTTAAAGACAAAGCAAGAAGATTCGATTCTGGTCAGGGTACATGCCCAGGTTGTGGGCTCGATCCCCAGCGTCTGCCCTTTGCCATGTGAAGTCGCAGTTTGGGTAAAGAGGTGACCTCTGCTTCCCCTGCCCTTGGCTTTGGCTGGCCTTGCACATGGCCAGCTGAATGTGGCAGGGGTAACAGCGTGCCAGGTGGAGTCCAGGCCCGGGGAGGCCTGGCACCTTCCCGCTTGCTCTGCTCTGCTGCTGTGCTGGAGCCCCGAGAACGTGTCTGCGTGAGCCTGCTGGAAGCTGACAGGAACGGAGCTGAGCCACCAGCACCCCCGCCAAGGGCAAATGGAACGCCAGACCCCAGATGTGTGCCTCAGCCAGCCGAGATCGCTGAGCCCAGCCCGTGTCGACTGAACCCTGCAAGCCTGTGAGACCCACAACGCCCCCTGCTGCAGCCACTGAGGTCACAGACTGCTGCAGCATCCCCGGCCCTAGGTGACGGACAGGTGCTTCAGGGCCGCCGTGCAAAGGGGCTGGGGTTCACCTGCCGCTCTTAGTCACCTCCGACTCACCAGTGTGGGGGTGTTGCCAGACTTCATACCCCTCAGCCTTGTCAGTCTCTCTGCCTTATTGGGAAACACATTGGCCTCTTTGGGGCTGATAAAGTTCCAGAGAGTCTCAGGCAAGTGGGGGGCACACATGTCCTCCAGGTGGAGATACTGTACTTTCTGCTGAAATGGGGACGTCTTTTTAGGACTTGTGTGATAATCAGAAAACAAAATAAAAGAGACATGAGCATATTTCATAAGTAGATCATGCCGGTGACACAACGTTTTCAGGTAGCTGGGGGGAAATAAAACAAAAACAGAACAACTAAACCTAGTACAAGTCCTGTCCTAGACAGGGTGACATTTGGATCTGTGAAAATTTCTCGAATAGATGGACTGATCTATTCATTCACGCAACAGACATTTGGGGTATTGGACCTACATCAGTGAACAAAACAGACACTTCCTCAATGTGGAGCTTCTGCTCCGGTGCAGGGAGAGAGATAAACGTCAATAAGCACAGAAAGTAAATCACGGTCTATGCCGGAAAGTGACACGTGCTCCTGGAAAGAGAAAGCCAGAGTAGGGTCAGGGGCCCTGGGGGCGCCACGGAGAGGGTTGGGGACAGTTTTGATCTAGAGGTACACTTGACCAAGACTTAGGTCTGGGACACAAGCGAGCTGTGTGGGGGTCTGAGGGGGAGGCCCAGGCAGAGGCCGCCGCTGAGGGTCAAGGCCCTGTCGCGGGATCTTGCCTCATGTTTCAAAAATAGCAAGAGGCCAGTGTGGCTGCAGAAGGAGCTGGGTGGTGGAGGAGAGACGCAAAAGGTCAGAGAGGCAACACTGTCTGGAGCCTGGAAGGCCATGCCGAGAACTCTGCTTTGCCCTCAGCGGGGGTTGGGCACGGAGCTGTCATCACCTGACTCAGCTGTCTGCTGGGAGGGGCTGGACCGCGCGGGGCGGGCGGAGGCCAGGTCGGAGGCCACTGCGGACATCCAGGTGACACACGGCGGTTTGGTCGCAGTGTCGGCAGAGGATGTGGTGGGAGTGGGCGTGGATTCTTTGTATTTTTTTTTAAGGTGCAGCCAGAAGAATTGGTTGATGAATCGGATGCGAGGCAAGAGAGAAACAGAGTCAAGGACGACTTCAAGGCTCTGGGCTTGAGAATCTAGAGAAACGGGGCTGCCCCGAACTGAGAGGAGAAACAGACAAACAGGCTTTGGAGGAAAGACTGAAAGTTCTACTTCAGACATGTCAGCATTGAGCTTGTCTGCTAGACAGCCAAGTGCAGATACCCTCCGCTAAGCAATACTGTGCTGGGATCTAGCTTTCTGGATTCAGTGGGGAAAAAAGAACTAGATTCTCCTTTCAAAAACACACAAACACCGAAATCCATAGCCTTTAAATATTCTAAAAGCATGATGCTTATTAATATCTGCTTACTCTAGTCTGCCTTTTAAATTAAATCTCCATTTTATTGACCTAAACCTTTGCACGAACACTTTAGTTACACCTCACCAGGATACACGCAGTTGTTTTCTCCAAATGAATTTTATTTGGTGACAAGTTACCCAGCAATATCACAAATTCTCTCAGAGCATCGTGTCTTACCTCATTTCCAGAGTGAGGAAACCAACATAACATCACATTGTACTTAAGGTTTTAATTTTAGATCTACCTCAACTTATTTTATTCATTCAAAAAAACACTTACTGAATAAATACCATGAGCCTGGCATTGGGCTGGATACCAGGGAGTGTGGAGATTTTATAAAAACCAACCAACCATTTTTTCCCCCTTAGGAGCCTGTATGAGGCAGTGGTGGGGTGAGGGAAGTGGGGGGGAGTTGGCGCATAGACCGACGTGTCCATTATAACATACCCAGGTGCTGTACATAGGTTTGAGCAAACTGTTGGGGGCCCTGACGGGACGTGCTCCCCACGCAGGTTCCGTCACCAGTGCTGCGATCAATCCCTTGATTTGCTGTTTCTGAGCTCCGACTCTTCTTCCTTCTGCCCCAGCAAGCGGAGCTGGTCGGGCTCAGAAACAACAGACAGAAACAGGTTAATTAGATCAAATGTTCTCAGCTCCTCGGGCTACCCTCCCAGATAACAGTGTTTGACCCTGAGAAAGTGACCACTCAAGTTTGGATTCTGGACGCAGATGCTTTGCTGGGAGGGAGCCTCCCAGAGCCACGCTGGTGTGGCTGCCTCTTCGCCAGCAGGGGTCACACTTTGGGTCTCACACTTCTTTCCTGGAAGCCTAAAGCTACTCCAGGTATTGTACACATTTAATGAGAAACATGAAATCACCCCTATGATGCCATATTTTAAAAAGAAGGTCCAGTCCCAATCACTGGCCCATCATAAAGGGAGGGACTTACCTGCTCAGATGAGGACCTGGGTTCTCCACTCAAACCTCAGCTCCACAGCTGGAGACCAAGTGCCCTGGGGGAGCCACCTCATTGTCCTATGCTTTTGTTTTCTTAGTATGGAAAAAGGGAAGTTATATTAGTCACAGGGTTGCCCTGAGGATTATGAAATGATCCAGATAAAGCTTGACACAAAGTAGGTGCTCACTAAATGTTAGACGCTTCTATCTTCCGACTTTGATCCTTGATTTTTACACCTCAAATATGAGTGCATCTAGAGGCTAAGCTGATCATATGACACAGGAGAGCTCTGTGGACGGCATCCAAGTCCCCACAAAGGCCCTACATTTTCTGATTGCAAGCGCACCACGGACTACACCAGGAAACAGAATGTCGAAGTTTGCATAATGACCACTAGGTGGCAACATGCTGTCATATTTACTGTCCTCACTCGCCAAGTTTGTAGGAAGAACCCTGAGAGACCACGTTGCCTTCTCCGATAATTAAGAATTTTGTCACAAACAAAAATGGACTGACTATTGTCATTATGTGGAGGGGAAAAGCTCCAATTAGTAGCTTCTTGTTTAAAAAGTAACATTTTTTATTCACATGTTTGAATCCTTTACCCTTGTTTAGCAACACAAAGTTAACTATTCCAGTCTACAGTTTATTTCCTAATCAAAGGCTCTTATGTATTTGCTTTTTATTTATTTTTTTTATTCTCACCCGAGGACATTTTTCCATTTTTTGTTCAGGTAGAGTGGGAGGGAGAGAGAGGAACAGACAGAGAGAGAGAAACATCGACGTGAAAGGAACACATCGAGTGGCTGCCACCCGCACAACCGACCAGGGCCGGGGACAAACTGCAACCGAGGTACACGCCCTTAGCGGGAACCGAACCCGGGTCTCTCAGGACCGCAGGCCGACGCTCCAACCGCTGAGCCAAACCGGCCAGGGCTGTATTTGCTTTTTAAATGTGCAGTTTTAACTTGGTTGCCTGACAAAGGGTGAAGAATTTAAGAATTGTTCATCCACGTGATTCAAAATGTTATTGTTGGCATCCTGCTCATTGGCCATGATATTAACTTAGGGAGACAACTGATAAAGAAGATTTTTCTTGCCCTGGCCAGTTTGGCTCAGAGGTTAGAGTGTTGGCCTGTGGTCCAGAAAGACCCGGGTTCGGTTCCCGCTAAGGGCACGTACCTCGGTTGCAGTTTGTCCCCGGCCCTGGTTGGTCGTGCGGGTGGCGGCCACTCGATGTGTCCCTTTCACGTCGATGTTTCTCTCTCTCTCTCCCTCCCACTCTATCTGAACAAAAGATGGAAAAATGTCCTTGGGTGAGGATTAAAAAAAAAAAAAAAGAAGATTTTTCTTTACATGGATTCATATTCTTAGATCAAAGAATCAACGAAGACAAAATGATCAGGAATAGCACATTAATTATGTGACAGAAAAGTGGACTTTTTTACAAACATCAGTCATCTCTCTAAAATGAACGTCTATTTTACTTTCTTTTGTTACTCATTGGTAGTGTGTTTCTTTGAGAAGGCATAAAAAATGAGTGAAAAAGAGGTCGATGAATCTGTGAAGCAGCCATCAATGAGAGAGGGAGGACAGCCCTGGCCGGATTAGCTCAGCAGCTGGAGCAGCGGCCTGCGGACCAGAGAGTCCCGGGTTCAGTTCCCACCAGGGGCACATACAAAAAAAAGAAAAGAAAAGCAATTTCTGAACGAGGGAAAAAGCATTCCTAGCAATGCAAATTAGCATTAAAGATCTCCATTTGAAGAAGGGCTTACGTTTATCTGCGACACACAATTATATAACAAAACTATTCTAAGAAGACAGTTTGGGAAGTATTTGCATGATGAAATGTTATGTCACTTTATTGACTATATATTTGAGTACATTATTGAGAGTTCCTTAACACATTTGGCCGCTTACATTTACTGTCAAGCCAAATGTGTAAAAATTTAATGGTTGGGGAATAGTTATTCACAAATAAAGTTCCAGAACAAGTGTGGGCCTGACTTCTGAAATCCCACTGCCTAGAATAAAACAAACATTCCTAATCCGTGCATACGCTCAATCTTTACTTTTTACTTTAAACAATCATTAATAATCCAACTACTGCCTGGAAATTAACCTCGGGCCTACTATGAAGTTAGCATTCTCAAATGCATATTTTAAAGCAAACTTTTACATTACTTTTGTTGTTGGTAGTGATAGTGCTGGGATCCATGTTGGAAGAGGAGGTATATTATTTATGATTCATATTATTGAGGAAGGTTCATCCAACATAAGACTTCAGTTATATTGAAAGTCACCCTGTGGTAATATGTAAATACTTGCAAATGCTATAGAGTAGGGTTTTATCTGTTTGTTTTGCAAAGAATACACTGTAAGTACCCGAATGGTTTAAAACTATTTAAAGTATTGCTGAGAGCTGGGAGCACAGCCTTAGCAAAGACAAAGTATATTATTGCTCATTAAACAAATATTTATTGACTTTGTGACACAGGCCTTAGGAGCTCCTTGTTGATTCAAACAGACATAGTCTCCACCCTCACCACTGCTCATATATTCCAACAGGCAAACAGACAATAAGTAAACAGTTATGATACATGTAGTAATGGTGGGAAAGCAGGCTGGTAGGAATTTGAAATGAAGAAGAAAGTTTACCCAAAGCACACATTGAAATTTAAGTCTCCTAAAGCAATGGCTGGTACATGTAAAACAAAGAAACAAAAACAAACAAACCCCATGTTATTTACTGTAACTAATCAGCACACATGTTGTATTACCAATTTGTTGGCGTCCTGCTATCCTTCGAGTAGCACATGATCTATAAAGGAGTCTGTCTGAGCCCCACCTCACTGACTCACTGAACCGAACCTGCACTGTAGAATCCATTGGTCAAGTCTATGAGTAATGCTTTCCACCGCTGGGTGCTGGCAACAGGTGAGATCACCATCTAGAAAGTCCAGACACGAGCTCACCAGTGAGTTGTGTGCTTATTAAGTATCAATTACATTATTTTTTCAAATCTGTTTATGCCAGTTCTACTCTACATGTTAGTTTCGTAATTTATTTCAGTATTATACATTCTGATGTATCTAAAAACGAGCAGTTTTTATGTATGTTGAAGGTTTTTAAAAGACTCATAGGTGAGTTGTAAAATATTTTTGCTCTCAAAATAGGTGTAGGTGCCCTGGCCAGTTTGGCTCAGCGGTTAGAGCGTTGGCCTGCGGTCTGGAGAGACCCGGGTTCGGTTCCCGCTAAGGGCACGTACCTTGGTTGCAGTTTGTCCCCGGCCCTGGTTGGGTCGTGTGGGTGGCGACCACTCGATGTGTCCCTTTCACATCGATGTT
This sequence comes from Molossus molossus, assembly GCF_014108415.1. Lineage (NCBI taxonomy): Eukaryota > Metazoa > Chordata > Mammalia > Chiroptera > Molossidae > Molossus > Molossus molossus. The sequence goes on along the minus strand of NW_023425399.1, from coordinate 103,108,909 downwards.
TCTCTCTCTCTCTCTCTCCCTCCCACTCTATCTGAACAAAATATCGAAAAATGTCCTCGGGTGAGGATAAAAAAAAAAAAATAGGTGTAGATAAGGAAATGAATGAATGAGTACAGGTAGTAAAAATCTAGAAGGGGCCTACACTTAGATTGTTTCCTAAGTGTAAGTTCTTGCTTTTTGTTGAAAGAACTGAATTTAAACATTTGAGGCCATTCCTATTTGAGTATGTTTGTTTGGAGTCAAGATGCCCCAAGATGATCCATTGGAAATCAGCCATTTACTCGAAGACTAGGGTCCTGCCTCAAAATATTGATGAATGCATGTACACTTACATTTCAAGTTAAAGTAAAATGTTTAAAGTATTTACATACCGTTTTTATATTCAACCATTTTAACCAACTTTTGGGATTCCACTGCAAATATTCACCAAAAGATCCTTAAAGAGTAGTCAAACATTCCCTGCTTTCATTTCTTACCCTTCTTATTCCTTAACCCCTTGACTCAAGACTTCGGAAATCTCAGATAGTTACCCTGATGACCTAACCACCAGAGCCATGGCCCGCTCTCGCCTGTCATTCATTTCATTTCCATTCCTTGTTCGGTTCAAGTTCAGGCCCTTACAATTTGCAGAAGCTTCCCAGCCAGCTCCCTGTCTCCAGTCTGCCCTACACATCGATGCCAGATTGATCTTCTTCCTAAAGTAGTGTTTGATTCATGTTGCCCAAGTCCCACCAGCACAGTCGGTGGGGTCTGGCAGGAGCAGGTTTGACAAAGGGGGATGGATGAGCGAGGGAGAGGAGGCTGGGGAGGAGGCTGCATGAGGAGGGCGTGCATGGAGGGGCTCCGGAGCCAAGTTGAATGAACCACGTAGACCAAATCAGAGAAGTTGCAAAAAACTCCATGCTGTGGTCAAGGGGAATCCAGGACATCTGTGCCATATGTGAAGAATAAAGGTTTATGTATATATGTATACATTTTCCCCCCACAGGTCCATATTTGACACTCTCTTAGTTGTAAAGGTATCAAAGCGTTGAGTAATTTTGCAGTTAAAAGTAAAAAATAAATTATTTATCAATCATATCACTTTAGGAGACAGAAAAGAAATACGCACCGACTTTCTGCATATTATTTCTATGTCCATAGCCAAGGAAGGTTCAGACAGGTTTCAGCTGGGGACACATGAGACCTGAACCAGGTTCCTCTGATGCGCACAGGGCATCCTACAACCATGCTCGCGCTGTGAATGGGATTCAGGTTGGTTCCTCTGATGCGCACAGGGCATCCTACAGCCATGCTCCAGCTGTGAACGGGATTCGGGTTGGTTCCTCTGATGCGCACAGGGCATCCTACAGCCATGCTCCAGCTGTGAAGGGAACCGGGTTGGTTCTCTGATGCGCACAGGGCATCCTACAGCCATGCTCGCGTTGTGAACGGGATTCAGGTTGGTTCCTCTGATGCGCACAGGGCATCCTACAGCCATGCTCGCGCTGTGAACGGGAACCGGGTTGGTTCCTCTGATGCGCACAGGGCATCCTACAGCTATGCTCCAGCTGTGAACGGGATTCAGGTTGGTTCCTCTGATGCGCACAGGGCATCCTACAGCCATGCTCCAGCTGTGAAGGGAACCGGGTTGGTTCCTCTGATGCGCACAGGGCATCCTACAGCCATGCTCGCGTTGTGAACGGGAACCGGGTTGGTTCCTCTGATGCGCACAGGGCATCCTACAGCCATGCTCGCGTTGTGAACGGGAACCGGGTTGGTTCCTCTGATGCGCACAGGGCATCCTACAGCTATGCTCCAGCTGTGAACGGGATTCAGGTTGGTTCCTCTGATGCGCACAGGGCGTCCTACAGCTATGCTCGCGCTGTGAACGGGAACCGGGCTGGTTCCTCTGATGCACACAGGGCATCCTACAGCCATGCTCCAGCTGTGAACGGGATTCAGGTTGGTTCTCTGATGCGCACAGGGCATCCTACAGCTATGCTCGCGTTGTGAACGGGATTCAGGTTGGTTCCTCTGATGCGCACAGGGCATCCTACAGCCATGCTCGCGTTGTGAACGGGATTCAGGTTGGTTCCTCTGATGCGCACAGGGCATCCTACAGCCATGCTCGCGCTGTGAACGGGAACCGGGTTGGTTCCTCTGATGCGCACAGGGCATCCTACAGCTATGCTCGCGCTGTGAACGGGAACCGGGTTGGTTCCTCTGATGCGCACAGGGCATCCTACAGCCATGCTCGCGTTCTGAACGGGAATTGGGTTCAAGGTCCTGAGACTTGGGGTTAAATTTAACCTAGATCATTAACTAGATGCATTTTTGGCTAAGATTTCCACTGTAAACAATCTGACAGGGTGATTGGCAGCCTCTCATTATAGAGGCGTACTGATTAATTAACACAGAGCTTAATTAATTTGGTAAGGCAAAGAACAGTCTTTCTTTGCAGTGAAAATCAATATTGAAATACTTGGATCCCATTCCCGGAGTTAATTTCACTCAGGTATTTAGCTCACTTTAAATTCACACTTCTCAGTAAATGTTATCTTCTTCCCACTATTAAGGTAATTGGGAATATTTATGATAGTCTACCTGAAGTTATTTTTAGAAGGCTGTGAAGTGTAAATACATATATTCTTTTATTCTTGCTTCGATTTCAAAAGCATAGTTTTATTATTGTACTCGTCAGAATGTTGAACTACACTGTGAAGGGCAAAGATGTATATATAAACTGTGGAAAAATCCCCCCAATCCCCGCTTTTGGTAGAAATTATCTCGCTGTTGTGTTCCGTGAACACGTGACTCATGTTGCCGTTGTCAAAAGAATTGTTTCCTTAAGTACTGGAGTGAGGTGTAGGGCTCGACCGGGAGGAGCTCCTTCCTTTGGCATCACTTAGTGGTAACCTGTATTCTGTGAACAAACCAAGGATGGCAGATTTTCTGCAGTCTGCAAAAGTAGTTTACTGGGAGGACCGCAGAAAGCTCAGAGGTTGACAACTGGACGGGTGGGGTTTTCCCTCCCCCCGGGGCACAGATGTGATGTGAGGCTGGCCAAGGAGCTCAAGATGAGGAGCGTGATGGGGCGGCCACTTGGACCGTCGGAAGTCTGGGCTCGGGACAAGTGGAGATGCTCACTTCCCTGAGGAAGACAGTGACGGAGGAGGCTGTGGCCAGCTGTGCAGCCCAGAGAGACACAGAGATGGGACAACGTGGGAGGTGGCCTCTTGAGAACAGGGGCACCAGGACAGTCCTGTAGACGCGGCAAGAACTTACTGCAAGACCAGAAGCCCAGGGAGGACTCGGGAGCATCCCCTTTTACCCTCTGCTAAAGCAGGAGCCAGAGCACAGCTTGAGGGGCCCGAGAAGGGCAAAGTGAAGAGTGCAGAACGGAAATGACTCTGCCCTGAAAGGCTCAGTGTTTCGGAACGGGAACAGTGTTTAGGAAACAGCCAGGACGAACTGAGCATCCTGCTACACCTGTGACCCGTGACATTGGGGCTTGACATCCGTGAGAACTGTGCTTGACTTCAGCTTGCAGAACAATTCTCTCTAAGGCAATTTAGTAGTTATTTGATTAAGCCAAATTTTAAAGTAAATATCACTTCTTTAAGAGTCTCTTTAGGGCCAGAGAGAGGGGAGCAGCATCTCCTTAGGATTCAAGTGTGAGGGCGTCAGTGAGCCCAGAAGTCCAGGGAGGATCAGTGATGAGGTGCAGGAGCTGAGGTGCCAGAGGGAGACTTTCAGGACCAGCCGTGGACACCTGAGGCCCCGTGCCTGCGTGGTTACCAAAGCCAGCTGAGAGGTGACTCGCCAGACGTCTGTGACCACTTGTACCAGGCATGCACGTCATGTGCACACACAGGGGACTGACTTTCCTGGTAGAGATAAGCTGTGACCTTTGGTCACTCTGTTTTCAGGAACAAGACGCAAACTGATTTCTCTACAGATTTTAAACCGAGTCACCTGTTTGAACCGTTCTAAACATCTTCCTTTTTGATTTTTAATAAATTATTATTTCACCATTTATCATCATGAAAACATATACACATATAAGTTTTAAATGGTTTCATCTGAGTCATATTAATTAATTGGTTAATTAGACTTCTGATTGAATCCTACTTTCGTGGCATTATGAAATCCAGTTTTTGTCCTAATTCATTGGCTGTTGTTGTTCTTTTTAATTTTTTTTTTCTTTATTGATTTTCAGAGAGAGAGGGGAATGGAGAGGGAGAGAGAGATAGAAACATCGACGAGAGAGAACATTGATTGGTCACCTCCAGCATGCCCCCCACTGGGGATTTGGCCCACAACCCGGGCATGTGCCCTGACCGGGAATCGAACCGAGTTCTCAGTCCCTGGGACAACGCTCAATTCACTGAGCCACACCAGCCAGGGTGGTGGGCTGTTCTTCTGATTGGTTGGTGCCACTGCTCAAACCGGTAGGCCCATATTTTGAATATCACCCTTGGTTGTATCATGGTTTCTGTATCTATTATGTGAAAGGAGTCTTACAAAAGATTCACCTGTTCAGACAGACTTGTGTACACAGGTAGACACTCACATATTGTTCATAAATATTTGCTAAGTGTTTTACTAATGAACTCATCACACACCCAGAGTTTCTCTTCCTACAATAATTTCTCCTTCCTTTCTTATAAGAAATGGGCAAGAAAAATACATTTCCTGAACCTTCATCTGTTACACATGATTTGCTCCCACCTCTCTGCTTTCTCTCCCGTTAGTCTCCGTGGTCCAACTGGACTGGGCTACTTGGTAGATCCCAGATCTGCCTGAACGTTGACTTGCTTTGTGCCGTTGCCTGTGTCTCAGCTCAGAAGGCCCCCACACTGTCCCATAGTCACACGGTGCTTATCCGCAAAACCCGGTCCCCCTCCTACCTCCTCCTGAGGCTCCCCTGTTGACACCCCCTGAGGTCGATAGTCTCTCTGTCTTCTAGTACTTATTCACTCTTCCCCTTTTCGGAGGTGATTTGTTGCCGGGAATATTTTAATTTATTACACAATTGCATTTGTAGTTAATTTCCATGTGCATATGTGACTTACCCATTTCAAGGACAAATTCGCTGAAATTTAAAACGATGAAAATGGACGCCAACAGTCAGCACAGCAGCATGCCAGAGCAGACGGACTGCTGTCCCAGGACGACGAGAGACCTTCTGATGCACTGCGCTGTCCCAGCTCAGAGACCAGTCTGCGACCAGTCTGCGATGCACTGCGCTGCCCCAGCTCAGAGACCAGTCTGCGACCAGTCTGCGATGCACTGCGCTGCCCCAGCTCAGAGACCAGTCTGCGACCAGTCTGCGATGCACTGCACTGCCCCAGCTCAGAGACCAGTCTGCGACCAGTCTGCGATGCACTGCGCTGCCCCAGCTCAGAGACCAGTCTGCGACCAGTCTGCGATGCACTGCGCTGCCCCAGCTCAGAGACCAGTCTGCGATGCACTGCGCTGTCCCAGCTCAGAGACCAGTCAGGGGCCCACGGAGTTCACCGTGTCAAGATCAAATGCCTTAATTTTCAGATCTGCATTCTCTTCTCCCCCCAACAAGTCTCGGGAAGCCTAGGAAGGCGTAGACTTGAGGGAGGAGGAAGAGCTTGGGACATCTTCCACGTCAGGGCCGAGGGTGGCTTTGTGAGGGTGCCGTGGGAAGGGAAGCGGAAAGAAGAGAGAGAAAGGCAGAAGCTTCGTGAACCAGGAGAAGGAGCGTGCCGCCTTCGTCATCTTGCCATGCCTTCTTGACTTCACGCCTTAACAAATGAAATATATAACACATTTTATACATAATAAATATGTAATAACAACTCAATATATAACAACCACTAATGTTTGAATTCTAACGTAGTTTAGTAGACAGCTGTGCTAGGCAGAGTGACAGCCCCTCGAAGCTGTCCCTGTCCTGCTCCCGGGGCTGTGAATCTGTACTCGTACACGGCCTCCTGGACTTGGCAGAAGTGGTTAAGAATCTGAAAGTGGGGAGTATCCTGGATTATCTGCTTGGGGTCAATGTATTCCCAAGGTCTTCCCACAGAATGTTTGATACACTGCATGACACTGTAAGAGAAAAAGGGAGAGTCAGCAGCAGAGGGAGGTGCTGCTGGGGGTGAAGATGAACCAGGGGCCGCAGGCCAAGGGTGCAGGTAGCCTCTGGAAGAGGCCGGACAAAGCAAGAGAACCCCCCAGAAGCCTCCAGAATGGAACGCAGCCCGGCTGATGTGCTGATGCTCACCCAGAGTCCACGTCAGACTTCAAACCTACAGAACTGGAAGATAATAAGTGTGGTTTTTTAAGTAGCCGCGTTTGTGGTGATTTGTTACAGCTGCCGTAGGAGACTCATACGGCAACATGCAATGATCAAGCATTTTGTGGGAAGACCTGAGTATAAATCCAGCGCAAGCCGGAGAGTTCGAGGTGAGGATTCCGTATGTATACTGAATCCAGTGAGGAGGATTTCTAGGGCAAAGAGGAGGTATTCTAGTCTGTGGGGGTACACGGGGAGACAAGAGTGGGTTTGGAATACTAGAAGTGATGTCATCCGCTAGCAAACTGCATGACCACATGGCAAGAGATGAAGTGGGAGAGTTGGGGAGAGCTGCTCCACCTCGGGGAGGGGCCAAGACATTAAACCCAAGGTCATGAAGTCATGAGGGGCACTGCAATGTTTTAATGAATGTGATGGTTGTGGTGGTGGTTGTGGTATGTGTGTGTTGAGGGGCTGGAATGACACAGATTTGTATTTAAAACAAATACTACAGCACTGGCTGGTTTAACTCAGTGGTTAGAGTGGCGGCCTGCAGACCAAAGAGTCTCAGGTTAAATTCAGGTCAAGGGCACGTACCTGGGTTGCGGTTTGGTCCCCAGGCCCTAGTCGGGGTCGATCAGGAGACAGCCAATCAATGTGTCTCTCTCACATCAATGTTGCTTTCTCTCCTCTCTCCCTCCCACTCTATCTGAAGATAGATGGAAAAATATCCTCAAATAAGGATTTAAAAAAATAAATAAATAAAATACATATTACATATAGTTCCTTTTTAGCAAATGATGCCCAAACAGAGCTCCACAACAATGATTTGAAATAGGAGCTTCAGTCTGAATGTCACAGGTAGAGGCCCTTCTGTGGGCACTTGCTTCACAGTTAGATCTCCTTTCAACCTGGGCAACAGGGTGCAGTACGGTGGGGGCGCCTACCTCCAAATCCCTCCTCTCCGGTGGCCCTCATAGCAGGGGGATTTATTCAGTGGTGATGCTGATGGTGGTTTGGGGATACTTTAGTCCCTACACAATTTCCATCCTACCAACCCAAGCCATTTCCCCAAAATGTGCAGTACTAATATTTTATTTTAAAATATAAGTAATTGGGTGGGGGGAGCAGGGTGGAGGGGCTCAATGGGGGAAAAGGGGGGACATCTGTAATACTTTCAACAATAAAGATAACATTTTAAATATACGTAAATAATCTTAGGTAAATTGTGATGAAAAGCATCTTCAAAATAGCAATCAGATGCTCCAGCTATAAGAGAAGTCCATAAACATTGATGCCTTCTGCCCAGTGTCCAACTTCTAGAAAACGTCACTGGAGTTTTACGTTTAAGGATGGTTTATGGATTCCCCTGAGCAGCACTGTGTAGGTTCTTAATATTTTATAACTCCACATTCATGTCAATCCTGAGTGGTTCCCGACTCCCCTCCATACAAGATTTATTAAAATTGCCTAAGTAATAGTACATTTACAGAACTATGAAATAGTACTTTATATTGATTAGAATGACGGCTTCCAGGTCAAGTCCCCCCCCCCCCCCCCGGAGCAGTGCACAGAAATCCCACCCTCACCTCTGAGCTTGTCAGTTTCTTCTGGGATATGGTGGGTCTTAAACACAAAATGTTTCGCTTCACTATTATTGCTTTTAGTAACTTTGTCAAAAAATACTTGACATATAGAAAATCACGTCGGTGTGTGGTGCTGGATTACTTACTGAACTCACTGTCTTTACCTGAACTGATGGGGTACATACCCCTCTCTAAGGAGCGTCAAGGCCAGGAGAGAGATGACAGGGTCTCAGAAAGCAGGGCTGAGCCAGATCCCAGCTCAGGAGGAGGAAATGGGGTGTTTATGGGACCAACTGGCAAATGCAAACATGAGCAAACCAAAGCAATGTAACAAAGGACCCTCCACAGCTAGATTTCTTCAATGTTTAATGTCATTATAAACATCCATGACTAACTTTGGAACATGGTTTGTCTATAAATATACATTTATCTATTTAGTAGAACCACAAGGATAACCAAAACTTACCTAAAAACATCAGCTTGCCCTTCTCCAGTGGGGTCCCAATCCTCAAGTTCATCACAGATGCACCCCCCCCCACACACACACACACCCCATTTCTTTTCCTCTTACTGCACCGGAGGACTCAGAAATCAAAGGATTCTGAAAAGCCCTTGGATACTGGGAGATATAGGCTGCAGTTTTCCAATTCTGTTCAATGTGAGAGAGGTGGATCAAATCATTAGTGGATTTTTTTCACCCCAGCCCTGAAAGTTTATGAACTTTCAAAGTGACACAGGAGCCAACCCAAAAGGGTGCACAGTGGTCAAAGCTAGAACAATTTCAGTAACAAAATAAATAATGTGATGTTGAATTATAGCTCAAAATATAAAATAAATCTGTATGAGTTCATACTGATATAAATAAATGATTGAATAGATGAATAAGTGAGAGAGAAGGAGCAAAAAATTTTTTTTCCTCACCTGAGGACATTTTTCCATTTTTTGTCCAGATAGAGTGGGAGGGAGAGAGAGAGAGAGAAACATTGATGTGAAAGGGACACATCGAGTGGCTGCCTCCCGCACAACCCAACCAAGGCCAGGGACAAACGACAACCGAGGTACATGCCCTTAGCGGGAACCGAACCCAGGTCTCTCTGGACCACAGGCTGATGCTCTAACCGCTGAACCAAACCAGCCAGGGCAAATCTTTTTTGTACAATAATTGCAAATAATATATGTAGATTCTCACACACACCCCCCCCCCCATGCATCCAGGAGGTGGAGTTTTATTTACCCCAACCCCTCTCTTGGGTGTGGGCTGAACTTAGTGACTTTCATCCAAACAAGAGCAGATATAAAGAGAAAAACAGTAACTCTGCCTTGGAGAAACCTGGCAGGCACTGAGGTTACCAGCCCCAGTACCAGGTCAGGTTGTTATCATGTGCCTGATAGCTGCTATGATGACAAAGGCACTATACCTTTGTGGTCTTCCTTCACTAAACCCATAACCATAGTCCTGTTATAAGGAAAGCATCTGACAAAACCAAACAGAGAAATCCGCAAAATAGCTTAGCAGAATTCTTCAAAACTGTGAAAGTCAAACAAACAAAATCAAGAGAGGGCTAAGAAACTGTCACGGACCAGAGGAGACGCAACACAAACACAGTGTGGAATCCTGGATGGGACCAACAGAAAGATATTAGGGGAAAACTAGTGAAATATACATAAAATCAAGTTTAGTTAATAGTTGTGGACAATGTTAATGTCTTAGTTTAGACAAACGTACCACGGTCATGAAAGACATGAATGTCAGGGGACACCAGCTGAAGGGTTCAGGGAACACTACACTGCCTCTGCAACTTTTTCGTGAGTCTAAAATTACTCCAAAATAAAAAAGGTTAATTCTAAACAATAAAAACAAAAGTTTATGAACAGAATGCAAACAGAACCTTTTTTTTTTAAAGCAGCAGCAACTCCCCCTCTTATATCTGTACTGAGAGGTGAGCAGCGCTCCGGACTCGAGTTTGGGGGCGCAGGCAGGGCACCCCGGGGTGCGTGGAGCAGGGAGTACGCGTCTGGGCGCGGCAGGAGCCCAAGCTCCTCCCTGGAGCCACCCGGTCGCCGGACTCCGGCCTGGGCGTGCCCTGCGGGCGGGGTCCCATCTGTCCCCGCCGGAGCTGCCAGCGTCCCGGGCCCACCAGCTGGAGAGCCCAGGGGAGGACAGCGCCACCCGTGCGGCCGAGCGCCCTCCGCGGCGCGCGCCAGGTCCCCCCCAGGTGAGTGGGCGTCCAGGTGTCCCCCAGCGCGGCTCAGTTCCCCAAGGACATTTCCCTGTGAACAGGTTCTTGTGAGGAGCGCTATGCTCAGGGCGCAGCTCTCCTCTGTGCCCGGATTCCCTGGCTGAGAAGTTTCTGCTCCTCTGGGAACAGAACGCCCCCCCCCCCCGCGCGCACTCCCCCCTCCCGGGGAGAAGGATAAGTCCCCCTTAGGCCAGTGCACACCTTATTATTTAGGTTGCTGTTATGAGGACCCCCGATTTCTGCTTGCTAAGCTCTGAGCCAGGGAGAAAGCCCTCTGGAAAACTTGCTGTGTCACCTAGGGATCCCCTAGTCGGGCGCTGACGGGTCACTGCCCCGCAATTTTGAAGAGCACAGACGAATGAATGAACGAAGGGGGTGGTCTTACCCTTCATTCATTCCTGCTGGCGTCTGTGCTCCAGGTGAGGGCTGCAGGTGTGCCGTCCTGGCCCGGGGTGTTAGAGCTGATGTCCTGGAGCCCCACAGTTGTGCAGAGGCCAGAGGTGTCTTACTGAACGGGCCGTACAGGACCGCGCAAGGGTGGGTTTTAAGTGAGATGATGGCATGGATGTGGTTTTCGACCTTATTTGTAAGGGGGGGGGGGGAGTACACACACACGCAGATTGGAAGAAGCAATTAGCCCTGAAGCTTTGTCTGTTCATCATTACCCTACAGTTGTTTTATTTTAGGAAGCCTAACCTCCTCTACTTTCTTGGTATACAGATGAAGCATGGAAATACAGAGGGGAATTGCTGTATTCTGCATTTGCAATAGGGAAAAGATATTCTGTCCTTTTGATTTTACCTAGTGCTATTAAATATTCAGCTCTGCAGAAGTCTGGTTTTACAGAAATTTGATCTGAGTTGGAGTTTCAGGTACCCTGACAGACACAATCGGTGCTGTTGTTTCCTGTTGCTGGGCTGTCCCCTCCTCCCCCCAGACTCACAGTTAGAGAGTGAAGGTCGCTGACATAGAGGAATTTGTGCCTAAGGCAGGGAATGCCCTCCCTGTGGTGCCTCAATTTACAGAAAGAATGAGAACAGTTTACACTTCCAGTGACCCAGGCAAACTTCGTGAGAAGGAGTAAATCTTTGTGATTTGCTAAATGACTTAAACCTGCTCTAACTCCTAAGAGGCTTTTGGAATAAATAGACACTGTTTCAGTTGTATTATTTATTCACCTTGATGAGTCCATGAATTAATGCAAGCATGTTATTGGTCACAGGGTGCTGGACAGTCAGTGGGCTTGAGTCCTAATTCGAATTCTGGTCAAAGATGAGAAAAGTAAGCTAGGTTTGCCCAAAACTGGAAAATGTGGTGTATGTTTATTTGTCTGGGACAAGGACTGAAAAAGAAAAAAACAATTTGAAGATTTTGGAGGAAATTTAAATGTCTTTGGACGTAGTTGTTTCAAATCTTTCGAACTGAGATATTTACATCAAAATCATGTGGCTGTGTATTGGAAGAAGTTAATGATGGTAAAATGTTACTGTCAATTTAATTGCACATTTAAGTGCATTTACATTTTACTAAGCATGAAATTCTACCTGCATGTGGAAAACAAAGCCTGTGTGAGTTTCCATTCAGTTTTAGAAAATATTTAATGCATCTGGATTCCGGCCTATCAATCCATTCAGTTAAACCAATATTTACTGAGCGTCCCTTGCATAGCGCAGAAGGGGGGGGGGGGGGCAGCCCTGTGTAAATAACACACATTCCTGTCCTAGTGGAATTTACACAATATTGGAGTCCTCCAGGACACCTGAGACCACAGATTAGGAACCACATAATGATAATCAGGTTTTTAATATATATATATATATATAATTTCTTCTTTATTGATTTGAGAAAGAGAAAGGGAGAGGGAGATAGAAATACCGATGAGAGAGAACATCCATTGGCCGCCTCCTGCATGCCCCTCGCTGGGGATCGGGCCCACAGCCTGCGCATGTGTCCTGACCGGGAATCCAACCTGGGACCTCTTGGTGCGTGGGTCGTGGTTCAGTCACTGAGCCACACTGGCTGGGCGAGTGATCATCAGTTTTGACAGTGACTTAAACTAGCGTAGTTTCAAACCACGTATTGCCTTACACTTATTTAAATAGTCCAATCTAAAATTTGTAAAGACACTTAGGTTATTCGGCCCGTGGTTTTCCTTTTCTTGTTGAAAGCGGCCACGTCCACGGACGGCGCACAGTCAGGAGCGGTGATCCGCTCCTCCAGCCGTCTGTCCAACTTCACTGTCTCCACGACCCTGTATCTGCCGTTTTCCAATTCCACTGAAGCCAGTGGAGAAGACCCCAGACCAAGCCCTCGGCTTGACCGCCCCTGACACGCTCCCCCATTATTGCCACCTCCGCCCGGTCCTCCCAGAGTTTCACCTCTAAGATGGAAGATGTGGCGACAAGTGCGGGTTTTTTTTCACTTTTTTGACTCCTGCTGTGCAAGGCGTTCTTCTCCTTGCCTCTTCGGTCCTTCGCCCTCCTCCTCATCAGAGGCGGAGATCAGTGTCCTCCTCCTCCTCACTATCTTAGCCGGCTCTCTGAGGTGTCCTCCACGTCGGCAGGGCCATCCTCGCGCAGGGCTTTCTTCACTCCTGCGGCTGGCCTTCCCCTTTGCGGAAGACTTGATGGCAGGACACCAAGCAGGGCGCGATGCCAGTAGGCAGGTGGTGCGCCAGAGCCCGCTTCACGCTCCGCCACACCTGCGTGCGCGGCACGTACCCCTCCAGGTGACTCTTGGCCAGGTGGTCCTTGACACCTGGAGGTCTCCAAACCCATGGCGGCGGTGATCTGGGGACAGCAGCAGAGGAAAGAGGAGCCAGGCAACGGGTCCGAGCACAAAGAGGGCAAAACGTGGTTTTCTCTTTTGCTTTGGTTGGGGAAGAACTTAGGGATCATGTATTCTGGGTTTAATACTATGAAATATTGAGAGAGTAAACCTAAACGAGCTAAATATTGATTTCATGCAAATTAAATAAAAACGAAACTTTTAGGAGTGGATGTCAATAATGTAAGAGGAAATAAATGAATGAAAAACTTCAAATTGAGAAAATTCTGTTGATCAGTCAGCGTGCCCGTCGGGAAAATGACTGCAATTATATTTCACCGCAGAGGGAGAGTGGCTGTTTTCATTCTTGCCCCGCCCCTTTTTGCTATTTTTTGAAAACAACTTTATTAGAGGTGTAATTCACATACTAAAAATATCTTCAAGTGTATAATTCAATGATTTTTAGCAAATTTACAGAATTGTACAACCATCACCACAACTCAGTTTTAGAACATTTTTATTATCTCAAAAAAATCTCGCATGGACTCTGCAGTCACTCACCCTCGGCCGGGCAGCCACTAATCTACTTTCTGTCTCTTTAGATTTGATTTTCCTGGACATTTGATATAAATGGAATCATACAATATGTAATGATCAGCGTCTGGCTTCTTTCAACTAAAATGATGTTTTTGAGGTTCACTCAGGTTGTAGCATGTTTCAGTGGTTGGTTTATTTTTATTGCTAATATTCATTCCACTGTTGGGCTGCAGCACGCTTGGTTCACCAGCTGGTGGACGTTTCTGCGATTGCGTTTAGGTGGTACGACAGACACATTGGTCTAAGCCTCCGTGGTAGCATAATTTGAAAATAAATGATGGGAGTGAACCTCTTATTTATGTTTATAAAAAATATATCCCTGGTATGGATTACTGATCTTTCCTGAATGGGACATGACTGTCATCTTTCTGTGATACTCCCATGAACATTGTGAACAGTAAACCTCATGCTGATAGAAAGAAGCACCATTTAGTCTTTTAGGTTAGACTTGAAAGATGTTTGTTTTGCTCTGGCGGGTTTGGTTCAGCGGTTAGAACGTTGGCCTGCGGTCTGGAGAGACCCGGGTTCGGTTCCCGCTAAGGGCGCGTACCTCGGTTGCAGTTTGTCCCCGGCCCTGGTCTGTTGTGCGGGTGGCAGCCACTCGATGTGTCCCTTTCGCATCGATGTTTCTCTCTCTCTCTGTTCCTCTCTCTCCCTCCCACTCTACCTGAACAAAAAATGGAAAAATGTCCTCGGGTGAGGATAAAAAAAAAAAAAAAAAAAAAGATGTTTGTTTCATTCTCGACGTTAATATTTGAAAAGAAGATAGAAATGTTACATTTTCATCCCAAATGCACGCATGTAGAGTAAGGGCATTTTGATGATTCTTAGACCTAACAATGATAACGGAATTACTCTTCAAAATATGAGCACTTCTTAGTAACATTTTAGTGGCACACTTAACGTAAAGCATGAATCATCTGTGCTCTTTTGCCCCAAATTAGGAGGGAGCGTATCTGGATTTATATGCCTCTAGTTTTATTATTCTATTGTTTCTATGACTGTGCTGAAGAATGAAACTGATATACCTGTTTGTTTATTTACAAAATCGAGCACTAGTTTGAGCTCTTAGATCAGAGAAAATCCAAAACGGAAGTAATGCCACTCCTTTATTCTCTTTGATCTGTTTGGGAGCTGGACCAAAATTATAAATGATCCAGGTACCTGTGAGGCAGTGTTGTTTTTCTGTGTGTAGTCTATGTAACAGAGCAAATAAGACCCTTCTAACACTGCAAAAGTGTTGACTTTGCTGTGCCTCTCCTAGCAACCAGGAACCTTGGACAGCAGTCAATCAAGCTGTCTTATACACCCCCTTCGCCCTGCTCTGTGCCAACTACTAAGTGGCTAATTCATTTTTGGGAGGTTACACTTGACAGCTGATGCTTAAAGATCTTCTTAAGGAGATTGCTCTAGTTGAGTGGAAACCCTTCTATAAAAAGTTGGCAGATTCTTTGACGCTAAAGAGAAGACAGTATGTCTCTAAATCCTGTAAGTGTGGCTGAAGTTGCAAGTTGCTATTGGCAAGGGGGTTGGGGGGGTTCATTAACATAACTTGAAGGTCTGTCTATTTTATTGACACTTAGAATGCAAAGAATTCTATCTTTAAACTTCTAAAGTTTGAGAACAAGAGAGTCTAGGTTAAATAGTACAGTTTTCCAAAACTGACTGTGCTTATTTGGAGCTCAGGTTTTCTGTTTGAAATATCAAAGCAACTTGCTGAAACTCCTGGGTGGGAACACTATTCTTTTAATTGTCAGTGTTTAGATGAATTGATCGGTTTTTATTGGCAATATCTTTTTTTTTAAATTTGGTAAGGGTTTAAACATTTCTAGGAAGCATGCATTTTTGTAGTCGTCCACTGACAATTTCATTTCAAATGTCTCCTGTCACATACCAATTCCAAGAATCTGTCTGCATCATTTTCCCTTTCACAGTCTTAGAACCTGGTTGACGTGCTCCCTGGAAGAAGGTTTCACCAGTATTAAGCACCTTCTCATTATTTTGATGAGCTCACTCATCATAAAATTTAGTGACATGATGCAGTATAAGGAACTTGGTTTTACCCAGAACCAGAAGCGACTTCTCACCCTTGTGTGTTTCTGGCATGGCCTGGATTTGGGTGGGATGCTGCCCTTGGGTCCGTCTGACATCTTGAAGGGAGAAGTTAGGTGGAGGGTCCCGGCAGCTTCAGGTGGTGGCCACCCCGAGCAGACTCTGCAGCCATTGACCCGATCGATAGTCTACATAAAAACAGGCACCTGTGAAGATTGATCACATGCTATGTGAATCTAGAAAATGGTCAGGAAAGCAATGGATAGATGGGACAAGGAGTTCTAGGTTCATGAATTAGATTTAAATCTGGTTGCAAATATTCTTATATATGTCTTATATACTTCCTCCTACTTTTCCATCTTAGTAAATTATAATTATAATTAACTTCCTTAAGATGTTTAAATTCCCCTTGTTTCTATCCTCATATTGAATGTCAGGCTTTACTGACTATTATAGCAGCAGTAATTCTACCGTCAGCAGCCCAGATACTTGTGTTTTAATGATCCTGACTCCATCACTGTATTTTTGCCATACTTACTTTGTTGTTGTTGGTGGTGGTGGTGTGGGGTTAGTTCAGCAAATTGTGGCTTCCAGTTAGTCCAGTGAAGGTCTTTGGATTCTGAAATCTCAATTTTATTTTGCTTTTTTTTTTATCCTCACCCGAGGACATTTTTCCATTTTTTGTTCAGATAGAGTGGGAGAGAAAGAGAGAGAGAGAAACATCGACGTGAAAGGGACACATCGAGTGGTCGCCACCCTCACAACCCAGCCTTGGCCGGGGACAAACTGCAACCGAGGTACGTGCCCTTAGCGGGAACCGAACCCGGGTCTCCCTAGACCGCAGGGCGACGCTCCAACTTCTGAGCCAAACTGGCCAGGGCTATTTTGCTTTTTCTAAGGTACTATTAGATTATAATTTGAAAACAAAAAGTATATAAATTCACCCTTATTAGTATAAAGTTTTTTAGGTTTTGAAAAATGGTTATAGTCATGGACCACCATCACTATCAAGATAGAGAACAGTCATATCACCCACCCCCCAAATCCCCTGTCTCTCCTTTGTGGTCAGCTCCTTCCCCCACTCCCAGTACCCAGGTAACCACTGATCTGTTTTCTGTCCCCACAGAATTTTCTAGAACGTTATATAAATGGAACTATAGAGTAGGTAGCCTTTCAGATTTGGCTGTCTTCAGTCAGCACAATGCATTTGAGATTCATCCGCATCGCTGTGTATCAGTAGTTCATTCTTTTGTATTGATGAGGAGGGTTCATCTGTTGATGAATATTTAAATTTTTTCTAGTGTTTGGCAATCCTGAACATTTGTGTTTTATGGAATATAAACGTTCATTTTACTCAGGAAATACCTAGGGGTGGGGTTGCTGGGCTGTACGGTGTGTGCTTAATTCACAGGAAACTGCCCAAGTGTTGGCCAGTGCTCCACTTCCCACACGTGTAATGGTCTGTTTCCCCCCATCACTGGATACGTTTTAAAACCAAGTGAATTTTGTTGAAGCTAAAATATTCCAGGATGAGTTTGGGAAGTCATAGCTACTTTACACATTCCTGAGCTTTTTACTCAAAATATTTTATAAAAGCCACGAAAGGAATTTTCCAAAAGGACCCCTTCCTTGTATAGGTGACCAGTGACTGAGAAACATGGCACTAACATCTGCATCTTCTCATGTTGTTTTCACTGACAAGTCACAAGTGGCCTTTGAGTGGATCGTTAACGGAGAAGGGCAGAGCAGGAGGGATAGTTGACCGATGGGGAAAGGAATTGAGTGGGGACAACTGAGCTTATCATTGGCACTTTCAAATGATGTCCTATAAGCAAGTGTCCACTCTAAGTGGTGAATTTAAGTATTTAATATTCCTGAAATGTGTGTTATGGGTCAGATACTCCAGGGGGCACTTTTTATGTGCTATCCCATTTCATCCTCGTACAGCTCTATGGGGAATAGCACTGTCCTCTGAGTTGTCAGGTGAGGCAGCTGGGCCCAGGGAGGGCAAAACTTTCCTGAGGCTGCCAGCTAGTGGGGAAGGAGAGCCAAGTCTTGTGGGCAGCTCCAACCGAGTCCAAAGCCCCCGTACTTTCTAAAATTGTCATTATTGTTGAGAGTATTATAGAGATCCCCCTTCTTTTTCCCCTATTGACCCCCTCCACCCTGCTTCTGCCCCCCCCCCCCACCAGGCCTTCACTGCACTATTGTCTGTGTCCATTGGTTATGCATGTATGCATATAAGTCCTTTGGATAATCTCTTCCCACCCCCCTCCCTTCCTTCTGTTCCCTGCTTCCAAAGTCCCTGGGTTTAAGTCCCTGGGTAATCCATACTCCTGTTCCTGGAGTAAATCTATTGGGACAGCAATGTCTTCTCATGTTTCTGAAGGACACACTTAGGAGCTTACATCAGGAGGGACTTGGCTGTTACTTAGTGACTGACTTTGGAAAACTCTGACTACTAAAGTAGCTTGGGCTCAAGAAATTAAGCCTGGAAATCCATTCAGAATGCAGCAGGAGGCAAAGTGGTAAGTTGGACAGCGCCAGCGGACTCACAGGTTGGGCTCCATGACCATTATGAACGAGCTGTCTTGGCTTAGCTGTGTTGAGCCTCATTTCCTCATCTGTGGATGGGACTAATGACACCAGCCTCCCAGGGTGTTCGCGAGGATGGTTAAAGGCAGCGTGCTCCAGCCTGCATGTGCTGAGCACTGGTCCCTCCTCCCACCTCTCCACGTGGGAGGGCACCCACGTGCTTTGTCCCCCTTTGCATTTTAGTTGCTATATGGGCACAGGAAAAACATTCTGCTGTTTTTTAAATTTTCAAATAGCTAGATCATTTTATTCCAAAGATACCTGAATTGGGGACCAATCTATCTGGGTTCAGGCGATGAGGTCAATTTATGAATTGACAAACTTATGTCACTTGTCTGTGACTTGGTTGCATTATACACACACATATAGACATAGAGATAGAGATATATAGATAATAACTATAGACAGTGTATTGTAATGATTAATTTTGAGAGTACATGAAAAAATGACTTCTTGGTAAATGACGCAGTGTTTTGTCAATAGTCTATATTTGTACATTGTGTTTGTACCAATACTTCAACCCTTCCTTTCCCCAAAACTAAATTGATTTTATTTCATATCTAAGAGCTTTGTATAGCACTGGCTGTGTTATAAATATATGTATTTATACAAGTAAGTAACATTTGCAAATGAATAAAGTCAATTCTATTTTTAAAACTTTAGATTACTACTTGAAAACTATTACTACTTGAGCTCAGTGTTAACATGCATGTCTTTGATATACTGTGCATTACTTTGCAGGTAAATTGTACTGTCACCTGAGATTTAGCTAGCTGACACTGGATGTCACCGTTGTGCTGTGTAACGTGGATGCTGAACAGGTAGGCTCTTTAATATTCAGGAGATATGTTAGCTTTTTTCCTCTTATATACCCTACTTACCCTTGCAGCACTTTTATGAGAACTTACTCTTTCAGTTTGTAGCATCTAAGCTTTATCTAATCGTGACCGAGAATGATGAAACAATATTCAACATTGTTAGCTCAGATCTGAGAAAATAAAAACTCAGAAACAGTGTCCAAATCGATCAGGGCTCTTGGTTGCAAACCTGAGTGACTGACTCTGGCTAACTTAAGCCGAAAGTGAATTTACTGGAAGGATGGAGTGGCATCCAGAGTTGATGGGACAACTGGGTTTGGAAACGGGAGAGTCCAGTGTGCTGGTCCCTCAGCAAAGACCAGACTTTGCAAGAACAGGACGAAGTCCGGCGGCATTGCTCCTGGTCACTCGATACCTCCACTGCGTTCCCGCCCGGACACAGCACCAGCCTGCGCCAGCCTCCCCTTCCCAGAACGATGACAGGGTTTTCGCTGCCTCCAGCTTCCACAAGCCCAGCGGCCAGTCCCTTGCTGGCATGTCCAGGTGAGAGCACTCAGCTGGCTGAGTCTAGGTGTTGTACCTGTGCTGCCGCTCCAGGGAGGGAGGAAGAACAGGCGAGACTCGTGCAGATGGTGGATCCGAATATCCAGGAAGGAGAGTCAAGCGCTGAACGGCCCGAGCATGCCAAGCGTCCACCACGGTGCTTCCCGGTCAGCACCACGGAAAGGAGTCGAGAAGACTGCTGTGCAGTCACCTGGGCCTTGTGGCCCCTTCTCTGGGCTCACCTGGAGTCACTGCATAAGCCTGGCCTTGGCTGTGCCCCCCCCCCCAGGAGCCGTGCCAGCCTGTTTGAAGTGGCTGTGGGGACAGCTCCTTTGGCAAATTGGAAGTCTTCAGTTTCAGGCTGTTAAAACAAAAAATAAAAAAATCCCTGCTACCCTCAAGGAAAACATGGTAGGCGGCACTGTGTTCCTTGTTCTGGGAACTCTGCTTGAAGCAGATTCCAGCCTGTGTCCCTCTGCCTGGAGTCCTCCTCACCCGGGGACACTCGCTTCACCTTCTAGTCAAGTCTTTGCTTTTCACGCCACCTCTTCAGACTGGCCGTCCGGCACCACACAGCACCTCCTGCGTTTCGTTCTTCTGCTCTGCTTTTCTTCACGACGCTGTTATGGCCTCGCATTGTGTCCATATACCCTGGTTCTGTTTAATGTCCGTCTCCCACTCTGTACTGAAAGGTCCCAGCAAGGCGGGGTCTCTGGCTCATCTCTGTGACCACAGCTCTTAATACAGCTGTATCCAGTAAATGTTTAATACATGAATGCTTGAACTGAGGGATAAGGAAAGAAATGCCTTTGTTAGACTCTCTAGGATATAAAGAGTGCCCCTGTTGGTGTCCCAGGGCTGCTACGACAACGCTACAAGTAGTCATTTCTTGGCCTCACAGCTCTGGAGGCTGGAAGTCCAAGATAGGCAGGGGCAGGGCTGGCTCCTTCCACGGCCTTTGCGGGAGAGTCTGTTCCTGCTTCTCACAGTCCAGCTTCTGATGTTCTCTCGCATCCTGGGTGTTCTTTGGCTTGTAGAAGCATCACCTAGATTGCCACCTGCCACTTCCCAAGGTGTCCCCCCAAGTGCAAGTCTGTGGTCTGTGTCCACACTTCCCCTTTAAAATTTTTTTTCTTTATTGATTAGAGAGAGAGAGAGGGAGAGAGAGAGAAACATCAATGAGAGAGAACATTGATTGCCCACCTCCTGCATGCCCCCCACTGGGGATTTGGCCCACTGGGGATTTGGCCCACAGTCTGGGCATGTGCCCTGACCGGGAATCGAACTGGTGACCTCTTGGTGCCTGGGTCGACGCTCAACCACTGAGCCACACCGGCCGGGCGGCACTGCCCAATTTTATCAAGACACCAGTCATATTGGATTAGGGGTCCACCCTACCCCATTATGACTTCATCTTAACTAATTACATCTATAATGATCCTATTTTCAAATAAGGTCACATCCTGAGGCACCGAAGGTTAGGATTTCAGCGTGAATTGATGCAATTCAGCCTATAGGAGGGCCTTCCATGTGTTTACTGTGTAATGGCAAACCATTCTTCTTTCATTAAACAGAGAAGTCGGTTTCATTACATTATCCTGGGTGGCCTGTGGTGTGTTGCTTTATCACATCACAATAATGTGTATGCACTGCTTTGTAAGTTGTAAACTAGTTATTAGTTTATAATATTATAATTATATTATAATCAGTTGATGGATTATAGATGTTTTTTCAAGAAACACCCAATACCATGAATTTGCTAGTCTTTAAATTCCCCCAAACAGATTTTTCTTTTTAGCCCAGCTCAATCTGCAGACTGTTTCAAATATTACCTGGTTCTTCTCTACCACTAATGGTTTCACATTTTATTTACTCATTGGACAAACATACGAATCGCTTATGTGCTGGGCACTGTTATAAGTGCGTGACCAATGTCAACTCATACAATCCCATGCAGCTTATTATCTACATTATTAATTATTAATGTTATTAGTATTATCTGAAGTTGCTCATCAGGAAACAGGCACAGAGAGGTGAAGGAACTTGCGGAAGGTCACGTTTGCTGAGTGGCAGGGTCAGGCCACGAAACTAGATCGTCTAGCTCCAGACCTTTTCTTTGTAGAAAGCTCCTACGGAAAGTCTCAGGGAAAAATTCAGCGTGAGACCGAACAAAGCAGAGCTGCTTTGGTTCAAGTGGAGCCGGCTGCCGGGTCTGCTCAGCACCCCCCCTTCCCAGACGGGCTGGGAGCCCCGTCTGCAAAGCCCTGGTCTAGGAAATAATGCCTCTTGGAGCCATGCCACTTGTAAGCTGTCTTCAATCCACTCTAGCAGAAAACAAACAAAATTCGCTTCTCACTTTAATGAACTAATTGTGTTTTATTTTGAAAATTTTATCTGCCTAATCTACTTCTGGCAGAAATAAAATGCTGAGATGGATTTTCCCCAGGATGGTAATGCCATATGGCAATTCGGACTTTGTGGGCTTAAGCTTCCCCTGGGTTTCCTCATACAAATCAAGGACAATGGTTGCAAACGTTTTCTGAATCAAGGAGAGAAGTGGAATTTGGTTGTATATGAATAGAGATGAATGGAAACCTTGCAACCGGCTAGGCATGAACTAGCCCCTCTCTTGTGGGCTGCTTATCTTCTGTAGTCACCAATAATCTAAAATAATAGGAACAGCACTATCAACAGTTACTGTCCATTGAGTGCCTTCTATAAACAGGGATTAAAAAAACCCACCATTTTTACAACTCTAGGTGTTTTCACCCCTATTTTACAGATATATAAGTTGAGGCTAGGATTTTATAGAACTTGTTCAAGATGGCCCAACAGTGAGTGGAAATAGCAGTGATTAAGGAGCTGCATTCCTTGATACTAAGAATAAAAGAAAGTATAATTTTGGATATATTACGTAAGGTCCTTTGTGATTTTCAAATTATGAAAGACTGAGAGAAATCAGTGGAATCCATTCTTAAGAGTGATTATTTTCTATGATGAGCCTCTTATGATTTATTACTTTATGCAATGTATAACATAGTAAAAAGAAAAGAAGGTAAATTTGTCCGGCCTGTGTGGCTCAGGGGTTGAGCATCGACCCGTGCACTAAGAGGTCGCTGGTTCGATTCCTGGTCAGGGCACATGCCCAGGTTGTGGGCCCCATTCCCAGTGAAGGGCGTGCAGGAGGCGGCCAGTCCATGTTCTCTCTCATTGATGTTTCTAGCTCTCTCTCCTCCCTTCCTCTCACTCTAAAATCAATTGAAAATAATTGAAAAAAAAAAAAAAAAAGAAGGTACATTCATTAAATGGGCCTATAGATCAAGGGAGTATGAACCAGAGAACGAAAAGGAACTCAGACCCAACTGAAATTCTGATCGCCCCTGTGTTCCCACTGGTCGCACCCCTGCCACACCCTAACCTATGTTCACTGTGTGTCCGCCACCCAGAGTCAAGTCTCCTTCTGTCCACTCACCTTTACACCCCTGCCTCCCCACGCTCCTTTCCCTCTGGTAGTCACTGCCCTGTGGTGTGTCTATGAGCATGTTTGTTTGTTTGTTTGTTGCTTGGTCCCTTCAATTTTTCCACCCAGCCCCCCAAACACCCTCCCCTCTAACAGCTGTCAGTCTGTTCTCTGTATCTACGAGTCTGTTTATATTTTGTTAGCTTATTTTGTACTTTGAGCATTTAAATGTTGTTTTGGACCAAGAACTTAATCCCGAAAGAGACTTAGGAGGACCCAGTCACAGGAGTACTTCCACCCACCTTCTGTAACAGCAGGCTCGCGCTGCCAAATCAACTTCAGCCCCAACGAATAGAAGCCATCGTGGCTAAGAAGATTTAGAATAAAATGGAAAATTCTTGGCATACTCTGTCAATTTCATCGAAGATTAAAGGATAAATGCACAACTGCGTTATCCCCAGAAGCTATCCAGTTGTAAAGCGATGCCAGTCAATATGAAAATTCTGCGTTTTAACTGCACAGGCTGTTGCTAAATTGTAAATATGTGTTTGTTGTTTTTTCTCACTAGGGAAGCCAGCCTTAATGTGATGGAAATACCCTTGATCTTGGCGTCTAAAAGATAAAGATTTGAGTTTCAGCTCTTAGTTTTACTGTGATCTTGGGTAAGTTAACATCACCTACGGGAGTCCTGGCTTTCTTATCGGTGAAATAAGATGAATAATCCTATCTCACAGCACTTTGTATTTTTATTTTTTAGTTCTTTACTATTTATTATGGAAATTTCCCACAGAAACAAAACAGGTAGAGGAGTATAATGAACCCCATCTGCTTGGCTTTAACGATACTTTGCATTTTGCCCAAACGTCTTTCACCTTTACCCCGCCCCCTTTTCCCTCTCTATTCGAGTATTTGAAAGCAATTCCAAATATAATATTATTTCACTGCAAATACATCAGAATGTACAACTAACACCATTTTTATTTAAAGAATGTCATAAACTCATGATCACACCTAGCAAAATTACAGTGATTCTTCAAACATCATTTATTTTCCAGCCAGGGTTAAAATTTCCCTATTTGTCTCAAAAATGTCTTTATATAGCTGGTTCATTTGAATCAGGAGCCCAAGAAGATTCATATATTACATTTGGCCGTGTGTCTCAAGACTTTTAATTTACAGCAGCAATTTCTCTTCGCCTCGTCCTTCTTCATAGAATTAATTTGTGGAAGGAACTAGTTGTTTGTCCCGTGCTGTTTCTCATATAATCTGGGTTTGGCTGATTGCAACCTTTACCCTTGTACAGTCATTAAACATGTTCCTCTTGTTCGGATATTGGCTGCTGTTAGATATAGAAGCTTGATTAGATTCAGGCTCACTTAAAATATATACGTATCGCACAGGTCATGCTTTGTCTTTGTGTTAGGATTGACTAGTGGGATCCCCAGGTTAATGCATTCTTCATCAACCTCTCACCTAATGTTTTTAGTACCAGCTGATAACTGGCTTAGATCCGTTCGTGCACAGGGGTTGCATAATGTAGGTTTTCTAGTTCTAGCAATCCCTTATGTATGTGGGCAGGGATTCTTTAAATATCAAATTCCCCCATCAATCATTTGGTTACCATAAAATACAGTTCATACAGTAAAGGTAAGATACATGCTTGTTGGTGCCCTCTTGCCCTTTTTTAGGCTAATTTTTAATTTAGTGGTGGCTTATCTCCATTGCGTTGGCTGATGAGGATAAATGGTGGTGGTGGTGGTGGTTTTCTCCTGTCATTGTAATTGAAGGAATTAAAAGTTGTTTTGCTATATTTCAGTTCCTCATAGTCATTCCTCTTTAGGCTGGTTTTGTGTTTTGTTTTATTTTTTTCTTTCTGGCACGACAAGAAATCTCAGGCTCACGTTCCATATTTCTCGCCCCAGACCTGAATCACTCAAGAAGCCCTGGTTTCTTTTCAGTAGAATATGGTATACTGAGCCCACAGTCTGAACACCGGGAGTGTTGCTGTTTTCAGTGGTTAGATCTAAAATATGCACTTTTAAAGGGAAAAAAATCATTATTTTATATTCATAATTTTAATTCTGATTATAAGGTTTATAGGTAAGATTTTTGGTTCTTATTTATTTTTTCCTCTTATGCTTAAAATCTTGGTTCTTAATGACATCAAGATAGTGACTTCTTGGCTTTATTATGCAGCCGTGTGGGTGAGTGCCGGCACGTGTGCACACACGTGTGCTAATAGTTTTGAAGTAGCAATACCAATGTTTTCTCTATGATACTATAAGTAAGTATAGCTTAAGGTTTTTTTGCTATTCTTTTTATTCTTTAGACATAGCACACCTGGGATAGTCCCTGGTGTGTGTTTTAAAGTCACGTCAAATAAAACGTGTATATGCACCAACTTGATATACAGGCATTTGTTTCTTATTTTGAAAGATTTTCATTTTCATTGAATTTAATTTTATAATTAGGTAAAATAACTGCATTGTTCAATGTCAAAACTATAAATCACAGGTTGTCCCTTCCACCCGTCCCTCCCTTCTTATAGAAATGATGACATTACATATCCTTTTCTGCATCATGCTTTTTCATGGGCCAGTACACCCCAGAGAGAAGCGTCCATAGCAGTAGGCAGTTCATTCAATCAGTTCCCTTTCTGAGGTTTTCCCTATCTTTTAGTACAAATAATTTTCAGTGAATGACCTTTATAGGCTATTGAGAGTTAAATAAAATGCAGTATATTAAAGGTCTGTGTTAACTATAAAGCATATACATGTATATATATGTATATAGGTTTATAGTTGGTTCGTATGAAAAATAATACAATCATTAATAAATAATAATACAAGAATAAACTCTGTTTCGCATACTCACATATGTAAACCTATATTCGCCCCACCCTGAATATAAGTGATATATGTATATATACATATTATTTTGTTATACTTACATTGTTTTAGTTCCACAGACATTTACTAAGCACTTACAATGTGCTAGAATATAAAGATAAAGAAGACACAGTCTCTAGTCAAGGTTTTATAATCTAATATAATGTGGAATAAAATGAAAAATTTTACATATTTTCTTCTCCGATGACCTTTAAGTTTCTAATCGATGAATGTTTCAGCTTATGTTGTTTTTATGTTAAATAAATTCCTGGATTTATGGGTATATACAGATTTCAGTAATTTACAATATTTTCTACTATACAGTATTTGATTACAGTGCTAATACGGGTTACCGACCATGTGATCATATCATCACGGAAGTTCATTTGTCTAACTGGGTATGTTTTCCTGAAGCCAGCATTCACGATGGCAACAGTAACAGTGGCCACAGAGCTTCCCTCAGGGGAGGGGACAGAAGAAAATTCAGCCTCGTATGAGTCCACATCAGCTCACATAATTGAAGAAACCGAATATGTGAAAACAGTATGTGGGTGATTTATTTATTATATTAGACATCATGTTAGCATGATATGATTTGTAAAAAATGAAGTCTAATACAGATCAGTGGCTTTGTTTCTCCTCCCGAGAACACATGAGGGAGAGCAACAGAGTTTGGCAAAGGACACTCTTGATGACTGAAGTTTGAACGTGTGGTTAGTATCCTCTGAGGATATGAACCTCTGCTCTTACACGTGGAGTAAACTTAAAGAATGAGCCAGGGGGTTCCGAATACCTATCAGTGCTTCATTGGTCCCCCCACTCACCATGCACTTCCTACTGTGTAGAGTTCTTCTCGGTTGTTTGACAAGTGTTGGTCCGTGTTCCCCAGTAGATGTTTATGTTTCCTGCTGAGTTCCTGTCTCTCCTTATCTTGTTCCTTCTCAGTCCAGGGTTGCCATCTCCCAATGACTACATGTTGGCACGTTCCTTCACGAGAAATGTGAAATCTTATAAGAATCCATTGATAATGGGTAACAAAACATATATTTGTATGAACTATTTCTTAGAAAGATGGAAAAATTTGAACATAGAGTTTGTAACATTCAGATTTTTTAATTTATCTTTGAGTGTCTTGCAGTTCTATAGGTCACCAACACATGGGGCTTATTTCATGCATAAATTTGTATGATCTCCACTTAGTAATTATTCTCTGGTAATTACTAAATAGTAATTATTCTCTACTAATTACTAGACAGTAATTATTTTGTAGTAATTCCTAGTGATTATTTTGTAGTGATTACTAAATAGTAATTGTTTTATAGTAATTGCTAAATAGTAAATTAGTACTAAATTACTATATAGAAAAGCAGAACTAAATAGAATTAAATGCTAATGACTAAATAGTAGTTATTTTATTGTATAATATATCTTAGATTTGACTGAATTATAAAGACCAAGTGCTCATTTTCTGCAATCTAAACAATATTGGCCTTAATGCAAGTTAGATGGATGATAGTTATTTCAATCTGAGGTTAGTATATATTTATTACTTTCTAGATAAATCAGATACACTGCGGCAGGCATAGAAGGAAAAGTAGTTAGTATTAAATGCTTTTGAAAAAAAATAAAGTATTTTTTTCTTCTAGATTCGAACTACTCTGGAAAAGATCCGAAACCAAATGTTTAAAGATGAAGGACATAGTGGCACAAAGCACACACTTGATACAACGGTAATGAATTCAAAATGCACCACCTTTATTGAGTCCTTCCCTAAATACGCATAAAGCCATATAGAAATTATTCTTTGAAGCTTTGAAGGATGAATGTTAAATATTTTATCAGTATCTAAAGACGTTAATGGACATATGTATGAAATATTTAACCACAGATATCATTAGTAGAATCAGATTGGAAGGATCAGACCTTACCTGAATATTTTAAACTGGGCTTATTTATCTAGAGTATATGGGAAGATGTCAGCCCAGCCAAAATACATGGCAGCAGACAGATGTACAAGCTTTTAGGCATACCTGGGCCACAACAATGGGCACGTAGTTAAAGCCATTAGGCTGAGTGATCAATCGATAACTTTAAAGGAAGCCCTCCTCTGTGATCAGCCTTATATTCTTAAGGTTGAGTAGTCCGTACTTAGCCTT
The DNA here is from genome assembly GCF_014108415.1 of Molossus molossus. Taxonomy (NCBI): domain Eukaryota; kingdom Metazoa; phylum Chordata; class Mammalia; order Chiroptera; family Molossidae; genus Molossus; species Molossus molossus. The sequence continues at coordinate 103,080,958 of NW_023425399.1, read as the reverse complement.
GTCTGGATTATGCCCACTTAAACCTCATCCGATCCAAGTGCACATCAGCAATATCAGTGTTACCACTATGTAGTATGATCACAGAGAACTCCAAAGATAAGGTATGACGAATAAACATGGTCTCCTTTGTCATACTCAGTCCCCCAAACTAGCACAACCAGCTTCGATTATTTCCTATAACTATGTGTTCTGAAACTGAAGAAAAAAAAAAAGGAGGGGGCGTTAATGTTTACAAATGATGGGAAAGATCAAATATTTAGTTTTGGTTATGATGAGTTGCCTATTACTTTCAAGTGCAGGTTTCTACTGGGTGGGCTTGATATCTGATCCTGGAGCTGAGGTTAGAGGTCTGGGATAGAAGGTCCAGGCTACAGTGTCGAGATTTTGGTAGTAAGGATGGTACATAAACACCCGAAACTGGAGGAGATCACCAAGCATGTGCGTGTAGACAGAAATAAAAGAAAATCTGAGCTCTGAGTCCTGAGATTTCCAACATTTAGATGTTAGGAAGAATCATCAAAGGAGACTGAGAGAAGAGACGAGTAGATTAGGAGGAAAAAACAGGAGAGAATGGAGTCAATGAAGACAAGAAAAAGGATCTCAGGAAGAGGTGTGGGCCCGCTGTGTCAAATGATGTCCATGGGTCAAGTAACCTGAGGACCGAACATTGATCATTGGCTAGAAGAATAGGGATGTTTGGGGAACCTTGATCGAAGTGCTTCTTAGGAAAGGGGATAAACTGTGTAGCCAGTGTCTCTGCTCGGCCATCTCAAACCACAGAAGGTTAGCAGACAAAGTGAGCATCAAAATATCACCCTCTTCCCCTCGGTATCTGGGTAATATCACAGTGGAGATTTAATCACGATGATCTAGAGCTCTCCCGTTACAGAACCAAAGTCTGTATGCCCAGTGTTTTGAAATGCCAAACTCAAAACATCGGAGTAGAGAGTAAGGAGAATTTTATTGACGGAGAAGACACCAGCCGGGAAGATGGAAGACCTAGTGGTGACTCAAACCCATCCTCAGAATGGACAGAGTTCAGGCTTCTTTTATGTCGAAGGAAGGAGACAGGAGGGGCAAGAGGTGATTGATGGCCACAGCTCTCTGGGCACCAGTAGAATCCAAGGAAGATTGTGAAACTTCTTTGTTCTCAGTCTGCTGACTCTAGTTGATACCAATCAGGGTAACAAGATTCCTGCAAATCTTTGATAAACAATCATTATTTTTGTACCTACTTCCCTTATCTCCTCGAGAGAGGCACTTTCTGGTAAAGGGCCATTTCTGTACAACTCAGTCTGCAAGCAGAGTTCCTCTAACGATTAGCATGTCGATATGAAGAAGCTATTAACCCGAAGGCCATGGGAACAAAGCCTGCACGAGGTGGAGTCAAGGAGGCCACGTGGTTCACTCAGTGTGAAATGCTCCTCCAAGTGTGGCCTGCATCCAGCAGCGTCAGCAGCATCAGGGAGCTTCTTAGAAGTGTAGCTTCGAGGGCTCCACCCTGGACCTCCTGAACCAGAATCTGCATTTTAACCAGACCTATCACCAGGTGATTCATATGCACGTTCAAGTTTGAGAGGCACTGACCTATGACCTTTGTAGTTAGCTACTGCTGCCCATAATCTACCTTGTACAAGAACATTAACAAATATTCTTTATTAAATTAAAAAATAAAATAATGCCTACTCTATATATGGACAGTGAGAATATGTGCAAGGGTCTGAAGTAGAAACAACAAATCCATAACATAATTATGGTAACTATATTATTTATATGCACTGCATTCTTTTTATCTTGTATTTCTATAAATGTAGTCTGCCTATTGTACTAGAGAGGATATAGGTTATATTGTTATACAAACTGGGATTCTAACCCCGGTTTTGGCAGTTATTTTGGGTATAACCTTGAACTTGTTCGTTAAACTCTCTAATCCTCAATTTCCTCATCTGTATGATGGACATAATACCTTCCAGTGTTCTGAGTATTCAGGGAAAAGAATATATAAAACATCTGAAAGATTATCTGGCACATAATAGATGCTTACTAAATAAAAGTTGTTATATTATAGGGTCTATACCTAATTGCATAATAATGCCTCAGTCTGTCTTGAACTCATTTGGAAGAGCACGGGCTGGACAATGAGGAGGCTGTATCCTGAGCTCTCCTGCTCACTTGCTGTGTACACTGGGGCTCTGTCCCCCAGTTCTCATGTGGGAAAATGGACGTGGTTGAGTTAGATGGTCTCAGGTTTCCCTCCTACTTCCACATGTCCTTGATTCCAGGTGAGATTTGCTTTGTGCTCCAAGTGTGTTTTCAGTGAGCTAGAGTCTATGTGGGTTACACTGGCAGTAACATTCAGTTCTGACATCTCTGATTGGGACATTAGAAAGGGTGATTACATCGAAGTAGCGTTGAACATTGAATATTATGTATTGTAACTATGAGGTCTGATTATATTAGTTTGTAATGAAATGTAAGTAACCAAAATGCATTTATGTCTGTAGTTTAGATTTTTTAAAAATTGGCCTTGTAGGTATTTATTTCCTAAAAAGGACTTTAATCATATATTTAAAACTGTATGGAATATAAAAAGCATAAAAGATGTAAAGAAGCCCAGCCAGTGTGGCTCAGTGGTTGAGGGTCGACCCATGCACCAGGAGGTCACCAGTTCAATTCCCAGTCAGGGCACATGCCCAGGTTGTGGGCCAAATCCCCAGTGGGGGGCATGCAGGAGGCTGCCAATCGATGTTCTCTCTCGTCAATGTTTCTCTCTCTCTCTCTCTCTCCCTCTCCCTTCCTCTTTCTCTAAAATCAATAAAGAAAATAATCGATGTAAAGATGTACTTCTGCCTCTTTTAAATACAAGAATCTGTTCAAATTTAAGCAAACATAGAGGCCAGCTGCTTCATCTAGAAATCCCTGCCGGTATTTGAGACTCACAAGGTTTATTTGTGTGACCTGAACCTCCCCTGCCATAGGTAACACAGAGTGATGGGGGTTGTTGTCGAAGCTGGTAGAGGAAAGGCAAGGCTGGGTCTGTGATTCTCCTGTTTGTTCATTTCAGGGCGGTGGACACATTCGAAACGGCTCCGCCTCTGACATGGCCCCCTCCTCGTGCTGCAGTCTGGATCTGCTCATGGAAAGAATGAGAGGCAAAGACCTGCAGCTCTTAGACATGAGCAAAGAGAAGGAAGTGTTGAAAATGAAGGTATGGCCATGAGGAGGAATCTCTAACTTTGTATTTCGAGCCTTTGAGCTAGCAGGATAGATTCGTGGACCCGTGAGAGCCGATTTGCACACCCATCCACGGGTCCACGCATAGGCTCACGCACGTAGAGAAGCGCGTGACGTTTCATAAGTTAAATCTCACTATTTTATTTGGGAGTCTACTTTTATTATTAAGATCACACAAAAGTTCAGCCATTATAAAGTCTCAGCTGTGCAAGGTGGTGACTCTGTAGAGATCAGAGGTACGGCACGGTGCCTCTAGTTAGCACTGTGCCGGGCACTTGAAAATTTGTTAAGAGGGTCGATCTCGTGACATGATCTTACTACAATAAAATTGTTAAAGGTCTTCACACGTTTATTAAGTATTAATTACAGCATTTATAGTCAAATGTCTGATTTTTTTGTTTTATTAATCTATTGTGGGATGCTTTATATTTTCCTTTTTTATTACATATAATATATATTATAAATATATATACATTATATTGTATATACATATATGTATAGTATATATTCTATTTAATATACATATTATATGTTACACACACACATGGTCCTGCAATGACTATCTTGGTAGGTAAATCTTTGCAGCCACCCTTGATTATTTTTTTAGGTTAAATTTTTGAAAGATGCTCTGGCCGGTTTGGCTCAACGGTTAGACCATCAGCCTGTGGACCAGAGAGTCCGGATTTGGTTCCCGCTAAGGGCACGTACCCCGGTTACAGTTTGTCCCTGGCCCCCGTTGGGGTTGTATGGGTGGCAGCCACTCAACATGTCTCTCTCATGTCGATGTTTCTCTCTCTCCCTCCCTTGCTCCCTCCCACTCTATCTGATGAGAAAGATAAAAATGTCCTCGGGTGAGGATTAAAAAAAAAAATTTTTTTTTTTGAAAGATTCATGACACTTTAGCTTTATTGCCTTAATATGCCAATCTTGTCTATTTTCATCACTGCTATTTCGGGGCAATACATCTTTTAGTACTGTCGTGGACATGGAGGGCGAAATGCTTGCAAAGATGTGTATAAGCTGCTGGGCACCGTGGAAGTCTGAAGGGTGCAGTCTGTCCACGCAGGGCACTGGTGTCCCTGGAGCTCTGGTTGGGCCTGGCCAGGGCCAGTCCACCGCATGACAGCCCCACTAAATAGGGCTTCCTCATCTTACATTTTCCTCTCACAGGCTAGTGTCTTTTCTCCTGTCCATTGACACGAGGGTGCAAATGGGACAGTTCCAGCCTCTGTGTTTTTAATTGCCGTCCAATCCTCTGCCTTAAACCCTTTCGCTATAAATGTCAGAACATGCACAGTGACCTTTCTCCCCCCAGCTGGAAGCTTCCAGAGAAGCAGGAGCAGCGGCCCTGAGAGACATGGCCCAGAGATTATTTGACACGTACCAGACTCGGGCTGAAGAAGTCAGCAAGCAGCACGAGGACAGCAAACACTTCCTCCAGGTACCGAGCGGGCAGCTTGTCTGTCGGAGAACTAGCCCCAGCTGCTCATGCCCCTCTTTCTGAGTTAGACGTGAAGCGACGGGAAGGGCAGGAGGCTGCTCTGTGCCCATCTCCCTCCGGCCCCCGCTGAGTCAGCACCTGGAGGTTTCCAAGCTGCTGTTAGCTCGGAGCCCCGCAGCGCACAGGTGGCAGATGGACCGGGCCACCCTGCCTGGAAATCAGGGCTGTCCCCGGTGACCCGGGCCAGTGACTTCGCTCCTGGTGCTGCCTTTGACTAGCTGACTGAGGCTGGGTCTCTGCACCTTGCGGACCTGGATTTCCTTGTGTCTAAAATGAACACGTTGGACTAGTGAGATGGTTTCAAACTGTTTTTGATCCTAGAATATATTTCTCAGGTTGAGCAAACAGAAAACTTGTGTGTATGTGTACATATGTATTTTAAGATACATATAAAATTATGTATTTCATATTTTAATCTATAAATATATACATTAAAATATAAAAACATATGTGTGTGTGTGTATTATAGACACACATGCATTTTTTTTGGTTTCTTTTTAAATTTGAAGTATATATTCTAGGGCCAATAAAAGTTTATCTAAAGAATGTATTCTAGGACTGAAAAAGAAAAAATAGTGTGTGCACGTGTGTGTGTGTGTGTGTGTGTGTGTTCATCCATGGGAAGCTCTTTCATGCTGGGGGGGCCTGGATCTCTGCTCGCTCAGGCCCTAGGGAAACACAGTGGCGACAGTAGGAAGTCCTCTCCTAGGTGACACGACTTCATGCTACAGCCTGTGCAGGTGCAGGTTGCAAACTCACAGGCACGCAGGGTGCAGAGAAAGTGCCCGAGTGAAGTGCACAGGCTCGCGTGGGCCCCTGAGCTCTGTGAGTGGTGCCCTGCAGGGACAGGAGGGCGCCAGGCCCCTCAAAGGGGACTGTGCCTCAGCCCGGAGCTGCCGGCAGGAGTGCTCACCTGCTGTGGGCCAGGAAAGCCAGACACTTTTTAAAAACAGTACAATCTCAAATGCTATTAAACACACCCAGACACGTGAGTGTGCATGTCAGCGGTCAGCTGAAGGCGCCCACGGGTGGCCCGCAGGTGGCCAGGTGGACTGGTCTCGGCTGCCACGTGCCGGACACTGGAGAGCTGTTCTGCTTTTAGGACACTTTTGCATGAAACGTAAAACATTTTTTTCTTAAACATATAAGATTTAATTTTTGTTCTAGATAAGTTTTGTTGAGAAAAAGTCAAAAAGGTTGCTTTTCTTAAATTTTCATCTCTCTTTCTCGCCCCAGTTCAGGTAGTGTGCTCCAGTGTTACCATTGTAGGAATAGCATTTATATACTATTAATTCTCTGTTGACTTGGTGGTGGTGTGGTCCATTGGGTTTATTTGGAAGGCAACAATACAGTCAAAAATGCTAAGCAAGTGTGAATTATTATTATTATTTGGCTACTCAGAAAGTTATAGAAAATAGTATCTGTACAGTAAAACCTCGATATAAAGGACTGATTCAGGCGAGGGGGTGTCTGTTAAAGTTGAAAGTTTGTTATATAATAAAGTAGGTTTTGGAATGCATATGTTAAAAAACTGACTAGTTAATTTACCTGTTTTTACTTATGTGGACACGTTTGTGTAGTTAAAATTAATTGTGTATGAAAGTTTAATTTCACATTAGAATTTTCTACATGTGTTACTGCAATTCTAAATTTATACTGAATAGGCCTAGTAAATGCGTGCATTCACCAGTCACCGGGAGTCAACAAAGGCACACGGCGGGGGCGTGGCTTAGCGCCCGTGGGAACATTGGCGGCACCTGCAGAAAGTCACACTCGCTCGAGACAACAGAACCAATGATCACGACGGTGCCGTGTGATCACGTGCTAATCATTTGCTGAACATTGTTTCCGAGCGGTGACTCTCAGATTTAAATATGTAGGCTGTAGTTGTAGATATGTAATATTTACGTTGGCAAAATTATTACAGCGTTTTTCTCCAACACGTGGCCTATTCCTTAAAATTTGTTCAAATAACAGTGAATCATCAACAACAAAAAGTAACCTGTTAAATTAATAATAAGCAAATCTTGGTTCAAAGCATTTTAAGATTATCAGGGTGTTAATTTTCACATATGACACATGGACCAAAAATGTTGTCTGTTAAATCTGAAGTTCGTTAAATCAAGTTTCGAAAAATCAAGGGTTTACTGTGTAGGTTTAATAAATGAATGGACTGACAACTGTTTTTCCCACCAAAGGTGAACAAACTTGAAAAAGAACAGGAACTGAAACAGCAGGTTGAAAATCTAAATCAAGTTGCTGAGAAACTTGAAGAAAAGCATAATCAAATCATAGCGCTGGAGAACCTCGTGCAGAGAATGGAACAGGTAAGGGCCTGCAGAATGAAAGGGACTTCTTCCTGCAGTTAAAGAAATAACACAATAAATAAGGTAACATCACACAGCCCTGGCTGGTGTGGCTCAGCGGTTAGAGCGCCGGCCCATGGACCAGTGAGTCCAGGTTTGATTGTGCTCAAGGGCACCTACCTCTGTTGCAGTTCGTCCTGGGTCCTGGTCTGGTTGTGCTGGAGGCAACCAGTCGATGTGGCTCTATCACATGGATGTTTCTCTCTCTCTCTCTCTCTTTCTCTCTCTCTTCTCTCTCTCTCTCTCCCTCCCTCCCACTCTATCTGATAAGTAGAAAAATATCCTCAGGTGAGGAATAAAAAAAAAAAAGAGATAACATTACACAGATGTACTCTTTGCAACTCCTAGGACTTGAGGAAGTACCCAATGATGTTAGTTTCTTCCGCACACGTTCAATACGATCTGTCCTGTTAGGGACCCACCTCTCTACAGATCTGACGACATCACTGCTGTCTCTCTCCCCTTTCACTACAGGTATGGCTTAGACGGGGAGCCAGGCGAGGCTGTGAATGGAAACCAAGGAAAAGATCACCAAGTCTAGCTATTACTAGTAACAATGTAGTGGATGCATCCCTGTAGTCGTAACATTTTTATGGATTAGAGTCAACCAAGTACCCATTTTTGGCCCCCCCGCACCCACTGTAGCTTCACAAAAACCTGCAGCTGCACTAGAACAGATAGAATCCACATTCAAAAAGACATTCTATACAAATTGGAACTTTCAAAAGAGAATGTAGAGAAAGTAATACTAGAAGAAAAATGTATTAAAAGTTACATGCAGTGTTCCTTTAAGTAGCTGGCACTCCAAATATATACAAAAGACGAGCACATACATTTAATTATACATGTCTTAAAACTTAGAATTCAGACAAACCAAGATATACTCTTTTTTTTTGGTAGCAAAATAAAGTAATAAAAAATTGGCATCTCTGAAATTGACTTAGGGGTAGATAAGAATATAGGCATTGACTTCTAGTAAGTATTTTCTAGTAAATTTTTTGTTTATTATATTAATTCCCTGATTTTCCTCTGTTCTTCTCCTCAGCCTTGTTTAATTTTATGAGTCTGCCCAAGTTAATGCCATTTTTAAAACGTGACTTCAAAAGCAGCATCCCATTTCAATATTCACATTTCTCGGCAAAGGGGCTGAATACTTTTTTAATATGTCCAAATAATTTAATTTATAACACGGTGTATTGGGCCGAATTAGTAATCTGAATGAAGGTCCTATGAGGAAATCATGAAAATTAAATAAGCCCAATTAACTAAATCGAATAATAATAATAAAATACAGCTACAACTGTGTTATATGCAGGTCTCTGAACGTTATACTTAGCCAGTCACTGGGCTGGATGTCCTCAAGCAGCTGGTTTGTCCAAGTAGGACAGTCTGTAATTAAGGTGTTTTGATAAGTTGTAACATTTGGATGAATGTTCTGTAGTGTTAGCATATCTATCATGTAATACATAGTTTAACAAGCTCAGATAGCACAAAGAATGCTGCATGTAGGAAAGAAAGACAGTTCACCAAGCAACTTGACTAACCAGTTTGACCTTTACATTTAGAGTTGCAGTCACCTCAAACCCAGTGACACGGGGTCGGGTTTAGTGACCAGCTGTCAGTCCCTGAAAATTCACCAAAGAGCAGTGGAATATACTTGGTATTTCCTAGAAACCCCAGCAAATCTGTATTCAATGTGAGTTCATGTCAGAATTCTGGGATATATTGACTCGACTTTATTCCACAAATATTTGAGCACCTACCTACCGTGTGCCAGGCAGAGCTAGAGGTTAGGTATCTATTTGTGTAAAGAACAAGACATAATCTGTTTGTGGAGATTACACTGTAGTGTGGGACTCAAGGAACTTTCTAGATCTCCCTTCATTCTCCTAGGGCTCCTTAGGAATGCTGACACCCCTGCTGGAGGTAGGGGATGCACCCTAGGAAAAGGTGAAGTGGCTCAGACACTGGTAGACCGTTTTGAGAAGTGATGAGCTAGCATTTGTCTTGACATTGACCCATCGTGGCAGCTGTCTCTAGGAGCTCTGTGATAGAGGAGTGGACAAAGTGCCCCAGGGTTCAGCAAGGCCTTGCAGTGACATCCAGAATACTTGGCCAGTGACTTCTTAGAGTGTAGTCCATTGGGATGTCTGGGCGGTGGGGACAGAGTGGAAGGGCAAGGTGCAGGAGTTTTTTTGTTTTTTGTTTTGTTTTCAAAGACATTTAGTTTAAAGATACATTATTATATTTGTAAAGAAAACATGCAAATACATAGAACTTTACGAAGCAAAGCTGGGCAACAGCATTGGTGTGAGGCGATACAGCGAACGTCGGCTGTGCTGAAGGGTTTCTCTCAGGCAGAGTGTGCATCAGAATGAGGGAAGGGGGTACAGAGACTTCGGAATTAATGGGGAAAAGATGAGTTCAACGAGGAAATGAAAATTAAAAATGAACATCCACAGCAAAGGTTGATAAATTCCGCCCTGGTAGTGGGTGCCCTCTGGAGAAGGATTCATTTTCTATACACCAGTAAATAGCCATTAGTGCTGCGAGGCCTGGTAATGAACACATTACTTAAAACCTTCACCATCTGCCCCACTTTAATAGGAATACAGTGAGAACAGATTCCATACACACAGCGATAAGCCAGCAAAAACGTCCAGCCAGAGCCTTGCGATCCAGCACGGTCCCTTTCGCGAGCTGTGCAGTTTTGCAGCATCTCATTTGTTTTCTCGTGTCGCTGATTCAGCTCTATCAGAATTTCAGAGCTCAAAGGCGCGTTTGCGACCCATGGTTCCTCATCATCATTTTGTAGAGCACAGTGCAAACGGGAACTATTCCACAGTCGTCCGGTTACCAGTTTACAATCCTTTCCACTATGTCTCCATCTTCTCTGATGCCAGATAGAAATGGCATCCTTGGTTCCTACATCATTTAGATGTTAACATCTGGCCCTGGTTTACATTGGTGCTGCTCCATTCTGATCAATAGGGCAGGGAACACTTCAGCTCCCCGAGGTGTGGCTTGGGAAGAGCAGATTGCCCACTGGGTGGCGCTGTGCACTCCTTTCCCTTTCCAAAAGGCACAGTCCCTGAGACGTGATTTTCTGAGTTGTCAAAGAGGAAGCATTAACACCTCTCGCCAGGGCAGAACAGCGACATGCCTAATTGTCTGGCCTGCCTGTACCCTGGTTATAGAGATCGTTTAATCCAGAGTCAGTCCATTTACAAGAATGTTAAACAGCATTTTTCTCCCTACAAATTCAACATATATTACCAGTCATGTGTTTCTTTGTTGATCCAAGTAGTAGTACAGTAAGCTTACAAGGCATACCTGTGATCCATCCGCAATAATTTGAACACTACAAGGGCCACACCAAAACAATTCCTGTCACAAGAATGCTACACAAAAGACTTGAAAGAGTATAAATTTAAAAATAACAGCACATACGATAGGAAGTGTTTGGCACCTTCAAATTGTTATACAGTGAGGTCCTTACGTTTCAGAGAAGCCCGTAGGCTCTTCACATATATTATCTTCAGTCATCCCAGTGTTCAGTATAGGAGTATTATTCCCATCTTAGAGATGTTTGAAGAGCCAAAAGCAGGACTCATACAAATATAGAATAAATACATGTCAGATGTTTTATTCAAGTCATTAATTAATGGGGGAATCAGTAAAATGGTAAAATTGGTTTAAATAAAATATTTTGAGAAACTGGCTACTTATAGACATTTTGAAAAAATGAATATAGAATAGGATTACTAGGTTAGATACTTAGCTGGTTAATGTTCTTTCAGGGCAATTAATCCATAACCTTTGGGATTATCTTTTCAAACAGGCAGATCTATAAATTAACATTTAACTTTAAAGTTAGGGCACCAATAATAAATAATAAAAATCAAACACAGGAAAATTCTCCAAAAGAATTAAATAATCCTTGGGTTGAAATATTAAACAGCGACCCAATGTGACGTTAAAACCACATGCTGCATAGTACTTTGATGTCCAAGTTTTGATTGATTTTTATTAACAGCAATAAGGTCCAGAGAGATTAAAGCTTCGGCAAAAATTATGCAGCTACAAAGTTTCAAAACCAGGTCAGTGCACATCCAAACCATCCCGATGTTTCCTTCTACGGTCCTGCTTTGTATCTCACCCACACAGATACTGTTGCAGAGATGAATTTAAACCGCATTGTGTAAAATAAAAATCTCTGACCATAAAATAAAATAAAACAAAACACACACACAATCCTCCCAGTTTGGTTTTTTTGTTGACTTGTCTATTTTTCTTTTGGATGGAAAGAATTTGGCTTCAAAATGACATTAAGGCTTATTTTTTCTCTATGTCATTTCTCTTACATTCTAATTAGGAAGTGACTTTCATTTGTGACCTTGATCCTTCACATGCATTTACTGGTTTCTCCTTCCCGACAGATGCCACGTAAGCAGGTAGATATCAGGTAAAGCGCTATAGTGTTGGGTACCAACGAGAAGCACCTGTGTTGGGAGAGCCTGTGCCCAGAGAGATGAGCAGGGTTTGCATTCGGGGTGGGCTGGAGAGACCCAGGAGTGTTACTGAGCAGGCTCTGTGTCAGCAGATCACAGGAGGAAGGGGGCAGAAGCTCTGAGGACAGGTAAGGACCGTGAAGACAGCCAGTGAAGACAACGTGACCTTGAGCTACGTCAACACCACACAGGAGAAAGCCTGCCCAGGCTTCACTGTGGTGGGTTGTAACAGCTCCATGCAGAATGATCTCTCTAGCTCAAGACATATTCCTATTATTGCAAGAAGCATCTTTTGTGTGACCAGTTTACAAGAATGCCTTACCACATGCACACATATTGACAGAGAGACAGAGAAATAAGCAAATATTGTTATCTTATTTTCTCCTAGGAAAAAAGAACACTGCTAGAAAGAAAACTGTCTTTGGAAAACAAGCTGCTGCAACTCAAACCCAACACTACACGTGCTAAAAGGTTTGCTAATCTACCTCCTAAGTACCAGCAGTTCCTGGTGTCTTTTCTCTCCATGGAGCCATTGGCCAGTGGGCAGAAGGCCACTCCCCTAAGGAATGGGGAGGCCTGTGAGTGCAGGAGAGGGGAGAATTCCCAGCATGAACAGCTGCGTGCCTCCCCTCCCCCACCCCCTGGGGAATGGAGGAGGGGCGGAGTCTACTGAGGTTACAGGGAAACTAGAGGGAAGGTTAATCCTTCTGAAGATTGAGTGAGCCCGTCCCGTGTCCTGTACCCTTGGTGATAAAGGGGACAATGTAGAGGTCTTCACTCCCCCTTTGCTTCTGATTTTTTTTTTTTTTTTATCCTCACCCGAGGATATTTTTCCATTTTTTGTACAGATAGAGTGAGGGAGAGAGAGGAAGGGAGAGAGAGAGAGAGAAACATCGACGTGAAGGGACACATCGAGTAGCTGCCACCCGCACGACCAACCAGGGCTGGGGACAAACTGCAACCGAGGTACGTGCCCTTAGCGGGAACTGAACCCGGGTCTCTCCGGACCGCAGGCCGACGCTCTACCCGCAGAGCCAAACTAGCCAGGGCTGTTTTTTTTTATCCTCATCCGAGGACATTTTTCCATTTTTTGTTCAGATTGAGTGGGAGGGAGAGAGAGAGAGAGAAACATCGATGTGAAAGGGACACATCGAGTGGCTGCCACCCGCACGGCCCAAGCAGGGCTGGGGACAAACTGCAACCGAGGTACGTGCCCTTAGCGGGAACCGAACCCGGGTCTCTCCGGACCGCAGGCCGACGCTCTAACCGCTGAGCCAAACCGGCCAGGGTTGCTTCTGATTTTTCTGTTAATGGGTCTCTGCCGCAGCAGGCATTAAATTTCCCAGCCACAAGTGGAATTGTAAGGTAGGTTTGTGGTGTTCCCCAACTTTGTAGGGAGTGACAAATATACTGTGAAAGCTTCCTTAGTTCTCGGGATGTCCTTTAAAATACTGATAATTCACCAGCAGTCACAGCCCTCAGTGTGCTCCGGGGTGGGAGTGGATTTATGGCTATCACCACAACTGGGTTACCACTCAGCTGCTGCTAGACCACTTCTTTGGAATATCGTGTTATAACTCACTTCAGAAGAAATTTCCTGAAGTTTTCCCTTCACCTTCTTTTCTAATCTAAGCTACCACACCCTTGATATGTTATGATACTGTGTTCAAAGGAAAATGTTTCAAGATCTTAGTCCATCTATCTGGGGAATGTGCAAATTCTTATTCTCATGCATTCCATACTGTATGCTCCAACAGCCCTCTCTTGGTCTCTGATTCCCTCCCCCCCCATTTTCTTTTCCTTTCTTATCACCTCTCTCTCCTCATCTCTCATACTGTCTGGTTCACATTCATTTTGACCACATATCCCCAAACCAGAACTGTGCTGACCTTGGTGGTTGCACGCGTCTATCAGAACACGCTGGGATGGAGCCCAGTCATTGTTTTCCCACATTCTTCCCTGTGAACAAGCGCAAAGCCCAGGTGGACTGTCAAGAGAGTTTCGTATCTGCACATCTCTGTAGAGAAGGAAGGAAATACTGGGGCAGACATCCATCGGTCTTTAGGACTACTTACATGTGCTTATAACTTTTGTTTGTTCGTTAATCCTCACCCGAGGGTATTTTTTCCATTGAACCTGCAACCTGGGTACTTGCCCTTGACCTGGAATCAAACCTGAGACCCTTTGGTCCGGGGGATGACGCTCTAATCACGGAGCCACTCCAGCCAGGGCAACTTAAAACTTAATCCTAAGAAAATCTTTGGCTTATGTTATTTTTTTTTTAAAAGAGACAGCTTTCCATGTTGTAGAACTCCTGGCTGGGACAGTGAGCCTTCCCATTAAGAGTCCAGAGAGTCTGAGTTTGATTTTCTTTCTTTTAAAGATGATTTTTTTTTATTGATAATAGGGTTTTTGTCTGTCTTTGAGCCAAAAAATGTAACCATTTTAAAAATGAAACCGACCTATTCTTTCAGTTCTATTATATATGAGCAGCGGTTATAAAGACTTCTCAGAAAGGTTTTAAAGATGATTTAGAAATGTCCTGAGGGAAATGGATGTTTTGTGTTTATAGAATGGTGTTTGAACATCCAGGCTTTGACCATTTTCATAGATTTGTAAGTATCACAAATATTCATTTTATTGCTTTTTCTGAGCGATGTGTAGAGGCATTCACTTTGCTAAGGGCTAGAAAATGAAAGCAGTATAAATCAGACTCTTTTTGGTTAAAGCAGTAAAACTTGGTTAAGCCACCACAAATAAAGGTGATTTCCGTTCGGTTAAGATTGGAGAGATGTGGCCCAAAAGAACATGCATCTCTGGGAACATGGGCGGCCACCCTTCGGCACCTGGCGTGGTTTTTAGAAACCAGATTGCTTTGTGCTGCCCTCAGGTGTGAGCGTCCGGCTCCGCCCTCGTTCTTCCTGTTTGGTTCCTTACCGTTCCCCGCGGTTTCCACCAGCTGGTTCGTATTCTCCGCCTTTTCCTTTCCAATTCCAGAGGAAAGAGACTGATGGGCCTAACACTCCTTCCTGGGTGGGGCAGAATCTCAAGCCCCACTGGATCAGAAGATGCACTTTATCAAGATCCCTGATGATTTAATAAGGTCCTCCAATGCATATCAAGTTTGAGAAGCAATTTTTAGTACATGATATGAGACAAAATGGAGACTTTTTTTCCCTCCGATGAGGATGTGTGCAGTGTCACAGGGATTTCCATGACCTTTGTAATATTTGAAGAGGCTATGGAAATTGGAATTGCGATGGCATTGGATGTTGCCTACTAATCTTAAAACCTTAGTAAGTGAACGCAATATTCATATTGTTTTATAAAAGAGCTCATTTTCCAAAAGTACATTCATTTTACCCCTTAAGTCTGTAATACAATCTTGTAACGCAGAAGAGGTAGGAGTTATTGTGTCTGTTGTACTGAGGCTTACAAAGGCGTGTCACTGCAAACACAAGGCTCCCAAGTGTGGTGGTCTTGCCACAATGCACATTGCCTCACAACTCAGATAATGTTGGCAAGAAGAGAAATATTCAAAAGCTGTATAATCAATTTCAGTTACCTAAATAGCTTTAGGAAAGGATGATAATCTAAAATCACACTTCACCCACCTTCTTCACAATGGTTGATGTAGACTCAAAGTATTAGCTGGACTTTAATTTCCTCCTTTTATTTTTTATCCTGGACCTACTTACAGGTAGCAGAATTACCAAAAGTAAGAAGCCAAAATAATAAAAAGACAAACCCAGACAATCCGCAACGTACGCTACCTCTGTATCACTGGATATCGGTTTCTGATATATGTAAAGTCTCCATTCCTGGCAACGTGTTCTAACCCTGCTGCCCCCTCTAATTATCTGTGCATTTGGATGGGTGCTAGGCCTGTGGGTGCTCATAGGCAAGACAGGGTCGATATGCAAGCGCTTCACCTGGCTCAATACAATTTGGCTCAACCACCTGCTGGCGGGAGGAGAGCCACAGGTGGCCAGAAAGGCGCTTTGGACATGAATTGATATTCTTACTCCAGTTCACATCTGAGCTAACTAGAGGCTGCTTTATGGCTGTTTATCTCCCGTGTGTCTGTGTCAGGGGCCCCGACTGTCTTAGTTTACGATGCCCAGTAGCAGGGCAGCGAGTGAGGAGAACCTGGCGGCACAGCTGTAAGAAAATGAAACAAACCCCAGCTGTATCAGCGACTCCTCTACTCCCTTTTCCCTTTGCATTTCCAGCGTCCAGGGTCTTCAGATGGAGATTTCCCTGCTCCAGGAGCAGATCTCTCACCTGCAGCTCGTGATCCACTCCCAGCAGCAGAACCTGCGCAGAGTCATCCAGGAGGTCAGGTGAATCGAGCAGGTTTCTCGGGTGGATGTTTACAACGAGGAGACCCAGTACAAGCGCCTGGCCTGGGCTTTCCGAGCAGGGGATTCTTCTCCCCAGGGACAGGTCCTTTCTATTCCCGTGCACAGGGCTGTTTCCATGCTCCCTGTCTGCGTGCCGGCACACGGAGTGGTCTCAGCGAAGATATCAGGGAAATTGTATTTAACTGCTCTTCAGAGGAGCGATTTTCAACCTTTCTCATCTCATGGCACACAGAAACTAATTACTAAAATTCTGTAGCGCACTAAAAAATACATTATATTTTTTGCCGATCTGACACAAAAAAATAGTATAATTTTGATTCATTCACACTGGATGGCCATTGTGTTGGCTGTTGTCTTTTTTCTTTTTTTTTTTGACAATCTTTTTTGACAGTCTAAGGGAAAAGAGGCCAGTGCCCCAGACTAAACAGTCAGGTATTGCATGTTTAAAAAGGCTTGTGGCGCACTGGTTGAAAATTGCTGCTTTAGATGTTTCAGTGATTTTTTTTAAATGTGTCCTGAGCAAGATAATGTACACTGTTCTTTAGAAGACTTTGTAGATTTGGAGACTCCGCCTTTTTTTTCCTGAGGAAGGGACAATTGATCAGTTTTATATAAACTTACTTAGGAGTGTTAGGACGGGGGGTCCTCCGGCCCTTCTTCTCTGGGAACATCCTGGCAAGGGAAAGAGAAGAGGTCACTGTAGTAGCAGCTGCCGGATGGATGGTGGATGGAATACTCAAACATTTACTTCAAGACAGGTATTGATTTGGTTTTGGGGGATCTGCTTTAGACTTAAAATCAAATCTTCATTTATTTTTTATTTTTTACTATGTGATATTTGTTTCTTCTAAAAAGGAGTCTTTCTAAATAACTCAGATACCTTCCTGACATACATGTAACATTGTACCGGCTTGGCTAGGACCTCGCCAAGAGAAATGGCTTGTGGCACTCCAGAGCCTGAAAGGACCTGGGGGTAGCCCACGTTCCCATTTTATAGATGGGAACACTGAGAGCCCGCTGTAGTTCAGAGAGAGCTCTGGAAGTGGCAGGGTTGGCCTTAGAATCCACGCGTTTCCTCTCTTCCTGCACTGTTCTGAACTTCATCCACCTCCCCAGCTCCACGCTGCCTCTTGGCTGATGCTTTTTTCCGAAAGCAAAGCAGGATCACTTATCATGTGGCCGGTTGACCAGCTCTCCGCCCGGTGGCTTCCCCACGCCAGACAGCGCCCTGCATCATGTCCATCGGCCTGTGCATCCGCAGGATGAAGACTTCATGTAGCGGAGACCTAAAAGGATGGCCAAGGTGGCTTTCCACAGATGCACTCCTGCTGAATTTGGTTTTCCCCAAAGATGAGACTGTTGAACGGCGCCGTGCCCCCAGGCGCCAATTTGTCTGCTGTTTGCATTGGCCTGCTCAGCCGCCTGGTGCTTTGGGGTTTAACTTTCTTCTTGGATGAACGTCATGTGACCACAGAAACCTGAACACTTTCTGACTTCCATAACTATTCCCTGTTGTCTGACAAGCTTTTTCCATTTTGTGTTTCCTAATTCTTAGATGGAAGGATTAAAAAATAATTTAAAAGAACAAGATAAAAAAATTGAAGATCTGAAAGAAAAAGTTAACATACTTGAAGCCCAGGTAAGGAGAGAATCTGTTGTATATTTCAGCATGAACGTGACCATGTGTGTGCTTGTGCGTGCTGATGTGCGTGTGTGACGCTGATTACCTCGTAGGTGAATAGGTGTGAGTGTGTGTGTGTGCTCGTGCGTGATGATGTGCCTGTGTGACACTGTCAGATTACGTCTGAAGGTGAATGGGGTGTGAGTGTGTGTTTATATGCACGTCTGAGTGTGTGTATCAGTGTCCTTTTGTGAGTGTGTGTGTGCGCATCTTCTATGCATAAGAAATGATAGTTTTGGGGAGTGGTGCTCTTAATCATGATTAAAGTATCAAGTATTAAACATTGTATGGTATTGTTACAGTATTAACATTACCTATTAATAAATAATTGTTCGAAGTCCCTGCACATGTTCCAGAACTCCTGCTACATTGGGAGGCGGGTGATACGCACTAGAACTAGCAGCTGGGCCATGGCCAGCTCCAGCCGATAGCCTGATTGCTGGCTTCATTCTTCTCAGCACGGAGGTGTCCGTCCCCGTCTTCCTCTGCCTTTGTCCACATCCACGTGGCTTCCAAGCTGTGTCTCAGGAAGCCTCCTCAAAAGCCTCTTATAATTTTCTCATCGCTCAGTGTTTTAAAAGTTAGCATAGGACTTTTTAATTTACTGTACTGAGACGTGTTTTTACGAGCCCACTATCCCCCCTTCACTAGGGAACCCTGTGTGTCCTTCAGCTGGGTGCCCCGCCTCACAGGAAGTGCCCTGAAGCCCCCACTGGGGTCGGGGTACCAGAGGACCCCACAGCTGCCTCGGCTCGACTTCCTGCTCAGGGCCACCCTTCTGTCTTGCCAAATGGCCAGTCACTGACTGCCCAGACCTGGCCCCTTTCCCACTTCAGCCCGCATTTTGACTTCCTGCCTGCGGGCCGGGCCTGGCCCGTGGATACAGAGGCTCCGACCCACTGCGAACCAGGACGGGCCAGAGAGGGGCTGGGTGATGGCACCCCCAGCCACTGCCACTCGTCCTCCCTCCACATGTCCTCTCTGCTTTCCCCAACAGAAGGGGAAAAGTAAGACAGAAAGAGGTTGTCAGTATTTTTAAATCTTAAAATTTCTAACCATTGCCCTGTGCTGCTGTTTCCACCTCCCAGAGGATCCCTGGTCTTCATTCGGGGGGCGGGGAGGGGGGCTCTTCAAGGCCCAGGCTTGCCTTAGACTCTCACCTTCAGGGTACAGGGACCGTCCGTTTGAGAAATACAGTGCTCACAGCTCTGACAGCTAAGTGCTCGGTGGTCGTGGAGTCATTGGCTCAAAACTAGTGTCCACTCAAGTGTCCGCGAGCGCTGGCCACTGCACATCGGGGGGCCTCAGGTGACGTGACTGTGCCCCTTAGAGCCTCCTCCTTCTGAGAGGCGTCTTTAAAGGCATTTCCTTACAGATTTTCTTACGTAGTGGCCTTTTGGCAAATGTTACTTGATGAAATATATTTTTTATATAATTTTTACATGGCTAACATTCATTTATTCAAATTTGGAAATATGGATAAGCAAATATAATTTAAAAAATCATGCAAACACCGTCGGTGGGCAATCACTCAGCATGATTGATAACCAACTGCCTTTAAGTCTTAAAAATCTCTGTGAGGCACGGAGCTGAGTTCTTTACATATTTGTATCTCATTTCAGAACCTGTGAAGAACAGGTTATAATTGTATCTATTACACAGATGAAGAAATTAGGCACAGAGAGATTAAGTAACTGAATAAGGTCACACAGCTAGTGAGTGGGTAATTTCAGATTTATCAGTGACTCTCCACCAGCTACATTCTGTGCCCTGGTAGAGGGACAGGGACAGCAAGCTGACTGCCAAGGAGTGAGGTGGGGTTAATCAGAAGCATGAAGCATGTGGCTGATAAATGTGCTAGTTATGTGATCTCTGCATGTTTTTGTTTGTTTTGTTTTTTCAACTTTAGAACAAAGAACTAAAAACCAAGGTTGCACGTTGGGCTGAAACTCCTAGGACAATGGTCTCGAAGGCCGTCGCTACAAGGTGAAGTGTCTCTTCCCCTACCCCCAGCTGCCTTCACGACCTCCCTTGAGCATTCATGAATGTTGGCATTCATCCCACGGGAGAAAGAGTCCTATGTATTAATACTTATGTAACCATTTGTTTATTGTCTGTTTCCCTGTTCTTCGAGACTAGGAACAGTGTTCATCTGATTCACCACAGAATCCTCAGAGAGATTCAGTGAATACCTACTGAATAAATGAATTAATACGTTTAGGTATCTTTTCCCTCTTCTTTGATATAAAACAAGGCCAATCTGGGCCTCCATACTTTCTCCGAACAAAAGAGATCAGCTCTACTGTCCTTGTCCCCCACCACTACCATGTTCTGTGCCTTCGATGAGCATTTTAATCATACATTGCTTATATGTATTTAAATGTCCACATGTCCACGTCTGTACCCCAAAGCAAAGAGATTGTAAATGTTAAGAGGGCAGGAATTGTTCCTTGTATTTCACTTTATTTCCTCCATTTCAATAACTTCCTAATAACTACCTTGACCAAATCAAGCAACAATAATGACCGTCAAAGTCACTTTCTGGTATTAACAGAATCCAGAGGGACAAGTTGTTAAAAAAGACAACTCTCATTTTCATAATACTTTATGAAATCGTTACTTAAAAGAAAACATAGTCTGTAATTACATGAATGATTTGAAAAGTCTCAGCAGCTTTTGAATGTCCCGGTCTAGTCCCTCGAGGGACGGGAATGGCACTGTGATCAGCGTCAGGCTAGGGATTCAGGCCAACGCCTCTCCCTGTGCAGAACTCCCTGCAGCCCGCTTCCCTCAGCGAATCACATGCAGTTACAGCCCAGAGAGGAAACCAATATGAACCGTCTTCCAAACTCCTCGGGCCCCCAGCTGCCATGTTCCCAGCTCCTTGGCCTCGACCTTGGCGACTTCTCATAAGGAAGAGAAAGCAGCCCCAGCGGTATCAGATGGGGCAGTGAAATGCCCGCCCTTCAGAAGCAATGAGAGTAGTCACTTCGGGGGGGAAGGGTGAAGAACTTAGAATAAAAAGGGGAACATGACTTTCCGAGGGAGGAGAGGATGGTCAATTTTTTGCTCCCTTGTCAGTATCGACGTAAGAAACCTCCAAACCTGCAGAGAATGTTTATGAGTTTATTTGAGCCAAACTGATGACCGTTGCCGGGGAGCAAAATCTCGATGGATTAGGAGAATGCTCTGGAGAATGGCAGTGTCGCCTGTTTTTATACATCAGACTCAAAGGAGATGTAAGGGGTTACATGAAACTCACTGGTGGCAGATGAGGGAGGTGGGAGAAGCAAAGCACGAAATCTCTGAGACTGAGGGAAGAATAAACGGAGACGAACCCTCTTCCATCGGAGGGTACCGGAGAGTTCGCTGACATCCGCAGCCGAGAGGCTGGTCCGGGGCAGAACCAGAGAACAACGAGCGACTCCTCGTCAGGTGCTCTGGTGGGAGAGTGTGCCGAGGGGCCTGGAAAATTATTCTGATGGTCCAAGGGTTTGTTTTTGTAGATGTAGAAAGAGTAGACAGGCTCAATTAGGTAAAGACTGACCTTTGTCAGGGAAGACACCAGCCGAGGACATGACTAACCCCCACGATTTGCTTCTAGTTAAGATTTCATTTCCGATCAACCCATGTGGTTACGTCAGGTCTCTGAGTTTGTAAGGCCTCCAGGCAGACCTCCCCTGAGCTTGTCAGGTTTCCTGGGTGGCCCCCTCCCCACCCACACTGGATAGCATTCCCCAGGGGTGGTGCGGCCTGTGGCCAGCGTCCAGCGCTCTGACCCTGGAGGAACGGAGCAGCCAGAAGGGGGCTGTCTCCTCGTCCGAACTCCTGCGGCCCCGAGTGTGCAGGAACAGAGGGACGTGTTGGAGGGAACGACGTCTACGGCCAATTATACAGCAGCTGCAGCTAATTAATAGCTCAAGCTCCGTTCGTTTTAAAGATTTATTTCCTTCCTACGACATGAGAAAGGTCAGATAGGAACATTTCCTCATTGAGACTGGGAAACCGGACTGACTATGCTGTTTTATGATTTGTTATAGAAATTGCAGTGTTAATGATATGATGTGATGCAGGCTTTCTGGGGGTTCAGAAACCCAAGCGAGGGCTCTTGGCTGCACGCAGGAAAGAATTCAGATTGGAGCCAGCATGGAATTTAAAGGGAAAGTGTATTAGTGAAGCAGTGGAACGGAGAGAAGGCTACTCCGTGGGCAGAGCAGCCCCTCCCTGTGGGATTCACTTCTTTTATAGAGGCTCATTTAATGGAGGGGTAGAACATTAGTAAGGGGGAGGAATGTTCAGGAATATTCTAGAAGGGCTTCATTGGCCATGTTGTGTTCTACATTGCGTCTCTGTTCCCCATCATGGCAGCCTGGAGTGTGTCGTTTAGAATGCTAAGGCGATGCAATGAATATGTAATGAAGCTAGAGGTTACTGCAAGGCAAATCAGCATTGGATAGAGCTGGTTTTCTGCCCATTCTCAGCCATAAATACATGGTCTTACTATTTCCGTGATAGTTCTTGTGTCCCTTATCAGTTACAGCTGCTTCACCCCACACCCCATCTCAATGGTAGGTATCATGTTTGTAAAACAAAATATGGTTAATTGGCTCCTTTGAGAATGTAAGTGGTAGTATAGTTTGCTAAGTCCGGATACACCCCCAGACAATGGGATTACAACTCTAGGGAGAGATTGAGAATAAAAGTAGCCATTAAGGCAAAGGAAGCACATTTAAAAATTAATCTAGGCGAATCTTTTAAATCACCCATAAAATATATTTCCATGCTACCTTGCAGTAACTACCAAAAATCAACTTTTTTCCCTCCTCGAGCATAGGAACATAGAGATGCTTCTTGGGTTGACCACTAGAAGAAGTGGAGATTAGGGGTCGCTAGACAATGACAACAACACACATGTACACAGAGTGTGCATGTACACACAGTGAGGAGAGGTCAGGCTTTGAGAACCCACAGATGTGAAATGTCCTGAGGGAACGGGGGTACGGTGTCTCCCATCTCCAGGGCACTCTTCACTGAATGGAGTGACAGACACATGCTCTACCTCTCATGTCCCCCCACGCTTCCACTCTTGTCCCAGTAAACCCTGTGAATGTGTGTACGCTTTGCTTCCACAAGGTGAGTCTCCCTGTCCCATGGAGAATTGCAATCCATCAATTAACCGCCTCTCTCAGATTAAAGCAATTACTTCTGACGTGGTGGTGGAGGGTCGTGGAGACAGTAATGGTGGAGCGACAGCATTTATATGATTACAGGTTAATGTGCTTGATCTTGATGACTGTGTGGTCTTTTCCACAGTGAACTGAAGACGGAAGCCTCGACCCCCTATGTGATGCTGGTTAGGCTACGGAGATGAGCTGGCTGGCTGAAGATCTGAATGCCAAAGACCCCTTTGTGGATCTTATGAATTCCTTGAGACACAGGCTAAACTTCATGTTAAAATGGCTCAATGCCAGTATTTAATGGAAATCATCATACATCTACAGCTTTGCAAGAAGATGACATTCCAGAAAATCAAACAAACATATGTCTGAAGGAAGGAACTCTTTCTTCAAAACTTCATGGGTAAAGAAACCAGGAGCTTCCCCACGATGGAATATGTATTCTGCTTTAAAGTTTTAAAAAACCTGAACCTTTTTTGCAGGTTTCTGCTGAAGGGAGTGATTTAAGGTTGTCAACTTTGACCTTTGATAGTGGTTTTTATTTACATGAGTAGAAGAAAGAGTGTATATGTGTATGAATAAATGTTATAAAGTTGACTATTGAATAACAAAAAATAACTTACCATGTTATAAGTTAATCTTCTGGCCCATTGTTAGTGGGACAGTATTCTCGACTGAATTATGGGCAGAAGATCCTTTTTTGGGGAATTCTCCCACACACGCAACCCTCCCAGACGGAACCGGGTGGAGCTCGTGACTGCGCCGAGTCAAGCACACTCCACCCCACGGGCCGGCGGACCCACGGACCCCAGGAAGCAGGACGCTCTTTGACTAAGGGACTGATGGGAGCCCCTCATCATCCCGAAGGGTGAACTACTTTAAGCCTCTTGATCATCTCCTCTACTGCAGAACTAGAAACATTTTCTCAGGTGTTGGGGCCCGGGCACCTGGCCTGTTGTTATAGAGGCCGGGGTTCAGGGCCTGACCGCGGAACTGGGTGCGCAGGCGCAGATCACGTTACTGTTATCTAAGCATGATGCAGAAAGTGCTTAGGGCGCATGCGCCCCGCAGTCTCCTGCACCGCCCCCAGCGGAGTGTCCCCACCCCCCACCCCGCCCCGCCCCGCCCGGTCTATAAAAGCCACCAGCTGCATTGAATGAAGCTGCTGCCTTTGTTAACCCCTGTGACGTCGGCACCTTCTTTTCCTTGGGTGTCTCACCACCGAACCCCCCCCACCCCGGGAAACTCCCAGACATGGGGAAAGATGCTTAAAGCCTTTCCATGTGGAATGTGAAATACCAGTATTATCGATGAAATATTAAAAGGTATGAACAGATGCGGTGAAGTGATGTATTTATAAATCATCAAAGTACTGTAACCCTTGAAATGTTGCATAACTGCAGTAGGAGAATTCACTCAGACCACCTGGGTTCCTCCTATCCCTCGATCATCATGCTGGGTTGGAATAAATACAGATTTGTGAATGAACCCATCTTACTGAGGTAACAACCTGGAGGGTTTCCACTAGAACAATGTATTCTAAAGTCAAAAACGGAAAGAGCCCTGGCCACTGTTAGAGCACTGGCCTTCACGCCAAAGGGTCCGGGTTTGATTCCCAGTCAAGGAAACGTAGCTGGGTTGCAGATTCAATCCAGCCCCAGTCAGGGCACGTGCAGACTGAAGTGTTTCCCTCGCATCCATGCATCATGTTTCTCTCTCTCCTCTCTCCCTTCCACTCTCTCTAAAAATCAGTGGAAAAAATATCCTCAGGTGAGGATTAACAACAACAAAAAAATGGAAAGACATGGTTGGATTTTATTTTGGTTTAACTATACTCATGTTTGAACATGGAAGTATAGTTAGTTGGACATAATACAGATAGGACCAGGTTCACTGTGGAATGAATGAATGGTCTTTGGATCTCCTCCATATATGAATAAGCAGGTTCAGTAGCCTAGAAAGATCTGACCTCCTCAAACACAAAAGTGTCTTTTTAGTAGCATCAGCAGCAGCATTTATTTGTCATAGATAGACTATTTCCTGTACCTTTATTATTTTAGCTTTTATCATTTGAAATGTTTTTTAAATAAACATTTCTGAGTCACTGGACAAATGATTACAGTGGAAAAAATTATTAGCCGAAAAGTAGTACTATAAAGAAAAATAAAGTGAACTCAGGGAATCTGGAGTTCCCAGCGGTGGATTGCGATTTCAGTCAGGTGATAATTGCAACTATGGCAACTGTAGCGCAGTCGTGTAAATAGGACAGTCACTTTAAATAAGAACGCGCTCACTATGCTGTACATGGGAAACCAGCAAAGAACAATGTTGAAAGTAAACTGTAACTGAAAAATAAGATAAAAGTAAAAAATATAAAGAATTTAGGAAGTTACAAAGCATCACTTCTGGTACATTAAAAATAAAAACAACTCTCTGTCTGAAGAAAACACTTAAGCAAAGATGGGAAGAAAGAGAAGTGGCCAGGAGGCGCTGTTACTTGGTGGAAGAGAGGTCCTGGTGGAAAGCACTGGTGCACATACTTTGCAGGGTGGGCAGACCAGGTGTGCCCGAAATACTCAAGACATAAGCTGGACTGGCAGGTAAAGACTAAGTTCCGCCCTGGCCAGTTTGGCTCAGCGGTTGGAGCATCGGCCTGTGAACCAGAGAGTCCCGGGTTCGGTTCCTGCTAGGGGCATGTGCAAAAAAAAAATAGAATAAGTTCCAATAGTGTCTAAATCATTTTCCATGCAACATATTCTTTCCTATTTCCTTTTTATAAATCATCCCTTTTATTTGATTAGTAAGTTTTCCCTTCAGTTCTTCTTCAGATGCTGAGCAGTGGTAAACTCACAATTTTTAGGAACCCGTATGCCAATTGCCTTCTTGGTCTGCTTTTCTCTAACACACTGAGTAGTCTGGTTTTGACCACCCTGGAGGACTGGCAAGGAACTGTTCTGGACATTCGGGAGCAAGGTGCTGTGTGTTCATGATGTAGTATACTGACTAGCAGGATGCTAGTCTCTCCTTGTTTCACTTTTTCGTGAGGGTGAATGACCTCATGATGTACATTTCTCTGGGGAATTAATCAGACAGATTGAAGTCTTCTGTTGTTAATCTTGCTGCTGCTTTATTGTTATTATTTTTTAATCTTTTGGTAAAGACAAGTCTTTAGACCTATGAATATGGTCTAAAGCTATGATCATTTCACAAATCTGATTACTATCACCAAATGTTTCTAGTACATATAATATAGCCTTAATCAAATTATAATTCATGTGTTGGCTTCTAATCCATAATGCAAGTGACCTACTTGAGTTGCTAACAGAACAGCAATGCTCATACTCTTATTACGGCTGTTCTTTCTCCACAGGCAGCAATGCAGATTAGAAATAAAAAATCCCTTGGTATGAACAGTGAATGATAATATAATACCCTGTAAACAGTTTTAAAACAAGAAATCCTGCCCAGCCACAGTGGCTCAGTTGGTTGGGTGTCATCCGGTACACTGACAGATTGCTGATTTGGACCCAGTCAGGGCACATGCCAGGGTTGCAGGTTTGATCCCCAGTTAGGGAAAGTATGGACGGCAACTGATGAATGTTCCCCCCGGCCCCCCGCCACATGTCCTCGGGTGAGGATTAAAAATATAAATTAAAATCTAAGGGAATTCCTTCGTAAGTATCCAGCAAACTATGTCACTTTAAATAAACAAACACACATAAACAAACAATCCTATCTGTCCAGACAGTGATGTCGAGGTGGTCTTTTCTTTTTCTTAACATGGGGCAAGTTATGACTATTAAAAAAATCCTATAAAACAATAGAAAAAGCAAGTCTGTAATGACTTATCTGAAAGTATTTAAGATGAAGGCAGGAGCGAAGATTCAGCCTGTGTAAAACAGCATCACTGCCGCCACAGAGGGGCGTGGAGAAAATGGTGCCAAGCATTTATCTGTTGGCAGTGTGAGAGTTGTTTACCTTTAAATTAAAAACGCCTCAATCTTGGCCACGGCTACTGAAGTAACTTATGGAGGGAGAGCAGCTCTGGGAACCAGGCAGCCTTTGTAGATGCACATTTACAAGGAAGCTGCAGCTGTAAGGAAGAACCTTGGACGCATGGAGGGACCCGGAGAGGGTTATGCTAAAGGACATAAGCCAGTCGGAGAAAGGCAAGGATCACATGATCTCACTTATCGGTGGAATCTAATGAACAAAATAAACGGATGAATAAGATAGAAACAGAGACATGGAAGCATGGGACAGACTGAGAAACCTTAGCAGGAAGTGGGGAGAGGGTTGGGAGTGGGGAGAGATTCACCAAAGAACTTACATGCACGTGTGCATGACCCATGGACACAGCCTGTAGGGTGGTGAAGCCTGGGGCAGGCGGGAACAGGAGGAGGGAGACCATGGAGGGGGAGTGGGGGGACCTCTGTAATCCTCTCAACAATAAAGATTTTAAAAATAAATAAATAAAAATTTTTAAAAAAAGAAAGCTGCATCGCCGTGGTCTTGAATTAGCCTTGAACACGGGCCTTCAGCAGCCTGTGACTAAGGAAGATCCCACCGCCTGCCTCTGCCTTTGTTATGGGGAAGAGGTAGGTTATAACAGCTGAAAGTGCTGTCCCATAGACTAGTGCTTCAAAATGGTAAGTGCTCACTTCATAAACGCATCGTTTATTAGAAGCTTTCCCTTGCAAAGCCCAGTCTTTAAATAATCAACGAGAAAGTTCAGAAAGATGGATAAAATCACTTGACTGCGTCATAGTAGATACGTCCTTTTTAAACTGAGCTATAATTGACATATTAATTTCAGGTGGATACCATTTTTAATGTGATGGCAAGTTTCATGTTAATACTCATTTAGTGTCCCCAACCCATCCCACGTTGAACTTGAGCACAGAAATAAGGTCGACTACACAAAATAGTTGATAAAAATGCATTTTTATTTGAAAAGTGTGCAGTAATGATCACTGGATACAGTTCTCAGCTGTGGTATTCGAACCCAGACATCACAAAATCATTGGATGCTATGATTTTTAAAGTCACTGGGACTTTGGTACAACCAAATAATGACCTAATAGTGTCTATCAAGCACCACAGTCTACTCGGGGGCATAGACAAAAAACTCTATGTTTGAAGTTTGAAGTTACATTCATAGCACTAGACAAAACAGAGGTCTGTGAAGATGACAGACGAAACAATCAAACGTGCTTAGCTTAAAAATGAGGACCAGATCACTCAAAGGCAGACCGTTGGGGTACACTGAAGCACATCAATGTTATGTCAGAACAGTGTCTACTTTTAACATGTTAAGCAGGATAACTTTTCTTAAATAATTTCAAATACAATCAGTATCTTTTACAAGGCCATGAACGCAAAAGCCCTATTTGTACAAGGAGGATGCTGACCAAGTTGTAATATACTACCTAGAATATAACTGGACTCTTTATAAGAAATACAAAATGACATACAAAATGAAATAGGACTCTTTTATTTTTTTCAGTACCTTGAGATATACTAAACATTTTCAATCAAATACAGTGACCTCAAGTTGACTACCTACCCATTAGTAGCTTCCAATACATCTACTGAAATTTGTTGTGTCCCTGCTATGACACTTTTTGTTACAAGTGGTTTAAATTATGACTGTGATATTTTATTAGTTCTTAGTTTGCAATGATTAGTCTGTTTATGAAATGAAACATAACATACAAATCAATTTATTATATATGTTTATTATTGAACCTGACAGAAACCCTGTGGGACATACAGGGGGTTAAAGTCCCGCATGAGGAGAAACCACTATGATATTTAATAGCACACATGTGGTCCCCAACTTGTTCCTTCTGGACACATTCTTGTTCTACAACAATAGGCTTCCTTTCAAAGAGCATTTGAAAAAAATAGCCTGTAGAATAGATTATGGAAAAGCATATGTTCTCACGCATTGCTAGGGACACTATTTTGATGTGCCAACAGACATAAAGACAACAGCCACTGGTTAAGTAAGGGACCCATTGGGTCAAGGACAGACATACCAGCTCCTACACAATTTGCTAAAGACCCTTAAAGACTAAGTCAACTGAGGGATGTAAGCCATGCCTTCCACCGTTCTGTGGGGAAAAAAAAGAACTGGAAAACATTTAAATGACTC
Organism: Molossus molossus; assembly: GCF_014108415.1. Taxonomy (NCBI): domain Eukaryota; kingdom Metazoa; phylum Chordata; class Mammalia; order Chiroptera; family Molossidae; genus Molossus; species Molossus molossus. The sequence continues at coordinate 103,051,967 of NW_023425399.1, read as the reverse complement.
AATTCAAAGATGATTCATTTGTGTGTTTTCTTCTTCAAAAGATGACTCCCTTTAAACTAATCCCACTCTTTGGCACTGTTTTTTCTTCTCTCTCTACATGATGTTAGGAAATCTCTCAAGCCCAGGCTGCTGATTAGAGAGAGCGCTGCAGGAAAGTGTCTTTGCGATGCTTTTACGAGAAAATGAGACTCAGATAAATAAAATGTTTGTAAGTCTCCAAAATTTTGATACTAAATAATGGAATATTTTTAGCTTAAATATTTTTTTTAATTTTTTAATTTTTTTTATCCTCACCCGAGGATATTTTTCCATTTTTTGTACAGATAGAGTGGGAGGGAGAGAGAGAGAGAAACATCGACGTGAAGGGATACATCGAGTGGCTGCCACCCGCACGACCAACCAGGGCCGGGGACAAACTGCAACCGAAGCACGTGCCCCTAGCGGGAACCGAACCCGGGTCTCTCCGGACCGCAGGCCGACGCTCTAACCGCTGAGCCAAACTGGCCAGGGCTTTAGCTTAAATATTTTTATTAGCTTAGTTCAAAGGATATAACTCTCTACTTAATAGATAAAAATGATGGATAAATATCTAGTTACAAAAACTCTGTTACTCTTTATTATTATTATTTTTCCTACCTAAAAATCAGCCTGGTGTGAACTTCTCCATGTCCTGCCGTATTTAAGAACTCTATGCAGACAACTTTTAACTCTAATCTCTCTCTATAACCCTTGCTCACCAATGTCATTGTGGTTGGGTCTCCACTCAAGAAGTCTAAGGTAGTACGTTATAAAACTCCCTATATATCTAACAATAATTTTTATCAGTTCTACTTTATAAAACAAGTATTTTCCTAGATGTATAAAGCTTTGAGACAATGCTCATCTCAGATAATATTCTTTATCTACTTCCCATGGTAAGAGCTCAGCACTCTCTCCAGAAATAAGTTAATATCATCTTGGTCAAAAATCAAGAAAAAAATATATAGCTTTTGGTGACATTTTAGACAACCTTTTCAAATATAGACATCATCTTGGCATCTTTAAAAATAATAAAGCTTTTCTTAAAATACTTAAATATTCTAAACTTCTCTTAATACTTAAAGCTAGGCAAAAGAAGATGACAGTCAACATTTTAAAGTCACTTTGGTTAATATCAGCTCTCAGAATGTCCTTTTAAAGAGTTAGTCAGTATCTTAGGAAACAGCAACTTCAATGTTCCCTCTTTAAAGTTTGAGTTTTAAACTCCAAAATTCTTTATAGTTGGGAATTTTCCCTCAATCGTGTTGGTGTGATGCCCCATGAGGAAAGCTATGTTCTCCACTCCCCTTTTTATTCAGGTGAACAGAGAAATAGAGCAGTAAACACTCTTATTTCATAGACACACTTTATCTGTTATACATATTCCTTTTCTTTCTAACTGCTGCGCTCACTCAATTGGTGAAAACATATGTGAGTTTCATCAAATTTGTTGATTTCCAGTGGACTCAATTTACAGTTTAAAAAATAGTTGGCTATTATGAAATTATTCTGTAAATATAGTTATGTCCTTCCCTATGGTCAAGCCTTTCTCTCTTATAAAAGCTGACTACAACTCTTGCCCAGTTGGTCCGACCTGGGCTGATGGGCAGAGGATGGCTTACACGAGAAGCATAGGAAAGACACCCCTGGTACAAAGAATGGCCCTTCTGGTTAAATACAACATTTACTTTAGAAAGTGCTGGCTTTGAATTTTTTTGCAGTGTGATAGCTGATAATATGGAAGTGGTTAAAACCCGGCTAGAGTGGGACTGGTAAGAATCCTGAAACACTTATGTACAGACCCACATGCTCGATTCCCAGCATTAAATATTTCCTCTGCTGATTCGTGACCTGTCACCCTCATCATATCAAGACAAACGTTGGGTTCTCTCAACTATTTTTGATACATTTTCAAAGAGTTTTCTTTTTTTTAACCTGGAAAGGTAACCTAATCAGCTAAGACCCTCAAGCAATGCTCGCTCCATGGGAAGTGAGCTAGGAGACCAGACGGTGATGATGTGATCTCCAGCTTCCCATAATGCCCTTGAACCCTCTGCTGAAGACATCAGAGACCTTTAGCTGTGTTACTGTCTCCTTGAGACCTTCCTATGACATGACACTCTAGGAAATGAGCTTTATGGTTAGAGACAAATTTGGTCCCAGAGGTATCCGAGGCACTGTTAGCGAATGTAAACATCAAGCAGAGTAAACACCCCAGAAATGGTTTCTATACCGAAAGGAATTTCATGTGCACTTTAAATATTTTCCAAAATACAATTTGGTTGACTAGAGCATTTGGGAAATAATTAGTAACTGGACTCAGCTTTAAAAATCATGTTGTGGGTTATAGGGACAATGTAATTCTTTAAAGAAGTCTGTATACTTAGGGCTCTCCACCAATTGAAGGTTGTAAAATAGATAATACAGAATAATTAATTATGAAATAACGAGTAAAGGAATTTCTATTAATGTTTACATAGAATTTGGTTGGGGTCAGCTGTCAAACTTGACAGAAAATATTTTTTAGATCAAGTTTTTATAAGTAGAATACTATTATAAATTAATTTTCTTGACTGTTTTAAGTTTGGATGTTCTTGAGATGATTACCCAATAATAGTTACTTTTCCAGGCGGAGTTCTAAAATTATGGGCATCATCACCCTCTGCTTCACACTGCAACTATCAAATGACGATCTTAAAATAGACCCGGAATAAATGCTTCTTAAATAACTGACAATGACAGACACTTGGCACAAGTAAATCAATCATATAACTGGAAAATAAAAAGAAACAAAAAGACATATCCAAAATAGAATACTTTTAGTATTTTATAAAGGCTGAACACTCCCTATTACGGAAATGCAGGGGATATCACAATTTGGATTCAAATAAAAAATTGATATAATGACCTCAAAAGTTCACCAAATTTTGCTACAGCAACAGTTGAATTGTTTCTGTTCACTTTTCTTCCAACAGAATCATCTTTCAAGTTGGCTAATAGCTTTCCATCCTCATGGTGCAGGTCCTGGCGTCATGGAGAGCATCATGGAGAAAAACACCATTGGAGGGAACACCCAAGCGTGACCCACCTTAGCAGCTGGCATTGGGCTGCAGAAGAAAGAACTGGGCAGTACACACCGCGCACTTCACAAGGGGCCAGCCCATCAGAGCTTCCAGATTGCTTTGATTCTTGGCACATCTCTGGGTCTGGTCCACACTGAGAACATTATAAATCGACATTCCCTTGGATCTGTGTTCCTAAAACTCATTTGGTACCAGACGGAGGTTGGTAGGCAGAGGTTAAGGGGTGGGGGTGGGGGAGCTGGGTTTAGAGTTCCCAGTGTCTGTAACTTAACACAATAAATATGCACTGAGTTGGAAAACTGAAGTTTAATTGGCAAAGTGGTATAGTAAGAGGACCCATTCTGCTGGAAAATCATATACTCATAATGAAAAGAGGAAACTTGAAGTGCAATGCCTTTCTTATTGATAAAATTCACTGAAATAGTTCAATAATGGCTTAATAGGAGTTGATTATGTTAGTTTAGACACAACGCTAAGAACAGGCCAATGGAAAATACTTTTGAGAATCATCTTTGGAAAGAAAAAGCAGCTTCTTGTGAAAAATAAAGTAATTAACCAATTTTTGGTGAAATAAGATACAGTTTCATTCCTACCTAACCCCCAACTATATTTTGCCTTAGGAAAAATAAAAACAAATGCTAAATATATTGTAATATGGCATGAGCTATCATCAATTTTTATGTGGTTAATGACATCATCAGAATGACCATAAAATTGATCCATGATTATTCGGAAGTTGCTTGTCTACAAAGTGGCATACATGTATTTTCACAACTGATTCAAAGCCAGGGGCAGTTCTGGGTTACAGGGGGAACATGTGGTTTAGAGTGTCCAGTGCCTTTGTAAACTGAAAAGAAACCCACAATTAATTGTCACCCTTGGTGTCACATCGCCAGCATGTTTATCTAAGAGAAATTAAGGGGAAATAGTTCTTTTTGACTGTGTTTTTGAAAGAGGTATTTAATCAACAGCCCTCTTCAATTTGTCCTTGGGACTATTTATCACCACTTGCTAAGAAAAATGAAATGTGAAGCCAAACCCTGAATCTATTTCTAAAATTTCACTTAAAATAGAAACCTCTGGGTCGTCTCTTAATCCCAACTGATAATGTCAACTTCTAATTGGCCGGAGTGAACGTTAGCTAAGTGACTCCCCAGACATCTGTAGCAGATACATTCCATGTCCCTTGTCCCAGTGCTGGGCTCCCATATGTTCATTTTCCCCCCAGGCATTTCTCTTGTGTGCTGTCATTCACAATCTTGTTCTTGTCTATCTGCCATTTATTAAGAATATGAACATGGCATTATTACACCACCTCCTACATTTCAGCAGAAGTCTGACATGTATCCTCTTACAACCCCATCACTAATTTAGTCATTCTAGTACAGCTTATTGGATGTACAGAGTAATGTCATTCTCAATGATCCACTTACAATTCTTGATTGTGTATCCATTTGTAACTGTTCCCCCAAAGCAAATCTAAAAGTAATAATCAGATTCTACATAAGAAGTAAACCCAATCCTTAAAAAAAAAAAAAAAAAATCACCTTCCTATGTTCTCTTTTTGGTAGCCTATCCCTTTCTCCAATGTGGACAGGGTGATTTCTGTTCTGATGGAAAACTCAGTTATTTCATCTTATGCACTTGTCTTCTGTATGAGAAACTGGGCCTCCTTGACGGCTGAGGTCACACTGGGAAATCTTTTATCTTGTTCGAAGGGCCTCAGGAACAACTGGTCAATTCTTTTGGATACTGTTGACCCTTCGGGTTTCTGAAAATAGATTTTCTGACAGAAAAAGAAAGACATGCCGTTATGCGTGGTTTGTCGCCGTGGGGGGAAGTCACAGTTGGGCGGGGATCTTGGTGCCGAGTTCCTGTCGGAGTCTAGCAGGCGCACTTCTTCCCTGCCGGACTCTCCCCGTCCAGCTTCCCCGAGGTCCCATTGGCCGCCTCGGGGACTTGCGTCTTCTCTACACACTGTTCCATTCGCTTCATTATCAAGTCCAGGAGGGTTTCCACGGCTTTCTCCACGTTCTGGCCGGTCGCTGCACTTGTTTCGAAATACGGTATGCTAGCGTGGAAGAGAGGACAACCATTACCGAGGGAAAGAAATCAGAAAGGATGCGACGAGATGTGCGAATGGAGCGCACAGGTGAGAATCCGGCGGACAGAGACTGTGCGATAATCCTGGTTTCGCTGGCTCACTTGGAGAGCATCCTTGTTCTCCGTGAGTAAACACTGGTGAGCTGCTCATTAGTGTCAGTGTAACCAGCACTATGAGCATGGAAACTGACACCGGAGGTACTCAGGAATTTGAAGTCAAGACACTATAACTATTTTTATTTTTTATTTTAAGAGGCTATAAATGCCTAAATTAATGATCAATGTTACTTCCCTTCTGATCAATTATCTAGAAATCTGATTTAGAAATTAAATAGGCACTGAATAGGAGATTCATGTGAATACAGTCTATACTGATTTGGAATCAAAAGTTTCAAGAATACATGTACATTTTTAATGCTCTCAAGGAGAATCCAAAAAATTGGCAGATATGACGAAACTGCCTTAAATTTAAAAAGTAATGATAACGTCTGATTTGGAAGTCCATTTATAATTGCATGAGAGAGTTTACAATTCTTAATCTGCCATTTAAACTCACCTAGGATACAGTTTGCAATCTTATGTCCACACCAGGTATTATTACCTTTAGAGGTTTGCAGCTATTCATTGAGAGGCAACAGTAGCGAGTCATGTTGAAGAGATCTCATCCCAGACTGCCTGGGTTCAAGTCAAGCCACTTACCAGCTATATGGCCTCCCCTCAGTTATTCATCTCTCCATGCCTCAATTCTTCACATATAAAACGGGATAACTCTAGATCTTCTACATACGGTTATAAGGGGTTGAATGAGTTCAAGTCTAGGAATAGTTGCTAGCACTTAATAAGTATTCAGTAAATGTTAGCTGCTGTTATTACTGAGTCATTGATTTAAAACATCACATGCATTCCTCCGGAAGATCTTTTTCATTCATGGGCTGTTCTTGATTCAAGGAGATTCCTCCCAGTCTGAACCATGCACCTGCCCCATCACTAAGCAGCAGTGAGCAGCCAGATGGCACCGCCATGTAACCGACTTACCCGTATTTGTCAGCCAGGTCCCGGGCTTGCCGTTCGTTGACTTCCCTTTGGTCTGGCAGGTCTGCCTTGTTGCCAATTAATACTATATCTGGATTTTCACAATAAGCATTTGCTTGCAGTTGGCCTTAGAAAGAAAGCAGATGGAACCAGCAAGCTAGTTACAAACAAATGATGTCAAATGACTGCTCATATCAGATTCCTAATCCAATTGTTCATCTCCAGCTTTCAATGTTATATCAGGCAAATTACTAACCTCTTCTCAACCGCACTTTCCCCATCTGTAAAATGGAGATAATGCCTCACAAACTGCACATTGTGGAGATTAATAATAATGTGCATGGTCCAGCCGGTGTGGTTGAGCATCGACCCATGCACCAAGAGGTTGCTGGTTCGATTCCCGGTCAGGGCACATGCCCAGGTTGTGGGCCCGATCCCCAGTGAGGGGCATGCAGGAGGTGGCCAATCGATGTTCTCTCTCATCAATGTTTCTATCTCTCTCTCCCTGTCTAAAAAAAAAACAATAAAGGAAAAATTTTTTTAAAAGAATAATAATGTACACGAAGCCCCTGTATGAGCACTGTGAGTGCTTCTCCACCGGGGAGGTGCCCTCTATATGGAAACACTGCTTCATAGCACTTGGTCCTCAAACGTAAGTGGACGAAATAGAGCATGACTTTAACACAGAACTGTGTTCCTTCCTTTGGGCACCTGCTCCATTTCCTTCCCCTGGAGGTCCAAGGTGAGGATCTATGAAAGTGGAACATTTCTGAGCCACCACAAATTCATGTAAAAACAATGTTAAGACAGGAAACTTGTTTTTTCTCTTCTCCAGGAAACACTGTGTGTGTACTTTCAACTTCATGTTATATCTAAGTTGTATAGGTGTTCTACACAGGCTTGCTCATATTTGACTATTTTTTTGAAAAAATACATAAAAGGTAAGTGTCCAGGTGAGCTGCTGACCGACACACTGTACTTACCCTCTCATGGCTGCCCTGCGCCCACCAGACCCTCCCTGGGGTGAAGCAGCCCACGGCTCAGCCCCAGTGCAGGGAGCACACTTGGGGTGCCAGGTGCCCTCCCAGAGAACACAGCTGTTTCTCTGGGGCCTCTCTCAGGCAGATGAGGATGCTTGCTTAGTTCTAAGAAGCCCTTTAAGACTAACTGGACAGCCCTGGCTGGTTTGGCTCAGCGGTTGGAGCGTCGGCCTGTGGACCAGAGAGTCCGGGTTCGGTTCCTGCTAGGGGCACGTACCAAAAAAAAAAAAAGAAAGAAAGAAAAAGACTAACTGGACAAATGACAAATGGAATGAGTGGCCTTATGATTGCAAAGATTAAAACCTTAAATCTAGTTTTGCTCAGTGGTTAGAGCATCGGCCCTCAGACCAAAGAGTTACAGGTTCGATTCCCCGTCAAGGGGCATACATAGCTCCCGGCCTGGTTGGGGTTGTGCGAGAGGCAACCAATGGATTCTCTCTCTCACATCGATGTCTCTCTCTCTCCCCCCCTCTACTCCCTCCCATTGTCTCTCTAAAACACAAATCAATGGGTGAGGAGAAATAAATAAATACCTTAAATCTAGATGGACACGAAGCCACATGGGCTTCTTCTAAGAGAGTCAAAGGAAAACACAGTTCCAGGCCACCATGGGTGATGCACAGAAAGGCCACCCCTTTGGAGGTGACACAGGGAACACTGAACTCCTGACTTCCCAAGGTTAATCTTTTGTCTCGCGAGGCAAACAAGCAAAGAGAGCTCTTGGGTCACAAAGTGGCCAACACAGGTCACTGGGTTCCACTTACTCATCCAGTTCCTGACATTTAAGAAGCTCTGTTGACTGGTAAGATCAAACATCAGTAAGAAACCCATGGCATCTCTGAAAAATGCGGTTGTGAGGCTCCGGAATCTGCCGAGAAAGCACAGAGGGGAGACCTGGAAGTTAGTCCTCGGACACCGTGGTGACACACAAACATGCTTCCCTTTGCAGTAGGAAATGCCATGGCAGCCTAGGGTTATCCTACAGCACGGGGATCACTCAGAAAGACGGCTGAAGGGCCAGGGAAGACCTGGCGGCAGATCCTTTTTCAGACCACGCCTGGTTTCATGGTCCATGGCCCTTACGCACTATGGATTTGTAACATTCAATCACACACTTGCTTACACAGCCCCTTGGACTGTTGGCTCAAGGGCCTCCTATGGTCCACAACGAACATGTAGGCCACTGTATTATATCGAGACTTTAACTTATACTTTTCAGTCCTTCTTTTCTATGCCCAGAAGAATGTTTGGCACACAGTAGCCTGAAAATGAGTGCTCATGGTTGCATGCAGAAAACCACAACTTGTTAACAGCTGGAACAAGGTTCTTTCGTAGGGAAAATAATGCTGGTGAGAAAACTCCTTGTAAGCACTCTTTGGAGTTAGAGTGGCATCCATGTCTCATGGGGAAGAGGGAAGACAGGGAAAAAGAGGAATATGATTATAAGAACCGAGGGAAGATCAGAGACTCAGTCATTGGGAGAAAAAGCAAGAACACTCATCTCTGTTGGAGGGTTTTGAAGAATGCACTGTCGAGGGCAGTGTAAAGACCTCTCTCCCCTGCTCCTGCCCCTCCCCTGCAGCATCCTCAGTGAAGGGGACAGGGTGCTGAGACTCACTTCAAGGTCAGGAATGGATGAAACCAGAGACCACATAAATAGACCAGAGAAGGTTAGGTTATACCAAACAGAGGTGCCTTCAGCTGTAGGTTTTTAGAAGGACGCATGAGTTTGAAATTAAGAAGAATATCACTTCCTATCCTAAATGTCCTCATTTTTGGTGCCTTATTTTAGCCTATTTGTAGATTCTTTGGTTTCCTAGAGGTTCTATTCTCAACCTCATCTTTCTCTACACACATTCACTGGGTAATCTGATTCACTTTCTGGCTCCATTATCACCAATATATTGAATCGCAAATGCATACATCTAGCTCTTTCCTGCCTTCGTACTGGGTGCCCAGTTACTTGTTGGGTGTTTCACTTGGAGGAAACTAATATATCTCCACCTCCACTTGTCCAAAACCAAACTGGCCTTTGCTCCCGATTTTCTCTTCTGTCAATGGTATCACCTTCCTCCTGGTTGCTATACCCTCTTTTTCCTTCACCTGCTGTATTCAATCAGCAAATGTGTCCTCGCCATCGCCTCCCTGTCCATCCACCTTGCCACACCACTCTAGTCTCCAACACGCTGCCTTTCACCTGGGCCACTTCAACAGCCTGCTCAACAGGCTTTCCTTTTTGTTTGGGGCCCTTCCCTTCCCGGGTTTGTTTCCTGTGGTTATATAAACCTTCTGCTAAAAGACATTTTAATGATGATGTAATTCTCTTAGGATAATGACTGAGCTCTTTAAGAAACTGTCAAGGCTCTGCGTGAACTGACCCTCGCTCATCTAGCCAGATCCATCTCCGGACCACCCGCAGGCGTGCCGATCTTCTTTTAGTTCTTAGAAAGTTCACTGTCTCCCCTGGGCTTTCGCACATGCTGTTCTTCCTGGGTAACCTCTCCTCAACGCTTCCTTCACCTCCTGCCCCGCGAGCCTTCCTTCACCTCCTCCCTCACACATTGTGGATGAGTGCATACAACGATGTCTGAGAAAATATCACTTCCCCAAGTGGTCTTCCCAACACCCTCATCTGGATGATGGGCTCCTTCTGTACACCAACCTGTTATCCTTTGTTTTCCTGTCACTGTTCTGAGGCTATATTGCAATTGTTATTTGTCCAAATTCCACCCTAAACTGTAATCTCTACGAGCAAAGGAGCCGTGTTTCTAACTGGCTGTGCATTATGTTTCCATGGCCCTGAACATTAGTATTTGCTCACTAAGGTATGTCAAATTAAGAGAAAGAAATAGAGGATAACACTATAAAATTAGTAAAGACTTAAATGACTTTAATAAAGAACAATACTTCTAATACTAAAGCAAGGAAAAGAGATATTTTAATGACTATTCATGTCCAAATTGGGATATTTTTGGTAAGACATAATCATCACAATTATGAAACACCAAAAATTGTACTCTGTTTTTTCTTGTGGATTTGTTCCTACCAGTGACTGGAAACTCACAGAGATTATAGTAATTTTATTGAATGAATCCCTGTCTTTGGGGATGAGCTGTACCCATAAAATTGGCAAATTGTAAAATCTCAAAATTGCCTTCTACTCAACCACAATAGTATTGCTAACTCAACCACAGCCGCCTGTTCACTCCTCTCTCCCCGAGCCCGTGTGTGCGTGTGCATGTACGTGTGTGTGCGTGTGTGCGTGTGTGTGTGTGTGTGCGGTGTTATGTGAGGATAGGACTGTGCCTTATCCCCCTCTCACTGCCCACAACACACGACAAAGTTGCTCACATGCTTGTTGTTGCATGGGTCTGACTGGGACACATACTTTTGCATCCACAGCAACACAGAAAGAATATTCTTCGTCTGGACACGGCTCGTCCCCTGGACCATCCTTCCCCAGGACCCTTGTTATCCTCCCGTCTTTCCAAGACTTATTCCAGAGGGAAGGTAACTGATTTCCAGCTTCACCTACCAACCTCATTCTGTCCGTAGGAGAAAGCTTGACCCCATAAAAAAAGAACAGTTGCCGGGCGCACGCTATCATTCTCCCTCACTGGGAATGAAGGCTGTGACCTTTGGGCTTACACAAGGGGTATTATCTTTTCCCTCCTTTCCATAATATCACTTTCATCAATAACCATTATCTTATATGGCTCATGCTGCCAGGTGTCTGAGCACAGGGTGGAGATGTGTTTATCTTGTTGCTTAGATACACCTTATACTGACAAAATGCAAAATTCCCAGGGGATGAATAACCCCACTGTTACCAAGACTGCCCCTGGCTCCCCGTTTCCCTCACGGGCTGTCTGAAGGGGACAGATGAGAGAAGCCTGCCATCGTGCTAGGCTGACATATCATGTGCCAAGACATATGGGAACCACATTTTCTCATATTACTTCTTCAGATTCGAATCACATTGGTCTACAAAACATACATCTTTGTGACAACCAAACTGACATATGAACAGAGAGGCTTGCGAGGAATGACTCCAGCAGCACCAGCAGTGTTGAAGGATGTGTGTAAATGGAATTCACAGTCAAAAAAGCTAACAGAGAGGGCCCGGCACCTCTCCTGGCGTTTACACGCGTGAGAGCGAGAAGGCTCTTGGACGCATTTCAAACGCTGCAGTGTTTACAAGCGTAAACATTCTCAGACACGCGGTGCCGAATGCGGAGGTACGTGCCTTCGAAATATCTTATCTTGACAATTGACTGCCAATTTTTATTGAATCTAATATCGAAGAGCTTCACCAGCTCAGGGTCTTTAGCACGTTGGGAATCTTGTATCTCAGAGGATCACGTTGTCATCAAATAATGGGTGCACACCTGCAGCTCTAAGCCAGCAGCACTACTGTCCGCTGAGGGGCTCTTATGTCGGACGTTGCACCAGAGGTAACACTGAAAAGCCTCGTCTCTGCCCTTACGAATCTGACAGCACTGTTGGGTGACAAGGCTACGAGTGAATCAGAGAAGAGCAGATAGAAAATGTGCTTTATCACAGGGGGTAAACACTTGATTGATGGGAGGTGGGCAGAGTAGGTGTTGGAGGAGTGCAGGAGGGAGAGGCAGCATCTTTCATCCGGGTGATCAGAAAGTCCTCAGAGGAGGTGGCCTCCAAGCCGGGCTGGCGACAGGACAGGGCAGGGAAGGTGGGACAGGAGGAAAACGTCCCCCCTGGAAGACAGTGTCGTACGCAAGGTCCCAGAGAACAGAGCTAGTCAGACGGCCCAGGACAGAGAGGCTCAGAGGAAGAACAGAGGGGAGAGAGGAGACACATCTGAACACCTTCCTTCCCCTCCCCCTCCAAGCTGTACTCATCACAGTGCTCACTTCCCACCTTCATTCAGGGGAGTCCTGGAGAAGTTTTTTCATGTCTCCCCATTCTAGCATAACAAGAATCTTCACAGAGGTTTTTGAAAATCTGATTTTTGAAATCTGAACCAAACCCACCATGCTCGTTACGGTTAACCAACTACCAATCACGCCTTTTTATTTCTCAACACAAAAGTCTGTTTTGGAACCAGGGGAAGAGTCGCATAGAATGCGGTTTTCACGTTGACCTACAGCCTTCGCTTGGAAATAAGTCTTTTCCTGTATGCCTGAAACCAGTATCGAGTAATACTGAAAGTAAACTAAAACTTAAGAAAATAATACATAGTAAAACAAAAGACGTTTCTTCCTGAGCTCTGTGGTGAGAAACAAAGTAGGTCACGGTTACCGCTCCTGTCCTGCAGTGTCCCAGAGTTGGAGGTGCACCTTGGACGCCTTCCCTGCTGATCCATTCGGCCCGTGCGTGTTACACACCTGCAAGACAGGGTTGCGTCAGTTTCTACCGCTTGGGTTTTGTCAACATTCGGATTCTCTGGGCTCCCTCGCCAGGCTCTTCTCAATGACTATCATCGGAGTTCCGAGTACAGGGTAAATATTTGCTGTTTCTTCCCCCCAGAAGTATCACACAGACTCTCACTTTTAAATGTCAAGTACGAGTATGATTTCCCACACAGTCTCGGCATACTGCAGACTTCAGTCACACACCTCCTGTCATGTCTTCCCAGAGAGCAGCCAACGTTGCATGTAGGACCTGAGCTCCAGGTTCAAGTGTCGGCTCTTCATGCAACCTCTCTGACCCTCATTTCCTTCCCTGGAAACGGAGAGCCATAGCTCTCCGGCTTCACAGAGTTCCTGGGAACTCAAACGGAATCACGAAAGTGAAGGCGGTTTGCAAACAGGAAAGTGCGTTGCGAACACTGGAGTGTCTTTTACTGGGCGCCGCACTTTCGAAACGACTTAGCCAGGCCATGTGCACAGAATTTCTCAGTAAGTTTACTCAGACTACGTCAAGTCTCCTTTTCTTAGCTGTTTTTCCCATAGCTTTTTTTCAGAAAAGTGTAAAAATGTTAAATGATGGTCTTTTGACTTCTTATTAAGCAAGGCATACCCATTTTAGTATTGCATCAGCCCCTGTGAGTGTTGCTCAGTGAGGACGTTGTATAGGGAAAGCCATGGACTTCTACCTAGATCGGGGGCACTCGGGCCAGGAGGGGTCCAGGAAAACCCTGCGGGGTGGAGCAGGTTTGCTAAGACTAAGCCACAGTGTTTCATCTTTCAGATAAGGCCCAGGACATTACAAGAAACCATAATTCGGCTTCCCAACCATCATTTCCTTTGTTGTTGTTTTGCTCAGTTCTCGGGGAATGAATGGGCTGTGACTTCGCCTGGCAAGGAAGACTACCGTCGGTGGCCGTGCATCTTGCAAGGCTTCCGCGCCTATGCTACGTGTCGCACGTGTCACAATATCTTTATTCCTGTCATTAGCGTCTAGCATGGGAGAAGGACGTGGTTGCGATTCTCACTTAAACGCCCTTATCTTGGAAAATAGCGAGGATTGGTCTCACATTCTGTTCGTAACCAGCTAGTGATTGATGGCTGAGTCGACACATAAATAAAAATGCAGCAGGAACTTATAAGGCTCATGTTCCAGCTATTTGCCAATCACTCTTCTGACGTCTTTCTGAAGACTAGGAAATGAACACTTGTTCTTAGTGAGGAATTTAGCTCAGATTAAGAGTTAATGTTTTTAGATCCTGAATAACTCAAGTTTTGAAAGATTCCTTATGAATTCATAGAAAACACACTATATAAATCCATAAATGATTTCTGTCAGGTGCCCTGCATACTTTTGGAGACAATCAATAGTGTCACTTGACGTTTTTCTATACACAATGTTATTTATAGTTGAGGGAGTAGAAAGTAATATAAATTAAAGTGGCAGGTTATAAATTTCATGTGATAAAAGGCAGATGCCTTGAATTCAATAAACAGCTTCTTAATTCTTATTTTATCTGGGGGGATCAGTAATAAGTTTAACAGTAGGAGGAAGAACTCACCACACGTTTTTCCCGAAAGTCTATTCCTACTGTTGTGATGAACTTGGGATTGAATTTATTGTCTGTGTATCGATAAAGAAACGTCGTCTTTCCCACCCCTGAATCTCCGAGGGCCAGGAGTTTGATCAGATAGTCATAGTCCCCATCGGTCATAGTGATGGTCTTGTTGGTCCTGCAGAGAGAGGAATAATAGTTTGTTACAATGAAGGCTGACTTTCCTTTGCAGTCTTCAAAACACAACATAAATTTAGGTTTCAAGGTTAAGACATTGGAATGCCTCCCTTCTGCCAAACTCTCAATTCGCTTGTTCTGAGCAGCTTCAGGAGTAAGGGCACATCTACTCTTGTAGTCAGTACAAATCTTTCTTTGCATCAGGTCAGTTAACATGGAACAAAAGCTGTACGATATTCGTAATAGGCTTTGCCACAGCAATAGTAGAACTTAAAGAGTCATAACCTTTTTTAAAAAATCCGTACCCGAGTACATGTTTATTGGTTTGAGGGGGAGAGAGAGAGAGAGAGAGAGAGAGAGAGAGAGAGAGAGAGAGACATCAATTGGTTTCTTGCCTCCCTTACTCACCCCAACAACCAGGGACTGAATGCACAACCTAGATATGAGCCCTGCCGTGGAATCAAACCCGCAGCCCTTTGGTGTATAGAATGATGCCCCAACCAACTGAGCCACACTGGCCAGGGTCATAACTTTGTGTTTTAAAGCAACTGCCCTTTGGGGTCAGGAGTACGGTTGCTGGGAAGAGGGGAGGGAACAGAAAAACCCAGCCGGGATGACGCAGGCATAGAGAGAGCGGGAATCACGTACGGCTGTGGAAGAGTGAAGCCCCGGGGATTGTGTTGCATCTAATCATAGAGAGTGAGCTTCCTATCATGTGCCAACAAAATAGTCCTTTTCAATTTAAAAAATGTAACAACTGGTATGGCAACCTTCGAAAACACTGATTTTAAGTCATTTTAAAAGCAATGTTGAAAAAGCCTCTGTTCGTTAATGGCAAAACTGTTCTTTTTGGTAAGTCTGCTCAATGATCTCCAGGCCTTATAAAAGAGGAAGAGATATTAAGAGGCATAATTATGGTAATTCCAAGAATATTTCTCCTGACCAAAGGCCCGATGTCACTTGCCATTTCTTTCAGTGCCCTAACCTCTCTGCCTCAATCTTACTTTTTCTATTGTGACAGTGACTATGAGTGACGATGGCCAAAGCCAAGTGCACCCAAACTGGTAACACCAAGACTGCCACCACATACATTTGCATGACACCATCACCTACTGAATACTTGGTGAAGTTCCAGTCTTGAGTTTGGAACGATGCTTTGCCATCCGGTACTACTCTCTGACTGGTGGGTTATAGACACGGTGTTGTCATACCCTTGCACAGGCCTAGAGATTTTCCCAGAATGGGAGATTCTTTCCTCACTATGCGAGTGGGAACGTTTGCCCCACCTCTATGGAGTCAGAAATCATTGCACTCAGGAGTGCTGAGGTGATGAACATTAGAGTCTAATAGCAGGTTATTCCCTAGATATATCTAAAAATTGTTAATTCTAAAAATGTTCTGCATGCTAGAAAATGATGCACATGGTCATCAATTTAAACAAAACAATTTTTTTTTTCCACATTGCCACTTTAGTTAGTAGTCCAAACTAAAAGGTTTTATGTCTTTGGATAAATGATAATAAAGATGAGAATTAGGTATCACTACATCATTGGAAGCTTTGCAATCATTTACATTAGAATTTTATAATTGAACCATATTGCTGCTCAATCCTACTAAATTTATTATGGATTTATGTGTCTTTAATTAATGAATGGTTCTTAAGGAAAGGTGTTTTCAGAGCCCCCTATACACAATTCTGCACTGAAGAGTTCCTTCCCTATAATACGTTTTCTTCACTGAGTTAGGACTCTCAGGGTGGATGGTTACTGACCATGAATGTTTACATTTTAATTTGTTTTTCTTTATTGATGTTAGAGAGAAAGAGGGAAGGGGAGGAAGAAAGAGATAGAAACATTGAGGAGAGAGAACATTGATTAGCTGCCTCCTGCATGCCCCCCACCGGGGATCGGGCCCACAACTTGGGCATGTGCTCTGCCCGGGAATCAAACTGGCGACCTCTTGGTGCATGGGTCAATGCTCAACCCCTGAGCCACACCGACCGGGCTACTTTTTCTTTTTTAATATCTATACAAAGTATAATCATCATTGCTCAGGAAGGATGGCCATCAGCAACCAGCCTTCCTTAATAAGAGGAAATAGATATCTCAACTATTGACATGGCATTCTTGGAAAATGTCTGCATTGGTTGGGTGCCTGGCAGTGAGCAGATCTGAGTTTGAGTGGTTCTAAGTATCTTACCAGGACTTTGTAGTTGAAGATGTTGCTGGTTCTAGTCTTTGAGCCAAATGAGTTGCTAGAGGAGATCGCTGCTCAGGTCACATGATTTCCCCCCAGTTAAGGTCTGTCACCAATCATCACTCCCCCTCCCACCCGTTCCCCCCCCCCACCTGCTCACGGAAAGCTTTTACAGAGAGTAATAAAGTCTGTCATTTCACTAGAAGAATTGGATGAAACTGCTAATTCTCATGGGAAAACAAAGAGATTCATATTTATTCAAAGTAAGATATAAGTGGCCAAAGCCAATTTTTTTTTTCCTAGACACAAACATTGATAATCTGGGGAAGAAACTGAAACCACTGGCTGCCTTAATACAAGCTCAGATTGGGGGGTACTGCGGCTCCCTGGAAAAATGAAAACAATGCAGTCAGGAAGACACAGCAGCACATCATAAAATGTTACTTAAAGTTAACTGTTGGCTGCAATATTTTTGTGATAGTGTCAGGGAAGGCTAAGTGTTGAGCGAATCTAGTTAAATATCTTCAATATAGAGTATCAGATTCAGAGATGAAAATTCAAAAAATGTAATTCATAATCTAGTTCCTGACCAGGTGTGCATGCACTTAGAACTTAAATGAGGATGTAAGAAAATGCAATGTAACTTGACAGGATGGAACATGATTAATTGAGAAATGAGTCAAATAGTTGTCCTTTCGGTTCCTTCACAACAGTAGTCCTCATGGACTTCCGTGGTCTGGGAAGATTTTGTAGAGGACGAGAACCTTATAGCAGAGGGAGGGACTAGGTACAAGGGGAGATTCAGGACCACTGCGGGGGAGATTACCTCCCACTTGTAGAACGAAACTGTCGTCAGTTGCCAATTACGTGACCTACCACGTATTCCTGATCTGAGCCAATTTGTTCTCTGCTGTTTGTATGGAAACCTGCCTGGGCAATCCCGGGGTTGCCTCCCAGCCAGGCTTAACCCGGAGCCATCGCACTGTGGCCCACGCTGGCTCTGTTCTCTAAGGAGAGGATGCTAGACACAACCCTTAACACAAATTCCATCTGAAGTGAGCGAAAGCCTGGCCCCGTGCAAAACCTTTATTTAGTGTCTTCAGTAGACTAAAGGAATTGATGTGTCAAGCTAGGCATGAGATAATTCACCTCTAAATTTCTTTTGAAAACAAATTTTATTTCTCATTTTATATCACGACTCATATCTCTATATAATACCTTTTTAAATTTAGTTTGGTTACTCTTTTATTACCATGTGGTTTCCTGAGTCCTAAAATCATATGATCTCAACATTCTATCCTTAGCTCAGCCAACAGTACACCACAAAGAAAAATAAAAGCCTCAGCAAGTTTCCTCTTCCAAGAACTGGGCTAAAAACAAAAAAAAACTATGGGGAGGATCAACAAGCTGACAAGTTTAGCAGCATTGTTTATTCCTGCACAATGACCAGTGGTCTTGTCAGTTCTTGGTTCTATGGATCTAAAAGGGATAAAATAGCCAGAAGACGGTTGTGTTTCAGGAAGTGGGTCTGACCCTCCACCACTATCACTGTGTCACAAGCTACACCACACAAGCCAGGAGGTCTTTTAGATACAGAACTGAAGCATCATCCTTAAAGCCCTTCACGGGAAGGTATGGGGCTGGGAAGAGTAGGGAAAATATTCAAAACACCCACGAGGCTCTGTTTAATGGAGGGTCGCAAAGGTATAAGGAAATCTAAGTAATCATGTGAGTTAGCCTTCAGTTTACAGATAAGTCATGTGACTTGTAGGGTGACTGTTTCTAACAGAGGGATATCCAAAACTATTGGTCATTATAATTTGACATGAAAAGTGAGTTAGCCCTGGCCTGTTTGGCTCAGTGGTTAAAGCGTCAGCCTGCGGTCCAGAGAGACCCGGGTTCGGTTCCCGCAAAGGGCACGTACCTCAGTTGCAGTTTGTCCCCAGCTCTGATTGGGTCGTGCGGATGGCAACCACTCGATGTGTCCCTTTCACATCGATGTTTCTCTCTCTCCCTCCCTCCTACTCTATCTGAACAAAAAAATAGAAAAATTTCCTCCAGTGAGGATGAAAAAAAATAAAAAAATTTAAAAAAAGTGAGTTAGATAGGTAGAAACTCAAAATATTTTCATTCTATGGGGAAAGAACATCTTCTCTGGGTATTAATAGGAACATGATTTTCACTGTCAGACTATCGGGAGGTCGTACATACTTTCTCTCCTTTCCCCTGCTACGTGTCATTCCTGTTTAGTGTAAATTCCACTAGTTCAGGAACTTCACATCCTCTGTCCGCTGTTGGATCCACAAAGCCCAGTATAGCAAATGGTGTACAGCAGGAGCTTAATACATGTGTGTTGTGTACAAATATATTGAAGCTTCTCAGAGCTGTGCAAATGTCAGGATGGATCAGTTCATCAGAGAGCAGCCGGTAGGAAGTGCTTGCTGTCCCTTCCCTCCCAGTTCAGGCCTCGTATTCTCCTTCCTTCCTCATTTGCGATATGAATATTTAGATTACATGATTACTTGGTACTTTACAGGTCCAGCTTCCTGGGCCCATTTTTCAGTCATACATTTCACAAGAGTATTAAAAAACTTCTCAAATAGAATTTTTATGTCTTCAGAGGAACCATTCTAATTAACGTGGGGAAAAAATGAAGTGTAGAGGGACTATGTTTAAAAGGGAGATTTTGCTGGCAGAGTTTATAAACCGGTCCACTGAATAGGTCAGGGCTCAGAGAACTTGGCTCCTCCATGAAAGCATCTATTTGCCCACCTAGCACACACTCATGGGCACCCCTTATTTTACATATTTCCCATGTTTCTGCAGCTACACTCTGCTTTCTCCAGTGGGAAGCTTAACAAATGCTGTAGTATGTATGGACGACCACTGTACAGACAGACTTACCCATGCTAACTGGTGCGCTGTGCTAGTTTCCAAGTAACAATCTTAAGAACACCATAACAAGCTCTGACCTCGTGTCTTGAACTTATTAAATTAATAAAAGCCGAGTTAATATTCTTAAGGCACTATGGAAAGCTAAAAATAATAGATAAATGAAAAATCGCTAATATTATTTTATATTCAGTATGAATGGTTTCAATAAAATAAATCTGACAAGCATAAAATGAACAGATGATTAATAGGTCCTCATTTATCTGTGATTGGTTTGTGTTGGGCTCCACTAGAATATTTTAAAGTCAGGGATTCTCATAGCAAACACTTCAGGTGTCCGCAGGATAGCCTGAAGGTGGTTCTCCCTCACTGACCTTCAAACACTGCTTCCCCAAACCACATTCATGTCCTGGAAATTGGAGCTAAATTATGGATGGCTGAAGCCCTCTAGGGACCTGTAAGCTGTGCAGCAGTAGAACAAAAGTCATTTTCTGGAGGTAAGGGGTACCTTTTATTTAAAACAATTTTTTTTATTGAGTTTTTAGAGGGAGAGGGAAAGAGAGAGAGAAACATCTATGAGAGAAAACATCAATTGGCCACCTCCTGCATGCCCCCCACTGGGAATCAGGCCCACAACCTGGTCACGTGCCCTGATCAGGAATCAAATTGGTGACCTCTTGGTGCATGGGTCGACACTAAACCACTGAGCCACACCGGCTGGGCAGGGGTACCTTTTAAAAATAATTTTTTAGTGTATTCTATAGCATCTTGTTCTGTTATGAAGGTTTATTGAAGACAATTTTTTTAAGGATATTTAAGATTAATGAATCTGAACTTACATGGAAGATTCAAACCAATTGCAAATATGTCAACATCAAGTTAATGGAACAACTTTTACATAAGTTGACAATGGTTAATGTGTCTACTGAAGCAATCAAATGTATTTTAAAAAATAAAAGTATCCATTTTGTTTCATTCTGTGATCAAGGGATCAAATAAAATAGAAATAAATGAAGAATTTGTTGAGTTGAATTTCAGCTTACTTACCCTGAAAATAAGGGGTACAATTTTAACACAAGTCAGCTTTATTATTTTTTTCTTTATTGATTTTAGAGAGAGTGGAAGGGAGAGGGAGAGAGACAGAAACATCAATGAGAGAGAACATCAGCTGGCCACCTCCTGCAGGCTAACACAAGTCAGCTTTGAATTGATTTATCTCCATTGATATATCATTCTCACTTCCAAGCCAAAAAAAAAGTACATTTATTTCTAAAAAAAAAATTATCTCAAAGTAACAATATTTCCTTTGGCTTAATTTTGTGGTATCTTTTGAAACTATATAAACTTAATTTTTTTTTCCTTTACATTTTATTGCAAGAAATTCCAAACACATACAAAACTTGAGGAAATAGTACTGTGCCCCATACACTGCTCCCCCAGCTTCTAAATACTAATATATGGCCAACCTTGCTTTATGTACCCCAAACTCTCCCTCTACCAGATTATTTGGAAGTAAACTCCAGATATCATAACATTTTTTTTTCATAAATAATTCAGTATGTCTTTCTCAAGATTATTCAACTTAGCTCTATCGACATTCTATCTATAGAGAAGGTGGTAAAACATTTGGCTTTTTGGGTATTTGATAGGCCAGAAATCATATATTAATACTGTTTTAGCCTGTATTTCTCTTACCGATGAAGGTTAAGCATATTTTCCTATGTTTAAGGGTTATTTGTATTTCTTATTTTTTAAAAATATGTTTTCATTGATTTTAGAGAGAGAGGAAGAGAGAGAGAAACATCAGTTGGCTGCCTCCTGCACGCCCTCTACTGGGGATCAAGCCTGCAACCCAGGCGTGTGCCCTGACCGGAATTGAACAGGGACTTCTCAGTCAGTGGGTGACACTCAATCCACTGAGCCACACCGGCTGGGCCTATATTTCTTTTTCTGTAAACAGAATTGTCCATTAAAAATTTGGTTTATTTGTTCTATTTTTAGAAGCTTTTTGTATATTAGAAATATTAAAACTTTGTTATGCAAATTTGCAAATATGTTTTCTCCTTTGCCTCTTTACTTCACTTTGTGGTGTTTATGTCACCCAGGAGACGTTTATGGCTGTTGTTAATGTTATTTTGGGGGAGGGGAAATCAAATTCTGAGTTAGGAAGTTTTTCCCACCCCTGCTCATAGAGGAATTTGTTCATGTGAGACAATGTGCATCCTTGTTTCTGATTTTAGTTGTAAATTCTCTAGAGTTTTCCCACTAAGCAAGATGCTGGCTGCCTTTAACATGAGTGGATATTGAATATGTCAATTATCCTTTTTTCTTCTATTGAGATGATCTTCTGATTTCTTTCCTCAGCTTGATTTTTCCCCCCTCAGCTTGTTTTTAATTAATAGATTTCCTTATATAGCAACAGCTTTACATTTATAAAATAAATTTCAGTTGTTCTATTATCTTTTAATGTGCTCTGCATTCTGTTTCTTATATTTTATTTTATTTTTTATTTGTTTAATAAAATTTGTCTTGCTGAATTAATCTGTGGTTTTAAGCTTTACATTATTTTCACTTCATTGGAAGAATATAAAAGTTTTCCTTCTTTTTCTGTGTTCTGGAATAGTCTAAGTATTATTAAGATTACTTACCTCTAAAGGTTGAAAATATTTCTATGTGATACCACCTTGTCCTGGTGATTTTGTATGGGGGTGTGTTTTAAATTACCTTCTCTATTTCTTCTTTGGCAATTAGTCCATTTAATCGTGCCTTCACTAGAATCAGTTTTGCAAACGTGATTTTGTACAACTTTTATCTAGGAATTCAAATGTACTTTATGGAGTTTTACAATCTACTTTTACATAAATTTTTAGATTCCCTCTGTTTTGATACTAATTTTTCCACTTGATGTGTCTAATTCTGTGTATTTGTACTTATTTGTAGAAGGTTTTAATGAACCAATAAGCCCAGCCAGTGTGGCTCAGTGGTTGAGCATTGACCCATGCACCAAGAGGTCGCCGGTTCAATTCCCGGTCAGGGCACATGCCCAGGTTGTGGGCCAAATCCCCAGTGGGGGGCGTGCAGGAGGCGACCAATCGATGTTCTCTCTCATGGATATTTCTGTCTCTCCTTCTCCCTTCCTCTCTCTCTCTAAAAATAAATAAAAGAAAACAATTTTTAAAAAAACAAGAAAAAGAACCAGTCTTATTACTTCAATGGTTTATTTTAATTTTCTTATTGTAGCCCATAATCCAGTAATATATTTTCTATTACAGTTAACTTTCCCTTGGAATGTCCTCGACCCTGCTCTTTGTTTTCTAAATCCAATCACATCCACAACCTCTTGTTCATGAGTCCCCTCCACTTTTACTCATTTCTTATACCCACAGGGGACACAGTACGCTGCAGTCAAGTTCTAGTAGACCTTGGAATTCTGAACTTGAAATTGCGAAAACCCAAATTTGCCCAAGGAGTAGTCTTACTGAGAACCTTGCAGCTTGCCAATAACCTTCCTAATTAGGGTCAGGATAGGCCTGCTCCCTGATCTAAGGCATTTCTACCTGAACTGAAAAAACTTTGAATTATTCTGTTAAGAACATCGATGCATTCGTGTATTTCCCTACTATTGGACTTTTCGACACAGCAGGAGCCAGCCAAGCACAAATGAGTTTGTCCCCGGTTATAGCACAATATTGACAGGTGTTCTAAATGGAATCTTGCTGAGAAGAATGTGAGAGCAATGGCTTCGCATTATCCCCGAAGCTCACCTGTACCCCTAGAGAGAAAGCAACCCCCTAACTGATGTTACAAACACTGTTTAGCAGACATGTTTCAAATCTCGGGGTTAAAGCAACATAGCCTTTTGGCTACAGATGAGTAAATGGTCAGTAGGAGCAAAATAAAGTAGCTGGTTCTGATTCAGAGAAACCTCTCTGAAGGCTTGTGCTTATAGGTTAAAGTAACTGAGGACTATTCTTTTTCTTTTTTTTTTTTATCCTCATTCGAGGACATTTTTCCATTTTTTGTACAGACAGAGTGGGAGGGAGAGAGAGGAAGAGAGAGAGAGGGAAACATCGATGTGAAAGGGACACATCGAGTGGCTGCCACCCGCATGACCAACCAGGGCCAGGGACAAACTGCAACCGAGGTACATGCCCTTAGCGGGAACCGAACCCGGTTCTCTCTGGACCGCAGGCAGACGCTCTAACCGCTGAGCCAAACCGGCCAGGGCTGAGGACTATTCTTAATGCTTATAAACGTAAATGCCTCTTTAAAGGCATTTTACCACCTTCCTGGAAACTTAAATGTGTGCAGTCCCAAAGTACATCCAGGGTCAGACTGTGGGCATAGGCCATGGAGCTCACATACGCTGTTACTGATCTGCCAGTTCACCTTGCTGGCACAGGATAAAAAAAAGTATGTGTAGTTTCTCTAGCTCCCACAAGGCCTCCTTGTTTAGCTTCTCTGAGTCCTAGGCTGTGTGTGTGCAGCTCTGAGTCCTAGGCTAGGTGTGTGTGCAGCTCTGAGCCCTAGGCTAGGTGTGTGTGCAGCTCTGAGTCCTAGGCTAGGTGTGTGTGCAGCTCTGAGCCCTAGGCTAGGTGTGTGTGCAGCTCTGAGTCCTGGGCTAGGTGTGTGTGCAGCTCTGAGTTCTAGGCTAGGTGTGTGTGCAGCTCTGAGCCCTAGGCTAGGTGTGTGTGCAGCTCTGAGCCCTAGGCTAGGTGTGTGTGCAGCTCTGAGTCCTAGGCTAGGTGTGTGCAGCTCTGAGCCCTAGGCTAGGTGTGTGTGCAGCTCTGAGTTCTAGGCTGTGTGTGTGCAGCTCCCGGGGAAGGCACAGCCCCCTTCACAGGTCCTCTGTACCGTCAAGGTCGGAGGTGGTGACAGACCTAGGCAAGTTCCAGGCATCCTCCTGGATCTATGTGACCTCGTGGACTCCTGTCTGGCTTTGCTCTCCCCCACTTCATGACCATTTTCCTTTCCCCACCCTCGGTCTGCTGACTTCAGGTCCAACACAAAACAGAAGAGCAACATGTTCACGCAGACTGCCCAGCCAACTCCCACAGGGGCGTACAGCTCTACCTGATGAATGCGAGGGCTGGCAAAAGTAGGTTTAAAGTTGTGAGTCTGAGAAACACAGTGTTTATTCTTCTGTTATTATTTATTAATGATTGTATTATTTTCCATATGAACAACTGTAAACCTACTTTTGCCCACCCCCGTAAATCTCATTTCTCTATCACTTACAGTGATTCTGTTTTTTGTTTGGTTGGTTTCTTTTTGTTTTATTAAAACCGTTACTGAAATAAAATGCTAGAACGTTGCCCAGCCGGTGTGGTTCAGTTGGTTGAGCATCATTCCATGGACCAAGAGGTCACTGGTTCGAATCCCAGTCGAGGCACGTGCCTGGGTTGAGGGCTCCATCCCCAGTGGGGGAGGTGCAAGAGCAGCTGATCAGTGTTTCTCTCTCACTGATGTTTCTATCTCTCCCTCTCCCTTCCCCTCTCTCTAAACAAATCAATAAAAACATATATATATATATATATATATATATATATATATATATATATTTTAAATGCTAGAATCCCACTTCAGGCATATGCCTTTATTTCTTTATTTGTTAATATTTAGAAAATTCACTAATAGATATAGTTATAGTTAAGATAATTCCGTGGAAAGGATGCCTATTTCCTAGCAAATCTCCTATATAACCAACTCAGCTCATAGAGCCCAGTGTTGACAGGGAGCCACACAATAACCACACTGAGGATTGCTCAGATAGCCTGATACCCTGCTAAGAGGGCCTTACAGTGAGCTGGCCTGTAGCTGAGGTGTGTGTTTTATGTTCCATTGCAGTATTTCTATAGCCACTGCAAAATGGTTTCAAGCAATTAACATGAACTCACTCGGCAATAAGGCACGATTTTGTCATCTCCCTCCAAACTCTCCGAAAGAAGCCCTATGGACATTGACACATCTCTGTAACCAATGAGCAAGTGAATCAAAAAACTTTCACTTTAAATGTTCACATCAGCCATCAGCTCACATTGATGATTTAAAGGGGAAAAGTCCGTTTTTAACCCAGCCTGTGTGGCTCAGTGATTAAGCATCGACCCATGCACCAAGAGGTCACTGGTTCGGTTCCGATCAGGGCACATGTCCAGGTTGTGGACCTGATCCCCAGTGGAGGGCATGCAGGAGGTGGCCAGTCGATGTTCTCCCTCATCGATGTTTCCATCTCTCTCTCCCTCTCCCTTCCTCTCTCTTTCTAAATCAATAGAGGAAAAAAAAAAGTCAGTTTCTAGCTCAATTTATAGTGTATTCAGCCAGTGGGATAATAATTCTTTTATGCGTTGGAACAAGAGCATCTTTAGAGGGTACTCTTAAGTTAATGACTTCAGGAAATTCAGAAATAGTGATCAAAACTTCATAGATGCTTTTCTACAATATTACAGTACAGGATTTTATGATTGCTTCTTCAGAGAGGTAAGAATTATACTTGGGCAATAATAATAGAATGCATCAATTAACAGAATTTTCATATGAATACAATAATTTTTACCAAAGAAAAAAATCTGTGATGATGAAGGGAAAATGCCACACACGTGATACCAGCAGTTAAAACTAACAAAAGTATCAAAGTATTAGAAAGGGATATTTGAGACAACTAAGAATAGTTACATTACCTTATTATACATCAGTTACTGTTCTAAACAGTAAGTACTAAGGACTAACAGGTTTAATCTTTAAAACAACCCAACACCAAATAGGTTCAACTCAATCTCTATCAAAATTTAGTTGCCATTGGGCAGAAATTATAAGCTGATCCTAAAATTCATATGTAAATGCAAGGGACACAGAATAGCCAAAAGAATCTTGTCCACAGAAGGACTCATACTTCCCAATTCCAAACTTACTACAGTTACAGTAACCAATGCAGTGTGGCACTGGCCTAATGATAGCCATATATATCAATGGAATAAAACTGAGAGTCTAGAAATAAACTATTACATTGATGGTCAATTATGACAAATATGGCAAGACAATTGAATGGGTAAGAATCACCTCTCCAACAAATGGATCACCACATTCCAAAGAATGAATTTAGACTGCTGTCTTACACCAAATACAAAAATTAATAAAAAAAACGAATTATAGACCTAAATGTCAGAGCTAAAACTATGAAACTATTAGAAAAAAAATACATAAATACACTCCATCACAATGGAAAACTTTTGTGCTTAAAAAGTCATATCAAACAAGTGACAATACACCCCCAGACTAGGCAAAATATTTTTTGAATCATATATCTGATAAGGGACTTGAATCCAGATTATATAAAGAATTCTTACAACTCAAAAATAAGAAGATAAATAACTAAACTAAAAAAATGGACCAAGGATTTGAATATATTTCTCCAAAGATGATAAATAAATGGCCAATGAGCATGTGAAGACTCTAAGACAGCATTCGTCATTAGAAAAGTGCCAATCAAAACCCCCGTGAAATGCCACTTCACGCCCACTAGGATGGCTATAATAAAAATATGAGCAAAGCACCTGGTCAGTGTGGCTCAGTGGGTGGGCATAGTCCTGTGTGCCAAGAGGTTACTGATTTGATTCCTAGCCGGGGCACATGCCTGGGTTGTGGGCTCAACCCCCAGTAGGGTCATGCAGGAGGCAGCTGATTGATGTTTCTCTCTCTCTTTCTCCTTAAAAATCAATGAAAACATATTTTAAAAAATGAACCAAACAAGTCCTGGCAGAGAAGTGGGGAAATGGGGCCCTCCTTTGTCACTGGTGGGGATGTAAAATGGTACAGCTATTATGGAACACTGTTTGGAACTTCTCAAAATTTAAACATAGGGTGACCTGACGACCCAGCAATTCTACCCTGTGTCTCTATACAAAAGAAACAAAACCTGATAACAAATACTCCTAATAACTCCAAACTGGAAATAACCCAAGTGTTTTTCAATGGATAAAGAGATAAATAAAATGTAGCATATCCATACAATAGAATAGAATATTAGTCGGCCATAAAGAAAGAATGATGTACTGATTCGTGTTACAACATGGATGAACCTTGGAAACCCTATGCTAAGTGAAAGGAGTCAGAAGCAAAGGCTACATATTTTACAATCCTATTTATATGACATGTCCAGAATAGGCAAACTCGTAGAGACAGAATGCACATTTGCATTTGCCAGGGGAATGGGAAGTGATTGTTAATGGGTATGAGTTGTTTTTGTTGGTTTGTTTTAGAAGATGATGAAAATGTTATGGATTCAGATAGTAATGGTGGCATGTCTTCGTGAATATGCTAAAAACCACTGAGTTATATACTTTAAAAGGGTGGATTTTATGGTATATAAATTAAATCTCAATAAAGCTATTGTTTGTAAAGCTTAACAATGAAAGAATACTATATTTATTTTTAAAATAATTGATTTGGCCCTGGCCGGTTTGGCTCAGTGATGAGAACATTGGCCCATGGACCAAAGAGTCACAGGTTTGATTCCAGTCAAGGGCATGAACCTCAGCTGCAGTTCAGTCCCTGGCTCTGGGTGGGGTTGTGCGGGAGGCAGCCGGTCGATGTGTCTCTCTCACATTGATGTTTTTCTCTCTCTCTCACTCCCCACTCCACTCTACCTGAAAAAGCAATGAAAGAATATTCTCAGATGAGGATTAAAAATAAATAAATAAGTAAATAAATAAATAAATAAAATAATTGATTTATTTTAGCTAGGTGTTAATTCATACTTATTTACAATGAAGCCACTGACTAGTGGTGTTCTATGTATTCAAACAGTAATACCCGCCTGAAACTGGTGGGGGTATAAATACGAATCCCAGGGCCTCTCCACAGCAGCCTCCAGCATCTTCCCTCGGGGCCTGGATCATGGAGTTGAAATATTTCACTAAGATCAGCCAGGTTTGTGAACTACTTTCTCCTTCATCCTGCTTCAGCTCCATGCATGTTTCCAGAAGGTTGAGACTTGTAACCACCCCCCTCCTCCCACCCAGCAAGTCAACTCGTTCTAGGGTAGAAAAGCCCACTGGGCAAGAAAGGGGTTCGTTTAGTGAATTTGATCCTGTTACAGTTTAGAGCGACTTCTTGCTGATTGCCATCAGTAAAGTTTGGCACATGGCTCACAAGTTGCTTCCTCCGCCGAAGCCCGTTATTACTATGCACTTAATATGCTTTCCTAGCTACATATAACTTTCATTCCCTCACAGAGTCAAAATTTTGTTTCCCCAACAATTAAGGGTAACACCTCCAAAGGTGTTATTTTGCTCATTCTAAACACATGCATGGAAAATTCTGCATGAATGTTCGGATTAAGTAAATTAAGCTTCAAGAATGTTTTGAAAGGTTTAATATTTGACCTGAAAAGCTTTTCTGCTTGCCTTTATAAGGGGGCCACATGACTTACTTTTCGTAAGGGGGTCATATTTTAATAATGCTCTCCTAGGTCCTTTTAGCCTGACCTTCAGTTAGGAGCAAGAAAAAGAAATGTAAAATCCTTGAGATTCTGCAAATTCTTATATTGAAAGAACCTTTGGTACAAGTTATCTCTCTTCAAGGCTGGAAAATCTTATGATGCAATAAAGCAGATTAGGAAGTCCCTACAATGAGCCAATGTCTTCTTGAGATCAATCAGTAAGAACAGAAAATGGGTTTCCCAACTTAGTGGTTCTCAAACTTGGAGGCTATTTATGCCAAGTGAAATAAGCTGGTAATCGAAAGACAAATACCAGATGATTTCACTTATATGTGGAATCTAATGAACAAAACAAACAAACAGACTCATAGATCCAGAAAGTAAACTGATAGCTGTTAGAGGGGAGGGGGTTTGGAGGTGGGTGGGTGAAAAAGGTGAAGGGATTAAGCAAAAAAAAAAAAAAAACACCAAAAACACAACAACACAAAAACCCCACAATTTATAGGCACAGACAACAGTACGGTGATTACCAAAGGGAAAGGGGTGGGGGGGTGGTAGAGAGGGTATAGGGGGGGACAAATGGTGATGGAAGAAGACTTGACTTGGGGTGGTGAACACACGATACAATATACAGATGCTGTATTATAGAATTGTACACCTGAAACCTATATAATTTTATTAACCAATGTCACCCCAACACGTTCAATAAAAATAAAAAACTCCCTGATGCCCAGGTCACACCCCAAACCAAGTGCATCTGAATTCTGATGGTGAGACAAAAGCATTCGTATTTTTTGACACTCTCCTGATGATTTCAATATGCAACCAAGTTTGAGAAACGGGGCCCTACCGTTTAATCCAGCGCCTCCCTGCCGCCAATGAAAGCTCCCTAATTTAGACAGCTGTGGGCAACCTCACACTATCGCTGACTGGAGGGAAGAGTGTTCCACATTCATGAAGGTTTATCTTCTCCTAAGACAGTGGCAGGTTGGGAAGATGATCCCTTTTCGACCATAGTTACCTGCTTCAGTGGACCAGCAGCATCATCATAGGACAGGCCCTTCCCAGCTAGCCCATCTCTTCTCTCTGTAGTGTTATGTGATATTTGCAAGGACATTAAGTGTATATATGTAAATGGAAGCCTCTACTCTTAACCAATGTCTCCATGTAGAAAAAAGATAAGGTTTTTAGTTAAAAAGATGCTCATTTAAAAGATGTTTTAGCCCTGGTCAGTTTGGTTCAGCGGTTAGAGCTTCAGCCCGAGGACCAAAGGGTTACAGGTTCAGTTTCAGTCAAGGGCACATTCCTGGGTTGCAAGTTCAATCCCTGGCCCCGATCCAGGTCATGCAGGAGGCAACCAATCCACGTGTTTCTCTCACATCGTTGTTTCTCTCTCTCTTTTTCTCTCTCTCTCTCTCCCTCTCTCTCTCCCCCTCCCTCCCTTCTACTCTCTCTCTAAAAATAAATGGAAAAAATATCCTTGGGTGAGGATTTTTTAAAAATGTTTTACTAAATTGTTAGACACTGGTCTGATCACCTTGCAAACTGGGTTCATGTTCCAGCTGGCTGCTGCTTCAGGGAAGTCATGCCAACTTCTACCGCTTTGCTTCATCATCTGAGAAAGAACATACTAATCCAAATATCTGCCCACAAAGTCTGCCTCTCTGAGATGTAAGGAAGCCAACTTAGATAGCATCGATGGGTTCATAGGCACATATCTATGAAAATAAGATGTTATATTATTACATTTTCTCACTTAAACACAATTCTACATAACTCCAAGAATAAGAAAGATAAGAAATCCAAGACCTCTTTAAGAAAAGAATGTTGGCTGGTCATTGTTTTAGCCGATATTTAACAAGAAGCTTAGCAAATGCTAGAAAAGAGAGATTATATCTACAAAGCCTGGAGTTAGTCCAAAGGAAGTGATTATTTGTCTCACAAGGACTCTTTTCTATATTACGTAGACGCTTGTGTAAATTGAAATTTCTAAATTTGAATTTTATTTCTGCAATATGTATGATATGAGGCTGAATGGAAAATAAGGAAGGCCATTGCACATGGTTCCTAATCCTTATGTGGTTGGGGAGAAAATAAACAAATATTAAGTCCCTTCATCTGATCAGTTATTTAAAATGAGCTCTACACCAGAAAATCTAGGGCTCTAAGTCTAAAAAGGTGTTTAGAAGAGAAGAAAAATTCATAAAGAATGAGCAAATGGGAACAGAAATAATCAGGAAGGCTTCATGAAGAGGTGGGATGACAGCTGAAACTTGATCGGGAAAAGGAGAGGCTGGGATTAGCAGAGTGCTCACTGGTCCTGCACATAGAATGTATACCCAGTGTCAATGCCTATAAAAAACTTGGCTTAGAAGCAGAAGATATATTCTGGGGCACCTTGGCTGCTGAGGTTAGATCTGCAGGATCAAGGGTAGACCTAGGTGTAATGGTAAGATGCATCTGTTGCAGTCCATAGCCCTGAGTTACTTTTAGCCATTTACCCAACACGTGGTCATAGGCAAACTACTTAACCCTTGATTCTTAGGGTCTTTATCTGTAGTTGTAAGTATGTAAAACACCTGGCTCAATGCATTCCTAACCATGAATTCCTCCTCCACTCTGGACGTGCCCAAAACTAAGGAACAATACAAAAAAAACCCAAAACATTTTGACTAATGATCCAATGTAACATTAGTCAAAAACAGTTTGACTAATGATACAATGATACAATGTAACAAAATACAAACTAATTAATCAATTAACATAGACAACTTTATAGCCTAAAATTAAGTTACCAAATTTCTCAGGGGAAAAAAGGGGGGGGCTAGGGGGTTAGCATAGAAATCCCAAGGAAAAGTCATGGCTAAATTTTTAAAAGCTGGTTTTACTGCTGCTTAACAAAGCACTTGGTTATTTCCATCACTTTTATCCCTCCTGGAGCCCTGATGGAAAATAAAATATGTCAACAATGACTAATTACAGCTTTAATGAGTCTATTGTTTACTTCTTGGCAGTGACCTAATAAATTGACCATGTCTTCAACTCACCTAGCATTTTCCAATATAAAACATTTATAATGTTGTCTTTGACAACTTTCACCCCCAGCTGTTACTGGTGAGAAAAGAAAAGCCATCATTAGCACAAAGACATTCACAGCTATGCCCACCTTTCCCTGCTGTGTGTACATTTGAAAGTCTAATCAGAACAGAGCAGAAGGCAGCTTCTTGGTCCCCGGGAGGAGCCTGCTAAGGTCCTGATAACAGAACCTGGCAGGGCAGGGTGGCCCTCTCTCTACAGTCTTCTTTAACTTCAGAGTTGGCCAACATTTTTAGGTGAAGGACAATTGGGGGCGGAAAAGCACCATGAAATGTTCAAAAGCATGCACGGTGTACTGGATGTACACTTAAATAAGGGTGCTACTCAGAATTACGCAAAACTGAAAGAGACTTTCGTTGGAAACACGCCCTCTTAACTGCTCCAATCCACAGTGACTGTTCTCACTGAAAAAGAACCATGATTTCAGCAAGGAAATAAAAGCCAAGAGTTGGAGTTTTCATAAACTAAGACTTGTTAGGAGACAGTTCTTATGAAATCAGCTTTGCCTGTCCTTCCCAGAGTTGCTCTCGGCTGAGAGGAAAGTTTGCCTTGCGCTACAAGAACATGGATTGGGTTATATTGTGTCTCAGCTCTGCAAGGTCATGTCCCTGAAGTCCACTCCTGCCCAAGGAGATCATTATGTGTTTCGTTAAAGATCTACATTTTACTTTCTGGTATTTTTAAAAATTTGTCTTTATTATTGAAAGTATGACAGATGTCCCTCCTTTTTTCTCCCATTGATCTGGTATTTTTGAGCAAAAGGACAGATACCATAATTTACTACATTAAGTCAAAATACCGAGAGGTAATTGTTAACATCTTAGGAGGAAAAGAATCACAATAAGGTATCTATCACAAAGAACACATTTGTTTGTCTGACACTTTCCAGTTTACCAAGGTCTGTGTTCCAAAGAAATTCCTGGGAATCAATCTATTTCTTCAACCTCAAAGAATCTTATATAATTTTCATCAATTTTTAAAAAGAAAAATCCACATCTTTCTTCCACTGTCTTGATTCCTAAGGTTCCAGTGAACTTAACTGCAGGTGAGGGGTTCCTTCTGGCAACTAAAGGTTTTCCCACTGAAATCTGAGCCCATCTTGGTAGGTACTGTTATTACAATGAAGCAAAACTATGAAAGTTAAATGCTTGCATATTAAATTTCAGGAGTATAAATTCTACTTACACAGATTAAAAAATAAAGTTTCACATTCACTGCGTCCATATATTTCTGCTGAATACATTAAGGTGAATATTCCATTGACATTAGAAAGTTTACATTTGAGAATCAAGTTGGCTCTGCCCTTCTCTGATAATATCAGCAGCCGACCTTCTAGTTCATATTTATTCAGTGACAAACACAGGCTAATACTAAGTCCATTTTATTTCCCCTAATTAAGCAGAGGGTGGGGCTCTGATATTATACACCTGAAAATCTTCCAACTTCTACAAGAGCGAACTTTCCCTAGAATCTAAAATGGAAACTAATCTGATAAATTCAACTACAGGTAAGGTGTCCTTGTTGAATAATTGAATAAGTTTAGAAATGTCAGGAAATGATATACTATATCTCATGGTGGATAGGTTTACATTTTCTTAAGCCATACAAATAAGTTACATAAAATATGAGGAACGAGTAAAAATATAAGCTGGAACATTTTTCTTTCTCCAGCATAAGAGCATTGACTGGGTTACATCAGGTATCGATTGCAAAGGATCGGCAAGGTCATACCGAGCACACAGGCACAGGCATGCATGAACACACTCATGTACACACTCGTGCGCACACACATATGCACGCAGGCACCTCAAACATGAAAAGGTCTTTAGCCGGGAAACCCCTTCCCTAAAGCCAGTCTTCAGTTTAACCTGACCTTGTCAGAAGATAAGTCTGCTTGAATGTTTATGGAGTCAGCCAGAAATAGATACAATTTACAATACAAATTTAGTAAAATACACACGTTTGAATTTTGCTGTGCCCATCATTCAAAGTAGGAGGATGAGATTAGAATTTTTGGTTGAGAATTTGGTACAAGTTACCAACATGCAAAAGCTACTCTAACCTGTAAAAGGCAGGGCGGGGCACTACCGAAACGATGCCTCGTTCCTTTACCTGGGAGTCAGGTAGTGCTGGCTTCCGAGATGGGCGGAAGAGGACAGAGAAGGAGGTTCTCTGCATAAGACGTGAGTGTACACATACCATCAGCTTTGTTAACTGAACCCTGACAGATTGCCCAGGTGGAGGCCTTATCAACTTGGGCATTAAATGTGGCCCAGGGTTGCTTCAAAGGAAAGATCAGAAAGTTGTCTGGGGACACCACACTGTCAATGACCCCTCTGACTTCTGCCTTTGATAAAAACTAGTCCAGCAAACACATTTACAGAACCTCTGTATGTAGAACACCAAACCCAGGAGAGAGGAGAAAATGAAAAAGAAAATGTAAAATACATGTGAGACAGTTTAGAAACATTTAAAAGCAAAGATAATGAGGTTTTAGGTAACAAATTGGAGAAAGAGTATGGCTTTTATAGTCAAAATTAGACCTCACATAAGCAAGAATGCTAATCTCATCAGAGTCCCTCACTCACTCACCCGACAAACATTCACCGGGGAGGGACCATGCGCCGGGCACACGGAGTTTGCTGTGGGATCAAATGAAATGGCATCAAAGGTTCCCTACCCCACGACTGTAGTAGCTGGAGTGACCGCGTGCCCTGGATGCTGACCACATGCCCTGTTCTCGCCTCCTATTCTGTTATAGCACCTCCTTCCACCCTCAGAGGGTCCCGACATGAACAAATTGGTCATTGCAATTAACAAGAGCCTCCTGCCCTGGCCAGTTTGGCTCAATGGTTAGAGCATCGGCCCGCGGGCCACCGAGTCTTGGGTTTGATTCTGGTCAAGGGCACGTACCTCGGATGCAGTTCATCCCTGGCCCTGGTGCAGGAGGCAACCAGTCGATGTGGTTCTATCACATCGATGTTTGTCTCTGTCTCTGTCTCTCTCTCTCCCTCCCACTCTATCTTATAATAAGTAGAAAAATATCCTCAGGTGAGGAATAAAAATAAATAAATAAGAGCTTCGTAACTTGCGTCCCCACCTCTAGTTTTGTCTTTCCCCATCCATTCATCATGTAACAAGTAGCGTTATCTTCTAAAAACATTAAGTTACACCACACTGCTGTTTTGTTTAAGATTTTCCAATGACATCCCATCAAACTGAAAGTAAGACTCACTCTCCTGCCTTGCAAAGTGCTGTGTGACCTGGCTGAGTGTCCTTCACTCATTCTCTGTTTTTTGAAGAAGCCATGTTTCATCCTGTCCTGGGGCCTTTGCACTGGCTGTTCCCTCGGCCTATCACCTTCCTCCCCCTCCCCGTTTTCACAAGCGGTCTCCTCACCATCATTCAATTCTGAGTTCAAATGTTCCTTCATCAGACAGATCTTGTAGGCCCCCGGATCTAAAGAAAGCTCCCGTCCACTTTCTGTGGCGTCACCCTATTCTGACTTTTTGTATAGCCCTTCTCCCCAGCTGAGACCTTTCTTCTTGTTCATTATCACTTGCAATATCACAGACTCTCATGCAAGAGACTCACTGGCTTAACCCCTCATTTCTATGATCCCAAATGCAAGGCTCTTAATGAGGCAACACAATATTTTGGACATCAACTTTGGATACATAATAAAAATAACCTGTATTTCTAGTCAAACCAAGAGCCGTGTTTTTAAATGCATAAAAAATGGCAAGTGTTTCAGGAAAATTCCAGAAAGCATCGTCACAATAGGATGCAAATAAAATGTACCTTCTATGTAAACTGAAGGATGAAGTTTGCTACTGAGCCCCTTTTTTCACTTTGAACTTGATCCCTGGACAGAGGATAATTAATTGCTCAGGAGGTATGAGACTCTGGAGACAGGTCTGCCTGAGGACAAATTACAGTAACGTTGAATTCTAAGAACCTATATTCTAGAGAGTTAATGAAAGATTAGAAGAAAACTGTAATTTACCTGCTTTATTTTTCAATCTCCACACATTTTTAAAATAAAGTTGTGCTTGATCTTCCCTGTGTGATACGAAGGCAGACTTCTAGAAAACCTCTTGTTTTTTTCCCTGTACCCCCCCCCATAACTGTTCTCTAAATGTGGCCTCCGTAGCCAGTTTATTTGACATATACACAAAGACCTTCCTGGATCCCAGCACCTGCTCAGCCGCGATGCCTGAAGTCCTCATGAAAGCTTCACGCGATGGGCATTCCCTGTGGCCCAGTGAAAAGAAGTCACGTTAACTGTATTAGGACAAGAAATTGCCAAGGAGGCGATATATTAACTAGTTCACTCATCAGTGTGGATTAAGTTAACTCATCAAACTCATTACCTCCTACAGTCATCTAAAAGTAAGTCTTCCAAGGAAAGTTTTCATTAGCAAAGTACCGGGTTAAAAAAAGAAAAGAAAAAAGACAATATATTCCGTTGCATGGATTATGAAAAAGAGGCAAAGAGCAGAAGAAGGCATCTTTGTATTCATGAAATTCCTGAATGGGAAGAGAGAGAAGAAGCTTAGTGGAAAGAGGTCAATGGACAGATGGAGGGACACCGAGAAATGAGCAGGGAGGGTGTCCAAAATCAAACTCCTATCTCCTCTCCCTTGAAATTGTGTTCCTAGATGGCCCTACAGACCTCAAAACATAATCTAAATATCTGTATTGTGACTGGCTTCAGCCCACATTTGTCGAGCCCTTCAGATTATAAAAGTCTTGTGAATAATTAACTTGGGAAAACCACTCTGCCCTTTACCAGTGGTATTTAATTGAATATATAATAATCTGCACCTTTGCTAATACACTAAGACTAAAGTTACGTGTTGCAACAAGATGCAATAAAATGGGGAGGAGTAAAGCAGAAATGCCAAATTGTGCAGCTAGAATTTACGAAGACATATTTGTGTTCCTGGATTCCAGATGTAAAAGAAGCCACAGGCAAAAAGCTATCAAACAAGTCAAATGAGAGTAGTCTGAAGAAATAGGATGAAGTGAGGTGAAAACATTGTAAGTGAGATCATCAAAGGCCTGGGCTGGATAAAGGGAACTTTTATAAATGCCTGACAGGAGCTATCTATCATTCTGAGCTTATAAAGGCCAGTCCTTCAACCACGACAAGGTAATACCCACTGTGTGGTTGGGCATCATGATTGTGATACTTCGGAAACAAAGACTGAATCAAGGCACTTCAGACCAATTCACAGAATTAAATAAAAACACTAAGAGAATAAAACATTAAGAAGTTGACCTGGTTTCCAGTTTTCTCCTTTCAGTCTTTAGAGAAAACTGTACTTACATTTTCTTTGTTGCCATCAAAGCATTTTCTTTTGGATTCGGAGCCAAACCCAATTCCAAACTAGTGGGATCCCTCTAATTGTGGTTTCAGGGATGTCTTTTTTTTCTTTTGAGTCCACGCTTACCATGGACTGCCAAGCATGAGGTCCTCTCTGAAGCTCACAAGACCTTAGAGACTTCTCTCTCATCAACTTTTAAATAAATGTTAGGATTTTAGGTGTAGTTAAGCCTCTAAAGATGCTTCTAGGTGATTTGAAATTTTCAAAATTTAAAGAATTTAAGATCCCATTGCAGCACTACGGTTTCTGAATTCATGATTGTGTTTGCAGATTCAGCCACACTGATACACCCACTTTGCCAAACTACCCAGAACACAGTATCACCTCCGTTGTAAAAGAGAATGTCAAGACCGTTCAACAAACATTTACTGAAGATCAACTATATGCAAGACATTTTTATAAGTCTTGTAAGTGGAGACAGATGAAAGAAGCTAAGCTGCAAACTGAATTCAGTTTCTACTCTCTGGATCTGCCTCCGGTTTGCTGAAAGATATCATGAGGAAACAACCTTGAAACAGATACTCACAGTGTGTTCTCTGCTGCAGAAACAAGAGTGGTTTTGTGGTCTGTCTCTACATCACGCATTTCATAAAACACGTCCATAAAGGAAGAGAAAGAAAATATCTGGCATGTGCAGGAACAAGATACACACCCCTACTGCTCTAAGTCGGTTCCTTCATTTAGTCACACATCAAGACACGTGAATGAGAGAGACACGCGATTGGAGCAGAAAGATAAGGTTCAGTAGCAAAAGACACTATTTCTTTTCCTCCTCGATCACAATTCATAATTATGTCCGTCCAACTTTTTCATACGCCCTTTATGCTCAACTTTTTCATACGCCCTTTATGCTCCAGTAATCCAAGACAGGTGAACAAACACAGAAT
The DNA here is from genome assembly GCF_014108415.1 of Molossus molossus. NCBI lineage: Eukaryota > Metazoa > Chordata > Mammalia > Chiroptera > Molossidae > Molossus > Molossus molossus. The sequence continues at coordinate 103,013,674 of NW_023425399.1, read as the reverse complement.
CCAGAACTATCTTGTAAGGGCTTTAGCAAGAAGACAGAAACTCGAGCCCAAAGGAATTTTACCTGTTTGGTTTCTTTGGCTGGTTCTCTCAAGAAGGCATTTTGGCTGAGGAAATTGTTCGCTGAGAAATTGAAACAGCTGTTCTGAATCTTTTTCCAAATTAAAAAAGAGTTTCTGAATTGCGATGAGAAAGGTGAAATCTCAAATTTAGGTCAGATTGGGATGTGACCCTAGCAAGGCTTGGGGTCAGACATGGTTTGAACCCCAACTCCTCTAATCACTAGCTACATGGACTGAAAATTTTATTAACCTCCGTCCCAGATCCCTCTTGTGTAAATGGGGTCACACAGTATATGTAAAGAACCTGGCTTACCACTTAGCCAACGCGGGGTGCCGCGCACGTGGAGATGAACTCTTGATATAAAGCACTGTTGGCAACAATTTTTTTTTTTTTTTGCAATCTTTGAATATATCTTTAATTAGCACTGCAACTGCAAACACTCACTAACACTATTTCTCAATTTGTGCATTAAGCCTAAATAACGAGGCCCTGGCTATGGATAGCTCAGTTGGTTAGAGTGTTGTCCAATATGCCAAGGTTGTAGATTTCATCCCCAGTCAGGGTACATATAAGAATCAACCAATGAATGCACAAATAAGTGGAACAACAAACTGATTTCTCTCTCTCTCTCTTCCTCTCAAATCAATAAAAAACAACTAAATAATGACGGCAATAAATGATTCTATTCCTAGTCATCCTGTATTTATCTAAAACACAAAGTGCTCAAGTCTTATGAAATAAAGTAGCATAGACTATAACGCTTGCTCTAAAGGGTTTAGATTTTAAGAAACAATGTTTGATTGATTGGCCAAATATATCGTTAAGTAAAAATAGGCATGTGCATTTGTCGAAGAGCATTAAACTATACACTTAAAATGGGTATGATTTTCAGTGTGTCAATTATTCCTCAATTAAATCACTGAAAGAAAATCACTAGAAAAAAATTACCGCTGCCCAAGTATAGTCCCTAGACATTCTGATGAAATTGGTCTGGAGTGTATGACTTGGGTAGAGGAGTTTTAAAACCATCCCAGGTGATTCCAATATGTGAAGTATCAAAAACAACTGTAGACAAGCAATATGCCAAACAGTGGGATGGTAATTTAGGGATGCAAGAGTTAGCAAATAAAATCTAGGACACTCAGTTAAATTAGCCTTTCAGATACAACACCAATTAATTGTAGTGTAAGTCCCAAATATTGTGCATTTAACTGGATATCATGTATTTCATTTGACAACCCGAAATAATATGCTAACTTTTGTGCAAAAAAAGGGGGGAGAAAGGAGGATATGCATATGTAATTGTTTATTGATTTATGTATAAAATAGATTTTAAAGATTTGTTTCTGAGGAGGGGAACTAGACGGGGGAGCGGAGGGCAAGGAATGGAATGGCACTTTTCACTCTGTGTTTTTTGAAATTTGAACCATAGGATGCACTACTTATTTTTAAATCAAATATAATTATAAAATTTAAATATAAATAATTTCTATTAGGAGGGAAGAATCCCTACAGGGATACAAAACTGATATATATGGAACACTTTGAGAAGAAAACTGAGAGGAATTTGCCAGAGCACTTGATTCGATTACATTCTGGTTTTCCAGTGTAGTTAGATGTAAGTAGATATTAACAACCATTGCTGAGTTGTTAGACTATAACTGGAATTAGCATGATTGCTATTAAGCAAAACCAGCGATTTGCAACTGGTGCACCATAAGAATTATTAAAACCTGTCACACCTGACTATTTAGTTGGGGGCACTGACTTTTCCCTTAAATTGTCAAATAAAAAAATGACAACAGCCAACACACAATAGCTGTCTTGTGTGAATGAATTATATCTTTTTGTGTGTGTGTCAGATCATCAAAAAATATATTTTGTGTGTGTGTGCCACAGAATTTTAGTAGTCAGTTTATGTGTATCATGATATTAAAAAAAAAGGTTGTTAAAAAAATCACTGTGGCCCTGGCCAGTTTGGCTCAGCGATTGGAGCGTTGGCCAGTGGACCAGAGTCCTGGGTTCAGTTCCCGCTTGGGGCACGTACCAAAAAAAAAAAAATTACTGTGCTAAACACTTTACATACATTAGTTAATTTAATTCTCACAAAAATCTTTGGGGGTTTTGCAAATGAAAAGACTGCAATGCAGAAAGGTTAGTGAACTGGTCCGGAACCACACAGCTAACCACTGGCTGGCTCAGGGTCTGAATCCAGGTCTGTCAGAATCCACAGCCTTTGCTTTTAAACACAAGAGACCACTGCACTCTTTCCGAATTTGCATTTCTAAAGCAAGGAAACTTGTCTCTGGGCATAGAAATCAATGCAAAAAGAAAGGGCAGTGAGTAAGCACTTTTCTATACTAGCATCAGTCCTGGAGCCATGAACCGGACACACTGGTAAGCACTTGCTTTGTTTTTAAGTAAACAAACAGATATACTTCACTTTATGCAGTGCTTCTGGTCCAGGTGAGTTCATAAGTGACACTTATACAAATGTAAACATATTTAGAATAAATTGGGAGTCTTCTTTTTAAACAAACTGTTAATTCCTCTTTAGAAGGGCAGATATTGTGTACGCTGACTGCTGGCTATTCAGTTGCTTTGGACAGTGCACAGAATGAGATAATCTAGGAGTTTACTACTTGCCCTTTGGAGCTGAGAGTCTTAACACAGCAGCGCAATTGATGGTCTGTGTGAAGAGGACCCTACATACAAAGGATTTAGCTAGTTAAGTTGCTAGCTCGAGTCTACCTTTAGTTAATTTCTTATTTTAAAATATGAGTAAATATTTGTCAGGGAGAAGCAGAATGTAACTGAACTTATCAAACCAGTACTATTTTCATAGCTTATCAGAGACAGGAGTATGTTAGAGGCTGTTTAGTTTTCTATTGTGAATGGTTTTGAAAAGAGTTCTCCAAAATCTATTTTGGCCTACACATTCCATACATTCCCAGTTATCTTTTTTTTTTTTTTAATCCAAGGATATATTTATTATTTTTAGAGAGAGAGAAGAAGAGGGAGAGAGATCCATGTGAGAGAGAAACCTCCCGTATGCGCCCCAGCTGAAGATCAAACCCACAATCTAGGTATGTGCCTGAACAGGAATCGAACCCACCGCCTTTTGGTGTACTGGACAATGCTCCAACTGAGCCACGTCAGCCAGGGCCTTCCCCAGAGATCTTACTCCCTCATATCGCAGGGGTGGGGAGTGGGAAGAAAGAGGTTCTCTGGTGAACATGACAATTGAAAGCGAATACTTCAAGAATCTTTAAAGTTAATCATTTTAATTTTTAACACTTACTCAGATATTAATCGAGTCCCTCTTGCCAGGTGAAACAAATTTCAGGAAACAAAAAGAAGGCAATTTATTTATTCACCTATGTACTTTTAAATTTGCTTCATGCCAAGAATTTAAAATTTCAACTATGACTCAAAAAAAAAGTTAATAATTTTGGAACAGTTCACCGTAGCAATGGTCCCATTGAGAAGAGCACCTCCGCTTCCCTGGACAGGGTCAGGGTGTCTGTCAGCTCCGGGCGGGGGGGTGGGAAGGCCGGACCTCCCCTCCGGCCCCAGGGCCATTAGAGCAGGGCGTGCTGAGGGCTCGTTCAGATTTGTGCTTTCCCCCATTACCCAGCAACCCATCTGAGCAGCCAGCAACTACAATTCCAAATTCATACTTTAAAAAAAAACAAAAAACAAATTATTTAAGAGTGCCCCAGAGATGCTGCCACAAGATGAGGGCTGCATTGGTCAGCATCCCCATCTCTGCACAGCCGTGCCATGGTGCGGTCTTCTGCGTACTCCACGTTTCTTCTTTAGCCCTTACAAAAGGGAGCACTTTCTTTGAACGGACAAAATTAAAGAACATGTATAAAATGCGAGGTCTACACCATCAAGGATTATGTCTGAAAGCTATGAGGAAATAAGGTTTTATATTACTTAAGCTCTCTCCAGCTCCCCACCCCTCGTCACCCATACCATAGCATAAAATTTGTTTTATGTTTCTATATATATTTGAGTCAATAGCTATTTTCCAGAATACATTACATTATCATAAGGGACTGCCAGTAATCTGCATAAAATTCATATTATTTCCAAATACAACAAATTGTGTATCCATTTAATTGCATTTGTTATATTTAACTGAATCAAGTTTCGTGTTTTCTCTTCCTAATTCTAAAATTACAGAGATTGAATTGTTTATATATTTCATAAACTATGATGGTTAAAAGTTTTTTCCCCTCAGTTTCCTCAGGACCTCATTTTCTCCCTGTAGGGTCAGCAGCCTGCTCTTCCTGAAATGTCTCCCTATTAGGGTCTGTAGAAATACATGTACATTTATTTAATAATAAGTTCCATGAAATTTTCCCATTTAATATTTAAGCAATATGAAGGCCCAACAATCTCTATACAAAAAAATTGCTGATAATGCAGGTTTATACAACAGCTGAAAACACCTATTTTTATAAATTCTGGCAAGAGTTGGGTTAATAATCAAACCAATAAAAAATCAGGACAAACTAAGCTCAAGAATTTGGGCATCAACAATCAATCTATAAAATATATGTGGGGAGGTCTATAGGAGTTTATAAGCTTTTGCTGAATATTTTTGTTTTTTTCTTATTTCTTTACTCACTACAGTATTTGAGCCTATACTTTGTACCTTCCTCGAAAGCTTATCAGAAAATTCTTAGCACCAGTGGGAGAATGAATTAATAAATACAAATGACCATGGATATTTGAAAGGGGAAGGCTTGGAGGGGGCAGTTTCAGGTCTATCCAGTTAATTAGGGCATGGGCTGGAGGCTCCAGGCATGGGCTGGAGGCATCAGATAAGGGCTGGAGGCTCCAGCTTTCCCAGTCTTCTGGGTTGCCTCATGGTGACTGTCCAGTCCATAGGCAAATACAGACATCTCTTTCTACAGTGATTTTAGAGGCACCAAAACAGCAGCCTGAACTAACGTAGCCCCCCCCCCCCCATTTGCCAGAGGACCAGGTAATTCCCCCATGGTAGTAATTTCACCTGAAGCTCTCTAAGAGTAGAAATGTGAGCATAACCTGTGATAGCACTGCATTTTATGTCAGCATCCCAGCGACACACAGACTTTAGATCCCTGTAGAAATCCTTCATAGAGCAACTCAGATCATATGAGCGCCTTGGGCTTTGCTAATGTCAATATAAAGATAATCATATAAGGTCATCTTCTGCGTCATTTATGAAACTACAATTAAAAACATTATCTATGCCCTGGCCAGTTTGGCTTAGCAGTTGGAGGATCAGCCGTGGACCAAAGAGTGGTGGGTTCGATTCCCATCAAGGGCACATACCTCGGTTGCAGTTTGGTCCCCGGCCCTGGTCGGGGTTGTGCAGGGGGCAACCAATCCACGTGTCTCTCTCACACTGATGTTTCTCTCTCTCTCTCTTTCCCTTCCATTCTATCTGAAGATAAATGCAAAAGTATCCTCAGGTGAGGATTAAAAAAACAAAACACATTATCTAGTATGTGCTTTGTGCCATAAAGTTACCCTTAGAATATAATGATAGAAAAAAATGTCTCTACCAATAAATTGACATACTTTCTTTAATCTGATAGAAAAAACTATATTAGTTGTTGCTGTCTGTTTGTTTGTTTGTTGCCTTTGCTACCTAGAAGGTCAGAATTCGAGTTTGGTTTAAATGTAATGGGCACCAAAGGTTCTCTGATTAAACCCCTGATCTCTTCTCCTTCTGGACTCCGTGACTCCGTGTTTGCTTGTTTTTATTCTTCCTTTAGCTACTTGACTACATTTTTTATCTCTAAACTATTGCAAATGCTTTCATGGGAGGAAGTAAATACCACCGATTCTTGGTATTCATGGCAGTTCTGTTTTATAAAGACAGTGCACCCGTGCTCCCCCGGGAACATACAGGGCAAAGTTCCTGGGAGCCTCTGGTCACCATACTTTCACCACCTGATCCGTACAAAGCTTGCTGTATGTGTTTTCTGTTTAAAGGCACATATTTAATATGTGTGATTGATTCATAAACTTGAGCTCAGAGCCAACAGCCCTGTGACTCATGCCTGAGTGAAGCTTATGGAACATGCTCATATTTTCTCCATAAGGCTCTTCGCAGCCATCCTGCGCTTAGAGGCACTAGGGTCTAGTGACTAGACGGAACTTCTCTGCTGTGCTTGGGGGCCATTGTAAACAGAAATAAAATAAAACTTCCATGTACAAGGACAAAAATGCAAGAAACGTGGCACCAAATAAACTGTGCAGAGAATACTTGTGTATCATATGAGCTGACGGAAGAAGGAGGGTGTCAGCTTGTATGACCTCAGCTGGGAATGTGGACCTCAGGAAGCTCAGAATGCCCCCACTTCCACGCAAGTCTGTGAATGACTGCAAATGCCTCAGGGGTAATGCTTTGGGGTTCTAAATGAATTGTCACCGGTAGGCAAATTCACAAATATGCAATCAGCAGATCATGAGGGTTGTTTGTACGGTTTCCCAAAATTAACACTATTATATTTTGGCCAATTAGTGCATTAGCAACAATTAGAATATCAGATTATGGAGGAGAAAGGAGAACCTGAGGAATGGAACTAGGGACAGACAGACCCTGATAACGTTGTGGGAAGGTTAGAGCAAAGACCAGAGGAGCAGGTCGCAGAGGGACAGTCCCACAAGGGACTCGGGGTCCCTGGGAAAGGAGAAACAGGTGAGCCTGAAAAGGAGTCAGCATTAACCTATTTCACAGTTTTACTTCTTTTCTGTTGCAGTAACCCTTTCATTATATCCAATATTACTTAACTAGGGTCATTCAGGGGCACTGTTTTTCTTCCCCAATAGATTCCTACCCTAAACTTAGAAAAATATAGCAGCCCACATGATCAAGTACTGTAATGCTAACACACGTGAGGGAAAAGCAGCCTAATCCATCATGAGTTAATTTTGGCTAAATTGTTAGTAAAAGTTGTAACACCAGATTCTGAGAGGAGCCTCCTCTTTCCAGGGTTGATGGCAAAAACCATTATTGAACCTGGAACAGCCACTCCTCTCTCTCTAACCATCATATCCCCATTAAAACAAACATGAAGACACATACACGGCAAAAACTGGTAGAAAGCAGGTTGGGAAACTCTGCAACACTAGTATTAAAGAAAGCAAAGCAGTCCATTCAATCAGGATGATGCACACAGTAGGTCCTCTCGGGATCAGCTACCGAAGAAGTAGCTCTACATTAAAACTCATTAGCTCGTAAAGTGAAAGTTCAGTCTTGTTTTCTGTCTGTACTTGGCTTATCACCAACACGAATTAATCCTCTTGGATCTTTTATTCAGTGAAAATTATGGGGATTATTAACACCATGGAGCTCTGTAGATATTTTAACTCGTGGTTGTCATGGTTGATGGCTAATTCAAGGTCTTTTTCCACACAGGTATTTCCTTTAGAGGATATTGATATATAGATAAATCGTAATTGTACACTGTGCATTATTCACGGACTTGGCTCCGTTCTTGAAGTCACACCCTTGTTATTTCAGACTCCACCCTAATTACTAGGATGCTCCTCCCCCTCACTGAAGCCATCTCGGGGTTATGAAATGACTTCTCGTCTAGTTCTACGGCACTTCTACTTCCTATCTTTCCTTTGTTTTGTTTTGTTTTTTTATCCTCACCCGAGGACACCCCTCCATTTTTTGTACAGATGGAGTGGGAGGGAGAGAGAGGAGGAAGAGAGAGGAAGGGAGATTTTTTGTACAGATAGAGTGGGAGGGAGAGAGAGAGAAACATCGACGTGAAGGGACACATCGAGTGGCTGCCACCCAGGGCCGGGGACAAACGGACAAACTGCAACCGAAATACGTGCCCTTAGCTGGAACTGAACCCGGGCCTCTCCGGACCGCAGGTCAACGTTCTAACCGCTGAGCCAAACCGGCCAGGGCCTGTCTTTCCTTTGGACTCTGGTCCTAAAGCTATTTGGATGAGCGACTAGCATAGAGATTCCAGCATGTGAGGGAAGGGTGCTCTACTATTCGTGGGTTTTGAAATTATTTTAATCTTGACTATCTGAAAAGGAAGAAAAGAATATATAGCTCCAGTTTGGCCAAAGTTTATAAAATTTGAAAAAACCATTCAAAGAAGACTTCATCACTCATATTTTATATTTCAGAAGAACAGGAAGAATCTTCCTGTTACTATCTGGTATTTGAAAGTGTTAGAATCAAGTAAACAGAATTGAAGGTTAGAATGTGTCTGGTTTCCAAATAAGCCAGTTTGCTCTTTTTGATTTTATAACAGTTTGACATTGGTCCTCTGGCCCAGCTGATATGCAGCAGGTACAATCCCTTGTGGCTTAAATGTCCCCGATATTCTGATTGGTCAGCAGGTGTGATGCTATTTAATATGTTTACTGTCACCTCTGGTTCTTAGGGAATCAGGAGAGGAAACAGAAGAGATAAATGCAAATACATCTCTGACCTATTTTAAAAACCAGTTCAAGTGCAAGTTCCCTGTACAGAGAGTTGGAAGCATCTTCTTGATACAGGGTAGTTTACCACTGCTTAAACAATGAAAATAATTTTATTGAAAATGTAAGAGTATAGGTATGCTATTACCACAATGCTTTAGTGAATAGCACTGTACAGGGTGCTAATTTACTTTAGTGCCTTTTTGAACCTCAATCATCAGAAAGTTTTACCAGAAACTTCAATCTGGTCATGTTAACTGCTGACACAATACCCAGTGACAATGGTATAGGGACATTTGAAGGACAGTCATTGACCTTCATGGAGGTTTACAGTTTCTCTGCTCATCAAAACTAATACAAATGCATAAATTTAAGATACAACAAATAGCTTTGTTTGAAACTAACAAATCTAAGGGAACATTGTTAGTTGCAGCAGGCTGCTGAACTAAGAATATTTTCAAGTAGGGATTTTGCCATTAAAAATAAAGACAGATAAGACCTAATGGCAAATAGTATCTTAAAAGATATTACAGTCAATATTTTGAATTCTGCTTTAACCAACAGGAAAAAAAGTAATTCTACTTCTACTATTGATACATCCCAATGGTTATTTTCCTGTCTTGATATTATCACCAAAGCTTTGACGGATCTGGGAACGTCCTGATAAACCATGTTATGCTTACGGAATATACATCTGCATGTCCTTTTACACAAGCATTACAGAAACGTTTTTCTGAACAATCGTTTAAAAACCTTGGGTCCTTGAAAAGAGAGTGGAAATTATTTCCGTTCATTTCATTAAGTGTCCTAGTAGTTCTGCAAAGAAAAACCCATAAAAATATTTCAAAAAATGTCAGTAGTGATGGTAGATTAAACAAGAAACCACTTACATACCCCTTCTTATAATCCAGTGTGTCCGCCACTTCCACATCACTGCCTTGAAATGAAGTATTGTTTGGAAATAGGCCAAGTACAGATAGAAAACCAGCATTAAACGTTCCCATGATGAACTGGTTAGTTTTACTGTAGGCCTATATCTTACATAGCCATCTTCTGCCATTAGACATCTGACCTACCTTGTTACTTGGCAACACATCCGAATATGCTTAAACAGCAAACGCTGGACACCATGTGGCTCACTATAATCAATAAGGTTTGATTTTGTCTCTAAGAAAAGTCAAACTCTTATCTCTGCGATTCCTGTGAATTGTCTAAACCCTCAATTTGGAACTATTTTATTCTATGTAATAAGTAGGTTTTTCTAAGCTGGCAGGCTGGAAATTGGACTGAAGTATACTGGTGTCTATTTCTAAAGGTAAAAACTCAAAGGGCAGTAATGATATTGCAAATGACTCTAAGCCCAGCCAGTATGGCTCAGTGGATTGAGAGTCGTCCCATGGACTGAGAGGTCCGGTTCAATTCCCAGTCAGGGCACATGCCCAGGTTGCAGGCTCAATCCCCAGTGGAGGACATGAGGGAGGCAGCTGATCCATGTTTCTATCTCTCTCTCCCTTCCTCTCTCTCTAAAAGAATCAACTAAAAAAAAAAAAAAAAAAAAGAACGACTCTAAAATTACCAAGATGTAAATAACCAAGTGATCTTTTGATATCACCTATCTATGACGTTGGCATTTTAGTTTGCACCTGTGGACCTGAACCTGTTTAGAGAAACCATAGTTGTTTATAAACCCACCTCTGATGCCCGCAATTGCCTGAAGTTAGCTAAGAAAAATGCCACCATTGCTGACGAAAAAATGCTCAGGCAGTTCTATCAGTTACGATAACTTTAGTCTACGGACTAGCCACAGTGCCTGCCAGCTTATCAACTGAGTCTATTTACACATACTTGTAATGTTCACCCACAAGACAGGAAACCGAAAACAAACTATCAAGGATATACAGTCAAGTACTGTGGGTAGTACTGGGGATCAAGCCTCAAACTCTACGAACGGGCCAATCCCCTTTCTGAGGGGGGCCTCAAGAGACTCTACAGAAAGGTCGCCTTTTCTACAAGGGAGTACAACCATATTTTCAGAACTAGGGATTTGATTGCTCATCGAACCCAGAGTCTGCCCTGGTGATGGAAGATTTTAAATGGTAGCTGCTCCAGAAATTGCAGGTCATGGCCCCACCATCCCCATGAGCAACACTAGCTTTAACTAACAAAGTTCTTTTTGCCCCCAATTGTGCCTCTAGATATCTCTTCTTACGCCTGAAACTTCTCATAGTAGGCATGCCTTTAGCTCTTCACTACATGTTGGAAAGCACAGTGCTTACTGGGAAGACCAGTTTATTAGCTATTTTCAGTCATAGCAACTTTAGCAGAAATTGATTCATCAGAAAGACTGGTCAACAAGTCATTGATGTTCCAGTTTGAGAGCAATAAATTGGTACCAAATGCTCTAGAAAACTATCAGAAGAGAAAAGTGGGCTTTGAGAAAAAGTTCTGAGAAATCAATTGTACCCATGACTTGTACTAAAAAGAAAAGTTCTCTGCTCAACTGTCAATAGATGTCAAAGAAAAAGAAGACTCAAGGAGACAATATGACCTCCATGATAACACAGACATGTAATAAAATCATTTGCCCAGGCAGGAGTTTAGGGACCCCAGGAAATGCTTGGCCTTATAAAAAAACTTCATTATTTTTAATGACATAGAAGAAGCTGAAGATATATCATTTCTCTAAAAAGTCTACAAAGAAGCATCTTTTGTTTTTTCCTTAATAAGGCTTTATGACGAAAGCAACTGTCTTAAGAATTATATGGAGTTCCTTATAGACCCTATGGCCAGGGTATAAATTTAGTTTGGACACTCCCTCTCCTCTTTAATTCCAGTGTCAATTCATTTTAGATCCAGTTAAATAGGAAAATTTTAAAGTAATGGGAATTAAGTGATATTTGCTGCTTAAAAAACAAAATATATTATTCAAAGTCTAGCCTACTTCTTAGACTTAATTGTCTCATTCATGCTGGATTTGATATATGCTCTTAGTATCTGGAGGGACTAGATAATGCATCAGGTCAAAAGGAAGGCCCCAAATAGATAAAAAACTTTTTTGCTTCTGCCTTTGTACAACCTTTTCCTTAGAACTCTGTGGATTGGAGAAGATGTCATTGTTGCCTGGATCATGTAGTTCAATTTTGCCTTTAAATTGTTTGTTGAGCTGATGTTTTGTCATTGTGTTAAAGACACTAAGCTCATAAAGATATGGTTGGAATGGAAGACATTTTTGTTTCTTTTTAACCTTCTTTCATCTTGTTCATATCTTGGCATATACACGACATGAATGTTCTGAAATGTTAAAACCTATTCCAAACAAGAAGCAGTTTTAAGAAGAAGTAGAATTTGTGAAACATGTCGCATCAAAAGGAAAATGATCAAACTTTCCCTTTTCTTACACAGTGGCCTAGACCGGAAAATCAGTGCAAGCAATGAATACATTCTTTGGGTGATAGTATTTTAAAGCTGAAAATGATGGTACTTGTCAGTCTTTAATCAAGAACACATTACAATGCCAGTTTTCACCTTGACAACCAGGTCAAACAGCCATACCTCACAGGGGTCCTCCACTGCTCATCATAAGTTATAAGAGGACTTTTTAAGTCTGAGATAATATTTGTGCATTTTTCTTTGCATTATATTATACTTTCACACAAGTCCAAATACTCAGCAAAGTAAGAGATTTGTACTCAGAATATTAGCTTACCTATCCTCAAACCTCAAACAAGAAAAAACACATTGATATTTTTCAAGGAAATGTGAATACTGATGAATTTACACAGGGGGATAATCTAGAAGATTCATAGATAATAGCTTAGTGAATAATATAAGTAACCAAATCCTTGAGGAAAAAGGTACCAAAGGACTAAAATCAACATGGTTCTAATTAGAAATACTAACTGGGATATTGCCAAACATGGATTATGTGTCTAACTCATAGATGAGTCATCAAATGTTTTTACGATATTGTTCCTCCATCTATAATAGTCAGAACACAAATAACTGGGCTATTGGCTTATTATAAGAAGCTTTTATGAAGAACACATTTGTTCAGAACTAGATGTCTGAAATGATGCATCTATAACAAAGAATGCTTTACACACATGGAATTAATCCAGAAGGAACAGAGAGGATGCCTCAATTGGACAAGTGGGTATGCAGAATGTTCATACTGATTACTTAATCATCAAAAATACTTGAGATGGAGAGTGAGAGTCAGTAGATGGTTATATAAAGAATGTTTGTCAGTGCAATAAAATATTGCAAACAGTAAACTGAAATGCATATTATCATGGGGATGGAGATGGGATAGGAGGAGGAGAGAAGAGAGAGAATAACTTTCTCTAAACTTAATTAGTCCCTTGGCATACACTTACAAGTCAATCATTTGACAATATTTGACCTATTGTAGGAAATTGCAAAAATAATTGTTACATGAGAGTTATTCTTCAGTTCCTTTAGAACATTGTGATACATTTTGTTATGCTTTGGTAAGTAGATCTTGAGGTGAAAAGGGTCATAAATTCAGTCACAGCAGAGATTAAACAGAGCTACTGAGTAAAATGAAGAGAATAGGACTTAGTCTGTTCTTAAATTAATATGGACGGGTGTCAGTTATTAAACCATGATATTAATGAGCCCAAATCGACAGATGCAATCACTTTAGGAATCTGTTAGGTTTGCACTCTCCAGTATTAGAACACATCCCTAGCTAAGATCAGACTTCTCACTTTTCACAGTGCGGCGGGGAGAGAACATGGGTGAGCAGAATTACAGGAAAAGAAAAAAGTACTTAAAATGATTATCCTACAAGAAGGAACAAATGATGTCATAGTCATAAACTAAGAGCTACAGACATACTTAATATATCCTCTCAATTTAACAATAATATTATAAATATAAATAATTAGATATAACCTTACTGTTCCAGTAAGTCCTTCCAGAACTTAAATGGCATTATTAGCCAAAGCAGGCCAGTGCTTACAGAAAAGAAAGAAAATTATGAGTCCTATTTTATGGCTATATGCCCCTCTCCTTCCAGGGTCTCCCTGAAAGGTGGCATTAGTTCCTGTGAATTTCAGTGATTGCCTGCATTCCAGTATTCCCTAGTCACTATTACCAGCCTCACCTCCCCTAGGAGGGTTAGATGATGGACGTCATTTTCCTGCAAAACCTAACTGAATGATCACAGGTATCCCACATACAGTATGTCTTCCTCCCTCAACATGCGTCACCTTTTTTATACATCTTTTCAATTTCGGGGATCACTATTCATCCATCTATTGCCTCCTTAGGCCAGCAATTAGGACTTTATAAACATTTCTTTCTCTAATATCTGGTTAATGCTGCTCATTAATTAATCTGACCTTTCTTTTCTAACATTATAATCACTGACCTAATTTCAGACATATTTTTATTTTGCACTCCTAACTGATCTCTTTACAGCTTAAATTTATCATACAGCATTCAAAGCACTAATTTTATCAGCTTACACTATCATTATCTGCTGGTGTATATCTCTACCTTACCAGATTTTAGTCCTTCAAGATCAGGGACTATGTCTTATTCATCTTTACAATCAAAGTACCAAATATGGTGCTGATAGATAAAAGGTACTTAAAGATTTTTTTTCATAAAAATTCAGATATATGAAAATCATACCAGAGACCACATTGCTATTCGCAGTTTTAACATGATGAACAGACCTTTTATTGTGATTAACAGTATCAACTGTATCATAACTAACGGCATTTTCTCTAAAGTTTATGCTATCCAGGCAGAATTTGTGCTCTCCAAAGTATTTCAATAATTCTTGGATTTCTTATTTTCATGTTTTGGATCAAGTGACCATGCACAATAACCTGTTTACGGTACAAAAGACAAATTAGGAAGTAGTTTTGGGCTATTTCTTGAACCCCCCCTGTTCCAAGTTCTACACACTTTTAGAACACAGGGTTCCTGAAAAATAAGACAAAAAACTGTTACTTCTGGTTATAAGACATGCTGATGCAAACAGTATATCTCTCTTTAAATACTTAACATTTATGATTTTGAATTATTCCTTTGCTCCTTTGAATTAGTTGGTGCCTATCCCTGTGGGTTTGTGAATATTTACTTCATTGATTTTAAGAATCAATATTACTACTCTAGACTCAATACGCCATACCTCAAGGCTCTGTTTCACGAAAATCACCCTGGTCCAATATCTTCCATGAACTAAAGGATAGGAAAGTGGTTTCTGGTTCCCATTATAAGTTTACTTTAAAAGTCAAATTATACTTTAAGACAGTGAAAAGCTGTAGGGAGTCAGAACCATGAAAACCACACTCGATTAGAAAAGCCGCTGGGAACCAGGAAGAAAAACACTATAATGCAAAGGAAAGTCATCTTCACAGCCACATGGTTATTGTCCTATGGTTGTTATACAGAGAAAACCACTACGTGGAATTCAAAGGCATCCTCGCAGTTTGCACTGGGAACATGTGCGTGCCAGGCTTTCTCCAGATCTGCAGAGGGCACCAGGTTGGCGTTAACTTTTGCCATTAGAATAAAATAAAAAAAACAGACAAGGGTCCTTACCCTCCATTTTCATCAGGTCCTCACCTTTATCCAGCGATATGCTTTGTAATTTGTAATCTCAAACAGAATGAATTCCCATCGAGTATGTACATTCCTGGGGCGGGCAGAGTGCACCTCAGTCAAGGAGGTATCCAGAAGCCGGGCTGATGAGTTATGCATTCTAATTCAGTTTGCTTGTTTTTTCCCACCAGCAAGTGAAAAATTAAAATCTAACAAGGGAGATTTTGGGAGATTGTCTAGGTTGATTTTTAAATAACTAGCACCTGATAATGGTCTAGTGTGGTCTGGAGAGAAAGACAAGCCCCAGGTGGCTCATTTCACTTGATTACCACTATCCAGTCTTCATCAACTAGCACCAGTAAGACCTATAAAGAATAGGTCTTTCTGATATAATGCTCTATTTATTTATGCCTGTTTCTTTATGTTTTAACCCTCAGTTATAGATACCAGAATATTTTTATCAAAGCAATTTTTCTAAGATATGTTTTGCAGTGTTGTTTTCTGTATTGTTTCTAGTAGAAGCTCTTACCTCCAAGCCCCGAGAGGCAGCATTTGATAACAGGTATTGCCAATCTTAAAAAAATTAAAGTCACCCTGGATGGTTTTGCTCAGTGGTTAGAGTGTCAGCCTGTGGACCAGAGAGGCCTGGGTTTGGTTCCTGTTAAGGGCACGTTTGTCCCTTGGTTGCAGTTTGTCCCTGGCCCCGATTGGGGTCATGTGGGTGGCAACCACTTGATGTGTCTCTCTCACATTGATGTTTCTCTTTCTCCCCCCCCCTCTCTTCCTCCCTCTCTCCCTCCTGCTCTATCTCAAGATAAATGCAAAAAAAAAAAAAAAAAATTAAAGTCAAAGACTGAATTGAGCAGGATAGGAACAGATACTAGAAACAATAGGTTCTACATAGTTAATTGTGGTAACTATCTTTATTTTTACTCAATTAATTAAGAAATTAGCAAATGGGTTACATGGCTCCTGCATTTCCCAACATGTGGGAGAAAACTTTAGAAAACCACAGACCTAAGTCAGTCCATGCAGGTACCTGAGTCAATATTCAGAAGCTCTTCTAACAGTGGGGAATTTAAACCACCCCACCATTCTTTTGACATTGTTTCTGTAAATGCTGACTCTGACTAGTACGTAGCTTGTAGATAAACAGAATGTTTGTATCAGAATCCCAGGAACTAACTTCAAAAGATACAGATTCTGACCTTCAGGCATTCCAGCTCCAGGAGATTTCTGACCTTCAAACATAGAACCAAGAGGATACACAGCAGACCATTGCTTGACCAGTTTCAAGGCCCTTATCAGAATAGACTGTGCTGGTCTGCATGTAGTCCCCTTAATAGAGAACTCTCAACCCCCTCTTCCTATTTATAAAAACCTCTGCCTGTACTGAGATGAAGAAATGGGTTTTGAAATGAGAGTCCCCCATCTTCTCAGGTGGCTGGCACTTGAATAACACACTTTCCTTCTCACCAGCACCGGTCTCGAGAGTTTGGCTTTTATTGTGGCAGGCAGTTGAACCTGCGATTGGTTACATTCTTGATCTTGGAAAAGGTTTTCATATTTTTTTAAGCACTAAGAGATGCTAGTTTTTCTTATCTTTAAATCTAATTTTGTTCTATGTTTTAAATATTTTGACATGTTTAAAAACATTTATCAACATTACATTTTGTTTATGAAAAGAGCATATTTTGAGTAAATAGACCACAAGAACTGAGTAATTTTTTTTTTAAATGAACTTCTCAGGCTGTCAGGTCCTTGCCTAAGTTAGATTGGACAAGTAGAATACAAAGCAATTTTGCTTTTTCTAATTATTTTTGTTCTGGTATATCCCTCAGGTCAGATTTGGTACACAATTTTAATTTCCTGAGTAAGTTAAAGAGAGAAGCAACAAAAAGAACATATTGGGTTGATCCCAAGATCATCATAATTAAAAATAAATTTGTGTGTTACAGAAAGAAAACTAAAATAAAATGTTGTACTATTTCCCTAAGCCTTTAAAATGAAAATTTTTCTCTTTTATAGAATCTATATATATTTTCTCTTTTTTTACTCTTTATGTGTACATCAATATCCATGATATCTATCTACCCTACCTACCTAAATGTGTAAATAGGTACATAAATGGAAGGAAGAAAGAAAAGATACAAAGAAAAAAAAGAAAAAGAACTAAACATGAAGCAAGAACTGTAAGTTACCCAGGTCTAAAGCTAGACTCATAGAAATATGAAAACAATCAACTTTTTTTTTTCTTTCACACAACAGAAAATCAAGCCTTATGGAGGTTAAATGCCATACTCATAACTATATTACTCAGCACTAACAGTAGTTTATTAGGGATAGACTTCTTAATGTTTTGATGTAAATCTCACTAATTTATGACATTCCATCAGTCTTCTCTGAAATTGTTCCCAAAATTATGTGGATGAATCTTGATATTCTTGATTATAGTTTCACCTACTAAAAAAATTTTCTTTCTGCATTTCTGGATATTAGACATTTGGCGTACATGGCAGCTACAATTTAATATACTTTGATCTATTATATATCTTTTTACAAATGTATTAACTACACAGTCACTACTATCTCTTCATTAGTGTTCTAGAATATCTATCAAACATCACACAAATTGTTCTTGCATCTGTAGGATCACAGTTTTAGAAGAGAGCCTGAAGGTCAGTTAGTCCAACTTCCCAGTACAAGTTGTCCCTACAACAACTAAGTCTTGGAGTACGGTACTTATGACTTTCCAAGTGGTCTTTCTGACCTCACCTCGTGCCCCTCTTTACTGCCTGTCTTCTTCTCTCTAAACTCTTCTGCAAGCTCACTGAATCCACCAAGCTCTTTCCCAGGTCAGGAATTTGACAGATGCTTTGGCTCTGTCTGGACTCTTCTCTCCCAACTGTCCATTTGACTAGAACCCAGACCTCCTTCATGTCTCAACTAAAACACTATTTCCTTAGACAGGTCCTCTTGACTGCCCTTACCATTATTATTTACCATTTAAAGAATTTGCTTGCGGTCACATTAACTTTTCATCTTTTGTTTAAATTTCATTTTAGTGTTGTCTTATCCTCCCTGTTTTTAAACACTTTCTTTTCATTAGAAAGAAGAGAAAAGCAATATACACTGAGTAACAATGTTTTCTCTTACATCCAATGATTTACTTATTCACTGTTTGGCTCTAAACAACTAGAAGAATGTTTTGCTCTCCTTAGCATTTTTTTTTCCCCAAGTTTCAGCCCACACTTGGTTTTACTCTTGCTCATACTATACTTACAGCTCATTTAACACCTTTGTAAGTATTTCTAATTATGTATTCCTTTGTTCATTCATTCTATAAGCCATTTTAAAAAACTGATTTGATTAAAGTCTCTATATAGTATCATGAATTATCTCTATTGGGATAATGTGAAATGCTAATTCCAAATTTTTTCAAAGACAGTTTATCTGAACTCCTTATTTTAAAGAACTCCATCTCCTATCAAAGCTGGCAATGATTCCAAATTGCCACCTGCAATCATCACTTCCTGGTCCTCATGTCACTCATAATCCTAGCAATATCCGACACAATTGTCCTTTCCTTTTTTTTTTTTTGAAACACTTCCTGGCTTGGGTTCCATGACAACACTTTCTTCTGGTTTACCTCCCACTATGCTGGCTTTTTACTAGCTCCTTCTATGCAAAATGTTTCAATGTTAGAAAAACCAGGACTTGGCCCTTAGAGCTCTACCTCTCTCTCTCTCTCTCTCTCTCTCTCCTACATACTACATTACTCTTTGTGTGCACATCAATGTCTATGATATCTATCTACCCTACCTACCTAAATGTGTAAATAGGTACATAAATGTACACTCTACATGGCTCTCACTTCATACTACAATTTGGACTTTATATAATATATATATATATATATATATATATATATATATATATATATATATGTATGTGTGTGTGTATGTATGTGTATGTATATATATACATATATACACACACACATACATACTTTTTTTTTTGGTGATGTCCTCAGGCCCACGGCTCTAAAAAGCCTCCATGGGCACTTGATTCCCAAGTCTCTCTATCGGCCTATGACTTCTCCCAAGTACTCCAGAGTCTTATATCCAAAAGCCTAGTCTGACATTTCCACTTGGATACCTAAAATACCTCAAAAGGCTGGAAATGAATTCATTTTCCTTTCAAACCTGTTTTTCTGCTAGCCTTATTCATCTTAGGAAATGACTTTACCACTTACCCAGTATCTTCGGTAAAAAACTTGGTGATCCCTTTGGCTCTTCCTCTCCTTCGTCCCCACCCCTTATCCAGTTAATCAGCACGTTGTGTTAGCTCTGCCTTCAGACATTTCCTGAATCGATCCACTTCTCTCTAGGAACACGGCTTCTACATGCTTTATGCCACTGTCATCTCTGGATACTGGAATAGCCTCCTAACTGGTCTCTTGCCTACTCTGGTTGTCCTCTGATACCTTCTCTTCAGGGAGACCATGGTGATCTTTTAAAAAGATGGCCTTCCCTGAGGCTTTCCCTGACCACTGAGTCACACAGAGCCTCCCTCCCCATCCCAGGTCACTCTCATGATTATCCTTTCAATACTTTTGTAGCACTGACACTTGCATAATTGCTCATTTATTTATTGACTTAGGTGTCTCACTGAAGACACTTTTTAGCTGTGTGTTAAACAGAGTTTTATTCTCATTATTTGCACTCTAGACAAGTATTCTTCATGAATAATGACTGCAAAGGGCATGAAACAAAGTAAGTAATACTCTAAACTCCATTTATGGGGTTTACAATACTGTTTGCTTGCTCTTAGTGATATTCCTACTTCCTACAACTATATCATGAATATAAAGCCCCATATTCACCTAATAAGGAGTAAAAATCATTCCCCTTTAGCTGCCATCTTTAGAAAGTGACATATTTGTCATGGAAGACAACTTGTTTATCCTGTCTGTTGGTACTGTAATTGTTTTCCTGTATCTCAACATTACAATTACTTGCTCAAGAGCTGAACTCTTGGTTAACCTGCCTTGATGAATCAATTCAAGAAGCTGGATTAACTCTGAGCTGAGTTGTATGTGAATAGTTGTCTACATTTCATGCTCTGTTGATCTGAAAATCAAAAAACAAATAACCTGAGATTTCTCAGAGTGAGGGTGGGAAAAGAGCAGGTTTCTGTTCTGAACCACCTGGGGCGTTGGATGACGTCCACTTTTCCAGAGGGGTAGTTAAATACACGGAAAGCAATTCAGACACCAGCAGATAACCAGTGTGAGCTGGTGTGCCAAGGAGCTGAGATGATCATTCTGTGGTTACCTTCCCTATCAGGCCAAGTGCTCCTGTCCCAGAAATGTTCTGTGAGAGAGCTGAGGTTTGCTCACATATGACAGATTCCCTTTATTTCTTCTTGCCAACTAAGAGAACAGGCTCATCCGGTTTCCTCGGCAATGTTTTATTTTCCTTTTGAAAGCAGTGATGGTAACATTTTATTGGAAGCCATAGTTATTTCTTAAGCAGAAAAGCCTCATTACTATCAAATTATCTCAAGAATACCTATTTTTTGGTCATACATAAGAACCCCTCTTGCCTTCAAGACGGACTGATGCCATGTGGGTAGAGGATTATGGTAGGAAGCTATGAAAACTATTTAGGGGAGATGGCTCTCACTTCATACTACAATTTGGACTTTATAATAACTTGAAAATTCAATAAACTTAAATACCTGAAGCTATAATGGTGAAGTCTATCTTTTCTGTTAACTTTTCAAATTTAGAACTTAACAAGCATGTATAATATATATATTTTATAATATTACTGAATATGTGTGAATGTAACTAAATATTAAAAACAGCATATGTTTTTCTTTGAAACAACTAAATCAAAATTCATAGCTGTTATTATCTTAATAACAATTTTGTTGCTAATAACCCTGAAACTACGTTATTAATTTGGGCTTAATTTAACTATTTAAACAACTGGACTCTTATACCCTTATTTGAGATCTTGAAATTAAAAGCCAGTAAACATGTTACAGGTGTGTGACTTTAACCACATACACACTCTTCCTAGGAAGGCAGCCTCTAGCTTTAGCTAGCTAGTTACCTTTCACCTGCTTCAATAGTTTTCAAGGAATGTTTGTATTGAGTGGGAAAGTCTTGGAAGCTAATCTGTTGTCACCACTTGAACGAACACACTTGCTTACACCCTAGTCGATGCAACACTTGGAATTTGGGGAAAAAACTGAGCAAAACATTGGAAGACAAAAATTACTTTTGATTTCTCTGCAGCTATTTCACCTGAGGAAGTGCAAAGAAATGTGCTATCACTTGCCTGGCTTGCCTCACTCAATTACTTCTCCTTAAATGCAACTCTAATCATGGCATCGTGGTCATCATCGACATTATCATTGAGTAGCTGTTTGATATACCAATGAAGGAGATCGCCATTGCAGTGCCGAGTTCTCTATCCTAACCAGCTGTTTGAAATGCAAACACCAAAACAAAGACAACAGCTAGTTTTCGGGTGCCACCCGCGCGCGCGCGCACACATCACGACTCCCAGCTCGGGTCTCCGTGGAGGCTGCTGCTCTGAGCGCTCACACACACAACCAGATCCCCGGCCTCTGGCTGGCCTGCCGCTGCACATCCACGTCTCACTTCCTTTTGCAAGGCCAGCCTGAGAATACCCCGAGTGGGTGGGGACCCATTCCAGCAACAACACCCCGGCTGCCCCAACTCACCAGCCCGCGAAGTTTCCTGTGCGCGAAGGGTGGGTGTCAGGTTTCAGAGGCGACTTCCCCTTCCCGGAGCCCTGCTCCTGGGCTTCCACGCCAGCGGCGCAAGGGCGCTGCTCTACAGGGCGACCATCCCGGGGACAGCTCCTTCTCTTTCCCACCTGTGGCTGGCCGGCGAGTGGCAGGACTGGCGCACCGGCCCGGGTCGGGCGGCCAGGATCTGGGAGGCTTGTGTGTGCAGAAGGCGTGTCTCCCGCTCCGACGCGGATGTGCCGAGCTCACCTCGGGCCAATCTTGGTGGTGACTCAGGCGCGCTGGGCTTCTGGTTAAATGCTCCTCTCTGGAGATTCATGCCTTAGCAGCGCTCATTTTCATGCCTTTATTTTCCCGTTTTCTTTGATATGTTTTATTGCAAGAGCCCAGAGCACTGTGAGAACTGTTTCCAACGCATTGCATTCTCTCCCCGCAGGGATGTCTCATTAACTAGACCGAGCGAGGAACTGCGAGGAACAGAGAAAGGCCTCTGGGAAAGGAAGGGCAGCTGAAATGCGTGTTTTAAAAGTGAGGCTCTGCAGAGATGCATACATTAATCAGTGTGCACCACACTCATCTTTACTTCCCATCCCTTCAGAGATCAGTAGCTTAGTAGATAAGAGGTCCTGTCTGTGAGATCAAACAAAATCAGGCGGACACACATTCACTGAACAAATACTAAGTACCTACTGTGTGGCACACCCTGTGCTAGACACTTGGGACTGTCCACAGCAGAGATCTTGGCTGGCTCTCGAGGTCACGTTTCAGACAGACTGACATCCGTACTTTACAGACTAGAGGTAAAGGCAGGAATCCAAGGCTGTATGCATCTGAAAGCAGCTGGTTTCTTCTGTGAAGAAACTTTAAAAGTTCCAAACCCCTGGCCGGTTTGGCTCAGCGGTTAGAGCGTCGGCCTGCGGTCCAGAGAGTCCCGGGTTTGGTTCCCGCTAAGGGCATGCACCTCGGTTGCAGTTTGTCCCCGGCCCTGGTTGGGTCGTGCGGGTGGCAGCCACTCGATGTGTCCCATTCACGTCGATGTTTCTCTCTCTCCCGCTCCCTTCCTCTCAAAATCAATAAAGAAAAAAATATTTAAAAAATCAAAATAAATAAATAAATAAAAGTTTCAAACCTGTTGTTTGCCCTCATGTTGGTCAACAAGGAGAAATGCTTCAGTTTCCACTGCGCCACCCAGTCCTGACAGGATGCCTTAGGGAATCCCCCTGGAAGCACCCCCTGAAGTCTGCTGTGGCAGGGGATAAAGGAAAACCCCAACCAGGATAAAACACAAGCAAATAATAGCAACATAATGGAGAAGAGAAGCATCAGTCCCACAAGAATCTGTCCATTCAGTTAGGAAATTATGGAAGCTCTACTTTCTGTGCCTCGTTCTCATCTTGAAAATGGGGATAATAAAATATCTTCTTAGGACTGTGAGTAACTGAGTTCAGCTCAGTAAAGTGCATAGAACAGTGTGTGGCACAGAAAACGCTATGTAGGTGTCGGCTAAATTTATTATTTTGATAGCATTTATCTACTTCATTCTCCCAAAGTAAGGTCCAATTCATATAAATTATTCTGATCTACCAGGAGAAAGTATAGGAGGTTCAGGTTGTAGATTTTCAAAACATGTATGCTAGGAATCTCTATGTGCAGTAAATCTATTTTGTATCCATTGGCAATATCTAAGTATACAGCAAGTGTGTGTTTACGGCCCTGGAAAGAGATAAAAGACTAAATGTAACAACTTTGAATTTATTCCACTGTACATAGCACATTAATGTAAAGTAATTCTCTGTGCTATACAATGATAATCTGTATTCACCCAGTTCATGTGTTCACTCACGTTAACCCGAATAGCTATTTTTTCCTGTATGCAGTGGAGTTCATAAAGCCCTAGCCCATAGATCATCTCATTTGACTTTCACAACATCGCTTTGAAACAGGCAAGGCATCTATCATTTTTATTGTCCCTATTTTAAGTATGAAGCAACTGAGGTTGAGAAAGTCCCAACAAAGTGCCCAGAATCACGAAGGTCCATAAACGTAGAACTCAAGTCGGCTGATCCTGAAGGCGGGGCTCACAGTGGTCGCTATACGGTGCTGCCTCCCTCTATCCAGGAAAACTTCCTGTTGTGAGAACATCTAACAGATTTAGGGCCTACTGTCCTTGTCACCCTCCCTGAAACAAGCGTGTCAGCTGCCTTGCAGGGACAGCTCTCCTACAGTCACTGGCCATGTACGCTACTCCGTGACTTCAGAGCGCTGAGCTTTCCCTTCCTCCCTCTGAAAAGGGGTGCTGATGAGGGGAGGGTGGGGGAAGAAGACGAGAGAAAGCTTCTGGGCCCCCTCATGAAGGCTGCTTGCGCCGAGGTAGAGCAGAGTAAAAGACCCTGGGAAACCAGTGGAAACAAGGTGACAGTACCTTGTGACGTAACAAAAAAATAAATGCCTTCCTGTCCCTGGAGTTGATGCAGCACAAATTAAATAGATATAATTTCTGTCACTTGGCTTATCATTCAATAATATAGCACCAAAGTAAACAGATATAAGTGTACATGGAAGGTGTCTAGTGCGAAGGGCAAATTGATCACATGTGTTTCAGCTTCTCTAAACTCCTCTAACACAAGAATAAATGAATATTTTAAATGTCATTAAATCATAAAGACAAATGAAAGGGAGAGGAGAAATAAAAAGACAAAATAGACTGTAATAGATGGTTGGAACCTAAGTCAGTTGGAGGATTGGGCTAATCCACCGCCTGCTTGTGGATAAGAAACAAGACAATTCTTCCTGCATAACCCTGGAGGCTCAGGCCTAGGCAGCAGAAACGCCACCAGTGAAGGAGGCCAGCTGGTGGCGTGAACACAGGAGTTTGCTTAGATGTCTGTGTACAGAGTGCTTGACCCAAAGTGTCCTTCCACACGACCGTGCCATCAACCAAACATAACTTCCTCCATCTGCTCCACCCAGCCTCCAGGAGACTGGAGCTTTGTTTTCTGGAGAAAAGTAAACTAGAGTAATTTGTGGCTTAACAAGATGAACTGAACACATGCATTTTTACTCTGCTCCCACAGAAAATGATTTAAAATAAATGTATATATCAGACAAGAAGAAAAAAAAACAAAACTCTTGAAATTGAAAATATACCCCCAAATTTAAAAAACTGAGAGGTTATAAGATTAAGTTGAAAACATCTTCAAGAAAATAGGGCAAAAAGCTATAGAAATAAAAAATTGGAAAAAAGGAAATATTTTCTGACTAGTGAAAATCCCAGAGAGTTCCAAACAAGAGTTGTTTTCTTCTTTTTTATCCAGAGATGGAGGACAAAATTAATTAAATAAATGATTCAAAATTATCTTTGAATCTTTGGAATCAAAAGTTCCATTGAAAGTCCAAGAGAATAAAAACTGTAATTAATTAAACACACCATGGCACATCATTCTGAACTATTAGAAGCCCAGATATAAAGAGAACAACCATCTTCCAGAAACATAGAGCAGATCACATGCAAAGTCAAAGAATAAAAATTGCATTTGATTTCTCAAGAGCAGTAATGGATTGAGAAGATTCTTTAAATGCCTTCCCATTTTAAAAAGAAAATTATTTTGAACTTAGAATTATATACCCAGACAAAATGTTAGCTAAGTGTGATTAAAGATATGTTCAAGTGTGCAAGGATTCGAACATATACTTCCCATACCATTTTTAAAAAAGGGTCCCCCCAAAAAGCTTATAAATCAAGAAAGAGGACAAGATGGAGCCCAGGAAATGCAGACCCAGCAGAGGAAACAGTAAAGTAAATTTTTCAGAGCAACATTTGTGAAGCAGGCCTAGAGAGAAGCAGAAGGATGGATTGCAGTAGGGAAATCTCCAAGAAAAAAAAGAGAGAGAAAGTAGTTATGTGAGGTACATGTCCATTTGAATGATTATTGATAAGTGTGTGTGCAGTGGAGACTGGCATTGCTCATTCGATTCCATGCTCTCTTTTCCCTAAGTACCTAGATTTTATTCCGTAGCCCTTTGCAGACAGGAAGGCATGTAACTGACTTCTAGCCAATGGCATGGGGGTCGCAGCGCCACACATCACTTCCAGGCCATTCCTATCAAATGACCTACGAGACCCTCCATGCTTTTCCTCTTTTCTGATCAGTATCCAGACACAAAGCCTCAGTGAGGAGCTCTGAGGATCTAGAAGACATTACAGCCCCAAGAGGAAAGAAATTTGTGATGCTGAATGACTTGGCTGCATATAAACCCTAGATGCCACACACTAGACTGTGACATGAGCAAGAAATAAATTTACACCATATACAGCCACTGAGAGGTTTGGGTTATTTGTTATAGCACTTATACTATTCTGACTCTTACAATTTGAAATCTTATTTGAGGGCATTGGTGAATAATTTACAGTAGTTATAAAGTATACTAAACAAGTTGGGGGGGTATTCCTAACTTCAGGAAAAACAAAAGGTTATGAGAGAAAACATAGTGATAACCTACCCCTTCGCTAAGATATAGATATAATCAGAATGATGGGAACACTGGAAATAGATTAACCATAAAATAATGATATAATAATATGTAGAGGGTGGGGATCAGGAAAGATGGTCTGTATATGTGTGTGTAAGACAACTAAACCCTCAACTATTATAACATAGAATCAATAAATAATTGAAAATTGCTAAATAACAAAATAGCAGGATAAGCAAACCACTTCAAAATATGTAAGTACAATAAAAAAATAAATAAAGCAAATGTTTTCCTGTGAGAATTGGCTTAGGAGGACATATATGCTGGTTTATTAGAAGTTTAACACCATTTAAAAAAAAAAATATATGACATGTATTACCTTAATAAAAATAAAACTAATAGTAAAGTAGTTTTTAAATATACATAGGAAAACAAAAGATATGTGTAGAATTTACTAAAGTACTTGCATATGATTTTTGCATACTGACCCATAAGCAGTGAAAAGTGAATCTGGGACGTGGACTGAAGATAGGTTTGAGAGGTTTGCACAGCCACTGATTCACCTGACGAGTATGTATTAAGTAACGTGACTATGTTGTGCAAGCACGAGGGATAACGTGGAGAACATGAAGAAAAACTATAAATGCTCTAAGAGAAAATGAGTATTTTAAAGCTTTAAAAATCAAATGGATTTGGTTGCTTCTCTCTTGTCCTTTGTGACATGAGCCATTGACTTAATTGCTTTTCATCCTTCAAAATACTCTTTAAAATGGCCATCTCGTCTACCTACTTGAACCACACTGTGATGAGAGCAGAGGTTTCCTAACTCACCCTCTCCTGGAATGGCAGGGAAGGCTCTGTCAGGTTGCCATGCACGGGATTGCCTCCACCCTCAGCTGATTTTCAGTTCATGTGATATCTTTCTAATCACAAATAAAAATCAACCCCTCCCCAGTGTGAGGAAACCTCACAGCATGACTAACAGTCACAAGACTGGACTTCCAGGTCATGCTAGTTGTAGTAACTACATTTAAAGATGTTACTTCAAGAGCTATATAGGCTCAAATGAATTCATACTAGCAAATTACTTTAAATGGGTAGCACATCCAGGCCTAGTCTGGGCACCAAAGTGGCCTTTTTCACATTATTATATGTAGGGCATCTACTCTATGATGAGGTATTAACCCACCCACTGCTAACTTCATTTTGCCATTTTGCCTCAGTTTCTTAAAATGTGAAATCCACACACAGTGACCTTGTATGGAAATGATTGTGACTTAGTCTAATTCTTTCTTTCTGTGTTCAAGGGGAAAGAATCAAATGGTTTTATGAGTAATGTTTGTATATCACCTTTATGCAGCCCTGACTTGCAAAGAAGTCACAGTAGTAGGTAAGCCAATATTCTGTCTATGAATACTGTAAGACCCCTTTATAAATAACAGCAACATTTCTATAATGATGGACATAATTATAATTCCAAAATTGTTTAATCTGTTTATCAAATTGATTAAGGAGAAATAAATCCATATTACAAACTAAGCAGAAAGGAAAGAATGTGATGAAATACATATGCATAAATATAGTCATATCAACATATATAACTGTGTGAACCTAAGTATAGTCATATATTTATATTTATACTTTACATATATACATATATTTGCTTAATGTTAGTTTTATAGTGAGCTACAAAATGTCATATGTGCCTACCATAAAAGTATAAATAAATATATGGTGATTCCTTCATTTTCCTAAAATATGTTACTAAAAAACAGTGTTCTCATTCACAACTTTTGTTACCTTTTAACTACAAACACTTCAAATTGTCATGTCATACAACTGAGGAATAACTCCTTCATAAATTCCTTTGCCTGCCTTTTAACCAATTTTCAGCATTCAAACTAACACTGATATGTTTTCCCCCAAAATATTTTTGATCAAATTAAAGTACTTTTATGAAATGTTCCCTGATAAGAGATCTATAAAGACACCAATGTAAGGTGGACAACTTTTTTTTTCAATCTTCAACCAAAGATATTTTTCCATTTTATCTTCAGATAGAGTGGGAGGGGGGAGGAAGAGAGAGAGAGAGAGAAACATCGATGTGAGAGAGACACATCGATTGGTTGCTTCCCGCACAACTCTGACCGGGGCCGGGGATCAAATTGCAACTGAGGTACGTGCCCTTGACCAGAATCCAACCCATGACTCTTTGGTCTGAGGGCCGACGCTCCAACCAACCACTGAGCCAACACGGCCAGGGCGAGATCAACATCTTTTTTAAGGTGTAATTTGGGAAATGATGTTGCCACATATTTATTTGATTGTGTGCGTATATAAAATAATAATTAGTAAATAAAGATTTGGTGATAGCAAAGAATTCCATGCTAAATGATTACTTTTTAAAACTATATTTTCAAGAAATAATGATGTTAAGAAATAATCATACATTATAAGTATATAAAATATGATCTATTTTTATCATTAATATTGTGAAAGTTTATAAGCCCATATGAATTTTATTATATTTCTAGTACATACTTAAATGTTCTATTTGGAAGATGACATGAAAATTCTGAGTACCATAGTCACAAGATACCTCCTGAAATATGCATCAATGCCATAACCAGTAAGTAGGTTATTGCTTTGTGGAATTTTTTTATTTATTTATTTTTTGGTATGTACCTGTAGTGGGAACCAAACCCGGGACTCTCTGGTCCACAGGCCGGTGCTCCAACTGCTGAGCCAAACCAACCAGGACAGCTTTGTGGAATTTTTAGCTACAACTTTCATTACTGCCGTAGACGTAGTGAATGAGAAAAAATTCCTGCACACTTTATATAAAATATATGCTTTTGTTAGAACTCCTCAACTTATTTTATATAAATTATAAACAACTTATTTTTATAGTCATATATTTGGAGCAAGTCTTGAGAGAGGAGATGTTTTAAAAGAGCCGATTAAAGAACATACGATCAGTATGAAGATACCATAATAAGAGCTTCTCATTTTCCTGCATTTCTCCACCTGTAAAATGTGGTAAATGTTAGTCATCTTCTTGGTATTAGGCATTCAAATCTCTTCCCTGCTTATGGGTCTCTTCCAATGCATATCTTTAAATAATTGGAAAGGCATCAACCCTTAATAGCAAGAGAAAGGTACCACAGATATTTTGAAGTTAGCAAGGAGAACGTGTGGTAACTGCCTTTGCAGAGTGAGAAAAGTCCCTGCACGGGGACACAGAAGTGAGCAACTGATTTACTGGAGACACGAGGTATTGTGAAGAGTATTGGGTGGGAATGGAGCTGAAATGTAAGGACTGAGGGGAGGTGTCTATACAGAGAACCTCCTCTGCCTCCCGAAGTTTAAGGAAGAAAACCATCAACAGCATGAAAAGAGAACTCACTGAACGGGAGAATATATTCTCCAGTGATACATCTGATAAGGGGTTAATTTCCAAAACGTATAAAGAACTTACACAACTCATCAAAAAACAAACAATCCAATTTAAACGATGGGCAAAGGACCTGAATAGACACTTCTCCAAAGAGGACATAGAGATGGCCAGTAGACATATGAAAAGATGCTCAACTAATTGTCAGAGAAATGCAAGTTACATCCACAACAAGATCATCACTTCATGCCTGTCCGAATGGCTATCAGCAATAAATCAGCAAACAAGTGTTGGCGAGGATGCGGAGAAAAGGCAACATTTGTCCACGGTTGGTGAGAATGCAGATTGGTGCAGCCACTATGGAAAAGCAGTATGGAGTTTCCTCAAAACATTGAAAATAGAAGTGCTCAGTGATTCTACCCCAGGAACCACATCTGAAGAAACCCAAAACACGGATTCAAGAGAATATATGCACACCTATGTTCACTGCAGTGTTATTTACAATAGAACATTTGGAAGCAGCCCAAGCGCCCATCAGTAGATGAGTGGATAAAAAAGCTCTAGTACATTTACACAGTGGAATACTACTGGGCTATAAAAAAGAAGGAAATCTTGTCATTTGCAAAAACATGGATGGACCTGGAGATTATTATGCTAAGTGAAAAAGCCAGTAAGAAAAAGGGAAATGCCATACGATCTCACTTATATGTACCTATATGATTTCATTAACCAATGTCACCCCAGAATTCCCAATAAAAAAGAAACATTTCTGAGCAACTTAGCCGGGTGCTGAAGCACAAGCACAGGAAGCCGAACTAAAAAACTTCAAACAATCTGGATTCTTATGACTATTCGTTTTTTTTCATAGGAATTGTATTCATTTCAGGTAACACTTATTGAGCACGACTATATAAAAATGATGGGCCAGATTCTGGAGATACAAAGATTATTTAACAGCAAAATTGCCACGATTTCTGGTCTTAAGGACTTTACAACTGTGGCCGGAGAGCGGGGTCTCACAAAGGTTTTCCCGTTCCTTAGCCATTCATTCAACAGGTGTTTAGTGAGCACCTAGCAACCTTCTGAGATCCTGAATTTGAATTTCAGGATCATTTTAGTTCCAATAATTTTCATGATCTCCCTAATCCCTTGTTCCTCCTTCTGTGTAAAAGAGATAATAATAATAGTACTAATAATAACACCAACTACTTCCTACATTTGCATGCCTGAAACACACTTGGATAGGTATTTCTGATAAAGACATGGATAAGAAAGCACCAGATTCCCTAGAATTCGGTTGTGTTCAATCAGATTTGCTGGGAACCTATGAAGTGACAGTCCTGACAATGGAGCTGAAAGTTCAATGTCACCAAAAGAGAACAGATTGCGAAGGGATTACCCATGGGCAGAAGGAAATGTTGGAGACTCTGCATATGTTCACTGTCTTGACTGTGGGGACGGTTTTGTAGGAGTGTATTCGTGTGTCCAAACCTATGAAACCGAACACATTAATTATGTTCAGTTTATTGTATATCAATCATACTTCCATAAATAGGTCTTTGGAAAAAGAAGCATAAAACTAGGTTTAAATATCCACCCCTTAACAGAGACACCATCTTTTTATGTAACTCCTCCTCCCTTCAATTCTGACCTCCTCAATGCGGGATCCATGTGGGCATTTATTCTAGCTTATTTTTTGAAGTTGTTTATTGGTTCTTACATACTATATTTTCAATAGTATTTTTAAATCAACTTTTCTCAAAACTTTAACTTATACAAATGCTGAAAAGGTGGAGAGTTAGAAGACTGAAATGATGACAACTTAGATTCTTAATAGTAAATCCTAATTTCTTAAGGTTTTTTAAAATCAGGATAATCCAAAATATCTTATCTGTACATGAATTGGGCATGGATGCACTCTCTAAAGCAATTAAAACAAGATAGCCCAATTTTCCAAGAAACTAATCTTACTGCAGAAGCTATTTCACAATATCTGTGCTTCATTTTTGAATAGTGTTTTATACGGCATGTTTGTACGCAATAAATGTGGAATTGTATTGAAGTGAATAATTATTTTATAATCAACCACATCTGCTCAACTGACGTGTTTCTAAGTGTTTTTATCCCCAAACACAAGCTTTTGACTTTTGTACTAGTTAAGCTTTTATTGCCGTAACATACAGAGATAAATCACTCCAAGCCAGTGTTTTTCTCTATATGGGAAGATTTTTTGCAAGAGGTGGTACCATGTCCTAATTGTTCTAGTAATTAGCTTTTCATAGGAAAGCCCCTCGGACACCCTGCACTGCATCTCTCCCCTTCGGCATCATCTTAGGGATCTGCCACAGCTGCGGGTCTATTTAAGACTGTTCTCACATTTTATCACAGCGAGATATTGACTACTTTTCATATTTGCTGTTATTGTCATTAATATTTCATATTCATTTTATTATTTTAGTGAGGCGAGGTTATTCAATTGTGTATCATCTTGAAAATGGGGAGCTTATTAGTGTATATGTGTTTGTACACATGCTGATCATTTTACATTTCTGACTGGAGAATGGAGAATAAGTTGATTTAGTTTGGCCGGTGAAGGACTGCGTAATCAATTATAAGTAATATATTTTTAAAGCATGTTAACCCGTTTACTGGCTTTGTTTGAACAGGCCGACACGTGCCCCGGATGCTGGGCCGGCGAGGAGGACAGCAGCCCGGAAGCGGAAGCGTTGCCTAGGCTACTTGTGAACAAGAAACAAACTGCTCAGACATGGGTATTCTTTGTTACCACGGCATTTCTGAGCTTATTCAGATGAACACAAAGCTCATATGATATCTTAATTAGTAAACAATGAACAATATTTAAATATTTATAATTGCATAATATTTAACCAATTTTGTTTTTTCTTACAGAATGTCTTACTTTTATTATGATGGAAACTCCTCTTGCTTTTGGTTATTTTTTTTTAAATCAATGCTCAGTATGTAATTACTGCAACATCAACTCCTGTTTTTTTTTTTGTTTGTTTTTTTTTTTTATCCTCACCCGAGGATATTTTTCCATTTTTTGTACAGATAGAATGGGAGGGAGAGAGAGGAAGGGAGAGAGAGTGAGAAACATTGATGTGAAGGGACACATCGAGTGGCTGCCACCCGCACGACCAACCAGGACCGGGGACAAACTGCAACCGAAGTACGTGCCCTTAGCGGGAACCGAACCCGAGTCTCTCCGGACCGCAGGCCGACGCTCTAACCGCTGAGCCAAACTGGCCAGGGCTCAACTCCTGTTTTTAAAGACACAATAGACTGTAGCCAAGAATAAGATAGGAAAGACCAAGTACCATGCATCTCTACGTTCACAGACAGATGCTATCCCCTGTGGTGATGAAGGAGTAAGGCACATTTTAAGGTCTCATTTCCTTTCTGAACTCTCTTCCCCGCCCAGCTCAGACATGCGTGTTTTCACATGTGTTCCCCCACGCCAGCGTGGAGGTATCTCATTTTCAGAACTCACCTGTGAGTGCAAGTGCAGAGGAAGGGCTTGGTCAACTTGGGCATTTTCCCACTGAATGTTTAAGAACAAAACTATTAAAACATCACTAACAAGTCATTGTAGGTGCTACTTACACCACACGAAGGTATCATTACAGATAGCCATCCATCATCAATATAATAATGGGTGTGTTTCCATGGCTGGCAGACTAATGATACGCCTATTGATGGAGTTAAGAAATTAGCTGGTTCTGTCAAAGGCTGAGCACTCAGAGGGGTGGTGAAATGATTGCTATCGCCCCTGTAAAGTTCCAAGTTCCTGAGGAGGTTATGTTCTCAGGACAAGAAGGTGAGGATGGCTACAAAGCCTGCCCACCTCTTCTCCCTGTGGCTGACTCCCGCAAGAGACGTTTAACCCTCAAGGCAAGACTTAGCCTCAAAGTCAGTGCCCATGAAAACATTCAAAGACTTTTTTTTAACACTTTTTTCTGAGCATTCAGAGACTTTTCATTTTCAGCAATGTTGTACATAATGGGTGCTTTGTCAGAGCGAGAGAAGTTAAATTAAAACTAAATGCCAGTTAATTTAACTAAACCTCACAGAGATTCCAGCATTTCAGAATGAGCTTAATAACATCTAGTAAATGCACGTTGCTTAAATCGACTCATGTTTGCTTCTGAGAGATTCAGAATGTTTGTTTCTGATGTTGAGCAGGTTGCTATTGATATAATTCTTTACAGTTTAAATTGTATTTTGGCTAGTTTAAACATGGTGTTAATGACTCATGTTTCTTATCCACTTAACCATCCCAGCTTGATAGTAACTAAAACAGCATTTCGAAAGCTTACCTATGCTATTTATATCTAAAAGATGTTATAAAATTACATGTACATAGTCCACAGACATGTATTTATATTCCATATGTCTTATCTTTTTTTGATAGGTTTGAAAATTTTAAAGTTTTTGATTAATATATCGAGGTATTAAATTTTAACAATTGTTATTTGTATTCCTGTCAACTTTCATTTCCATTTCAGCTCACATTGGGCTAAGACCCGAGAGTTCCGAATGTAGAGCATAGACGAGGCTGTGAGAGACACCCATTTCTTAGCCTAAGAATTGCAGTCTGCAGGAACGTTGTATCAGTATTACCAGCCATATAAATCCATCATTATAGAGCCACAGACTTTTAAAATAGAAAGCAAGCATTTCTAATGCTTTTAATTTCCTAAAATCAGGGCCGACCAGTGCTTTTTAAAAACTAGTTTATTAAGTAAGCAGTTTCAGCAACATTGAGGGGGAACAAACGTCAAGTGTTTTTCAATCTACAGTTGCTCTTTGAACAACACTGGTTTGAACTGTGTGGGTCCACTTATAACTGGGTTGTTTTCAATAAACACCCATGCTATTGTAAAAGTATTTTCTCTTCCTTGTGATTTTCTTAATAACATTTTCTTTTCTCTAGCTTACTTTATAGCAAGAATATAGTACATGATACATATAACACGCAAAATATGTATTGATTGACTATTTGTGTTATCTTAAAGCTTCCAACCCACTAGGCTGTCAGGAATTAAGTTTTAAGGAAGTCAAAAATTATAGTATGTGAATTTCAACTGCACAGGGGTCAGTCCACCTAACCTCTGTGTTGTTCAAGGGTCAACTGTACATTAAACAAGCAGAGATTTCCCAGGTGGTGATAAACTATGTCCCCTCAGCCACAGCTTCAGTCCCTCGTGGCCTCTCCCCTCTTTGACAGAGTCTTAGTTTCATGTTTCTTCAGGCCCATGCAGGTGAATGCAATGTTATTCCAAACACATCCTCCTCGTCTAAGTCACCCCGGAACCGAGAAACCTCGCAAGCGACCGATGAAAAGAAAACCTGCTCTTTCTCTAACACTTCCACTGCGACCTCAGGAGGTACAAAGGAGCCTGGACTAAAGAATTGTTCTTAGGATCATTTCCATTGTGATAATTCTATAATAATAACTTTTGAATTGGGCCTAGATTTAAGCTCTTGAAAACAGGAATGAAAAGGAACAAGTGTTCAGGAGTGTGAGGGAGGCTGTTAGTTGTCATTTCTCATTTGGGTGCCCAGTGCCTACAGACACTTGAAACCAAAGTGACTAGTGTAACAAGGAGATAGAAAGAGAGACTGTTCCTTTAATCAAAGGCTTATATGTCCCCCGCAAGGCAATACACAATAGTACCCAGCTCTGTCTCCTAAGAAGGGGGGTCCTGAGTTCCGCAGATGGTCCAGACAACAGCATAGTGTCCAGTCCTTGACCTAAGGCAGAGGCACTACTTATCTGTGCCGGCTGTCAACAGATTTCAGAAACTGGGACTCTTCACAGAGCAGGATGTGGGCACTGGGGGAAAGGGTGAAGGCCGATTGAAGGAGTGAGGGGACAATGACGGTGCCCCGACACCAGCTAGCTTCAGTCTTCCAAAGCAAAGAAACAGAGCAGAAGCTCAGCTCGGCTCCGGAGTATAGCCTCAGTGTTCTCCTTCTCTGGGAATGTCTTCCCTACCCCACTGGCGGCCACCGATGGAAGGGCAGACACAGTCTCCAGCGATACCGTTAGCAGAAGCTGGAGCAAAGAGAAGAATCCCGTGAACCCTGCCATGGCTGGACTTCATGCATCTTCAGTAACTTTGCCTCCTGGCTTTACTCCTGTGGTCGTGCTAGTGACAGAAATGGAGGCTTTGCTGTTTAGAGAATCCCACCCTCAGTATCTTACTCAATGGGACAGGAAAGGGACCGGACGCATCACTTGATTGCTTCTGAGCTGTGCATTCTGATGGAAAGCCACTCTCTCACCTCTCTGTACTCACAGGTCCCCAACTCGAGCTCACTCCCAGGTCTCTGCAGCCCTCCTCCGCACACAGAACTGGAGGGACGGCTCATAGGGGACAGCACAGGCACATTGCTGGTGAGCCGTTATTTTCTGCAGGTTTGAGCCAATCTAGATCAGGGGTCCTCAGGCAGCGGTTCTCACAGAGGAGCCATTTTGACCCATTCTCCCCCCAGCCCCCCACCCCCCAACCCCACACGGTGATTTGGCAAGAGCTAGAGACATTTTTGGTTGTCCCAACTGGGTGGTAGAGGGTGTGCCATTAGCAAATAAAAGTCAAGGATGCTGCTAATCATTCTAAACTTACTTGGCAGTCCCCCAATTCCCAACAATAATCCCCAACATCAATAGTTCTGAGCTTTAGAAATGCTGCTCAAGGTTAATGGGTCCAGATGGGCAATGGGCAGTGTGGCGCAGGCTGTGAACAGGGGGCCCCACGGGGACAGTGGTGAGGTGTGATACAGCGATATGGGCCCAGTGATGCAGCTTTTCTCATTTTTGAAGAGGGGAAGGAGTTTGGGTTTTTAATGGGTGATTTATATTGTTGCAGACCAGTTTTACCATGGTTTTTATAAATGTTGGAAATCAATTTTATAGTATTGGAAACAAATCCAAATTAAAATACAGAAACAAAACAAATGAAAAATAATAATAAAGGCACTTCACGAGCCAAAAATAATATGTCCGTGGTCTGGACCTGGCCCATGGATTACTGGTTTGTCATTGCAGATTTAGTACTTTATTTTTGTACATGAGTTGACTATAACAACACAACTGAGGGTGAGCACCTAGGAGGACAGACAACAGCTTAAAAGTGGGCATTAATCTGACCAGGGAAAATGTCTACTACTAAAAAAAGTTAATATAAATAAGAGCTAAATTTAAACAATACCATATACTTGACATAACTTCAGATGACACTGAAAAGGTAAGCAGGGTCCAAAGTCTTACTGTCCATCATCTATAATACTATTTAAAATAGATAATACAGAGAATATTCAGTAGAAGAGTTGGTGAAAAAAATACAAATAGGTAAATCTTAAAAGAAGAATTGCAAACAGTTGCAAAAAATGCTCAGTTGCAATGATAATCAAATGTATACAAATTAACATGAGATGTTTCTCACGAATGAGATTAAACAAGAGGTAGTGCCCACTGTTGCTAAGCAATAGGGAGAGAAAGACAGGCCCACTAATGTAGTCTTGGCAAATAGAACCTTTCTTTGAAATCTACAATTTGTATCAAATTGAAAATGTACTCATTCTTTCATGAACAAGTCCACATCGAGGAAATTGTCTTAAGGAAACAATTGAATAGGGGGATCCAGATATACATACAATTCTGTTCATTCTGATATAGTTTATTCTAGCAAATAATTGGAAATAACCCTAATGTCCATTCATGAAGTTTTGATTAAACAAGTTATATTAATAACCACACAATGGAGAGTTATACAGCAGCCAAAGAAAATGAGATATCCATATGCATGGAGAAAAGATAGTTAAGGTCCCATTAAGCCCTAATCTAAGAGCACATACAGGAATAGGCTTTAATCCTGGGTTCCTTGGGGTGTTCTCTTAGCATCTCCCATCCTTCGAGGAGGATTGCCCATATGTTTAGCTTGCTCTGAGGTGGACAGTTGTCTCCTGGGCTTCTGAGAGTCTCAGGAACCAGAAAATAAATTGCTAAACAATAATGAAGGAAAATGAGCCCTCATTATGAAATATTAGTGGGAAAGAGAAGCAGAAAGAAGAGAGAAATAAGAAGTCAGTTTAAAGTTACAGAATAGACCAATGACTTTTACAGTAGAACCACCTAGGGAACTTTGAACAACATACTCAGGTTCATGCCAATCAATTAAATCAGAATCCTTCAGGGTAGGCAGACATTGGTGTTTAAACAAGAATGAAAATAGTAAAGACCCCCAGGGACTTCTCTGGCACAGCCAGGACCAGCCTCACAAGACAAGATGACAGCAAGAGTATCACTTGAGAAAGAGAGAAAATTAATTCAGAAATATCCTTATGCAAATGGAGATTTTAAAAAAATACCTACAAAGCTAAAAATGTTAATTCTTTGGGATTTATCAAGAAATCACAAGTCACTGTTTTAATGAGTCAATGGGGCAGCCAAGGTTGAGACTGCACTGTGTACTATTTTAATATTTGACCCTTATTAGATCCCAAACTCAGGTCATTGGAGAACAGAGACAGATAGCTGTTACTTCATCTGTCACCATAAATGAGGAAGGCTTTAACTTACACTCAACTCTTTTGAATAAAGAAGGAATGGATTGTTTTTGCATTTTTTTAAAAAAAACTGTGGTGTAAAGTTCCAGTGAAAGTTTCCATTCAAGCATTATTGAAAAAAAAAAATCTGAATCTACATTGTCCCTAGTTGTTACCTAGAAGTCATTATTCTGGGATTCGTAAAGAGACCAACTTTGAGTGTGTTGCTACACCACTTATGCATAACTATATTTTCCGTATATCTCTTCCTGTGTTCCTCCCATGTATACCTACGCCAGAGCTCAGCAATTATTCTCTGGAAGTGACCAAATTAGCATGACATGGTAGACACCTTATAGATAACTCCCAGTGCCCCCTTGTTTCTGGGAACTGTCTCCACCTTCCTCCCCCCCCCCCCATGTTGCATTTGGGCAAACACATTTGGATAATGTGACCCTGTCTTTCGTTACAACTGAACGCGTCGGGGCCAGACATAGACCCAAGCTGGCGCAGTGGGCGACTTCCCAGGGCACCGAAACTGAGGGTCCAGGCAGAGTCGCACAGTCTGTCCGGAGTGGAGATCCAGGTGGGAGAATCTGGTTTTGAGAGAAAGGGAAAAATACAGCCCACATCCAGAGGGAAGCGGGGAGATGAGGGGGCGATCAGGCATCTCCCTTCCAGGCCAGTGCTGTGGTCCAGCTCCTGGCTTCCATCAGACACCCCTGAGTCCCCACAATAAACTGGCTGCTTGCTTCTCACCGTGAGCTCGAGTTCGTTACACCTGGTATAACCACCAGACCTAAAAGTACAATAATCACTGTGTATGCATATACATTTATATGTAAATATATAAATGTACGTATAAATGTATTCATACACACATTCCCACAGTTTCCATTTTTAAAGCTGAAAGCAAAATATTTACTCATCCAGCCACCACATTCGAAATGCTTTCTAGAAA
The DNA here is from genome assembly GCF_014108415.1 of Molossus molossus. Lineage (NCBI taxonomy): Eukaryota > Metazoa > Chordata > Mammalia > Chiroptera > Molossidae > Molossus > Molossus molossus. The sequence goes on along the minus strand of NW_023425399.1, from coordinate 102,974,395 downwards.
TGGATCTCAGAGATGCAAAAATCGCCGGTAGAGGAGGCGACAAAACACATTCTCCCAACTCTGAAAGCATTGTGATAGCGACAATCCTCTGCTTTGTGTGTCCGCAAAGGCCCTTTCAGATGTTATCCTAAGACTCTTGTCAGTGTTGCCTTAAGAAATCCACAAGGACCCTGTCATTGTATCAGTGGCACATTCAGTTCTGGCTTCACGCAGGATTCTGAAGCTTCATATTGTACCCGATATTGTCCCTTGCGAGTGGGACCGAGCTAAGTCCTGCAGGGCATACTTCCAGCTTTAAAGAACGTTGCCTTAGCAATCCTCACTGATCTGTTACTATGGTTTTCCGAAGTTGCACAGGGTTCAGCATCACTCCTGTTCGGAAAACGTACGATCAGTCTGTACTTCACAATCAAATTTGAAGAATCACTTTGGTTTTAATACAACAATTTTGAAATTCACGGTAGAGGTTTTCTTGGAATTTACACGCCAATCAATGACAAACTTAGATCAGAATAGGCACAACGTTTTACCTGAGTGTTGTTTTATCCAAGAGAAATAGGGAAGGACAGGGGAAGGAACAGAAGCTTCTCAGAGTATTTAAAACACACTAAATTGTTGTTGCAAAAAAAAGCATCTTCTTGCATCTCGTAGCATGGGGGGAAGAAAGGCTTCACATTGTTGCTTGAGGGGCGTACATGGCTATTCATTTATTTATTTATTTTTATTTATTTAAACTTGTACCAGTACTGAAAACTTCAATTTTAGTTCATAACAGGGGAGATTTTTCCTTTCCTTTGTTGATTTTAGAGAGAGAGGAACGGAGAGGGAGAGAGAGACTGAAACATCGATGAGAGAGAACATCGACTGGCTGCCTCCTGCATGCCCCCCAATGGGCATTGGGCCCACAACCTGGGCATGCACCCTGACCGGGAATCAAACCAGTGACCTCTTGATGCATGGGTTGATGCTCAACCACGGAGCCACACTGGCCGGGCAACAGTGGAGATTTTTAAATGTCTAACTTCTTTCTAATGAACTGCCAAAAGACTTTAAAACAAAACAAAAAGCAACAGTGAGATGGCAACCATCTGCAAGCGAAGGAGAGGGTCCTCAGAAGAAACCAACCCTGCTGATGCCTCCATCTGGGCTGCTCGCCACCAGCACTGTTGTGCAATACTTTTCTGCTGTTTAACTACCCAGTCTGTGTTTTCTGCGATGTCAGTCCTAGCAAACTAATATAGTAGGTCTGAGTGGAACTCAATAGTGAACTTTTCAAAAATTAAATGTTTTGGGGTGACATTGGTGAATAAGTTTATTAGGCTTCAAGGGTACATGACCAATTTCCCAGTGATACTGATGCTGCTTCTTTTAAAAACCACACTTCGGGGACCACTTATCCAGTCTTTCCAGCTGTTTAGTGGCTTCTCAGTTCTGGACCCTTGTGTTTTTCTGTAAAGATTCCTTCCTAGTTGGGCTGAACTTGATTTGGACTGTGTCCTCAGAGCATGAGGCCTTAATTGGGGGATTCTGTCTGTGCATTGACCCACTGAGCAGCCTGGTGCATATGACCCGCTCCCTTTAAGTCCCTGGATCTGGAATTCTCAATGGGAGAACAGAGATCATGTTCTTCCATAGGTGTTACTATGCGTATTTCCAAAGCCTAAACTTTATCTCAACACTATGAAGACTGGAGTGCAACTTAGTGTGTGGGAACTGCAGCATCAACAAGCTCGCTAGGTGATTGTCCTCTGGCTCAATGGTGAAGACCATTGCTACAAAATTTTAGAGGAGGAAGAAAGAATTGCTATGTGAAATAATCTAGAATAACTTCTAGGGAATCAGATAATTCCTGAAGGTTAGAAGTATTTACACGTATAATAGAAAGTAATGAGGAAGACTTTCCAGATGAGCAGAAGCCAAGGTAACAGAGCAGAGAGACAAGAAAGCACACACTGTATCTGAAGAGCACACACAGATCACCCTCGTTGGAAGAATAGAGAAGAGAGAAATAAGGGTATAAAGCTGAATTAAAGAAAAATGAGATAACTTTGAATATGATAATAATCACTTGTGGCTAATAGCTTCCGTTTATTGAGCATTTACTACATGCTACACTATAAATGACAGGAGGGCAATGGGCTTGGTTTTATCCCTAGAACCAAACCCATTGCCTGGTACAAAGCAGGCACTCAATAAAAATAGGTTGAATGAAGAAATAAAAAGTCTTATGACATTAATTGGTTTATATAGGTGGTGTTATTTCCCTTACAGGTTCACAGAGGTTAACTGACTTGCCCAAATGTCACAGGCAGATTGGAACCCAGAACTGCGTGGCTCAAAGACCAGTTGCCTTCATGTAGGCTGTGCTCTCTGAGCTAAGGAGTTAATTCCTCAGCTGCAGAAAATGAGGAAACAGTGGCAAATTTTGAGTAGGAAAAATTGGGGGTCAGGCAAAGTAGCTACTTTGGAGAAAATGTGGCTTTTAGAGTATTTAGCTGGAAGTAAGGTTAGGATGCCCGAATGCAAACTCTAGCAGCACCTTAGGGGAGGGAAGAGCAGTCATGGAATTCATGAGGTACTTACAGAAAGAGCATAGGACTGACTGGCCAACAGAAAACTACCAGGTCTTTCAACATGAGGCTGAAGAGTTTTGAGAGAGAAGCTATACATAAATTTATTATTCCACAAAGTTGTAAACTGTTACAGCAAATAGGCAGGGAGGAGACTTCTCTTGCATGTGGACTTCTGTAGTAGGTTGTTTTTTTAAATTGTCCTTGTCTGATACATTCTTGTTATTTTATGTCCTCACCGGAGTCAGTAAGTGTCAGTGAGAGCTAGACTGAGAGGAAAAGAAAAGAAAGGAAGGAAGGAAAGGGAGAGGAAGAGGGAGGGAGAGAGAAAGAATATAGTCCAAGAAGTCCTTAAAAAACAGAGTCAACTCTTAATTAAATTTGGAAGCAACCTTGTTTTTTATTATATCATGAAGGAAATAAGGAAATGTAAATCTATATCGAAGGAGTTGGAGCAGAAAAATGAAGACAAATGGCCAACAAACGAATGTGAAATGTAGTCACCCCGAATGCCCCCGCCAGGAGCACAAATACCCTTCTCGAGTCCACAAACAGCGGCATTCTGTTCTCTAGTTACTGAAAGACAAGCCAAGGCATCTCCACGTTGCTTTTTCGGTGTTTCCCGGTCTTTTCCCTTCTTATCGGAAGACTTTCCGCTGAATTAAGCGCAGGTAGAACACAGACCGCGCAGCCGGCGGGGCTGCAGACACCCTGCCCTGGTCCTAGCTCTGCAGAAATCCGTTCCTGTCACTGCGTCTCTGCACCACTCCCTGTGCACACCTGCCCCTCCCCACCCCCAGCTGACTCCTGCCCTCCGCCACCCACCCTTTGTCATTCAGGACTCCTGCCCTTGAGCGGGTCCCCGCCCAAATCCTCCGTGCTGTCGCCCTCCGTTGAACTTCTACAAGTTAAAACTTTGAGAATTTCTCTCTCTTCTCCCCAACTGTTTACGAATAAAGGGTGCTCATAGGTGCCCTATTTTTATATATGATTGATGTTGTTGTGATCAGAGTCATTCATTCACCAAATATTCCCCGTGTGAGTGACCGGGAGCTAGTTATTCTAGGCACTGTGGACACGAAGCCAACACAAAGCCCGGGGACAGGCCCTGGACAGCGAGGGCTGCGGAACAGCATTGAGGGGGCCCACGAAGAAATGGCAACACCCCCAGAATCCATCCTCCGGTAGGTCTGTCTTGGTCACCGCTGGGACTGCCATCTCCCGAAAGGAGCAAAGACCCCTCTCTTCTGGGTTGTTCTTGCCGTGATCCGTTCAGCCACAGGGGACCAGGTGTCAGGACATCCAGTGGTAGAGCAGGTTCGGACCCGCCGCCGGCGCAGTGCAGGCCCCGCGTTAGCCAGGGCCCCGGGCTGCTCCTGCTGCCTCTCTGAAGGGCGGCCTGATCGCGTGGACCAGGAGGCCTCAGAGCAGGGCAGATGCCCTGGCTTTGGGGGAAACATGAAGCTGTGGAGGGGCTCGTGGGTGGGGCTATGCCGGGGTCCAGCCCTCCTGTCTGAGGGGGGGGGAGGGCCCTAACCCCATCTTCCTCTTCGCTGAGATCGTGGGCAACTTTCCTCATTGGAGACATGAAGGGCCCTTTCTCTGTTTTCTCAGGACACTGCAGTCAAACAAGTTCGAGGTGAGGAAGTGGGGTTTAGGCGGAGGGATTGCGCATGCGGCCGCATTTCCAAGTGAGCAGCGCAGGGATCTTGGAGCAACTTGCTTGAGAGCTATAATCACAGACTATTCACTGCAGTATCTTTTCCACGAGAAATCATCAGTGGAGATGCCAGAGAGGCTTAGGCTTATTCCTACTGTGACCCTGGAGCCTCACTGCGCTGCTCCGCGTGGGACCCTCTGAAGCCACAGGTGTGTGGCAGGTGTGTGGCAGGTATGTGGCAGGTGTGTGGCCCATGTATGGCAGGTGTGTGGCAGGTGTGTGGCAGGGGTATGACGGTGCGCGCTGCTCCTGCGGGCTGGGGGTGAGGGGGAGGCATAGGGAGGAGGCGGGAAGAGAAGAAAGGGGCGGGGTCACCAACAGGAGGGGTGAGCCCTGGGCACTTTTGCTCAGTGGTTAGAGCATCAGCCTGCAGACGGAAGGGTCGCAAGTTCAATTCCCAGTCAAGGGCATTTACCTGGGTTGTAGGTTCCATCCCAGCCCGGGGGGTGGAGGGGGGAGGGTTCGTGTGGGAGGCAACCAATGGATGTGTCTCTCTCATGATGTTCCTCTCTCTCTCTCTCTCTCTCTCTCTCTCTCTTTCTCCCTTTCACTCTATCTAAAAAAAATCAATGGAAAAATATCCTCAGGTGAGGACTAACAACAACAACAAAATACAAAAAAAGAAAAAGAGGAGGGGTATAGCCAGCCAGGAAGAAGAGACAACAGTAACAAGGCTGCGAGTGGGGATAGCGTGGCTGACGTGGGGGACATTACAAGTAGTTCTGGGTGGGGGAAGGGTGGAGATGAAGACGAAGAAACAGACAGGGCCTGGATTGCAGGCTACACCGTGTGTCAGATTCAATTCGACGGCACGATTATTCTGGGATCAGACTCCATGTGGTCCACATATATTAGCAGCATCCCAAAGGCCAGGATGCATGGCTTGGCAGTTAAAAGAGATGGAAAGAGTTTCTGGATGCTGAAAGGAGCACATTATTGCCTGGGGCAGCAGGTTTTTGGAGACAAATCCCTAGACGCTTTTTCCTTGGCAACATGATGCCAAGAGGACACAAATGAGGCCAAGAAATTCAGCCTGTTCTCTGGAAGAGTAATGGATGGGATATTATTGGTTTGGCATCCATTCCAGACTCAAGGAAAAGGTCTGAAGTGCAACTGCTGCATTCCATCATTCAGCTCATGGGAGCTGAGGACTTGCCAGACGGCGTTTCTGGGCTTTACATGACACTGTGATCATCGCCTCCTCTAGGCGGGGGTCAAGCAAAAGCAGAATGGCCACCACATGCTCAAGGTCAGCCTGGGTTAGAAGCTGAATGCCTGCTCCAAGGTCAGCCCTTGGGACAAGCAGCAAAAAGGACTGAGGCCTAGCTCTTCCCGGGATGCAACAGCGAGGACCACTGCCCCCAAACTCTGTGTTTATTCCTTCAACCACCGAGCAGGTATTTGTTATGTGCACAGTGCTTCTAAGGCAAAGTTCTAGGCTCTGAAGAAAACCCAGGGAGCCTCTGACCGAGTGAGAGAAACTGACATTACATAAATGAATGCAAAACTGTCAGATGGGAGTAAGTTCTTTGAAAAAACTAAGCAGGAGAAGGGTGATAAAGAATGACAGGGATAAGATGCTATTTTCAGTTCTCGAGCAATTATTGAGCAGTGTTTCTTCATTGTAAAATGGAAATGAAAATAGCAATCCGTAGTTTCAACTTCTCTGGGTTGTAACAAGAATTAAATACAACCTAGTTAGGAAAGACTTGGCCACCTCTCTGGAATCAAGCAAGCAGTCAGTCATCGGTAGCTTACATTACCGAGGGTGAGGCCATTACAGTACATAGTCAAGTTCTCTTCGGATGTCAAGTCTGTCAAACTTTCCGTGTTCAAGTTTGGTTCCACTCCTCTCAATCCACATGGCCTTAGTCAGTTACTTAAATGGAGTCATAATAGTGCCTTTCTTGTTAAATTGTTGAAAGGATTAATGAGATAATACATACAAAATGCTTAGCTCAGAGCCTGTCACGCAAAATAGATGCTCAATATTATCTATCAAGATGGTAGCCTCTTCAGGAAAGCTTTTCCCAGCATGAAAATAGCCTTCTAGGATTCTAATTGTTTTTGAATAATAGTGGGTTTTTTTTCTTGGAGCACCCACTTTTTGTGGTGGGGGGAATAGAGTTCAGAGCAAGTTAGCAGAGACACCATGTGTGTGTCCTACCTATTGATGCACTTACAGTTTCTTAAAGACACCTCTGGTTATTATTTGAAGGCAATAAGATGCTAGAAAAAGCCCAGAAGGTATATACCCCACTACTCATGAATCCAATGCATTCTGGCCTTGGGAAGTGGCGTGTGTCTTGCTTTGTGTGTCGTATCCTCTGCTGGAGTGTGCACTCTCATATTGGGAGACCTTCCTCAATGGTGTGTATTTGCAACACCTACACGGTGCCTGGAGGGTAAGGTTAAGCTGACCCAAGGAGCCTGAATGGAAAGGAATACATAAACAGCAGCCACAGTGACCGAGCAGAGGCCATCATGCCAAGCCACACATGTACAGAATGGAACTGGGGCTCACGGCAGTGACAACACCCCTTCCCTTCCTTCTATACAGCCTTCATGGGCTGGTTCCTTTTGGAAGAATCGGGCCACAGTCATCTCCACCATTGGTGCGGTCACCTCCTCTGCCTCTTCAGCCACTTCCCCAGTGAAACGTGTCATGGGTGCTGAGCTTCCATTTAGAAGGTCCAGTCGGAAGCTTCCTTGAAGAGGTTGGATGTTGCTACACGGCATCATGGCCTTAGGAACAGGAAAATATTGATCCCTCTGTTTACTTTAATAATAAAAGCATTTGTCTTCTTTTGTGTTTTAGAAAATGAAATTTCAAAGCCAATGTTGGCTCAATTCAATTAAATTCACAACAAAATATGAGATGATCTCAGCCAAATGAACCAAAAATAATTGGTGAAAGTAAAGAGAACACAGGCATGACAATTAGTCTACAGCTTTATGAAAAATTCTGAAAATACACTGGATTTGAAATTGCATGCAAATAAAGTAATCAAGTACAAAATGCACGAAAAGAACATGAAATTAAATTATGAAGGAAACTGGTATTATTCTTCCAGACAGCAAAGGGGAAGTTGTATGAAGAGATGAGGAAACAAATGAAAACATGGGGAAGCAAATGGAATAAAGCACTTAGGGTGGGACAATGTGTAACCTGCGATGGTACATGGTATGTCCTTCAGAAACGCCTGTTCAGGAAGTGAACGAAGAAGAGAAATGGCTAATGAAATTAAATATGCAACAAATTAAGTATAAGATACAATATTCTTTGGCTATCATTCATAAAGAAGACTGGGCTTGGAGTAAGGATTTTAACTGTCCTAATTCAATTCCATGCAAAACATTGTTTATTCTCATACTGGATGTCTGTTTGAAGTTTGGATGCATACAACTATTAAAATGGAAGTTTTCACATTTTCTATTCAAATTGCTGTATAGAAATGTAGGGACAATCAATACAGATAAGCCCAGAGGCCAATGGGAGTCAGGATGAGCCATGAAAACATTCTCTCGTCTCCAGCAGAGGAAGGAGAGCTGATCCCCAGGCTTCGTTTGCACATGGCGCTCTTCACAGACGAATAAAGCATGCCATTTTGTTAGTCACCCCCTGGGTCCATGCACGTAAGCACAGAGAGGAAATGGTCCAAGAACCATTGGCATCCAACTCATGATACATTATGTTACTAAATATCTGGCATGGCAATTGGCTAAACCTCATCAGCCAGTTGCCAAATGTCATTTAACAAAGCAGTCCCCATCCAGGACCTCTACGTGACTATAGTGGAGGTGAAGAGACACATTCCCTAAAGAAACTCATCATTAGAAATAAACATGGCAGCTCATCAAAAAGCCAAAGCAACGTGAAGAAATTGAAGAGGAGCGTTTGAATGAACCACCGTGTTTGTGTGGGTTTGCATGAGTGTCAGTGAATGTGTGCAAATGCGAACGTCTTTATCCCATCAACTGATATTTTTTTCTCTTAATTGCCTAAACTCGTGACTAGACTTCCCCAACACCATTTATAAAACAAATATTTATTCTTGCCAGCAGTCTTCAGATCACAGTATCCAAGGCTGCTTGGGTTTCAGCTCTTCCTTCTAAGTATTTTGGGAAAACCGAGCAAAGCCTTCTCCTCCGCCTGCTTCTTTTCAAGGAGGAATATTCTTTGTCACTTTGCCAGCCATGAAGTCAAAGGTGATATTTTAAAGAGAGAGTGGAAGAAACCCTTTAATGAACTTCTTACTTTGCATTGTCTTCTTATGTAATCTTGCCCCTATGAGCACACACACCACACACACACACACACACACACACACACACACAGTCCTCGACGATCAGCTCCACCCCTACTCCCTTTGTACTTCTAACCAGATCTCTCACCACAGCTCCAAATTCATATCTACTATTAGGCCCTTCAAAATGAAATGTGTTCAGTTTTGAACTCATTGTGTCTCTACTTCTGGAAACACGTCCCATACCCTGACTTCCCTTTACGAACGGCATACACACCAGTGCAATCACAGTCTTGCCAGGATCCTGAGTCATTAAATATTTCTTCAACTTCTGAATCGGTTTTATTGAGAACGAATGTTGACAGTACCTGCAGAAGAACCCTTTTCTCAGCCCCCCTTTCGCCATCCTCACTGTCACTGTCTCGGCCTGGCCGGGCTCAGCATTTTCTGGATGGTGGCAATAACCCCACCATGGTCTTCCTCATCCAGTCTCACTAGTCTACGCCACTCTCCTCGTTCTGATGCTGCTCTGAACCTTCAAGATACACATCTGCTTGTGTCAGGCCACTGCTGGGAATCTTTCAGTTTAACAAGAAAGGGACAAAACCTAAATGAGGAAAACGATTGTGTCTTTGCTCCGAAAGTTAATATATAAATGTAGTGCAGTTAGAATGCCAATAAGATTATTTGAATTGGATCAAATGATGCTAACCTTTATGTGAAATAATACATGTTGTAAAAATTTTTGAAAAATAGTGTTTATAAATGAATACACCTTAACAGATAGTAGAAAGTACTATAAAGCTGCTATTATAAAACATAGTATTGGCATAAGAATAGAAAAATAAATCAATTAAACAGAATTGAGAATCTAAAAAGAGGTCCCAAAACATAGAAGAACTTAGTATATGATAAAGGTTGTATTTTCAGTGCAATGGGGGAACAGGAACTTTATTTAATATATAATGTTGGCCCTGTGGGCTATTTAACTAAAAGGAAATTAAATGGGACACCAGATGTACCGTATATACTAAAATAAATGATACATGTAGTAGAGACTTCATTGTAATGTGTAAAACCACACAACCTTGAAAGAATATCTCAGTAAATAAATGTGCAATGTAGGAGAGTAAAGAATATCTCAGTAAATAAATGTGCAATGTAGTAAAACCTTCTTAACCACAACCAGAAACCCCAATGCTATAAATGAAAAAATGTCATATAAATGTTAAAATTTGGATCATAAAAATATACTATTAACAAAATCATTAGACAAACAATACATTTTGAATAAACATCACTATTGCAGAAAATAGACAAAGAGCTCTCAAAAATTAACAAGGAAAAATAAAAACAACAAAATTGGACAAAAAAAATAGAAAGAGGCTATTTCCAAAAGATCAAGTCCAACTGGTGAAGAAATGTAAGAGAAGATGCTCTAATGTAACAATAACACGGCATTTGATACTCAACAGACTGCCTAAACAAGAAAGAACTCTGTCACCTAGTGCTGGTTGTGGAATAAAGAATAGTCTCACCTGGCCTGTGTGGCTCAGTGGATTGAGCGTCGTCCCATGGACTGAGAGGTCCTGATTCAATTCCTGGTCAGGGCACATGCCCAGGTTGCAGGCTCGATCCCCAGTAGGGGGTGCAGGAGGCAACCAATTGATGTTTCTCTCTCATCAATGTTTCTATCTCTCTCTCCCTTTCTCTCTCTCTAAAAAAAAAACAATCATTAAAACACATTTAAATATATATATATATCCTCACATGCTGCTGGGCGTTGTTACAGCCTTTTAGGAATATAATCTGGTGATTTATTAAAATTAAGTCTTTACCCTGGAAATATAAACTACAGTTTGTAAGAATGTATATGTATATATAAATTGGAAACAGAAAAACCATATCAATAGATGAATAAGCAAATTATTAAATAAAATATGAAAAATATGGCACATTCACATTTTACAAAGTTTTAAAAATATAAGTTGATTTGGAGAAATTTCAACACAGCATTAAGGGAGAAAAGCAAGATGCAGAAAAATATATAGAATATAAACAAATTCTTGTAAAACAATAACAACCTCATCTACATACGTCTGTGTGCTTTTACATATTTGTATAGGATTATATAAAAATACTAAAAACGTGAAATTTAGATTAGATTGTTAACACTGGTCACCTGGAGCGGGTCGTTTGGTAATGAGAATACAGGAGACAGGAGGCAAAGGTAAAATCAAATACCGAAAGCCTGTATGTGTTCACTTTTATATATGAAAATTACATATTTTTTGAGTGTAGGAAACAGAATTTAAAAGTTATCATTGGCTCTTTATTGGCTGCAGGCAATACTTTTTTTTAATTAAACTCATTTTGCCATTAAGAGCCTTCATTCTATGGCCATTGCTTATATTTCCATTATTACACATTCCTTCATGCTTTATCCACATAGGAACATTTTCTCATTCCCATAACGTGCCTCGTGTTTTAGTTCTATATTTTTTTTGGATCTACTATTATAAGGACTTCCTCTTTAACTAATGAACAAATTTCTACTCATCCCTCATGTGGGATTTCAAGTTTCATCTCCTCCATTGTATCCATCCAGTCCCTGAACACGTCCTTGTCTGTGCTCTGCAGTGGTCACTGCCAGACAGGACTGTGAGTGTTCTCTGCCTCTCTGCCCCAAGTCTCCACTGGCCTGGGATTCCTGGGGAAAAGGACCATCTTTTTTAATTATTACATTCCTGATTCGTTTACTCTTCCCACTAGCTCCCCAACACAGACATTCCCTAAAATTATCCTAGGTCACCTTTCCAAAGCAAAACATGCCTGTACAATCTGATTGCTTAATTGGAGATAAGGCTGAGCTCCTTGTATCTACACAATGAGTAAAGCTCAATCATATAACAACAGCAACATTCCATGTGCAGAGGGTGGTACTCGTGGTTATCTTGTGTGCTCTGGTGTGACTTACAGGAAAGAGGCAAAAGAACCAAGGTCTGACTTCAGCTGGTTGAGGTCTGGCTGGATGAAATGAAATGAGTGTACATTAAATGAGATAAAAGGAGAAGATAAACATTATGCATTGACTTCATAGTATTCAGGGTCATTCTCTAAAATGCAAAAGTAAAGCGATTACCTAATTGTGTTTGTGAACACCCTGATACAAATAATTCCTCCCTCTATTATTTTTAGTTGTATGTTGCTTTAAAGAAAGACCAGTAATCAGTCACCATCTGACTGGTGGTTCTCTCAAAAAATGCAAGGAGCTAAATAACTGTAGCAATTAAATGCCCTCACAATCATTGTCTTACCAGAGAACTATACTGTGACCTCTGACCATTTAATACAAACAGCTAAGCGACTCCTGAAAAGTCAATACTTCCCACCGCACAGAAGTATGAGCCACGGGGTTACCCTTGGTTGTGTGTGGAGTTATTTGCCCTTCCAGGAAAAACCTGCCTGGGGAGTATTAGAGCCAACATTTCGAAGAGAAAATGGAGAACGTACTTCAGTGTTTCATTTCCTTTAGGCAATATGTTAAAGGTGCAGGATAAAAGAAAGAAGCCAGTCGGAGAAAGACAAGTACCACATGATCTCACTTATTTGTGGAATATAATGAACCAAATAAGCTGACAAAATAAATAAATAACTCCAGAGATATGGAAGTAGGGAACAGACTGGCAAACCTCAGAGGAAGGGAGTGGTGGGGGAAGGGAAGCGATAAACTAAATAATTTACATGGTCGCAGACAGCAGTACATGAAGGTAGGGGGCCATGTGTCAATGGGGGGAAAAGGAGGAAATCTATAACACTTAAAACAATAAAGATAAAAACAAAAAAAAATGTGTCTGGGGTAGGAAAAACCTTTGTAATTGACTAGTTTCCCCCCTTTCTCTGTTTGAGTCCAGACTCCAAATTTGTATTCATTCACAAATTAAGTGAACTGGATAGTCTTCAGAAATTCCTTGTCAGTTGTGGCCCGGTGCCTACTTTCCTGTCGCTTGGCTCCATGGAGGAAAGAGCCAAGCACAAAGCAGCAACCGCCATCCAGAGAGGCCATTAGGAAAGTCCCACTGCAACGCATTAGTGATGATTTACCTCCGAGAGTCACATGAAAAATTCCCGAGGCTGCGGTGGCTCCTTCACTTCAGAATGAGAAAATGAAATGACATTTCAAAACTAACAAGCTCGGTTTATGATCTCTGGGGAACCAGCATACAAAGGACCGGAGGGGACATGAAACAGACGCCAGTGACCTACACATACCGTGTCATAGAGTTTTAGTGTTTCATGCTCTCTGTGTATGTCTTTGGGCATATTTCATGGATTTGTATGCAGAGGTAAAAATCCACCTACAATGTAAAGAACCCGCATTACAGAAACGTAGGCACATACACCTGGAAAGGGGCGTATAGCACTTATTGATTCTAAGCCCTTCATTTTATAAGTAGAAAAAACAAACAAATAATAAAAAATAAAAAACAGGATCTGAACGCATTAAGTCACCTGTTCAAATAACAGGGCAGTTGAGGGCAGAGCCAGGGAAGGACCCAGGTCTCCGAAACCCTAACCCGGTGCCCTTGGCGTAGGGTTACCTGCCTCTACTCAACCTGCTAGGCAACCTCTGGAGACTAAGTGTAGAGGGTCATCTCTGCCCTTTGACTCAGCACTGATGACCCCATTTATAATGTTTCATGTTTGCTTGTATTGCTTCATATTTGGTTTTAGTGTGGGCTGCGTCGGATACCCCCTGGCGGGTCTGCCATGGAGGTGGGCGATGGGGAGCTGGAGCGAGGCCATGCAGCTGCTGCAGACCGGAGCCGAACTCCGGGAATTCTGGGCTCACTGAGGGCCAACACTGGCGTTTCTGGCAGTGTGACTGTTGAGCACGAATTCTAAAAATGTGCCACCATGAAAACATGTGTGTCTGGTAGTTAAGCAAGTCTGGGACGCTGCAGTTTCTGATAGAACTCAGTGCTTGTCAGCATGGTAAAGGGTCTGGGACTTCCCGATGTCCGTAAACTGGCTGAGCATTATTTCACCCATTATTTCTCAATCATGTTTGAGCACGGGAGCTCCTCCTAACACCGATTTCTGACAAAACTAATCTTCCATAGAACAAACATTAGTAAGTTGCCTAATCACGGTGAGCAATGGGGTGTGCGCCAGTATCTCATCTTTCAACACTTCATTTTATTGTAAAGTATGTGCAAAAGGCTACTTTCAGGAAGCTCATTGCAAGGTGGGGGTGGGCACAGGGAGAGGAAAGGGAAAAGGGGATACAGGAAGTTAGCAACGACTCTAGACTCTTGAGTTTATAAGCAAGATAAACACAAGTAAGCAAAGCCATGAGGCTGTGGATAATTCAGCATCCAGTATACAGATAAAGGCATTAGAATTTTAGGCTTGAGCTCAATGGGGACAAAGTAATTTAACATTAGACCCTGACGGATATGTAGGAAAGATAGAGCTTTGCACAAAAGTGATCAATAGATGTTTGCTTAACGAATGAAGGACATTCTGGGCAGGGAGGAGCATGAACAATATCCGAAGTCGGCTTGAATGCAGTGTGCTAGTTGTGGAGGGTGAAGGATCTAGGTGCCTAGAGTGGCTTTGTGCTGGAGGGAGAGAAAATTAAGGTTGGAGGGGAAGAAGGATATGTGCAGAATTTTAAAATCTTTATTCTGCTGAGAATTCAAGTGTCTTCCTGAAGTTGTGGTCTTTTCTTCCTCATCCTAGCACCTTACACGTAGCCTGGGCATGAAGTAGACATTTAAAGGATGTTAGTTAATGAAAAGAACAAATGAATGGGCATGAATAGAAGTGCAATGAAGAAACATTGGAGGACTTCTGTTTGGAAAGTAAGAGACACAAGCAGTCTTTGAAGTGAGTCGGGGGTGGGAAATACCATAGACAAAATATAGGGTCAAACTCCTACTCTGGACTGGACACATTTGAAATGCATTTTGAAAGCAGAGGCAATAAGCTCCAAAAGGCAGCTAAATAAGAAAACAAAGATGGGTCAGTAAAAAACAACTAACCTTAAACTGAAGAGAGTAGCAGTGTCACTAATAGCCAAAGGAAAGTTCCAAAGAGGGATAGGATTTACAGAGACTGAATGTTGAGGCATGACGGCAACTATTCAATGGGAGACGTCCCATCACCATCATGGTGACATAGGAGGGCACAACTGTTCTCCAAACACACTCACGCATCTCAGCTTATTTTCCACATGAGGGGTGGATGTGATTGTTATCACCCCCACTCTGCAGAGGAGAACAGTGAGCAGCAGAAATACCAGGCATTGTTCTAAATACACATACTCAGCAGGGAACATCGCCAACATTCTAATTCTTACCTCTTAATTTTATATTCCACGTTCTTTTATGATATTACATTTCAGGAGACAGAGGATTGGAAGATCATGTCTGGTCAGAGACAGAGGTTTGAAATTTACTCACATAGAGATGAGAGTTGGAGTAGAGAAGTAGGACTTATTCCATGAGAATGGAGTTCAGTCTGATGAGCTTTAATTGGGTGCCTGGTATGTGCTCTGTGCTGTGATCCCAATGAAGGGATGGGATGATGGTAAGCTTGGGCTCAAGAATGGACATCTAGGGAAAGCTAGGAAGGAGAGAGAGTAAACAAGCCAAGTTCAAATAAAAATCGAGTTAACTACTATGCTCTGAGCACCCACTACCCTACTACGAGCAAGACAGGGCATGGTTGACCGAAAACAAGTGTGCAAATGCCAAGTGCAATGTTTCAGAAGCAGAAATGGCAAAGAGAAATGGTTTGATTAGAGGTGAGAAATGCCACACTAGGGAGTAAGAACTTAGACAAATTTTTCTTCTCGCTACTTCTCCCCTTCAGGCAAACCAAGAATGAAAAACACGGTCAGTGAATTCCTCTCATTCATCCAATTTGCCATTTTCTACTAGGACCAGACTCTTGCTCAAGTCCTGGACTGAGTGTGCGGCTTCAGTACTTAAAACACTTGGGGTCAAGGAAGGAGAAACAAAGGATGTCTAGGAGTTTTAGGGGAAAAGCCTCAGTCATAAAGTTTTTCAAATATATTTGAACAACAGAGACTCCTTCGACCTGTTTCTCTCTCCCTCAAACGGAATCAGAGGAATCGAAGGAAAATAGTACCATGCACAGGATACTTCCGTCTGCCCCCACCTGTCCAGGCTTCTCCCCCACTAAAACTGGACACGCTGCACATTGAGCAGGTCGGTGGTGCTGTTTGCTATCCGAGGGGCACATTCTGATGCCCTCCACCTACCAGAACCCTGCGTCCCTTCATCGCTGGGCTCAAGCACCACCTCACCTGGGAAGCCTTCCCAGAACCACTTGGCCTGAAGTGACCTCTCCCTTTCTGAGCTCGATAGCGCTTTGTGTTTCTGGAAGGAGCCTGTTACTCACTGGTCTGTACTGTGAATATCACTTATAAAAATATGAATTAATTAAAATATTTTAAACATCAGAAATAAGGACACAGTAGGTAAACCATGGTGCTCACACCTCTCTCACTCTTCCATCATCCTCACTCACTCTTTCTTTGTCTGTATTATTTCCTCTTTTAAGTTTTAAATTCCCCGATGGCAAGGACCAGGTTTTATACATCACAACATTCTTCAAAGCGCTGATCTTAGAGACTCCATAAATATTTGATGGATGAATTTATTGCTTGGGCAAATATATGTGAAGTAAAATAAGTTTCTTTAGTTTAAGCCTCTGTCCTCTACGCCCGGGAAGTTGGGACACCCTGTTACAGGTGCTGGGAACACAGGTGGGTGTGAGGGAGCCGGGAAAATCCCCGCCCCCACGGCTTACAGACTAGAGAGGGAGCCATATAATATGCAAACCAAGGAGTGAAATATTTGCCAGAGAGTAAAAAGTGCTAGGAAGAATGCTCAGGCAGAGGGAAGGCTAGAAGTGGGCTGGGGGTGCGCTATTTGTAATCGATAATCAGAGAAGACCGCAGGAGGACGTGGCTGAGCAAAGCATCAAGGAGGCGCCAGGGTGGGCCGAGCCCCGGCCGGAGGGACCAGCCTCTGCCGGCTGCGGACCGAGCGGCCTTGGCTGCTTAGGGAGCAGCCAAGAGGCCCGTGGGCCCGAGCAGGCGCCGGAGGAGAGCAGGAGCCAGGGGGCCTGCAAGAGAGAGCACTCGATTCTTCGGGCAGCCCTGACAGTCATCACCCACCGGGTGGCTTAAAGCGACAGGAATGTATCCGAAGTTCCACGTCAGGGTGTGGACAGGGCTGGGTTCTCCCCGCGGCTCTGAGGGAGAAGGGTCCCCACGCCTCCGCCAGCTTCGGGTGCTCCTGGCCGTCCTCGGGCTCCTCGTGTGGGTCGGATGCGCGGCCGAGAGTCACCTCTGTCTTCCTTTCTCCTTCTCCGTGTTTCTGCGTCTCCTCCCCTGCCTCTGGTAAGGACATGCTCGTGGGATTTGGGACCCACTCTGATCCAGCAGGGCCGCATCTCTCCCCTTTCCTCCGGCACATCTGCAAAGACCCCGTTCCCAGCAAGACCATCCGGAGGGGCTGGGTGGGCACGGATCGTGGGAAGACTCCGCACCCACCGCAGGGAGAAGGGGGAGATTCAAGAGCAGCTAGGAGGCCCTCAGATGTCAAAATCCACCTGCGGGATCATGCGGCCTGAGTCGCTAACAGCGGAGGCGGTGAGAAGTGGTCCTATTAGATCTGTTTTTATAGTCACTGGGGTTGATTGACAGGTAGGACGATTGACCTACTGGGGTTTTCTTCTCCACTGCTTTTAAATAAGAGAAGCCCCGGTGTTTGGACGAGAAAGGGTCATGTGGCAGCTCACTGGTCATTGTTGCCTAGTGGCCGGCTGTGAAGAGAGGATACATCTGAATGATGGTTTACAGACAACCGTATGGGGGTGGGGAGAGCAGGAGCCCTTTCTCAGTTTTAGTATTTGGTGTTCCTTCTTAGGTGTGTCTATGATGATACATTTTGTTGCGATTGCAATAGGGCAAAATTTTGAAGATAAATAAGTTATTCTGAGGATGGGAAATACATTCACAAGGCAGGGATGAATGAGTGTATCACATTTTGTATGCAAATCCTAGAAGGAAAACAACACAATATTCTGATTCACTGCGTCTACTTGAATGGAACTATTTCTCTTTAAGGAAGGAAACTGGTCTCACCATCTAGAAGAAAGCAAAGACTTGCCTCTTAAAGAAGCTTGGGAGTTGAGCTCAGCTGGGAAGATAATAATGAGATGCAATATGAACTTCTAAGTACCTTGGTAACAGCGTCAGCTGAAATCTTGATTTACTTCCCAAGTGATAACCTCAGGGAGACAGGACATGCAGGGAGAGCGAAGGAAATGAGAAACTATACATTATTCTCAGTGTGATGTCAGATCCTCAAGCAAATTCCTTGGTATTCAACTCAAAATAAAGATGAAGAACGCCCCTGATTTAACAACTGCCTCTCCATGGACATTTCTCATTGATTCAACAATGATCTCATTATTTACTAGCTAAGGACTATTCTCCCATTTTCTAAGATAGACATTCAAAGACCTCTCAACTAACACTCATGCTTCCTTCTTCTTCTATAAGAAAGCTCAGGGCTCCAGCTAAAGCCACTCAGTGTCCCTCTACACATGGCATCCTCGTAACTGTCCCGTCTCTCAGCATGAAGAGGTCACCATCTCTCTGACTCCAGTTCTGGTTTTCACGATCCGGTTTGAATCTCACTGCCTCTGGGATACCTTACCCCGTGGCATCAATTCACATATCAAAAATCTCTCCTGTTTCTAAAATATTCATAGGCCTGCCATGCCCAAGTTCAAGTCATCATCTCTTGCCTGGACGAACACACTAACTGCTAACTGGCCCCCTTGCTTCCATCCTTGACTCCTACAGTCTATTCCCACAGAGTAGCCAAATGATCTTTTCCAAACGTGAGTTAACGTACGTTATCCCTTGCTCAAAATCCCCCAAATGGCTTTCCATCTCACAGACGGTAAAATGCCCGGTTCTCTCTACAGCTACAGACTATCTCCCCCTGCAACACCAGACATTCACTCTTGGCCTGATTTCTGTGACTCTGCTCCCACCAGCCTCACCTGACCTGAAATGATCATTCTCTCCCAGCTTCGCTCTCTTCACCCTTTAGATCTTAGCTCAGTCGCCACGTTCTCAGAAATGCTTCTCTAAGCCATCAGATCAGGCACCCTGCTTCTCTGTGTTCATCACAACATATTTTATATATATATATATATATATATATATATATATATATTTTTTTTTTTTTTTTTTTTAAATATGTTTTTTTTTTTTTATCCTCACCCGAGGACACTTTTTTATTCTTTGTTCAGATAGAGCAGGAGGAGGAGAGAGAGAGAGAGAAAGAGAGAGAGAGAGAGAGAGAAACATCGATGTGAAAGGGACACATCGAGTGGCTGCCACCCGCACGACCAACCAGGCAACCAGGGCCGGGGACAAACTGCAACCGAGGTACATGCCCTCAGCGGGAACTGAACCCAGGTCTCTCCGGACCGCAGGCCGACGCTCCAACCGCTGAGCCAAACTGGCCAGGGCTTAAATATGTTTTTATTGATTTTTCAGAGAGAGAGAGAAACATCGATGTGAGAGCGAAATATCAATCGGCTGCCTCCTGCACGCCCCCCACTGGGGATCGAGCCCGCAATCTGGGCATGTGCCCTGACTGGGAATCGAACTGGGAACTCTCAGTCCATGGAATGAAGTTCAATCCACTGAGCCATACCAGCCAGGAACAGATTGTATTTTTTCATAGCACTTTTCACAGCTATAGGCTTGAATGATTATATAATTTAATTCTGTGCAGATGAGGGATTATAACTGATTTGTCAAGATTGTCTCCAATGTCTAGGAGGTCAATTTGCACAGAGAAGTGACTAATTAAATGCTTGTTTAATTGATGAACACATTGTTTTCTCCACCACTAGTTTGATATGCATTATATTTTACCTGGCACTCCTCGTTACCTTTGCGTTGACATCCCTCTGAATCTTTGGCATATAGCAAAGCAGTGTCTGACCTTCCCAGCACCCGTGAGTGACTTGCCGTATTTCTTGACACTACCGGTGACTGAACACATGCTTACTGCCCAATTACTGTGTGAAACTCAGTGCTACTCACTGATAGAAATCACAGTTTAAAAACTGAAAAGGAAACATTTCTTTACATCTGATAAGAACATGACCATAGAAATTGGATTAATTGCTTGATTCCAGAGCTTTACAAGTCCTGACATCTTCAGTCCCCACAAGCCCATTTTAAAATGAGACATCAAACTGGCAGGTTAAGTGGCCCAAAGCTAATGATTTAGTGGGCACTCAGGGACAAGCCACCCAGTCTCCCGCTTGCTACTTTGCTATGTGTTGCTTCCACAACACTGTAGCGCCCATTAGAATCATCAGTCTGACACTGTTTTGGTAAAAGATACATAAGAGTCACTGGCTTGTCAAGAGTGACAGAACGTGAACTCTTGGCAAACTGTTAGAGTCCAGCAGGCTCTCTTGTCTTCATTCTGGTTCCTCTGTTTTTTGTTGGATTTTGGTCACTTGGAAACTGGAGAGAGGCACCTCTGTTCACTGACCCCCCAATAGTTGAGACCCATCCCAGTTAGGGTTGACTCTTAATACTTTGTTTATAACACATTCGGGGTATTTCTCTTACTGAATTTTATACTATATTTATTTGGATGCTTGTTTAATTTCTTTCATTGAGTTGTCAGTTTCTTGAATGTAAAACCTTGATAGGTTCTCTTTTCCTATCACTCAGTCACTACACAATGCTGTGCACGAAATGGCTTTTCCAAGCATTTGGCAAATTGAATGGAATTAATGAGAAACTACTACATATTGTCCTTGTTCTGTAAATTACAGTGAAGGCAGTTTCTGGGTCAAATGACCTGGAATTGACACCCATTTTAATTGCCATGGCTTCCACTACAAAATTGTTTTCAGAGCCCTGGCCAGTTTGGTCCAGCGGTTAGAGCGTCGGCCTGCGGTCCGGAGAGACCTGGGTTCAGTTCCCGCTAAGGGCACGTACTTCGGTTGCAGTTTGTCCCCGGCCCTGGTTGGTCGTGCGGGTGGCAGCCACTCGATGTGTCCCTTCACGTCGATGTTTCTCTCTCTCTCTCCCTTCCTCTCTCTCCCTCCCACTCTATCTGTACAAAAAATGGAAAAATATCCTCGGGTGAGGATAAAAAAAAAAAAATTGTTTTAAGAACACTTGGTTATTATATCAATGAGGATAACGCATTTTCTGGAAAACACGGGAAGAAAACCTAAGTTAACGAAGTACTACATTGATCTTACACCTACTCTCTATCAGATTCTTTAAAAACAGTTCAGTTCTAACCAAAAGCCATCTCATTGCCCAGAGAAAGGAAGGATACGACTCTCAATGAGTCCACCTTGTTTCACAAAAGGGTAGCTCCCCGTGCCAAAGACATGACAAGACTGCTGAGAGAAAAAGGCATTTCTTGATTTGCGTTGGGTTTCCTGGGCGTGCGTGCTGTCCTTTCTGAGGAAGGGTGACTTATTCCGTAGGGCGGGGGCAAAAATGGGGGGACCCAGTGAATGCTGCAGATGAATGCTTTGAGGAGAGCATTGGACAAAGCTTCCTCGATGAGTTAGGAGAAGATACAATTAAAATACTAACTGGAGGTTTTAGAAACCAAATGCTAGTTTAGATCAAATTATTCAAACACGTAAGCCACATTTACTGGGGGGGAATTTAAGTTAACACAAAATCTAACTTAATTTCTGGCAGGTACAATAATTTGATTATAATGTCCAACAGCTTTTAATCTACTGAACATTATGAAAAAGAATGAATTCTTGGTTAAGGTGTGTTGTACATTGTACATGATGTTAATAACCCTCTTTATTGACTTCACATACTTTGAAACCATGCTGCGGAGTTGGAAAATGTGGGAAGAACGAGGACTGAACTTCTGAGAGTTAGGTGCTAGGGGTCAAGTTTATGTCGGCAAGCTTGGGGCACAATGAGATTCCAAGAGTCAGATTTCTAAACGGTGACACAATGCCCTTAAAAATAGATGATAGCACTTGAATAAAATACGAATTCAGTTAAAATCAGCAAATGTTCATTGGGATTCTGCCCTGTTTAGGGTCTAACCTGGATAGCTATTTACCAGGGATAGAGCTCAAGGGGTATTAATACGTTCTTTGTGATTCATTGTCCAAATGAGAGTGGACCGTCCTGGGTATAAACGCCAGGATGCCTGACAAGGTTTAGGGAGATGCTGAGTTGGGAGGTTAGACAGGTCAAATTCTGATTCGTTGGCATTTCTCTCAAATTCTGAAAACAGGCCACGCTATTAGGATTTAAAAGCAATCCTGTGTCCTTCTCTGCACGCATGTATGTGCAGTACACATGGCTTTTAAGTAACTCTGTATCAATGTGTTTACAAACAGACACTAAGACAGATGGAATTGCTTGTCAGAGAACTTGAGGGGGTGTCTTTCTCAACTAGAAATTATAAATCTTTGTACATTAGCTTCTGTCATGAAGATTATATTTTAAATAATTGGGTGGGTCATACTTTATACTTTCATGTGCAGACAAATTATATAGGCACATGTTAAGGGTCACCTACAAGAAGATTTGCCATAGCCCTGGTCAGTTTGGCTCAGCGGTTGGAGCGTCGGCCCATGGGCCAAAGGGTTGCGGGTTTGATTCCAGTCAAGGGCATGTATCTTGGATGCGGTTCAGGTCCCTGATCCTGGTCAAGGTCATGCAGGAGGCAACCAGTCATTGTGTCTCTCTCACACTAATGTCTCTCTTTCTCTCTCCCTCCCTCCCACTCTGATTGAAGATAAATGAAAAAGGTATCATCAGGTGAGAATTAAAAAAAAGATTTGCCACAAAGTCAAGGAAGCATAAATTTCAGGTCCCCTTACTTGCAGGATATAATCAAAAGTTATGTTTTTGTTAAATTGACAAAAATAAGATATTTTAAATCCATTCTCATTCTGATTTTTCCTCTGTCGCATTTCCTCTGGTATCAGACATATATAAGTGACCACTAGTAATTTGGGCATGTGGCTAAGGGAGGGTTCAGTTGAAAATCAGCCATTTTAACTACAAATTAGACAGTCTGAGAATGTACAAACTCCTGATTTAATATACACAAAAAGTAGCTTTCACTGGCCGGATTGGCTCAGTGGGTAGAGCGTCAGCCTGTGGTCCAGAGAAAAGTAGCTCCTTTTGTTTAACAGCATTCATTAAAGATCTGAGAAAATTCAGATACAAACCTAACTAAAAATTAAACAAGAATGCTTATGATCAGTGATGAAATCAACCTAGTGTCAAAAAGAAGCACCAAGAGGTCAACAGTTCAATTCCTGATCAGGGCACATGCCCGGGTTGTGGGCCTGATCCCCAGTGGGGGGCATGCAGGAGGCGGCCAATCGATGTTCTCTCTCATCGATGTTTCTCTCTTTTTCTCTCTCTCTAAAATCAATAAAGAAAAAAAAAAATTTAAAGACCATTGTAACAAAAGCATCAGATAAAAATTATCTGCCGAAAGCAGTAATTTATTAACAGAAGGAAATACATTTTAAAGAGAAGTAATGAATCGATCCTCTTTTATAGTTTGATAATTTAATTAACAAAGGGAAGCAAATCTATGACCATTGGAAAAAGATTTCACACAAAATATGGATTCCAGTAAGTATATCACAAAATTCAAAATATGTTATTACAACAGGACATGGATGGCAAACTGGTAGATGAGCATCATCAGATTAAACAGCACTTATAATTACACACTGCACAAGAAAACCTGAAATGTCTTTAAAATCTATAGCTCATATATAAGAGACATCTGATACGGTTTACCAAATTTGTCTACAATTCTATAAATTTATTTGATGCTACCTAAAAAGGTATGAATTAAATTATTTATTTACATAATCAACAAGTTCAACGCATAACTACACATGTGAACCTTCGCACACAAAGATACTGATCATTTAAGCTAAAAAAGAGACTGAATTATCCTTCTATTCTATCTTGAAAAGATGACTTTACAAATCTTTCTTATATAAGTAAAATTTAGGCTAAAAGCAAATAATAATAATAATAATACATTATAGAAGTGTGTCAGACAATTCATTAATAAAAATATTTCTAGATTTTATGACGTTTCTTATATTTTTCAGTTTGAAGAAGAATTTTATTTCTTGTGATTGTTTTGTTCATTTCCAACAATTATTTACTTCCACACCTAATTTGCATTCATAGTTAGGTTATTCATAATAAAAATAGTGTAAGCTACGCCCCATAAAAATCTATTATTTTCCTTTTTTGCTATCATTATTTTAATGAGAACTATCTTGTCCTTAAATATTTACAAAGAAAAACAAGTAAGTTGTTTTCATGCTCTATTCTGTCAAAACACTCTTCCTTACAAATAAATTATATTGTCCTTGCTACGGTTTATACAATTTGTTCATATTTTGTTTTTAGTGGATACATGAGGATTCATCATATACACAACAAAAAATATTGTAAATGACAACAGCTTTCTCAGGAAGGAGTAGACTGAATTTCATGCTGTCTTTTGTATTACTATGCCATCCATCATGGTCTCTTAAATTAAGATGAAAAAGTTTATGGTCAAAGGCGTGATTCATTGCAAGGAAATAGTTTTTAAATTGATATCCAATAGATAAGCAATAATGTTTAGAATCCACTCAGATGTTGCTAGAACAATAGCTCCTTTTCTGTCCCACCAAAAGTTCTAATTCTATCTTCAAGTGTTGGTTCTGACCTTCCCTGATAATGACTTGGATATCCAAGGGTTTCCAAGATCCCTGTTCTGTTCTGATTCTGGTATCCTTTTAACACTTGTGACCTGTCTGCTTTTCTGTTCTGTGCATTCTGTGTGTATTAATATTTTTATATGGCTCCTGAGATTTTGCATATTTTTGCCTGGAAATCATCTCCCCACAACTTGCTGCTTTGAACCTGATGGCCCTCTGCCCATCTGGTTCTTGGCTCCATCCTGACCTCTAGCGACCACTGCAGGGATCACCCTATCTGAAGTCATTACTTGAGCGCCATATGGAATAGATCTGGTTGAACAGTCTCAATGAGAATTACCCTAGAAATTGTCTACTTACATCAAGTATGAAACTTTAGTTAGAAATGAAGACCGTGCTGAAAATTAAGGTGATAGGTACAGGAAATATCCTCTTCTAAGCAAAAGAGGAAGTTTTTCAACTGACCTTAGTAATTTATTCCTGTATCTATCACCCTCATTCTTCATTCAGTCACCCATTCATTTAACATGAATATCTGGCAAACTGCTAAGACAAACTAGAAAATTGACATCACAGTTTGGCCTGGGGCTAGCCTTGTCCAGACTAATAAATACATTCAGCCCACAATGTATGTTTCTGTTCAACAACACCAGTTCTGGGTTGAACACCTTAGTTTTAGTATTCTTTTACCACATTGAACAGGAAGTTCTCAATAAAAGTGTGGTTGGTTCCCAGGGGCTAGAGGAGGAGGCTGAGACAAACATGTGCTAGAAAAGCAGTATTTTAGGGTCTGGAAAAATTGAACCAGCATTCAGGGTTCTGAATGAAAGTATCAACAGTGACTCGATTAAAACAATCCAGAAACCTACCAGTTAGGTGCAATGCAGAATTGAAAGGAAAGGCATCCAGGTGAAGGTGAGCAGATTGTAGACGTCAAGGAAAGACAGACATGGTGGTAATCATTCCAAGAAAGTACGAAATGGTGCTTTCATGTTGTTATTCTGTTATTTAAAGAAGAGTTCAGAGGAAGAGAATTGGCAAGGTTTTTGGCAATTTCTCGATCACTCCCATTGATTTTTGTGTAGTGTAGGTCATGTGTAATAGAATTACCCAGCTGAAAGATCAATTATCAGCTCATACTTTTTTCAACAGACTGATGACACTACGCAGTTATCATTGTTTATTACTCAGTGACAGATGTTTTCACTTTTGTATAGAGATGCAAATAAACTGCAGACAGAACATACTACTCAGATCCCCCATGAAATGACCTATTAAAACAGAGTCACTATGAATGGACCGAGGTCTCCATGGGTTAATCGCTCTTTATTTCACTCAGGGCTCTGAACAAAGAACAGACTGTGGCGACACTGTTATTTGCTTCCTGTGTAATGTGCAGCCTCCTCTCGTGAAACATTTTTACGTGATCTGTGCCCACTGACATCTAGATATGTACCTTCTAACAGATCGATTTGGCCGACGGCATTCTGATGGCTGAGCTAGAACAGGGTCACTTGCTAGTATCGACTTTTCCTCCCAGGAATGTTAGTGATGATGAAGACCGGGATCTGAGGTCAGACCGGGCATTTGCACAATAAAACTAATGCTGAGTGCCAATCCCATGCAATCCATACCGTTGGCTTGTGTTACTGGGGCTCTTCTTAGTCCTAAAGAGGGTTCAGTGCCAAAGTGTCTAGAAGGAGAAGCCACCCTCTTGTCATTGAATGTGGACTGCAGTTGTAGGATTATCCTGTCACATGGGGAAGAGTCCTAGAGACTGTCCTAAACCAGCCATAGCATGAGGCCACAGAGAATCTAGTACTGGATCCAAAAACCTTCTTTTAGGTGAAAGCTTCTAAGTGATTTATTTTATTTTATTTTTTTGGTTAATCCTCACCTGAGGATATTATTTCTATTGATTTTTTTTTTAGAGAGTGGAAGGGAGGAAGGGAGAAAGAGAAATACTGATGTGAAAGACACATATCAATCGGTTGCTTCCCTCACGTGCCCCAACTGGGGAGTGGGATCAAACTCACAACCCAGGCACGTGCCCTTGACTGGGAATCGAACCCGAGGACTTCTGGTGTGTGGGCTGACACTCTAACCACTGAGCCACATTGGCCAGGGCTAAGTGATTCTTTTTAATGCAAGTAAGCAAGCATTTCTAAAGTGCCAATAGACAATAGGCCCTGTACAGAAAATGTTTCTTTTCCGACATTTCATAATAGCGCAACAAAAACAATAACCTGTATTCATAAAGCTAATGCCGTCTGCAGAGGGTGCACATCCAAAGAGAACGTCCGATCAGCCATCCCTGGAAACAGTCCCCATTGTCTTGCTCTCGCCTCTCTAAGTAGCAGTAGAGAATCGACGAAAACAGTAGGAATATTGCTCCTGAACACCAAGTGTGAGGGCCTATATGAGGTTGGGAGTTTGGGAATTAATGTATTTCTTTATAAAACAGCCAAACTTTGGGATGTTAATAAGTGAACTAAATTACACAGTGAAATAGGTTATGAACAAATCGCCAATTAACTTACACAGGTATATCACCTGTCATTCTTTTGTTCTTTACTTCAAAAACACCTGTGAAAGCTTATAAACATGTTATTGTTTTAGAGAAAAATCTAAGGGGAAGAAAAGATACATAAACAAACAGTAAAACAAATGACAGATAATGGATAGGGTTGCAACGCCCTGCGGCTTACAATCTTCCTAGCACCATACTAGGCTCCTTGGATGTATTCACTGATTTAACTTTCACAACCAACTTGGGTACAGACCAAGAAACAGATACAAGAGGAATTCAAGTAACTTGCCAAGGTCAAACCGTGACTAAGTAGCCAAGCCTACAAGTTAGAATACAAGTCTTGGGAGGTGCGGCCTGGAGATACATACAGAAGGTGGAGAGGCAAGTGGATAGCTTGGAAAACAGGAAAAGGGCACAGACGTCGGGTCAGTGATTATAAATACATAGCGGGCACAGCCATTCCTTGGTGGCGGTGACAAGAAGGCTTCCACAGACCCCCGGCTGCTGGGAAAAGCGTGGAGACATTGAGGCTGCCCACAGCCTATCAATTGTCTAACCTGGCATAAAAGGTTAAAAATAACAAACAGAAAAACAAAACAGAAATCTCCTTCTTGCCGCCTTCTTAGGATTCTGTTGTTTCATTCCCCTTACACAAACCTCTTACGATTTGATTCTAGTTTTGCACACGTTATTTATTGTATTTGATTTTCCCCCACTCCTCTGATGTGGCAAAGCAGGTGCTTCGTTACTCGACAATGTATTTTTTTTTTTTACAATGATGCACTCATTTTATTTATTTATTTATTTATTTATTTATTTATTTATTTATTCATTCATTTATTCATTTATTTATTTATTGGTACGTGCCCCTAGTGGGAACCGAACCCGGGACTCTCTGGTCCACAGGCTGATGCTCCAACCGCTGAGCCAAACCGGCCAGGGTGATGATGCACTCATTTTAATAGTCAAGATAACCACCCTTCATTAGACATTTCAATTACTGGTAACATTTACAGTTCTCCCTAATAATCACCAGTTTTGCAAAATGACACATGACAACTACACCTTATTCAACATGGTTCCTAGTGACAACTTCCCTCAGAGTGAATTCATAACTGCAAAGAAACAGGATCATCGGTAAATGTGGCCAGGGTTTACTTTCTTTTATTCATTGTTATTATGATTATTCTTAATCAGAAATTGGGACAGGTGAAGAGCATTCGTTATTTATACATCTTTTCCCTGTCTTTGCTGATCTCTTCCACAGTAATTTTTTTTAAAGCTGAAGGGGTATTGGATGCTGAGAGTCTTAGTGTTTCCTCCTACCGACTGTGTGACTTCAGAAAGCCACTCGGCCTCTCTGAGTCGCAATTCTTTTCTCTATCAAGATGAAATGGGTCTATGAGGACATCTCTGAGCTTACTTCCAGGGCTGACATTCTCCGGGTGTCTTCCAAACACAGGCCCTTAAGCACGCCCAGGAAATCCGGGGAGCCGTTCGCTCAGGCCCCCGAGTTGGGAAGAATAAACACGGCTACGGTGCTTACTCTTAGCTGTGCTCTAATGAGTGTTTGCGGCAAGCGATTCCCAGTCTCGGCCGCACATTAGAGGCACCCGGGGGGCTTTTAGCACAGGCGTGCCTGAGCTGCACCCCACGGCGATTAAATCATAGTCTCCGAGGGCTGGGTCCGTGCTCGGCTCCGCGGAAGCTCCCCTGGTGATGCCCTGGGCAGCCAGGCTGAGAGTTGCCCTTAAGCCTGAATGAATGGAGGTTTAGGACTTCAGGTGACAGTATCAGAAGTGGGCCAAATCCCCCCCACCTCGTGTTCCCCTGCCTCAGTTCACACATGAATCAAGCACAGAAAAATACACAGGACTGTGCTATGACGTGCTAAATGGAATAGTTTAAAGCCGTAGTAACTTCTTTGGAGAACCGCGTCCTCACCCTCACAATGTGGTTCCTAGGATGTGAGCCAGATGGGGCCAGTGAGGACAGAGAACCCCAACTCCGATGACTGTTACTTTGCAGCCCCAGAAAAGGGACCGTCGGAGACATTCCAACGTGGGGAACTGTTTCCCGGCTCAGCATCCGCCTTGCTGTTTCTCTGCCCTGGTTGCCTTCTTCCAACTTCTGGATGTAAATGCTCGGTTCTTACGGACCCTTTTAATTCTGTTTCATTCATCTCCCTTCATCTTTCCATCTTCCCTCCAGCACCTGGGTAGATTCAACCACCTCATTAATCATATTTTGCGTAATGGAGAAAAATACAATCCACGCATATGCTGCGGGTTTCAAAATACGTCTCCCTCAACCTCACTCTGAGTTTCTAGACTTGCACTTAGGCTGAATTCCAACGGGTCCTTGAATTCATTGTGCCCCAAACTGAACTCAGATTTTTTTCAACTATCCCCATAGTCTCGTGACTAATCTACACTGTGACCAAATCTCCGCTGTCTGCCCAGATTGACTTTCATATTCAAATATCTAATAACCTGTGATGGCTCCTCTGAAGAGTGAATAGGCAACTCCAACTCAATGTTTCCAAAACCAGTCTTCCTCCTCAGCCTCTTTCTCCCCCACTTCTCAGTCGGTGGTAGCACCGCCCACCTAGTCACCAGCCAGAACTCCAGCTAGATGCAGAGTGATGGACTAGAGAACAGCCTGACAGACCTCAGAGGGATGGGGATGGGAGGGGTGGGAAGACATAAACCAGAGAACTTACATGCACATATGCACAACTGCCATAAAACGTAAGCCTGACGCATTTAACTTAGCCATCGCTCATTTAACTTTTAGTGTCGCCCTAGGACAGATAAAGTCCTGTCTCTTCAGCTGACCACAGGTCCCTGTGGACTGGCACCTCCCTCTCTGTCCCCTCCCAAGTCCTGTCAGCCTTTGTCTAGGACCTGATTCTCCAGAAATAATCCATGGTCTTCACTCTCCCTCTAACCTGCTTGGCAGCCTGTGCCTTTGGCCCTGGGTCTTTCGTTTCGTTAACTCCTGCCATCACCAAAGACTCATTTCTGTCATGTCCTTGCCCAGGAATTCGCTCCTGGCCTCCTGGGTTCCTCTTTGATTTTACAATGCTCTGCGCAGCTCTCCGTCACGACGAGGGATCCTCCGGCTGCTCTGCAAGGTTTCTGAATTCAGTGGCTGCACTCTGTGTCCTCAGCAGCCAGACAGTCTGGCCCTCAGTGAAACACTGGGATTCTGAATACACCCATGGTGCTCACTATGTACTTCTTCTGCAGTACTTTTTACCTCCCATGGTATGTACTTTATTCTGTCTTTCTTCTCTCTTTGCAACTAGAATGCTAACTCCAGGAGAGCCGTCAAGACCAGGTTGTATTCACCCTTGTTTCTTCCATCATTAACCTCATTACCTGACTATAAATAAGTGCCGTATCAGTGACAATTAAAAGAAAAGAGAAAAGAAAGAAGGAAAGGAAGGTCCAATTCTCATAAAATGGTTCAGCATAATTTGAAAACTTGAAACATTAAACATTCAAGTAAAATTGTAGTATTATCCTTCACGTCTCTATTAAAAAAGTGAAACAAAGATTTCTAAAGTTTTAAGAGCTCATTATTATTTTCACATATCTGACTACAGAGTATTTGTCTTAGAACATTCCAGAGTTGAATCATCATAAGATTTTGAAAGACATAATTAATTTCATTGATAGAAAATTAAAGGAAATAGTTCCCTTTACATGTATAAACGGGCAGAGACATAGTAGAAAGAATGGCTACTGAGGACATGAATCTTTCATTGTATGTAAACACGAGTCATTGATCTTTATAGCTTAGGTACAATGTACTTTATAGCTTAGGTACAATGTGGAAAGCACAACAGTAACTGATGCAAAATCTCAAATGTCAATGATGAGGAATTTAAGGATTGTAGGTATTTTTTAAAGCTTGTCAATATGTACTGTATTTTAAAACTATGGCTATCAAAGAGCATAATTAATAAGAAGTATTGATTGGTAGTAAAAAATAGAGCTAATATTGTTATACTTACAGCAAGGTACAAAAACAAGAAAATCTTTCATATTAATTATAATATTACCAGGGAATGCTATGAATATGTAGAAAAATGTGTTCCTTTCTTCCTTCCCATTCCTTCCCCATCACCCCTCTTCACATCCAGATAAGTCACTAATATTTGTAGCTTTTTTGGATTTTCCTCCAGACACCCTCCCCCCCGCCCCAAGCACTGTTGTCCGTGTCCATTGGTTACGCATAGATGCATGTAAGTTCTTTGGTTTATTTCATCCCTCCCCCCCGCCCCTCTCCTCTGAAGCTTGTCAGTCTGAACAGTAGTCCTTTCTATGTCTCTGGGACTAGTTTGTTCATCAGCTTTTTTGTTCATTGTATTCCACAAATAAGTTAGATCATGTGATATTTGTCTTTCTCTGATAGACTTATTTCGCTTAGCATAATGCTCTTCAGGTTCCTCCATGTCATCTCAAAGGATAAGAGATCTTTCTTTATTACAGCTGCATAGTGTTCCATTGAGTATATGTACCACAGCTTTTTTATCCATTCATCTATTGATGGACACTTGGGCTGTTTCCAGATCTTAGCTATTGTAAATAGTGCTACTATGAACATAGGGGTACATATATTTTTTCTGATTGGTGTTTCAGGCTTCTTAGGATATATTCCTAGAAGTGGGAACACTGGATCAAATGATAGTTCAATTTTTAATTTTTTGAGGAAACACCATATTATTTTCCATAGTGGCTGCACCAGTCTGCATTCCCACCAGCAGTGTACTAGAGTCCCCTTTTCTCCACACCCTCGCCAACACTTGTTGTTTGATGATTTGTTGATGGCGGCCATTCTGACAGGTGTGAGGTGATACCTCATTGTTGTTTTAATTTGCATCTCTCTGATGATTAGTGATGTTGAACATTTTTTTATATGTCTCTTGGCCACTTATATGTTTTGTTTGGAGAGGTGTCTATTTAGTTCCTCTGCCCATTTTTTAATTGGGTTCTTTGTCTTCCTTTTGTTGAGTTGTATGAGTACAGCCTGGTACTGGCACACGAACAGGTATATAGATCATTGGAACAACACAGAGAACCCAGAAATAGACCCAAGACATTATGCTCAATTAATATTTGACAAAGGTGGAAAGAGCATACAATGGAATAAAGACAGCCTCTTTAATAAATGGTGCTGGGAAAATTGGACAACTACATGCAAAAAAAAAAGAAACTAGACCACCAACTTACACCATACACAAGAATAAACTCAAAATGGATAAAAGACTTAAATGTGACTCATGAATCCATAAAAATCCTAGAAGAAAATGTAGGCAACAAAATTTCAGACATCATATGCAGCAGAATTTCACTGATACATCACCTAAGGCAAGAGAAGCAAAGGAAAAAATGAACACATGGGACTACATCAAACTAAAAACCTTCTGCACAGCAAAAGAAACAACCATCAAAATGGAAAGGGAACCCACTATACGGGAGACCACAATTGCCAACAATACATCAGATAAGGGGTTAATTTTCAAAATATGTAGAGCAGCTTTTTAAATATAGCATTTTTTTCAGAAATTAAGAAGAAATTGTTTTTTCATTTTCTTTGTTAGTACAATTGAGGAGGAACGTGACTCCTGAGAAGAAGCGACAGCTGTCAGCACCTGTCAGAAGATAGGGTCTGTGGCGGAGAACAAACTCCGGGAAGTCTCCGACTGGGAGTGAGGACAAGCCACTCAGGTTGAAGCATTGTGCCTTTCGTGAAGTCCAGCTGCCATTTGTGAAAATGTGGTCTCTTCTCGTCGTGTCAGAGCCCAGAGCCCACCCCGGTTGCGTGTTTAAGTGCAGATGTGAGCCTCATCTCAGACCTTCAATACCCGATTCCCTGGAGATAGGGCCCAAGAATCTGCATTTCACTGTCTCCCCTAAAGATTCAGAGGCATACTAGAGTTTGGGGACATCTGTTTTAAGTAGTTACAAAATGTAACTACTGTCCCTTTCCCTCCCACTAAAAAAAACAAAAACAAAACAAAACATTATTTTAGGGAGAGCCTTCGATCCACTTAAATGTAGCCAGTTCACTGGAGAACCTTTGTATTTTGCCAGTGAAAAAGTACTTGTGATTTACTGCACACTCGATGCCAAAGTGTGCTGAGGCACAGAGGTGAGACCTGCCCTGAAGTCCGGGGAGTCCAGCTCACAGAGCTCCCGCAATGATCATTCTGACTTTTCTCGAGCCCTCCAAAGGTTACCCTTTGGAGCCACCCTCACGGGAAACGTGTGAGAACTCAGACGATTTTGTGGATGTAATAAAACATTAAAACTTTAAATAGGACATGATCAACCACTGAGATCATCTTAATAAAGAGGATATAAAATAGTTGAGCTGAAAATTCTAACTTCACCATCTAATAACTAACATTGGCCAGGAAATCCATGCAAATTTTGGAATGTTATAATTATTTGGTAGTCAAGGTGTGGGAAGCAAAAAGAGTGTTTAATGAACTCATACATGGGTATGTCCATGTACACACACACACACACACGCATGCACACACTGAAATGCCCAAAACTATCATTCAAATAGTGTTTAAAAATCCTTCCACATTCTTCCAACTAAATCATCCACTGTGGTCATTTGTAAAACACCACCACCTATCATTCTCACAATTCACAACCATGGCAAAATGGCATTAGCTGGTCTTACCCAGGTCTTGACTTTTAAAAAATATCTATATTTAAGACTTAAACCAAAAATCTACGTATTAACAGGCCTTTGTGTTTTTTTTTTTTGTTTTTTTGTTTTTTTAGTTTTAACCATTACTTCGAAGGAGTAACCCACAGATATTAGCAATCCTTATGATATTAATTTGTATTTTTATAAGGTAATAAGAGAGAAAGTGAGACATTGGGCTGGCAGATCTTGATCATCACGAGGGGAGAGAAAACAATTCTGCAAGATGGAGTCTCTTGAGGAGTTGCGGGTGTGAGGAGGGTACTGCTGAACGGGAGTGCGTTGGGAGCACCCAAGCCTAACGTGTGTCCCACCAGGCCGGGCCCGATGGGACATTGTGAGAGAAGTTGGAGCAGATGTGTGTCTCAGGTCCATGGAGATCTGGAAAGGAGGCTGCTCCGGAAGAGACTGATTTTATTGTACTTGCAGGTAAACAGTACACAAATCTCTGCACTGTTTCTCTTTGCTAGAGAAAGCAAAACAACCTCAAAACATGAGGTATTCTCCTCATGTCCTTCACGCCGGGGTTCTTAGAGAAAGCTTGGCTTAGGTTATAAAATGGAGAAGGAGTTACTTGAAGTAAAACCATTATGAAACCATTATGAAAATGCAAGGATACGAAAAGCAAATTGGGGTTGGGTGCAACCAGGCACTGTTACGCAGTAAGCACATGTCCACGCCAGCCCGTTCACTGTGCTCCATGTGCTAACTTCACCTTGACCTAGGATGGAAGTGCTGTCATCCTCCCAGTTTCTTCAGATGACAGAACAAAGCCCAGTCGAAGTTAGCCAGGGGAGCAGGTAGGTGATGGAGCCAAGGTTTACACTCAAGTCTGATTTGTTCTGTGCCCTCTGTCTTAATTACAAGCTGGTATACTTCCAAAACTAATGGAGTGTTAACTCCATAAAAAGCATGAAGTATAAGATTCTGTCACCTACAAAGTCCTCTGGTCTATGTAAAATAAGGTCAAAATGATTTTTAAGCCTCCTCGCAAAATTTCAGGAATGTTTTCATAGATTGACTTATGACTCATGTGGAAACACTACAAAATAGGTCTTTGAACATTAACACAAAAATTATTATACCTACCAGGGATCCTCCCAACCACAGCTATAGCTAATGTTATTTTTTGCCATTTAGAAATCAAAGTCAACCCCCATTGTTTATCCCATCTACCTGCCAATTAAGAGTCTTACCTCATACCTGGGACCTAAGCAAAGGGTATTCCTGCCATCTAGTAACACTGGCATAATCTTTCTTCAATGTTTTCCCCAGCTGGGGACTATTTCTTTTCTTAAATGAGTCAGTGGACTTCCTTGTCCACTAGCAATCTTCTTCTAGCTTCACCTCACACATCAACCTCTTCCGATACTCCCCTCCTGTCCGATACTCCCCTCCTGTCCGATACTCCCCTCCTGTCCGATACTCCTCTCCTGTCAGATACTCCCCTCCTGTCAGATACTCCCCTCCTGTCCGATACTCCCCTCCTGTCCGATACTCCCCTCCTGTCCGATACTCCCCTCCTGTCCGATACTCCCCTCCTGTCCGATACTCCTCTCCTTTCCGATACTCCCCTCCTGTCCGATACTCCTCTCCTTTCTGATACTTCTCTCCCCCACAGTGAGATGCCTCCCTCTACATACTACTGTAGATTCCAGTACATGTGCCTCCTTGTGTCTTGTGCTTCACACTCTACACAGCTGCACCATTTCACCAACCAGCACGTAATGTCCATCTTTGTGTCTATCACGGCCAGCATGGTGGCCAACTCACTCCATATTCCAATAAATATTTGTAAATTGACTGACTGAATGAATACTTCTGATGACTCATTCTTCTTCCCCCAAAGACATTGACCCTAACATTCTTTATGTCCTCCGATAACAAGAAGCTAATAGGTCTAGATAGTGGGTGATGAGATACAGGGTCACCTATGATCTCAGCCTCACAATTCCAGTATTATCAATATAGTCCAAGTCTTAAAAATGGTTTTTATCTTCTCTTTGAAGATGTCTTTATCACATTTTTGAAATAAAATAGATAACTAAAACTCTCACCCTGAAGTGAGATGGGAAAGGTAAAGGAATATTAAAGATCTCTATCTGCTCATCTCCGTGGGGTTCAATATGAGCGGCCTAAGAGGTGGACATGTAACCATGCTCAGCAAGTCTTCAGATGAATGAAATCAGTCTGTTTCACCGATGTGACACTTACCATTTTATTTTAGGAGAGCCAGTGCTGTGGTTACGAGGACAGACTTGGGCACACTGCTTGTCACAGATTCTCTCAAGAGGTGTTTACTAGATCTCAATTATGTCAGAACTACTCCTGTAGCCACTGGTTTTAGCCACTCTTATCTCTTGTCTGGACTCTCTGAAGGCTTTGAAACTGGTCTTCCTGCTTCTCCTCTTGCTCGCTGCCCTGGGAGTGACCATGACACGTGACAGCTCATTTCTCTCCTTGGCTCTACCCCCTTCCAGGCTTCCCACCTCACAGTTCCGCGGGATTCTCCACTCTGGCTCTCTGATGTGTGTCTGATCTCGCTTCCTACTATCCTCCTCTCCTTCATTTTTTTCAAGCCACATTTACCTCCTTGCCCTTCCTTGAACATGGCAAACACACTCCCATGCAAGGACCAGGACATGTGCCACCCGCCAGTCTCTGCCAGAGGGGCCCCTTCCTGCATTTGTTATCTGTGTGGCTGCATTCACTCACTGAGCTCAGGTCTCTGCCTAAGGACCGGCGGGTCAGAGTTTCCTTCCCTCACCATTCAGTCTAAATCAGCCCACCCTCTGAGCCCTTGTCTTCTTTCATTATCCCCATCTAACATGTCAGAGGGGCATTGATATATTTTTGGTGTATTATCCAGAGCTCCAGGATAACAGGGATTCTATCACCAGCTCCTAGAAGGGTCTGTGATACGTACTAACTAGGCACTCAATAAGTATTTACCTAATAATTAGAATGCCTTTGTTAATAAAGCTTACACTTTTAGCCCTGGCCAGTTTGGCTCAGCGGTTGGAGCGTCGGCCTGCAGACCAGAGAGTCCTGGGTTTGGCTCCCGCTAAGGGCACGTACCAAAAATAAAAATAATAAAAAAGACAAAGCTTACACTTTTATATTAAGAGGACATAATATATCAGAAACAACAGCAGAGGAAAGCTAAACAGCATGCTACTTGAACGATACAGCCAAATGTGCCATAGTTGGCATAGACAATAAATCTGATGCTCTCGCCTGTTCGACGTGATGTTCTACAGGTTCAGGAGAGAACTGATTCTCTCTGTTTCTATTTAGTTTATGGCAAATCCCATCTCCACTTGGAAGACACACAGTCGGCTCCTATAGGATTCCAGAAATAGTGCAGAGTCTGACCACCCGGTCAAAAGTTGTCCC
The DNA here is from genome assembly GCF_014108415.1 of Molossus molossus. Taxonomy (NCBI): domain Eukaryota; kingdom Metazoa; phylum Chordata; class Mammalia; order Chiroptera; family Molossidae; genus Molossus; species Molossus molossus. Next base: position 102,937,369 of record NW_023425399.1, on the reverse strand, counting down.
CACAGTATGAGTGGACAGGGATGCAAAATTCTCGCACGCACCTGAGCAGAACCTATTAGCCACGTCCTGGCACAGAGCCGCCAGGGGCTGCCGGGTTGCTGCACAGCTGAGAGTCTTTGGGCTTGACATTCAGGTCAGCAGTCTCCTGCTTAGACTTGACCCCAGAGACTGGCTGTGCTCTCCCACAGTCTAGAAGCACAGAACATGTAGAAGCCACGTTGGCTTGTACCTATCACTCAGCTATCTTCAGGGCTCCTTATAATTACTTGCTTTGTACTCAGAAAATGCAAATAAACTTGATTAATAGCAGAAGCAAAACACAGCCACGAAAGTAAATCCATTGCAGAAACAGCGAATTAATTCTTGGTAAACACATCACGACTGATTTAAGCGACCTTATATGTTTTTAATATTTGTTTACCTGACCTTAACTTCTTCCTGCCTTGCATTATTATAAATTCAGATTACTGTATACATATACTCTTGGGGTGTGCTTTTTTTCAAACAAGCTAGGATGCTTATAAACTCAGAAAGATGAAACTGCATCCAGAAAGTTTAGCTATAAAATAAATTGCATTTATGACCGTACCTTCAGCACTGTGCTCCGCCTCCCGTCATGACTCAGAAGAGGGCCTCTCATTTGCATCTTTGGGAGACAGTGTTCCCAGAGGCTTCCCGCTTCCCGCAGGGCTACAGTTAAGTCACCTTTAGAAGCAATGGCTTTAAATGATTTCCTCCCAGACATTTACCCTAATCAGAAAATAAGACAGCTTTAGATTCCTTTTCAAGTTTCAAGCGTGAAAACATTCACTTTTCAGTGAAAAGCTGCGTTAACTTTCATGCTGCAACGTAATTTTACTTGTAGTCCAAGCCTTCAGGCTGAGACCAACCCCTCTAGACTTATTCTGCCAGAAGGAAGATGCCAGAATCCCCAGAGCTTGTTTTCATGAGTAGCTAACTCTAGAACGTGTCTTCAAAAATTACAGGGGCCGTGCATTCCTACCTACCGCCACTTTCTGCCTCTAGGCAAGAGAAGCCAAGCCATCGAGGCTGAGATGTGGGTCACTCTTTATTTACAAAAGGACTTACAGGGTTTCTGTTTCTGCAGCAAACTCATAAGGTAGGAATAGAAGCTTTCGCCCGGTCACTCTGTAGGGGAGACACGCTAGTTCACATGGCTTTCCGTACACCTATATATTTTTTATAAGCTAGATGTACAACAGTGTAATAGGTGTATGTAGTATACTAACTTTTATGTAACAAAAAGGGAGGTAAGACTATATATTCATACTTGTCACTATCACATAAACACTGAATAGATAATAAAATGATGACTTAGAAAACAGAGATGTGGGGCTTTGATGGGTGCGCAGAGCAATGAAGATAAGTTTTTTTGGTGTAGCCTTATGGTTTAAGCTTTGAACTATGACAACTTATTACCTATTCAAAAATGTAACAGAGAGATATGGCCTCCTTTAAGAATAACATTTAATTTTGTCTTATCTTTGAAAATAATTGTGATATCACTTGGCTCTTTTGTGCTGTATGCTAAGGATATTATTCCGTACCCATCACTTCCATGACAAGCTTCTTGTGTAAGTAGACCACAGTTAGATTGTGATCATGACCAAAACCCCAGGTAGGATGTGTTGAGGATAAAGACCATTTTTTAAATTTTGTCATCTTTTTTTCCTGATGAATTTCTCAGCTCTTTTTTTTTTCTATTAATAAAAATGCATGAGAAATAAAATGGCCTTCTCTTCATTGCATCATTTATATCACCAGTCAGTAAAAAGGTTACCATTTAATGAGAGCTGACTCTGTTCTGGTGTCTGTATCCCAGTCTTTACATTTTACAGCTGAGGGAAACCATGGCTCGAGGCAGGTGGGTGACTGGCCCATGGTTATTCCAATGCACATGCCTCGCTCTGCCTACTTAGAAAGCTCTCATTCTGTGCACAGGACCACTTGAGCAACTCCCAAGGCACGATACTGTTTGAAAGTGATACGTCAACTGGGGGTGTTAGACTTCCAAACTGTGGCATTGAGGCGGGCATTCTATAAATGAAAAATTGGAGAGATGTTCCCTATTTGCTTTCCTGTCCTAACATCCAGATGAGTTATGCTTCATTGCTGCCTATAATGAAAATAGTTCTAGAAATGATCTGACTGCTAAAATGTTTATCCAAAGAATGAAAAAAAAGTCTTATCATTTCCTCCCACACCCTGAGACTCTATAACTCTTTCTACTTAGACATCAAAGGAATTAGGAGGACAATGTTTATGAATCATTTAATTATCCAGGGGACTAGTTAATAAAAAGGATAAGATAAAATCACTTATAAAAGATCCTCGCCCTGGCTGGTTTGGCTCAGCGGTTGGAGCATCGGCCTGCGGTCCAGAAGGACCCGGGTTCGGTTCCCGCTAAGGGCATGTACCTCAGTTGCAGTTTGTCCCCGGCTCTGGTTGGTCATGCGGGTGGCAGCCACTCGATGTGTCCCTTTCACTTTGATGTTCCTCTCTCTCTCTCTTCCTCTCTCTCTCCCTCCCACTCTATCTGAACAAAAAAATAAAAAATTTCCTCAGATGAGGATTAAAAAAAAAAAAGATTCTCAATATTACTGCCTTACACAGAGTTCATCAAGTAACTGAACTTTAATGATAATAGCCATTGGATGAATTCTTTCTTTAGTCATGTGAACTTATCACCAGGCCATGCACAAACCATACAAGACCAAAAAAAGGTAAATGGGCTACATCTAAGTTAAATCTTATTGCTCTTAGTAAATAAACTTAGGAAAGTAAAAAAGTAAACAAAACTAAACACGCTCTTAGCATACGATCGCGCTCCATGGTATTTACCCAAGTAACTGAAAACTGATGTCCACACGAAAATCTGCACATGCTTATAGCAGCTATATTTATAATTGCCAAAACCTGGAAGCAACCAAGATATCCTTTTATAGGTAAACACATAAGTAAACTGTGGTCCACAAAGACAATGGAATATTATTCAGTGCTAAAAAACCACGTGAGCTATCAACCCACAAAAAGACACGGAGGAACTCAAATTACTAAATGAAAGAAGCCAATCAGAACAGCCTGTCTGTTTCCAACTAAATGACATTCTGGAAAAGACAAAACTGTGGAAACAGTAAAAAGATCAATGGTTACTAGGGGTTGCGACGGGAGGGATGAATAGAAAGAATACAGAGGATCTTTAGGATAATGAAAATACACTGTATGATACTATAATGATGGGTACATGTCATTATTCATTTGTCCAAACCCATAGAACATACAACACCAAGAGTGAACCCTAAAGTGAACTATGAACTTTGAATAATTACGATGTCTTAATGTAGGTTCATCAATTGTAACAAATATACTACATTGGTCAGGAATGTCGATAACCATGGAAGCTATGAACGTGTGGGGGAAATCGGTGTACGTTCCTTTTCATTTTACTGTGAAATTAAAACTGCTCTCAATATATATATTTAAAAACAACAAGCCACAGAATGAGAGAACATATTTGCAATGCTTAATGTCTTACAAACAATTTGCATCCAGAATATATAGTCTTACAAATCTATGACAGACAACTCAATACAAAGTGGGCAAAAGATCTGAACAGATACTTCTCAAAAGAAGGCAAACAAATGTGTGCCAAGGCTAACTAAAGACAGTCAGCAGCAGTAGTTTATCAGAGCAGTGCAAATTAAAGCCACAACAATATACCACAACACACCCACTGGGAGAGCCAAACAGAAAAACATTAACAACGTCAAGTGCTGGTGAGGATGTGGAGAAAATAGAATTCTCATATATTCTTGCTGGGAAAATAAAATGCAATAAATACTTTGGAAAGGATTTGGCAGCTTCTTACAAAGGTAAGTGCACATTTATCATGTGGTTCAGCAGTGCTGCTGTTAGGTACTCACCAAGGCAAACAAAAACTCATTTCTACACGAAGACTTGAAAATCAAGGTTCATAGCAACTTTATTCATAGTAACCAAAAAATGGCAACTACCTAAATGTCCATTCATGGGAGAATGGATAAACCAATTGTAGTGGAACCATAAGGTGAAATATTACTCAGAATTTCTTTTAACTTAAACTACTGATATATGCAAGGACATCAGTGAATTTCACAAACATTCCAATGAGAGAAAGAAGCCATACATAAAAGAGTATGTACTGTATGGCTCCATTTATATGTAATTCCAGATGAGGCGAATGAATTTATAGTGACAAATAGCATATCAAGAAGCAACGTATGTCTAGGGTTGACTGCAAAGGGATCTCAGGGAACTTTTGGGGGTGATAATAGCATTCTCCATCTTGATTGTGCTCATGGCTACAGAGAAGGATACATTTTTCAAGATGCATTTAGTTGTACACTTTATTTATTTATTTATTTTATTGACTTTAGAGAGAGAGGAAGGGAGAGGGGGAGAGAGAGAGAAACATCAATGAGAGAGAACATCGACTGGCCGCCTCCTGCATGCCCCCCACTGGGGATCAGGTCCACAACCTGGGCACGTGCCCTGATCAGGAATCGAACTGGAGACCTCTTGGTGCATGGGTCAATGTTCAACCACTGGGCCACACCAGCTGGGCTAGTTGTACACTTTAAGTAGGTGCAGTTTATTTGATGTGAAGTACACCACAACAAAGTTGTTTTATGAAAAAAAAAAAAATGTTCTTGTCCAAGTTTAGTTCTGTCCTACCACTGGCAAAAGACACACATAAAATTCTTAAAATCTTGTGAATGTGTTTGTGTTCTAAAAGGGGTTTTAAGTAGAGATACAGTATGTAAACATTTGCTTACAGTGTCTGGGATAGGGTAGGGGATCAACAAATTTTAATTTCATGGTTTCTTTCCATTTGTTCTTATGTGGAAAATAGAAGTGATGTCTTCAAAGGCAATCAGCTATAAAATACTGAAAAATGTATACAAAAAGACAATGAATGGTGCATGGGTCAATGCTCAACCACTGATGAATCAGTGCTTAGTCATCTAAGTAAAAGAGTCCCAGCTGGGAGGTTCAGTTGGTTGGAACACCGTCCCCTACACCAAAAGGTTTCGGGTTTGATTCCCAGTCAGAGCACATACGTAGGTTGTGGGTTTAGTCCCTGGTCGGGGCGTGTATGATGTTTCTCTCTAACATCAATGTTTCTCTCTCTCACTCTTTCTCTCTAAAATCAATTAAAAAGCATATCCTCTGGTGAGGATACTGGAATAAAAATAAGTAAATGGAATCTGGATTATAGGAAATTTTTTTCTCTTTTGTGATTTATAAAATGATCTGGGCTTTAGAATACCCTTGCTGTTAACCTTCCTAACTCTGATATCTTCTCTTGTTCTTGTACCCATTTGGCATCAGTATGGGGTTCCTATATTAGTCCTTACATTTTTAAGCACACATTCTTATTTTTCAACTTTCTCACAAATTTCTAGAAGGCAAGAACCATGCCTAGAAAGAACCAGAACTTAACTTGGACAAGAACATTTTTTCGTAAGACAACCTTGTTGTGGTGTGCTTTACATCACATAAACTGCACCTATCTAAAGTGTACAACTAAATGCATCTTGGAAAATGTGTACTTCTACCTCTGTTTTAAGCATTCAATAAGAGTTGAGTATATTATTGATGACATTTATATTCTCATTTTAAAAAATATCTTGCCTCATAAATAGTATTTAGTCAAATAACAGATATTAAGTTACTTTCATATAAAATGAAAATTTTTATTTGAGATATTTAGCCAGGTAATCTAAGTTTTTTATTTCTTTCACTTAATATACTCATAAATCTAGGATCCTGCATTTATTCATTTTCTCAGTCTCTCAATAAACATATATTGAACATCTCTTTTTGTCAAGTATTATGTTCAATGCTGTAAATACAGAGATGATTATGTGCTCACACTCTAGAAAGCATGTCAAATATAACAGCAAATTTGTAGTGGTGGGAAGAATAAATCCTGAGAGGTGTGTGTGGAAAGGGAGAACGATAACACCAACATCATGTTCCAGGCAAGGTTCAAAAATAAAATTTTGATCCACCTATTCATTAGCTAATCTAAAATTCTGCAATCAACTTTACTATCATTTAGATATCTGAATGTAGATGATCCATAATTGATACTATAAATACAGGTTAAATTATTTGAGCATTAAAATTGTGGTTATTTTTCCAGGCAAGAAGAGTAACTCTCCTGCTCTGATTACTTAGGCACCTGCAGCTGTGCCTCTGTCCAAGGTTTGACTCTTATTTGCAATAGAGAAACTTTGTTTGCACAAGACAGCCCAGAGAGTCAACCGTGAACCAGTAAGTTAGGATAAGATTCGGACCCAACCAATTCCAGTTCAGACTTGACCTTATTGGAAGGTCAAAGTGACTACTACATGGCAGCTATTCCTACCGAGTGAAGCCTTTTGGCAGTTTTGAATGAGAACTTGGTCGCCAGGATTTTCGTCCACTTGTGTATTTCTTTGATTACAATTTGATATAAGAAAGTATTCTGTTTCTGTGCCAATCTGCTCTTTCTCTTTTTGCCAAAAGGAAAACAACATTTATAAACAGTTCTTCCACATCAGTAGAGCATCATCCAATCAAAAACTGAGATGCTCATGGCACCTCCTCCGCCAAGGACCTTCTACCTGGTGATTCCTTTGTGAGATTTCCCAGCTCACTCCCTCCACAACGCTTCTCCTTCGAGAAAATCCTTATTATCCTCCAGATCCTAATTTAAATGTCACTTTCTGGGAGATGCCTTTCTTGCCTTTCCAAACACACTCCCAGCTTTTATCTCAAGAGACCAGGAAAGCATTTCCCTCAGATTCTCTTCTAGTACTCTGTCATAAAGATCACATTTGTAATTACTTAGTTATCTGTTTATTTTTTGTCTTCCTTACCAGTCTGTACCCCTCCAGATGGGTAGACACTGTTTCTCTAACAGGCACATAATAGCTATTTGTTTAGTAAATGATCAAAAGTTACAAACAGTAATGGAATTCAGGGAAATAATGCTTCCATTTTGTTCATGAGAAACCCAAGGTAAAATTGTTCTCTATTATAGAATTTTAAAATAGCATCCTATTAGATAATGTTCTATTTTCTTACTGCACTACTGAATGTTATTATAAAACCTAAAAGTTATTTTTATGGCAACAAGGGTAATTCCATTTTACCATAACTGAGCTCAGAGAAATAAAATTCTGTGTAAAGCAAAAGGCTCTCCAAATGTCTTGAAGTCCTATGGTTGCCCGGACTCACTTCTCTGTGTTGATCACTGTGGTTTACCAGCCCATTCATCATATCCCAGCTCCTCTGGTGTGTGAGAGTGTTGATTGAATCATCTTCAATAAACCAAAGAATACACTTATGTATTTTGATAGTCTTATATTTCTGAAAAGTGTGCCATGTTCTGAAGTCATTTTTATTTCACTATGAACATATCATGTATTGTTTGGTTTACTCAGAAAATTATCCTGTCCTGGCATAATCGTGACACATACAAAGTCTTATTTATTTATTTATTTATTTATTTATTTATTTATTTATTTTATTTTATTTTTTTAATCCTCACCTGAGGACACTTTTTGCATTCATCTTCGAGAGGGAGGAAGAGAGAGAGAGAAACATCGACGTGAAAGGGACATATCGACTGGCTGCCACCCACACGACCCCAACTGGGGCCAGGGACAAACTGCAACCGAGGTACGTGCCCTTAGCAGGAACCGAACCTGGGTCTCTCTGGTCCACGGGCCGATGCTCTAACTGCTGAGCCAAACAGGCCAGGGCCGAAGTCTTTTCTAAATAGCATTCATTCACTATCTAATTTTACTTTCAGATGGTTATAAATTGTATCACAATTAAAACTGTAAGAAAAATTCCCTGGACTTGGAAATAAGGCAAAAAGGTGGGCAACATATCCTTTCATTATTATTATTATTATTTTATTCTCACCCGAGGATATTCTTCCATCTATCTTCAGATAGAGTGAGAGGGAAGGGGGAGAGAGCGAGAGACACCCAGAGAGAGAAACATCGATGTGAGAGAGACACATTGACTGGCTGCCTCCTGCAGGACCCTGACCAGGGCTGGGGATGAACCACAACTGAGGCACATGCCCTTGGATAGAATCGAACCTGTGACTTGTTGGTCCACAAGCCAATGCTCTAACCACTGAGCCAAACTGGCCAGGGTGGGCAACAGATCCTTTTAATATTGTACAGGGTCAGTGGCCACCTGAGGATAGTCCAAGTAGGCACAGCGCTGTCCCAAAGAACTTCCTGTGAGGATGAAAATACTAATCAACATGGTAGCCACGAGGCCACTTGGCCACCGAGCTTGTGAAAAGTGGGTAGTGTGACTGGGGGACTAAAGTTTTATTATGTTTCACTTTAATTAATTTGACTAGCTATACATAAATAGATAATGGCTACTTTACTGGAGAAATGTACTACTTAATTTGTCTCATTTTTTGTTAATCTGTATAATTTCGTACATTGATATGCAGATAATTTTTGCTCAGTGAACAAGTAACTCCAAATATTTGTGGTCTGTTGGATATAAGCAAGTTTTAAAATTTAACTCAGTAATTTTCCAACATCATTAAATTGCCTATATACACATAATTTCTCATATTTTCCCTGAAGCAATCATAACATCTGGTTCCCTTATTAATTAGTAAGTTATATGAAATTGTTTGCATATGTTCACTTCATAGTTGCCACAGTCATGATTTTAAAATTAGACTTTAGCAGTTTGAGAGGTCACCCCTGAAAGGCCCTAAAATTCTCTCATACAATTATTTTTGAGATTTCACAGAGAGCACCTGAGAAATCACAAAATATTCTTATTTTGTTTTTAAAAGTGAAAAACCAGCCCTGGCCAGTTTGGCTCGGCGGTTAGAGCAGCAGCCCGCAAACCAATGAGTCGCAGGTTTGGTTCCAGTTGAGGGCACCTACCTCGGTTGCAGTTGGTCCCCAGCCCTGGTGAGATCATGCAGGAGGTAACCAGTTGATGTGGCTCTATCACATCGATGTTTCTCTCTGTCTCTCTCCCCACCTCCCACTTTATCTGATGATAAATAGAAAACGATCCTCGGATGAGAATTTTTTTTTTAAGTGAAAAAACAAAGAGGATGCTAGAAATAATTAGGTTTGTGTGGCAGCACTGTGGCTGCTAATTAGCTCAGAACTACTGTAAGAGCTGCCCGGGAAGAACTGTACAGCCAGAGGAGAGGCTCAAACTTCCTTAGGCATAAGCAAAATATAATTAAGATAAATATTTCAGAAATCCAACCCGATTTGGGAAGGCCCTGGAGATTCTTCAGTGCCTTCCATAGTATGTCCTTACCCTCAGAAAGCACACTGGTCAAACAATTATGAGAATGTATTAGAGAATTTTACTCTCCTCTATTGGGACATTACTGGTTATTGTCATATGTTAACCACAGCCAATCAGTCATCAAACAGCACCAATCAGTCATCAAACAGCGCTATGTTTCTTGATACCTTCCTGAAGGCCCTGCTATGAACTATAGGCTAAAATTGGTGAATTCAGCACAGGACAGTCCCAGAACCTCCTACAAAGGACAGTACTAAGTACTCTTCAAAGAACAGACCTCTACACCCATGTGCTTAGACGGCTTTCACACTGTGCTAGTGGAAGGAGTCAGGGTTTTCCAACTGTCAGCCCTGAGCCAGGTGTACTATACGTAAGCCGACTGCTGGCCCTAGAGTCGAGGCAAAGAAGGATATTGACCAGGACTAAATGAGCCCACAAGGAATATTTATTTAATTGTGCTTATTTGTCTGAAGTATGGTTGCCATTATTTTAACTTTCCATTTTTTGATAAATATATAAGAAAAACCTTTCTCTTGCTTCTTAATCTTAATCTCATTCTAACCTTAGAAGAGTATGCTTTTGTAAGCTGAAATGAAATGTTGAAATGTTCTCAATGGTACCTGAGTCTCACGGTTCCCACTTGGAATTGAGAAGCAAATATTTTTACTGAGTCTTTTCACTTCCCCCGGCGATAGGTTATTTGCATAGGATCGATTAGAAACTGGCCCCATTTTTAACAGGATATAAGTGCACAAATCAATGTTGCAACCAAGTCTATGCTTGGAGTGTTATATTTCAGAAGGATCCTGATTTAATCCAGCAGGAAGCTCATTGTTAAAGAACATATGATGGGTGGACACCTGCAAAGCCTTCTAGGAAGCTGGTCTAGTACCTGTTTCAAGTCCCAGCTCCCAGGTAATAAAGAGGTTACTTCCAGCAGGCTAGAGACCTTAGTAAATTTGAGGGATCTCTAGAAGAGAAGATTTTACCTCCATTTATAGTGAAATCTAGTGGAGAGAGCATTGGGGGGGCTTGGTTTCCTAGCCTTAGGATAGAAGATGTACTAAAAGAAAACTTTAAAAGTCCAATTCAATTAAATTTTCAGACAGAAGTAAATTTTATGTCCTTAGTAGTTATTCAATATCGTATGGCCCTGGATCTGTAGAGCGAATTCTAGAAGGCCTTGGTTAATTAACACTTTTGGTGAACCTTTGGAAATAATCAGATCAAGCCTATATTTCAATAAGACTTCATTTGCAAAACGGGAGATGAACTGGATTTGGTACACAGACTTGCTGTCAGCCCCTGATGTGCTCCATGGAAATGAGGCGAAGAGATGGGCAGAAAGGACTTTCAGTAACATATGGGACAAAGGCCACCCAAAGATTGTCTACGGGAAGAAAGGTCATTCACTTTACTATTTACCATTTATTCGAAGTCCCAGATTTAATGAACTTACTTGTTAATTTGTACACTTTTGTCCTGTAGAAATGCAAATAATGTTTGTCTAATGGACAGATAATCTCAAAGAGTAACCTTTTATTTTAAACTCCACAGTCTTAACAGTTTTTAAATTGCCAATATATATCTAGTTTCTTCAATGCTTTTCAAACGAGTCATTACATTGTACTGATGTCCCTCGCCAAGTGATTAATTAAAGAAAATCTCTTACACATGTCCATTTTATATTTTCCTGAGAGTTATGATTTCATATTTTGAAATTGTACTTGAAACTATATGCTGATACAATAAGGCCAAGTTGACAATTATACAACATGATTTCTTCTTTCACATCTAGCAAGTAATGACCTGATCACTTGGAACCTCAGGGTCTTCATCCTTAAACTGGGGATGTAGGAGCAAGATTTCAAAAGTCCCTTCCAAACTCACTTCAAGTATTCTAAATTTGAAAATGAATACATTAAATTTATTATTGAAATAGAATATTACTGAAAGAAAGAGATTTGAACATTCTGGAAAGAACTCAGACTTGGAATATACTGTCTTTTTATTGCTGTAACAATTAAAGGGATCCATTCAAAATGAAAAACCATCACTTAAATGATCACTTTGCCAGGAGCAATTGTTCTTTAATTGAGCCATCATTTTCTCCAGCTAGATAACTTTTGACATACACATAGAACGATAGAAGATTTATATCTTGCCCAGGTTTTGTTCTTGTCAAGGCATAAAATGGGGTCATTCTTTATCAGAGAGCAAATACGGGCCTCAGGTAATAAGCTTCCCTGCCCTTTTCAGACTCAGAGCAAAGTTGCTATGGGTTGGAAATGGCATTTGACCTAGTTTGAACTTAGACAAATGGAAAACCGTAAATAACTAAAAACTTTACAAAGAGGGACATTGGAATGGTCTGTTAAGAGTCATAAAGAGTTTTTTATTCTAAGGTTTGTTTTTTTTTTAAAAAAAAGTTTATAAAAGAAGTGAAAGGCAAGACAATAATCAAAACAACATAGGTAAAAATATAACGCCTACAACATTTATGGTGCATACCTTGAGATTCCGTCAATAATAAATTTGGTTGGTGTTTGTCGTATGTGGTAATTGAAATATTTTCTGTATTAAGAAAATAGAAGATATTGCAACATAGACTATCTTAAATTCAGTTATGAGTTAGTTTAAACCTTAAAAATGAGATTTACCCACCGGTAATAATAGTTATCAAAGTAGACCCGGTAGAAATTTGGCCCCAGAATCAGAATCACTGATTTATTATAAGGCAGTGATTTTTATTAGGCTATCATGCAGATGTCATGGAATGAGGAAATTTCAAAAGTGTTCAATTCAGAAACCTGGTTGTTTTATCTAAACCCTTACACAGTACCCTGGGGTAAAAGGTGAAAAATGTGCCTGGGTAGAAATAATCCCATGAGATGCATAAATAACAGTGAAGTATTTTAATGGAATCAAATGAGATTTAATAACTATTTTTAAGACTAGACATTATTTTCTAAATTTTCAAATCTGGATTATATTACCTTTTATGTTGTATTTGACTACTTTGAACTGCATACGTTTCTGATTAAATAATATTAATTGCACAAAATTGATTTTTGTCATTTGTTGAGATATGCTTTGTATTTTGTGTTTAAAAATTCTTATACATAAAAACGTTCATGTATGCTTAAAAAAGAATAATATTTTTGATTGCAGTTTTCATATAAGTCCTTAGATTGAGATTGTAAATTGCATTGTTCAAATAGTCTATCCTTTTCCATTTTTGCCCCGTTTCTAGGAAAATTTTAGTAAAATTTCTCATTATGATTGTGGATTTGTCAATTTCCCTTTCTTTTATATATGTTTATACCATTTTGGATTATGTTATTAAGTACTTACAGGCTCAGGATGAATATATCTTTCTGTTAGATATTATCTGCCTGTTAGATATTCATGTATTATGCTTATTTCTCATTTAATGATACTGATTTATTACCAAAATTTAGTATATTGTGCTAAAGAAACTAAGACCTAAATAGGTCAAGTTATATTTCAATGGACACATAGATGAACAGACAGATTTAAATACTAGCAGCACAATGTCTCAGGAACTTGGATTTTACTTCCTGACTTGACCTTCTCCACTGCCTTTGCCTCCCTCACTGAGTCCCTTTGCTTTATCAGGGTCCTGCAGGAGGACAGGTTGTAGTCTGAGTCGACCAATCTGTCTGTTTGCTGCTCTAAAGGATTTTATCTTCTACAAGATTGGGAACTTAGTCAAATCTACACCTATGAGGGAATTATTTCCTGCGACCATGCCTCTTCTTCAATGCCAGTGCCTCTCATGCTCTGATTTTTAGTTTAGTTTCCTGTTCTGGATTCTGCCTGATAGGAGCTTCAGTATATCTAACAGATAATCCAGGATTACTGTTTTCCTTTGAAAGGATTTAGGGAACATGCTGTTGAACAAGTTTCCCTTTTCTACACGGCTGTGTTGTCAAGAGCAATAGAGGGGAAATACTCAAACGTCATCCCGTAGCAATTTTTCACTTGAGAATTTTTTTAAATACATAGACTACATATGGCTGCTTGTGTGCAGATATATATTTTATGTCTGTATACTGATGAGGAGATAATAGAACTCCAGAAGTATTTAGATGTGACTCACTCCAAATATCAATGAACTACCTTCTTCATCAACGAACTTGCTTCTTCAGTTTGAGCTTGAACCCTGCGCTGTGTGCCGTGAGGGCCCATGTTCGTCTTTCTAAAATTCTCGAGAAGTTGTGTTTGACAGGCCAGCCCAGTAAGCACAGTTCTGCCAGGGGACATGGGTCTAACCTCGGCAGAGGTGGTCATCTCAGTCCAGGGTTCCCTGCGAGGGACAGCACCTCAGTGAGTCCCCATCAACCACCGTGTGCTGGCTTATGAGAAGATGGTAAAAAATAAACTACCATGGTTCTATGTTGTTCATTAGATTCCACATATAGGTGAAATCATATGGTATAGAGAACAGACTGACAGCTATCAGAGGGGAGGGGGTTTGGGGGGCTGGGTAAAAAAGGTGAAAGGATTAAAAGAATGAAAAAACAAAACCTGATAGACCCAGATAACAGTATGATGACGACCAGAGGGAAAGAAGGGTGGGGGGGTAGAAGAAGGTCAAGAGGGGATAAATGGTGATGGAAGGAGAACTGACTTGGGGTGGTGAACACACAGTACAATACACAGATGATGTATTATAGAATTATACACCTGAAACCCATATGATTTTTTAAATCTTTACCTGAGGATATTTTTCTACTTATCTTTAGATAGAGTGGGAAGGGGGGGAGAGAGAGAGAAACATCAATGAGAGGGACACATCAACTGGTTGCCTCCCGCACAACCCAACCAGGGCAGGGGACGAACCGCAACTGAGATACGTGCCCTTGACTGGAATCAAACCCACAACTCTTTGGTCCGCATGCTGATGCTCTAACCACTGAACCAAACCAGCCAGGGCAGAAACCCATAAGATTTTATTAACCAATGTCACCCCAATAAATTCAATTGGAAGGGAAGGGAAGGGAAGGGAAGGGAAGGGAAGGGAAGGGAAGGGAAGGGAAGGGAAGGGAAGGGAAGGGAAGGGAAGGGAAGGGAAGGGAGGAAGATCTACCATGACTGCATCAAACAAAGCTCCTGATTGAGAATTGGTCTTTAGAAGATTCGGGAACAATACTGTCTCCTCCTGCTCTTTGGAAGAGGCTGTCTTCTTTCCCTCAATTGTGTGAGGTAACATTACCAAAAGAATTTAAGGAAAGGGTCACAGGAGTAATAAAATCGGTCACTAGTAGTTTCTTTGACTAGGTATTCAAAGGAGTGAATTAGTAAGTTGCAACAACACATTATAAGCCATTATGGTCATGGACACTCAAGATATTGTCATGGACACTCAACTTATTTTTTCAAAACCCTGTAAAGCTCATTATTCTCAAAACTCTGTAAAGTTTTATCAAGGGAATAAAATGCTCAAGATTTCAAGGTTTGGGAATGACATAGAAAGGACTTAAACTGCAGCGGGTTAGCACAAAGTCTTTCCTCTTTCTGTCACAGCATACTGTCACTCACCACTTAGCGGCCCCTTACCCTCGGATCCCTGATATGTCACTTCTTCACACACAAAAGCCATCAAGTCATCCTTTATCACTGCACTCTCTTCTAATTTTCAAGTTACTACCTATTGAATACATTCTGGTTTGTTTACTTTGTAATAAACTAAATCATAATTTTTAAAGAATTTTAACAATAAGGTGTTTGGTTTATAATAGTTGCTTGTTGCCCATTTCCCTGTGCACAGTGATGAAGACCATGAGGGGTGGGGCGTATGGTATTTACTGTGTAACTTCCACACCTGGCCTACAGCGGAGAATCGGTCAATATCTATTCAAGAAAGATAATCCAAAAATATTAAACGCTGTGTCCATGAAATGGACACTGATTCCAAAATGCAACCTACAATTACTACATTATATTTTGGGAACTAGCTCATTTGCAGCTTAAACATCTACAGAATGATGATTAATATTTATCAACAGTTCCCTTGGAGTTTTTAACTCCTTCCTTCTTTTTTTAATCCTCACCCGAGGACATTTTTGCATTTATCTTCAGAGAGAGTGAGAGGGAGAGAGGGAGGAAGAGAGAGAGAAGCATAGACATGACAGAAACACATTGAGTGGCTGCCACCCACATGACCCCAACCAGCCAGGGACAAACTGCAACTGAGGTACGTGCCCTTAGTGGGAACCGAACCCGGACTCTCTGGTCCACAGGCCGACACTAACCGCTGAGCCAAACCAGCCAGGGCTAACTTCTTCCCTCTTAAACAAAAGGCAAAAGTGCAATGGAATGAGAGTATATTAGGGTTCCCATGTTCACACCAGTTACAGTTGTGTGGACCAAGAGGGACAATGAAAACAACATTTTGGAAAAACCTGCCTATAAATAATGCACGGCACACATTTCATATTGTTAATTGGCCTTTTATACGCAGAGGTTCAATCTCATATATTTAAAAGCTTTCTGCTTTACCTGCAAACTTACTTCTTCATGAATAAAATCAATTTCTGGAAAAAGACCTTTGCTTTCAAGAAAACCTTATTCCCCAAACTGTATGAATAATAGTTTATCCCCTTTTGCCAAACTTAAAAAAACAGCGTCATAATTCACGCCCGCGGGTTCACACAGCTGTACAGATGTGGACAGGGCACGCCACCCATACGAGCTCTTTCCCTCCCGGTTAAGTCTCTTCTTTAACAAGAGAAACTCATAATTAGATTTCAAAGAAATTCTCAAGTCACACATAGTTCTTATTTATTGTGGCTTTGTATGTGACCCACAGGTTCTTAAAATCCCTTGTTAGCATGGTCATCACCTTTCAGACAAATCGAGGACTATTTGTTATTTCTTTACACGTGTCTCTTTGTCTCTCTAACAGACTAAATGCTTCCCATGAGAGGTCAGCCCCCCGCTGACTTACCACTAGGCTTCTACTGGGAGACATATTCTTTTTTTACTCAAAGCATAAGTGCCCAGAAAACTGAAATAAAATAAACTGAAATATCAGAACAAGTGTGGCTGAGACTGCTCTTCTCTTCCCATGAGCTCCTTCCAGGTGTTTGAAGAATGTAAAAGCTATCTTTTCCTATCTTTCTGAAATGTCTTACCAAGCACCCTCTTCACGTGGAATATGTTATGTCCTTTAGAAAAAATATGCTGCTGAGGGTGAGGCCAGATTAGCTATTATCTGAATCTCTTTTAAATAAAAATACGTATGTTCAAATTAAGCAATTAGAAGTATCCATCTTACTCTTATCCATTAAATCCAGGTAATAGGAATGTTCATCTGGATCTCCTGGGCAGAGAGATATTTCAAGGACTA
Source organism: Molossus molossus (assembly GCF_014108415.1). Taxonomy (NCBI): domain Eukaryota; kingdom Metazoa; phylum Chordata; class Mammalia; order Chiroptera; family Molossidae; genus Molossus; species Molossus molossus. The sequence continues at coordinate 102,920,628 of NW_023425399.1, read as the reverse complement.
AAGGGATTATCCTCAGGGACAAAATCACCAGATAATCACCACTTTCACACTATAATAAATTAGTTTTAGCTTCTGCATTTTATTCTTCGGCTTAAGCCTCACTTGTTGGCCAGCAACCCAGACTTCTGCTGTGCATGGTCCCTATTATCTTCAGTCAGTGAGGTCTAGCCAGTGGACTTAATTTTAAAAATTAAATTCAAGAAGAAAGTTTATATTCTGAGAAGAATATTAAATTCTGAATAAGATCTATGTTCTTGGGTACCCCCCCCACCTGCCAATGCACCCATCATCATTAAATTCAGTGAATCTTCAACTCAACATATAAAGTTATTTTTAAATTATTTGTGATGAGACCCATGTAATGAGTATGACATAAAACGAAGTCTAAGGCTGCAAATCATATGTTGGGCAAACATTTCCAAAACCATTAATCTGAAGAAATGAGTCACCTTTTTAGGCTTGGAATATAGAAAAAGAATTTCAGAGAGAGAGGGAGAAACTTTATTAACACAAAGTTCATGGAGTTGTAGTACATTGTTACACCAATCACAAATAAATATAAAAGATTCCTTTTGCTTCACAAAACATTGAAAGTCTACTATTCCCCCCACCTCCTCTGATTTCCCTAACTTCCTCCTACTTTACCTTCCAAAAAGAATTTTCCCTGCTTGGGATACATTCTACAGTAGTCTTCACATGTTATTTGTATATACTTATATTCATTTGCTTTTAAAGATGTTGCAAATTAATTGTTACAGTCATTTGTACTTTTTGTTACATATTTTAAAATATAAGTAGCCTATTTATATAGTAAATATTCGATGAGCATGTTCAAAATATTTAAAAAATAGAATAATAAAATAAGACTCAATTCTCCCACGCTCATCTCCTCTGTCCCTCTTTTCTCTACAAAAGAGTTTTAGAACTATAGTTATAGTTTCAAAAGTTTAATACTTAAACAGTTTGAAATCTCATTTAGAGTGATTCAATATATCAAATATAATGTACTTAACTCATATAATTTTTGAACCATTAAAATTATTTTGAAGGTTATTAAAACAATGCTTTTTATTAAAGTCACATTTTCAATAGTGATGCTTTGCTTTGAGTCTTAGTTTGACGGTTTCTTTCCTGAAATAAATTAATGGCACTGTTTATCTTGAATGTTCCTATGACTTGACCATTAATATGACTCAACATTTTATTCATTTTAAAATATGTTTACCTATTACATTTTGGTATTAGATACCTAAATTTGATCTAATTTCCAAGGTAATAATCTTCCTTAAAAATGTGACAAGGCTTTAAAGTTTTCAAAGACCTGTTAATATAAGAAATTGGTATCAGGCCCTAAGAGGCATCTTCAACTGATTCATAAAATACTTAGAAAATGTTCAATTTTCTCTGTAGAGTCTTCTCCATTTGGGTTTTCTAATAGCAAATAGTCCCTATCTCACATAAACAGATGAATTGCTGAACAGGAAAGGGAACCTTAAATTACTAATTTTTTCAAATGTTTCTGTGGATAATCTATTAACTGTAGTATTGAGTCTAGCGTGGCCAAGCGAAAGCAAACTCGGTTTCCCTTCAATGGCTGTACGCTGAGAGGCACAGAATGGCTTAACAGCTCTCCAGCAGCCCACACTTAGGATAACAGTGTTTGAAAAGCAGAAATAAAGAAAGCGTAAAAAGACTCACACACCGCACCACGGCAGTGATGAGAAAGGACAATCTTTGAGCTTTGGAAACAGAAAGCAGACAGCAAACAACCGAGCAGTTTGCAACCCTGAGCAAAATCTCTCCCATCAAAACTCCGCTGCAAATCCAGCTTCTCCTGTCACAGACCCACAGGCTAGCAGAGGACACCTCGGCTACTGTGGAGTTCCAGGCCCGTCATTAGTGGTTTCTGTCACCCTCTGGGTGCTTGTCCTTCATGAATGAAATATGCAAATGGCATCTCACACTGGCTCTTTCAATGAGGAAGAAGGAGGTCAGGAGACACAACTAACCCAGCCAGCACGTTAGAGATTGGGGACCGATGTACTTACACCTCCAAATGCCTCCAGATTTCAGCCTCTGGAAATATCTAGCCCATTTCTCTATGGCACTGTTGCTTCCATCAGCTGTGGGAATTAACACAAAATAACATAGTAACCCAACAAGTGCTGGACAGCATTCAGAGCATCAGACTCAGTGAACACTCAAGGCACACGGCCCGTGCAAGAAATCTGAATGGTAAATAGCAATAAATACCTTCCAAGGGACCGGAAGGGGGAAGGATGCTGAGCGGTACAGCTGCTGCCTGCTCTCTTGTATAACAGCGAAGGAAGGCGGCTCAATCCCCCTGACGGGCTGTGTGAAGCGTGGCTGCCTATGGGCGTCTGGGCGGTCCTAGTGCCTCACCGGGTTAGCACACAAGGTAACTGGGAAGAGCCTCTCTTCACCTTTCCTGTAGACTTCTGGGGGTGTCACCCACGTTTCAGGAACGTCAGCTTGTTAAGCATGGGGCGGAGGGTTTGAGTTTGGGAAAAGCGAGTAGTAAACAGGGTCTGCTAATGTGTCCTGACACTGCTATTGAAACCAAAGGGATTCTGGATGATCTTGTCTGTTAAAGAAAGGGTGCTCTTGGAAACGTTAAAGCCGTTTGGAAAGAAAACTAATTTGCTCTTTCTTGACTGCAATCCATATATTTTGTTTCCCCACACACACATTTAAAATGTACAAGGGAGAAGAATAAAGAAGTGGGGAATTTTTTCAAAGTTTGATTTATCCTTTCTTATATTTGCAAAATGTTTACTAAAGGCCTAAAAACTCCACGTTTAGCATATTCTGTCCGTAAATCTCAAAATAAATGCAAAAACAAACCAAATAGAGACTTCCAGAAGCTTACTGTCCAGGAGGCGAGATGTCCAGGCTCCGTGCAAACACCTCCCTCCCTCTTTCTCTCTCCATTTGCCCCACTTTTTTCTCTGAGCACCCTTCCCATATAACACTCGTGTTCTCTGAGTGTAGTTATTGTCTCCCCTCCCCCACTGAACATCATCTCTGCAAGGGGGTCGGCTCTGTCCACTGGGCCAGAAGAGCTGGGCAGCCCAGAGCTGGGGAGAGTGAGCTGGACACTAAGCTAAGAAATTACACTAAAGAAAACAAGGTCAGAGGTTGATCTCTTAACTGATTAAGTTCAATTAGCAGAGATCTCTGAGCAGCTGTTTAAGGGACTGTGTTATATATGCCTTTAAGGAGCGTATCATTTAAATGTAGAGAAAAGATGAATGCATGTGTGTAATCAAACAGCTGTGTGTACTATGACATTTGCTATAAGAGAGTGAGCGCTCAGAGTCAGAAGGTGCTCTATTTGACGGGGGCCTCTATCTGTTGGCATTGTACATATGATGCTGAGCCAGGGGACTGGCCTGAGAATTCAACACTGAGTGCTTCTCCCCACCCCAACCCCGTATACAGTTAGAGTCTAGTTGGCAGTAGGCAGATTGGTTCAGAAGCCCAGGTTCTAGAACGTGAACTCCAGGAAGATTTGTTAGCAGAGTAAAAACAGAAACTAGCACAGCTAAAGAGAAGGGAGGGCAGGTGGGTAAGTGCTGCAGGCTCTGAATCAAAGCCTCCCATAGTCAAGAGATAGCAGGGGCTTCCAGCACCCACCCAGAGGTGGTTGCCTTTCAGAGCAAGGCGGGGCTGCGCATCCCTAATGTTCGGGTGGTCAGACCATGTCGGTGAGGTATGGCAGCCAGTAGCAAAGCATATCGGCTCATCCCAAGGTGAGCTGGTAAAGCTGAGGCTCAGAGGTCAGGGAGGAAAAGAGAGAAACAAGAAAAAATTAAAGTAAGATTCTCCCCATGGAACACTCAAGGCAGGATTTTCTCACGGGGACAGTACAGACCCAAGGGGCACAGAGTCAGTCTGAGCCCAACAATGAGGGGCACTGACGCCTTTTACGATCTAAGGACCCAGCAGTCAACCAGCTGGGTTGATCTCAAGTCACATGCAGGTCGAGCAGCGGCGCTGTGGGAGCCATGCTGGGGATTAAAGTCAAGTGAAGCCAGAGAAATCTTGCCCCAATAACAGAAAGATTGTTTTCTTGAGCCCATACACTGTGACTTGTTTCTCTATTGCATTTCTTTCCACTTCGTCTCAATTCAGCCTGTTTTCTGAAATTAAATTCTGTTTTCAAAAGGAAAAGTTGACCAGCAGCAAAAGGTGCTAATACACCACCCAGAGATGCGGGTAAGTACACTAGGTAGGTGGACCAGACCTAGCAGAGGCGTGGCTGTGGCTGGCATGAAGGGCAATGCCCTTCATAAAGCATCTCTTCATGGCCATTGGTTTTTATGAACGTTGGAAGCCTCCTGGGGAATGACGCACTATATCCATGGTTGGGCCCCAGAAATATGCTGACATGTCATCTGTGCACGGATGCCAGTTGGAAGGAGGAAGAGTAGGGCTAGAGATAGAGACAGAAAGATAGAGATATATCTATATATGTTTGTACATATATAGAGATAGACATCCAAAAGGCTTACATAAATTTTCACAGCAGCTTTAGTTGCACTAATTGAAATTAGAAAACAACCCAAAAGTCCATAAAGAGATGAATGGATAAACTACTTGTGGTGTTTCTGTACAATGGTATACTGCTCAGCAATAATAAGGAATTTTGTAAAAAGCCAGACAAGAAAGAATACGTGTTGTGCTGTTCTGTTTATATGAACTGCTAAGGGATGAAAGTTAAATCTATAGTGACAGAGATCAAATCGGTGGTTTCACGAAGATAGCAGAAGGGATGGATGACAAAGGAGCAAGAGGAGGCTGTTAAGAATGATGGCTGGCCCTGGCCGGTTTTGCTTAGTGGTCAGAGCATCGGCCTGCGGGTCAGAGAGTCGTGGGTTCGATTCTGGTCAAGGGCATGTACCTCAGTTGCAGTTCGTTCCCGGCCCTGGTTGGGGTTGTGCAGAAGGCAACCAGTCGGTGTGCCCCTCTCAAATCAATGTTTCTCTCTCCCTTTCTCCCTCTCCCCTGCCCCCAAGTCTATCTGAAGATAAATAGAAAAGTGAGGATTTAATCCTCGGGTGAGGATTAAAAAAAAAAAAAAAATGACGGCTGATGGATATGTCCATTATTTTGTTTCTGGTGATGGTTTCACAGTTTTTAAATAGGTCAAAACACAGTCCTCCAGAAACTGATTCCACAACAGAACCAGACTGCAGGAGCACTGCTAGGATGACCTCTGTGAAGGGACCGAGGAAGGACGGCGAGGACGCTGGGACAGCCCCAGGCCCAGCGCAGAGCTGACAGGAGGAGGCAGGAAGGTGAGGGGAGCAGGATGGAAAGCAGGAAGGTTAGACTAGAGTGTCTGCAGGAATGTGCCCGCCTCCACTCCCTGCCACACCTGGTCCCGGGCAGGCGAGCCTGTGGGAAGCGGACGGGCCCAAGGGCAGCGTGGAGTTCAGAGCACTGAGTCAGGCTGCTTGTCAGCCCCTTAGAGCAGGTGTTAGAAGTGTGTTCCTACGGCTGCCCTCACCCGAGGGAGACACTTTAAACATGTGCGGTGAACTGTACGTCAACTATGCCTCAATAAAACTGCAAAAACAAGAAAGGGTAAGAGCTCTCTTACCCGTTGGATGACATGGAGGGACCTGGAGAGTATTGTGCTGAGCAAAGTAAGCCAGTCAGAGAAAGACAAGCACCACACGATCTCACGTATTTATGGAACATAATGAACAAAATAAGCTGTCGACCAAAAGACATCCAGAATCATGGAAGTAAGGACCAGATTAACAAACCTCAGACGGGTGGGGGATGGGAGGGGTGGGAAGAGATAAACCAAAGAACTCATATGCATGTACACACAACCAATCCACTGACACAGACATTAGGCGGGGAAGGCAGGAGGGGGATGGGAGAGGGAAGGAGGGGGTCAGTGGGGAAAAAAAGTGGGACATCTGTAATCCTTTCAACAATAAAAATAAATAAACAAATAAATAAAATAAAAACAAGAAAGACAGAGTGGCAGATAAAACAGAGGTTAAACATAACAAGAGACACTGTGGACAACTTTATGCCAATAGATTTGAAAATGTGGACATGTACAAATTCCCCCCAAAATGTAATTTATCAAACTTATTCAAAAGAAACAGAAAATCTGATTAATCTAGCATTAAAAATCAATAAATACTTCACAACTAGTAATCATGTCCAAGGGGTAATACCCAAGAGACATATACAAGAATGCATGAGGCAGCAATGTTTGAGTAATAAAAATGCAAAGCATTTAAATAGACATAAAGGAGACCAGATAAATCAGTTGGGCTATGTTTACACAAAGAACATATAGCAGTAACAATGTATAACTTTAAACTATACAAAACCAAATTTTGAAAACATAATATTAACTAAACAAGTAAATCCCAGACGACTAAACATGATACAGTGTTCAAAGAAATAAGAAGAAAAAAGCAGAATTAAGCAATATATTGTTCAAGCATACATGCAAATGTGATAGAACTATATATTTTAAAAAGTAAGGAATTCATAATCAGGCTAGTAATTACTTCTGAGATGAGGGGGGTAAAGCATGACATACAATCTGTCAATAATAATCTAATTCTTGGGTTTGTGGACATTGATTATATTATGAGGCTCTTTACCTTATATTTAGTAACTTGCATTAATCCTTTGCATGTAGCAAATTCTATGTATCTTCCTAAAAGAAATAAAAGAGAGAAAAGTCCTATCCCACACAGAGGAAACAGCATGTGCAAAGATATTAGAGCAGCACGTTGAAACTATACTATGGAGCGAAGGAGAACTAGAAGGAAAGCTACTGAGGCTACGTGAGACCAATAGTGGGGGAGAAGGAGTATGGTTCAAAGGTGTCTACACAAGACCAGTACCAGTCCTATTTATCATAGCTCACAGCCTCTCACCTTGCTAAGAAGGTGGTCTTTGCAAACCTGGCCTTGCTTCGCTTAGCAAGTGCTGATTAGTCATGGTACACTGCAGATTTTCAAACAGGCAAGCTCTCCAAGAGGCCTTTCAGGTTGCTCACCACTAATTTAGAATTCATATATAGATGGAATTTTCCAATTGTGCACAAAGACCTGATTGATGCTCAATTTGCAAATATGATTTAATATCCTATTTCAATTGTTAATCTTATCTCATTTCACAATTTTAATTGCATGTAAAAATAGCATTTTCCCTGGTTACAAAAAGTAATACATTGTTGTGATAGAAAATGTGAAACTACAGATAAATACTAAGTAGATAATAAAATTCATTGTGGTGCTAGCCCTCAAAGATATGTCCTGTTAAAAGATTGGTGTACAGACACATACATAAACATATTTCACAAAATTAGAAATGTTGTAGATATCATTGTAAAGCCTGTCATTTTCCGTATTGTTAATTACTTTGATTAATATTGCCATATTGTCTCTAATTCATTACATAATAGTCAGATATAGGATTTGTCAAAACATGTCCTGTATACCAAATCCAGCCTGTCACCTGTTTTTGTAAATAAAGTTTTATTGTAACACCATCATGTTCATTGGTTCACATATTGTCTACAGCTATACAATAGAGTTGAATAGTAATGACAAAGACTGTAACATAAAACTGTGTTGGCCTTTTGCATAAAAAGTGCCGACCCTTGCTAAAGGACACAATTTAATGGCTATATAATATTCCATTTTCTGAATGCATCATGAACAAATTTCTCATTAGTACACATGTTGACTATTTGCAATTTCTTTCCTGTTCCAAAAACTTTGAATCATAAATCTTTTCAGCCATCCTAAAAAAAAAAAAATCAATGGATCAAAGTAAATATCTTATATAAGGCTTTTGAAACATGTGGCCAAATTTTCTTTCAGAAGCTGGCCCCAACTGACATCACTACACTATTCACAATAAAACTCCTGCATGGGCCCTGGCCGGTTTGGCTCAGCGGTTGGAGCTTCGGCCTGCGGTACAGGGAGACCTGGGTTCGGTTCCCGCTAAGGGCACGTACCTCGGTTGCAGTTTTTCCCCGGCCCTGGTTGGTCGTGCGGGTGGCAGCCACTCGATGTGTCCCTTCATGTCGATGTTTCTCTCTCTCTCTCTTCCTCTCTCTCCCTCCCGCTCTATCTGAACAAAAAATGTCCTCGGGTGAGGATAAAAAAAAAAACTCCTGCATGGAATACTCCTCCACGGGCACACATTCTTCCCACCTACTTGTGAACATTCGCTCTGGGTGGTTATTAATGAGCCCTTAGTCACAACATTAGTGACTTGTTCCTGGTCTATCTGCCTTGACGTCTCCAGGCCTGTGATATACTGACCCCCTTTTTTCCTTGGACCCGAGGCCCTTCAATCTTCTGCTTTATCTCTTCTCACTCTGTGTGCTGCTTCTTCCTAAGTGATCCTTCTTCCTCCAAGAACAGGCCCCGACTCATTCCTCAGCTCTCCTTTCTCCCAGCATTTACGCTCCATCTCTTTTCTCACACCGAGCTTCATATATCCCGCACTGTCCCCCTGCACATTTCACCTGTGCCCGCAGTGCCGAGCTGCCTCCCGCTGGTCTGCTTCTCAGAGTTCTACATCTTCCTCAAAGTTTTTATGTACCCCTAACAGATTATTTTCTTTTGAAAAGTTGTAATTATATGAATTCCTGCTCAATAATCTGCACTGGATTTACATGGTTACAGAATAAAGTTAAAATTCCTTTCATCGTTAATTAAATTGGCCCCAATTTGCCTTTCAGGCTTCAATTTTTTTAATCAGATTGTTTGCCGAACTATTAGCTTTAAAAATATATATCAAACTATTCTCTATTTGCCAATTATGGATTTTTAAATCCTTACATATTTTTGGTGAGTTCTCTATGTATAAAATGTTCTTTTGTCATTAACCCTAATGCCCTCTGCCCAACTCACCAAATCACACCCATTTTTAAGGCCTAGATTTCACACAGTTTCTTTTACAAACTTTTTGCTTCATACTATCAGCCAGAAAACGTATCTGCCTCCTATGAAGTCTCCATCATAATTACATGTTAATCTGTACCTGTCATGTGCTACTTACTTTCCACACAAGAATTCTGAAGGCAGTTCTGTCTGGGAACCTTCATTGCCCAGCTGTGTAACCTTGGGTACGTTATTTCACTTCCCCGGGCTTCTGTTCCTGATCAGTAAAGGGAAGGGGGGCACGTAGGTGATGTCTAAGACCCTTTCCTTCCCTGAACAGCTGGGAATGGAGAGCAGCATCTCACGCAGACATGCTGAACCTGCCCCTGGGAAGCCTCCGTTGTGTGGAGTAACAGCCTCTGAAAGTTTGTGTGTCAGGAGACCTCCAAGGATGTCTCCCTCCTTATCCCAAACGGAACTCACATGAAGGGGCTTAAACAGAGCATGTATTCTGAGAAAGACCTAGATCAGCATCTTGAGCATTAAATTTCTGTAAGAAGCCAATGAGCTGTTACGAAGTTCTTTAATTTAAAAAAAATAAATAAATAAAAAGCTATTCTTTATTTTGGAAGAGCTGGGAGCTCTGGTCTTCTGTAGTGAAGTACATGCAAGGTCCCGGTCAAGGGCATGAATGAATGGATTTGTGAAGCTCCCCCTGTTTCAATGACTCTGTCAGCAGCAGCCCCATGTTTTACATGAGTTTTTACTTCATCTTTCTTTTTTACATTTATGTTTACAATGCTGCAATCTCAGCAACTTATCCGAGAATTATGATTAAGTCATCTCCTCTGTAGTGGTTATCAGACCAGGACAGCACTTTCTAAAAATACCTGTTCTTCCCATTCGGCTTTCACTTATTTGCCTTATAGTTCCCCAAATCCTGGCTTTCTGCCATACTTCCTTGGTCAAAAATTTACTGATTAAATTATAATAACATACTAGAGCTTGAAAAGATCAGAGAAATAATTTCGTTCAATCTCCTCATTTTCCATCATTAAAATTGAAGACCACGGAGATCTCATAGTCTCAGGTCACGGAACTAGCCTGGATTTCCTAGAAAACAAAGCCCAAGGCAAGGCTTATATACTAATGCTTCACTGGGAGGGCAAACACAGGCTGCTGGGAGTCAGGGACAGGGGAAGTGAGGGAGGGAAAGAAGGAAGCAAATATACAAGGAGGTATTATTATGCTGACCACTGATTCCCCAGCCCCACAAAACAAAGCTGGTTACTCTGCAGACACATGTCTTTCGAGACAGCTCCAGACATCTGTAACAGGCTTCATAATGGTCTATCCAAGAGAGAAGGAAGGGAGATGTACCTTCTAGATTTTTCTGGTCTTATTGCTCTTCAAAGTTCACCCATGGGACGTTAACTCCCTCACACCTCCAGGTTGTTTACCTGGCCACTTTGGCATGTTCTGGGAAAGTCAAATCCCACGTCCCGTGGCAGGTTACCTGGGAGTGTTGGTAGAAGCCTCAGACTCTGCGCCAGGTGCTATTAAGCCTGGTGGAGCAGAAACATGAGAACCCAAATGGAATCGGTTGCTGATGTAACTGTCAAAGCAGAACACGTGGCTGAGTGTTTTGGAAACAGGTGAGCCCACGAGAAAAATGAAGACGGGTCCAATATTGTCACATAGCCTCTGAGTAGCAAAATCAAGACTTCAAACCAGTATCTTTATACTAAATTTAATGCCCAGATAGTAGCCCAATTTCTCAACCTACCCTTCAAGATTCTCCATAATTTAAATTTACCTATTTAGCCAGCTTATTGCCAACTGAACAGCTTTATGAGAATTAACATCATCTGCACCTAAACAACTCAACTGTTGGGATTGAGAACCAAGAACACTGTGTTGATACGACTGTTTATTCCAGGAAATTCTTGCCTAGATAGAAAAGAATGTAAACTTTTTCTTAATCCTCACCCAAAGACATGTTAATGAGAGGAAGGGGGAAAGAAAGAGACAGAGAGAGACAGAGACACTGATCGGTTGCCTTCCACACATGCCCCGGCTGTGGATAGAATCTGCAGCCCAGGTACGTGCCCTGACTGGAATTGAACCGACCACCCCACGGTGCACAGGGCACCGCTCAACCAACTGAGCCACTCCAGTAAAGTGGTAAGCCAGTTTTTTAAAAGTCAGTATTTGCTTTAGAAAATTCTCGTGTACCCCTTTTTTCAATAAAATGTTTTGTCATCTGGGCAAACAGCTTGCTTTTCAAGCAACACTTTGCTCATTAACATTACCTTCAAAATCCTTCCTCAATCTTAAACTGTTTTGCCCAATTCTAATCATCCACCTTGAAGGACCTGCCTTGAATTCTTGAGCCAAGGTCTCCACCTTTTGAAATAAGTATTTGATTGGCTTAGTGACCCCCCCCCAAAAAAAAAAACACACACCAGGAGATAGACAATTCATTTATTTCACTGAAGTTTAGGTACAAATGAGCAAATTGATTCCCATATATAAGAAAATCATAGCCTGAATCTCCAAAATAAAATCAGAAAAGACCCCACACAGAAAGAATAAGACCAATCATCTATTCAACTCTAAAAATTAAAAATTTTACAATACAATGTAATTTAAATATATCTGTTTAGAATTATATAAATATCACCCAATTTCACTGCGCACAGTCCCCAGTTTATTGTGCAAATTCACGTATTTTACACTACATTCCTCTCTGTTTGTAAAATTGTGTGAAATTTTTCCTCAAAAGTAGGTTGCATTAAATACCAACTAGTTCAACGAAAGCTTTAGGTTGGAATTCTCCTAACACATCTGTGGGTTAATTCAGTTCAGATTCTGCCATGATGACTTGATAATTGCAAAGCTAGTGAAAGCGTCTTCTCAGACAGACCTTCAGCCATGCCTCTTGAAGAGCCCTCGGACTACAGTGTTTTCTCAAGCAACACCTCTCCAACCACTGAAAGGCATCAAAGCAGCCTTAAAGAATATGATTTTAGCCTGGCCATTGTGGTTTAGTGGTTGAGCATCACCCCATGCACCAAGAAGTCACCCTTTTGATACCAGGTCAGGGCACATGCCCAGGTTGTGGGCCCTGTCCCTAGTGGGGGGCATGCAGGAGGCAGCAAATCAATGTTCTCTCTCATTAATGTTTCTCTATCTCTCTCTTCTTCTCTCTCTAAAATCAATAAAGAAAAAATATTTTTTTAAAAAAAGAATATGATTTTAAAATAGCCAACTAAAGGGGAAGGTATTCTAAGTGCACTGGGAGGCAGTATGATTTCCTAGGTAGATTCTTCATCTTTCAAGTCCCATTCTTTGTTATTCTGAAAAAAAAAACTTAAAATAATTTTGCAACAACAATATCAACAGAAAACAATGAGATTGTTTGTTATTTACATTTTTTAAATCATGCAACTTTGTAACATGCTAACTATAAAACAAATGGTTCTGATATAAATGCAACATTGATCCAGACAGGAAGAGAACTGCAGGCTGAAGCAGTCTGAGAAGAATGAATGAGAGACATGGAGGTGAGGAGCAACTTGGTTTGAACAACAGCCACAATCAACTGGTTTGATTCCCAGTCAGGGCACATGCCCAAGTTGTGGGCCCGATCCCCAGTGGGGGGCATGCAGGAGGAGGCCAATTGATGTTCTCTCTCATCGATGTTTCTATCTCTCTCCCTCTACCTTCCTCTCTCTCTAAAATCAATAAAGAAAAAAATTTTTTTTTTTTTTTTTTTTTTTTTTTTTTTAATCCTCACTCGAGGATATTTTTCCATTTTTTGTACAGATAGAGTGGGAGAGAGAGAGAGGAAGGGAGAGAGAGAGAGAAACATCGACGTGAAGGGACACATCGAGTGGCTGCCACCCACACGACCAACCAGGGCCAGGGACAAACTGCAACCGAAGTACGTGCCCTTAGCGGGAACCGAACCCGGGTCTCTCCGGACCGCAGGCCGACACTCTAACCGCTGAGCCAAACTGGCCAGGGCAAGAAAAAAATTTTTAATATAAATAAATAAAAGAAGTTGTGTGCTTGGTAATTTTTTTTGTATCTGGCTCCTTTGCTCAACATTATGATTTTTGAATCATCTTTATTATAGCTAAAGAATTTTCATTCTCAATGCTGTTAAACATTCCAGAATGTATTTATCCAATTCACTGTTGATGGTCATTTGGGCAATGACCCAACTTAGGACTAATATAAACAGTGCTGAACATTCTTCTACGTGTCTTTAGGAAAATGAACATATGTACATGTTTCTGCTAGATAGACACACAGAAGTAAAATTGTTGGCTATAGCTTTGCACATGTTATTTTTTAGAAGATGTCACCAGCCCAGCCAGTGTGGCTCAGTGGTTGAGCCTCAACTCATGCACCAAGAGATCGCTGGTTTGATTCCCGGTCAGGGCAAGTGCCCAGGTTGTGGGCCCAATTCCCAGCGGGGGCCATGTAGGAGGCGGCCAGTTGATGTTCTCTCCCAGTGATGTTTCTATCTCTCTCTCCCTCTCCCTTCCTCTCTCTCTAAAAATCAATAAAGAAAAAAAATTTAGAAAAAAAAAAAGATGTTGCCAAACAATTTTCAAAAGTGATTTTACCAACATCCACACCCACCTATGGCATACAAGAGTTCAGTTTACTCTACAATCTTGCCAACATTTGATATTATCAGTCTTTTTCACTTAGCCATTCTAGTATTTATTTAGTGGTATATAGTTATGGTTTAATTTGCACTTTAAAAAAGTAACCAGTAGCCCTGGCCGGTTTCACTCAGCTGTTGGAGTGTCGGCCTGCGGTCCGGAGAGACCCAGGTTCGGTTCCTGCTAAGGGCGCGTACCTCGGTGGCAGTTTGTCCCCGGCCCTGGTTGGTCGTGCAGGTGGCAGCCACTCGATGTGTCCCTTCACATCGATGTTTCTCTCTCTCTCTCTCTTCCTCTCTCTCCCTCCCACTCTATCTGAACAAAAAATGAAAAAATGTCCTCGGGTGAGGATAAAAACAAAGTAACCAGTAAAGTTGAGTACCCTTCATAGATTTATTGTCATTTAAATACTCTCTTGTGAAGTGTCTGTTCAGGTCATTTGCCCATTTTATACTGGGTTGTTGTTTTATTTCACATACATATAAATTTTTAAATACATCATTAAAAGAGTATTTTTTTAAAAATCCTCACCTGAGAATATGTTTCTCATTGATTCTAGAAAGAGAGGAAGGAAGAGAGATAGAAACATCAATCAGTTGCTCTCCATATGCTCCCCAACTCGGGACCAAACCCCAACCTAGGTATGTGCCCTGACCAGGAATTGAACCTGCAATCTTTTGTGCATGGGACAGTGCTCCAACCAACTGAGCCACCTGGCCAGGGCTGAAGAGTATTTTTATTTCATTTTAATATAATCCAATTTATCTTTTTTTTTTCTTTACAGTTAATCCTTTTGGTGTCCTAATTAAGAAGTGCACTACTCCAAGGTGACAAAGATGTTCTATGCTATTGTATCTTATTTGTCTGACTTTTCTGAAAAGAAATACAAATATAAAAGAGTAGTAAAATCCTTTTTACTCTGATAACACCTAAAAACTAGAGCACTAACCATCAATATAATTTTGCAGTGAAAGTCAGTACTTTCCTAGGCATGATCTTGCTAGGAGAGACTATATCATTTCCATTTAGCATTATAAAGTTTAATACCACTTCAATATTAATAAATAAAATGCATTGCCACTTGACTATAAAACTAATGACTACTGTGAATAAGCATATGTATGAAGTGTAGGTAAATTCATTGGAAAAAATAACACCATAGGTATCTTCAGAGTACTACTCATTATCCCAACAATTAAGAAAACAGGCTCTCCACCATGACTATTAAATAGGACTTAAAAGATACTCTGTGCCTTCAGTGTTAAATTGAAAATGGTTATTGGAATTAGTTAGCATGAAGAAGAAGCTCTTTCTCTATCTTATTTAAAGCACTTTTTCTTTATATCTTATAAATTTTCTCTTTCTCATTTTCTTGGGTTAGCAAGAGGAATCTGATTAAGGATGGACTTTATTGAAAGAAATAAAAATTTTCTCTTTAGTCTATTCCCTTTCTTCCTAATTCTTGGTGATATTTTCATTTAGAGTTTCACAGATTTATAGGGCTCAAAGAGATTTTAAAGTCTTATCCTATCCATCTCTCAAAAACACCCAAGCGATATGAGAACCAATCCTGATTGTGACAATTTGCCAAGCCGTAAGCTTCAGGGAACACAATCATCTGGCTCTGTTTTTCATTTTGACGAAATAAAATATGAAGATTAGAAACAATACTGGAAAATCACTGAAATAAACTAGAAAACTTGTTTTATTCAATGTCAGTTTTTTCATAATTTCTTTTACTACTCCAAATTCTTAAATGATTGTAAAGTGTTATAAGATTAAATATATTGTGTCTTAATGAAGAAAATGGGTTCCATTATTTTCCCAACGATTTGGAAAGAAATGATATTGATTTGCTTAATTTCCCATGTAAACCATTTTGTGAATGTATTATCCTTTAAAAAGATTCCACTTGTCACCATTTGAATCTGAAACTTGCCACTTGAATATTTGTCTTTGAAGTAGGTCCCCACTGCACTTTATCTCCTTGGTTTCCTATTATCTTCAACCTACCCCAGTATTTACAAGTTCATCTTCTTGCTTTACTCAATTTTTTTATGTTCTTTCACTTTGTGCATTAACCTTCAGTGGCTTTTCCCATTATTGAGGGCATAAAACTCAAGGCGTCTTAATCAAAGCATCAAAGTCTTCTAAAAACTGACCTGAACCCACCGCCCCAACCAATTCTTATAACATGTCCTTACACAAACCCCAATGGCTATTTCTGGTCCTCAAGCATCATATACACAGACATCCCCACTCTGCATCTATAATCAAACAATTTCTCTTTTTCTGGAATGCTCTCCTTTTTCCTTAACTGTCTGCCTCTTTCAAAGCTAAAATCAGGTCCTCTGCCTTGTTATCTTACTAGTCATTCTTTTCTGTGTATAAAAATCTTTTATGAAACACATTGGTTTCGGCATACATTTAAGGACTACCAAATACTGCCTGCCCTTCCATCCATCCTTCCATCCATTCATGTATCCATTTATTTAATGAATGTTTTTTGTTTATTTATTCCTTACCCAAGGATATTTTTCCATTTATCATTAGATAGGTGGGAGGGAGGGAGGGAGGGAGAGAGAGAGAAGCATTAATGTGATAGAGCCACATCGACTAGTTGCCTCCCACATGACCTGACCAGGGCCAGGGATGAACCACAACTGAGGTACATGCCCTTGACTGGAATCGAACCTGCAACTCTGGTCTGCAGGCCAACACTCTAATCACTGAGCAGCTGGCCACGGCATGAATATGTTTTCAAAAACCTACTATTACTAAACATTAATCTAAACAGTAGATAAGCAAAATCACTGCTCTCATGAAGTTTATTTCTATTCTGGAGAGACATAAAATTAACAAATAAATATTTTTTTAGATGTTAATGAGCACTATGAAAAATAAAGCAGAGTAAAGCTGTGAGTCAAAGTGACAGCGCAGGCACGTGATCCATTTTACAAACGATGATCAGGGAAGACTTACCCACTGAGGCAATACTGGAGAAATAAATACGCACTAGGCAAAGTAGCTGTGACCTGCAATAAAAAGGACCTGCGGCCCTGGCCAGTCTTGCTCAGCGGTTAGAGCATCGGCCCGCAGACCAGAGAGTCCGGGGTTCGGTTCCCGCTAAGGGCACGTACCTGGGTTGCAGTTCGTCCCCAGCCCCAGTTGGGGTCGTGTGGGTGGCAGCCAGTCAATGTGTCTCTCTCACATGGATGTTTCTCTCTTTCTTCCTCCCTCTCTCCCTCCTGCTCTATCTGAAGATGAATGCAAAAATGTCCTCGAGAGAGGATAGAAAGAAAAGTATCTGCATATTTCCACTGAAGGAGAATATCATAGGCAAATCTCTAGCAACATATTCTGTTGAGGAATTCTATAGAATTCTTCTCTAAAATATTTATCTAACAGATTTCTAGAGGGGAGACTTGTCCTTTTACCCCACAGAAAGTAACATATCTAGTGGAATTTCACATGAGGAAGGTCACAGACCTGGATCAGAGGGTCTCCTGGGATTGCTATAAAGGTAGTCGAAGCCTAAAACAATTTCTTTGTGGGTAAACAGGCAAACTCTTAGTTTTCCTCCAAATCTTGTTTATGAGAAATCTATGCTACTCCTGGAGCCCAAGGTGATCCAGATGCATGAAGCTTCCCACCTTTCTATCAAGGCCAGATAACAATGAGGGGGAAACCTAAACATGCCATGTCCAGAATAAGAGATGGGAGACACTTTGAAGATCATGCTCCTGCTGTCTGAAATGTCCTTGTCATTGTGATTAAGAGAACCAGGGAGCTCTCGGGCCAGAGGATGAAAGAATTCCTAATTTTGGCAGATACTAAATTCCCAACAAATTGATATGTAACTGTTGAATGAATAAATGAGATATTCTATCATCCTCATGGTGATTAAATATTGGAAAGGAATTAATATATGCAATGATGGTCAACCCAAAATATACTAAGGAAATATGCGAGGAAACTAAGTTATGGAGCTCATCAATGCCAGGGTTTTAACCTAGTTTCTTAGTTTGTATTTGTTCTAAATTCAGTATTTTTAACTTGGCGATAGTACAAATGTGCTAACATTGGAAAAGTTTACTTTTACATTGAAAATCAGTCTTTTATTTTTCTAGTATGAAAATGTTTTGCTCTTAGCAGATCTATAGCACAAGCAAATCTAAAATAACTTCACCTAACCTTCTAAAGTAACCCTCCGTATGATACTTCATAAAATGAGACTACTGTCTGTTGACTGAAGGTGTTTCAAAGCTCACAGTTTCTGGAATTACATCATTAGAAATCACTGAAATGAGATTCTGAAGCAGTTTGAGGGAATTTTTTAAAAATCAGAGGTATTTTCTTTGTATCTCCTACATTTCTTCTTGCTTCTTTCATTTTCATATTGAGTCACTGGTCTTGCTCACATCCTGAATTAATTTCTTTTCATCTTCCTTCCACGTTGTAATTGCTAGTACGTCACTGCTCCACCTTCACTCTGCAGATGACTAAACCGAGGGTGAATGACTCGACTTGGGACTGAGCTGTTAGCCTGTGTGTGCTCTGAGCTCTCAGCTGGAAAAGCACTGGCTGATGTGAGGTGGAATTACAATTCACAGCCCCTGATTCTGAAGCCTGTTGCTTAGCTACTAACTCACCCTCCACTACTCTGACCTACACACTTCTCCTTTGGGGCTATTTCTCTTCTTACGAAAGGTATCACTTGGACAAACCTCGCTGTTACTCTTGTCTTCTCCATATATGAAAATAAATAATAGTGATGGCAACTTTATTTTCTAAGGTAAAAAAAAATAATAATCCATGGAGGAAAGGGTTAAATCAGATTTAGAACTCTTTATTTCTAAAACATGTCTGCTACATTGTTAATACTTGTGCAGTGCTAAAAAATTTTTCCCATAAAATGAGGCATGGCCCAGCCAGAGTATCTCAGTGGTGGAGCGTGCACCCATGCATCAAGAGGTCACCAGTTTTATTCCCAGTCAGGGCACATGCCCAGGTTGTGGGCCAAATCCCCAGTGGGGGGCATGCAGGAGGCAGCCGATCGATGTTCTCTCTCATCGATGTTTCTCTCTCTCTCTCTCTCTCTCTCTCTCTCTCTCTCTCCCTCTCCCTTCCAAATCTCTCTCTAAAAATCAATAAAGAAAAAAATTTTTAAATAAAATGATCCATGTATAGGTTTGAGCTCACTGCTTTGGGGAAAGCTTTAAGTTACAATATTACAAGTAGTTTTAGAATATACCAGTAATGCATTGACCATCTGTCTTCTGGATTGCATTTTTCAATAACTGACTCATAAAAAGAAATTCCTCTCAGATTCAACATATATGTAAATAACAGTTGATAATGTTTTTGTTCCTAACAACTGTTAAATACTAAAATATGTTATGGTCTTTTCTGTTTTCCCGTACCGATTAATATTCAAAAATAAGACAATTTTATGTAATGTATTTTGTGCTGAATAGGAAACAGACTAGCCCTGTCATTAAGAAGACTGAAATCTAAATGGAGAAATAAGATTTAAAGAAATTATGTAAAAGTGTACACCACTATATTATTAAGTGAATAATAAAATGATTCATATCCTCAAGTGTGAAACACTCAAGATTAGAAATAGACTCCATGAGGTCAGGCTAATCTGGTAAGGCTTCAGAAAGTAGGAAAATGAAAAATTTGATGTGAATGAAATAGCCGAAGGGGAATGGCAGAAGGTAATGATAGTGGCAGAAAGCAGATTTTTAAATAGTTGAACAATCGAGAAATAATTCAAGAATGGTGAGCTATGTGAAATTATAATTTTGTACCAGGATGATATAAAATGAGGTCAACTGATGAAGAAGCTTAGCTGCCAGGCCAATTAAAGAATGGGAATTTAATCAATTAAGAAGGTAGAGTCCAAAATAAATTAATAAGGAAAATGTAGGTATTCTGACCCTGCACAAGCAGACATTATTTTTTCATGAGCATTTTAAGAGGCATCTAGTACTAATGGAAAATGTTTTCTATTCATTTAGAGAGCGTAGACATAGAGGATTTCTATGATAGGATGAGCATAAAATGCAGATTTGGGCATTTTAAAAGGCATAATAAAAATAAGCAAAAATACTACTAAATAATTTAAGAAATGAGAATGAATTGAATTATATCTTACACTCTTATTAAATGAACTATACTATATCTGTACTCATTCATTTTATAATAATATTACTTAGGGGAAAGTTTTATGAGGTTATGTGCCTCCAGCTGTACAATGACAAGATGAAGGAAGTGTGGACCTACAAGTCACCAGATGGAAGGGAGTCCTCCAAAAGCTTCATAAGGAAAAAGTAAGCTATGCTTGCGTTAAACCAGGAGTTTGCAAACGATGCTCCATTGGTCAAATCTGGCCTGCAGCCTGCTTTTGCATAGCTTTCCAGCTGAGAATGTTTTTTTACATTTTTAAATGGTTGGGGGGGGTGGCAAAAGAAAACTAATATAGGAAACTCTTATGAAAATCAACTGCAGTGTTCATAAAGTGTTAGAACACAGACACTCTCCTGGGACAGCAATGGGAGATTTGTGCTGGATCACTCCCTCACAGGACAGTAGCCATCTTGCTCAAAGAGTCCATTCACAGAGCCCCAAGAAGCAGCCAGGCCCTCCCTCAGGAATTTAACACCACCAGGCCAGGCCAGAGAAATGCAAATTGAGGCTCATTAACAGCGAGCTAGCATCTGCCCCATCCAGCTGGAAATTCTCTTACCCTAAACACCTGAGGGATTTTTTCATTCAGTTGAGGGCTACAACCCAAGGCTCAGAGACTAGAAACTAGTCCCAAGTAACCAGTCCCAAGCAACTGAAACTAATAGCCTCCAGACAAAAACCTAGAGGATAACTGAACTTTTCCTGGGCTTGCAAATCTACCCAGAAACATAAGACATGACAGTGGTATTTAATGTGGGTCCTCTCACACTCATCCAAACCCAGCAGAGGAAGCCACAGCCAGCAGAACACCAACACCCACCCGGAAAATTTGACAGGTGAGGCAGCCAAAATGGTGAAACAAAGAAACAAATCACAAATGACAGAACAAGATCATTCGACAAAAAGATGAAATAAATGAAAGGGAATTGAGCAAGATATCAGAGGGAGAGTTCTGAATAATAATCATGAGGAAGCTCAAAAGCATGAGTAAAGATATAGAAGCACTGAAAACCAACCAACTGGAAATGAAGAATGGCATAGTAGAAATAAAAGACACATCAGAAGGAATAACCAGCAGAGTAGAGGAGGTCGAGGATTGAATCACTGAAATAGAAGACAGGGTAGAAAAAAAAATCACCTAGTCAGAGAACCAAAAAAAAAAAAAAAAAAAATTAAAAAGCAGGAAGACAGCCTAAAAGAACTGTGGGACAACTGGAAATGTAATAACATTCGCATCATAGGAGTCCCTGAAGAGGAAGAAAATGGGCAAGGGTTAGAGAGTATATTTGAAGAAATAGTGACAGAAAACTTCCCTAACTTGGTGAAGAAAAAAGGCATACAAGAACAAGAAGCACAGAGAGCCCCAAGTAAGAAGAACCCAAACAGGCCCAACCAAAAGACATAACAATAAAATGCCAAAAATTAAAGACAAAGAGAGAATCCTAAAGGCAGCAAGAGATAAGCAACAGGTCACTTACAAAGGAACGCCCATCGGCTATCAGCTGACTTCTCAACAGAAACACTACAGTCCAGAAGGGAAAGGCATGAAGTAATCAGGGTAATGGAAAACAAGTATCTGAAACCAAGATTACTCTATCCAGCAAGGCTATCATTCAAAAGAGAAGGTGAAATGAAGAGCTACCCAGACATAAATAAATAAATAAAAAATAAATAAATAAATAAATAAATAAATAAATAAATAACAAAAGGCTAAGAGAATATATTAGCACAAAACCAGCACTGCAAGAAATGTTAAAAGGACTGCTATAATTAGTAGAAAAATAGTAAGAAAAATATAACCATAATAAACAAAAATGGCAATAAATAAGTACATAGCAAATATAACCTTAAATATAAATAGATTGAACACTCAAATAAAAAAATACAAAGTAGCTGATTGAATAAGAAAGCATGACTCATGTTTATGTTGTTTACAAGAGACCCACCTCACAACAAAAGACTCACATAGGTTGAAAGTGAAGGGATGGAAAAAAATCTTCCAAGCAAACAAAGGAAAAAAGAGCTGGGGTAATGATACTCATATCGGATAAAATAGACGTCAAAATGAAGGCCATTACTAGACACAAAGAAGGCCACTGCATAATATTGAAAGGATCTATTCAAAAGGAAAATATAACCTTGGTAAACATACATGCACCCAACATAGAAGCACAAATATATATTTTAAAACTTCTGAAGGGCTTCAAAGAAGAAATCGACTGCAACACAATCATAGCAGGGGACTTCAATACCCCACTGACATCATTAGATAGATTCAATACACAAAAAATTAACAAGAACACAAAAACTCTAAATGATCCACTAGATCAAATGGATTTAATAGATATCTACAGAGAATTACACCCCAAAACTGCAGAATTCATATTCTTCTCAGGTGCACATGGAAAATTCTCAAAGATAGCCCACATGTTAGGGCACAAATTAGTCTCTACAAGTTCAAGAAGATTGAAATCATATCAAGTATCTTCTCAGATCACAATGGCATGAAACTATAAAGCAATTCAAACAAAAACACACAAAAAACATTTAAATACATGGAGGCTAAATAGCATGTTATTAAACAATAAATGTGTTACCAAGGAGATCAAGAAAGAAATTAAAACCTTCCTGAAAACCAAGGAAAATGAACACACAACACAAAATCTATGAAACACAGTGAAAGCAGTCCTGAGAGGGAAGTCCATAGCACTACAGACCTACCTCAGGAAACAAGAAATATTTCTAATAGACTATCTAACCTCACAACTTAAAAACCAGAAAGCAAACAAAAGGAAAAACCCAGAACAAGTAGAAGGAAAAAAATAGTAAAGAACAAAGCAGAAATAAATGACATAGAGACTTAAAAAACAATTCAAAACATCAATGAAACATAGAGCTGGTTCTTTGAAAAGATAAACAAGATTGATGTACCCTTAGCTAGACTCACCAAAAAACAGAGAGAACTAAAACAAACAAAATCAGAAATGAAAGAGAAGTAACAATTGACACCACAGAAATAAAAGGATCATTAACAAATACTATGAACAATTATAAGCCAACAAATTGGACAATTTAGATGACATGAACAAATTTCTAGAAACACATAGTCTCCCAAAACTGGACTGGGAAGAGACAGAAAATTTGAACAGACCAGAAAGAACTAAGAAAATTGAAGATGTAATCAAGAATCTCCCAGCAAACAAAAGCCCAGACAGCTTCATGGGGGAGTTTTACCAAACATTCAAAGAAGAACTAATACCCATTCTCCTCAAACTATTTCAAAAAATTCAAGAAGTAAGACTTCCAAACTCATATTATGAGGCCAGCATAATACTAATTCCAAAACCTGAAAAAGACACTACAAAGAAAGAAAACTACACACCAATATCCTTGATGAACATAGATGCCAAAATCCTTAACAAAATATTAGCAAGTCAGATCCAGCAACACATTAAAAAATTATTCACTATGACCAAGTGAAATTTATCCCAGAGATGCAAGGATGGTACAATATTCACAAATCAATAAATGTGATACACCACATAAACAAATGGAAGGTAAAAACCATATCATCATGTCAATAGATGCTGAAAAGGCATTCGACAAAATCCAGCACCCATTTCTGATAAAAATGCTCAGCAATATGAAAATAGAAGGATCATATCTTGACATAATAAAGACCATATATGAAAAAACCTACAGCCAATATCATACTCAATGAACAAAAACTAAAAAAATTTCCCTTAAGAACAGGAGCAAGACAGGGATGCCCACTTTCACCACTCTTATTTAACATAGTACTAGAAGTCTTAGCCACAGGAATTAGACACGTAGAAAAAATAAAAGGGATCCATTGGAAAGGAGAAGGTGAAACTGTCATTATTTGCAGATGACATGATATTGTACACAGAAAACCCTAAAGACTCGATCAAAAATCTACTAGATTTAATAAACAAATTTGGCAAAGTAGCAGGATACAAAATTAAAATCAAGATATCAATGGCATTCTTATACACCAATAATGAACTCACAAAAAAAAGAAACTTAAAAAAAAAAAAAAATCCCATTTACCATAGTGGCAAAAAATAAACATACTTAGGAATAAACTTAACCAAAAAAGTAAAGAATCTATTTGCAGAAAACCACAGGACATTGAAAAAGGAAACAGAGAGAGATATAAAAAAGTGGAAGCATATACCTTGTTCATGGATTGGGAGAATCAACATCATTAAAATATCCATACTACCCAAAGCAATCTACAGATTCAATGCAACCCCCATTAAAATACCAAAGACATATTTCACAGAAATAGAACAAATACTTCACAAGTTCATATGGAACCAAAAAGGACTCTGAATAGCCACAGCAATCTTGAAAAAGAAGAACAAAGTAGGAGGAATCACAATACCAGATATCAGGTTATACTACAAAGCCACTGTAATCCAAACAGCCTGGTACTGGCACAGGAAAAGGCATATAAATCAGTGGAACAGAACAGAGAAGTCAAAAATTGATCCAAGACATTAGACTCAATTAATATTTGACAAAGGTGGAAAGAGCATACAATGGAGTAAAGGTAGCCTCTTTTTTTTTTTTTTTTAATTTTTTAAAATTTATTTATTTCTGTTACAGATGTTTCTCCTCTTCCCCCCACTGATTACCCCTCACCATGCCTCCCCTCCCTGTCCCCAGCTTTGTTGTCCATGCCCATTGTTCATGCACACATGCATATAAGTTCTGTGGTTTATCTTTCCCCCACTACCCACTCTTCTGGGGATTGTCACTCTGTACCCCACTTCCATGTCTCTGGGACTACCCTATTCCTCAGACTGTTATATTCATTATATTCCACAAATAAGAGAGATCATATGACATTTGTCTTTCTCTGTTTGGCTTGTTTCGCTTAGGATAATACTTTCCAGGTCCCTCCATGTCGTCTCAAAGGATAAGAGATCTTTCTTTCTTACAGCTGCATAGTACTCCATTGTGTATATGTACCACTGCTTTTTCATTCATTCGTCTACTGATGGACATTTGGGCTGTTTCCAGATCTTAGCTATTGTAAATAGTGCTGCTATGAACATGGGGATACATATATTCTTTCTGATTGCTGTTTCAGGCTTCTTAGGGTATATTCCTAGAAGTGAGATCACTGGGTCAAATGGAAGTTCAATTTTTAATTTTTTGAACTAACATCATAGTGTTTTCCATAGTGGCTGCACCAGTCTGCATTCCCACCAGCAGTGTACTAGAGCCCCCTTTTCTCCACACCCTTGCCAACACTTGTTGTTTGATGATTTGGTGATGGCGGCCATTCTGACAGGTGTGAGGTGATACCTCGTTGTTGTTTTAATTTGCATCTCTCTGATGATTAGTGATGTTGAGCATTTCTTCATATGTTTCTAGGGCATTTGTATGCCCTGTTTGGAGAGGTCTCTATTTAGATCCTCTGCCCATTTTTTAATTGGGTTCTTTGTCTTCCTTTTGTGGAGCTGTATGAGCACTCTATATATATTGGAAATTAACCCCTTATCTGATATATCATTGGCAATTATGCTCTCACATACAGTGGGTTGCCTTTCCATTTTGATGATTGTATCTTTTGCTGTGCAGAAGCTTTTAAGTTTGCTGTAGTCCCATGTGTTCATTTTCTTCTTTGTTTCTGTTGACTTACATGATGTATCTGAAAATTCTGCTGTGTCTAATGTCTGAAATTTTGTTGCCTACATTTTCTTCTGGGATTTTTATGGATTCATGAGTCACATTGAAGTCTTTTATACATTTTGAGTTTATTCTTGTGTGTGGTGTAAGGTGATGGTGTAGTTTCATTTTTTTGCATGTAGCTGTCCAATTTTCCCAACACCATTTATTAAAGAGGCTGTCTTTACTCCACTGTATGCTCTTGCCACCTTTGTCAAATATTAATTGAGCATGTTGCCTTGGGTTCATTTCTGAGTTCTCCGTTCTGTTTCACTGGTCTATATGCCTGTTTTTGTGCCAGTACCAGGCTGTTTTTATTACAGTGGCTTTGTAGTATAACATGAAATCTGGTAATGTGATCCCTACAACTTTGTTCTTTTTTTTTTTTTCAAGATTGCTGTGGCTACTTGAGGTCTTTTTTGGTTCCATATGAACTTTTGGAGTATTTGTTCTAGTTCTGTGATGTATGTCGTTGGTATTTTGATGGGGATTGCATTGAATCTATAGATTGCTTTGGGTAGTATGGACATTTTAATGATGTTAATTCTTCCAATTCATGAACAAGGTATGTACTTCCACTTATTTATATCTTCCTCTATTTCTTTGTTCAATGACCTATAGTTTTCTGTGAATAGGTACTTTATTTCTTTGTTTGAATTTATTCCTAGGTATCAATTTTTTTGCCATAGTGGTAAATAGAATTTTTTTTTTTTAGTTTCTCTTTTTGTGAGTTTATCATTGGTGTATAAGAATGCCATTGATTTCTTGACGTTAATTTTGTATCATGCTACTTTGCCAAATTCACTTATTAAGTCTAGTAAATTTTTGATGGGGTCTTTGGGGTTTTTTATGTATAATATCATGTCATTTGCGAATAATGACAGATTCACTTTCTCTTTTCCAATTTGGATCCCTTTTATTTTTTCTTCCTGTCTGATTGCTGTGGCTAGTTAGACTTCCAGTACTATGTTAAATAAGAGTGGCAAAAGTAGGCATCCCTGTCTTGTTCCTGTTCTTAAGGAAAATGCTTTTAATTTTTGCCCATTTAGTATGATGTTGGCAGTAGGTCTTTCATATATGGCCTTTATTATGTCGAGATATGATCCCTTTATTCCCACATTGTTGAGTGTTTTTATCAGAAATGGGTGCTGGATTTTGTCAAATGCTTTTTCAGCATCTATTGATATAATCATGTGGTTTTTAATCTTCATTTTAGTTATGTGGTATATCACATTTATTGATTTGCGAATATTGTACCAGCCTTGCATCCCTGGGATAAACCTCACTTGGTCATGATGAATAATTTTTTTGATGTGTTGCTGGATTCGATTTGCTAGTATTTAGGTCAGGATTTTGGCATCTATGTTCATCAGGGATATTGGTCTGTAGTTTTCTTTCATTGTAGTGTCTTTTTCTGGTGTTGGAATTAGTATTATGCTGGCCTCATAAAATGAGTTTGGAAGTCTTCCTTCTTTTTGAATTTTTTGAAATAGTTTGAGAAGAATGGGTATTAGTTCTTCTTTGAATGTTTGGTAAAATTCCCCTGTGAAGCCATCCAGGCCTGGGCTTTTGTTTGCTGGGAGAGTCTTGATTACATTTTCAATTTCTTTAGTTCTTATTGGTTTGTTCAAGTTTTCTATCTCTTCCTGGTCCAGTTTTGGGGGACTACGTGTGTCTAGAAATTTGTCCATTTTGCTTAGATTGTCAAATTTGTTGCCATATAATTGTTCATAATATTTGTTAATGATCCTTTGTATTTCTGTGGTGTCAATTATTATTTCTCCTCTTTCATTTCTGATTTTGTGTATTTGGGTTCTCTCTCTTTGTTTCTTGGTGAGTCGAGCTAAGGGTCCCTCAATGTTATTTATCTTTTCAAAGAACCAGCTCTTTGTTTCATTGATCTTTTGAATTGTTTTTTGGTCTCCATATCATTTATTTCTGCTCTGATCTTTATTATTTCCCTCCTTATACTTGCTCTGTGGTTTCCTTTTTGTTTGCTTTCTAGTTCTTTAAGTTGTGAGGTTAGATAGTCTATTAGAAATTTTTCTTGTTTCTTGAGCTAAGCCTGTAGTGCTATGAACTTCCCTCTCAGAACTGCTTTCACGGCATCCGATAGATTTTGTTTTGTTGTGGGTCCATTTTCATTGGTTTCCAGGAAGTTTTTAATTTCTTTCTTGATCTCCATGGTAACCCATTCCTTGTTCAATAACATGCTATTTAGCCTCCATGTTTTCAAATGTCTTTGCATGTTCTTGTTGCAATTGATTTCTAGTTTCATGCCATTGTGATCTGAGAAGATGCTCGATATGATTTCAGTCTTCTTGAACTTGTAGAGACTTAGTTTGTGCCCTAACATATGGGCTATCTTTGAGAATGTCCCATGTGCACTTGAGAAGAATGTGAATTCTGTAGTTTCAGGGTGTAATTCTCTGTAGATATCTATTAAATCCATTTGATCTAGCACTTCATTTAGAATTTGTGTTTCCTTGTCAATTTTTTTGTTAGATGATCTATCCAGTGATGACAGCAGGGTGTTGAAGTCCCCTGCTATGATTGTGTTGCTGTTCATTTCTCCTTTGAAGTCCTCCAGAAGAAGAAGAAGATATATGTTGGTGCTCCAATATTGGGTGTATATATGTTTACCAAGGTTATATCTTCCTGTTGGATAGATCCTTTCAATATTATGTAGTGGCCTTCTTTGTCTCTAGTTATAGCCTTCATTTTGAAATCTACTGTATCAGATATGAGTATTGCTACCCCAGCTTTTTTCTCCCTTCCATTTGCTTGAAACATTTTTTCCATCCCTTTACCTTCAACCTATTTGAGTCTTCTGTTGTGAGGTGGATTTCTTGTAAACAACATATATGTGAGTCATGCTTTCTTATCCAGTCAGCTACTCTGTGTCTTTTTATCGAAGAATTCAAACCATTCACATTTAATGTGATAATTGATATGTACTTATTTATTGCCATTTTTGTTTAATGTGGTTCTATTTTTCTTACTATTTCTTCTACTAATTAGAGCAGTCCTTTTAGCATATCTTGTAGTGCTGGTTTGGTGTTAATATATTCCCTTAGTTTTTTTTTGTTTTTTGTTTTTTGTCTGGAAAGCTCTTTATTTGACCTTCTATTTTGAATGATGGTCTTGCTGGATAGAGTAGTCTTGGATTCAGATCCTTTTTTCATGACCTTGATTACTTCATGCCATTCCCTTCTGGCCTGTAGTGTTTCTGTTGAGAAGTCAGCTGAGAGCCTTATGAGGTTTCCTTTGTAGGTAACCTGTTGCTTATCTCTTGCTGCCTTTAGTATTCTCTCTTTGTCTTTAACTTTTGGCATTTTAATTACTATGTGTCTTGGTGTGGGCCTGTTTGGGTTCTTCTTACTTGGGGCTCTCTGTGCTTCTTGAATTTGAATGTCTTCTTCCTTCAGCAAGTTTGGGAAAGTTTTCTGTCACTATTTCAAATATACTCTCTAACCCTTGCCAATTTTCTTCCTCTTCGGGGACTCCTATGATGCGGATGTTATTACGTTTCCAGTTGTCCCACAGTTCTCTTAGTCTGTCTTTCTGTTTTTTAATTGTTTTTTCCTTTTGGTTTTCTGATTGGTTGGGTTTTTTTCTACCCTGTCTTCTAATTCACTGTCCGGTCCTCAGTTTCTTCTACTCTGCTGGTTAGTCCTTCCAATGTGTTCTTTATTTCTGCTATGTCATTCTTCATTTCCACTTGCTTGTTTATCAATGTTTCTATATCTTTACTCATGGTACTGATGTCCTTACTCATGCTGTTGAGCTTTCTCAAGATCATGGCTCTGAACTCTACCTCTGATAATTTGCTTAGCTGCATTTTATTTATCTCATCTTTGATAGAGTTCTCTTGTTCTTTCATTTGGAATTTGTTTCTTCGTTTCACCATTTTGGCTATCTCAGTGGATTTTGGAGCCTGCCAAATTTTCCCTGTGGGTGTTGGTGTTCTGCTGTTTGTGGCTCCCTCTACTGGGTTTGAATGAGCCTGGATGGGCCCACATTAAACACCACTGTCAAGTCTTACTTTCTTGGGTAGATTTGCAAGCCCGGGAAAGGTTCAGTTATCCTCTAGCTTTTTTCTGGTGGCTAGTAGTCTCAGTTACTCCGTGCCTTGGAATGTATTCATGGTGTTCTGCATAAGAGGATTTCCAGAGGGTGGGATAGATGCCGGTTGTTAATGAGCCTCAATTTGCATTTCTTTGCCTCACCTGGGAAAGACTGAATCTTCGAAGAGTCGGGGCTACTGCTGTTCCCCACAGCTCTTGGAAGGAGCACACTGGCCACCGTCCTTTGTGGCTGCAACTCAGCAAAAACTCTGAGTGCCCTCCAAATCCCAGGTGTCCCCACAGAGTTATAGCCCAGTCTGCCCTCCCTCTGCCGTAGCCCCCAGGTGAGTGGCTTGTGGCTATTTTAGCACTCTGTCCTGGCTCTCTGCACTGTGGAGCGGGCTTGGTCTTTATTCCCCAAGGACGCTGCTCACAGCTAAGGCTGCTGCTGTCCGTGGGCTCCCAGCCTGCCACCCTCTCACACCTCCGCAGATCCTTCCAGTGTCCTTGGTTATATGGTCCTGGCCTGCTGCTGTTTTCTGGGGATTTGTCTTTATTTTAGTTGTAATTCCAGTTTGGTCCTGGGAGATTGTCTGCATAGCTTCTATTCACTCCGCCTTCATTTTCACATCCTTTACATCTGTCTTGTGTGCTGTCTTTCTGGTGTCCCTGCACCCTACAGGTCCTGCAGGTAACTGGATTGCACAGTCCCGCCTATGTTATGGGCTGTTGGGTTGCACAGGCCTCTCTGGTGCTTCAGCACCCTGCAGGTCCCATGGGTAACTAGATTGCACAGTCCCTGCTGAGTTGCACAGGCCTCTCTGGTGTCCCCGCACCCTGCAGTTCCCACAGGCAGGTAGCTGGATCACACCAGTCTCTCTTGGGCTCCGGTTTCCCACTGCTCTTGTGAGCTACTGGACCACACAGGTCTCTGTGGAGCCCCAGGTCCCGCCGCTGGAGGCTGGGAAGTGCTACCGCCCGGTGGGGCTCAACTCCTGCTCAGCTTTTGCTGTAGTTTTTGGAGATGGGTCTCAGCTGCTGGTCTATGCTTCTGTTGCCTGGGGATGGATGTCTGCTCCCCAGTCTCTGTTGCTGGGGGTATATCTTGACTCTGATCAGGCTGCTACTATGGAGGATGGTGCTGGGCTCTGGGCTGTCTGTGGCTTCTGCGACCAGCACCTTGGGAGCTCCACTACTGTGCACTGGTCTGTGTTGGCACAGAGTGTCCACTGGTCTAATGGTGCCAGGTGCACTGGTGGGCTCAGGTTGCTGTGCCCTAGCCGCTCCCACTGCCTCCTCCCAGGGAAGACCCAGGATCTTCCAAAATGGTGGGATCTCTATGTGGTGCAGGGAGAAGCCCCCTAAAGGGCCACTTACGGTGGTAGCTGGTTGCTCCATTCACAGCACAGGAATTTTCTGCTCTGTGGCTCTGCACTGCTCGGGTTTGGCTGTCCACCTTCACGTCCACTCACACTCTCTCACACACTCACTCACTCTCTCACACACTCACCCTCCCTCTGGTCCTGCCCACCGCCATCTTCAGTTATCAAGACAGCCTCTTTAATAAATGGTGTTGGGAAAAATGGACAGCTATATGCAAAAAAATGAAACTAGTCCACCAACTTACACCATACACAAGAATAAACTCAAAATGGATAAAAGACTTCAATGTGACTCACGAATCCATGAAAATCCTAGAAGAAAATGTAGGCAACAAAATTTCAGATATCACATGCAGCAGAATTTTCACTGATACAATGCCTAAGGCAAGCGAAACAAAGGAGAAAATGAACAAATGGGAATACATGAAACTAAAAAGCTTCCACACAGCAAAAGAAACAACCATCAAAATGGAAAGGGAACCCACTGTATGGGAGAGCATCATTGCCAACAATACATCAGATAAGGAGTTAACTTCCAAAATATATAGAGAAAAGGAAGACAAAGAATCCAATTAAAAAATGGGCAGAGGACATAAATGGACACCTCTCTAAACAGGACATACAAATGGCTAAAAGACATATGAAGAAATGCTCAACATCACTAATCATCAGAGAGATGCAAATTAAAACAACAATGAGGTATCACCTCACACCTGCCAGAATGGCCGCCATCAACAAATCATCAAACAACAAGTGTTGGCGAGGGTGTGGAGAAAAGGAGACTCTAGTACATTGCAGTGGGAATGCAGACTGGTGTAGCCACTGTGGAAATCAATATGGTGTCTCCTCAAAAAATTAAAAATTGAACTTCCATTTGATCCAGTGATCCCACTTCTAGGAATATACCCTAAGAAGCCTGAAGCACCAATCAGAAAGAATATATGTACCTCCATGTTCATAGCAGCAGTATTTACAATAGCTAAGATCTGGAAACAGCCCAAGTGTCCATCAGTAGACAAATGGATAAAACAGCAGTGGTACATATACACAATGGAGTACTATGCAGCTGTAAGAAAGAAAGATCTCTTATCCTTTGAGACGACATGGAGGGACCTGGAGAGTATTATCCTAAGTGAAATAAGCCAATCAGAGAAAGACAAATACCACATGACCTCATTTAGTTGTGGAATATCATGAACAAAAAAAGCAGATGAACAAAACAGATGCAGAGGTATAGAACGGAGTTTGGTTCAGACTGACAAAGCTTGGGGCAGGGGGTGGGGAGGAAATAAACCAAAGAACTCATATGCATGTATGTGTAACCAATAGATAGAGACAGTTGCTTGGTTGGGGGCGGGGGGATAAGGAGGAGGGTGTCTGTGGGGGAAAAGGAGAAACATCTGTAACAAAAATAACTTAATTAATAAAATCCAAAAATAATTAAAAATAAAACACAGATGTTCTATTTGTTCATACAGGGTGGGGCAAAAGTAGGTTTACAGTTGTGAGTATGTGACACAAAGTTTATCCTGCACCATCATTTAGTAATTATTGTATTATTTTTCATACAAACACTAGAGACCTACTTTTGTCCCACCCTGTATATTGGGTATGGCTGCTTTTGTGCTACAACCAGAGTTGAGTATTTGTGACAGAGACCCTCTAACCACAGACCCTAAATGTTTGCTCTTTAGCCTTTTCTAGAGCTTACCGGTGTCAATGCTCCCTGCGCGCTAGGCACCCCTGAGAGGGATCCCCGCCATCATGTTGCTGTGGGTGACTCCTGCCCAATGATAGCTGATGATATCAGAGTCAAAAACTCACCAAAACTGAACAAGTAAAATGATCTCTGCCGTAAAAATTGGAATAAAATTTTAAATGTAAGAGATTAGGAAAGATATGCAGGTTTTTCTAATTGCTAAAAGTGAGAACAAGATCCTTGGGGGGGAAAACTCGGCCATTGTCCAACATGTGCTCAGAGAAGCAGAGATAAGAGCCAGGAAATCCCAACAAGAAGGAGAGGGAGCAAGAAAACCCATAGCACTCTGTGTTCTCTGCTACCTCTCCTGGCCTTGGGTCCAGGCACTCCGTACATGCTTCCTTTTCTCATGTGCCATGAAATCCCCCTTTATTTGTATTTTTAAAACTCTAATTAGTTGATTTATTTACCTGCTTGAGCCAGTGTGAATGATTTTTTTTTTTTACTTGAGAATGGAAAAATACATCCAGACACTGACCTCAAGATACCTTTAATTAAAATTCCCAGAAAGATTTCATCAACATTAATCGGGACAAGCTCGAGTGGAAGGGAGGCAATCTGTCACAGAGACAGCGGTAACATCCTGGGGATGTCCTGGAGCCCTTTGCAAAGTTTCTGATACCTTCCTGTAACACATTTAAGTAACTTTTATACTTTACTTTTCCTTTTACAGTTTGATTAACTAGAGATATTTTCTACATGTAATGAAGGTGTTTGACCCCCACACTTCCTTGCTATATATTTTTTTAATATTCACCCAAGGATATGTTTTTATTGATTTTTAGAGAGAGAGAGACAAAGGGGGAAAGAGAGAGAGGGAGAGAGAAGGAGAAGGAAAGAGAGAGAGAGAGAGAGAGAGAGAGAGAGAGAAGCATCAATGTGAGAGAAAAACATCAGTCAGTTGCCTCACATATGTGCCCCAACTGGGAATCAAAAACACCACCTTTTGGCCCTGGCCAGTTTGGCTCAGTGGTTAGAGCGTCAGCCTGCGGTCCTGAGAGACCCGGGTTCGGTTCCCGCTAAGGGCATGTACCTCGGTTGCAGTTTGTCCCCAGCCCTGGTTGGGTCATGTGGGTGGCAACCACTTGATGTGTCCCTTTCACGTCGATGTTTCTCTCTCTCCCTCCCACACTCTATCTGAACAAAAAATGGAAAAAATGTCCTCGGGTGAGGATAAAAAAAACAAAAACACCACCTTTCAGTATATGAGACGTCACTCCAACAACGGAGCCACCCATCCAGGGCCCTTGCTGTATGATTTAGTAGAGTCACTTAAGCATGTAAATTCCTGAGTTAGTTTTATCTTAAATGAGGAGTAATGCTCCATAAGTCTAATAACAGAATTTCTTAAAGTCCATGGATGAAATTCACAGTCCTAACATCTCCTAAATATTGTAAGCAAAACTACTTTCATTTTTTATTTAGGGAGTCCTAAACTTTCATCAGATCCTCAGAAGGGTCTATGATGCAACACAGCGTTGAGAAACGTTAACTGAAAGAATCATCATCAAGATCAATGACAAATATATATAAAGTTGTTAACATACATCAAACATTGTACATAAATAATACACAATACATAGAACACGTGACGAATGTGCTCTTCTCTTTGTGCCCCGACAAGACCTGAGGTTTCTACTCTTTCTCATTTATTCAAAAGTCTCTGAGCTTTATTCCCACTATTATGTTACAATTATCTTCAGGGCAAAGACTACTTTATAATTTCTTGTATGGCTTCCGTGGCAGCTAGATACAATAGAAAACTGCTACAGATTGAATATTTGTGACCCCCCCAGTTTTCCAGCGTTGACTCCTAGTCCCCAATGTGACTAGGAGGTGTGGCCTCTGGGAGATGATACATAAAGAGGAGGAAGCCCTCTCGAATAGGGTTCATGCCCTCATACAAGAGAACCCAGAGAGCTGCCTCCCCCTTTCTGACATGTGAGAATAGAGGGGAAAGATGGTCTAGGAGCCAGGAGGCGGGCCCTGATGAGACACCACATCGGCTGGCATCTTGATCTTGTGCTTCTTATTATTAAAAATCTGTTTTCAGCCCTGGCCGGTTTGGCTCAACAGTTAGAGCATCGGCCTGTGGTCCGGAGAGACCCAGGTTCGGTTACCGCTAAGGGCATGTACCTTGGTTGCTGTTTGTCCCCGACTCTGGTTGGGTCGTGTGGGTGGCAGCCACTCGATGTGTCCCTTTCACGTCGATGTTTCTCTCTCTCTCTCTCCCTCTATCTGAACAAAATATCAAAAAATGTCCTCGGGTGAGGATTTTTTTTTAAAACTCTGTTTTCAGCTCTGGCGGGTTTGGCTCAGCAGTTGGAGCGTCGGCCTGCGAACCAGTGAGTCCTGGGTTCGGTTCCCACTAGGGGCACGTACCAAAAAAAAACCAAAACACTGTTTTCAGATAAGTAGGGCATTCACATGGAACAAAATCCAAAAGGTGCACTTTATTGTATCACTGAAATTTGCTAAGAGAGTAGAATTTAAATATTCTCAACCAAAACAAAGATAAACATGAGCAGTGAATGGATAGGTGTGTTAATTAACTAGATCTTGGACTGCTTAGCCTCTAGAACCATGAGCAATGTCTGTTGCATGTGAGCTGCCCAGGTTATGGTATTTGTTATAGCAGCCTGAATGGGCTAAGACAGAACCAATTAAGTATTTATGGGATAGATTGCCAAACACAGTCATTCTGACCTTTTTATTTTATGTTTTTTATCCTCATCCGAGGACATTTTTCCAATTTTTATTCAGATAGAGTGGGAGGGAGAGAGAGAGAGATACATCAATGTGAAATGGACACATCGAGTGGCTGCCACCCGCACGACTGACCAGAGCCGGGGACAAACTGCAACTGAGGTACATGCCCTTAGCGGGAACCGAACCCAGGTCTCTCGGGACCGCAGGCCGACGCTCCAACCGCTGAGCCAAACCGGCCAGGGCAAACAAACACAGTCATTCTGGATGTGTGTATTGGAGTGTGTGTGAGTGTGTGTGTGTGTGTGTGTGTGTGTGTGTGTGTGAGAGAATAATTATTTTCATTATCAAATGGTTCTTTTCCTTTTCATGTTTTTTCTTGCAGCTTTTTAAACATGGAATAAAAGGTTCATTTAAAATTGGAACTAAATTCCATCACCAGCTCCTTCTGGTCTTTATTTGTCTTTACAGTATTTTAAAAATACTTGTATTCTGAGAGTGAGAAGAATTTTGTTACACAAATAATCCCATAACCTACTTTTTCCTCAAAACTATAAAACTTTTTGGAAATGTGGAGAGAAAAGTTTTGGCAGCTAGATCTCTTTGAATTAGTACCTATGATTGTATTCCCCTTTCAAACTCCAGCAGCTTCCTGTTGGGCCATTTCCCTCAGAAATGCTGTGTGGACAGCCCTGAGTATCTGAGACTACTAGCCTCCAGGCAAAAAGTTGGGGATAACTAAACCTTTCCTGGGCTTGCAAATCTACCCAGGAAAGTAAGACTTGACAGTGGGGGTTCACATGGGCCCATCCAGGCTCATCCAAACCCAGAAGAGGGAGCCACAAACAGCAGAACACCAACACACACCAGGAAAACTTGGCAGGCTCCAAAACCCACTGAGATAGCCAAAATGAAAAAAAGAAACAAACCCCAAATAAAAGAACAAGAGAACTCTATCAAAGATGAGATAAATGAAGCACCGTTAAGCAAATTATAAGAGGTAGAATTCAGAGCCATGATCTTGAGAAAGCTCAACAGCATGAGTAAGGACATTAGCACCACGAGTAAAGATATAGAAACATTGAAAACCAACCAAGTGGTAATGAAGAATGACATAGCAGAAATAAAGAACACATTGGAAGGACTAACCAACAGAGTGGAGGAAGCTGAGGACTAGATCAGTGAATTAGAAGACGGGGTAGAAAATAATCAACCGATCAGAAAACCAAAAGGAAAAAACAATTAAAAAACAGGAAGATAGCTTAAGAGAACTGTGGGACAACTGAAAACATAATAACATTCACATCACAGGAGTCCCCAAAGAGGAAGAAAATAGGCAAGTGTTAGAGAATATATTTGAAAAAATATTGACAGAAAGCATTTCTAATTTGGTGGAGGAAGAAGGCATTCAAGTTCAAGAAGCACAGAAAGCCCCAAGTAAGAAGACCCCAAACAGGCCCACACCAAGACACATAGTAATTAAAATGCCAAAAATTAAAGACAAAGAATCCTAAAGGTAGCAAGAGATAAGCATCAGGTTACCTACAAAGGAACCCCCATAAGGCTCTCAGCTGACTTCTCAACAGAAACACTACAGGCCAGAAGGGAATGGCATAAAGTAATCAAGGTAATGAAAAACAAGTATCAGAATCCAAGAACATGCTACCGAGCAAGGCTATATTCAAAATAGAAGGTCAAATAAATCGCTTCCCAGACAAAAAAAAAAAAAAAAAAATGCTAAGGGAATATATTAGCACCAAACCAGCATTGCAAGATATGCTAAAAGGACTTCTGTAATTGGTAGAAGAAATAGAAAGAAAAATATAACCACACTAAACAAAAATGGCAATAAATAAGTACATATAATAATCACCTTAAATGTAAATGGTTTGAATGCTCCGATAAAAAGGCACAGAATAGCTGACTGGATAAGAAAGCATGACTCCCATATATGTTGTTTACAAGAAACCCACCTCACAACAAAAGACTGACACAGGTTGAAAGTGAAGGGATGGAAAAAAAGCATCCAAGCAAACAGAAAGGGAAAAAAAGCTGGGGTAGCAATACTCATACATGATAAAGTAGATTTCAAAATGAAGGCCATAACTAGAGACAAAGAAGACCACTACATAATATTGAAAGGATCTATCCAACAGGAAGATATAACCTTGGTAAACATATATGCACCCACTATAGTAACACCAACATATACTAAAATTCTTCTGGAGGACTTCAAAGGAGAAATCAACAGCAACACGATCATAGCAGGGGACTTCAACACCCCACTGACATCACTGGATAGATCCTCTAGACAAAAAATTAACAAGGAAACACAGACTCTAAATGAAGTGCTAGATAAAATGAATTTAATAGAAATATACAGAGAATTACACCCCCAAACTGCAGAATACACATTCTTCTCAAGTCACATGGGACATTCTCAAAGATAGCCCACATGTTAGGGCACAAACTAAGTCTCTACAAGTTCAAGAAGACTGGAATCATATCAAGCATCTTCTCAGATCACAATGGCATGAAACTAGAAATCAATTGCAACAAGAACATGCAAAGACATTTGAAAACATGAAGGCTAAATAGCATGTTATTGAACAAGGAATGAGTTACCGAGAAAATCAAGGAAGAAATTAAAAACTTCCTGGAAACCAATGACAATGAACACACAACAACACAAAATGCATGGGATGCAGCGAAAGCAGTTCCGAGAGGGACGTTTATAGCACTACAGGTCTACCTTAAGAAAAAAGAAAAATTTTTAATTAACTGTCTAACCTTACAACTTAAAGAATTAGAAAGCAAACAAAAAGAAAACCCCAGAGCAAGTAGAAGGAAGGAAATAGTAAAGATCAGAGCAGAAATAAATGACATAGAGACCAAAAAAACAATTCAAGGGATCAATGAAAGAAAGAGCTGGTTTTTCGAAAAGATAAACAAGATTGATGGACCCTTAGCTAGACTCACCAAGAAAGAGAGAGAACCCAAATGCACAAAATCAGAAATGAAAGAGGAGAAGTAGCAACTGACACCACAAAAATACAAAAGATTGTTAACAGCTACTATGAACAATTATATGGCAACAAATTCAACAATCTAAGCGAAATGGACAAATTTCTAGAAACACACAGTCTCCCAAAACTGGACTGGGAAGAGATAGAAAACTTGAATAGACCAATAACAACAGAAGAAATTGAAGAGGTAATCAAGACTCTCCCAGCAAACAAAAGCCCAGGTCCAGATGGCTTCATGGGGGAGTTTTACTGAACATTCAAAAAAGAACTAACACCCATTCTCCTCAAACTATTTCAAAAAATTCAAGAAGAAGAAAGACTTCTAAACTCGTTTTATGAGGCCAGCATACTTCTAATTCCAAAACCAGAAAAAGACACTACAAAGAAAGAAAACTACAGGCCAATATCCCTGCTGAACATAGATGCCAAAATCCTGAACAAAATACTAGCAAATCCAATCCAGCAATACATCAAAAAAATTATTCACCGTGACCAAGTGGGATTCATCCCAGGGATGAAAGGCTGGTACAATATTCACAAATCAATAAATGTGATACACTACATAAACAAAATGAAAGATAAAAATCTATGATCATATCAATAGACGCTGAAAAGGCATTCAACATAATCTAGTACCCATTTCTGATAAAAATGCTCAGCTGTTTGGGAATAAAGGGATCATATCTTGACATAATAAAGGCCATATATAAAAGACCTACAGCCAACATCATACTCAATGGGCAGAAACTAAAAGTATTTCTCTTAAGAACAAGAACAAGACAGGAATGCCCAGTTTTGCCACTATTATTTAACATAGTACTAGAAGTCTTAGCCACAGCAATCAGACATGAAGAAAAAATAAAAGGAATCCAAATTGGAAAGAAGGAAGTGAAACTGTCATTATTCACAGATGACATGATACTATACGTAGAAAATCCCAAAGACTCCATCAAAAATCTACTAGACTTAATAAATGAATTTGGCAAGGTAGCAGGATACAAAATTAACATCAAGAAATCGATGGCATTCCTATACACCAATACTGAACTCACAGAAAAATAAACTAAAAAAAAAAAATCCTATTTATCATCACAGCAAAAAAATTAAGATACCTAAGAATAAACTTAACCAAAGAAATAAAGGACCTATTCACAGAAAACTACAGGATATTGAAAAATGAAAAAGAGGAAGATATAAAAAAAGTGGAAGCACATACCTTGTTCATTGATCGGAAGACTTAATATCATTAAAATATCCATACTACCCAAAGCAATCTATAGATTCAATGCAATCCCCATCAAAATACCATACTTCACAGATTTAGAACAAATACTTCAAAAGTTTATATGGAACCAAAAAGACCCCAAATAGCCACAGCAATCTTGAAAAAGAAGGACAAAGTAGATAGGATCACAATACCAGATATCAGCTTATACTACAAAGCCACTGTAATCCAAACAGTCTGGTACTGGCACAAGAACAGGCACATAGATCAATGGAATAAAACAGAAAATCCAGAAATGGACCCAAAACATTATGCTCAATTAATATTCGACAAAGGTGGCAAGAGCATACAATGGAGTGAAGACAGCTTCTTTAATAAATGGTGTTGGGAAAATTAAACAGCTACATGCAAAAAAATGAAACTAGACCATCAACTTACACCATACACAAGAATAAACTCAAAATGGATAAAAGACTTCAATGTGACTCATGAATCCATAAAAATCCTAAAAGAAAATATAGGCAACAAAATTTCCGACATCATACACAGCAGAATTTTCACAGCAACAGAAACAAAGGAGAAAATGAACACATGGGACTACATCAAACTAAAAAGCTTCTGCACAGCAAAAGAAACAACCACCAAAATAGAAACGCAACCCACTCTATGGGAGAGCATCATTGCCAATGATACATCCAATAAGTGGTTAATTTCCAATATATATAGAATACTCATATAGCTCAACAAAAGGAAGACAAAGAACCCAATTTAAAAATGGGCAGAGGAGCTGAATAGACACCTCTCCAAACAGGACATACAAATCACCAAGAGACATATGAAGAAATGCTCAACATCACTAAGCATCAGAGAGATGCAAATTAAAACAACAATGAGGTATCACCTCACACCTGTCAGAATGGTCGCCATCAACAAATCATCAAACAAGTGTTGGCAAGGGTGTGGAGAAAAGGGGACTCTAGTACACTCCTGGTGGGAATGCAGACTGGTGCAGCCACTATGGAAAACACTATGGTGTTACCTCAAAAAGTTAAAAATTGAATTACCATTTGACCCAGTGATCCCACTTCTAGGAATATACCCTAAGAAGCCTGAAACAGCAATCAGAAAGACTATATGTACCCCCATGTTCATAGCAGCACTATTTACAATAGTTAAGATCTGGAAACAGCCCAAATGTCCATCAGTAGACGAATGAATACAAAAGCAGTGGTACATATACACAATGGAGTACTATGCAGCTGTAAGAAAGAAAGATCTCTTATCCTTTTAGATGACCTAGAAGGACCTGGAGAGTATTATCCTAAGCGAAACAAGCCA
The DNA here is from genome assembly GCF_014108415.1 of Molossus molossus. Lineage (NCBI taxonomy): Eukaryota > Metazoa > Chordata > Mammalia > Chiroptera > Molossidae > Molossus > Molossus molossus. Next base: position 102,879,651 of record NW_023425399.1, on the reverse strand, counting down.
AACAGAGAACGACAAGTATCATATGATCTCACTTATTTGTGGAATATAATGAACATAACAGTCTGAAGAATAGGGTAGTACCAGAGACATAGAAGTAGGGTACAGACTGACAATCCCCAGAAGAGGGGGTTTGTGGGGGAGAGATAAACCACAGAACTTATATGCATATACGCATGACCAATGGGCATGGCCAACAAAGCTGGGGACAGGGTGGGGAGGGAGGGGTAGGAGGGTGTCAATGGGGGAAAAAGGAGAAACATATGCAACAAAACTAAATAAATAACAATTAAAAAATACTTATACATAACTATTGATCTTAAGATTTTACATCATATTCTGGAATTTTTCTAGGTTTGGGATCCAAATGGCAATGATAAAATTTCAATTGTACCTTCATTTTTTTCCTTTTACATACTTATAAAACTAGCTACAGATCACGTATGGTCACTTGAGAGACGACACTGAACAACTGACCGTTAAAAGCTGACCACGTTATGTTTACCCATGTATCAGTTGTTGGACATTTGGGTTGTGTCCCCTTTTTGGCTATTATAAGTAATGCTACTGTGAACATGCCTATACATGTGTTTGTGCAAACATGTGTTCAGTTCCCCGTGTGTATACCTAGGAGTACAATCACTGGGCTATATGCTAATTCCATGTTAGTCTTTTTGAGGAAGTGACAAATGACTTTGTACAGCTGCTTGCCATTGTGCACACCCACCAGCAAAGGATGAGCATCTGGTTTTCCCACTTCCTTGCCTAAACCTTACTTCTGATTTTTAAATATATGCATCACCCATGGACAAGACAATAGTGTGGTGAAGGCTGGGACAGGGGGCAGGAGTGGGGTGGAGGGGGAAAATGAGGGGACGTATATATGTTCAACAATAAAGATAAATTAAAAAAAAATAAAACATATTATATTCATCCTAAGGGTTATGGAGTGATGTCTCATTGTAGTTTTGAGTGTCATTTCCCTAGTGACCTTTGAACCATGTTCAGAGTTTAAAGTGAATGTGGTCTCAATGGGGAAATGCAGAATAAATTAGGACAGAGAGAGAGATTGGGAGACTTCAGGAAGACATTACAGAAGTGTCCTGAAGTCTTTGTAAAAAATAGAGAAGTGATCTGATAATTGGTAAGGTTGTGCACTGGGTACATGAAGGTTCATACATAATCTGTTGACTTTTGAATATATTTAAAATTTTTACAGAAAAATACTTAAATAAATTTACTTTGTTATTATTTTAATTTTCTTAAGCTGAAGTAAATTTGTGGGCATGGCATTTGGGAGTGTCTGAATAAGAAAAAGTCTTTCTTAAGCAAAGGATTCAGTCCTAGGAACTAGGCAAGAAGCTATGAATCGCTAGTATGACAGTTCTAGACAAACCAAGATTCAGCAAACCTGGAATTTGGGGGTATAAAATTCAGGTTGAACCCTGTCCTGTGTCACTGTTTCTAAACCCGGGCACCACTGTCAAGAAAAACAGATGGACACGTAGCCTGCATTCCTGTGGTCACTTCCACTTGACAGTGATTCCCGAGAGCGCCGAGGGACGACATGGGGAAACCAATGCTGTCTGCGAAGTGACCGTCCCTCCCGCCTGCATTTGAGGGTCCTCTCTGGCTCGGGGAGCCTTTCAGCAGTCTTCTCACCGGGCACAAATATTCTCAGGCTCCGTCCATTCTGAGAGTTCCCTCCACACCCCTGTTCTCCGAATTTCCCCGGCATTTGGTATTCAGACATAGCTTTGAAGGGTAAATGTGTTGAAGGTTTTCTGTAGGAGGGAACTATTAGGTTGGGCTGAAGCATCTATAGTGAGCAGGGAATACGTGTTGAGCATAACCGAGAAGATAAAAAAACAAGCTATAGATTGGGAGAAAATATTTACAAACCACATACCCAACAAAGGATTGATATCTACAAAACAAGAAATTCCCAAAATACAATAAAAAAATAAACAATCCAATTAGAAAATGAACAAAAGACACAAACAGACATTTCATCAAAGAAGCTATATAGATGGTGAATAAGCATATGAAAATGTGTTTAACCATCATTAGCTATTAAGGAATGTAATTAAAAATACAATGAGCCCTGGCCAGTTTTGCTCAGTAGTTAGAGTCACAGGTTCAAATCCTAGTCAAGGCTACCTACTTTGGTTGCAGGTTTGACCCGGGTTGGGGTCATGTGGGAGGCAACCAATCCATGTATTTCTCTCATACTGATGTCTCTCTCTCTCTCTCTCTCTCTCTCTCTCTCTCTCTCTCTGCCATTCTATCTAAAATAAATCAATGGAAAAATATCCTTGGGTGAGGGTTAAAAAAACAAACAAACAATGAGATCTTGTCTTTCTCTGACTGGCTTATTCCGCTGAGCATAATGCTCTCCAGATCCCTCCATGTAGTCTCAAAGGTAAGAGAACTTTCTTTCTTACAGCTGCATAGTACTCCATTGTGCATATGGACCACAGCTTTTTTATCCACTCATCTACTGATGGATGCTTGGGCTGTTTCCAGATCTTAGCTATTGTAAATAGTGCTGCTATGAACATAGGGGTGCACATAGCCTTTCTGATTGGTGTTTCAGGCTTCTTAGGACATATTCCTAGAAGTGGGATCACTAGATCAAATGGTAGTTTCACTTTTAATTTTTTGAGGAAACTCCATAGTGTTTTCCATAGTGGCTGCACCAGTCTGCATTCCCACCAGCAGTGCACTAGAGTCCCCTTTTCTCCACACCCTCGCCAGCACTTGTAGTTTGTTGATTTGTTGATGGCAGACATTATCACATGATCTCACTTATATGTGGAATCTAATGAACAAAATAAACTGATGAGCAAAATAGATCCAGAGACATGGAAGTAGGGAACAGACTGACAAATCTCAGAGGGCAGGGGTTGGGGGGAGAGATAAACCAAAGAATGTACATGCATGTACACACAACCAATGGACACAGACAATAGTGTGGTGAAGGCCTGGGTGAAGGGTAGAAGCAGGGTGGAGGGAGTCAATGGGGAAAAAAGATGGACATCTGTAATATCTTTAAAGTAAAGATAATTTAAACAAAATACAATGAGATATTACTATATACCTATCAAAATAGCTAATTTTTTTTTAAAAAGTGATAATACCAAATGCTGACAAAGAGGCAGAGAAACTAGAACACTAATATGTTGTAGGTGAGAAATTAAAATGATATACAATTACTTTTGAAACAGTTTAGAACGCTGAATAGAAGCTAAATACACCACGTGACCCAGTGCTTGCTCTCCTGAGCATTAATCCCAGAGCAACGAGAACTTACGTTCACACAAAAACCCGGGTGCGAATTTCGTGGCAGCTCCACGTGTAACAGTGAAACACCGGACTCTCATCAGATGTTCTTCCACAGGTGAGTAGTTACACACACTGCTGGGCGTGCACATCCTGAAAAGCTACTCAGCAGTAAAAAGACAAACTATTGCTCTCAGGAAAAACAGGCGTGAATCTCCAGAGACTCAACCGAGTGGAAATGCTGATCCCCAAAGGTCACACACTGTATGGCTCTATTTCTATAACAGCTGAGAAATGAAAAGATCGTGGAAATGGAGGCTAGATTAATGATTGCCAGTGTTCGGTGGCCCTGGGCAAGGGGGACGCTGGGAGGGGGCTGGGAGGAGGTGGCTGTAATTATAAACCGGCAACAGGAGGAATCCTGTCATCTTGAAACTCAGTATCTCAACCATGGTCAGATACTTACATGTTGTAAAACTGTACAGAACTGAACACACACACACACACACACACACACACACATGAGTACACATAAAACTGAGGAAATCTGAATAAGATCGATGACCGTGTCAGTCGATATCATACTTGTGATATGACATCATAGTTGCACAAAAGAATCTATCAGAGACATCTGGGCAGAGTGTACACTGACCTCTCTAAATCATTTCTTACAACTACATGGGACTCTATAATTGTCTGAGTAAAAATTTCTATTAAAAATTCACACTTACAGCAAAGACATTATGGGAATTATACATTGTTTGACTCAAAAAAGAAAGAGTTGTAACCTCACAGGAATTCTTTAACTAAACTTTATAGGACACATATATATGACATAGACATTTCCCTCTAGCAGACTCACCAAGAGAAGAAAATGGGTTCTCCCTTTCACAGAACTACTCCCATTGCTTCAAGTGAGTTGAGCATCTTCTGATTTCACTGCCTTGTTAGGGAGCAGGCAAATACACTCTGTAATGATTGCTCTGCACGTACTATATTTTAAAAATGAAATCAGGACAAGTGCTTTAGTGCTGGTGAAATCTCTAAATTCTTAACCCTGAAATGCCAGAGGGTTGGAAGGGACTGGAGCACCTGTGGTTTCCCGCAGGGACATGTCGCCAGCCCTGCAGAAATGCTCCCCCGCCCCCGCCCCGGGGCTCAGCACTGAGGCCACAGGAGGAGGCTTGAATGGCCAACCGGACAGGAAGCGTGAACTCTGAGTGGCCCCCAGAGCCTCTCCAAGCTGTCATCTCAGTCAGTGGACCCCTGTCGTGATGTCCTGTTTTTCCAGAGTGCCACTTCCTCTGCTGTTTGGGGGTAGAACAGTTGGGGTGTCTTTGGCTCAGACGCCTTTCACCCGAATAACACACTTCCCACATGACTTACGCGATCATTTTGCAAAAACGTGTTCAATGTTCCTAACTGACTATCTTTGTCAGTAAAGCACCATTTTGTTTGTTTTTAAGATGAGATCAGATATGACGATGTTAATGGCTACCTATATTTCCAGATAGTACAGAAAACTTATTGTTGAAGAGTTTTTGGTGGCTTTCTAGGGCACTTTGGGCCCTCCACGCACCTGCCCAAAATAAAAGGTTCGTCATTGCTTCTCCGAACCCACAGACATCTGTGGCTAAACACGCAAAATCATAACTGAACTGAAGCACCACAGAGACATCTACTGGTTGGTTTCTTTTCTTCTGCTCTGGTGTTTGAGAACTTATTTTCTTGTCCTAAGGAATTGTAAGTAAGATGCACCATTCAGCATTGCATATTAGCACGGAATATACACTATGCAGACAAGTATATTGCCCAGTAACACGCCCCCTACTGGGGATCGAGCCCGAAACCCGGGCATGTGCCTGACCAGGAATCAAACAGGTACTTCTCATCCATGGGACAGTGCTCACTCCACGGAGCCACACCAGCCAGGTGATATATTTACTTTTTATAAACCTGCTTTTACTTGCCTAGCATGTTTCAACTATTGTTCTGTACCTGTATGCTTTATGGACATCTTTGGAGACCTGGTTGTTTTACGTTTCACGATGGAGAATATTTTACCTCAAATACAATTGTGGGGAACAATAACAGCACAGGCTGAGCTGTGTAATATTGATTGGATTATAATTCCATTGTGGAATGAATTCTTAACATATGAGGCTATTCACAGATCTGAAGTTTCACTAGACATTTGACATGAAGAGTTGTGCTTTATCCCGGTGACTGTCCGCTCTCACTCTCCTCCGTGAGGAAACAGCATAACTTTATGCCAGAACCAAAGACAAAAACATGTTGAGCAGATTTCATATAAAATATTCTCCATTCATATAGAAGATATCTATATTGATGTTGATTTGCAAAAGAGAAATAGAGAGGCACAAACAGGAGGAGGCCCATTTCCTTTGTTGTATTAAAATTTATTTCAGGATTTATCGCTTGCCATGAACATTAGCTGTGAGGTAGGATTCCTGTTGTTTTTGCTGATTATGAAAGAGGCATAGCTCATTGTAAAAATTCAAACTCCTTATTATCCCATCATTTCCCGGAACAATCCACTGCCAAGTTTGCTGTATATTCTTTTGGTGATTATATGCATATATAAACATGTATCTACACACCAGCGGAAACATGAAAATATACCTTAGTGCTATTTTTGTTGCTTTTCTTCAAAACAAATTGTGTTTAGGATATATTTCCTTTGCAATACAGCTATATCGACTTCTTCCCTTTAAAATGCATTCCATATTCACCCAAATATTAGCTCTCCTCTAATTTCCTTTTGAAAGGACAGGGTTCTTTGACCCACAGAATAATCAGAGGGTTTGATTTTCCTTTTGAGGGTCTTTCCCCATTTCTTCTAGCTCTGATGTGGGCCTCCCTGTCTTATTATCTGTTGCCACCTACAAATTTTTCTTTAAATCCAGCAATCCTCTCTTCTTGGCACAATGCTGTGACTCATTCTCCTCTCTTGTCTTAGAGAGTTATTCAACAAGTATAGAGTGCTGACTGTACTTCCACCATTGCATAGACATGAGTCATCAAAATAGACATGAGTCATCAAAATAGACATGAGTCATCAAAATAAACATGAACACTGCCCTCTCGACATTTATAATGGCATACATATTTCTTTTTTAAAATTTATTATTGATAATATTACAGATGTCCCCCCACTTTCCTCCCTTTACCCCCTCCACCCAGACTCCACCCCTGCCCAGGTCTTTGCCATACTATTGGCTGTGTCCATGGTGTACACATTTTTTGATTGACAGAACGTATGAAGAAATCGGGAAACAAGCATGGAGGGAACAAGACTCTTGCCCAGAGCAACTCAGCTAGTGAGTGGCAAGCTGTCATCGGGACTGCTCTTACTAACATCGCACCCCACTGAGTTAAATATCTTTGCTTCCAGTATCTACTCATCTCCTTTTGAACAAACTCAAAAGGAAAGGTGTTTCTTCCACACTCTCCTGAATACCCCAGGTGTGAATTTTCCTCCCAGAACCCTGTGGGCTTAGGCCACACGTTTACCAAGGCTGGTGGCCGTCCATGCCTCCCAGAACAGCTAAGGGAGGGAGAGGATGGCAGGAAAGGGGACGTCTCATGTCTCCGTGTCCAGATTACAAGGAAAGTAGCAGCATTCTCCAATGTTTTATACATTAATACATTTTTTTAAATGAGCTTTTCTTCAGGAATGCGGTTCCTTATTACAATGGGCCATTTATATCAAGCACATGTAACTCTTCTAAAAATACATTCATTTTCAGAAACAATTTCTTAAACCTAATCATAGAAACATCCCACTATGCTTATAGTTTCTATGTATTATCAGTGAGGTCAAGTGTCTTCCCATCTGTTTATATTTATTAGTTGGTTTTTCTTATCTCCATTTCATTTCACCCTTCTTCTGGAGAATTCTCTTGTTCTTTCATTTGGGGCTTGTTCCTTGGTTTCACCATTTTAGCTGCCAGACTTGATGTGGGCTCCCCTTTACGTCCTTGGTTATAAAGGTTCCCTCCAGCTGGTCTTCAGTTGGTTATTCTGGCCGATTTCCGCATATTTTAGTTATAAGTCCAGTTTGGTCCTGGGAGGAGGTCAGTGTAGTTTCCATTCAATGTGCCGCCATCTTTCTCTCTCCAGTTGCTGTTTTGTCCGACAAGCACACTCTGTCCTTGGCCCACCTGTCATTCTGTGCATCTGTAAATATCTTATTAACTGGTAAGTACTCAGTAAATGCAAAGAATATGTTTTCATTTTTACCATGTGTTGAAAATATCATTCTCCGTGTGTTGCTGACTCTGGTTTATTGTATCTTTTCTGTGTAGAAATTTAAGGACTGCCATGCAGTGCTATTTGCTAATATTTATCTTGATAGCTTCTGAGTTTTGATATGGGATATACCATAGCTCTACAAAAATATACATTTAATTTTGCCTGTAATTTTTAAGGAAGGGAGAGGGCATAGTGTGGCCAGCCCATTTCCACTCCGTAGCTACTACAGTACTTAGTGTGGTGATGGTAGTCAATCACACTAAATTGCATACTCAGAATTTACTATGTGTTCTCAACACATACCCAACAGTAACTATGGGAAATGATGGGTATAGTAATTAGCTTGATAGTGATAATCATTTCACAGCATATATGTACATCAAATCATCCCATTATATACCTTAAATACATACAATTTTCATTTGTCAATTATACCTCAACAAAGCTGGGGCGGGACCTGGCCAGCGTGGCTCAGCAGTTCGAGCATCGGCCCACAGACCAAAGAGTCGTGGGTTCGATTCTGGTCAAGGGCCCATATCTCAGTTGCAGTTCAGTCCCCGGCCCTGGTCGGGGTTGTGCGGGAGGCAACCAATCAATGTCTCTGTCACATCAATCTCTCTCTCTCTCTCTCTCTCTCTGAAGATAAATGGAAAAATGTCCTCAGGTGAGGATTTATATATAAATACATAAAGCTGGGGCGGAAAAGGACTCCCTCTGTCAGAAAAGAAAATCGGTAAAAGCTCGAAGAAAACCAGGGAAGGGTAGAAATAGAGAGAGAATGTAGAAGATGTCATTCTCTCCTACTTTTTCCATTGGCCTTACTTGTGTGACGCACAGAAGCAGCCCCGTGGGTGACCGTGAAGCTCCCCAGACACTCCGGGGTCTGGCACCAGCCACGCTGACGGCCAGTCGGCACACGCGGGCCTGGGGCAGGCGCACAGGCATCTAAGCCGGGCTTCCAGTCTGACCGTGGTGGGCCTGTGCAACCGAGACCCCCAAGGCCTGGCGAGGTGGCAGAAGAGGCTGCGCACCAGCAACACAGCCTTGCCCAGGATCAACAAGGCAAGAAATACGGACGGCAGAGGCCACGCGGGAGGAAGCGGATCACGGAACAAGGGTTTTGCTTGAAGCCCGGTTCCAGCCCTTGCTGCCTCCGTGACGGTAGGTAAGTTAAGTCCACAAGCCTAGTGTCCTCCTACGATGAATTACACACATTAATATCTCTATTTCAGAGTTGGTTTTGATTAAATGAGGTGATAACGTCTATAGTACTCCTAGACTATAACCAAATGTGAGGCAAATACTCACAAGGCCTCTTCATGAGCTTCTCTGTCTGCTCCCCATGTGTCACCTCAAGGCCTCACCACCCTCTCATCCATTCAAGGCTGAGTGTGTATTCTGCAGAAGAGACTATGTTGTGGGCTACTAGACTAGTATGCCATTAAATAAAACAGGAGTTTTGCTCTTAAAAGCAGCTCATCGATTGATTAGAGAGATTGTAATAATAAAAGGCAATGTTTATTGGGAAATTATTCTGCGCTAGACACTTAATTTTCAACTTTCATGTACCCTAAATGCTACATGCTATCTTTATCCACATTTCACAAATAAATAAACAAACAAAAGTTAGAAACATGTCCAATGTCACATAACCAGTGTCTGAGCAAAGATTTAAACCCAGATTTCTATAAATTCAGAACCCAAGTTTTTAACCAGGCTTAAGCACTATGTTATACTAAAAAGTAATGTAGTATAAGATAACTAGAATGCGGTAAGTAACATGAGAAGTACAAATTGATCTGCAGGGAAATTTAGAGGAAGAGCTGACCACACTTGACTGCAAGAAACAGGGAAGACTCCGTGCAGGAGACCATGGAGCCGCATCTTTAAAGCTGTAACGTATGAGCCTGCGCTCGGCCAAGGCTGGATTATTTCCTTTCTGCAGGAATGACTTCGAGTAATACAAGGGGGCTTATCCAAGAAGAGTAAAACACAGCCTTAAAAGTTAAGTGCCCACTGCTGTAAAATAAATGTTCTTGTCTTAGGCTTCCAAATGCCAAGCCTGGGAAGTAGAAATTTTCCACAGAGGAGCAAACGCTATTTCTTCCTTGACTAGCCATGGGTGGGGGCCAATCTGTGTTCTCTCTCAACATTTTAGCTGGTAAGATGGGCCGCGGTGAGCTGGCAGTGATGTGACAGCCTAACCACTGTGTAAATAAATACAAAGCGCTGCTTCTGGAACCACACAAAGTAATCTCTTTGACACCAGGGCCTCCTATGGAGCATGGAATTGCGTTATCTATTCCAGGAGAAGGCGATAAACAAGAGTTCTCTCACCAGTGCAAGCCAATACGTTTTGTAAAAAAAATATGTATCACAAGACTTGTTATCAACTGTGTTAAAAACAAAAAGAGGAAACCTCGTGGACACAGACAACAGTCCGGTGATTGCCAGAGGGAAGGGGGCCGGGGGAGACAGAAGGCAAAAGGGGGGTGGTGATGGAAGGAGACTTGACTTGGGGCAGTAAATATACGATATAATATACAGATGGTGTATTGTACAATTGTATACTTGTGACCTGTATAATTTTATTAACGAATAAATTCAGTATAAAAACCACTGTGATGCTATTTTTTTTAAGGTAATACATTTCACAGACTGGGTCCTATCAGGAGACTGGTTATGGATACGGAACCCAGCCCTGTTCCTGCCCCTCCCTGAGCTGTGGATGATTAGCACCTGCTGGGAACCATGCCAGAGCTTTCATTGCTTTCGGTCTTCCTGTTTCCCCCGCGCCTGAGTCCCGTGGGTGTCTCAGCTAGAATTGCTGAAGACTGACCCTTACCAGGCGCCAAGGTGCGAAGTAGGTAGAACTCCTGTCTCCTCGCCTTCCCTCCCACGCCTGACGCCCTAATCTCGCTGATTTGAAGTAGACATCGGCGGCTGACCGTCGCCCACCTGCACCCCGAGCATCTGACCTCCCTGGAGGCCACACGTGCATGCCGTGCTCAGCCCTGCATCATTCTCTTCTCTTTGTGGAACATTTTTGCTGATTTTCCCTCCCTGCTATGGTGGCTGTCCTTCTGAGGGGCACAGGCTCCCTGCGGCCGCTTGTGTTTGTCCCCTGAGCCTGTGCTGCTGAGACAGACGGAGGATCCAGCTACTCATCTGTCCGGGGTCGGAAGCAGAGTGGACTTCAGTGCAAACAATATTATGTTCAACTTAACCACCTACAACTTCTGTGTTGTGGCATACAGCACCCATGTAATGGGCATCCGTTTGCAGATATACGCTCAGATGAGCAAGAAATGTCTTGTTATTTGATTTGATTTGCATAAAAGAAAATAAATAAAATTTGTATCCTAAGTCTTGATAGCACTGGTTGCTGGGAAAAGCAACACGTCACTTCTGGGCTCCCTTGCTCTCCCCGCTGAGCTCCTGCAGTCAAAATATGGAGGAAGCGAGTGAGAAAACTATTATATTTGTGGGTGACATAAAATATTTCAGACATAGGATATGCTCAATAACAAGCAAAAAAAAAAAAATCAAGACCAGCTTTTTCATTCGATGGAGAACAAGGGGCAGGGAGATGGCCCTGGGAGGGAGAACACAGAGCAGAGGGTACACTGCACCCCGAGGCCCTAAGTGAGACCTGGGTGCTGTGTGAAATGCAGGTTCCTCAGACCAGCGTCCAGAGATGCGATTCTGCCGGTCTGAGCTTCCACCCAAGAGTCAGCATAATTGGCAGGCCCTCCAGGGGGTGTGGGGGGGGGCACAGGGTGAGAAATGCAGAGACAAGAGACTCTTAGCACACCCCTGCTCTAAACATCAGAAAGCTGTCTCCTCCAGGGTCAGTCAAGGAGCGTGCAGTGAGGAAGGTCAGAGCTAGGGACAGGAGAGACCAACTAAATACAGCAAAAATAATTCAGACTGAAAGTAACGGAGGGGGAGCATGAAGATGGCAGCCCCCATTAGTTCCAGCAGCAGAAGTTTGTTTACAATTTTGTTCTACTTTTTTTCTTTCTTGATTTTAGAGAGAGAGGAAGGGAGAGGGAGAGAGAGAGATGGAAACATCGATGAGAGAGAACATCGATTGGCCGCCTCCTGCACGCCCCTCACTGGGGATCCGGCCCACAACCTGGGCATGTGTCCTGACTGGGAATCGAACTGGGGACCTCTTGTGTGTGGTTCGATGCCTAACCACTGAGCCACACTGGCCAGGCTACAATTTTGTTTTAGACTAACGTGATGCAACTTTCTACCTGCCCCTCACCGCTCCAATACTGCCGAAGACATGGATGCCGGTGTTTGGGGGCAGACTAGCTTCCCAGTTTCTCTACTAACACTTTACGTGGAAAAATCTCCTTTCGCATCATTTTATTCCAAGCCATCGCTTTTATTCAGCGAGTTTTGCAAAGGGAAAAATAAAATTTTATTTTTACTCTTCTAAATTTTTAGTCTTTTTTTATTTATTTAAAAAATGACTTTTTATTCTGAACGAATTTTAGGCTTATAGAAAAGTTGCAAAAACAGTACAGAGAATTTCCAAACACCCCTTCTCCATCTTGCTCTCTTGAAATAGAAAAGCAGCCGTGGGAACCCGGGGAAGTTCAAATCCAGGCTTCAGTGAAGAATACTAACGTTGAGCCTGACACTTACACACGCTGGGTCTATCTTACACTGATTTATGTAAACAGAGGCTGTTGAGAGGCTGTAGAGATAACTGTGGAGTTTGCTATGACCTTAACTGAAACAAATACTTATTTCTATGCATTAGGTTTATGCCTGAAGGGTATACCTTCATTTTTCTTTATCCCAGGTGCTGATGAAAAATCATGAGGGTTTTGATTCCTTAAGTTACTTGAATGTAAGATTATTAAAATAGTCCCTGTGATTACTGCCATTTTAAAGTTGGGGAAATGGAGGCACAGAGAAGTTAAAGTAATTTGCTTTAAGATTACACATGGAAATTAGAACAAACATTCATTTAAACCCAGGCTGCCTGGCTCCAAAGTCCACCATTTATGCTGTATGACCATCATATTATACTGCCAGTCATATCTACATAAGAATCCATAAAATGTAGTAATGCAAACAATTGCATTCTCGTAAACGCACAGTCGACTATCACAAGGAGAAGAAGCGCATCTTGGATTTGTGTAATCTGAGTATCACACCCTGTAATAGATTGAAAACAATGATAATCATCCTGTAAGTGAAGGAAAATTATCATATCTATTCTGAGATGCAGTGAAAAGTCATAGCACAGTTGTGGTAACATCTGTAGCCTGAAGTTTCAGGTCAGAACATGTCTCATGAAAGTTCTTTCTATTACACCGGAACATCATAATCAATTATATTTTTTAACCCTATTTATTGGAGACAGCACCAAAATAATCTCGTTGAGGTCAGGAGCTATCAGTAGCTGGAGCAATCATCGTGTCGGTGTTAGAAATGGGGTGTCAGTTAAGGCCTTTGCTTATCGGACTCTGATCAAGTAGGCAGGAGTAGACTGGCTGGAAGCATACTAGGCGCTCACAGGATTGAGGAGAGGCTGCTGAACCCGGCTGGTAAAATATGAGGGCCAAGGAGCAGAAAAGCATCAATTTTTAGTAGGCCCCCTTCTCTGGCAACTGTCTCCAGGTATCACCACCATTGTAGATGTAATCATCCCTTCTTCCTTTTACCTTTTTTCCAAGCTCCAGGTCAGAGCATCTAATTGGTGGAGCACTGGTTATTGCTAGTGCCTGTTGGGTGACGGAAGCCTAGACTTACACAAAGAGTGTCTCCAGGACTAGGAAAACACCTTAATTTCCTGGAAACCCAGATAAAGACCATGTCAATTATAAGGTTATGTCCAAGTTTTATGCCAATCCTTACCCACAAGTGGGATTCTAAATTGATTTCTTAAAGATTAAAAAATGAACAGTCGCAATATTTCTGTTGTCTAATATTAAGAAATTCTTTCATGGAAACACAATTTTAGAATTCCAAGGGTATTTTGGGGCCTTCTAATCCAATCATACAAATCACACACATCATTTATAAATGAATCAAGTGAAATGAATGAATGAAATTGTATAATTGTTACAATTAGCAACAGAGCAAAATTAAGAGTGTATGTTCTGGATATCAAGAGACCTGGGTTCAAATCCTTCCAACGCCCCTTCCTAATTGTATGACCTCCAACAGGTTACACAACCACACTGTACCCTTTTTATATAATTCACAAAAATCAATGAGAATACTTCTTGGTACGTAACACGCATTCAATGATAGTTTCTTTAGGGTGTCATGACATTGTCATCACCACCACTACCATCTTATCATCATGACCATCATCCAGCTACTGTCTGAGCACATCTAGTGAAAACTCAGTATCTCACAAGGCAATGCATTCCACTGCTGCATAGCTCTCATCACTATGCTCTTGTCAGTTAGAGAAAACCAAATTTGCAAGACATATGAACGCTGGTTCTCTACACCCTTTCACAGTTTCAGCTGTGCCCACGCACGCACATCCTAGACAGAAATGGCTTTCCACCCACAGCACCCTCTATTTACCAATGATGTCGACATGATATTCAACAGGTGATGCTGACCAACAAGTGCACACATAGAGTCTCTGTTGATCTCCACAGAGTGACCATTTAAAAAGGAATTTTACATAATAATGACAGAATTACTCCAGCCTACTGTTTCTGAAGCTAATGAAGACCAAATTTTACATAGTTAACATCATGAATGTTATGTTAAAATGTGCTAGGTTATTCCACTAAAATAGTTATTTGTAGTAAATTATATGCTCTCCAAACTAAGTAATTTTGTAAGAAATTATATTCTTGTTATTAACACTTGTACACTGAAGAGCACTATCAACTCACTTCTTTGGAATAGCATAATTTAAATTTTTTGATTAGTGAGAAATGTGTCGTGGAGTTTTAAATTCCTTAATTTATATTTTATTTATTTTCATTTTCATTTTCATTTCATTGAAAGAGAATGATTATAAGGTATTTGGGCAATATTAAATGTATTTCTCAGCTAATCAAAAAAAACTAGTTATGTAATGCAATAGTAAACAATTTTTAAACTTGATAGCTATAACCTAATTTATAAATCTTGAAATTAAAATTATACACATTTAATAGTATTATAAAAAATAATAAAATGCAACAAGCCTGTTTGTTGAACATGTTTAGAGTTTTTGTTCACAACAGGCCACTAGATGGCACTAGACAACTACCAAAATTTCTAACTGTGACATAAACAGGTCAAGAAAATAAACCAAGAATCCTAATGACTGATGGAACAGTTGTTTCAGACAGACTAAGTCTCAGAGTTCCTAAACTGCATGTAAGGTTTTATTTAAAGTACAACTGGGAGCTATTTCCTCAAGAAATACTACTCATGACAGTCATTTCATATATACAGTGGCCTCTCCTTTATCTGTGGGGACATGTTCCAAGACTCCCTGTGAATGCTTTAAACTGGGTAATACCAAACAACGCATATGTGTTCTCCTACACTACATGCATACCTGTGATAAAGCTTATAAATTAGTCATACCAAGTAATTAACAACAATAATGAACAACAAAATAGAACAGTGCACTGTCATAAAAGTTATATGAATGAGGTCTCTCTCAAAATGTCTTGCTGTAGTGTACTCACCCTTCTGGGGATGATGTGAGATGACACGATGCCTCTGGGGTGAGATTCACCTGCAGGTTGAGGTGCAACAGCAAAAGGAGCACAGATGTCCTTTTCCTTCTTCACAATTTCACAACTGGAAGAGCTGTTCTTACCGCAGATCTTAGAAACCTCAGCCTACGATTTTTCCTCTTTCCTTAAACTGAGCACTTTCCCCTGTTCACTTAAAGGGAGCACTTGGCGGGTCCTCTGCGGCGTGTCTGAGTTCCCAGCACCACTCCACTGGTGCTTTGAGGCCATTCGTGGTAAAACCAGGGTCCCTGAACACAAGCCCTGCGACGTGGTGACTTTGGTCGGATAACCAAGCAGCTGCTAGGTGACTGCCTGGCGGAGAATCCTACAGGTGGAGACACACCAAAGGGATGAGTCCCGGCATGGCCTTGTGAGATTTCATCACACTACTCAGAACCGCACACAATTTAAAAGGCATGACTTGCACCCTGGCCCGTTTGGCTCCGTGGCTGGAGCTCTGCCGGCGGACCAGAGTCCCAGGTTCAATTCCGGTCAAGGGCAGGGACCTCGGCTGCACTTTGGTGTGGGCCCTGGTCCGGGTCGTGCAGGAGGCAACCCCTCCATGTGTCTCTCTCACATCGATGTTTCTCTCTCTTTCTCTCCCTCTCCGTCCCCCTCTATCTGAAGATAAATGGAAAAATATCCTCAGGTGAGGATTAAGAAATAATAATAATAAAGTGTATGACTTGTTTATTTCTAGAAATTCCCTATTAGTATTTTCAGACCAGGGCTGACCACGGGCGAATGAAATTGAGCAAAGTGAGACAGTAGATAAGGGGTGACGACCGCACGGGGCAAATAGCTCGGGGCCAACACAAGTGGTAAAAGGCAGATGGTTCTTAGGGTTCAATTCCACTAATTTCCACCGAGCTTCCACTATCCAAACGAGGCCTGGGTTTCCTCAGTGTCTATGAGGAAACAGAAGTCACTAAACAACAGCAACAAAAGTATAATGAAAGGGATTCCAGGAGCAACAATTTACCTATACCGTGAACTCACCATTATAATTACTCTAGAGTCTAGACCAAGGGCTGGTGAGTCGGGATAAAAACGTTTTCACTTCTTTAGGAGATCCTTATTTAAACTAATCTTTTCCCAAGGCTTTTAGCTTGTTAACGCCGTTGTAACTGAGTTGTAACTCAGTTCACAAAAGTAGAAATATTGTCACAACTCTATTCAAAGCCAAAATGTTAGCTGAAGGCTCAAAGGGTGACAAGATTCGCACACTTGCCGACATGTGTCACACGGTAGAATCCAGCTCTTCCGTCGCTGATGTATATGAAGCCACAGATGCCGTCAAACACGACTGGCTTTGAAGGCACCCCACTTGACCTTCTCACCCCATTTTGTTGCTTACACATAGGGTGACGTCCAACGGAAATAGCTCTGACGCACTTCACCTTGCCCCCTTCTTCCAGGGCCTTAGCTCCCTGAAATGAGGTCCTTCTGGAAAATTTCTGAGGAGCCCAAAGGCCTGCCGCTCTCACAGCGACCATACTGCTCCATGCCCCTGGCTTCTCCTCTGAGTTGACCCATCTCTGCTGGGAACCCAGGGGTCTCCCAGGCACTCTGCCACTTCCACCAGTGCCACCAGGTGTGCCGGGCACTGCAGTCTGCTGTTACCACGGAGCCACTGAGGCCACGTGGGTCCGTGGCAGGGTGTTGTCACTGGCACTGGGCTAATTCCTGGAGACACAGCGGTGCGCCAGACACACACGGCTCTTCCCTGGTGGAATGTACTGGTCGTCATTCCATCTTCCTCTGCTTCTCTACCTGCTTTTTCAAGTAAAATTCCTAGGAATGTAGCTTCCAGTACATTCTCTCACTTGCACTGCAAACAGGAAAAAACGATTAAGGGGTAAATGGTGTGTGTTGAATTTAGATTTAAGTTGTGACTGTTTAATATTTAACATATCTTTCTAATTCATATATAAAAACTATATTCATTTGCAGTAGAAATTTGGGGGAAAGCATTTAAAAGCAAAGAAAAATATAATACTCATTCATAATCCCACTTACCAGTGATAATTGCTGTTACTGTTGTGGTGAACATCCCTTGAGAAATGTTAGGCGTTGTATGCGTAACCAATGGACATAGACAACAAAACTGGGACGGGGAAGAGGGTGTCAATGGGGGGAAAAGGAGAAACATCTGTAACAAAAATAAATTTTAAAAAATAATTGAAAAAAATGTTATGCATATATTTACATGTATCATCATTTACTTATATATGTACATTTCAAGCCCAGATCAGTCTAGTCCCTTACTTATAAAATTGTGATAGAAATAGGACTTGCCTCATAGTGCTGCTATGACTTGAATGAGTTAACACAGGTAAGGCCATTGGAAAAGGATCTCTCCTTTCAGTCATTGTAGAAATGTTTCCTGCCAGTTATTTCTGTTAAAAAGTCAGAATTCAGCCAACTAAATTGGAAGATCTAACTGGCTTCATTGGGCAATTCATGAATTGAGCAGCATCCCATCTAGCAACTGAAAGGGTGCTCCCAGGGCTTGTACAAAATGGCAGGTTCCTGAGTGGATAAAAAAGCTGTGGTACATACACACAATGGAGTACTATGCAGCTGTAAGAAAGAAAGATCTCTTACCCTTTGAGATGACATGGAGGGACCTGGAGAGTATTATCCTAAGCGAAACAAGCCAAGCAGAGAAAGACAAATACCACATAATCTCACTTATTGTGAGACTCACAATACAATGAACATAACAGTCTGAGGAACAGGGTAGACCCAGAGACGTGGAAGTAGGGTACAGACTGACAACCCTCAGAAGAGGGGGTGGTGGGGGAAGGAAGAGATAAACCGCAGAACTTATATGCATGTACGCATAACCAATGAACATGGACAACAAAGCTGGGGATGGGGTGGGGAAGGGAAGAGAAGGAGGGTGTCAATGGGGAAAAAATGAGAAATATCTGTAACAAAAATAAATTTAAAAATAAAATGGAAGGTTTTCATAGCAAGAAGGAGGCATAGGAACTATTAACAAAAGGAAAGAAAGGATTAATTTTAAACCAGGACATCTTCTTTGGTAGGGGGACAACAAGGGTTTTTATCATGCAGTGTAGATTGCCTGTCCTTTGGTGGGGGTGGAGGGTGAGATGGATGGAGAGGACCTGTGTCACAGATTACGTTACTGATGCTTGATCAAAAAAGTCTAGTCCGGTTGATTAAGATTACATTTCTGGGAGAGGCTGAAACTGCTATTAGATCAGGTATTAAATCTAGGTTTGGTGTCACGGGCTTTTAGCACACGTGACACCATATTGGGCCTCTGATTTTCTCTGTAACAGTTTGATTCTCACCTTTTTTCTTCTCTCCTGCTCCAGCTTGAACCTGGAGAAGACGGGGTTTTCCTTTGCACTTCCATTCCCCCTCCTGCCTCATTTGGGTCTTGCTCTTCAGCTGTTGGGGCATAGAGAGAGAGGAGGGGGTAAGACTGGGGGTCAAGGGGAGGCCAAAAGGATTCTTGCCTAGCAGAGAAAGAGACTGCAAAAATGGTCTGTGGGATGTTGTCGTTTCTCTGGGTGACACCTCCTGGTGGCAGGTGCCACCCTAAAAAGAAGCTGTGTACTCATTTGTCGTCACTACCTCTTTCCCTCCCAACCCCACCAGCCCTGAGGAACAATTCATATACTTTCTGCCTTTATATAATTGCCTATTCTGGACATTTACTATAAATAGCCTCACAAAATACAATTCTTTTATAGCGGTTTCTTTCACTTAGCGTGTTTGCATGGTTCACCTATGATGGAGCATTACTTCACTTCGTTTGACCGCCAAATGACATCCCATTGTGCGGCTATTTCAAGTGTTATTTTTCCATTCATCAGTATTTGGGCCGTTTCCATTTCAGTATATAATGAAAAATGCTGCTTTGAACTATGTGGGCAGGTTTTTGTGAAGACATCTGTTTTCATTTCTCTTGGGTATAGACTTAGGAGGAAGACTTTGGGTCACATGGTAACTCTTGGTTTAACCTTTGGAGGAACTTCTAGACTGTTTTCCAGAGTGTCTGCATCATTTTTACATTCCCACGAGCCAGGTCAAAGGGTCCCCATTTCAACACTGTCTTTTAATGAAGGAAGAAATGAGGATGCTGCAGGAGTCTTTATTAACTGCTGTAAATGAGCTAAGTTTTTCCTACTTGCGGTGAGAGAAGATATTGGAGTTCTCTCAGTTCATCAAGAAAACGGTTGCGTGATACTGAAGTCCTTAGATTGCTATCAGGGAGCAGTTCAGATCTTAAAGCAATCTGGCTCAGATGCAGGGAGAAAATAAACACTTTCACCTGTTTTCATTTGTAATTTAATTTCAACTTCTATTCTACAGTTTTGGTTAAATAAGGACAGGAGAACTATTTTTATGTATATAACCATTATCATTTGCGTTTTCATTACTGTGAAGTTAGCAGACTATTTATCAGAAGATGTGGCTTTCCTTTGAAGTTAAAATTGGAAAAAAAAATACTTGAGTTTTAATGCATAAAGTATCACTACCCATAGGGTCGAATTCCTCATGGATCCTTCCACTGCTGAGAATGAGCTTTGTCTGGTGTTGGTAATGATTTCATATTTCTTAAAAGAGGAAATCAAATACAGCATCTTATGTTCCAAGACATCAGAAATCAATATAAAAGACAATATCTGAGTATTATATAAATGAATATGAAAATTATAAGTTCATTTATCAAAAAAGATTACCTGTTCACAAATCCTAATGAGAGGTCCCATTTGGTGAGCATTTGGATAATAACTCAGCAGCTGCAGAACGTTATTACTTAATCTAATTATTTCCAAAGAGACGTGATCTGTGTGCTACAAAAAAAATGCATGCAGAGCAAAGAAATAGGTGTTTATGTTTCTAACTATTCCAAATTAACCACCAAATGTACAAAAACAATATTTACCTACGGGCCACCTGCATTCCCAGGGTAATGCGAAGTCTACATCATCAGTGTCAAAGCATCTTGGAGAATGAAAGCAATTACGCAGATAATGAAAGGAAAGCAAGCCCTTGCCCCCCTTTTTCCTCTATATCCCTCCCATGATCAGAAAATGAGCATGAGGTATTTTTTCTTTTACAAAGTGAACTGTATGAGTAATTGTTTTAATATTCTGCTTGATTTTTCTAGAAAGTCCTATCAAATGAGAATTCGACCGTGAGGATTTGTTTCCTACCCAAAATGGTTAGTTTAGGGATTGATACAGCGCCCATCCTTCACACATAGAAAATGATGTCAAGAGCCTCTACCTTCACGGGGGTCAAATGGGGCTAGAGGTACGGTTCTGCTAACAACCAAATGGTTCTTTATTGATCGCCTCTTGGGCCAAAAATAAGAGCTACGACACCAGTTTTGTGACAGTTGGGAAAATTTGAAGATGGACTATACTATGGAAGTATTCTTTTATATTCTTGTATAAAATAGTGACATTGGGATTATCTCTTTGGAGAGGCGAGCTAAGGTGTCAAGGGTGAAGTGGCAGGACACCTACATTTTCTTTTCAAATGGTTCAGCCAGAAATGTCTGAAGATAAAGCAAATGTAATAAAATGATGACACTGGGGGGAATCTGGGTCAAGAATAAATAGGTGTTGCTTTTTTCCCCATTTCTTGCAGGTTTGTCATTTTTTACCATAAAATATAATCTGGGGAAGGGCTGCAGGAAGAATATCTAAATAGCCTTTAAATCTTGGCTTAAATGCTACGTGTGTGTGTGTGTGTGTGTGTGTGTGTGTGTGATCTTATTATGTACCCCACTGTGAACTATCCCTCCCTACATTACTTCAACTCTTCCTGAGTTAGCAATTAGTCATGTTCTGCTCTCAATGAACATCTGTTCATTTGACTGATGGAAGTTTGAAGTTCAAGTACTCAGTCTCTAGAAAAGGTTTGGTAAGAGCTGATAATAACGACAACGATGACAACAGCAGCTGCATCTATTACACACTCACTGTATGCCTGGCATAGGGCTGAACATTTCACATAAAGTACATCTTATCATCTCACTTGCTTTCAATGCAGAATCCTGGATTTTCCAACAATACAGAAAAACAGACCCTGACTTACCTCAGTAACACAGTTCTCCTGTGGTGTCACCACTTGGAGATGTTTAGTGGAGTCTCTGTAGCTCTAAAACCCAAGGGTAAGCCATCACCAGAGCAAAACGATCGAGAAACATCTTGTGGAGACCAAGGTAGTGCTTTTCTTTAGATGTGGTGATTTCAGGACAAGCTGCAGGGGACTCACCCTGAGGCAGTCAATACAGCAATACATCAGATGCTCTGGTGATCCTAAATTTTCCCAGCAACCTGCTGACTGCTTTTTCAAATTATCCTGTCAATGGGTAAGATTAATTAAGAGGGGGGGAAAAAAGCCCAGGGTCTATTTCCGAGATGGAAGCTGTTCTTTTCTATCTACATAACGCTGTTTAAATGATACCCCATGGCTTTACATTAGGAGTCCTTGACTCAAGACATTCAGCAGAGAATCTCTGAGGCCACATATTGTGCATAAAACTGTGAGAAGTCTATGGAGACAATTATAGATGGAGCTGCTGGCAGGACAATTTGTCACAGCAGCACTAAGGCTGACCTGAGGATGGACATGGTTGTTAAGAAAATCATTGACATGGATACTGTAGAAATGGGAAGTTATGGGCACATTTAAGAAAAGGATAAAACCTCAATATCATAGCGGTATGATGTTATCTTGGGTAATCAAATAATAGTAACAGTAAAGTAATTAAAGTGAGTGATAATTTTCTACCAATAGATTATAATGATGTATTGTTGATTAACTCATGAAAATGTGTTTTTTATTCATATTTTTGAATGATTAACTCTAATCAGTAAAGTTTATGCAGAAAGCAAAGTAAAAAAATGTTTATAGAACTTCTTTTGTGTTTTATAAAACTCAATAACTCAAGTGGCCCTTAATTTTTTACAGATATACTAGAGTCGAATGCATTGAGCCACTCGAGCTTTCGGCCTTGTTTATCCCCTCGGTGACATCTGTCCACATGGGACAAAATAATTGATAAAGCACCAGAAGATGTGAGCATCCTTGTCTTCAGCAAAATCCACCAGCTTCAGGAACAGGGAGCCAGAATGCTGGCACATCTGCCTGGCTGGAGCCTGGTCTGGAGTTCAGCTTTGCTTGACTAACATCCTCGCTCCCGCCACGTGCCGCCCTGGCCTCCCTCAGTGCCCAGACTTCCTCCGCGACACCTGTGCAGGCGGCTCCCTGTCCCGGGACGGTCTGAACCCCGTCTTCACGCAGCTGGGTCCTTCTCCTCCGCTGGCTCTCAGTTTCGGTATCACCTTCGCCGGGAGGTCCTTCCTGAACCTCCACGCGGGTCAAGTCCTCCACGTGCACACCTTTTATTTTTGAGCTTCACGGTCGGTTGGTTCCCTTGACAGCACCTAATCACAACTCAAAACTAGTTGAGTTTGTTTGCTGATGTTGAGCGCACTTGTGTATCTTCTGTCTTTCCCGCTCTTCTCTGTGGCTCCTGCAGGCAGGATGACCCCTGTTCCCTCCACATTGACCCTGTTCGCCCCGCGTTGACCCCTGTTCCCTCCACATTGACCCTGTTCCCGCCTGTTGACTCCTGTTCCCTCCGCATTGACCCCTGTTCCCGCCTGTTGACCCCTGTTCCCTCCGCGTTGACCCCTGTTCCCTCTGCGTTGACCCCTGTTCCCTCCGCGTTGACCCTGTTTGCTCCGCGTTGACCCCTGTTCCTCCGCATTGACCCCTGTTCCCGCCTGTTGACCCCTGTTCCCGCCTGTTGACCCCTGTTCCCTCCGCGTTGACCCCTGTTCCCTCCGCGTTGACCCCTGTTCCCTCCGCATTGGCCTTGTTCGCTCCGCTTTGACCCCTGTTCCCTCCGCATTGACCCCTGTTCCCTCCGCATTGACCCCTGTTCCCGCCTGTTGACCCCTGTTCCCTCCGCGTTGACCCCTGTTCCCTCCGGGCAGAGGAGGTGGCGGACGGTGAGTGCTCGCCCGAGACTGGCTACCTGGATGGACGCGCAGCCCGGACATTCACTCTGATTTGGCCTGAACGAGGAAGGGGGGCTACAGCCGTTAGACCGGGTCAGTCCCCTCTCGGACCAGTGCCCTGGGGTCAGCGAGGCCCCGATGAAATAGAGCCCAGCACGCGTTGTCTTAGCACGACGCAAGCTTCTTTCTCAGAACAGCAGGAGCCGGTTCTGCTCCAGGGGCGGGGTGGCCCCCAGCTCCGCGCACGCGTGCTCCCGAGCCCACGTGGGAGCGGCGGCCCATCGGCCGCGCAGAGCCCGGGAGTGCACGCGGGACGCTTCCAGGCGCTCAGCCTGCGTGGGTACAAGCAGTTCTGCGCGCTCCGGTCGCATGTCACATCAGCTGCAGAGGGTGCCGGGAAACACGGCCTAGTTGTTGTTGCTGGAAGATTTTGGATCAGCGTAAGAAACATGTTTTATTCTTTAATCATTCAGCCAATAAGTGCCTGTTAGAGGTCTGAGTTTATCCACGGGAATAGACCCCTCCTCAGAAGAGCTTACAGACCAGCAGGAAAATATATATGTAAATGACGAATAACAGTGCTGTGAGCCTCGTTGTAATAGAATCTCTGTGAGTGCCACGGGGAGCATGTAAGAGAAACAGGGGAGACTTCAAAGAAGAGCTGAAATTTGAGTCAGGCCACAAACATGAACACAGCTTGCCAGCTGAGCTAGAAATAGGTGGTGAGAACAGTGTTGAAGAAAATATTGTGCAATTTCAGACTGCAGTGTAATTGGACTGAATAATCATATCATTATATTTCAAATAAGTGTACAATCAATACAAAGTGAGCACTAAAACTTTGGATATTTATTACTGTAAACTTAATTCTTCATGAAAGTATTTTAATAGACCACCTTGTCGTTACAGGATATGACATTGGGAAGGTATGAAGCAGAGTGTTTCCCAAAAAACACTGGACCCATGGCAAGGTCAAAACCTAGACCCAGGATAACTAAAATTCAAGTTTTTCTGAATGTTTAGTCCATATTGTAGGTTCTTTTTTGCATCATTGCTTATGATATATGTACCAGTGCAACTGAATGCATTAGTTTCATTCTCAAACATTTATTACATCAATACTAATTTCCAAGTACTGGAAAAAATAAGGGGAAACCAGATAAAAATGGTCCCTGCTGACGGGAAAAAAAATAAATTTGTGTTGCTTTCTAGAAGTGGATCTATAAGAGTCAGAAGTCTAATTATCAATGGACCTGCCAGGTAAAAGCCAAGAAAAAAATGTCTTGGTACTTTCTGAATCATAAGGATTAACAAGTGAAATAAAGCCACTTATATGCTAGTGAAACTAAAGAGTAAAACCACTGAAGTCATAGGAATGTAATAAAAGACTGTGGAGTAAAATCAAACAAATATAAGCTGTTAGTAATTTTGTGGTTTCCACAATGCCCTAGCAGAGCAAACTGAAGGAGGATGTAGATAATTAAATAGAAAAGCAATACAGATAAATGCATAAAAGAAGGGAGATACAGGGAGCAAAAGGAGCAAGAAACAGCAATTTGGCAAGTCAATTAGGCCTTTCTAGAGAAAGTCACAAGTAATTTTGCTAAAGATTCCTGTGTGCTGAAGGATGAGCAGGAACTAGGAAGGTGAACCACGGGGACAAGGGACGTCGGAGGCTGAGTGCTGGGTGGGAGACCGTGTGGGGGGGAAGACAGGCATGCTGCATTTGAAGACTCACGATGTCAGTAAGTGCCCATATTCGTCTGCTGGGGTTGTCACAATGAAGTACACAGGTTTGGTGCCTTGAACCACAGACATGGGTTGTCTCACAGCTCTGGAGTCTGGGCGTCCAAGGTCAAGGTGTTGGTTTCCTCTGACCCCTTCTTGGCTTGGTGGTAGTTGTCTCTTGTTGTCTCTTCTCACGGCCGTCCTTCTGCGTGTGTGGGCCTCTGTACATCCTAATCTCTCTCTTTTTATAAGGACACCAGTCTAATATATGTATACACAGCATTATACCCATATTATTGTACAACAGTGTATGCATTATCTATTCATTATCATTATATTCTTTAATCTTTAGCAACTTAATTTAAGTTAGACCAGAAGTCTTTCAAGAAAAATTTCTATGTGAGAATATTTGGGGAATGAATATGTCAGTTTTGCTGCTTCAAAAGTTCTTGATAACAAAAACACCAAAGTAACAAACATCACACTTAATGAATCATCGTCAATCAAAACACAATAAAAGATACTTAAAAATCTAAAGAAAAATGATAAAACATTATAGAGAAAGATGGTAAGTCTAAAACCTAAAATTTGTTGTTCTCACTCTTCAAATTTCAAACCAACAGACTTCATGAAAACAAATTTAAGACAATTCCTTATAGGTTTGATTCTCTGGAACCTAAACTTTATGCAAAAACTTTGTCAAAAGAATTACTGTGCCTTTTAGCTATAATATCCACATACAGTGTTCCATTAAAGAATGGTCCGATTAACTTGCTAATCTCGAATTATATTCTGCTGTATGAAAGTTAAATGACATTGTCAAAAGGGCCATTTGGAAATGAGCGTCTTCTCAGTATCACAAATGTGCACTCAAGTGACCCTAAGAACAACTTTGTGGTGTCAAATGCTAAGAACTTATTTCACCTCTACTATCATATTAAACTTCTAATGTTTTCCTACTAGAATTTTAATAATAAAAATTTTAGTCATTATTATATTTAATAAACTATCAGATGTTTTCTTTTATCCCACATTTCTTCATGGCGAAGTTTGCATTTGGCCTCAGCATTTGCTGAATATGGACTTTAACACTTGATCATTCAGCATTCCAGTCAAAATATGTATCCTGTGAACCTCTAAATAAATATCCATATACACATATAGTTTTACATAAATTATGTAATACTAAAAAATGTTCAGCAAGTAGCGTAATGATAGTATAGATCTATCTCATTCTTTGTAACAGTTATGTTTCATTGACATCCTCTAATTTTTTTAATGGATATCCAAGTGGTTTCTAGGTATATGATTTTTCCAGACAATGCTTAATGAACATGACTTTAGATGTATTTTTGTACACTTTTGCCAGTAGATGTGTGGCACAGTATCCTAGAAGTAGAATATTCTTTCTCTGTATGCATTTTGAACTTTGATAGAAATTGCTAATGGCTATACCAAAAATAGATCATAAGAAAACTTCCCTCTCCTATCCTTGGATAGCTCATAATTGTTCTTACTTCCCCCAAGAATGTATCGATGCCTGCATCAGGGCTAAGCATTGTATAGTAAAAAGTTAGAGGAGTTTGTTAGCTAGAAAAAAAGACACATATCTAGATTTTAAAATATTCAATCGACTTTAAAATAACTTCAGCTGTTGCTAACAAAGGCAAAGCAATAAGCATTAAGATCCTTAAGATGCTTTCCTTCTGTCATTTTTAATTTATTCATTATTGTGTTAATGAAGACATTAAAAAAACACACGCACACACCTCTCTAGGTGCTAGTATCTGGTGACTTCTGCATTCTTTCCACCTGGCATCCACCAGATGTCTCCCCTTCTCCACTCAGGTGAGCTTTTCAGAAAGCGTTGCTTTCAGAGGCCTCTAATGGTAAAATAAAACTTAAACTATTTTCTTACAGAATTTGTTTTTCAGAGTATAACTTATCCCTTTAAAAATAAACATGAGTAGATTCCAAAACGGCGGCGGAGTGAATGGAGCTACACAGACTGTCTCCCAGAACCAAACTGGAATTACAACTAAAATAAAGACAAATCTTCAGGAAAAAGCAACAGAAAAGCAGCTTGGAGGACCCTATAACCAGGGACACTGACTCCATCCCGGTAGGCTTGCGAAGGCGCGAGACGGGGCTGGGAGCCCACGGTCGGCAGCTCGGCAGCGGCCTCAGCTGGGAGCGGCGCCCTCGGGTCACACTCCCAGGCGGCCCCGCAGCGCAGAGCCGGGACAGAGGCTGAAACAGCCACAGCCACTCACCTTGGGCTCTGGCGGAGGGAGGGCGGACTGGACTGGAGCTGTGTGGGGACACTTGGGATTTGTAGGGCGCTCAGAGATTTTGCTGAGTTGCGGCCTCTGAAGGACAATAGTCAGCTTACTTCTTCCCAGGGGTCTGGGGAGAGGCAGTGCCCCTCCCTCAGAGATTCAACCCCACCCGGTGGCTGTTGAAATGCAAATTGAGGCTCATTAACAACCAGCATCTGCCCCACCCTCAGGAAATCCTCTTACACTGAGCACCTGAGGGAGTTTTTCATTCAACTGAGAACCCAAGGCTCTTCAAGACCTCAATTAATAGCCTCCAGGAAAAAAGCTAGAGGATAACTGAACCATTCCTGGGCTTGCAACTCTACCCAGAAAAGTAAGACTTGACAGCGGTGTTTAATGTGGGTCTTCCCTGGCTCATCCAAACCCAGGAGAGGGAGCCAGAAACAGCAGAACACTGACACCCACTGGGAAAATTTGGCAGGCTCCAAAACCCACTGTGATAGCCAAAATGGTGAAACAAAGAAACAAATGCCAAATGAAAAAACAAGAAACCTCTACCAAAAATGAGATAAATGAGATAAAGTTAAGCAGTTAACAGAGCTAGAATTCAGAGCCATGATCTTGAGGAAGCTCAGCAGGATGCGTAAGAACATCAACGCCATGAGTAAACACATAGAAACATTGAAAATCAACCAACTGGAATTTAAAAACCACCAAGAAGAAATGAAGAATGACATAGCAGAAATAAAGAACACATTGGAAGGACTAAACAGCAGAGTAGAGGAAGCTTTAGGACCAGAGCAGTGAATTAGAAAACAGGGTAGAAAAAAATCAACCAATCAGAAAACTAAAAGAAAAACATAATTAAAAAACAGGAAGACAGCTTAAGAGAACTTTGGGTCAACTGAAAATGTAATAATATTTGCATCATAGGAATCCCTGAAGAAGAAGAAAATGAGCAAGGGTTAGAGAATATATCTGAAGAAATAGTGACAGGAAACTTCCCTAATTTGGTGAAGGAAGAAGGCATTCAAGTTCAAGAACCACAGAGAGCCCCAAGTAAGAAGAACCCAAACAGGCCCACACCAAGACACATAGTAATTAAAATGCCAAAAATTAAAGACAAAGAGAGAATCCTAAAGGCAGCAAGAGATAAGCAACAGGTTACCTACAAAGGAACCCCCATAAGGCTCTCAGTTGACTTCTCAACAGAAACACTACAGGCCAGAAGGGAATGGCATGAAGTAATCAAGGTCATGAAAAACAGGGATCAGAATCCAAGAATACGCTACTGAGCAAGGCTGTCATTCAAAATAGAAGGTCAAATAAAGAGCTTCCCAGACAAAAAAGGCTAAGCAAATACATTAGCACCAAACCAGTACTGCAAGAAATATTAAAAGGACTGCTATAATTAGTAGAAGAAATAGGAAGAAAAATATAACCACACTAAATAAAAATAGCAATAAATAAGTACATATCAATAATCACCTTAAATGTAAATGGTTTGAATGTTTCAATAAAAAGACACAGAGTCGCTTATTGGATAAGAAAGCATGACTCATACATATGCTGTTTACAAGAGACCCACCTCACAACAAAAGACTCACATAGATTGAAAGTGAAGGGATGGAAAAAAATTTTCCAAGCAAACAGAAAGAAAAAAAAGAGCTGGGGTAACAATACTCATAACTGATAAAATAGACTTCAAAATGAAGGCCATTACTAGAGACAAAGGCCATTGCATAATATTGAAAGGATCTATTCAACAGGAAGATATAACCTTGGTAAATATATATGCACCCAATAGAAGAGCACCAAAATATATTAAAAATCTTTTGGAGGACTTCAAAGGACAAATTGACAGCAATACAATCATAGAAGGGGACTTCAACACCCTGCTGACATCACTGGATAGATTCTCTAGACAAAAAATTAGCAAGGAAACAGAGACTCTAAATGAAGCACTAGACCAAATGGATTTAATAAATATCTACAGAGAATTACACCCCAAAACTACAGAATTCACATTCTTCTCAAGTGCACATGGGACATTCTCAAAGATAGACCATATGGTAGGGCACAAATTAAGTCTCTGCAAGTTCAAGAAGACTGGAATCATATCAAGCATCTTCTCAGACCACAGTGGCATGAAACTAGAAATCAATTGCAACAAGAACATGAAAAGACATTGGAAAACATGGAGGCTAAATAGCATGTTATTAAACAATGAATGGGTTACCATGGAGATCAAGAAAGAAATTCAAAACTTCCTGGAAACCAATGAAAATAAACACACAAAAACACAAAATGCATGGGATGCAGTGAATGAAGTTCTGAGAAGAAAGTTCATAGCTCTACAGGCCTACCTTAAGAAACAAGAACATTTCGAATAGACTATCTAACCTCACAACTTAAAGAACTAGAAAGCAAACAAAAAGAAAACCCCAGAGCAAGTAGAAGGAAGGAAATAGTAAAGATCAGAGCAGAAATAAATGACATAGAGACCCAAAAAACAATTCGAAGGATCAATGAAACAAAGAGCTGGTTCTTTGAAAAGATAAGCAAGATTGATGGATCTTAGCTAGACTCACCAATAAACAAAGAGAGAGAACCCAAATACACAAAATCAGAAATGAAAGAGGACAAATAACAACTGACACCACGGAAATACAAAAGATCATTAACAACTACAATGAACAATAATACGGCAACAAATTCGACAAACTAAGTTAAATGCTCAAATTTCTAGAAACAATAGTCTCCCAAAACTGGACCGGGAAGAGATAGAAAACTTGAACAGACCAATAACAACTAAGGAAATTGAAGAGGTATTAAAGACTCTCCCAGCAAACAAAAGCCCAGGCCCAGATGACTTCACAGGGGAATTTTACTGAACATTCAAAAAAGAACTAACACCCATTCTCCTCAAATTATTTCAAAAAATTCAAGAAGAAGGAAGACTTCCAAACTCGTTTTATGAGGCCAACATAATTCTAATTCCAAAACTAGAAAAAGACACTACAAAGAAAGAAAACTACAGGCCAATAGCCCTGATGGACATAGATGCCAAAATTCTGAACAAAATACTAGCAAATCGGATCCAGCAATACATCAAAAATATTATTCACCATGACTAAGTGGGATTCATCCCAGGGATGCAAGACTGGTACAATATTCGTAAATCAATAAATGTGATACACCACATAAACAAAATGAATAAAAACCACATGATCATATGAATAGATGCTGAAAAAGCATTTGACAAAATCCAGCACCCATTTTTGAAAAAAAAACCACTCAGCAATGTGGGAATAGAGGGATCATATCTCCACATAATAAAGGACATATATGAAAGACCTATAGCGAATATCATACTCAATGGGAAAAATCTAAAAGCATTTCCCTTAAGAACAGGAATAAGACAGGGAAGCCCTCTCTCGCCACTCTTATTTAACATAGTACTGGAAGTCTTAGCCACAGCAACCAGACAGGAAGAATAAATAAAGGGGATCCAAATTGGAAAGGAGAAAGTGAAACTGTCATTATTTGCAGATGACATGATATTATACATAGAAAACCCCAAGACTCCATCAAGAATTTACTAGACTTAATAAATGAATTTGGCAAAGTAGCAGGATACAAAATTAACATCAAGAAATCCTCGGCATTTTTATACACCAATGATGAAGCCACAGAAAGAGAAACTAAAGAAATAATCCCATTTACAATCGTGACAGAAAAACTGATAACCTAGGAATAAACTTAACCAAAGAAGTAAAAGACCTATTTGCAGAAAATTACAGAACATTGAAAAAAGCAATAACGGAAGATATAAAAAGTGGAAGCACATACCTTGTTCATGAATTAAAAGAATTAACATCATTAAAATGTCCATATTACCCAAAGCAATCTATAGATTCAATGCAATCCCCATCAAAATACCAATGACATATTTCACAGAACTAGGACAAATACTTCAAGAGTTCATATAGAACCAAAAAAGACCCCGAATAGCCACAGCAATCTTGAAAAAGAAGGATAAAGTAGGTGAGATCGCAATACTAGATATCAGGTTATACTACAAAGCTACTGTAATCAAAACAGCCTAGTACTGGCACAAGAACAGGCATATAGACCAGTGGAACAGAACAGAGAACTCAGAAATGGACCCAAGGCAATATGCTCAATTAATATTTGACAAAGGTGGCAAGAGCATACAGTGGAGTAAAGACAGCCTCTTTAATAAATGGTGTTGGGAAAATTGGACGGCTACATGCAAAAAAATGAAACTACACTATCACCTTACACCATACACAAGAATAAACTCAAAATGGATAAAAGACTTAAATGTGACTCATAAATCCATAAAAATCCTAGAAGAAAATGTAGGCAACAAAATTTCAGACATCATATATAGCAGAATTTTCACTGATATATCACCTACGGCAACAGAAACAAAGGAGAAAATGAACACATGGGACTACATCAAACTCAAAAGCTTCTGCACAGCAAAAGACACAACCACCAAAATGGAAAGGCAACCCACTGTATGGGAGAGCATCATTGCTAATGATACATCAGATAAGGGGTTAATTTCCAATATATATAGAGTGCTCATACAACTCAACAAAAGGAAGACAAAGAACCCAATTAAAAAATGGTCAGAGGACCTAAATAGACACCTCACCAAACAGGACATACAAATGGCCAAGAGACATATGAAAAAATGCTCAACGTCACTAATCATCAGAGAGATGCAAATTAAAACAACTATGAGGTATCATTTCGCACCTGTTAGAATGGCCGCCATTAAGAAATCATCAAACAACAATTGTTGGCGAGGGTGTGGAGAAAAGGGGACTCTAGTACACTGCTGGTGGGAATGCAGACTGGTGCAGCCACTATGGAAAACAATATGGTGTTACCTCAAAAAATTAAAAATTGAACTGCCATTTGACTCAGTGATCCCACTTCTAGGAATATACCCTAAAAAGCCTGAAACACCAATCAGAAAGAATATATGTACCCCCATGTTCATAGCAGCACTATTTACAATAGCTAAGATCTGGAAACAGCTCAAGTGTCCATCAGTAGACGAATGGATAAAAAAGCAGTGGTACATATACACAGTGGAGTACTATGCAGCTGTAAGAAAGAAAGATCTCTTATCCTTTGAGATGACATGAAGGGACCTGGAAAATATTATCCTAAGCAAAACAAGCCAAGCAGAAAAAGACAAATACCACATGGTCTCACTTATATATGGAAACTAATGAACATAACAGTCTGAGAAATAGGGTAGACCCTTGAGATGTGGAAGTAGGGTACAGACTGACAACCCTCGGAAGAGGGGTTTGGTGGGGGGGAAGAGATAAACCACAGAACATATATGCATATACGCATAACTGATGGACATGGACAACAAAGCCCGGGACGGGGTGGGAGGGATGGGGAGGAGGGTTGTCAATGGGGGAAAAAAGGACAAACTTCTGTAACAAAAATAAATGAATTTAAAAAAAAGTCAAAAAACATAAATAAATAAACATGAATAGGTCCTGGCCAGTTTGGGTCAGCGGTTACAACTTTGGCCCACAGACCGGAGAGTCTCAGGTTTGGTTCCTGCTAAGGGCACGTACCTCGGTTGCAGTTTGTCCCCGGCCCCGGTTGGGGTTGTGTGGGTGGCAACCACTAGATGTGTCTCTCTCACATCAATGTTTCTCTTTCTCTCTCTCTCTTCCTCCCTCTCTCCCTCCCGCTCTATCTGAAGATAAATACCAAAAAAAAAAAAAAAAAAAAATGTCCTTGGGTGAGGATAAAAAAATAAAATAAAATAAACATGAAAAGGCTTCTTTAGAATTAGTACCCAATTTTAGTAAAAGTGCCTTGATGCTAACAGCATTTCCTCCACTGGGGGGGGGGGGGCTATAAAGATAACAGAAAATCCCCCTTTTTTAAAGAAAACACCATCACATATGGGGGGTGGTAATATGTCTCCTAACAACATAAAACTAATTTACTTAAAAGAAGGCACAACTGAACCAATTTGTTCTGATGTAATAAGGATAAACATTCTTACAAATGAAAGAGATTTAACTCGACCTGCAGTTTTATGAGAACCTGTTAAGTGCTACCAACCTCCTCAAGGGTAAGCACTTTCCCACGTTGCCAAATTATGTAAAAATGAAGTGTTGAACACAGATTTGAAACACCTCCTGTATCACTTGATACACACAGGTGATTCCTAAGCAGCCCGCCCCTCGCCTGAGGAAGGAGCCGTGTGGAAGGAGAAGGGGTAGAGAGGACCCCCCCCCCCCCCGCCCCCGTAAGTAAGACCAGAGAGACGCAGCGGCCGTCCCTGCGGCCCACACGGCCACGGCAGAAGCCCTTCTACAAAGAAACACACAGGCCAGAGAGCTTGGAAGATGCAGTCAAATCATGTTCTTGTTCAAAAAAGGAAGTGGAGGAGGGAAAGAACCACACGTGTTCTTTTTCTTACACCTTCGATCTCCCATTTTTCTTCACCTTCCTTATTTCCCTGGGAAGATTTTCCTGAGAATCAAGTGTGGGAAAGAAAAATGAAATTCTATACCCCACACTCCCCGGCACCCCCAGATCCTCTACTATAAGAGGTATAATGTCGGTACTCCTTTTTCTCGAGGTTTTACTTCCTTTCATCCTCAGAGCCACTCTGCAGACATTGTTGGAGCAGAGAGCAGTTTAGGACCCGGCCCGGCACACACTGTGGTGCCTGACCGTCTAGAACACAGGACTCCCAGATCTTTCCATTAGCCCTCTTCTCCCTGGGGTTCCTTTCTTCTCCCGGGGGTTCCTTGCCTTTCAGCCTCTCCAAGTATGTAAACTCCCGGCCCTTCAAAAATAAAGACAATTGAACTTTATCCTATAAAATCCATCAGATTAAATTATATTGGATTAAAGTTATGATAAAAAGTACATTAAATAAGAAACTGTATTTGAATATTTATATCATCTTTAGTGTTGGAGAAAGAAACTTCAGAGGCATATGACTAACAGGGAAGGAAGGAAGGAAGGAAGGAAGGAAGGAAGGAAGGAAGGAAGGAAGGAAGGAAGGAAGGAAGGAAGGAAGGGAGGGAGGGAGGGAGGGAGGGAGGGAGGGAGGGAGGGAGGGAGGGAGGGAGGATTTTATACTCCTGAATTTAAAGAACCATAGCTAAGTCAAAATGTGAGGGGTAATTTACAACATTCATGACAAGCAAATCATTTTTCTTTTCAATGTTTAAAAATTGTTTACAAATCAATAAGAAAAGATGATAACCATCGAAATGGACAAAAGACATGAGCAGGGTCATTTTATTAAACATACATGTGATAAATTGACATGAAATAGCACAAACAAGCATGAAAGCATGTCCATTCTCATTAGTAATGAAATAAATCATTAGACAATTGATGTTTAGCTAATCTTCTTATATCAATTTAGGCAAGGCTTAAAAATGCTCTTTAGCCCTGGCAGGTTTGGCTCAGCGGTTAGAGCGTCGGCCTGAGGTCCGGAGAGACCCAGGTTCGGTTCCCGCTAAGGGCACGTACCTCGGTTGCAGTTTGTCCCCGGCCCTGGTTGGTCGTGCGGGTGGCAGCCACTCGATGTGTCCCTTTCACATCGTTGTTTCTCTCTCTCTCTCTCTTCCTCTCTCTCCCTCCCACTCTATCTGTACAAAAAATGGAAAAATGTCCTCAGGTGAGGATACAAAACAAAACAAAACAAAAAAATGCTCTTTAATTTGGCAACAGTGTAAAGAAATGAGACACTCATATTTTTGGTGGGGAATAAAATTTGTATGACCTTTCTGAAAAACAATTGGGTAAAATGTTTTAAAATTCTTAGAAGTGTACATACTTTAACCAGAAATTTTAGATAACAGGGATTATGTTACAAATTATTCATAGTTTCAAAGATGTTTGTTGTAGTATATATTTTCAACATCATAAAAATGTAAATCAACCTAAATGTCCAACTATAGTGGTGTCCAACACCACTACAATGCATTCTTAAATAGAATATTTTGAAGCCATTTAAAAATATCATGTTATAGGATAGTATTGTTTTGACCTGGCTACAGTATAATATATTTCTAGGCAAGTAAAAAAGAGAAATCTATCTCAATAAGTAAGGTACTTTATTTTGTATTTTGAGGAAAAACACAATACCTCTGTACTAAAAAAAAGAGTTTAAAGACCCATGCACCAAAATGTTTATAGTGCTTGCCATTGTATGCATGGTGATAAAGTGAATAAATTTCATTTTTTTTTCAACTAGACTTTTGCTTTGAACAAATTTTATTGTTCTAATGAGGAAAATACTATTAAAATATAGAAGTGCTAAACACAACTGACACTTGAATTTACTTATGTTAAGCCCAAGCAACTTCAGCCCGAGGCAGGGTGGGAAGGCTTTGGAGCTAGCAGACGTATTGACATGAATTAAGATTTCCCCTTCTCCCCAGGGGACAATCTCCAGGGGAAGGAGTCTCTTCTCTCATTAGTTTCTCGATTTTCATACAACCTGCAAAGCTGTGTCATGTCAACCTGGTACTTATGTTCTAACATTTTCTAAACATTTCAGCCCCAAATTAATCGATGGTTGTCACTGTCCTCCTTTGGATGGTCCTGTCCCATGGGAGAAGCTGCTCATACATGGTCTCGGTGACCTACTTGACACCTCTGGGCCAAGATGAAGACGATTTGGTGACGTCAATGCCAAATCTCAGTTCAGTGTTTTGCTCGTGGCGAATACTCAACAAACACGTCTTTTTTAAAAGGCACAGTCACAAAAGTCATAAAAACAACCTAGCCCTCCATATTGTTTTCTTGAAAATCCTTATTTTCATCAGTTTACAAAGATTTCCTATCCCTTTTTTTAACTACGAGGAATTAATTATAGGAAAAAGACTTTATCATTGTCTTTAGATTTTATTTTTGTTGCTATCACTGACAGTTTATTACCATTAAAATACCTGTGTTGAGTAAATTTTGAATGTTTGGAATTAACCCCATAGAGTTGACGTGGGTTCCAGATCTTGGTCTAGCTGTCAGGTAAATACATGTTTGGAATTAACCCCATAGAGTTGACGTGGGTTCCAGATCTTGGTCTAGCTGTCAGGTAAATACATGTTTGGAATTAACCCCATAGAGTTGACGTGGGTTCCAGATCTTGGTCTAGCTGTCAGGTAAATGCAGGAATAACCCTCCCTGGCCCTCACTGGCCATTCATTCCTACGCTGGAGAGTAGAGTTCGTGGTACAAGGTATTTCAGTGGGTGAGTCTTCTCAGCGTTCACCGGAAAAGGGAAAATTCATTATTTCCTTTTTCTATTTCTTCCCCTTGCCTTTTCTTCTTTCTCTCCTGCTCCCAGAGTGAACACTGGGCTGAGGAAATCCTCTCAGGATTTGTATCTGAGCAAGTGAAAAGCGACCCTGCCCACACTCAGTGGTGATGCGTGGTCCAAGGCTGCTATAGGTAACCACGTCCCGCTGGCCCAGCTTGGGGGGTGGAGATGGGGTAGGTGGGGCCCAAGACAGAATAATGCTGGGCCAGCAATGAAACACACACACGCACACACACATCTCAGGCATGTACCTTTAGGGCCTTGCTGACTCTAATACTTGTCTGTGTATCTGTCAGCCAGAATGGAGGGGAATTTTTAGCTACAGTTAAAATGCAAAAAAAATCCAAGGGGGTCATTGAAAGAGATTGTTCCTCCACCTGCCTCCTGCAAGAGCCAGAAGCAAAGGATTGGTCACACTGGATTATGGTTTAGCACACAGAGGGCTCTTTGGCACTGTGGAGACTAAATAGCCACCCCCTTCCAAAGATGTCAACATCCCAACCCCCCCAAATCTGTGACTATGTCACCCAACTTGGTAAACGGGCTGCAGATATGCTTCAGTTAAAGATCTTGCAATGGGGAGATAATCCCGGATTTTCTGGGGGGCTGATGACATCACAGGGAGCAGGCGACGAGTGGGGAGAGAGTCAGAGGACAACAGCAGCAGGACTGGAGTGACGCACCCCCGGGCCGGTGGCCTTTAGAAGTCCGAACGGGCAGGGACCAGATTCGCCCCTGGAGCCTCCAGAAGGAACCCACACTGCCGACACCTGGATTTTCCAGCCTAATAAACCTTCTTTGAACTTCTGGCCTCCAGAATTAGAATGCATGTTTGTTATTTAAGCTACTAGTTTGTGGTAATTTTAACAGTGGCAATAGGAAACCAATATAATGTCTCTTCATAAACAATTCAGGGTGAAAATTCAGATTTGAGCCCGGAAAGAGGAGAGACACTAGCAACGGGGAGGGATGCATTCACTTGGTCTTTGGCTCTTCCGGGTTTAACATAATTACGAGACTACTCTATGGAGTTGCTTACTGATCATTAAGTCAGCTGGGGAGAGGATCCTGAGAAAAACAGAATTGACATGTTTTTGTAAGCATGCATACTGTTTATCTGTGAAATTATTCAATAATGACAGGTCAAAGCAAATAAGGTTCCAATTATGTGCCATAAATATCTAGAACCATTGTGTAGGGCAGCAAAGCAGGCAGAAGACTTAGCCACGGGAGCACATCTTCCCCTAGAGCCTGCTCTCCAGCTGAGAACATCTGCCCTGAAGCATTATAAAACCCCCACATTCAAAGACAAAGATTACTGTTCATAAGGACAGTACTCTACTTCCTCACCCAGAAGACTTTTTACTTTCAGAACAAAATGCCCCTTAGGCTGGCAAGTAACCAAGCTCAGCTCAGGTGTTGGGGGAGCCTACTCAGCCTGTCTTGGCGGGAGCCACAGCAGGCCCGTGCCCCCCATGAGATGCTCCCTTTCCAAGCCAACACGGGGCTTGAAATCAGACCTACCTTGTAGGATAAGGTGATCAACCCCGTTAACTCACGGTTATCTGGAAGGTGCTCTCTAACAATCAGCCGCTCCTCCCATTGTTCTCCAAATACACAACACTATAGGGTACTCATATTTTTTCTACCTGGAAATCCCAATCCCAAATCTCTGCCTGTAAAAACCCTACCCAACTCTCAGGACCAGATTCAAATACTCACCTTTCCACATAACTTTTCAAATCTGCCTAGTAGCTAACTTCTCCCTCCGGGTGCTCTCAGGCACTTTATCTACAGATCAAGGGGTCTCAACTTCATCACTATTGACATTTGAGGGTAATTTTTGTTCAGGGGGCGGGGCTGCACTATCCATTATAGAATATTTAATGCCATCCTTGACCTCTGCCCACTAGATACCAATAGCACTGTCTCCCCATCATGATCATCAAAAGTTGTCTCCAGACATTGCCTAATATCTCCCAGGGGATGAAGCTGCCTGGGTTGAGAAGCACTGATCTAGATATATCACTACAATTAACCCCACTCTTGAAATTGGTCATTTCTATATCTTTCTATCCTTGAAGACTATCAGTTCTGTAAGGGAAAGTACTATATCTAATGAGTTCTATGCCTACACTGCACTCTAACTTCACTAGCATGTCACTTATGTATAACAGGCATTCAATAAACATTGAATATATGAATGCATTTATTACTATAACTGTGTCTCTTCGTTTATTCTACTGGGGGGGGGTGATATAATATGTATAAGAAAACACAGAAATATTAAATGACTACCTAGAGGGAAAAAAAATCTAAGGATCCAAAATCTTTGTGTTCAGCTCTACTACCCCCTTCCTTAAAAATGGCAGTAATAGAATCTGGGTGTGCTATGGACAAGGAGACAGCATTAATCCATATATATTTGCAATATGACTCTTTCCTTTAGTCCCCGTTAATGTAGAAGCCTACCAAGGAATTTGTCCACATGTGGAGAGAAAGCCACGTGGTAGAGTGGTCAAGAACATCAAGTAGACCAATATTCACATTATAGGAGTCCAAGAAGATGGGGGGGGGAGAGGGAGGGAGAAAGGGAGGGGAAGAGAGAGAGGGAGGGAGAGAGAGAGGGAGGGAGGGAGAGAGAGAGAGAGAGAAAGGGAGGGAGAGAGAGAGAGAAAGAGAGAGAGGGAGAGAGAAAGGGAGGGAGAGAGAGAAAGAAAGAGAGAGAGAGGGAGGGAGAGAGAGAGAGAAGGAGAGAGAAAGGGAGAGAGAGGGAGGGAGGGAGAGAGAAAGGGAGAGAGAGAGAGGGAGGGAGAGAGGGAGAGAGAGAGGGAGGGAGAGAGAAAGAGAGAGGGAGGGAGGGAGAGAGAAAGAGAGAGAAAGGGAGGGGAGAGAGAGAGAAAGAGAGAGAGGGAGGGAGAAAGGGAGGGAGAGAGAGAGGGAGGGAGAGAGGGAGAGAGAGAGAGGGAGGGATAGAGAAAGAGAGAGGGAGGGAGGGAGAGAGAAAGAGAGAGAGAGAAAGGGAGGGAGAGAGAGAGAGAAAGAGAGAGAGGGAGGGAGAAAGGGAGGGAGAGAGAGAGGGAGGGAGAGAGGGAGAGAGAGAGAGGGAGGGAGAGAGAAAGAGAGAGGGAGGGAGGGAGAGAGAAAGAGAGAGAGAGAAAGGGAGGGAGAGAGAGAGAGGGAAGGTGAGAGAGAGAGAGAGGGAGGGAGAGAGAAAGGCCAAAAGCCCATTCAAAGAAATAACTTCCAGAAATACATAATAACGCTATAGTATTATGTATTTGGCTGAGAACTTCCCTAACCAGGGGAAAGAAATAGACATGAGATTCAGGAAGCCCAGACAGTTTCAAAGAAGATGACTCTAAAGAGACCCATACTGAGACACACTATAATTAAATTGTTAAAAGATAAATACAAGAGAGAATTGTAAAAGCAGTAAGAGAAAACAATCGTTTAATACTAGGGAGCGCCCATAAAACAACTGACAGATTCTTTAGCAGAAACTTTGCAGGCCAGAAGGGGGTGCCATGATAGATTCCAAGTACTGAGAGGAAAAAACTACCAATCAAGAATAATCTTCCTGGCAAATTTTGTCCTTCAGAATTTAAGTAAAGATAATTTTCCAGTAATCAAAAATTGGTGCAGTTTATCGCCACTAGACTGACTTTAGAAAAAATGTTAAGGGTACTTCTTCAAGTTAAAATGAAAAGATACTAATTAATAACAGGAAAATGTATAAAACTAGATATCTCACTGGTAATGGTAACTATATAGTTAAATTCAGAATACTCTTATGTTATAATGATGGTGGATAAATCCCTTATAAAACTAGTATGAGGTTCAAAGACAAAAATATGAAAATATATATAACTATAATAATTATTTAATAGATACGGTAAAAATATGTAAATTGTGGCACCAGACTTGTAGAAACAGATTAGAAAAGAGGTTGCCTGGGACTTGGGGTGAGGGAAATAGGGAGAGGTTGGGGAAAGGATACAAACTTTCAGTTATAAGATGAATTAGATCTGAAGATCAGATGCAAAACATGGAGACTATTGTTGAAATGCTATATTGTATCATTGAAATTTGCTAAGAGAGCAGAACTTAAATGTTCACATTTAAAATAAGGTAAATAAAGTGAGTTGATGGATGTGTTAATTATATAGATCAGGGAAATCTTTTTACAATGCATATGTATATTAAATCACCACGATGTACACTTTGAATGTCTTATAATTTTATGTCAATTTTACATCAGTAAAGCTGAAATTTCTTTTTAAAAAGATCATTGTCTCTGGAGTCTAATTGCCTAGGTTTGAATGGCCCATCTCCCACACAGCTATCCAGAAAATATGCTGTTTGAATTATTTATACTTCAACATCTTATCTGTAAAATGAGGATAATAATAATAACCTTCACTTCCTGTGTCGTTATATGAAAATAAATTGAATTAAAACACACCACAGCTATTAGAGCAGAGCCTGGCACATCGTTAACCTTCATTAATACTATCATTATTCATTTATTCATTCTCCCTTTGCACAAACATTTGAAAGCTCCCTATTTTCCGGACCTGAAAACAAATTGTCATCATGACACTGATAATCTAAGCATTACACACACTTTAAACAACAGCCATGCGAACTAATATAAAATCACAATGTGCGCTAAATGCTATAAAGATACAATTCAGAGTATGTCCAGCATCAGTGACTACCTTCAGCTAAAGCATTGACGGCCACTTCTAAATGCAAATCTATTGGGCTGTTCCCAGTCTGCTCACAAGAACAGAGGACATGGGCCCCTGACAGAAGGTCACTTTGATGTTGATATTGGGAGGTGGACACAGTGTCGGGGTATCAACTGCTGCCCACGGAGAACAAACCCAGGTTCAAGGCGGGACATTGGGTTGAGTTGGCAGGGTTAGATCAAGATGGAAAAAGGGTTCCAGAGGAGGGCGAAGTGTCACTGACAACGTCACCTGCTGTGCAATTCTGTGCAGGTGTCCTGAAGCAAATTATGAGTGATCCAGGCATTTAAAATGGAGATCATAAGAGTATTTTCCACTGCTGACACATGGTAAGCACTTAATTACAAGGTGCAATTATTCTACTGAAAAATACTATTTTATTTAGTCTTATGAACTCTATACGTTATACACAGCTATGGATTGGGTAAAGGCTTTGGTGAGACCACACCTTACACGGAGAACTGGTGTTCAAACCGAAGTCTCTCTCCTCAGAAATCCGTGTCGCTGACCACACGGTCTGTGTCATTTGTCCAGAACACTAGAACCATGCTGCAGCTACAGCTGAAAATCAAGTAGTTCTTCATCCTCAAAAAGGAGTAAAAATAATAACACCATTCTTCCTGGCATGATCTTTCATAGCTTCAAAGAGCTTTCGTGCCCATGGTGTCAGATTATCGTGAAAACAACCTTAGAAACAAGCTTGATTATGTCCGTTGTATAAGTAGAGAAGCTGATTTCCCGTAGGTGGGAAAGATTCTCCCAAGGGTGCATAACTGGTGAGCTCAGACACCAGGCCTCCATTCTGCCGTGGGGTTCCGTGTGCGGTGTGGCCTCTGCCCCCGTGGTGTGTTCTCGGGCCATGCTCTCTGTGAGCTTCTACCATTCCCTTGTGAGGAATCCTGGCATGATAACACTTTCCCGGAGAGAAAAGAGACCTGTGGAGATATCTGAATGTACCCTCCTAGCCTGAAACACCCAGGACCAGAATAATCTCACTCATTTGTCAAGAGCAAGTGATTTAAATGCATATATGCTATTAAGATGGCCTTGGGGAAAAGAGTCTGTAAGAATCTAAAGTGCCATATAAACTAAGATAGACAGAAATATATTTCATTCACTAAAATATTTTAATTTAATGTATTGGAGTGACATTGGTGAATAAGATTATTTAGGTTTCAAGTGTACATTTCTATGATACACCATCTGTATATTGCATTGTGATCCCACGACCCAAAGTCAAATCTTCTGTCACCATGTATTTGACTCCTTTATGCTTTATTTTTTAATTTAAATACTAATTTTCTATACTAAGGTGATCCCAACTGATTTCCAATTTTTAAAAAATAGCTAAATTTCTTTTAAAACTATTTGTTACGTTGAGGAGAGGTGTGCAATGTAATTATCCTTGTATGGCTTAGCCGGCTATTAGCACGTCCACTCTGCTGTGCCGGCAGCAAGGAACGTGAGTCCATTCATCTCCCCCTTGACCTTCACCTCCAATCACTGCAAGTGCACTTAACTTTATTCCACTCAACCCCCAGTCTCTGCCTAGCTTTAGAGAGCAATATGGTAACACTTTCTCAGAAGCTTCAACAATCTTGTGACATTTTTCTTAGTTGAATGTTAATATTGGTTGTCATTGTCTAAATATTTATACATTCTTAATTAAAGGAGGAACAATAGCCACAAATATGCTAGGTGGCAAGCGTAATGCTGTCCTTGACTTAAGAATTCACCAGTATCCTCAGATAACATTTATTGAACATCTGCCCGGGGCCAGGCTAAGTGCTTTACATATGTGACTATCCACTCTTCACACGAGACACATGAAGTAAGTGGTCTCTTTAATCTCCACTTTCTCAGTGAGAAAACTGAGGCCCAGAGAGGTCAGGTAATTTGCCAAAGTTCACACAGTGAGAGAGCCAGGTGTCAAGTCCAGCTGCCTGGTTTTAGACTTTGTACAAAAGACTTGTAACTACTCTATGAGCTATATTTAAAGACAAACAAAACCTTCTGAGACCTGAAAAGAAGAAAACCTGGTTCTAAGGGAAAATGAAAAGTAAAATTGAAGATATGAAGAGTAAATTGTGAAGAGTAAAATTCCACTGGAGTAGATAATTTTCTTTCTTCAAAAC
The DNA here is from genome assembly GCF_014108415.1 of Molossus molossus. NCBI lineage: Eukaryota > Metazoa > Chordata > Mammalia > Chiroptera > Molossidae > Molossus > Molossus molossus. Next base: position 102,836,095 of record NW_023425399.1, on the reverse strand, counting down.
AGAAATAAAATACATAAAAATGAGGTATTAATGAAATGTGAGTCAAGCACATTAATTCATGCAAGACCGTCAAAAAAGAAGTCAGAAAACGTGACGTGGAAAGGTTTCGTGTTCGTGCAGAGCCTGAGATCTGAGTCATGTCATTTCAGCGTTACCACTAATGCACTGTCTGGAAAGATAGCAGGGTCAGAGTCCTTAGCACGGTGCCAGCACTCAGCACTTTATTCTAGCGACGGGATCTTCATCTCAAAAGCGAAGAGTTTTAATTAGATAATCTCCATGGTCCCTTCCCGCTTGATGTAGTCAAGGCCTTAATAGCTTGCTTCGTAAGTTTTCCCGTTCCAGGAACAAGGCTGGGTTCTGTGGGGAATGCACAAAAGTATAAGGCATGCTCTCCCTCTTCCTGGGAGGGGCTCTGATGCTCACCTCTGCCAGGCAACTCCTAGAGACCGGAATCCTCGGCTGGGGCGGTTGGCACCTGAGGTCAGCTCCCCTGCACCCTGTGATTGACCATACCCCACTCATGACTATTAGACAGTGTTAGAATTTTACAACCATCAGAATGTTTATATAAGAGTACCTGGGGTTCACAGAAGGACTAAGAATTTGAAATAAAATGCTTATTTCTTCCTCTAAAAAATGTTGGATTTAATTGTTGTGACAGAGACACTGCGCTGTTTCAGAATATCCACTCTCTCTGTTTTCCTTATAACCCAAACAGACCCTTCCGTGTTCGCTGGTCACACAAACATCCAGAATAACCCTAACATTCCCCAGCCTTTCTTACAGCTAGTGTGGCTGTATAACTAATCTCTGGCGATAGGATATGTTACATGCAACTTCTGAGAAATATTCTTAGAGGGAAGGAAGGATCGCCCTCTCTTCCTTCCTGCTGGCGGGAATGCAGACCACAGGACTGGGGTGCACACAGACTTTCTGAGCCGTCAGATAGGAACCAAATGCTGGGTGTGCGGAGCAATGAGGTCAAGGGCTCGAGGAAACTACTCTTTCTACCCCTGGACCAACTACCTTCATTTCCTTAATGTGTGTGAGAGAAACATCTGTATATTCTTCTTCTATAACTTCTACAACTTCCACTGATCTTTAGTAACATCTGTCACTTATATATAGAGAGAGAAATGTAAGGTGTCCCCCCAAAGTGTATACACATTTTAACAGCTGAGAACTCACTTAATTCTCACTTCTTTTCAGGTTTAACTGATTTGAAATAATGGGTGAAGCCAGACTAAGCTTTGAACAAAGACAATGTATCCACTAGACTTTCTATGGGGACACATAAAAGATAAAGTTTACCGTACAAAACTGGCAACAGTCGACGAATTGAGGGCAGCTATTGAAAGAGAATGCACACAGCTCCCGAATGAAATGATTCCTGATGAGTCCATTGCTTCTTGTTATCAACAGTGCCTGGACCAGAAGAAGCTCATCGTTTGATAACAGGTGCTGACAAAAAGAAACTATTCATTTCTGTAGATTCTTTTAAATTTTGAAAATGAACTGTATGTTAATAAACACTGACTTTATAATCATTCAAATTGTGTGTACATTTTCTGAGCGTGTGTGTGTGTGTGTAGGTTTACAGTTGTGAGTACTCAAAACACAGAGTTTATTTATGTATTATTATTTATTAATAATTGTATTATTTTTCATACAAACAACTGTAAACCTACTTTTGCTACTGTGTGTGTGTGTGTGTGTGTAACCTCTCTTTTAGTCCTTCATCCTATAACAGACTCTTAGGCTGTTTCCACATCTTGGCTATTGTGAGTAATACTGCAATGAACATGGGAGTGCAGATATCTCTTGCAAATTCTGTTATCATTTCCTTCCGATATATACCCAGAGTTATTGCTGTGTCATATTTTTAATTTCCTGAGGCTCCTATATACTGTTTTCCATAATGGTTGCACCAATTTACATCCCCGCCAACAGTACACAAGGATTTCCTTTTCACACCTTCACCAACACTTGTTATTTGTCCTTTTGAAAACAGCCATTCTAACAAGTATGAGGCGATCTTTCATTGTGGTTTTGATTTGTATTTCCCTGATGCTGAGTGCCTTTCATGTACCTGCTGGCCATTCATGTATCTTTTTTGGAAAAAAAAAAAGTCAATTCAGTTCTTCTGCCCATGTTTTAATCAGACTATTTGTTTTTTTCCTGATGAGTTGTGTTTTTTATATATATATTTTGGATATGAAGCCCTTATCAGATATATGAATTTCAAATATTTTCTTCCATTCTGTAGATTGCCTCTTCATGTTGGTGTTGGTTTCCTTTGCTGCACAGAAGCTTTTTAGTTTGATCATGGTGTATGCTCCTTTTAATGTGCTGTTGAATTCAGTTCGCTGATATTTTGTTGAGAATTTTTGCATTTATATCAATTAGGGGTATTTGCCAAGGTTGTGTTTTCTTATAGTTTCCTTATCTGGCTTTGCTGTCAGCACAGTTCCGGCCTAGTAAAAGGAGAGATAAAGACTTTCCCAGAGGAACAAAAGCCAGGTGCACCCACTGCCACTAGACCTGCCTACCCGAGTGCTGAGAGTTCTTCACGCTAAAATGATAAGCTTGAGATGGGTTGCCTTTGATGGTTTAATAACCATGTGTCACAGAGAGGATCTTTTTTTATTTGAGTTTCTTTAGTGACATATGAGTTTCATGAACTTTGATGTCCAAATATCTTCCCAGATTTGGGAAGTTCTCAGCCATTATTTTTGTTTATTTTAATATATTTTTATTGTTGAGAGTATTACAGATGTCCCCCCTTTTCCCCACACTGACACCTCTCTACCCCACTCCCACTACCCGCACAGGACTTCACACACTATTGTTTGTGTCCATGGATTATGCCTATATGCATATAAGTTCTTTGGTTTAATCTCTTCCCCACACTCCCTCCCTTTCCCTCTGAGGTTTATCAGTCTCTTCCATGCTTCCATGTCTCTAGATCTATTTTGTTCATCAGTTTATTTTGTGCATTAGATTCTACATATAAGTAAGACCATATGATACTTGTCTTTCTCTATCAGCCATTATATCTTTAAATAAATTTTCTGTCTCCTTTTTCCTCTCTTCTCTTTCTAGAACTCTGATAGTTTTTAAACTGATTGTTTTTGATGTATCCCATAGATCGCATAGATTTTTTTCACTCTTTTTCATGTTGCTGTTGTTGTTGTTGTTGTTTTGCCTCTGATTGAATAATGTCAATTAATCTGTCTTCAAGGTTCCCAATTCTTGTTTCTGCTTGGTCCTGTCTATTGTTGAAGCTCTCTACTGAATCCTATAGTTCAATCATTGAATCCTTCAGCTCCAAAATTTCCATCTGGCTCTTACTTACATTTTCTGTCACTTTGTTGAACTTCTCATTTTGTTCTTGTATTGTTTTCCTGACATTGTTAAATTGTCCATCTGTGTTCACTGGTAGCTCTCTGAGACTCATCAGAACATTTAGTTGGAATTTTGGGGGGATAATTCCTGGAAATCCATGGCTTTCAGGCCAGCCACTGAAAGTTCACTGTGTTCTTTTGGAAGATTTGTGTTTCTCTGATTCTCCACAACTTCTGTGGCCTTGCATAGGTGTTTGCGCATTTGAAGAAGGAGCACTCTCCAGACTTTATGACCTGACTTCGGTATGGGAGTACTCATACATGGGTGAGGGAATCGCGGCACACTGGGAACCAACCTGCTGTCATATGTGGGAATGTATGGTAGCAATGGGTCCAGGAGGACATGCTGTCTCTTTGGCTCACGCCAGTTGAGTCCACAACACTGGCCACAATGTGGCCCTTGGCAAGCACAGCGAGGAGTCTGCTGTGGCTTCAAGGGTTACTGGGGTCTTCGGCAGCACCTCCAGGTCCAGTGACTAGGGTCCATGGCATGCAGCAGTGGTGGCCAATGAGAGTGGCATATACGCACTTGGCTGCAGGACCAGCCTCAGTTGCCTGTCGTGGCAGGAGCCCTTTGCTCCACAGCAGTGGAGGCCAGGGAAGGAGGCCAGGGCTGCAGCTAAGTGCAGGCAGGCAGGTAGCTGCAGGGGTCCTGATTGGCTGTGTATGGTACTCAGGCTGCTGTATGTCACTACAAGTGCACAGCAATGCAGGCTAGTGACAGGGGTTGTGCAGTAAACAGCTGGAGTGGCTGGCTAAAGGAAAGCACAGTACTGCAGGCCAGTGACAGAAGACAGGGCCTGATTTGAGCCTATAAGCAGCTGTGGGGCCTTGGCTGTCACTGTGCTACACAGACTCCCCCAGCTGTGGACACCGCAGCAGGGGGTGCTGACAGGTACCAGGCTGGCAAGTGCACAGCTGGAGCAGCTATCCCCTCGTGCATGCACACTGTGGGAGCATCAGCGGTGAGGGTCTATCTTGCACACCCAGAGCCACAGTGGCACGGGCTGGCTGCTGGTGCAGTTACCAGGCTCCAGCGGGGGCAGGGATGGGAGGGAGGGAGCTGGTGTCAGCAAACATGAATACTTGGGGAGCAAAAGCTGGTGAAATCTGTAAATGGTCCTCTGCAGTTGTGCTGGCCATTGGTTCCTTCTTCAATGGCAAAAACTACTGGATGTATCTGTGGAACAGGTCACTACAAACCGTGGTGACTCTGGCTGCAAGGCTGCTGTTGGTAGTCACTGCTTTTAGTCACTATTCTTAGCCATCTCTACATGCCTCAGCCTTGCCAGTCTGGGTGAGGCAAGGTCTAAGCTGGATCTTCGTGTGATGCCCTGCAGGGCTGGGGGAGTTGGTGGCTCACCCTGCTCATCGTTTCCTGGCAAGGGGAACTTTTTCTAGTTGGGACATTCCCTTTTGGTGCTAAACCATGCCTACTTGGGAAATGGGGTGATTCAAGCAAAATGAAGCTGCCTTTCTTCTCTTTATTTGCTAAATCGATCATTAAAACCTGGTGCCTATTGAATATGCACCCTTCACTTAGTATTTTCATAGTACTTTGTAAAGTTTCTGTTCGTTATATATTTTAACTTGTGAAAATATTTCCCACAACTGTTTAGTATTTTAATATTTTATTAAACCATAAAAGTCTAAAGCAAAAAAGAATCTGTGAGCTCATCTACATCTCTATTTTACAAAGTACAGAACCTTGATGATCTCACATACCCTTAGTTACAATATCCTCCAACCGAATATTCAATGTAGGAATTTCATTGCTAAGAGAAGGTTCTCCTTAAACACACACAAAAATTACCCTTCCCATATTACCACACTGCGTTCTGTGTTATCTAACAGTAAAGGAAGAAAACAGCAGTTCCTACTAAACATCTGGTTACTTAGGATGGCTTCTACAACACTTAAACAAATTAGCGGTACATTTATTTGTCTTTTTATTAAAAGGTCTTACTTTTAAATCACAAAGCAAAGTTTAAATCACCCATAGAAGCACATTTTAACCTACTGAATTTAATCTTTCTTCTTCATGATTTTTTAAATTGAAAGGACAGTAGAAATGAATTGATTTAATACTGTGCTGGGGAAGAAATAAGTACACAGTCTCTTTTGTGGAGTCCGGAGGATGAGGGTGGGGTGGGAAGGCTGCTTCACTTTGGTCTATTCCAGACTGAAATGTTTATTCTTTTACTAAGTATCAAGCACTTAGAATACAAGTCCTAATGAACAAGAGTCTGTGTTTCATATCAAATTATAAGCCATGTGCCCTCAAAGTTATAGTACAAAGTACAAAACAGTTTAAACATCCAAATTTTATAAGTAGTAGTTTATAGTGGTTTAGAGATTAAGCAGATTATTAAATATGGAAAATAATATTGACAATATCAGTGAAAAAAGTACAGATATAGAAAGTACATCACTGTTACATTTAAAGTGTTTCTAAGTGAGCCTTTGACTTTAAATCTATTAAACCCCCTTCACCTTCTCATTTTCTGTCCCAATGATCTCTACTTAAAGGCAAACTTTTACCCTTTTTCAACTTTCAGCCCTTCTCTGAAATCTTCCTTGATTATTCCTGTGCTCACTGAATTCCCCTCTTTACTGAATCCCCCAAAAGAAGGAACACTTCTGTAATGATCAATAGATATTTAATAAGCCATGCTCATTAAGCACTTTGCTGGAACATTTCTCTCTTTCCCTACTAGGATACAGATGCTGAAGCTAGACCGGGACATAACCAATAACAGATGACAAACACTGGCTTAAGGACCAGCATGCGGGGAGCAAAGCAGAGCAGGTCCACCCGGCAGCCTCTTCAGCAGCTGGATCTCCGTGGGTGAGAAATGAGGTTGGTGGTACTGAAGGGGTGAAGAGAAAACTCTGGGTCCCCGCCTAGATTCGTCAACCAGGCTCAGCTGAAATGTTTTTTCCAATCATTTGAACATTGACGGTCCCAAAACTGAATCATCACCGCATGGGATTCCAGCAAATGACTGAGCAAGATGGGCAAGACCTCATGAAGTCAAATGCTGTGGAATCTCTTGGCAGGGAGGACAGAACAGCCTAGACATGTCTCCTTCAGAGTAAGAGTGTCGACCTGGCTTGAGGAGGGCTCAGGGCTCAAAACTGTTGTTATGCGTATTCAATGACGACTTCATGTTCCTCTTCGGTTTTAGTTGGCTGCATGGTAGGTGGAGGCACTGTGGTGGGAGATCTTTGGCTGACCACAGCGGTAGGAGGCAGGGTGCTCTGAGATCCAGGCAGGGTCGATGGGGCAGGAGATGGGGTAGAACCAGGGATGCAGGTCACGTGACTGAACTTTCCATCTGCATGAATGATGATGGTCGGACCGATGGTGGGCTTGCCGAAATGAACAAAATATAAGACCAGAACAACGAGGGTCGTAGCAATTAGACAGGCCAATAGACACACCAGAAATGTTTTCCAGAGTGACCATGGTTTTGCTGTAACCTGCATAGGATTATAGTAAGTGCATATTTCAGCAAACTACATAGTGGTATCTTAGATAAATGATTGCAATTAGAATAAGGCTAACCGTTTCCATTACTCCAAATGCTGTAATTTAAAGCACAATATATCAACCCCCAGTCTCTCTCTGTCTGTGTGTGTGTGTGTCTTTCAAGCAGGCACACAAACACCCATATATACACACACATATACACACACCCCTTGTCCACAAGTCCATGAGAACAAAATGTCCCCTCTCAGTTACTTTTTCACACTAAAGCAATGTGGTGTCACCTCAAATGCAAGAAGATTGCCTCAGAGATGTATGACCTGAAGCTCTTATCAGCTACTAACATCGCAGTATAAACTAAATTATCTAATTAGTCCTCATGGGTAGAAAAATAATGAACAGGCATATCAAAACATTTAGACTGGTTATCTTTGAGTGATGAAAAATTGCAAGTATTCTTTTATTTCATCATTATTTCCTGTTTTTACATCATGTATTGAGAGTTCACAATTAGAAAATTATGTATTAAATGCATTTTTGATCTATTAAACATAAATGAAAGGACTTTCACTGAGCTTGGGAAGGCATCAGAACAGGAAATCTCTGGTATGCAGGGGATCTTAAAGGCACAGGCTACAGCAGAGATCAATGGCTGGGGGCTGCGGATTCTAGGTTTTGCCCAGAGATTGTGGCGTGGCGACTCGGAAGAAGAGCAGAAGAGCCAAAGGGTGAGTGGTAAGTGAAGGGTTAAAGGGGAGCAGCGCCCTGCAGAGGGGCGACGAGGCAGGGCCTGCTTGTCCCATTTTTCCATCTTTCCATTGTGCCAAAGGTCTACTGAGGGGCTCCCACCTCCCCCCACTTTCCAACCTTACCCAGTGTGGCTGGAAGGTCACGGGAGACGACCCACAATCGCAGTGCGATCTGCAATTGGAGCAGTATGGATTTCTGGGTAACTGCAGAGAAAGGATTTAAAACAAACAAACAGCCCAGTTTTTAAGGATAAAGAAAGGTTATTTGATACAGAAACATAGACATACAAAATATATTAAACATTATGTGTCTCTAACATGTATTAAATGAAGAACTAACCAATTCTAGAATCTGAAACTCTAAAAATGGTTTAATGATCTAAATGATAAAAATACATTGTTCACATCAAATGATCAAAGAAGAAAAATGATCATTTCAGTTGATGGCCAAGGGTCATTTTACAAATTTCAGTATTTGATCCTGGCACAAGCAGAGAAACCATACAAATCTCAAAGAAAGAAAAATAGAAGAATAATTCCCAATTGTGACAAGGAATATTGACTTCCAGCCAATGACCGACATCATATTTAACAGTGAAGCCACGGGAACCTTCCTTTAAAGTCAGAAATGTCTCCTACCACCAAAATTAGGTCATTTTCTTAAAATCATTTTTTATTTTCCAGTTACAGTTCATGTACAATATTATATTAATTTCAGGTGTACACCACAGTGATTAGACATTATATAACTTACTAAATACTCATCCTGATAAATTATGCACCCATCTGACACCATACATAGTTATCAAGATATTATTGACTATATCCCTATGCTGTACTTTACATCCTTATTCTATAACTATCAACAGGTACTTCTTAATTCCTTCACCTTTTCACCCATCCCTCCAACCCCCCTCCCATCTGGCAAGCTTCAAAATGTTCTCTGTATCTGTGAGTCTGTTTCTGTTCTGCTTGTTCATCTATTTTGTTTATTTAGATGTTCTCATCAACAGGTAGCAAAAATAAAAATGTGAAGATAAAACTCACATTATTTGCACATGATATGATTGTGTACAAACAGAATCTCATGTAATCTATTATAAATAATAAGAATTCACTAAATTAGCTGATTATAAAAGTGTAGAAATATATGTCACAGCTCTTGTTTTATGTATATATGTGTGTCTTAGCCACTGCAGAAGTAATAAAATATATGAAATGGCTAAGTACATAAAATGCCATAGAATTTATATAAAGAACAACATGAAATTTTACCGAGGAACAAAAAGACAGCTTAAATAAATGTCCTCTTATAAAGGGTTTTGGTAACATAAGTTCTCAATTCTCTGAATTTTAATTAAGAGCTTTATGGAAATTTTTAGAGAAAAAAAATAAGTAAATTGACAAAAATTTCATGTGGCAAAATAAATCAATCAAAACAATAAAATTACATTAGATTGGGGTGAGAGGAGACAGAAAACAAAATATTAGCAGTGATTTTCTCTGGGGTGGATTATGGGTGACTATTTTTGTAATTTTCCACATTTTCCAAATGTTCTAAAATAAAGTCATAGAATAATTGTTAAAAAAAAAATCTTCTATCTGTTGTTTGAGGGGATCTAAGAGATTGTCATCAGATTAATAAAAAGTGGAAAATTCTAACTATTCCTTTTCATAGTTTCAGAACTTGATTTTACTGTTTTGTTTTTTTAGCATAATTAACTATATGACTTAATGAAATAAATCGCATAAATGTTTTCGGCACATGGGAACATAACCATAACTCACATTTAATATATTATGAAAAGGAGACAGAAATAAAATGATGTATAGAAGATATTAAAGCAATGACATTTTCAGCTTCCTTGACATGAGGCATGCTATAAATTAATGTTATGGTAGGTAGTATAGTTAATGAATCCCCAAATACAACCCTCAAGTTGTAAAGCAATTCTGATCAAATCCTATATTTGTATTTATTTTGTTTGACTTGTCGCTTGGTTCTACAACCTCAAGTCAATTATAAAATTTATTTTTCTTTGTTAGGAACATAATAGTCAAAGTTTTTGAAAAGCAGTTCCTTACAATGAAAAAATTATATCTGAGAAACTTGAGCTCAATTTCTGGTTCTGCCACTGGCTGGCTGGACTTCTAATGTTTCAGTTTCCTCATTTGTAAAAATGAAGGGATTTGTTTGAATGGTGAATGAGGCCCTTTATACGTTCTTAGAAATAGAATTTTTACATTACTAGATATCACATTCTAAGCATAAGTTCTTCGGCCAAAGAAATTTTTCATAAATGACCACTTTAAATACAAGTAGGCCAATGAGAATAAATATTTTCATTGGCTCAGAATATGCAGAAATATAAATAATATTGTTAGTATTTGCTCTGAATACACATTTCAAACCATCTACTCAGATTTTTTTCTACAGTCTCTTATTGTAGGTTTCTGATATGCATATGAAAATTTAGACCAAAAGTCTAAGGCAAAACTCCCAAACAACAGGAGAGCACTTTGGCATACTAAATAACTCCCTCAACACTTGTGATTACTGATAATAAAAATCTCAGATTCTGTTCATCCTGTAGAGAGAACATTAAAAAAAAATGCAACTTCATTTTCTTGAAGGATTAAATGTTAAAGGCCAAAAGCAAGAATATTCGACATGAAAGGATTAAAGGCATTTACAATCCTCACCAGTTCAGCTGCATTGAGTTCAGAATCCACGGTGTGCTGCCGCTGTTTCCCGTCCATTCTGAGGGTGCCGGTGTCCCAACTGCAACTCTAAAGATGTCTGCTCTCACCCTATGGGTAAGAAGTTAGGAAATATTGGATTTATGCTAAATAACTGTGTATTTATTCAGTCTGGGTTATGTAAGCTAATAGGCATCTATTTCCAGGAAAAAAAAATTATTCCAATTTCAATCCCAAAGTACAAATGTAAGCTGGTTAAGGAAAAATAAACATAAAATTTTGCTCCCTTCAGAAATGACACAGTTATCTCCACTGTAAGGACTGCTCTAGGGTTCTGAGCAGATATAAACCCTTGCCTTATTTCCCAAAACTTATTTAAAATCCCAGAAATTTGATTTGATTTCTAACAGGTTAGGAATCTAGTTTTTGCTTCTAAACAAAGCTCATAAAGCCACTCCTTAATTACAGAGATTGCAGAATTCTGTGGCTAAGCAGAGGGATTATGGTGATGACTAATTTCAAAACTTTCCAAAAAAAAAGACAATACTGAGATTACTGGATCGTGATAAATTTAGATGAATGTTGACTAAAAACTATTTAAGTCAGTGGCTACATTGAGATGGACAAAAACAAAAAGTTAAAATGGCTTTAGCTGAAGTTAAAAATAAAAATAAGAGCCCAACCGGTTTGGCTCAGTGGATTAAGCATTGTTCCATGCACTGGTTCAATTCCCAGTCAGGGCACATGCCCAGGCTGCAGGCTCGATCCCCAACGTGGGGTGTGCCGGAGGCAGCCCATCAATGCTTCTCTCTTATCGATGTTTCTATCTCTCTCCCCTTCTATCTAAAAAAAAACCAATAAAAAAATATAAGAGATAAGAACACTTCAGTAGCTCTTGATTATATAAATCAAGGATTATAGTCTTAGCACATTATATCTTGATTTAGGTTAGGTCATGACTGTCACTGTTTCTGATGACTCCTAATCTTTCAGATGAGCAGGAACTGGGAAAGAAAGTATGTCTTTGGTTCTTTTCCACTTCTCACAAAGAGAGTGCACATGACACAGCACGCAGGACTGAGGTGGTGTTTCCAGGCAGTCTGAGAGGCGATGCTCCTTTGACTAACTGGCATGCAGTATAGAATAGAGACAGAATTACTTTAAAGTTCTTTTTAGTCACTTATTTCCTGTAGGCCAACAGTTTGGTTGGGGGTTACTTAGGGAAAGAAACTTCCAAAATATCAATAGTCTCACACATACCCTACTTTAAGAGCAGACGCATCTTCTTGTGTGTATGTAACTGAACTCCAAACCTCTGTACTAATTACGCAAACAATTAATATGTTCTAAGTCACTGTTAGTTGCTAATTCCTCCCTCTCCCTCCCTCCCTCCCTCCCTCCCTCCCTCCCTCCTCCTCCTCCTTCCCTCCTTCCTTCCTTCCTTCCTTCCTTCCTTCCTTCCTTCCTTCCTTCCTTCCTTCTTTTCCCTTCTTTTCTCCCTTCGTTCCCCCTTCCTTCCTTTTTCTTTCTTTCATTCCCCTGTGGCCAAAACAAATCCTGTCTCATTAATCCAGTGTCAGGCTGATGGTATCTGACTCACTCTTATGTAATGGTTGAATAACTTCAAATCTTCAAATTCTAATTCTAAACTTCTCAGTGGTGGTTGAGATGTAAAAAGGAAAAGTGACAAGATAAGAATGTCCACTATGACCTGCTCCTCAATATTGTACTAAAGTTCCTGACCAGGGCAGTAAAATAAGAACTGATATGAAGATGCTAAAGTGTTTCTATTTACATATGAGTATACACATAGAAAAATGAAGAACCCATAAATAAACCATTAGAATGAGTCCGAGTTTAGCAAGATTAGTAGATACAAAAATCGGTATACAAAAATAATTTAAGAAATCAATTATATCTTTGTATACCAACAACAAATATTCAGAAAACTAAAACTTAAAGAGATATTACTGAAAATGTTCAAGTATCTAGAAATAAACCTACCAATAGACATGCAATACTTTCCTGGAAAAATTATAAAACTTTTCAAGTCATTAATGAAGTCCCAAATAAATATATTGCTGGCAGTCATATTAATTGGTAAGACCATTTAGAAAACACTTGACATTATCTAGTACATTTGAAGATATTCATATACTATGATCTAGTAATTCCACTCCTGGTATGTTCCTGAGGGAAATAAACAGATGTGCATGCATACGCACACGCACACACACACATACACATGCACATGCGGGTGCACACACACACACACACACACATTCACAAGAGGCAATTGTTCAGAATCCTCAGAAGAACTGCGAAGATTATGTTTTTGTGTTCTGTTGTACATATCTCTGAAATGGGAAGTTTATTCATTTGTCACAGTTATAGTACCAATTTTAAATCCCAGAAATGTCAACTTTTCAAAGCAGTTGATAATCGTACAAAGAAATTAAATATGTTGTTCAGAAAGCATGGCTATTAGGACCATTTGTGCCTCTTCTTGGCACTGAAAATCAGCTAGAAATCAAAAGAAAAAAAGATTAATTTCTGCTTCTCTCCCATTGCTATGTGGACTTGCTTATGCACTCCCAAATAAGAAAATGCAGAACTTTAAGAAAATTATCCAGAAGCTCAGTAGAGTAAGAAAAAAAGTTGAAAAACTAAAATAATAGAAGTTAAAATACTCTAGATAAGTTAATTTTTACTACATACTGTATATATACAAAAATATATATAAATAAATGTCAATATTAACTACATATTTTACATATAAATATATATATACAATAAGTACACATATAAGTGCACTTCTATACAAAATAGTAACAACTCTGTCATTGAGTGGAATACCCATACTTACTAATAATATATACTGTTAGTATACAGTGGTTACACTGTCACCAACGATGTAACAAGACTCCTTCCTTACTGTGTTCTTGCTTTGACCATTTTTTCAGTCTTGGCTAATTGGGTCAAGAAAAAATTGTGTGTGTGTGTGTGTGTGTGTTTAGTCATGTCCTTTGTTTTACACTCTGAAATTAAATAGTTTAATAGCCATGTACATATTATTCAATATTCATGTCTATAAAATATTAACACTTAGATATTTATGTTTATTCATGTTCATGTTTATGTTTTTTCATGTTCATATTTATGTTTTATGGCAATTTAACTATTGTGGTTCAGTGTTCTTTTTTCTAGTGAACATTTTATGTTGCAAGATACTAACGACTTCTTCCTCTATGTACAAATATTTCTTCATCAGTCTTTTTCCTGTTTTTCTTTTTAAGAGATTTTCTTTTTACTTACAGAAGTTTTTTAAATGTAGGAGGTTAAACTAATTATCTCTGTTTTTTTAAAAACAGCAACAACAACAAAATCTCTAGTTCTTTCATTTTTAATTTTATCTTTATTGTTGAAAGTATGACAGATGTCCCCATTTTCTCCCCATTGACTCCCTTCTTCCCACTCCTGCCCCCTTCTGTCTTCCCCACACTCTCGTCTGTGTCCACTGGTTATGTATATATGCATAGAAGTTCTTTGGTTCACATCTTCCTGCCCCTCCTCCCTCCTTCCCTCTCAGGTTCATCAGTCTAACAACCAATTTGTACTACTTAACCCCTTCACCACTTCTGCTCATTCCCCCAAACCCCCACCCATCAGGCAACCAACAAAAAGTTCTCTGTATCTATGAGTCTGTTTCTGTTCTGCTTGTTCATTTTGTTTGTAGATTCAGTTGTTGACAGATATGTATTTATTGCCATTTTATTGTTCATATTTTTTATCTTCTTCAAGAAGATCCGTCACCATTTCATATAATACTGGTTTGGTGATGATAAACTCCTTTAGCTTTTTCTTGTCTAGGAAGCTCTTTATGTCCACCAATTCTAAATGATAGCTTTGCAGGAGAGAGTAATCTTGGTTGTAGGTCCTTGCTTTTCATCACTCTGAATATTTCTTGCCATTCCCTTCTGGCCTGCAGTTTTTGTGTGTTGTTTTTTTTTTGAGAAATCAATTGACAGTCATATGGGAGCTCCCCTTAGGTAACTAATTGTTTTTCTCTTGCTGCTTTTAAGATTTTCTCTTTGTCTTTAACCTTTTGCATTTTGATTATGGTGTGTCTTGGTGTGGGCCTCTTTGGGTTCATCTTGTTTGGGACTCTCTGTGCTTCCTGGACTTGTATGTCTGTTTCCTTCACTAAGTTAGGAAAATTCTCTGTCATTATTTTTTCAAATAGGTTTTCAATTTCTTGTTCTCTTTCTTCTCTCTCACCCCCATGATGCAAATGTTGGTATACTTGAAGTTCTCCCAGAGAATCCTTACACTGTCCTCATTTTTTTGTTTGTTTGTTTTGCTGTTCTGATTGGGTGTTTTTTGTTTCCTTATATTCCAAATTGATGGTTTGTTTCTCAGCTTCACTTACTCTACTATAGATTCCCTATAAATTATTCTTTATTTTAGTTAGTGCACACTTCATTTCTGACTGGACCTTTATTATACTCCTGAGGTCCTCACTAAGTTACTTGAACATCCTTATAACCAGTGTTTTTAACTCTGCGTCTGTTAGATTGCTTATCTCCATTTTGTTTAGTTCTGTTTCTAGAGTTTTGTTCTGTTCTTTCATTTGGGATATGTTTTTTGTCTCCTCATTTTGGCTGCCTCCCTGTGTTTGTTGCTATATATTAGGGAGAACTTGCTGTGTCTCCTAGGCTTAATAGGGTGGCCCACTGCAGTAGGTATCCTGTAGGGTCGAGTGGCACAGCCTCCCCGATTAGCCCAGCTGGGCACTTGAGGTGCAGCCCTAGTGTGTACTATATACCCTTCAGTTGTAATTGAGTCTTGATTGCTGTTGGCACATCAATGTGGGGGATTTACTCAGGTTGATCAGCTGCAAGTTCTGGCTGTAGCCACTGACCACTGACCTCTGACCACCTTGGAGGATCAGCTGTGTAGGGGCCCACCACACAGAGCAAGACTTACTTCAGCAGGGCTCTGGCACCCACTGATCCCACCCCTTGAGTGTGTCATTTGTGGAGGTTTTGGGGTGGTGGTACTTTCACATGGCCTGAAGCTATTCACTGGGTATATTGGCTCTGGGGCCTCCCTGGAGGCACAGGCCAAGGTCAGCCACTGTCTGTGTTCTACCCGGGGCCACCTGGCATAAGCTACAAAATTATCTGTAGATGGCTGCTTCTTGTGTTGAGCTTGAAGGCAACCAGGCAAGACCAAGCTGTTAACCAAGGCTGGCTGCTTCTATTGCCAGGTGTGGGGCTACTTAGCTAGAGGTATGGAGCTCACTGAGGCCAGGTGCTCCTTGTTTGAGAGATTCTAGAAAAATCTGAAGCATGAGCCAAGACAGGCCAATCCTTTGATAAAGCCACTGGAAACAGCTTGGGTGGGACTGAAAGTTGGATGAGGCAGGGCCTCAGGGAATCACCAGGGCAGGACAAACAGTGTGAGCCAGGTTGCTGGAATCCCAGATATGGCAGCTGTCTGCCACCCCAGGGAAAGGCTCACCAAAGGGATAAAGACCTCCACCAGCACATCTGTCCAGGAGAAAGCTGCCTCTCTAGCTCTTGCCCCGATGCCAAACAACTCAGTTCTCCCCCTTACGTCTCTGGTGCCTTTCAAGCTGCCTCCCCAAAGCTGGAGCCCAGAGCCAGTAAGTCTAAGTTCGTGCATGGGCCCTTTAAGAGGAAATGCCTGGGACTCTAGAAGCCTCAGCCTCCCTCAGCCTCAGCCTCCCTCAGCCTCGATTCCAGCTGGTTTTTACAGATGAAAGTTATGGGGACTTCTCTTCCTGGCACTGGAACCCTGAGCTGGGATCTTGCTGTGGGATGGGGACCCCTCAGTCCTCAGGGAAGACCATCCCAGCCAAGGTGTCCCTCCTGATTTTTATCCACCACACGTGGGTGTGGGACCAGCCCATCTGCCCCTCCACCCCTCCTACCAGTCTCCATGTGGCTGCTTCTTTAATTTCATACTTGTAGGACTTCCATTCAACTCTACTTCAGGTGGTTCTGAATGATGGTTGTTCTGTAGTTTAGTTGTGGGAGGAGGTGAGTACCATGCTTACCTACACCGCCATCTTGACCGGAAGTCCTGGTTTTTATGTTTTCATTTTCAACAGTTAACTTTTTAGTGCATTTAAAATCAATTTCTTTCTTTCCCAAACATTTAACCAATTTTTTCAGAACATTTACTGTGTATTTCTCTCCCAATTATATATGAGTTTTTACACTATAGATCATTTTTTCAAGTTCTTATAAACAATTTAACCTAGTTTCACACAACAATGATTAAATTAAGAGCCCAGTAAAAGTAAAGGAAATTTGTTGGACATTCTGGCTATCACATACAGAGCATACATATTTTGACAAATATAACGTGAACATCCAAACTTTTATGCTTTAATTGAGCTTTAGGAAATTGGTCTACATATGTTATATCTTATAATGCTTGTTAATATTTGGTTATACATCTAGTCAATATTCAGAAGACATCCTGCTACCTATTCTCCACAATCATTTTCCTAGTTCTCACCAACTAATATGAGCAATTGATATTTCATGCATGTCCTTTCTTTTGACAACGCCTTTTTCTGAAAACATGTCCTTCCTTGAATTACTTTATGTATTTCTGCATTTTAATCCTGTGACTGTAATTCTCTCTCTGTAGCATCATAGTCCCAGGTGCGCCCTGCTATGGTACTGAGCACAACCTGGTGTAATTAAATACATTACATCGCCAGCTTCTAGAAGGCAGGGACCAGGTCAGTTTTTGAAATGTATTTCCTGAGTGATTAGTACCAACAGCACAATTTATAAAACTTCAATCAATGCTGGGTGACTAACTGATAAATTACTGGGTGGGGTTACAAAATTCTGTAAATAAGTGGTTTATGATCATTACTAAAGGATCTCTTCTTTGTGACTACATGACGCCCAACAGACTTAGAAGAGTTGAGTGTCCCTTTTCTGGTCTGAGAATTCTATCTTACTCTACGAAATATTTCATCACAGGGAAGGTCCCCAAGGTCTCATTTCAGCCAGGTTGATAGAATCTGTCAGTCTTGTGTCCTCTTGGATGGCTATACTGCAGTGTATCTCCTGCATTGGGCTGATCAGCAGAAAATGGAGACTAAATCTGCACTGAAAGGAGATACACTGGATCCCAGACGTGGAGCATTTGGGATCATTTCACAACTACCTCCTGAAACCGGGCCCTGCGGGTGATTCACACAGCTCCTGTCGACAGAGTGGTGCCAGACAGGGGTAGTAGGAGAGTGGTTACATTTGTTAATGTTGTGAGCTATTTCCAGATATTTATCAAAAATATATATTTAACAACAAAATATATAAAGAATGGTAATAAGACACCTACCTATGTATCTACTCCCCATCATAATACACACAAGTCACTAACACAATTGAAGCCCCACGATACACTTCCCCTACTCTATCCCCAGAAATAGCCAGAACCTCAGATTATGTGATTATCACTCCCTTGTTTTTCTTTATAGCTAGACTCCATAGCACTGCATTTTTAGAAACATAATTGTTAAAGGTATTAAACTGTATGCCTCTGGACTTGCATTTATTCATTAATTTAGTTTCTATTTTGAAATTTCTCCTTCATACCATGCTGCTGTGCACACCTCATCCACGTGTTCTGCCGCTTCTCCAGGAGAAGCTCAGTTCGCAGCTGACCCTGAACAAAGTGGGGGGCACTCAGGAGCACCAACGTCCTATGCACTTGAAAATCCAAGTGTAGCTTTGTACTCCCCTCAAAGCTTAACTATTGATAGCCTACCACTGGCTGGAAGCCTTACTGATGACATAAATAATCAATTAATACATATTGTGTATGTTATATGTATTATATACTGAATTTTGCACTAAAATAAGCTTGAAGAAAGAAAATCATAAGGGAGAGAAAATACACTTATAATAAGTATTTATTTAAAAAAATCTATGTATTTGACTTACACATTCAAACCTGTGTTTGAGAGAGAGAGAGATATAGGCATATATATCTATACCTATATTTACATATTTATATCTATTGAGAGAGAGAGAGAGAGGAGTTGCTATATTAAAGGGCATGCACATTCAAACTTACAGGAAAATGTCAAAATATTTTCCTAAATGTTTTTACTAGTCTGCATCCCTACAAGTAGTGTATGTATGAAAGTGACCATTTTTCTACATCACTTTCAACACTTGAGATTTTCAGACTCGCAGTGCTATTTACAATAGTTAAGATCTAGAAACAGCCTACATGTCGATCAGTAGATGTGGGATAAAAAAAGCTGTGGTATATTTCCACAATGAAATACTATACAGCTATAAAAAAAAAAAAAAAAAGAAAAAAGATCTCTAAGGGTACTTTGAGATGGCATAGAGGGACCTGGAGAGTATTATGCTAAACAAAATAAGCCAGTCAGAGATAGATAAGTATCACATGATCTCACTTACTTGTGGAATATAATGAACAAAATAAGCTGATGAACAAAATAGATTCAGACACATGAAAGTAGGGGACAGACTGACAAACCTCAGAGGAAGGGGGTTGGAAGTGGGGCACAAAGACATAAACCAAAAAACTTGTATGCATATATGTAACCAATGGACACAGACAACAGTGCGATAGTATCACCTGACTGAGGCTAGGACCCTAGGTGGTCACTTGACCCTCTAGGTTCCTGACACCAAGTACCAACAGTGAGCCAACACAGGTGACTGTGCTGTCACCTTAGCTTTGATTACTTGCAGGATAATCCAAATTACAAACACATCAGAACACACACACAACTATTGGGGGTTAACGAACCGTAAGTCCAAGTGTCCCAAATGTCTCCGGTCTAGGCTACTCACAGAGTGGTGATCACTGGTCACTCGGAGTCACAGAGGCCTCAGCGTCCAGGGGTCCATGTCATGCAAAGAAGACTGCTGAACCAGCTCGAGACAGCACAGCCCTGGAGTAACGAATGGCCACCAAGCCAGACACACGAGCAGTCAGCACGGTTCATTCGCAGGAGGGCGAATAGCAAGTGTCACTGTTTTATTTCAATTGTATCCTTCTTGTGGCGGTGTCTGCCTTTACCTGCACTTGTTAGATTTGCTTGTGGTCTCCCAAGATGAAGTCTTAAATCAGAATATTTGGTAATGTCCACGGAAGTGCCTAGTCATCTTCATTTCGCCAGCAGCCCAAAACTTGGCAGTCAGCCCAGACTTACATGTATGTGTTCAGAAGATAAGGTTCAAACTCAAGATGAAGTTAGTTATGCTAACTCTGCTCTCCACAGGTGCGTAATGGCCAGGACACCTGGTAGAGGAGGCACTGTTCACGGAGAGGAAGTAGTGGAGGAGTAAATCTACTGGAGAATACAATTCCAAAACCATTACCTCCTGCCCAGATCTTTCTCTGGAGTCTGTACATCTAGCCTCTACTCTATTCCAAGGACACCTCAGCATGGATCTGGGTTGGGCTAGGGCTCAGGGACAAGGGCACTGGTAGTCCCAAGGAAGTCCAAGCACAGGTATACTGGAAATCAGAAAATGAGATATCCAGAAAAGCAAGTGTTTGCGGTCGGAGTATAAAATTGAAGTTAAAATTTTTAGTGGGTGAGTTGTTCTTGCAGAGGACGGGCTCTATGGGTTACTGGGGGCTAAGTGACCACTAACTACATAAAGTGACGGTCCCTGGTATCAAAACAGTCTGAGAACTATGAGGTGACAGAAACTGAGTAGAGAAAAGGACTGAAGAGATGTCAAATGGAAGTGGCCAGGAACTGAATAATGATGGTCACAGGGAGGGTTGGAAGGTAAGATAACCAAACGGCACGGGCCTCAAATAACTATGTGCTTTAGTGAGAAAAGATAAGGAGTGGTTTGCCAGCAATGATGGGGGACTAGATTTTTCGCCTTCCCCTGAACCCCCACGGACACCCCCAGTGTTGCCAAAACATGAATCATGATCACTAACAACAAAGGGAAACGTTACCCATGGAAAAGACCGTGTTTTTTTAAGGCAAACAGATGGCGGAATAACTGTTGAGAGAGACTGAAAAGTGGGAGAGTTTGTCTACTTTGTAACAGGCATTTCATGGGGCACCGAAGAAGAGTTCAGGAAGAAGGGGAAGAATGGAAAGGTGAACTAGGAGAGAGGAAATAGCAAGATAGGAATGAACATCGCTCAAGGATCGGCATGAGAAGGGGTTACCTCCACCTGAGTAGCAGGCCAGGTGGGAACTGCAGACCTTCTTGTTCCAAGGGGCACTTGGGTTAACGCAGGTTCAGGGCAACACAAGCCAAGGCCTGATGTCTCAGGATTCCAGACATTGACAGATGAGTCAGGTCTAATCCAACACTTTCAGCAAACATTTCTGAACCACGTACCATGAGCTTGGCACAAGACTAATCACTGGGGATTAGACATATGGCTCGGCTTTAGAACTGCAGGCACAATTAGCTTATAGTCCCAACATACTCAGCAAACACAATTGCTGATCCTTAAATTTGGTTTTATTCCCAATCTTCAGAGGTTATTCAATGTGCCTGGGGGTGGGGGGAGATCTCTGAAAAACAAATGTAAAGTATCTTATTTTAAAAAAAAGAAAAAATCCTCAGAAGCTCAAAGCCCAGCTGGTTGGCAGGTTCTCCCTGCCCTGTGGGAAGTCCCTTTCTCATAAGCCGGCTGTGGAAAGGGTCAGAGAAAGGAGGGAACGGAGCGCCCATTGAAGAAAGTGCTTTGCTCATGTCTTATTTCAACTCTTGGAGAATGAGACTACTTCTGCCTCAACTCCCCACCTTTCCTACGGGGTGCAAGTGGGAACTCCAAGTACAAATCCACTCTTCTACTTCTGCAGAGGAACGCCTTCTAGAAAAAGCAGTAATCTTTGAGAGTAGATAGTCATGTGGCACTATTTGTGATAAACTGGTAATAGACCTGTGGGTTCCTTATTATTTCATTTTTTATTATTATTTTTCTTTTTTATGAAGTTTATTGGGGTGACACTGGTTAACAAAATTATATGGGTTTCAGATATACAATTTTATAATACATCAGCTATATATTGTATTATGTGTTCACCTCCCCAAGTTAAGTCTCCTTCCATCACCGTTTATCCCTCCTGTAACCTCTTCCACCTCCCCCTAACCCCTTTCCCTCTGGTAATCATCACGTTGTCTGGGTCTATGAGCTTGTTTGTTTATTTATCTGTTTTGGTTAATCCCTTCACTTTTTCACGCAGCCTAGCAACCCCCCTTCCCTCAACAGCTGTGAGTCTCTTCTATCTATACGTCTGTTTCTATTTTGTTCACTTATTTTGTTCATTAAATGCCACACGTGAGTGTAAGCTTTCTGTTCAGGCTGCAAAAATGATGTATAATTTCAGAGTACGGTCTAAGAGCTTAGTTAAGTCCTGAAGAACCATCTAGAAAATGTTCTCTGAAATTACGTATTCTTTTTTCTACCTGGCTATGTTTGCATAGTTAATGTGGGAAAGCGACATGGATTCTGTATCTGAAGAAACTGGTTTCTTCAATGGTTGAAATCTAAAAGAAAATGAATTCTATATCTAAATGATTACCATTTGGTCACACGATAAAAGGTCTGCAGAGTAGAAATGCCTTTATGAAACTGTGCCTATTTTCATGTTAACACTGGTGAAATAAACACTGTTGTGAAACATATTGATTTACCAGTAGAAAATTAGACATTTTATAACAAGTGGGGAGCTCAAAATATAAGTGAAATGGAAGAGTTAAAAACATTTCTACTACTCACTGGATTTCAAGTTGTTCAACATTTGTAGGCTTGTTTTGTAATTTCCTCCCATTCCATGTCAACCAATTTCACAATCCCAGCTCTAGAAACATTGGTCACTTTGTTCAATGCCTTTTGTAGTTGCAGATTTCAGGAAATACTGGACTTAATTAACACTAAGTTAGCTATGATACATCTACCCCAGGGTGGATTCAGTTCAACCTGTGGAGCAGATACATTCTGTAAAACTGCAATTTAACCAGGCCACCACTTGACTGAAAATACACGTAACTATTTTTCTTTTATGAGCCTTTCTAGCAAGACAATGACTCTGAAATCCAGTATAACATTTCTTCCATCAACATACTAGTCCATTAATATCAACATATTGAAATATCTAAAAAGACATAGCTAGACCATCTATTTTTGTGAAAGTTCCAATTCCTTTGTATAAATTATTAGGAAACCCTTCTGGCAACTGTCCAAACCACTTTAAATTCTAGACATGCTTAACTTCAAAACATTGCTTAGATGAGGGTATCAATTACCTCCTACTGAAATGAAAAGCAAGCAAGCCTCTAGCTTACCTGTCATCTCCTCCTTAAAACCATGCCTCTAGCCTATTGTCTTGACTTTTGTAATTACTCAACTGTTTTCTTCATTGAAACAGGAAACTTGAGGGACCGTAGAAATTATCTAGTCTCATTTCCTCACTTAACAGATTTGCAGAGCTGTGGTGAGGTTCGGTTCCCTGACAACCCAGTTCACCATTCACAATTTCTGTCCTTTTAGTTTAGTTTTAAACTTTGACTAAGGCAGAAGCTGTAGTTTCTTTGAGAAGTCACAGGTAAGTATCCAAACCGGAAAAAAACTGATCAGAGTGAATTAAGAAGCCAGCTTAGCTACAATGAGTAAAAGATGGAGCAAGAAGATCCTCTTCCTGATTGGAAGGAGGCTGGCTTGGAAAGTTGTCTGGTGCATACTGTGTAAATAAATTCTGACAGGCAAGTTACATTAGTGTTTACCTCTGTGTCTGTCTGGAAGATCAAAATAGTCTTTAAACTGGATATTGTGCTCAAGACCTACATTCTCACTAAACCTTGCCTGGTGAGCTGAGAAAGAATCTATCATCAGGACATCATTCACTGATGACGTTACCTTCTAGTTCACGTCTATAATAATTGTTCTACAAAGAACTCCGTGTGAACTTGAAAACTTGTCATTTTACATTTATCTTCCTCATTTACTTTATTCCATCATACCTTTCACAGAGGGTAATGTAGTTGACAAAACTTGGTTCACTACTCAAAATAATCATTCATTCATTCATTCATTCAACCAACCAACACCTGTTGACATCAACTTCGTGCCTGGAAGAGCCCTGTGCTACTTGCGGTGGGTTCAGGAGATAACAGACAGTGAGCTCAGTCAAGTAAGGAGACTGATACTCAAGCAGGTGATTAAAGACAGCGTGGTTTGTGCTTTGATAAGGTACTTACCTCTTTGGGTTCTCAAAGCGTGGTGCCAAAGCACGTAACCCGGTTGGTGATGTCAGGGAAGTCATTCCTAGAGTTCAACAGCTAGGCTGGGATGGAAGGATGGGTGAGGAGTAGGCAGGGGAAGGAAGAAGAGGGAGAGTTCCAGGAAGAGCCAGCAGCCTCTGCAGAGACTGGTGGAATCACGGGGTGCATTAGGCACAGGCTGGAGAGATCCTGTTCCTGGGCACCAGCTCCCCTTCCGTCTGTGGCTCCCAGTGTTTGTGTTCTCACGCTAGCCCACATGTGGCCTTTAGCAATTTCATTTTTTTTTAAATTTAGTTGAATTTCTAACTGCTGTATTGTGACCCCATCTTCCTATTGTGTCCTGCCACTGTGAGCCAGTACCTGGGTCCTACCTTTCCTTGGAGACACCTGTCTTTATTTGAGTGCCAGGCTAGTAGATTGCCCTGTGATGTCAGTTCTCTGTTGAGTTCAAAATGTCACGACTTTGTGGATTAGCCATCTTTTTCTTGTTAGGGGGAAAGTGATGCTCTTTCCAGCTAACTACATCTCAGGACACTGGTGTTTCAGGCAGCCTAACTGCGCTGAATTCCATCTTCTAGTATAGTCCTTTCTTTTTATCTTGAAATAGCATTGCATATTATATAATCTGCTTTTTTACAACCTTGTTTCTCAAGACGCTTGAAAATGTCATCACTATATTGGATTTCATCATGTAGGCCTTCCGCTTTTTGGACATTGTTTTTCCAATGCTTTGCCTTTGTAAAACTGCAAAAATCTTATTTGTACCATATTTCAGGTATTTCCTCAGTATATATTCCAGTGATCTGACATACTCTGACAAAGGGTATAACATTTAAAGTTATCAATCCAGCTTGCCAAGTTTTGTCCCTCAATGCATTCTCTCAAACATACAATACAAAATATTCCATAATTCAATCAGAGCGCTATCCACCAAATACAAGATTGCTTACTTCACTTCATGCTCACCACAACTGAGTGGATTTTATTCCCAGTGCCACTAAGGAAAACAAAGGTATTTGTTATTTTATCTTAAGTTACTTCTATTGAAGATTTTGTTACTGAGTTATTATTCTGTTTCTTCAGATTTTTTGCTAATATCCTTTGTACATGTAATTAAAGAGAACTCCGTGATTTTCTGAGAATAGAATTATCTTTAAGCTTTTAAAAAAATGTTTTAATGTTTTTATTGATTATTTTAGAGAAAGAGGAAGGGAGAGAGAGCTAGAAACATTGATGAGAGAGATACATGGATTGGCTGCCTCCTGCACATCCCTGACTGGGGATCGAGCCCGCAACCCGGAAATGTGCCCTGACCAGGAATCGAACCAGGACCTCTCAGTCCCTGGGACAATGCCCACACTGGCCAGGCTCTTTGAGCTTTTATATTTCGTTTCTCTTCAGAGAAAAGAGTGTGCCTCAGCCTACTCCAAAGCTTATGGGTTGTCCCTCAAATTCCAGGGAGTCACAGCTGTAGGAAGACAATCTCCTCCTGGGGAACAGCTCTCCAGAAGGCACAGGCCTTCAGTGCAGCAGCTGGAAGCTGAGCCCTGCGGCTGCTGTTTAGTCCATGAGCAGGTGGATTCCTGAAAAATCTAGTGCCCTGGGAAGGAAAATCAGAGTTATAACGGCCTTTCTTGGTCCTCTTAGAGTGACTTAACTCCAACACAGTGTTGAATTGATGAAAACATATCCCCAGAAGGTCTTACTAGTTGTCATATTCTGCACCAGGGTGCGATCTGAGCCCTGGCGAAGCCTCTCTTGGCTGCACTGAGCTGTTTCCAGGCAGCTGCATGTCGGCCAGCTCGGCGGTGCCCTGGGAACTGTTGCATCTTCACTTGAAACTATTTTCAACATACACTTTCGTAAAGTAGGCTTTTAATATTAGCTCTGAGAAGGAAAGTCACAGTAGCTGCTGAGCGATCTTTTGCCCTGATGTGATGAAGTTGCCATGACTCAAGCAACAACAATCCTAAATAAGTTGCATTATATCTTTAGCTTCACTGAAAGTCACTCCAGCATTGACCCTCGAAAGGGAACAGAAGTGCTGATCGAAACAGAACCCCAGATGTCGAGTTCCGACGGCCTTCTGCCTCCCCTAGATCAAACGGCTGACAAGTCATCCTAGATTAATAAATAGGAAGGACTTGAATTTGTGAGCCAAGATTAAGGGGTTGAAATCATTGCAGATCTGAAGGGAAAATTTAAAAAGGAATACTCCAAGAATATGAAAGACAGCTGCCCAAAGTATCAACCCGTATGAGAAAACCAGAAACCTTGCCAAGGCAGCTAAAGAAAAAAGTTAACATCAGCATCCAGGAAAACTGAAGTTAAAAGATCAGATTTCACCAGGTGTAGTCTTGAAACAAAGTCAAGGTTTGTTTGGCCACAGTTTTTTTGTTTTGTTTTTTGTTTCTATCCTCACCTGAGGACATTTTTGCGTTTATCTTTAGATAGACCAGGGCCGGGGACAAACTGCAACTGAGGTACATGCCGTTAGCGGGAACCAAACCCGGGACTCTGTGATCCGGAGACTGACGCTCTAACCACTGAGCCAAACCGGCCAGGGCTGGCCACAGGTTTTTAATATTAGATGTCTATGTTCCATTACCTGGCCAGCAGGGCTGTGTTCGTCCTAAAGCAGTTGTATTCGGAAGAGCTGCCTGGAAGCTAGCTAAAATCATACGAGGTATTGTCTGTGATATGCCCACAAAAAAAAAAGTTTAATTTCTGGTAATAGTGTTAGGAAGGGAAAATATACTATAAAGTTCCAAAGCAAAGGCTGAGATCTGAAAATAAGTGACAAAGACATAGGAAACAGAGACAGCAAGTAAGGTGTGTCAAGTTTCATCAGGTAAAGAGTGAGAGAACATTCCAGAAGGGTGCTTACCCTAGGAACTAGATCTGCCTTCCAGGGAAGAAATTACTGAGAGTTGATTAAGAATTAGGCTGTTTCCCCCACCTGCTACCACTGACCATCCTTTTCCAACGTCAGCGGGACCCGCACCCTCCTCGGTACTATGGGAACTTACGAACTCCACGTGGAAGGAAACTGAGCATTCTGAAAATGATCCAGTACATTATTAACAGGTGGGAAATAAGTCTTATAAAAAATTAAAAGAATTGAAATGATTCAATTTAAACAAAATGGGCTAAAAAGTGTTTTATTAATATTAACATTTAAGAGTTCAATGTTATTTTCTTGCAGAGTCAGGCCTTAAAAATTATCTTTCAAATACAAACATTTGAAATCTGAAACAAATATTTGTTGGGGTCTACGATATGCCAGGTAGATGCAATAAAAGGTCTATTCTCATGGACCTTACATAATACAAGTCAGCTACTATGTATTCATTTATTCAACATGTATTTTTCTAAAGACCCATTTTGTTATAGGCTGGGGAAATCTTATTCTGCATGAAATAGGCTGTACATGTTTTTCTTACAGGTATGAGTAAACTTCAGATTATTTATCAGTCTGATGATAAGTAGATCTGTGAAAGAATTGGAAAATGCTAACTCTAAATCAGAAATTTAATGGTCTAACCAGTGATGTTTTGAACATCTCACAAAATATTCTTAACTAAAACAGCAAGGAGGAAGTGAAGGCCAGTGCACATATACAAAATCTCAATTAACATATTTACTA
Organism: Molossus molossus; assembly: GCF_014108415.1. Taxonomy (NCBI): domain Eukaryota; kingdom Metazoa; phylum Chordata; class Mammalia; order Chiroptera; family Molossidae; genus Molossus; species Molossus molossus. The sequence goes on along the minus strand of NW_023425399.1, from coordinate 102,808,805 downwards.
AAACGTCATTACTTCTAAGCACATATCATTAAAATAACTCACCTAGTTAAAATTAACAATGAGTATGCTTTCAGGTCCAACTTTCAGATATTTTATTTTATTTTATTTGTTGAAAGTATTACAGACACCCCCCTTTCTTCCCCCCTTGATCCCCCTCCTTCCCACTCCCACCCCTCTCCTGCCTTCCCCAAACTAAGATTTTAAATGATTTAAAATTTGCACAGAAGCTTTAATTTTGAAGTTTTTCTTGGAAGTATTTGGTAAATGAAACATACCCACCTTGATCGTATATATAAAATCAGTTAAGTAGGTTTATTTTGTACATAGTTGGTCTGTAATTTTTTTCTTGAATATCTAGAACAAGATTCTGATTTCTAATATTTGTAATTAGAACTTATATCACTGTATTGTCATTCTTAGACTAGGACCTTTGAACCAGTGATTCTCAAACCTGCCCGGACATTACAAACATCTATGAAGTTTTTATAATTATAGATTATTAGTTCCAACCTAAAGATCCTTGATTTACTAAGTCTGGGGTATTATTAAATCTGGTAGAAGTATTAAGAATTTTAAAATTAAGTCTAAATTAATCAATTTAATGCTCAATTTGCATTGCTATTTTTTTCTATCTTCTGTCTATAGTACATAATTGGGACTTAAGACATGTCTTTTTTAATTGATTGACTTGCAAGATTTTAGAAAACTAATTATGTAATTAAAAAAATTTTTTTTCTTTATTGATATTTAGAGAGAGAGAGGAGGGAGGGGTAGAGAGAGATAGAAACATCAATGAGAGAGAACATCGATTGGCCGCCTCCTGCATGCCCCTCACTGGGGATCGTGCCCACAACCTGGGCGTGTGCTCTGATCGGGAATCGAACCGGTAACCTCTTGGTGCATGGGTCGACACTCAACCACCGAGCCACACCAGCCAGGCTAATTTTGTAATTTTAAAAGAGATTCAAATGCATCTTCAATAATATTAATGCAAATAGAATATAATTGTTTAAAGGTAACTGCAATCTAAAGAGAAACTGAAGAAATATAACTTCACCATAAAAGAAAGAATTATAATAAAGTCCAATATTTTCTCTACAATAAATTTGTTTAAATCTCCCCATACAAAATTTATGTTTATTATTCATGTAATTTGTGTACAGAGGAATGTAATGTTCTGAACTGAAAACAATACATATTAAAATCTAAATGGCTCTTTTATTATAAGAAGTTGTTTTTTTAATAAAACTTCTTTAAGATTTGCTAAATGAACAAATTGGGTTATTTTTCCTATGAAATTATATTATTTTGAATAATAGTACCAAGAGCAGATTCTTTATAGTTTAAATGTTCAGTTCTTTTTTTTTTTTAATCCTCACCTGAGGACATTTTTCCATTTTAGTTCAGATAGAGTGGGAGGGAGAAAGAGGAAGAGAGAGACAGAGAGAGCAACATTGACGCGAAAGGGACATATCGAGTGGCTGCCTCCTGCACGACCCCAACCAGGGCCGGGGACGAATCACAACCCAGTTGCATGCCCTTGACCGGAATCGAACCCGCGACTCATTGGTCCACGGACTGACGCTCTAACTGCCGAACCAAACTGGCCAGGGCTAACTGGTCAGTTCTTTAAAAACAGTTTTAATACATTTAGAAGTCCTCAGTGTCGATTCAGTGAAAATCAAAATAATTATTGCACTATTCATTGTCTAAATTCTTGTTCTTAAGTGGCACCGTGGAGCCACGGCAGGTGTAGCACAGTAACAGCAGCAGGTACTGACTCGGCTATTGCGGAAGAGATGCTCCAGTGGGGAAGCAGCTGGTGGGGAGGACAGCTGCAGGTAACCTGTAGTGATACCAATATTAACGTGCCACAGAAGAGAACATGTTGACTGATGGTAGGTCTATTAGGTAAAGTGATAATATGGCGGTGGTAGCTGCAGGTTCAGACAAACAGGTGTAGTTTACAGACAGCTAAAGGAGACTGATGACCATTGTTATTGTAGGCTAAGTGGACATTACAGTAGTTACAGGCTGAACGGACGTGGCAGTGGTTATAGAGTCCATTGAAGTGAATGTAGGTGTACATTAAAAGAGATGGTAGAAGCAGTGATTATTTTGGTTGTCAGCTAAAATAAAGTTTTACTGAAATTTGATGTTGTAATTAATTGTAGCTGCTGTCGATTCCTCTGAAATGGGGGCATCTGTGGTTTTAGTTCAAGTAGGGGTGATGGCTGTTGTGGTCGTTAAGTTCAGTTGAACCTGTGGTGGTTGTAGGTGCAGTTCAAGTGATGGTTGTGGCTATAGTGCTGTGGGTTCTGTGGATGTTGAAATGGTTGTAGAGTCTGTTGAAGTGTCTGTAGTTGTAGATTCAGTTGATATGGTTGTCACTGTAGGTTGAGAAGCAATAGGGGTTTCTTCCTGAACTGCAATTTCAGGCTCCGCATTGTTTAGGTATACCTTGATAACAATGGAAGAGTTGTCACTTCCTTTATTATTCAACAGGCATATTACAAGTGCTCCAATTGTCGTTGTTATCACACAAACTAAGAAACAAGCCAAAAAGACGTTCCACAGAGACCAATTACAGCAGCAATTTTCTTTCACTTATGAGTGTCAATGAAAATATTAGTAATAAAAAAACAAAAAGCCTTCTGATTTATCATCTCTTTGGTGTTATTTACAACTGAGTGCATTTACATCATTTGAATCCCTACAATCTCTGAAGATATTTAGGCTTAAAGTCCAAGTTTTTATCCAGGTGGAAGTAATTGCATGCCTTCTCTAACTTTGCGGAAAATCAAAATCTGTATATATGTCATCTTCTCTTATTCTATTTTCCAGTGATGGGTAGGCATGTCTTCGTCTTTTCATGTAAGCAGAACAACATTTTAATGGTAAATTCTCTGTCATGCACCTGACCCTCCACTGGACATTGTCGTTACCCCAACCACTCTACTTCCAAAATCACTTCCTCAAGAACCCATTGTTCTAACCACCATCTCCTCTCTTTCCATCTTGTTTGTTCAGTTATTTATATAACAACCTAAATTTATATAACAATTAAAATACAATTTTATTAAAATCTTCAGCCCGCAGCCTTTGCTTCACTCATATTCCTCCTTATTCATCTTTTGTTCTATGGTCCATTGCTTCAATAACACTTATTAATTCCCCGAAACCTCCCGTTCCCCTTCTCACTTCTTCCAGCTGCCAGACAGACGGCATTCTGCTTTCTCTGGGCCCGCCCTTGAGCAGCCACACTGCTGGGGAGATCAAGCACCTGGGCTGCAGAGCGGGTATAGATGCGTGATCACCAGCTTGAACAGAGAGAAATGTCGACATGAGAGAGACACATCGACTGGCTGCCTCCCACACAACCCCAACCAGGGCTGGGGACCGAACCACAACTGAGGTACGTGCCCTTGACTGGAATCAAACTCGAGACTCTGGTCTGTGGGGCCGACGCTCGGACTGCTGAGCCAAACCAGCCAGGGCACCCATATGTGGAAATCAATGAACAAGCTGAGCTGCCAAGCAAAACTGAGACAGACTCATGGACAGAGAGCAGACAGACAGCTTTGCGCAGGGGGAGGGGAGGAGCACAGAAGAAGGAAAAAGAGCGAGAACTCGTGGACGTGGACGTGGACATGGACAAGTGTGGTGATGGCAGGGAGTGGGGAAGGGGGGAGTGGAGGGGGAAGAGCGCATAGAGGGGATAAATGGTGATGGGAAAAATCAAATCAAATAAAAGATGACCCAGACCCACTATAACCAAACTCAAAGTCATAATCTCCCCAGTGACCCCTGGCTAGCTCTCACATTTTATTAAATGGCATCGCCATTTTTCCATTCAGTTCCAGAAGCTGAAGCAAAGAGGTCATCTTTGAAGCCTCCTAATCCATGACCAAGCCTGTTAACTCCATCTGCTAAATATCTCCCATTATTGTCGACCTCACCACCCAGAAGGCGGCATGGTCTCCTCGGGCACCCATGTTTGCACCAATACTTGAGTATTGCTCAGTGGTTTATCAGAAGAGAAATGACACACCAGGAGGGTTTTCCATAATTTTTCTTACAGGATTCCCAATATTGACAGCCTGGTGATGAATCAACTCCTAATAATAGCCCTATATAACTCCCCATCGTCCGGCAGGGAGGTAGCTGCCCAGGACCTAGAATGACCAGAGAATCCACCCGAGGGCATTGGCTCTTCCCAAGCTTATTCCCTGAAAGTGCACAAAGAAAAGAATCCCCTAGAAGCGTTCCAATGATGTGTCTTTTAACCCTGCTCACTTCGCACTAATCCTGGTCATAGATTAACGACTTACTAGCGTGGTAAACATGCAGTTGGAGGTTAGAAACCCCAGTGCTGGAATCGACGCTCTGCTAGGCTAGCGGCTTAGCTTCTCAGAGACCCTACTCCTCATGTACGAACTGGTGATAAAATGGCTTGTGACTTTCAGGGTTAGCTTGAGAATTAACAAAACCGAATTGCTCTGTTCATGCTAAAGTGTTTTTGCAAATATTTATTGTTAATGTTCTTAGTCACCAAAGCAAAGTGGAAGAGTGCATTGAAGAGGTGTGTCAGATCTCTGACGTCTTAAACCCTTTCTTAGCTTCTCTGGGCCCCGGACGCCCTTATCTTGAAATACAGGATTCAAAGTACCTCTCACTAGTCCTCAAAAATACTTTCATTTTGGATACAGGACAGCATAGGGATTAAGATCAGGAGCTTTGATCAGAAGATTTGGGGGTTGGGCTTGAGCTCTGCCACATGTGAACTGTGTAGCATTTGGCAACTTTGTCTTTCGAAGCCTCGGTTTCCTCATAATGATAATGACGTCTACCTAAGATGAAAGACAAGATTAAGGAAGATGGTGTTTGTAAAGTGCCTGGCATAGTGTCAGGAATGTACATGTTCAATTGTCTAATGTGAGAGGATGAGAGCAAAACCCTCAAGGAATGGGATGCAACACTCATGCCTTACACACAGACTGGAGTCGATCTTCAACGTTACAAAACATGGGCCACAGTACGTGTTGAGTTTCGTGTAAAGGGCGACAGCCCCAAGGCAGCAGGGGTAGAATGAAGGCGGGGGTCACCAAGGCCAGGGCAGTGAGGACCACTAAGTTCAAGTTAGCCCTAGAAAAATACCTTCTTTACCTTGACTGAAGGTGCTTTAATGGAGTCTATAATCCTTCCTTTAAAAGAAATTGTAAAAGAGCAGCTTCATAAAATAAAATGCATGTAACCAGAGAACAGGATACCTAAGTTCTCCTGTTTCTGTTTTTGTCACTTTGGTACAAATTATGTGAATTCTGGCACATCTCTTAGATTTCATAGGCCATATTTCCCCTGCTTTTTAAATGATGGAATGGGACAACATCCGTTATTCTCATTACTGGTTGCATTTTAAAAATATTGATGCATAGACCCCCAGAGACTCTGATTTAATTGGCCTGGGGTGGGGCTCAGCCACTGGTACTTCAGAAACAATCCCTGGGTGATTCTGATAGTCAGTAAGGGTTAAGAATGCCCCGATCAGATGTTACTTTATCTCTGCAAACAAGAAGAAAGATTTGCTAACTCCACCCTGTGTAGCTCACTCACTCTTTCACATTGCCCAGCAACAGTATAAACAGTTTATATTTTTTTATCCAGAGCAACCCAACCAAATTTCCAAGCAGAAATAGCAATTTATAGCCAAGGCCAAGTTTCCAAGCGAGGGCTGAAGATTTAGAGATACAATCCTAAGGTAAGTTCATTCAGCCAACAAATAAGGTCAGGAACCAAGGAGAGACGAGTGTGGTCTCCAAAGCGAGTGGAGAAAATCTGGAGAACAAAGCCAGGTTTCTCTATGAAGGTCACAGGTAGCAGAGGGCAGAATCGAGGGACAAAAGGAAAGTGCCACAAACATTGTTCAGAGGCTGGAGCAATGTAAGAAAGGTAAGTGATCACCAATGGAGTGGGATCCTTGAAGCTTTAACTATGACCCATCCCCATCGGAGTCTAATAACCTTCCCACTGCCACATGCATGGGCTCCCCTGCCCCTCCCCATTCGTACTTTACATTTATTCCTTTTAATTTCACATACGTCCTCTACTTGAATACTTCAGTCCCCAGCTAGAACGTTAGCTCTTTGAAAACAGAGACTACGAAATATTCTCCTTCTTAGGACTTACCTTACAGTGACTTATAATTTAACAGGCAATACGGCAAAGGCTTACCATGAATGTGGGTGAATTAAATGAGTGAATACATTTCCCAGGAAAGAATAGAACAAACACATCCCTGTAAAGAGCACATCCCAACAAGGGTCAGAGCTGCTGTCCCAGCATTACCTGTGCATGGGGTGATTCTGTGTGTGGGCGTGCTGGGTGTTCGAGACTCCTGGGCTCACACAGACCCCAGTTAGGTTGGAAGAGCCTTCACCGGTGATGCCATCTGAAAGTGGACGCCAGCGTGCAGAGCGCTGAGCCTCCTGGTCATCCGAACACGACTGGCTACAGAGATAAAGCATAGGTGAGCAGGAGGCCACGGTGTTAAATCTGTGAAATTAAACTCTCTGTCAAAAGCAAACGAGAATGTGACTTCTATGAGAAAGCAAGATAAAATTTCTAAAAGGAATAAATAGTTTCAGATCTAGACAGATTATTATACATCACATTTCGACTAATTTGTGTGACTGATTTTCCAGATCGGGACTGTGTAGGTAGAGCTGTGCCAAAAGAGGCAGAAGAACGAGATAGAGTGAAAATGAGAGAGGAATAGGTTCAGGAATTTATGGATCTTAATCAGACATTTGGTTACATCTCAAAAACAATGTAGAATCGTCTGGGGCTCTTCAGCTCATGGGATAATAACACTTACTTCCTAGCTGTGAGTTAAAGGCGTCTTCACCACCCCCAGCTCATCTTCAAAAGGAGGACACTGAATCGACCCACTTGTAGATTTGCTGTGAGGATCTGTGAGGAAGTCAGGCAGAGCAGACCCTCAGTAAGTGTTAGCTTCCGCACTGTGAGTATCAGTAGTCATGTTTTTATTCCTGCTGCTACGACAGCTAGTTAGTTGTCACTGATCATGTTGATATAATAACCCATTAGTAGATAGCTATAAAATTGCTGGTCCAGCAACCAATAAGTTTCATAAAATTGTCAAACTGGAATTGTGTGTGGTCATTTGTTCGTTAGGAAGTATCATTAACAATATAAAAATAAATAATTGTTATTAAATATAGACAAAATGGCATACTCTTGGCAGTAAAGTATTTGCTAAGTTAGGTTTTTTCTAAATGTTGTATCAAAGAAATAAAGAAAACAGCTCTATGGTGATTGGGTAACATTTAACCAAGTCCATATTATTCACTAGGGAAATTTCAGCAAAGTTGGATTTACCTTTAATAACAACCTTGCCTATTTTTCTAAGTGCTGATTCTGTTTCTTTAGTTATTACCCAATTTGCCTGAGGCTGATGATAGTTTAGTGCACTTTGTAAACAAAGTAAAATTCACTCACTAGGCCGTTTTCTAGAATTTTCTGGCCCTATTGGAAACACAGCTCTTTCGAAGAAGGAAGATGATACGTGGCATCTATACCAAGGGTGGAGAACCTATGATCTAGACTCAGCTCTGAGTAATATTGTAGCCCAAGTCATAATTTTTACTGTGTTAGGTTGCTCTTAATATAGGCAGAGTTTCTATACATAGTTGGAATAGCTGGAGAACTGTGAATAATGTTCAATGTGATACTCAGCCTTAACTAATAATGGCCGTAGGCAAGTAACTATGGCTATAGCTGTAGTTACCAAAGAAAGTTCTATAGGTTTTTCCCATAACTTTTTAAGGATTAACTTAAGATCTCCTATATCCCAAAAGAAAAACAAACACTAGAATTTATTTATTTATTTATTTATTTGGTTTATAATCTTCAAATTATTCTAATGTTCATTATTAAATTTGGTCTTCAGAAAAAAATATATTTCTAACTATGCCCCAAATGTTCATAATAAAGTGAAACATTCAGTCAGCTGTCCAGATACATGCTGTAAAAAACAACTTAAGATATCTATAGATATCTTCTGGTTTCTTGCTATCTAGAGAAACTAAAGGTGATGAGTACTTGGCTAAAGGGATTTTTTTTCCCATTGGCTAGTTCCAGCATCCTGAGGACCCCATTTTGATATCTCAAGTTCAGAAGAGACAAAAGAGAACATTTTGAGGCAGATCCTTTGTTCAATGACCGAAGAAGACAAACCCCTTTACTTTTGGTGAACCAGGAATCGTCAATGGCAGGGGAGGGAAAACTTTTTTCTGCCAAGGGCCATTTGGATATTTATAACATCATTTTTGGCCCATACAAAATTATCAATTTAAAAATTAGCCTGCTATATTGGTGAGGCTAATTTGGTGAGGCGGGTGGTGGTAGCTGGTATTGATTTCTTGGGCCTCATATAGCCCGCAGCCTGGATGTTCCCCACCCCTGGTCTATGGGATCCTTTTATTCAACTAGCACTGAGCAACAGGACTTTCTCCTTTGGCTTATGGTGCAGGCCATTAATACAGGCTGGTAGCCATAGCCCCAAAATGCAAAGGCAAATATCTCATTTATTCTTCACGCAGTGAATTTTAACTTATTGTTTTAATTTTTAGCACATTTCCATCAAAGATCATTGGTTCAGACATAACCAGATACATAAAAAGCACTTACTAACTATATAGTGAAGGTTTGATTCCTAGTGGAAGGTTTTTAAAATAGACAAAAGATCATATTTTTGTACAAAGTAGAAATGTTCAGAGGATTTCTTTCTTAGGCCTAAAGACAATATCCAGGATTAATATCAGGATTTCCAGCACATTTACAAACCTGAGTTCTGACAGGGTTACAAATTATACATGAAATCTAAGAATCAAACTGTAAAAATATAACCTCAAAACTAAACCAAAGGTGGTGAATGAAGACGAAAAATATAGAAAGTTAAACGGATCTATTCACATATCATGTGGTCATAGAAATATTTCTAATGCTTTATATCAGAAGTATACAAAACAATTTCTAAATTACAATATAGTAGAATAGAGCATGAAAAGTTGAAGCGAAAAATATAATACACGGCTACTCTTCCTTTTAGAGAAGAATGAAAATTATGACATTGACTCCATAGTCGTAAAGAGATTAGATTATTCTTAAATTCCGAAAAAAAGACTGTCCTGTGAGCGAAATATTACCATACAGCAACAGTACTCACCAGCTTGTTTTCAGAGTGCTCAGTGTTCACTGCGTATTTCCCATGTTTCCTGTCCGTTCTTGCGTTTGCAACACTCTAAGCTTAACTCCAAGAATATTTTCCAGCACATGCACTGCGCTTTATAACTCTGAGAAATAGTTAAAACGATTGGTGAAAATTCAACTCTGATGCATCAGGGCAGGTGGGGATTAAACAAAATAATAAATTATTACTCACTAAAACCAGATCCACCTCGGAGGAGGAAATGAATTAATTACAGAAAGACACAAGAAAACCCATCCTGGCTCTGAGCAGTCCCGGGACTACCACCCTCAACAGCCCTCCCGACAGAAAGCAACTCTGAAAATCTTACCTAATTTTTCCTTTCCAATCCTTCTTGGCGAGGCTGGGTGCGGCTGCCACCTAGAATTAGACATGCCCACGAGGACAGAGAGTGCCGAAGTCAAGCTCCAAATAAGAGCAAGAACCTGGCGACTCCCAGGTGGACACCCTGCACCTCTGTGCAGGCTTCACTCGACGGGACCAGGGCATCTGAGAGGGTGGCAGAGACTGAGAGGGTGGCAGAGACTGAGGAGGTGGCAGAGACTGAGGGGGTGGCAGAGACTGAGAGGGTGGCAGAGACTGAGCGGGTGGCAGAGACTGAGAGGGTGGCAGAGACTGAGAGGGTGGCAGAGACTGAGGGGGTGGCAGAGACTGAGAGGGTGGCAGAGACTGAGCGGGTGGCAGAGACTGAGCGGGTGGCAGAGACTGAGAGGGTGGCAGAGACTGAGCGGGTGGCAGAGACTGAGAGGGTGGCCGAGACTGAGGGGGTGGCAGAGACTGAGAGGGTGGCAGAGACTGAGCGGGTGGCAGAGACTGAGCGGGTGGCAGAGACTGAGGGGGTGGCAGAGACTGAGGGGGTGGCAGAGACTGAGAGGGTGGCAGAGACTGAGCGGGTGGCAGAGACTGAGCGGGTGGCAGAGACTGAGAGGGTGGCAGAGACTGAGCGGGTGGCCGAGACTGAGCGGGTGGCAGAGACTGAGTGGGTGGCAGAGACTGAGCGGGTGGCAGAGACTGAGAGGGTGGCCGAGCGTGGGTCAGCCGGCAGCCACGCGGCCCATATCGTTCTGTCTGTCAGAACAGTGCGGCCCGGATCTGGGAGCTGAGTCACTGAAGGGATGACAGTCCGCAGGGACGGACACAAGAAGAGTAAGAGCGTAGGGCGCCAGGCCTCATTAAGCAGTAGCAGCAACTAGACAGGCTACTAGAATGGACATGTAAGAAAACCTCAGGTGTACCACGAGGGGCAAAGAGAGAAATCGGGGCTTGTAAGGTCCAGAGCTGTAACTAGGGTATCAGAAATGGGGTCCTGTGGGGAACTGAGGTCAACCCCAAACCTGGGATTAGAATAAGACCCCAGTGCTCAGAGGTAGGACATCGGAGCCCTGGTCAGGGTACGTGGGCCGTGCAGGACCCAGCAGCCCCCAGCAGCCCCAGAGTCCCCAGGGGGGCTCTGCTTATCTCATCAGCTTCATTTTGGTGGAGGGTGGGATGTAAAGGTGAGGGCGTCGGGGCTGAGGCAGCTCATGGAGTCCCCCTGAGTCAGGTCCGGCCCTGTGACAATGAGGACGACAGAAGCAGGCTGGAAGAGGCTGCGTGGATTCCGCTGGAGGAGCAGGTGGGAGAGGGAGGCCGAGCAGGTAGTGCGGAGAAGCTGAGACTAAACCCACGGGGGGTAATATTTGAAATGGCAGGAAAACCAAGGCAGAGACCTTTGAGGGATGACGCTGGTCCTGGTTTGCAAGAGGCAAGTTCTGATCCCGATCTGAATGGTCCTCACACACCTGACTGCACAGAGAGCAGGAAGGAGCATCGCATTTTGCATTTTGATCATGATGCCTCTTTGGGTTCATTTTGTTTGGGACTCTGTGCTTCCTGGATTCGTATGTCTGTTTCCTTCAAGTTAGGGAAGTTTTCTGTCATTATTGTTTCAAATAGGTTTTCAAATTTTTGCTCCCTCTCTTCTCCCTCTGGCGCGCTATGATGTGAATGTTGGCACGCTTGAAGTTATCCCAGAGGCTCCTTACACTATCCTCATTTTTTTTTTTAATTCTTTTTTCTTTTTGCTATCGTGATTGGGTATTTTTTTACTTCCTTATATTCCAAATCGATGCTTTGCTTCTTGGCTTTACCTATTCCACTATTGAATCTGTGTAAATTATTCTTTATTTCAGTTAGTGCCTCCTTCATTTCTGACTGGTCCTTTTTTATGCTCTTGAGGCCCTCACTAAGTTCACTGAAGTCCTCACTAAGTTTATTGAGCATCCTTATATGCAGTGTTTTGAACTCTACATCTGTTAGATTGTTTACCTCCATTTCATTTAGCTCTTTTCCTGGAGTTTTATTCTGTTCTTTCATTTGGGACCTGTTTCTTTGTCTTCTCCTTTTGGCTGCCTCCCTGTGTTTGACCTGGGCTTCCTAGGGTGGCCTATTATAGTAGGTGTCCTGTAGGGTCCAGTGGCACAGCCTCCCTGGTCTCCCAACTGGGCCCTCGAGGTACACCCCTCGTGTGGACTTGAGTCTTGGTTACTTGAATGATCAGCTGTGCAGGGGCCCACCACACAGAGCAAGACTAACTTCAGCAAGGCTTTGGTACCCACTGAGTCCATTCCTTAAGTGAGTCACTTGTGGAGATGGTTGGGTGGTGGTGCTTCACAGTGTTCTGAAGCTGTTCACTGGGTGTGCTGGCTCTGGGTCAAGGTCAGTCACTGCCTGTGTTCTCTCTGGGGCCACCAGGCATAAGCTACGAAGCTGTCTGTGGATGGCTGCTTCTTGTGCTAGGCTTGGAGGTACCCAGGCACAGTCAACTTGTAAACCAAGGCTGGTTGCTTCTAGTGCCAGGCTTGGGCCAATTAACAGAGGTATGAGGCTCGCTGACACCAGATGCTGCTTGTTGAAAGCATTTAGGAAAATCTGAAACAGGAACCAAGACAGGCCAATCCTACGGTAAAGTCACTGGGAAAAGCTTGGTGGGCCTGAAAGTTGGGTAGGGCAGGGCCTCAGGGAATCACTAGGGTGGGGCAAACAGTGTGAGTCAGGTTGCTGGAGGCCCAGATATGGTGGCCATCTGCCTGCCCTGTGGGGGAAGGGCTCACCAAGGGAACAATGGCCTCCACTGGCATGTCTGTCTGGGAGAAAGCTCTCTCTCCAGTCCTCACCCCAAAGGCAAACAACTTGGTTCTTCCCCCTATGTCTCTGGTACCTTTCAATCTGCCTCCCCTCTGTGCTGGAGCTCAGAGGAAGCTGGTCTGATAAGTCCGTGCGCGGGCCCTTTAAGAGGAGCTGCCAGGTACTCCAGAAGCCTCAGCCTCCCTGAGCCTCAGTTCCCGCTGGTTTTCCAGCCAGAAGTGATGGGGACTCTCTTCCTGGCACTGGAACCTTGAGCTGGGTGCCTGGTGTGGGACAGGGACCCCTCACTCCTCAGGGAGGACCTTCCCAGCCAAGGTATCCCCCTGATTTTTATCCGCCACACGTGGGTGTGGGACCAACCCATCTGCACCTCTGCCCTCCTACCAGTCTCCATGTGGTTTCTTCTTTAATTTCGTAGTTGTAGGACTTCAGTCAACTTGATTTCAGGTGGTTTTGAAGGATGCTTGTTCTGTAGTTTGTCATTTTGATGTGGTTGTGGGAGGAGGTGATATCATGTTTACCTATGCCACTCTCTTGACCGGAAGTCTTACAATCTCTGTTTTAAAATCTATTTTATCTGTTATGAGTATTGGCTACCCCAACTTCCTTTTTGTTTCTATCTTTTTCTATTGCTTCACTTTCAGTCTGTGCGTGTCTTTTGCCCCAGTGTGAGTCTCTTGTAGGAGCATTTGGATGAGTCTTGTTTATCTATTCTGCCACCCTATGTCTTTTGATTAGAATATTTAATCTTTTTACATTTAAAGTAATTATTGATAAGCATGTTTATTGCCATTTTAGTCATTATTTTTTTATTGTTTTGTTCTTTGTTCTTTTCTCCTCTTGATCTCTTTTGGTTTTTAGTTTTTAGTGTTTTGATTCAGTTTCTTTCTCTATATTTTTTGTACATATTTGTATGTTTTGGTTTATGTTTACATTGAGTTTCTTATATATCCATCTCTTTCTATAGCAGTTTATTTTTAGCTAACAGGCATTTAAATTCAATAAAATCCTTAACGCACTACATTTTACTTCCTCTCCACTCTTTGTTTTTGATATCATGTTTTATATCTTTTTGTTTCATGTATCACTTGATTATTAATTACAGTTATAGCTAATTCTGCTACTTTTCTCTCTTAATCTTCATATTAGCTTTTTAAGTGGTTGAGTCATAATGTTTACTGCATATTTGCCTTTACCAGTAAGATATTTTCTTTCCTATATTTTCTTATTTCTGGTTATGGCCCTTTCATTTCTGCATAAAAAAGACACTTTAACATTTCTTGCTTGTCTGAGAAATTCTGTCTCTTCTTCAATTCTGAATGATAACTTCGCTAGATAATAGATAAAGGTTGTAGCATAAATATTTTCTACCACCCCATTATGGCCTATAAAGTTGCTTCTGAGAAATCAGCTGATAGCCTTATGGGGTTTCCCTTGTATGTGGCTTGTTGTTTCATTCTTGCTGCCTTCTAGATTGTCTCTTTATCTTTAATTTTTGCCAGTTTAATTACAATATGTCTTGGTGTGAGACACATTGGATTCATCTTATTAGATCTCTCTTTGCTTCCTGGATCTGGATGTCTGTTTTCTTCCCCATTAGAAGTATTTTCAGTAATTATTTCTTAAAATAATATTTCTGTCCCTTTCTCTCTCTTCTTTTGGAATCCCTATAAAGCAAATGTTAGGTTTTTTAATGTTATCCCAGAGATCTCTTATACTATCCTCTTTTTTTTTTTTTTTTTTCTGCTATTGTGATTGGTTGATTTCACTATTCTTCCAGGTCACTAATCTGTTCTTCTGTATAGCTAAATCTAGTGTCAATTCCTTCTCATGCATCCTTTATTTTAGTTACTGTATTCTTTATCTCTGGTTTTTTTATTATATTTCCATCTCTTTGTTGAAGTGCTCTCTGAGTTCCTCTATTCTATTCTCAAGTTGTTGAGCATTCTTATGACTGATTCTTTGAATTCTTTATCAGGCAATTACTTATTTCATTTTCATGAAGTTTTTCTCCAGGGATTTTTCTTGTTCTCTCATTTGAGGCATACTTTTCTGTCTCTCCATTTTGTTTAACTTTCTGTGTGTGTTTCTATTAGTTAGATTAAATAACTGTCTCTCCTCATCTTAAACAAGTAGTCTTTGTGAAGACTCTGTGTTTTATAGTTTTGGTAGGTTGATTGTAATAGGGGCAGGTCTGTGCAGTGCCTGGTATGTTGCCTGGCCTGAAGGAGTGGGTCCTGAGTGGGGCAGCCTGGTGTGAGCACTGCTGCTTGGTGTGTGCTTGGTGTACCCTGTTGCTTTGTCTGTTAATAAAGCAGGGTTTGAGCTGGAGTGCTCTGCATGCCTGTGTCTCATCACCATTCCTCTGGCTGGGGCAGCCTGTGTGTGCACACACAGCCACACTATCTGGGTGCAGCAGCCTCATGGGCACACATCAGAGCCCCACTGACTCCACATGGGGCAGCTCTGAGTGTCAGTATCACAATGTTTTGCTAGCTCTGCACATTTTCTTGGTGGGGCAGCCCCACATGCTCATGCAGCAGTACTCCACTATCTCCACATTTTCTCTGGATGGGGCAGACCTGTGGGCAGGTACCATAGCATTTTGCTAGCTCTGCACTCTCTACAAGTGGGGGAGCCCCACATGTGTGCACAGCCAAGTGGGTGAGTGAAGCAGCACACTACCATACTGGCTGGATCAGTGTGTGGGTGTAGGGGCCTTTGGACACACGTCATGGTGCCCTCCTCTGCCTGCTGGAACAAGCTCCAGGATGGGTATCTGGGGATGTGCTATAGTAGCTCTACAGGTCAGCGGAAAAATCTGGATGGGGCTCCCACCTGCTATCCATGTGCAGGAGAAACATAAACAATGGCCGTCACTGCGCCCCTCGGTCCTGGATTGTTCCCTCAGCATCCAAAGAGCTCTCAGGCTTCTCCAACCTGCTCTTTGTGGTCTCTCCCTCTCTTTCCTGTTGTGGAGAATCTCTTCAATTGGCTCTCAGGAGGAATTGTTCTAGATATAGATGTATATTTAGTGTGTCCTTGGGAGAGTTCAAGCTAAACGTCCACCTACACTGCCATCTTGGACCTGGCTCAGATTGTTTTATTTTTAACTCCCCCCATCCCAACACACGAAAACCTCCTAGGCTTAAATTTTACTATGGTCTGATGACAATTAAAATAGCCATAGTTCACTAATTGGCTGAGTTCCGTTTAATAGCTCCCCTTCTCTGATTTTTGGCAATTCTCAGGCAAAGGTATTTTAGTTCCTTATTTTTATTGTTTGACTGACTTAGTAACTAACAAACCAGACTAGATGTTTAAAAATATAGTGTAGTTAGTAATAATTATATTTCTAAAAATAGTCAGTTAATTTATATGTATGAAAAAAATCATTAGAAAATACACAGAAGGTACAAAAAATTTAAAGCCCTATCATAATTGATATTAATTCAATTAGTGCTTTGCATAAAATCATCAAATGTAGATGTTCAAAAAAAGGAAAATTTTACACATTCTCTAGTAATTATCATAACAGATAAGTAAGGTGGTTCTTTTTTACTCAAATTAATTCCTAGTATCTATAACAGGGTGTCATTTCAAAAATTAAAATAAATAAAGAATTATTAAAATTAAAGAATATCTACAATTAATAAAGGATTATTGAGATAATATTTTAGACCACATTAAAACTCAAAATGGGAAATAGCAACTGTTTCATCCATATCTGTGATTTTTTTTTCTAATTCCAAATTAAACTAGATTTCATTCTGAGTCTACTTAAAAATGTCAGGTGTGTTTTAATTGATAGAATTTTTTTTTAATCACTGAGCAAATGTTTATGGAGAACACAGTACATGCCAGACATTTTTCCAGGCAATGGGGTTTTATACAGCAACACATAAAATAGACAAGCACTTGTTTTATTGGAGTTTACATTCTAATGTTATTACAGTTTGTAATACATTACAATTTGTGATACATGTACTATTTGACTTCTGATTATACATTTCAAAATTCACTTAAATAACAATTGTGTTTTATTGTGAATAACACTCTGCTTTTATAAATGGATATAATTATGTTCAAGCTCAACAGTCAAACTCCAGTAAATAAAGTGAACTCTTCTCATTCCTGTGTGCACTGACAGAGAGCAGGAGCTCATCCATTTTCCAGGGTCCAACATTCCTTTCTGGGTTGACCCTCCTGTAGATCATTCTTCTCTATGTTCAGTCAAAGTTTTCCTCTCAGTAACTTCAACCTGATTCTGTTTTCCAGAGAGATACACAAGAATAAATCAAATTCTCCCCATTGTTGTCTTAATTATTTTGGCACCACAATCATGTTCTTCATTATTTACGTTTTTAAAAATCCACTTCTTAAAAAATAAAAGTTAGTCATTTGACTTTTATGTAAGTCCCATAATTTTTTTCTTTCATAAAAAAATGTGTTCTTACTGATTATATTTTAGAGAGAGAGATAGAAATATCAATCTGACCAAAAATCAAATCAGTGACTTCTTGGTGCATGGGACAATGCCAATCAACTGAGCCACACCCAACTGGGCCATTAATTATTTTTAATGGGTGAGGTTAAAAAAGAAGAAGACTAGCATCATAGTACCATTTACTGTTACAAGATGTTACTGCAGCTCCCTCAATGGGTGTGAACACCTGAATAAACACTACTACACATCCGCCAGAATGACTGAAGTTTAAAAAGGCTGCCAAAATTACGTTGGTTAGAATGCACCGTAACCAGAACTCTCATATAACGCCAGTGAGAGGGTAGATAGTTTGCAACCCTTTTGAAAGACTGGAAGTATCTCCTAACATTGAACAATTTCCTACTCTGACTCAGCTATTATTTTCTAGTAAAACCTGAAGGGTGCTTTGCATACCCAAAGATACATACAACAATTTTTCACAGAGCAACAACTTTAATAATACCCAAAACCAGAAAAATCCTGACTGCTACCAACAAAATAATGGATAAATAAATCATGGCATGGTAATACAATGAGTTCGTATACCGTAGTGATAGTGAAGCGACCATTAGTAGAAGCAAAAATTTGCATGACTATCACAAATAAAAATCTGAGCTAAAGATGTCTGACACGAAGAGTCCCATTCAATTTCTACTGCGTTCACAATCAGACAGAGTAATCCATGGTGTTAGAAATCAGGACAGTTTCACTTTGGTTTTTTGGGTTGTTTTTTTTTTATCCTCACCTGAGGACATTTTTCCATTTTTTTGTTCAGATAGAGTGGGAGGGAGAGAGAGAGAGAGAAATCCATGTGAAAGGGACACATCGAGTGGCTGCCACCTGCACGACCAACCAGGGCCGGGGACAAACTACAACCGAGGTGTAGTTTGTCCGAGGTACATGTCCGTCCGAGGTACATGTCCTTAGCGGGAACCGAACCCGGGTCTCTCTGGACCGCAGGCCGACTCTCCAACTGCTGAGCCAAATCGGCCAGGGCAGGACAGTTTCACTTTGGAGGAAGAAAAACGGACATAGTGATTGGGTGTGGACACAGAGAATTCTAAAGTGCAAATAATGTTTCATTCTTTTTTTTGTTTATGAGTGTGTACATTTAATGATAATTCATTGAGCTATAACTTATGATTGGTGCAATTTCTGAACATAAGTTGTACTCAACTAAAAATTCTAGAAAAATACTCATTAGAATAGGTTAAAATAAAAAAAGTATATTAATAGATTATTTAATTCTAAAAATTTCACTTAACAATAAATTCTTATAGTTGTTGCTATTTTCATTTATTGAACAAATATTTATTATCTACTAGTTGCCAGGTACACACACTGGTTGAGCAGAATCCAGGTCACTGATGCGATGTGTAACTGGGAAAATAGAAAGTTGCGTCTTCTTGAACAAAAAGAGAAGAGTCCAGTAGTGAGACATTCAATAAATAATACAAAGTATCACTAATTGAAAAAAATAATGGGAGAGGGAAATAAAATTAAAAGGTTTTAATGCAGTGTTATTACATTTATAGCATGTAATTACAGTAAAGTAGGCTAGCAAAAAAGAAAGCACCTCTGTAGAACTGACTTGAAAAAAGAGTTACAAATTATTTCTAATTAGCATAGTAGCTATTTAAATTGCTGAAAATACATGTTTCTCCTTTTGGGTAAGATAAGCACTTTCTGCCTACTCCCAGCCACCTGTCCATGTGTCTACACGCTAATCAGCCATTACTTTGTTTACAGGTACAATTAACACCAACAGATGGCAGCTGTCTTTTGTTAATGTTCAAAATATATATATATTTCCTGATTTCTACCAACTGCATTAACACCACCCAAAAGATGTAACATGTCACAGTGCCCTTCTGAGTTTATGGCTTCCACTAGTGGTTATCATTCCTATCTGATTTATGGCTCATTCTCGGTGATTCTGATTGAGTGGGTGTGGATTGGAATGCAAATGCCATAATACTACCTGTAACCTCAATTACCAAGAATTCCAAATAATAGAAATTGATAAGTTTATTACTATCTGCATTACTATTTTCTTTTTCTAAATATTCTCCAGCATTTCAGCAGATAGGAGGCACAAATAAATATTTGCTTAACGTATTAAATCAAGTAGGTTTGTAAGATTACTGCCAAAAAATAGAAAACAAAAATCATTAAATTGAAAATAACACATCTACAAATATCACTTAAAATCAAAATAGTTTATAGAGAAAATGAAATAAAATAATTTTACAAAACCTTAAAATAATATTGTAATACATACATGTATTTAACATACCCTCACCATATAGAATATCCATTCCCTATTACATGTAGAATTGGTGTATTAAAGACTAAAACTTTGGAATAACAATGACTATATTCATATTTGGTGACATTTTATTAATACATAAGTTTCCAAAAAAATAAATAGATTGGATTTACTTTGTATGAAAATTGTATTATTTAAAACCTCAAAAAATAGAGACTCTTCATATTAAATGGTCAGGTCAAATTGGGCCTGCTGTGGTGGTTGCAGGTTCTGTAGGAGAAGATGTGGTAATTGGGGGAGTAGCCTCAGTAGTAGTGCTGGTAGTTGTTATGGCAGTTGTTTCAGGTGATGTTGTGCCAGCTGTGGTGGTTACAGGTTCCATAGAAGAAGTCATGGTAATTGGTGTTGTATCCTCAGTGGTGGTGCTGGTAGTCGTTATGGTAGTTGGTTCAGGTGAAGTGGTGCCTGTGGTGGTGGTAGCAGGTTCTGTAGGAGAAGTCGTGGTAATTGAGGTTGTAACCTCAGTGGTAGTGCTGGCAAGAGTTGTGGTAGTTGGTTCAGGTGAAGTGGTGCCTGTGGTGGTGGTAGCAGGTTCTGTAGGAGAAGTCGTGGTAATTGAGGTTGTAACCTCAGTGGTGGTGCTGGTAGTCGTTATGGTAGTTGGTTCAGGTGAAGTGGTGCCTGTGGTGGTGGTAGCAGGTTCTGTAGGAGAAGTCGTGGTAATTGAGGTTGTAACCTCAGTGGTAGTGCTGGCAAGAGTTGTGGTAGTTGGTTCAGGTGAAGTGTTGCCTGCTGTGGTGGTTGCAGGTTCTGTAGGAGAAGTCATGGTAATTGGGGTTGCAGCTAGAGTGGTAGTGCTGGCAAGAGCAGTGGTAGTTGGTTCAGGTGAAGTGTTGCCTGCTGTGGTGGTTGCAGGTTCTGTAGAAGTAGTCGTGGTAGTTGGGGTTGCAGCTACAGTGGTAGTGCTGGCAAGAGCTGTGGTAGTTGGTTCAGGTGAAGTGTTGCCTGCTGTGGTGGTTGCAGGTTCTGTAGAAGTAGTCGTGGTAGTTGGGGTTGCAGCTACAGTGGTAGTGCTGGCAAGAGCTGTGGTAGTTGGTTCGGGTGAAGTGGTGCCTGCTGTGGTCGTTGCAGGTTCCGTAGAATAAGAGGGGGTAATTAGAGTTGTAGTCTCAGTGGTAGTGCTGGCAGGAGCTGTGCTAGTTTGCCCTGGTGAAGTGGTGACTACCGTGTCGGTTGTAGGTTTCATTGAGGAAGTCGTGGTAACTGAGGTTGTGGCTTGAGTGGTAGGTTCAGATGAAGTTGTTCCTGCTGTGGTGGTTGCAGGTTGTGTAGAAGAAGTCATGGTAATTGGGGTTGTACCCTCAGTAGTAGTGCTGGTAGTTGTTATGGTAGTTGTTTCAGGTGATGTTGTGCCAGCTGTGGTGGTTGCAGGCTTGGTAGACGAAGTCATGGTAACTGGGGTTGTATCCTCAGTGGTAGTGCTGGCAGGTGTTGTGGTAGTTGGTTCAGGTGCAGTGGTGCCAGCTGTGGTTGTTGCAGGTTCTGTAGAAGTAGTCGTGGTAGTTGGGGTTGCAGCTACAGTGGTAGTGCTGGCAAGAGTTGTGGTAGTTGGTTCAGGTGAAGTGGTGCCTGCTGTGGTTGTTGCAGGTTCTGTAGAAGTAGTCGTGGTAGTTGGGGTTGCAGCTACAGTGGTAGTGCTGGCAGGAGCTGTGCTAGTTTGCCCTGGTGAAGTGGTGACTACCGTGCCGGTTGTAGGTTTCATTGAGGAAGTCGTGGTAACTGAGGTTGTGGCTTGAGTGGTAGGTTCAGATGAAGTTGTTCCCGCTGTGGTGGTTGCAGGTTGTGTAGAAGAAGTCATGGTAATTGGGGTTGTAGCCTCAGTAGTAGTGCTGGTAGTTGTTATGGTAGTTGTTTCAGGTGATGTTGTGCCATCTGTGGTGGTTGCAGTCTTCGTAGAAGTAGTCATGGTAACTGGGGTTGTATCCTCAGTGGTAGTGCTGGCAGGAGTTGTGGTAGTTTGTTCAGGTGCAGTGGTGCCAGCTGTGGTTGTTGCAGGTTCTGTAGAAGTAGTCGTGGTAGTTGGGGCTGTAGCCTCAGTGGTAGTGCTGGTAGTCGTTATGGTACTAGGCTCTGCTGATGTGCCAGCTGTGGTGGTTGCAGGCTTCGTAGAAGAAGTTGTGGCAATTGGGGTTGTGGCTTGAGTGGTAGGTTCAGATGAAGTTGTTCCCGCTGTGGTGGTTGCAGGTTGTGTAGAAGAAGTCATGGTAATTGGGGTTGTAGCCTCAGTAGTAGTGCTGGTAGTTGTTATGGTAGTTGTTTCAGGTGATGTTGTGCCAGCTGTGCTGGTTGCAGGCTTCGTAGAAGAAGTTGTGGTAATTGGGGTTGTGGCTTGAGTGGTAGGTTCAGATGAAGTTGTTCCTGCTGTGGTGGTTGCAGGTTGTGTAGAAGAAGTCATGGTAACTGGGGTTGTACCCTCAGTGGTAGTGCTGGCAGGTGTTGTGGTAGTTGGTTCAGGTGCTGTGGTACCAGCTGTGGTGGTTTCAGGTTGTGTAGAAGAAGTCATGGTAGTTGGGGTTGTAGCTACAGTGGTAGTGCTGGCAAGAGTTGTGGTAGTTGGTTCGGGTGAAGTGGTGCCTGCTGTGGTTGTTGCAGGTTCCGTAGAAGAAGAGGGGGTAGTTAGAGTTGTAGTCTCATAGGTAGTGCTGGCAGGAGCTGTGCTAGTTTGCCCTGGTGAAGTGGTGACTACTGTGTTGGTTGTAGGTTTCATTGAGGAAGTTGTGGTAACTGAGGTTGTGGCCTGAGTGGTCGGTTCAGATGAAGTTGTTCCTGCTGTGGTGGTTGCAGGTTGTGTAGAAGAAGTCATGGTAATTGGGGTTGTAGCCTCAGTAGTAGCGCTGGTAGTTGTTATGGTAGTTGTTTCAGGTGATGTTGTGCCAGCTCTGGTGGTTGCAGTCTTCGTAGAAGAAGTCATGGTAACTGGGGTTGTATCCTCAGTGGTAGTGCTGGCAGGAGTTGGGGTAGTTTGTTCAGGTGCAGTGGTGCCAGCTGTGGTTGTTGCAGGTTCTGTAGAAGTAGTCGTGGTAGTAGGGGCTGTAGCCTCAGTGGTACTGCTGGTAGTCGTTATGGTACTAGGCTCTGCTGATGTGCCAGCTGTGGTGGTTGCAGGCTTCGTAGAAGAAGTTGTGGCAATTGGGGTTGTGGCTTGAGTGGTAGGTTCAGATGAAGTTGTGCCAGCTGTGGTGGTTGCAGGCTTGGTAGACGAAGTCATGGTAACTGGGGTTGTATCCTCAGTGGTAGTGCTGGCAGGTGTTGTGGTAGTTGGTTCAGGTGCAGTGGTGCCAGCTGTGGTTGTTGCAGGTTCTGTAGAAGTAGTCGTGGTAGTTGGGGTTGCAGCTACAGTGGTAGTGCTGGCAAGAGTTGTGGTAGTTGGTTCAGGTGCAGTGGTGCCTGCTGTGGTTGTTGCAGGTTCTGTAGAAGTAGTCATGGTAGTTGGGGTTGCAGCTACAGTGGTAGTGCTGGCAGGAGCTGTGCTAGTTTGCCCTGGTGAAGTGGTGACTACCGTGCCGGTTGTAGGTTTCATTGAGGAAGTCGTGGTAACTGAGGTTGTGGCTTG
Organism: Molossus molossus; assembly: GCF_014108415.1. Lineage (NCBI taxonomy): Eukaryota > Metazoa > Chordata > Mammalia > Chiroptera > Molossidae > Molossus > Molossus molossus. The sequence goes on along the minus strand of NW_023425399.1, from coordinate 102,786,022 downwards.
AGTGGTAGGTTCAGATGAAGTTGTTCCTGCTGTGGTGGTTGCAGGTTGTGTAGAAGAAGTCATGGTAATTGGGGTTGTAGCCTCAGTAGTAGTGCTGGTAGTTGTTATGGTAGTTGTTTCAGGTGATGTTGTGCCATCTGTGGTGGTTGCAGTCTTCGTAGAAGTAGTCATGGTAACTGGGGTTGTATCCTCAGTGGTAGTGCTGGCAGGAGTTGTGGTAGTTTGTTCAGGTGCAGTGGTGCCAGCTGTGGTTGTTGCAGGTTCTGTAGAAGTAGTCGTGGTAGTTGGGGCTGTAGCCTCAGTGGTAGTGCTAGTAGTCGTTATGGTACTAGGCTCTGCTGATGTGCCAGCTGTGGTGGTTGCAGGCTTCGTAGAAGAAGTTGTGGCAATTGGGGTTGTGGCTTGAGTGGTAGGTTCAGATGAAGTTGTTCCCGCTGTGGTGGTTGCAGGTTGTGTAGAAGAAGTCATGGTAATTGGGGTTGTAGCCTCAGTAGTAGTGCTGGTAGTTGTTATGGTAGTTGTTTCAGGTGATGTTGTGCCAGCTGTGGTGGTTGCAGGCTTCGTAGAAGTAGTCATGGTAACTGGGGTTGTATCCTCAGTGGTAGTGCTGGCAGGAGTTGTGGTAGTTTGTTCAGGTGCAGTGGTGCCAGCTGTGGTTGTTGCAGGTTCTGTAGAAGTAGTCGTGGTAGTTGGGGCTGTAGCCTCAGTGGTAGTGCTGGTAGTCGTTATGGTACTAGGCTCTGCTGATGTGCCAGCTGTGGTGGTTGCAGGCTTCGTAGAAGAAGTTGTGGCAATTGGGGTTGTGGCTTGAGTGGTAGGTTCAGATGAAGTTGTTCCCGCTGTGGTGGTTGCAGGTTGTGTAGAAGAAGTCATGGTAATTGGGGTTGTAGCCTCAGTAGTAGTGCTGGTAGTTGTTATGGTAGTTGTTTCAGGTGATGTTGTGCCAGCTGTGGTGGTTGCAGGCTTCGTAGAAGAAGTTGTGGTAATTGGGGTTGTGGCTTGAGTGGTAGGTTCAGATGAAGTTGCCCCTGCTGTGGTGGTTGCAGGTTGTGTAGAAGAAGTCATGGTAACTGGGGTTGTACCCTCAGTGGTAGTGCTGGCAAGAGTTGTGGTAGTTGGTTCGGGTGAAGTGATGCCTGCTGTGGTTGTTGTAGGTTCCGTAGAAGTAGTCGTGGTAGTTGGCGCTGTAGCCTCAGTGGTAGTGCTGGTAGTCGTTATGGTACTTGGCTCTGCTGATGTGCCAGCTGTGGTGGTTGCAGGCTTCGTAGAAGAAGTTGTGGCAATTGGGGTTGTGGCTTGAGTGGTAGGTTCAGATGAAGTTGTTCCCGCTGTGGTGGTTGCAGGTTGTGTAGAAGAAGTCATGGTAATTGGGGTTGTAGCCTCAGTAGTAGTGCTGGTAGTTGTTATGGTAGTTGTTTCAGGTGATGTTGTGCCAGCTGTGGTGGTTGCAGGCTTCGTAGAAGAAGTCATGGTAACTGGGGTTGTATCCTCAGTGGTAGTGCTGGCAGGTGTTGTGGTAATTGGTTCAGGTGCAGTGGTGCCAGCTGTGGTGGTTGCAGGTTCTGTAGAAGTAGTCATGGTAGTTGGGGTTGCAGCTACAGTGGTAGTGCTGGCAAGAGTTGTGGTAGTTGGTTCAGGTGAAGTGGTGCCTGCTGTGGTTGTTGCAGGTTCCGTAGAAGAAGAGGGGGTAATTAGAGTTGTAGTCTCAGTGGTAGTGCTGGCAGGAGCTGTGCTAGTTTGCCCTGGTGAAGTGGTGACTACCGTGCCGGTTGTAGGTTTCATTGAGGAAGTCGTGGTAACTGAGGTTGTGGCTTGAGTGGTAGGTTCAGATGAAGTTGTTCCTGCTGTGGTGGTTGCAGGTTGTGTAGAAGAAGTCATGGTAATTGGGGTTGTAGCCTCAGTAGTAGTGCTGGTAGTTGTTATGGTAGTTGTTTCAGGTGATGTTGTGCCAGCTGTGGTGGTTGCAGGCTTCGTAGAAGAAGTTGTGGTAATTGGGGTTGTGGCTTGAGTGGTAGGTTCAGGTGCAGTGGTGCCAGCTGTGGTGGTTGCAGGTTGTGTAGAAGAAGTCATGGTAACTGGGGTTGTACCCTCAGTGGTAGTGCTGGCAGGTGTTGTGGTAGTTGGTTCAGGTGCTTTGGTACCAGCTGTGGTTGTTGCAGGTTCTGTAGAAGTAGTCATGGTAGTTGGGGTTGCAGCTACAGTGGTAGTGCTGGCAAGAGTTGTGGTAGTTGGTTTGGGTGAAGTTGTGCCTGCTGTGGTTGTTGCAGGTTCCGTAGAATAAGAGGGGGGAATTAGGGTTGTAGTCTTAGTGGTAGTGCTGGCAGATGTTGTGCTAGTTTTCCCTGGTGAAGTGGTGACTACTGTGTCAGTTGTAGGTTTCATTGAGGAAGTAATGGTAATTGAGGTTGTGGCTTGAGTGGTAGGTTCAGATGAAGTTGTTCCTGCTGTGGTGGTTGCAGGTTGTGTAGAAGAAGTCATGGTGATTGGGGGTGTAGCCTCAGTGGTAGTGCCTGTAGTTATAGTAGTTGTTTCAGGTGATGTTGTGCCAGCTGTGGTGGTTGCAGGTTCCATAGAAGAAGTTGTGGTAATTGGGGTTGTGGCTTGAGTGGTAGGTTCAGATGAAGTTGTTCCTGCTGTGGTGGTTGCAGGTTGTGTAGAAGAAGTCTTGGTAATTGGGGTTGTAGCCTCTGTAGTAGTGCTAGTAGTTGTTATGGTAGTTGTTTCAGGAGATGTTGTGCCAGCTGTTGTGGTTGCAGGTACTGTAGAAGAAGTCATGGTAATTGGGGTTGCAGCTTCAGTGGTAGTGCTGGTAGTCATTATGATAGTTGGCTCTGTCGAAGTTGTGACAGCTGTGGTGGTTGTATGTTCCATAGAATTAGTAGTAATTGAGGTTGTAGTCTTAGTGGTAGTGCTGGCAGGTGTTGTGCTAGTTTTCCCTGGTGAAGTGGTGACTACTGTGTCGGTTGTAGGTTTCATTGAGGAAGTAGTGGTAATTGAGATTGTGGCTTGAGTGGTAGGTTTAGATGAAGTTGTTCCTGCTATGGTGGTTGCAGGTTGTGTAGAAGTAGTAATGGTAATTGGGGGTGTAGCCTCAGTGGTAGTGCTAGTAGGTATTATAGTAGTTGTTTCAGGTGATGTTGTGCCAGCTGTGGTGGTTTCAGGTTCCATAGAAGAATTTGTGGTAATTGGGGTTGTGGCTTGAGTGGTAGGTTCAGATGAAGTTGTTCCTGCTGTGGTGGTTGCAGGTTGTGTAGACGATGTCATGGTAATTGGGGCTGTATCCTTAGTGGTAGTGCTAGTAGTTGTTATGGTAGTTGGCTCTGCTGAAGGTGTGCCAGCTGTGGTGGTTGCAGTTTCCGTAGAAGAAGTAGTGGTAACTGGGGCTGTAGCCTCAGTGGTAGTGCTGGTTGTTGTTATGGTAGTTGTTTCAGGTGAAGTTGTGCCAGCTGTGGTTGTTGCCAGTTCCATAGAAGTCGTGGTTGTTGGGGCTGTAGCTTCAGTGGTAGTGCTGGCAGGAGTTGTGGAAGTAGTTTCATTTGGAGTGGGAACTGCCGTTGTTGACGTTTCTGTCGAAGTGGCATCTGTTGCTGTGGTGGTTGTACGTCGCTCAGAAGCAGTAGTGGTGTCCGGTGTGTGTGCAGCCTTGGTGGCCGTTCCTGCCTCGGAAGCTGTGGCTGCTGCTGTGGTTGCAGATGCAGCAGAAGCAGCTGTGCTGGCCGTTTGGGTCGTAGCTGCAGGTGTAGCACCTGCAGTCGTGGTTGCTTCAGACGCAGTGGAGCCTCCCGCTGCTGCAGTGTTTGTTTGAGCCGTGGTGGCTGTGCTGGCCCCTCCCGTTGCAGTGCCCCCCATGGTTGTGGCCATGGTAGTTGAAGTGGATGGTGCGGTTGAAGCTGACGTGGCAGTGGGGAGTGAAGGCTCAGAACCTGTTTCACTTGCAGATGACGTTGTCCCATGATGGGAGGGAAGTTGGATAACAATGGGGGCATTATTTTTCCTGTTATACACCAAAGACATTATGAGTACTCCAATCGCTGTCGTTATCACAGAGGCTAACAGACAAGCCAGGAAAATCTTCCACAGAGACCAGTCACTAAAGAAATTTCGTGTCACCTGGAAAGGATTTACACAGAATTACTTAAGATAAAACCAAATCTTTCAAAAAATTAATGCATTGATACATAAAACACTGTTAATGGTTTCTCATAAGAAAGAATGACTCTAATTTAAGATTTCATCTAGGAAAGACTTGGTCTTCTTACTGTCTTTAATATAGGAACAAAAAAATTTCCACTTATTTCCCATGCTTTCTTTTCCTATATCTGTATCTCAAATAAAATTTAAAAGAAAGAAAAGTAATGAATATCTTCTCAGAAACTCTTTATTCCTCCCACTATCAAAAGGAGCATCTCTGCATGTGCGGACCGCGCACAGTGATTTGCGTAACCCAAAAGATCATTCTGATGAAATTTTCCTCCCCTTCTGGCTTGTCAACTCTCAGACATATAGCTACTTCAGAGCCTTCCATGTTAAGTGCATTAATGGCTTATCAAATTCCCTAGCTGACTTTCACACAGGTTAGCATTTGGCAGGATGAATCTTAGAGTCTGAAAACATTTGCTGAAACCCCACTTCTATCGCCACCAACTATTTCCACTGGGTGAGAAGCTCACCTCTTTGACCTTATTCTTTCATCCATAAAAATGTACGTGATAAGATTAGGAGAATAAGGATTAATTATGAGAATAAGGATTAATGTCAGTAAATTACTTTTTAAATTCTAATATTATATATATAATAAATTATATATAAATATATGTAATTTATATACATATAATTTATATATTTCTCTCTATATAATTTGTTATTGTAGAGGAAACACTGCATAGTGTAAAATATGTAAGTCTTCAGATCAGAAGGTCTTGAATTTAAATCCCATACCATTAATATGAGCAAGTGTTTTAACCTAATTTTCAATTTGCCTTACAACAAAAGTGGGGCTAATTATATCTACTTCAAAGTGTTGTTGAGAAAATTAAAATCAGAAGTAACCTCCATAATTAAATTCTTGCCAAAGGCAGTTCATTGTAGTAATTATGAGCTTAGGCACAGAGTCTAACAGATTTTGGGTTAAATTTTAACTCCACCTTTCACTAGATGGATGATGATATTTGGAAATTTGCATTATATTTCAAAGCCACGATTCCCTCATGTGGATCTTATAACCTATTACATAGTGTTGCTGTAAATAGTAAAAAAGAAAACAATATGGATAATGTTTCCCTACACTTACTAAGTATTCAAAAAAAACATATGAGTCCACTAGTTGCTTCATTATTATCCCTTCTTAGAACTGAAACATCACTAGAGGAAACAAACACAGAGCAAATGTCTTTGGAGCCCGCAGAGTAGCTCTTATGTGTTGGGAAATATGGAACATTGTCTCGGATGGTAAATAAACCTCGTGCTGGGTGTCGGGAGGGGCACCCACCAGGCAGGCAGAAGCAGTGCAAGGGCATTGGGTACTAAGGACAAGGGGACTCAGGGCACCAACTGAGAGATCCCAAGGACGAATGGTACCTCCCACCCTATGGCATTCAGGTCTTAGAAAGGAAGTCAAAAGGGAAGGAGAGGAAGGACCATACTCACATCCAAGGGAGGTGATTACCCTCATTTTTGGTTTGAATCATTAAAAAGAGGAGCAAGATTAATAAAAGCGCATGGTAACGTGCCCTGAGACCTGTGCTCTGGTGCTACCTCGCCACTAACCAGCGGTGTGGATTCTTAAATCATTCTAAATTCCCAGACCACTTTCTTTTCATCTGTTTCTACTAAGTAAATGCATCTAAAATAACTTGCAGCTCTCTGATTGGTCTGGTTTGTTTGTTTGAGGTCATCAGAGACATGGTCTCTAAATAATTCCTATCCACCAACACACTCTTCCACAATATCCCTTGACATAAAGAGTTTATGCTCTTTTACTTTGTCAGAGTCTTTCCAAACTGTCCCGATAGTAGGATTAACAAGAGGAGGGGTGTAGATCCGAGCTAGAAGTATTGAACCAAACTGCCCAGCATCATTATCCATCAATCAAAGTCAAGTGTTCACCTTGGTGGGGGGTCAGGGGGTTGCTCAGAGGTCAGATCTTAGGGTGAAGAAAATAGAATAACAAGAAAAAGGGTCATGGATATGGGAAATCTGCTTCTGGGTACCAAACCAATAGTGCTAAATGGTTTCTAAGTCAAGGCTGGAAACACATGAGGTCAGAACCAGGAGGGCTAACAGAAGGCCACAGCTGGCTCAGAGGTAGGGTGGGAAGGAGAGTGAGGCAGATTACCCACAGACTAGGGCCCCAGGGCCTTAACACATGACTTCATCCCCCACCTGAGCAAAGGTTACAGTGTCATTCTCTGCCAATGCAATTGCTGTCATCACCTTTTCAAGTCCTTAAATAAAACAGAGAGCCCAAAGCTTTATTTTCTTTGATCCTTACATATTTTCTCTAAGTTGTGTATGTGTTTGTCTCTCCATCACAATCATTAACTCTCTAAATGAAGAGCCCCATAAATCTATGTTTCTTCCACTCCCTCTCAGTGACCTAACATGTTTAAAATATGCTGTAGATTTTCAAAGGACAGTGTTGTTAACTGAATAGTTTTCCTTCAAAATATCAGATCAAGAGTATTTCCATGTGAATTACATCATAACCCAGAGAAACAGTGCTGCCCCAAACGTTACCTGACAAGGTTGTAATTCTCTGTTTGGAAATTCTGAGTGTCCGAGGGTCCCTGTATTGGTGCAGACAGCAGTTAAATTGGTATCAACATCACCAGCTACATCAGTTGATGCTGGAAACTGACATGCTGAACTATGAGCTTCATGGTTTTTTGTGCTCAGAAATGGCTGTATATAGAAAAGAATGGAGAAAAATAGGAGCTAGTATATTTGATGGTTATAGTAAATCATTCTGACAAACATAAATCAGATATTAACATATTATGACATACTTGATCAAATAAATTTATTTGAAACCTAACTGAAAGAATGAATTAATACATTCACTGTATTTTTTCTCAAAACAATATAATCATCACAAGTTACAGTTTATTATTTTATACAATTATTGATGTTAAAGTCCAGGAATAATCAATATCTTTTGTCCTTATCATATTTAATGCATTTGTTAAATATTATTATATGGCAAGCTAGTATAAGGAGGTTTTATATATATATATATAAGAAAAAACATCTCACAGTGAAAATTCTAGAGACCTTAATGCTTACCAAGAACAACATTTTAGGCTCTGGCTAGTGACTAGGCTGGTTGGAGCATCATCCCATACACCAAAAGGCTGTGGGTTTGATTCCTGGTCAGGGAACATACCTCGGTTGCAAGTTCAATCCCCAGTCGGGGCACGTACGGTTGGGGGTAACCAATTGAGATTTCTCTTTCTATCTCTATCTCAAATCAATAAACATCATCCTCAATTGAGAATTTAAAAAAAAAAAAATACTTTTTTGGTCCTGGCCAAAAAAGTAAGCTGGCCAAAAAGGTAAGCTCAGAGCATTGTTTCAATACACCAAGACTGTGGGTTTGAGTCAGGGTAAAGGCACACAGAAGAAGCAACCAGTGGATGCACACAAAAGTGAAACAACAAATCAATGTTTCTCTCTCTCTCTCTCTCTCTCTCTCTCTCTCTCTCAAATCAATAAACATTAAAAAAAAGAACAATTTTTTTGGATCACATTCAAAATGAGAAAACCAAGATCTAAAGAGTCGAAGTGAGAATCAGGATACAGTAAATTGCAATAGGCCACTTCACCCACTGCAATCAGTCAATCAGTAGAAATAACTGAAGAGCTTTGAAAGATGTGAAATTTAGATTATTTAAAATTTAAAGGAGTTTGAACGAGCTTCACCAAGTGATCCAGCTCTCATGGGCCATTTTCTCTTCTGGGGGCGTTTGTTGATTCTGAGTAGGAGCTGAGGTCTGACCACCAAAAGAAGTGAGCAAACTCATGGTGTTCAGTCTGGCGTATGAGAGACTGAAAAGCAGCGGAGCCCCAGCGACAGGCCAGTGTAAGGTTCTGGGCTGGTTCAGGAGGCTGGGCCTGGAAAGGAAAGTCAGCGTGAAGACTCCGGCAGCATCACAGGGACTGGAGATGAAGTCCTGCTGGGAGAAGAGTGGGCGGGAAGTCCAGATGCTTTCAGAATTCACACAGCCAGTTAGTGGCAGCTGGTTCCCCACTAAGGACATTTGTCAGATTTTGAGGCTGCCTGGCATAGGAAGCTAAAGGGTTGACTTTGAAACCTCCAAAGGCCAGTCTCTCAAGAACATAGGTACAAACATTATAAACAAAAGAAGAGCAAATCGACCCCCCACCCCACGACAAATATAAACAGGTTAAAAAATCGTGACCATACCACATGATCTCACTTATTTGTGGAATATAATGAACATAACAGTCTGAGGAACAGGGTAGACCCAGAGACGTGGAAGTAGGGTACAGACTGACAACCCTCAGAAGAGGGGGTGGTGGGGGGAGGGAAGAGATAAACCACAGAACTTACATGCATGTACACATAACCGATGGACATGGACAACAAAGCAGGGATGGGGTGGAGGGGATGGGGAGGAGGGTGTCAATGGGGAAAAAAAGGAGAAACATCTGTAACAAAAATAAAATAAAATAAAATAAAATAAATAAATAAAATCGTATACCCCAGTAAGGTATACCCCAGGAATGCAAGTTAGTTTAACATTCAAAACAGTTATTTTTCATGATATGGGTTCTGTGACCTTAATATTATTCATGCCATCCCCTTTTCAAAAGAACTAGGCAGTTTGTGAAAGAACCATGGAAGACCAGCAATTTAGCAGTCTCTCAACATGCATTTTTCTACTTTCTATTTGAATCTTCTACTCTTAAACATCCTACACTTCATTGGTGAGGCACAACAGATGTGTTTGAAGTTGACAAAACGTGAACAGGGAAATATAATAAGAATGAGAAGCTGGAAAACGTTTGGGGACAACCACATTCACTGTAGTCGCCGTGGGGCGGGCAGCGCAAAGGAGAGATGGAATGAGGTTGAGAAGATATAAACAAAAGACTTCAACTATATCTGTAATGTTTTATTTTTTAAACTTGGTATTTCGTACAGGAATCCTATTATTCTTTAAAACTTTTAAATATATTTTGAAATTTTAAAAGGTAAATTAATTAAAAGGTTCAAATAAGAAATAGGTTCAAATAAAAACAAGGTTCAAATAAAATTCAAGTAAGGAAGGTTTGAGAGGTTAAGTTTTTTATTATTATTATTTTTTGAAGTGAGGTTACTAGAAAAATAACCCAGATTCAGTTTGAAGAAAAAGGAGAGTAATCTGTGTTTACATACTAATGGGAGTGTCAATTGTTACATGTAACTTTGTTATAGCTAAAATATATATTATAGAATTACCTAGAATTTTTTTCCTAATGGGACAGCAAAAGTATTATTTAAATGTAATCTCTCTTGATTATATTGATTAAATACCCAATTCTAAATGGTTGTTAGAAAGGCTATTGACATTGCAATCTCTATTAAATTAATCAAACTAAATATGTGTATGCATACTGGCCATTGATTGAGCAACTATAACTAAGAATGAAAAGTAATATAATTAAATATGGTCAACAAGGAATATACTGGGGCATAAAGAATTAGTCAGTGTCTATTTTGCTAAAGAGACAATGTCATGCCAAAGAAATAAAGAGAATAGCTATGCAATGAATAAGAAAAATATGACACAGACACTTTCCCAAATTTCTGGGTTGTATTTCTGGGTTGCATTTTTCCCTTCTTTAAGACTTTATGTTTTTTTAGAACAGTTTTGAGTTTACAACAACATGAATAGGGAGACACAGGGCAATGCAGCGATTTCCTGTACGCCCCTACACCCCACACATGCACAGCCTCCCCATTATGAACATCACTCATCGGAGTGGTACATTTTTCTTATCACGATTAACTACATCGACACATCATAACCACCCAAAGTCCATACTTTACCTTAGGGTTCACTCTTTGTCTCAAACTTTGTTTTTTATTGTTGACACTATTACAGATGTCCTCACTCACCCCTCCCATTTTCCCACCTCCATCCAGCCCTGCCCCCATGCTCTCTATGTTTTTTAAATAGGTAACTTTGAGAAAATCGCAAATATGTATGTTTTATAAAAACTTGGTATTTCTACGTATCATTAGTATAGCTGTTATTTAGCTATTCAGTTTGTTTGTGGCTGATAAACTTGGACACTTTTTGAACTTCTGCAGTTAAATAAAAATTGTCCATACTAACTTGGCAGAGTTGATTGAAGAAAGATGGGGGGTATCTACACTGAGTGGAGAGCCCACGATACCGCAGCTGTAGGGGTAACTAATCCTCACTGTCTTAGTTCCCCCTCTATCTTAATAAAAGTAGAATCCCTCAAAGTTAAAATTTTGAGGAGTTGGAGAGCTCTGAATTATAGTTAATTAGATCTTGGTAGAAGCCAATAATCTCCATTACATATATCTAATATGTATCAGCTATGTTTATGGAATATCATTTTAAATTCTCTGCGCATAAGTGAAAAGAGATTAATTTACCATTTTGTTTTTCCTAAGAGGGAAAAACAAACTCCTAAATTATCCTTTTTTTTTATGTGGCTTTCAACTACTACTTTAATCCATTGGTGAAAATGGTCCTCAATGTATGTTCAAATATCCAGATATAAAATGAAATATTCGGTTAGTGGTCAAGATCCATGCTTTTTATTTGAAAACTCTGCGAACTGTCTAGCAAAATCTTCGGGATGGCTAACTTCTTACCAAAAGGGACTTTTCCTCTGAGCACCTTGACACTGACGACACAGTGAAAGATTTGCAAGGCCAGAGGGACCTTGGAGAACATCTTCAGGGAAAGAGGATGCTGATCTAGAATAAGAGAACAATGTCTCTGCCCTGTGCTTCCTGGTTAGTGCGTGGGGACAAAAATATTTGTCCTCACAAAATCTAATTGTCCATTCAAATGTATACTGGTCTCCTTCAGCACATTTCCGTTTCTATTTCTAATTATCAAGGGCTCTAGTCAGACGTGCACAGTTATATAAAAGGCAAACCCCAAACACACAGTACTAATTTTTTTCTCTTAAAAACATAAGCAATAGTCAATATTGTATAAAAATGAACTCTAAAATTGTGCCTTAATACAATTCTTTACCAAGAAAAGAACTTCAGAAGTAGTTAAGTAGAGACTAGGCTAAAGGATTTGCTAGATAATTTGATCCCTAGGCCTAACCTTCACTTGCAAGATTATCTTATGACTTTCAAAGATATGTAGAAATCTTTGAGTTCTAACAAATCTACATAAAAAACCTAAACAGTTAACACAAAACTCTATGTGTCACATTTTAAAAACATAATCTGTTAATGCAATCAAATGAGAGTGTTGGCTTACGTCTGAATAATGATAACTGTAGAGAATTATTTGAATAGGCTATTAAATTGTTACCCAAGAAATTGCTAATATCTTAAATTAGTGTTAAAATAAATGTCCCAATTATGCATACATTGCTATGTAGGAAAAAACACAAATGTTCTAATTAAGAGTAATAGCTAAAAATTGGCTTCTACGTAAAAACATTGATTAAGAATTTCATTTGGGAAAGAACCATGTTGTAATAAAAAAAAAAAAAATTAGAGTTCTATAAATATTGAAAACAAGACTCTGAGCTTATCAGAACAGACCACAGTGGTGTCCCCAGTACTCACCGGCGGGTTTCCAGAGTGTTCAATATTCACTATGTATTTCCCATGTTTTCTGTCCATGTTTCCGCTGCCAATATTTCAAACTCAACTCCAGAAACATTTTCCAGCCTATTCATTGTCCTTTATAGCTGCAACCTTGAGAAGTAATTGTGTTCATTAATATGAAATCCACTATGAGACATCGGTGTGTGGATTAAGACAAAATAATAAATAATTATTCTTTATATGGGATCCACCTTAAGGAAGAAGTGGGGTGTTAAGCAATAACATAAGAATACCGGAAACTCAATCCCACCCCTATGAATACACTCTCAGGACTACTCCACTAGGAAGCCTGCCTGGTAGAAAGAACCATCAGAATACGACTCTCGCTCTCCCCCCATCACATCACTCACAGAACCCTTCCTTCCAACTTCAGCAATGGCCCAAGACAGAATTCTGAAATACGGGCATGTTGCTGTTGCTTCTTTACTAACTGGGCATGAACATCCTTCCCCTCTTACTGGTGGTGACTTTCAGGCACTCATGACTCCCTGTTCATCAGTCTTGACTTCTCGGTGCCTCTCCAGCTCTAAACATTTTTCAATCTAGTCTCTCTCTCTGCCTCTGGAAAAAATTGATCTAACCAGGTTTGTGCTTCCTCAAGCCCCAAAATACAGAGAGTTAACCTGATGAACAAATCTCTGTGAATGTGTTAGCCAGGGTCCATTTCTGTTCCCTTCTGTGGAATCTATTTGGCATGGTTCCCCAGATTACTTATGATAATGCTTACAGTTTAGGAACAGAACACGTGGGTAGGCGAAGCTCTTTTAACTTCTGTGAGTTTTACTTAAAAGCAAAGGACATGTTTATTATCTGTAGAAATACCTTTAGCACGATCTAAAAGACAATTGGCCCTGGCTGGTTTGGCTCAGCAGTTAGAGCATCGGCCTGTGGACCAGAGGGCCCCGGGTTCAGTTCCCACTAAGGGCACGTACTTCGGTTGCAGTTTGTCCCCAGCCCCAGTGGCAACCACTCCACGTATCTCTCTCATATTGATGTTTCTCCCTCTCTCTTCTTCCCTCTCTCCCTCCTGCTCCATCTCAGGATAAATGCAAAAGTGTCCTCAGGTGAGGATAAAAACAATTTTTTTTTAAAAGACAAATTGGCACCCAGCCAGCATGGCTCAGTGGTTGAGCATCGACCCATGCACCAAGAGGTCACCGGTTCATTTCCCGGTTGGGACACATGCCCAGGCTGTGAGCCTGATCCCCAGTGTGGGGCATGCATGAGGTAACCAGTTGATACTCTCTCTCAATAATGTTTCTATCTCTCTCTCCCTTACCCTCTCTCTCTCTAATATCAATAAAGAAAAAAAAATTTTAAGACAATTTAGCAATACTTAAAGAAATAACTTTTTACCTCAAATGAGAAGTTATCAATCAGCTACCAACATATATATCCAGAGAATCCCAAATAAAATTGGCACAGAAAGTTTTTGATGAAAAGTGGTGCTTACATAACCTAAAAGTCTAAAACTATCTTTTCAGTAGTAATTAATCCATAGGTAATTACTGGCAAGTGAAGCAACAAAGACAAGGTCCTTATGCTTTTTTGTTGAAAATGTCTCATGTAGCACTTTTTATCTGACCACATATCTATCAGGTTTCAAAGATAAGAATTACCTGATAACAAAATTGCAAGAAGTCTAAGAGATCTTGTTCAGCCTGTTGATTTAAGGTTGAGGAATTTGTGTCCAGAGAGAAGTGATATAATCAGTTGTATAGTGGAACTTGGTTTCCTTTTCAGTGTAATATTCTCTCCATAACCAGTGATTGTGTAGAAAGATGGACAGCCTGGTAGGAAGTCAAGCAAGTGTCCACTTGAAAACAAAGTGAAACAAAACTTTCAGACGTGGATTTGGAAACAGTCTCACATGAAATGCCCATGATACCCTGGGGCACCTGAGGCTCACTGACCCAACTTTCAGGAGCAGGATCTGAGAGTCTGACTGGCCAGATGCAAAGTAATCCTTATTCAAACGACGTTTGAGGAATACTTGAACAAACAATAATTCCAATGGTGCCCATGGAGTGTCTTCTTATCTTTAGGAAGAAAATTGTGTATGTGAAGCAACCTCGATTTTCTTAAATTAAAAAAAAAAAAAAATGGGTAAGTTTTTAAATTGCTTATTCATTCAACCAGCACTATTGAATCTCTACTATGCTCAAGCATAGAACAAAGTGCTAAGTAATCAATGAATAAAAAGGTCAAGATTCCTGCCCTCCTTAGTATAGTAAACACATATATTGATTATGTACTAAAATATTTTTTATCATTCCTGAAGTTCTCTCATAAATTCATTCTTTAGCTAGAGGTTCCCACTGGCATCCCATTACTCGCTAGAAGCAAAGTGAAATGGCCCTAGGGTCTACACAACATAGAAGGCATGAGAAATCTAAGGAAGGATCTGTTCTAAGGAGAAGTAAGAGACAATGCTTTACTACTCTATGCCAAAACTAAGCCAATGAACCTGTGACTTCTGCGACTGTGTAAGTAGAGTGAGCATATAATGTATCGCTCCAAACCAAAATGCTTTTGTGAGCAAAAGAAAGCAGTATTAATAATTTAATTTCACAATCCCATGCAAACAAGGACATGTGGCCACACAGTTATAAGAAACCCATGTGAACTAGAAGATTCACTAGTACTAACCATGACCCAACTGAATAAGCCAATGAATTTAAAAGTCAACTTAATATTCATAGTGCACACTTATTTCAACTGAATAGAATACATATTTTACTTGAGATATTTATAAAAATCAATTATGGCATTGTGGTACTAAGCCACATTGAAATTTTGCACTGGAGTTTCATAACCATTGAATAGGTACAATTCTACAGTTTATATCATTAAGTCATTGACAAAATAATATCAAAGTTTCATCCTCACTATCATTAATTGATTAACTGCTGTAAGAATCAAAGTAAGAATGAATGAGTAAATTACTGTGTACTTAAATTTTCAGTATAAAATTCAAACTTTCTCTGTTTTCCAACAAACATTTTTTGTGCACTTACTCCATCACAAATCAACTGCTGGAGTAGACTGCACCTGAATTATTACAATGTACAAAGAAACCCAGGTAACTCTCATTGCTGTGCTGAATAGCTCCTAGAAAAACTCTTTGATATCTGCAGAATTCTGAGCCAAAAGAATTTGGAACTCTCTACTAATTGAGAGTGGTTGACAGTCCTTTAACCACTGGTAATTATTTTAGCCAAAAGAATACAAGACCATAACATGTCACCTGTTCTCAAAGGAACCACATTGTAGTCTAAAGATTACAACAAAATTAATGTATTGATCAAGTTACCCACTTCAAACACTTCAGTGACTGAAATTTCACCAAGATCTGATATTAATCAAGACATCATTGCATTTC
The DNA here is from genome assembly GCF_014108415.1 of Molossus molossus. Taxonomy (NCBI): domain Eukaryota; kingdom Metazoa; phylum Chordata; class Mammalia; order Chiroptera; family Molossidae; genus Molossus; species Molossus molossus. Next base: position 102,770,804 of record NW_023425399.1, on the reverse strand, counting down.
TGCTTTGGTCTTTCGGTGTGGTGGCAACCAGCAGGACGGTCCCAGCTCTCTCCTCTTCAGAAAATGTTCAGAACATCATTATAGTTCATCATGTTGTGTTGAGTGATTCAAATGATGACCAAACAGAGACCAGACTTCAAAGGCTTCAGGACAGTATTTAGGTTTGCTTTGCCTATTAATTTAAACTTGATAAGATAATCTTTCATAATGCAGTGAAGTTGTAAAAGAAGTTTTGAAGTGTTAAATCAAAATCAAACCAATGCAATGACTATGCAAAAATAAATAAATAAAGTGGGAGAGTCAAAAAACTATTTGCACATTTGTTCAAGAATTCACCTCTCTTGCCCCTCCCCACAAAACAACAACAACAATTTAAATAAATTAAAGGATCAGTTTCCCTTCACATCAGGAGAAGGCTGCAGGAAGGCAGGTCACAAGGTAGGCGAGAGGTAAGAAAACACAAGTTTCATCCCTCAGTGAAGAGTGTCACTGGGGCACACTAATGAGTGCTACGCTGCATCTGGGTGGCTTCTGACTCAGCCACATATTGTCATTAACATTATTGACATTTCTTGTAAAGGGATGCCTATTCTAGTGCATACCACACTGATCATGTCTAATCCTCCTAATACCTCCCTGAATTAAGTATTGTTACCCTATTTTCCTGACGAAATGCTAAATCACTGAGTGACACTTTATGAGTCCGAGGATAAGTTTGTGTTTCCTCATTCATTCACCCAAGAAGTGGTTATTCAGTACTTACTATATCCACTGTCACATCAGAGAAAGAGATGTGACTCTGGAAAAAATGGTCTGAGAGAGGCAGTTTCACTGGCTTTGAAGAAGAAGGAATGGAACCGCAAGCCAAGACATGTGGGAAGACTCTAGAAAATGGATAAAGCAACAAAACAAGTTCCCCAGAGGGAACATAGCCTGCCAATATCTTGATTTTTATCCCAGTGAGATCCAGGTTGGACTTCTGACCTAAGAACTGTAAGATAGTGTGTGTCGTTTTAAGCCACAAAGTCTTTTGTATTTCTTATAGCAGCCATAGAAATTCACCATCCTTCAGGTCTGTTTAAATCTCACACTCTGATTGAAATGGGTTCTACCGCCCTGGCCAGTTTGGCTCAGCGGTTAGAGTGTCGGCCTGCGGTACAGAGAAATGGGTTCTACCGCTGTAATCTTTCCAGCACTGTATTCTTTCTTGCTTCTCTTCATTGTTGGTTAATATATATTCATTTTTGTGACTACTTGTTTAATATCTATTATCCCTTTGGGACTCATATTTCCACAAGGATGGAAACTGTGCAGTTTTTTCATTATATCCCCAACATTTGCAGTCCTTTGTATATGGTGGACCAATAAGTATTTGTAGGATAAACACAAAGAAGAATTCCAAATGCCTGCAACAAATTTTATAGGTAAAAAATACTGAAGTTCAGAGAGGTTCAATCATTTACCTAAGATACACAGCAACTAAGTTGCAGATTTGGAACTTGAGCACCAGTGATTTGATCCTGAGACTCAGGTCTGTGGCTTGGTGTCATTCATGAACCATTTCTAGCAGAACCTCTGGGAGTAACTCTTATTGATAGTTACCCTCTCTCAATGAATAACTCCTTCCTCAACAGCTCATGCCTTTAAAGAAGCTAGGAGTTCTGCAGCTCACATTCACCATCTTCCAGAATTGACGGAGACCCACTGACTACAGCATCCAAACCTGTACCAGAAGTGATCGAGGTAAAATCCTAAGGCTTAGTCACAAAATAAAAAAGGACTGGAATGCAGGACAACAAAGAATCTTAGCATTCTTTAATTTTTCCCTTTAAGTGAAAGGATAAATGTCAGGGGTTATTCATAATTTATATTTTTTAAATTAAGCGTACTGGGTAAAAGCTAATTAGCTAGACAACAATTAGGCAGTGACCCTGTACTGCCAGCTTCGCCATGGCCTTCCATGACTGTGCACCGAGGCACGCTCATTCATCCATCCGTGCATTCATGCGTTCAACAGAGATCCGCTGACCTTCACCCTGCGTGAAACACCTCATTAGCACTTTATCATTTCATCTTCACAACTCCATTAACAATTAGGCAATACTAGTTTTTCACTCCTAAGGGAACTGAGATTCTGAAGTGTCACTTGCTCAAGGTCATACAAAGAGTGAGTAGCTGGGTCCCCATTTTCCTGCCGGCAAACTTTTCCTCTTTCAAAACCCAGCAGCCCCCCCCAGTCAGTGACTTGTGGTTTTCTATTTACATTTCTTTTTATTTCCAAAATTTGAGCTCCTCAAGGAAAGGAATGGAGGAGAATTATTATTATTATTATTATTATTATTATTACCATTATCTCTTAGCTAAAAAAAGTAGCAAACTAAAGATAGGAAGTGCAAACACTTGACATTACAAGGCCAGGAAATGTCATGGAGAAAGCTCTTTTTTCTCTCCTATCTTTGATAATAATAATTCAGACTTAAATAATGTATCAAATGCAATACGATTCAAATTAGAGAGAAAAATGGGCCTCACGGGGTACAGTGCTGAATGACCTCAGGTCATTCACTTCTCTGACTATCAGGCACCAAGCAAATGCTGCCTCACCCACGCCCAGGCTACCTCGGGGCCAAGGCCGGGCATCTGGACGCTGCCAGCCCCTGCCAACCTGAGCCGCCTGCCTCAGAGGGCAGAGCTGCACACTCTCTCCAGGGACGGGCGCTCGCCGACAGTCCAGGGCAGCCTTGCAGAGAGAGCTAGCTGCGGGGATTACGGGACGAGCTGTGGAGAGAACATCCGGAACTAAGAATTATCACAGGTTTGGGTGTTCGGGCTAAAGGTCCTAGAAATAAGTCTCTTAGTGGCTTCCAGTCTCTCGATCCAAAATGGAGGTGACCAAGCCATCCTTCATCTCCAGATGCTCAGACACCAACACATCTCCATGGTAGAAGCCCCCCGGCACCATTTGTAAATAGGAAAAAAAGGCATCTATATCCCAAACCTAGCAAAAGAGCTGTTTACGTATATTTACTTAAACACTTAAGAGTACTTCCTAAGTGCTAGACAAATGTTCCAAGCACTTTACAAATATTATCTCATTTAATTCTCAGAACAATCCTAGGAGGTATTTTCCCAATTTTACAGATAAGGCACAATTTTTGAGGCACAGCTAGGAAGTGATAGAGCCAAATACGTAGCCAAGCAGTTTGGCTTCGGAGGCCGTTCTTTTAACCACTAGATTATGCTGCCTCATATTCTAAAACAGCATACTGTACTATTTTCATATTCATATAATGTCCTCCATTCAAAAACTGGCAACAATTCTAATGATTCTTTAAATCTAGCCGGTTTGCCAGGCCCTATGAACTGGCCTTTTCTGCCCTCACCCCCTGCCTGCACGCTAGCTCAAGGTTGCACCTCGCCCAGGGTTTCCTGTAGCAGCCCCAGACACTCCCAGATGACTGTCTCTTAGCCCCTGTTCAGCTACTTTCCTGCTTCTCACATACAATCTTCTTCATCACCAGTTTTGTGTTACTCCAGGGATTGAGGCTGACTCTTCCTGCCTGGCTGCCGAGTGGTCCCTTCTCATCTGTGCAACTGCATTTCTCATGACCACCTCTCCTACAATATGCGTCCTTCAGCCAAGTCAAGCCCCTCTCCTCTGTGCGTGGAGACCGCCCTCTTCTTGGTCCCACTTGAGTTCTCTCCCTCGTGTTGCTCCTTTGCACTGCCCGGGATGGCCTTGCTTTTCCATCTGCTCACTCTGACCCATTGTGAAGGCCCACCCATGGAGATTTCTCCCAAAGCCTCCGCGTCCTTGAGTTTCCTTTGACTGGAAATCCACCTGGGAGCCTGGGTCCGTTTCCAATCATGCACAAATGGACTCACATTTCAACTTCTCACTGCTGCTGGTCTCCTTCCAAGTGTGCATCCGGCATTCAGCCTCAAACTGGTCTGTCCTGAAGTCAGATCTCCATGTGTGCTCCTTTCTCACTCTGTTGCTCTTCCTGCCACTCATTGCTGTCCCCACGCATTTGATTTCCTTCTTTTAAAGGAGGTGCAGAGCGTTGGGTGAGACCTACTCCTCGGGTCAGAGCACAACAGCATCACTGGTCCTTGCGTGGCTGTTCTCTTATTTTATTCACATTATCTCCACGACTTGCTCCCATTCTCTTCCACCTTGTAGATTTTAACATGTTTTCTATGAGTGGTTTTGCAAAATAAGTATGACTGTTCTAGATGGTTGCTGTTTTCACCATGCTTTTAAAATCCATGGGTAGTGTACTCAGCACATCAACTGCTGTTTGGGAAGCCACCCTCCCCCCCACGCCACTGAAGCATCTACTCTCGCAGGTGGGTGTCCAGGTTGTCTCCAGCTTCTGGTCCCTCCCAATGATGTTGCAATCAGCACCTTGTACAAGTCCCTTGAGGGAGCCAAGGAGAAATGCACCTCCCTAGGAGCAGAGTTGCTGAGGCATGGATTTCCACGTCCTCGGTATGACTCAGCAGTGCCAGCCCCATCCCAGCTCTGTGCCTCCTGCCAATTATTATGCCTTCCATTCTGGGAAACAGCTTGAGAACTTCTCAATAAAACCCCTGCCCAACCCCACCCAGAGCATTTGGATCTGAATCTCTTGGGGTGAGATCTGAGTGCTGGGTTTTTTTAAATCTTTGCAGGTCATTTCATTTTATTTTATTTTTTTATCCCCATCCAAGGACATTTTTCCATTTTTTGTTCAGATAGAGTGGGAGGGAGAGAGAGATAGAGAGAGAGAAACATCGACGTGAAAGGGACACATCGAGTGGTTGCCACCCACACAACCCAACCAGGGCCGGGACAAACTGCAACTGAAGTACGTGCCCTTAGCGGGAACTGAACCCGGGTCTCTCTGGACCGCAGGCCGACGCTCTAACCACTGAGCAAAACCGGCCAGAGCTGCAGGTCATGTTAATGCAAAGCTAGAGCTGGGAATCTACTATAAAAGTTACTTACTGTTTTAATTTGCCTTTTTTCTCTGTTTACTCATGATTTCTTTTCCTTTATTGATTTTTAGAGAGAGAGGAAGGGAGAGGGAGAGAGAGAGAAACATCGATAAGAAAGAACATCGATTGGTTGCCTCCTGCATTCTCCCACTGGGGATCAGGCCCACAACCTGGGCATGTGTCCGACCTGGAATCGAACCAGCGACCTCTTGGTGCATGGGTCGACGCTCAACCACTGAGCCACACTGTCCAGACTGATTACTCATGATTTTAAATATCTCTTTATATACCTGTTAACTCTGGGGGTTTCTTCTTTAGTAAACTGTCCAGCACATTTACATGATTGAAAGTGAATTAAAATGCTGATCAGGGACAGGCTTGAGGGGGGAAAATCACCCAGACGGAGACACGTGACAGCACAAGGACAGAGCATTCCCAACGGCCTCAGACCGTGGGATCGGGAAATCTCTCTTACGGTGGCAGACTCTGGGCTTCATCAACTTTCTCCAGAAGCCACCATCTCCTTACCCAAGAACCACCTTCTGAATTACTGCTCACCCAACAGATTGGGCTTGGGCGTCAAGCAAGCCAAAACCCAGGCTCTGAGCGGAATCTCTCCGTAACTCTCAACCTTCAGAGCAACCACCATTCTTCTTTTTATAGTAATTATTTCCCTCTTTCCCTTTGTCGTTCTATATACACATAGGCAAGTCACGACAACTTTTATGACTCCAACTTCGTCTCTCCACAGATTGGAAAGTTTTGTACTTATCCTATAATTTATAATTTATCGAAGTCTAGCTTATTCAAACCCTTACCCTTCTGCAAGAAAAGGTAAGAATAATTGAACCAGTTAATTCTGTTCCCTCCCCTCCTGACATCTACACCATTGTTTTCTGGTATTTTGATTGTAGCTTGTGGGAGGGTGTCTCAATCCCACTGTTCTGTGCAAGCAGTGTTGATGCATTTGCCTATATATTTGCCACCTTCTGTGTCCTTCATCCCTCCTCGCACCACACACCTTCCTTCTAGGGTAACTTCTTCTCCCTGAAGAATATCCTTTAGCGTCTGTGGTGACCGAAGCTGTTTTCGTCTTGAATGTCATTATTCTACCATCGTTTATCTCTGGCTGTTTATATGATTCTTCTTCATTTCTGAATTTTGATGGTTTCACTATAATGCGTGCAGATGTGGATTCCTCTTCATCTTGCCCGAGAATTTCTGAATGTCTCACGCTGTAGATTGATCAGTAAAGTGGCGATGACCGTATCTGTTTCATAGCGTTTGTTTGGAGAATTAAAGGAACCAACTCATGAAAACTACGTAGCAAATGCCTGATGCTAGAAAGTTATGAATACATGTTAGCCCTATTTGTTGTTGTTGTTGTTGTTGTCTTGATGCTATCCCAGGTATCACTCCTTGTCAATTGATTCATCTTACCTCACTTATTATAAAACTTTTTGGATAATTCTCTTCAAATTCTTAGCAAGTAGTAAACTCTTTGATTGGTTCTTCTCCCTAATTTACTTTACTTTTTTTTTTCCTTGTTTTTTTCTTCAGTCATAATAGGAAAGCATGCTGGTTGCGAAAATGTCTAATATATAACTGGAAAATACAGAAGGTAAAATCTTGCCCAGATCCCAATCTCTGAGGTTACATATTTACAATTTAGCACATATTCCCCTGGAAAATTTTGCAAAATTACATTAATACCACCTCAGTATGCTGAGGCTAAGGTCTGTCTCTTAAAAATATAGCTAGAACAATTTCCTAGGGCATAAATCGACCTCATTCTTTCTGGTGGCCTTACAGTATTCCAATCTACTGGAGTGTTACTTAACCAATCACCTGTTGGTAGATGGTTGGGTCTTTCTAGATAATTACTGTTATAAGCAATACTGGAATGCAAATCAGTTAAATGTATAACTTTGGAAACATGCCTGAGAATTTTAGGAGGTTAATTGTCTACACAATAGATTAGCTGAGCCAAAGTCTCAATATTTTTATCTCAATAGTAATGCCAAATTGCCACCAGGAGGCCTCCCATACTGAAATTATACTAAGAGCATTCAAACTACAAAGTACTGATCTTAATAGTGATACCATTTCTGTTTCTGTTTCTTTTTTATTATGAAAAGAACACACGTTCATTATATGAAATTTGGAAACAGGAAAAATTAAACCACCACCAAAATGATTCCATCAAATTTTCTTTCCCTTCCCTTCCTTTGTTTACTGAAGTTGATAGAAGTTTAAAGTTCTTCTTTTCTGTTTCATTTCCAACGTTTAATAACCACTGACAGCAGTCTTGCAGGTAATAGGCAGGTACCCTTCCAAACACCTCTGTGTGGTCACGGCCCAGGGAGAGGAAGGTGAGGAGGACCAGCCAGGAGCGTGCATGTTTTACCTTACACCGCAGCACAGACAACTGTCCAGTACTGTCCCTATGAACTTCTCTCATTCGCCACTGCACAGTGTTTCACTGCAGCATATTAAGCTATTTCAATGTTGATGAACAAGTAGATGGTACTAAATCTTGTCCGTATTTCTTTTTTTTTTCTTTATTGCTAATAAAAGAATGAAGAGCAACATTTTTTTTTAATCCTCCCCCAAGAATATTCCTTCATTTATTTTCAGACAGAGTGGGAGGGAGAAAGAGTGAGAGAGAGAAACATTGATGTGAAAGAGACACACCGAATGGTTACCTTCCACAGGACCTGGACCAGGGCCGGGGACCAAACCACAACCAAGGTACGTGCCCTTGACCAGAATCAAACCCATGACTCTTTCATCCACAGGCCAATGCTCTCACTGCTGAGCCAAACTGGCCAGGGCTGTAGCAACATTTTTATTTATTTATTTAATCCTCACCCAAGGACATTTTTCCATTTTTTGTTCAGATAGAGTGGGAGGGAGAGAAAGGGAGAGAGAGAGAGAAACATCGATGTGAAAGGGACACATCGAGTGGCTGCTACCCACACGACCCAACCAGGGCCGGGGACAAACTGCAACCGAGGTACGTGCCCTTAGCGGGAACCGAACCTGGGTCTCTCTGTACCGCAGGCCGACACTCCAACCACTGAGCCAAACCAGCCAGGGCTGTAGCAACATTTTTAATGGTCCACTACCGGACTCAGTGAACGAATTTGCAAAGTCATGATCATGTGTCAATGTTCTCAAAACTGTCCAGCAGGGTATTAAGACCGGCGCCAAGTGTCCCTGACAAGATGTTCAATCGTGAGTCATCAGAGAGTGACCCATAACAATCATCTCCAGCCTTACGGCCTCCCTGGTCCAGCGCCCTCGGGTCCATCCCAGGCACGTTCTCCCAGTTCTGCAGGCCCCACAGCCCTTCGAGTGAATAATTCTTTCCCGCCCATACAGGGACAACAGTCGCTCAATCAGAACCCACCGAGACTTGACCTTATTACACAAAGCAAGGAGGAGGAGGGAGCTGATCTCAAGGAGGCAAAGCATCGCCTCACCAAGCCATTACCTCAGGAAATGAAGGCTGCTTCCTAAAGCAAGCCAGCCCAGGAGACTCAGGCAATCTGGGTTTGTAAGTAGCACATCCTCAGATATACTCATCCCAAGTCTGAGAATGCCCCTTCTTGCCTATTAGATCCTTGACTTTCAACAAGAGATTTTTTTCAGGGCAGTGAATTCAGCCTCTGTGCCTCAGGTCCCTCCTCTGTAAAATGGGATAATAACAGTGCCTACCTCATAGCACAAGCACACATGACAAGCACAAGTAAAGCATGCAAAACAGGGCATGAGATTGTTGTGTACCACGTAGTACCAGGGCAGCCGCTACGACTCCTTATTACAGGAAGAGAATCACCTCCAATGTCATAAATAGGACATTAAGAGACCCTCGTAATAAAACAGCTCTCTTCATCATCTTACCTAAAAACTTGTTGGATAACAGAAAATGTCACCATCTAGTTTCTGGCTGTATGCTACCATAATAGTGAGAACTTACCTTTCTTGAGCACTTCATACGTGTCAAAGATCAGACTTACTGCTTTATGCATATTTTCTCATGTAATTTTTTTTTTTATCCTCACCTGAGGACATTTTTCCATTTTTTGTTCAGATAGAGTGGGAGGCAGAGAGAGAGAGAGAGAGAGAGAGAGAAACCGACATGAAAGAGACACATCGAGTGGCTGCCACCCACACAACCCAACCAGGGCTGGGGCAAACTGCAACCGAGGTACGTGCCCTTAGCAGGAACCGAACCCGGGTCTCTCTGGACCGCAGGCCGACGCTCTAACCGCTGAGCCAAACCGGCCAGGGCGTCTCATGTAATTCTTAACACCTATGAAGTAGGTACCAGTATTATCTCTGTGTTATAAATGAAGATACTGGAGTATATGTAAATATGAGACTTTCCCAAGGTCACATGTTTGTAAATGGCAGAATAAAAATTAAAACCAGAGAATCTGACTCCAGAGTTCATGGCCTTGACCACTATACTACGCTAATCACTTGACAGTGATAGAAACTAACAGAGCTTTACCTGTGCTTTTAGAAGAATAGATGAAGAATATAAAAATAGGACTAAAACATGTGGCATATGATTAGGTTAAGTTTTCTAAGGTGATTGGTGGTCTACCAATATAGAAATATAATAACAGTCTTTCCAAATTAGATTCATTTTTGGCCTCCTATAAAACTTCATATGGTTATCAATTATCTGTCCCATGATGACAAGTCTACCAAATAACAAAAAGGAAAAATGGTGGTAGTGGTGGTGGGGGTCAATACATTTTTATAAATAACATTTAGTTAGAAATAAAATTTTAAAAGTAAATTCTGAGTTCGAAATTAATTATCAAAATAATCTGACTGTGTGTCAGATCTGAGAGTCTTATGTTGTGTTAAAGTGCCATCTGCAGAAAACACTGAAATATCTGCACAAAACGTGTCTGTGGAATATTCCTCTCCGTGTTTGTCTTGATAACAACTCCTTACGTTAAGTCCCATTCCATCAGCCATGGTCCATTTTTATTCTGTATTATTTCCATTCATTATTAACAGCTTTTGGAATGCAGGGACTATTTTTGAAAGGAAATGAGCCAGTCAGATGTATCTGGAGGCTTCACAGATGGTATTTTTTAGAATAGTTTTGTTTTCATTTTGCTATTGAAAGTCCTTTTAGACCCCTTTGCAACATGCAATAATGAGCTCACATTAACTGATACATGATGTGTGCTTCTGCTATTTTTCCTCTGCTTCACTTGGCAATTAAACACATGATTTCCCTGCAAATGACTATAATTTTTTGCTTCCATAATATTTATGTCAACTCCAGAGGAGCTGGGAGTTGGCGTCCTGAAAACCTGACCATCTGAGGCAATGGCAGCAGCTTGTAATTTCATCTGTATCCACTAATTACTGGATGATCAGAACACCAGAAATAAAAAAATCATATGCTGAAAAACCATAATGTGTGCCCTCAGCTGGCTAAATCAGTCATTTGAAGCCATGTGCAAATGAGCACACAACTTTCCGAGTGATTGATTGCTGTTTGGGGACTACATACTGAGCTTTGAAAATATTTCATTTGACCCGAACTACAAACTTCAAACAAAATGTGACTGAAAGCACCAGGCAGATTTTGCCAAGAGACCTGCTGAAGCGGGCCTTGCTTGTGTCAAAAGGTGTGATCAGAACACAGGTTCTGCAGAACTGTCCATCAGATTGTTTGAACAAGGTGGCACTCAGCTGAAGGCAGACTCCATCCACGGAAATATCTGTGGTTATTTGTATTTCTGCATTTGGGCATCACGGAAAGAATATGATGTGGGGTGTGAGCTGTCGTTGCATCGCAAGCAGTGCCAACTCCCTATTTTCACATTCTAAGTTCACTGGGACTTAAAACAGTAACCTAGCCCAGTTGCCTCCTTTTGCATATAAGAAAATTGAGATCCAGAGAGGGGAAATTATTTTCCCTCGCTTGCACACGTAAACAGTGGCAAAGCCCAGCTAGGATCCGGGCCCCTTCATCCCAGGGTCATTTCTACCTTACTCTCCAGGGAGGTCTAACTAACTCATTGCACGGGGCCTTCCCCACACGCAGTGAATCTCCCACCAGACAGACAGCTCCCCCAGCTGGACCTAGAAGAGCTCCTTCCCGGTGCAGCACCTGTCCCACATCCCGACATTTCACTGACTCGCCTTACATTTAGGATGTATGAAATAACAAGCACTGAGATTCACATTCCGCGGGCCCTCGAGATATAAAAACAGCTCCAGCCGATTCTTGTTTTCCACAGTAGTTATGTTCCGTGACGTCACTGCAAACACTGAATTAGCACACACTGACCTCCTGCTCCCAGAAGAAATCAAGGGTTAGCTTTCTGCAAGCCCGTGGTCACATTTTCATCAACCGATCGACACAGAGCCTTGTTTTATGTGTGTTTTTGTTCAAAGGCTTCTTGCTTCATGTATATCGTTGGCTCATTAACAGTGGACTCATGGCCCACGGCGCTGTGATCATGCCTGAACAAAGCTGATCTAACTCGCGCACTTTCTCCGCAAGGCACGCCGCAGCCTGCTTGAACCTAAACACCCGACAGCACTTAGCACTCGGGAACCATTTCAAACGATGTAATCACCGACGAAAATCACAGGGATGCCAGAAAGAGCCGGGCAATAGAAAGACCATGAAAAGTACACTCAACAGGATGATAGATGAACTAACAAGGCAAAGTGTCTCCCTGTTCAGTCGCAGCTATGAACATGCACATCGAGAAACAGTCTTCAAATCTTCACCGCTCTGCTGACGTCCACAAATGACTGGTCAAGTGCTGCAAGGGCTGGTCTGGGGTCACCAGTAAATTCACCCAGCAGGTAAATCCGCAACCGTGGAGCCCAAGAACGATGAGGATCGGCTGCAGCCCCTGCCCCTGATGAAGCCCCGGAATTACAGAAGCCCCACTGTGCTGTGATGAGCATCAGGAGAGAAGACACAGGAAGTGGAGATGCCAGAGAAACCACCAGAGGGGTGGGGGCTGCGGAGACTTGAGATGGGTTCAAAGAACTGACAGGACCTAAAAAGGCTCATCAAAGTCAGAGGGGAGGGGGTGGGGGCTGGAAAAAGGAAGGTGAAGGGAGTAGCTAAAGAACACACGCATACCCCTGGACACAGACAATAGCCGTGAGGGCCAAGGGAGAGGCGGGCGGGGCTGGGCGGAGGTGGGCAAAGACGGGGAATGGGGGACATCTGCAGTAGTGCCAACAAATAGAAAAAAAATTTTTAATAAACTAAAAAAAAAAAAAAAAAAAAAGAGGATATCCAGCCCCGGCCGGTTAGGCTCAGCGGTTAGAGCGTTGGTCTGCGGTCCGGAGAGACCCGGGTTCGGTTCCCGCTAAGGGCACGTACCTCGGTTGTAGTTTGTCCCCTGTCCTGGTTGGGTCGTGTGGGTGGCAGCCACTCGATGTGTCCCTTTCACATCGATGTTTCTCTCTCTCTCTCTTCCTCCCACTCTATCTCAACAAAGTGTTGAAAAATGTCCTCTGGTGAGGATTAAAAAAAAAAAGAGGATATCCAAGTTGATTCTTCAGTTTTTCCTCTTCTTCTCTACAACAGTAAGATAATAATGTTCATTATGCTGGAAAATCTTATTTTCAAGGTCTTGCTACCTTAATACAGAGAAGTAGCAGCCCCAGGGCAGGCAGTGGAGATGCACTTGAACACCTGTCATCTCTCCTATGCCACACAGTGAACAGAAGAATATAGTCCCCTGAACGCCGCACTAGCGAGGAGCATAGAGGAACCTCCACTGTAACCTCCCCTGTAACCAGAGATGTTTAGCGACCACCTGCTGAACCTCTGGAATTCAGCAAAGAAGTGCAGCCCCCCGGTTATGGTCTGAGGGTAAAGTAACAAAAGGGGGTGTTGGTGCTTCCCAAACCTCCTGAATATAGCCTGGGGTGGATTATAAGCTGCAACAGAAGGGCCCTGCAAACCTCACCTATGAGTGGAAAATTAGAACCTTCTACACAATCCTTTTCCAAAACATAACTTAGATCATATTAATGACTAGGGGGCCCCCATAGGTTATCAATATCAAATTTATAATTAAATCATTACACCACAATCGTGTGCTCCTTATGAAGACCCCTGTCGTTGGTGGGCTACCAGAGAACCATCACTAGCGCATTGCACTGGATAAAATCCCGGCAGTGTTCAGTGGATTCATGATTGTCCAGGGTCAGCTGGCCAGATGGACGACTGCTCAGATACCGTGTGGGCCCTCCTCCCCCACAGAGAGAGAGGAAAGAAGAGATGGCAATTTTCATGTTCGTCAAATGTATTGCTTATACGTTGTTTTTATCAGAATTTGATGAAACTAAAATGTGAAATTGATAGTCAAAGTGGAATTTAAAATCTATCAATCGATTCTGATGTATCAAAACACTTTCTTCCCTGTTCTTCCTCTCTCTTTTTCTTCTCTTTTCCTCTCTAATCTTTACACTAAATCAAAGGTAACACTATTAGCAGAGAGAAAACCCACTATTATATTTCCTTTTAAAATTTCTCCACCTGGTTACTTTGGGCTAAACTATCTAAAAAGTGTATCTCTAAAATAATTCCTTGGCTTAAATGTTCTATATGCTTGAATAGGGTCCTAAAAGTAAAGATTATAAAGCTACCAATATTTCAAAATTAATTTATAATTTAATATATACTTTAGAACAAAATCTAAGATGTATCTGGAGGAATAAATCAATGAAAAGAGCATTAAAGTTTTGAAAATTTTATTGAACAGGTCATGAAAGTATTATGAAGCCATAATTTCAAAAATACATACATATATATATATATATATTTTTTTTTTTTTATCCTCACCCAAGGACATTTTTCCATTTTTTGTTCAGGTAGAGTGGGAGGGAGAGAGAGGAACAAAGAGAGAGAGAGAGAGAGAGAGAGAGAGAGAGAGAGAGAGACATTGACGTGAAAGGAACACATTGAGTGGCTGCCATGCACACGACCAACCAGGGCCAGGGACAAACTGCAACCGAGGTACATGTCCCTAGAGGGAACCGAACCTGGGTCTCTTGGGACCGCAGGCTGATGCTCTAACTGCTGAGCTAAACTGGCCAGGGTGTTTTCAAAAATATTTTGCATGTTACTTGCTCCCAAATACAGAGACAGATTTAATGGAGCAGAATGAAGACCTAAGTATATATAATTTAGCATATGACAAACAGAATTTTAAATGGTTCTATTTCAATAGATAACTGCTTGGAAAAATAAATGAATTCTTACCTCACATCATATGCTAAAATATACCAAACTCAATAGCAAAATTAAATGTAAAGAAGGAAATTGTTGGAAGAAATATTAGGTCTATCCCAGATGGTGTGGCTCAGTGGCTGAGCGTCAACCCATGCACCAAAGGGTCACTGGTTCGATTCCTGGTCAGGGCACATGCCCAGGTTGTGGGCCCAATCCCCAGTGGGGGACGCGCAGGAGACGGCCAGTTGATGTTCTCTCTCATCAACGTTTCTATCTCTCTCTCTCCTTCTCTCTTCCTCTCTCTCTAAAAATCGATAAAGAAAAAAAGAAATGTTAGGTCTACACACTGAAGAGACAGCAGCCTTTTGTACTCACGTGGTTGACTATACACCTCATAAAATCCCTCCCACTATAAAACACCAAGAAGTGACATATAGAATGGGGGCAATAGAATGGGGAGACTCTAGACTAGGAGAGAAAACAGGCATTGAAGCCACAGCTCCCATGAAGGCATCATCTTGGGTCCCAATGGCCTCAGGGGGATCAGAGTAAACACCCAAGGGGGGATAGATGAGACCTCTGCAATGGTGAGGGGAGACTGGTCAAGATGATTAGCCATCTTGCGCTGGCCAGTTTGGCTCAGCGGTTAGAGCATCAGCCTGTGGTCCAGAGAGACCGGGGTTCAGTTCCCGCTAAGGGCATGTACCTCGGTTGCAGTTTGTCCCCGGCCCTGGTTGGTCGTGCTAGTAGCAGCCACTCGATGTGTCCTGTTCACATCGATGTTTCTCTCTCTCTCTCTCTCTCTCTCTCTCTCTCTCTCTCTCTCTCTCTCCCCCTCCCTCCCACTCTATCTGAACAAAAAAAAAAAGGAAAAATGTCCTCGGGTGAGGATAAAAAAAAAAAGATGATTAGCCATCTGTGTTGGCAAGTTGGCTATAACTGAAGTTAGGCTCCTACCCTCCCACAGAGACTGGGAGGTAGGGATGCTATTTTCCTTGATAACATTTTAAAGGGATGGCTCTCAGGTCCTTGAGAAAGATAGTCCCGAGTTGTGCAACTAGCAAGAGGCTGGGAAAACAACCCAGAGGAGCAGAGAAAGTGTTTAAAATAGAAAACTTTCTTAAGTAAATGCTCTAATAAAAGGGAAGTCGGGAACCTATAGTCAGGAAGTTTGTCTAAAGTTTAGTTAGCGGAGGGCAATGTCACGGCCATCTTGGTCCAGTTAATGGGATGTTTAACAACTGGCTTTTGGAAGAGGGGGCCTGATTTTTAACTTTTGACAATGTACAGAGTGCAAATATTCAGACCAAGGTCAATTTCAATCTACCGAAGTGATGTCACTGAGTGCAGAACTGGGAAGACACGGAGGCAGGCAGCTCTCAGGACAGGAGGAGATGGACCCAGCTCTCCACTGGCCATAGGCATGTGCCACCGACTCTGCCCAGCCCTGCATGTGGCTGGGAAGGAGGTCCATGCATAGCAAGTGCAAACCTCACAGTGTTATTCTGCTTAAAATCTAGAATATATTCCGCTTTTTTAAAAGTGTATAGGATTGAAAACATTTACATAAGCATATTCATGAGCATGAAGAAAGGTAAAAGAACACACAGCAGATGGCTAACCGTTTACTCAACAGTGTGGGAGTGGGGAAGATTGTCCTTATTTTTTTAAATCCACCTCTGCATTGCTTTGCTAATTATGAGTATATCCTGTTTTACAATGTAAGTTACATGAGTCACTAGATTTCAGATTCTTCCTTCCTGTCCTCTTCTCCTAGCTGAAGGGGATGTCACCTCGTTGATGTTGGACCTTTGTTCATTTTATCTGTTGAAAGATGATTGGGAAAAACAAAACAAAAAGAATGAAGAACAACAAAAAATATCCCCTTTGAGACTTTGGTTAGCAACACGCGTTCATCTGTATTTTGTATTCCTTAGATAGAATGAGCAAACAGTAATTACGGGTTAGTTATTTTCTCAGAATCTATTTTCTCAGAGTAGGGCTCTCAGTTAATGGCAACCCCAGCCCCTCCCCGTGCTCGGGTCAAAAACCTCGATGTCATCATTGACTCCTCAGTTTCAATTAGACACGATATGTGATCCAACAGAAAATCTTTGTCTTTTTTTTTTCTTTTTCAAAATACATCTGAAGTTTAATCTGTCTTCTCACAGCCCCGCCCACCGTCGTGTTTCCGGGCGCCGTCTCTTCTCATTGGCTGCCCTGCTTTTCACTCTCACCCCCTTCACCCCGTTTTCCATGCAGCAGCTCCTACACTGTTCTCCCCGGCTCCGGTCCGTCCACACCGGCCTCCTTGATGTTCTGAGATCGGCGATCACGTGCCCATCTGGAGATGTTACATTCGCTATTCCATCTACCCTGATGTTGTTCCCCGTGAGATATACTCAATACTTTTCTCACTTCCTTGAGATATTTATGCGAAGGTCAATGTCTCAGAGAGACATCAACTGACCTGATTTACAGTTGAGCCAACACATGCACAAATATGCCCCTTCGTCTGCGTATTTGCTTTATTGCTCTCTAAAGTACCTGCCGCCATCCAAAATACTATTTATTTTACTTAGTGACTTGTATCAGAATGTTGTCCAAAACTTGGAAATAGACAAAAGATTTCTGGGTGTTCTTTTAATGAAGTCCCAGAGTTTGCTTCTCTATTGTATAAACTATTTTAATATTCTGTAGAAGCGGAGGTTAACTTGAAGATTTCTGTCTAGAAAAGATGTCAATAACTTCCAGTCTAGTGGAAAAGATAAAACAAAAGTTTATAGTTTATGTCCCCATTGGTCATTAACCAGTTTTGTATCTAATCCACCATACAATTCTAACATTGGCTGAATACCTAACTTCTCAATTAATCTTTAAAATTATTTTAGCATCTTATTTGTTCCCTTGCTAATTAATGAGTTGAATACAATCTTTGACTTGTGTCCATTTTATGGTTGCAAGAGAGTCATTATACGACCCTCTTGAAAATTATACTTTGACACTCTGTGCGCTGCCTGCGTGCTCCCATTAGACCAGGAGCTGCAGAGGGAGGGGACTTCCGTCAGTGTAACCAGTGATTGCAGCATCCCCGGCACACTGCACACAACCCGGAAACTGAGAGCCCCACTTGCAGGAATTCTGACTCATCTTGCATCTTCCCTCCTTCTGTTGACTTTTAAACATGATCCCGTATCTCTCTGCTCCTCTTTGACTGTTACTGCTTTTTCCTAGTGAAGTGGTGTGGGGGCACACAGGGGAAGAAAGGGAAGAGACCTGTTTCTGCCATGAGACTTACTTCTTGGTGCAGATTTGAAGTCCGACAAGTTACTTCAGTGGAAGAGACAACTGGTCCCTGAAAAGCACTCATAAGTTCTGTGCATTGCAGATAGGAGCAGAGACAGATCACTTCAACCTGCACTGAAAGCAAGGGACTAGCAGAGAGAAATCATCTTCGGTTTCCAACTATTTGTTAACTGGAGGAATTGTAGAGGAATTTCTGACCAAAGTGTGTCTCCTCCCCAAGGAAGGGGGAGTCAGGTGGCAGTGAAGAAAGCCTACAAGGACGGAGAAAAGACTGTCTGGGGTCTTATCTTCCAGGTAATGCACCTGACCTCTGCTTTGGCCGACTAGTGCGCGTCTTCTAGGAGAAAGCAGGGGCAACCACAGGTGAGGAGAGGAGACAGATACCAAAACCCATTCAGGGAAGGACTTGAGCCTTTAAAATACACGAGAAGGGTGTTGGGGCGCGCTAGCCAATAGAAACACGATATGAGTCACAACTGTAAGGCATCTATGTTATTTTAAATTTTCCAGAAACCACAATAAAAAAAAAAGGTAGAAATAAAAGTGTAATTAATTATAATAATAGATTTACTTAATTCAATATATCCAAAAATATTATTTTAACATGCAGTCAATATGAAAAATTACTAATGAAATGTTTTTCTATCTTTTTTTCCCCTTCATACTAAATCTTCATAATTCAGTGTGTATTTTTCTCTTACTACCCATCACAATTCAGACCAGCCACCTATCAAGTGTTTAATAACTACACACAGCTTGGAGCTACATGTTGGACTGCGGAGATCTATAGGGAGGCTAGTCCCTTACATATTCCTGGACTGGTCATTTACACCCACCCTGCTGTAACCCAGTGCTATAGCCAAGGAGCTTATTATCTTCATACAGCTAGATGAAGAGAAATAACCCAAATTTATCAAAAGGCCACCAGAGTTAACAAGGAGCATTAATTTTCTCTCTTTTATTTGACTCCTAGAAGAAACAAAGTGGAAGGCTAGACCTTTCATCAAAAATGCAGCCTGAAGCAGTTTCTTCCTGAGAGTTCTGTCATCCACCGGGAGACTGAAGGCAGTTCAAAGAAATGATTCAGAATCCTGTGAAGGGCTCAATCTTACTGCCATGAGTTATGCTTTGCTTCTTTATTCGGCCCCTTCTGGTTTTATTAGACTCTATTCGCTAAAAATTATTTTGTGGGTCCCCAAACTGTTCTTTTCCCAGCACCCTCATTTTAACCTAATGACCATAATTGCTTCTAAGAATAACCATAATTATCCTTCATATTTATATTGGTTTTTCACACATATTATCTTGTTTGAGCCTCAGAGTGATCTCAGGAGGTCAGCCCAGTTTACGGGGGAGGACACTGTGATCCCACATGGCCCAGGGGCGTATCAAGGTCACGTAGCTTGTAAGAGGGGAAGGATCAGAACTGAAACGGGTCGTGGTTCATGAAAATGTGAAAACAAAATCTTCCTAAGGTGAATCTTCAGATATCTTTGGTGTTGGTTTCACTCTTTCAGACAAGCGAGCTATAACATTACTGGTACATAACTGTGAAAATCAGGCTGCGAGAGCAAGCGCAGGTCCCCAGGGCACTTTCTTGGGTTGAAGCAGTTTCACACGTGCACCAAACACTGCGACACTGAAGTCTCTGTCCCCAGGTCGGCAAAGGCAAGGACTGGGAATTATTCAAGAGTGAGCAACCTTAACTTATTGTCCGGAACACAGTAAACACAAAACATATTTTTGATGAACGAATAAATGAACATGCAAATTTGTTTCTAGCCTTTTTCAAAGACCTTTATATTGAGGCAATAAAAAAGTAACATGCTCTAGAAAGTATTTGCCTATTTTATTGAGGAGAAAACTTTTTATGCACAAAAAGTTTACCTTGGGTCGGCACTGTCCAGTAGAAATAGAACACAAATCACATATGTCATCTTAGATTTTCTAGTAGCCACATTTAGAAAAAGGTAAAAAGAGTGAAATTAACTTAAATGATGCATTTATTTTATTTAATATATGCAAAAAGTATCATTTGAACATTTTGTAGCTGTTTTAAAAGTTGTTACTAAGATAGTTTGCCCTCATTCATATGAAGTCCTGGGTGCTTAGTGTGTATCGTCCACTTACACCACCTCTCAGACTGGGTGCACAGCAGGGCTCGCCAGCTATGTGTGGCCAGTGGCTGCTGAGTGGACAGCCCAGCACGATCTTGGGACACAACAGAGAAAGAACTTTAGTCTTCGTCTCTTCCCATTACTCACCATCCCACAGATATTTATTAAGCACCTACCATATATCTGGTACCAGAGGTAAAATTTAGGAAGAAAACTCAAATGAGGCTCTCCAACTGTCAAATATTTGAGGACCACTAAATTAAGAGACTTAATATACAAATAGACTATGGCTAGACCATATATAACAACAGAACTCGGACCCTTAACCTCTGGCAGCAGCTAGCCAGGTCAGCCAAACCACAATCGCCCTAGAATGGTCAGGACCTGGTCAATGACTGACAGCTGTTCTAATTTTTGCTCCATCTCTCAACTCAGAACCAACCAGAGGCGACCTGCTTCTACTGAGCCCCCTTCCAGCTTCCCGTGCCAACAGTCTCCAATCGTCATTTCCTCTTATATAAAGCTTCCCACTCCCCTGCCTCCTCTGGGTCTCGGACAAACACAAGGGATGGTGACTGATACCACAGTCAGTTTGGAATGACGAGCCTCTGTTTGTATTCATATGGGAGGTCTCTGTGTGTCTCCACAAAATCTTTGAAGAGTCTTTTCATAGTGACTAAAAGTATCAAACATCCTCTGGTACCTTCCTCTGCTGGTCCAGCTTTCATTTCATTTGCATCGATCATTCGTGAGATGACTCTCTGCCGTGCCCTCCTCACTGTCAGCCATGAAGCTGAGTCTCAGAAACTAAGCAAAGAACCAAGGTTCTGCCTTTTCTTTCAGGGAGCTTAGAACTCAGCAAAAGCACACACAAATAAATGTTTGATAACAGTTGTACTAAACACTACAAAAAAGAAAAACACTACCTCGAAGAGAGAGCTCTGTGCCCCCGTTCACTGCAGCACATGACAAGCTCTGGAAACAATCTAGGTGTCCACCAGGGGCCGGATGGGTAAAGAAAACATGGCATATACATAGAGTAGAATATTATTCAGCCGTAATAAAGGAGAAAATGCTGCCATTTGCAACCATGTATGAACCTTGAGGATATTATGCTGAGTGAAATAAGCCAGACACAAAGAATGATATTGCACCATCTCACTGATATGTAAATCTAGAAAAGTCTAATTCATGGAAGCAGAAAGTATCCTGGCGGTTACCAGGAGCATGTAAGTGGGGAAAATGGAGAGATGTTTGTCAAGGCTACAAAGTTACAGGTATGTAGGATGAATAAGTTCTACAGCTAAATGTACAGCATGGTGACCATCGTTAATAATACTGGAAAGTTGCTGAGAGTAGGTATTAGGCACTCTCGCACACACAAAAATAGTAAAGACCTATCCAATGCATCTACACAGCATACTGTCACCTACACTGTCACCTACCAGTCAGTCTTACCATAGGCATCCCAAAGACTGTCCTTTTATTTCCGGCCTGGGAAGAAGAGCCTCTTTGTGTCAGAGGCAGGTAATCTGACCTGTCCTTTCCACAGCAGCCCCAAAGCTGGGGCACAGGCGCATATCAGCTCCTTCCAACCCCCAAAGCTGGGGCACAGGCGTGTATCAGCTCCTTCCACGGACAAGCTGCTGACTTGGAGCAAGTTGGAAGGAGCAGCTGGGAGAGGTGTCCCCCTGCTTCCCTGGTCTCTACAAAGGATGGAAGGATCACAAGCTACCCCTAGTGCCTATTGGTTAGAAGGCTCCCCTTAGGCAGCCATTTATTTATTTATTTATTTATTTATTTATTTATTTATTTAGTGGTACGTGCCCCTAGCGGGGTCCAAACCTGGGACTCTCTGGTCCGCAGGCCGACACTCAAGCACTGAGCCAAACTGGCCAGGGCTTTTCTAGTATGCAGATAAAGCTCCTTTGGGGAGGCTGGGGGAAGGGCAGTGTCTGCTCCCTGGCGCTGAGCCCTGGTGCTGCTGACTGGCTCCTTGGGAACTGCTTCCAGTTCGCGGCAGCCTTGTCCCCTGAACATAATAAGCCCTGGCCTCCAGAGTGGGTGTTCTGGGAGCTGGTCCCTCTGGCGGGAGTCTTGAATGTGAGTGTGGCGGAAGGGCTCCTCAAGGAAAAGCTGAGAGTTGGGGTTCCCTCCCAACATACGGCGCTGTGCTAGGGGTGGGGTTCATGGCGTGGCTCAGCCTTTCCCACCTGTTCTGATGAGGACATTTTCTCAAGCTAAGGTAGTGCTGTCGGGTTCTTCACTGTAAATGTATTACTTTTTCATGTAAGTGTGACTCCTACATTATTCAGAAGCAGACAGATTTAAAGTAATGTAGAGGAAAATAAGGGAAGAGCAACCAGAGAGGAAAAGGACACCAGAGAGAGTCCTGTCCATGTCATCAGGACAAAGGGATTGCAGGACTGAGGGCAGGTGAGCAATGTCCAAAATGCCACAGGAAGCAAAGTAAGACAGTTACTGAAAAGTGCCCACGAAAGGTTTTGATGACTAACAAGAGCGATGTTCACTGATGGAGCAGAGCCAGAATGCCATAGGGTGGGCTCATACAGAAAGTAGACACAGAGTGTCAATTACATATTTGGGAAGCTTGACTGTGAAGAGAGTATGTAGAAAGGGTGGTAGTTAGGGGGACAGTCATAGGGTCCAAGGAGCTTTTTGAGGCTTTTTATTATTTTTTTAATGTAAAAGAGACTTAAGAAAATGTGTGTGCTGAGCAGAAAGAAACATTTGAGAGGGGGGAGGAGAGATTAAAGATCTAGGCAATTTGGCTGAGTGGAGTAAGTGCCCGTAGGCTACGCCACAGTATCTATCAAGTTGGCTTAGTCCTCACTGAGCAATCATGCCCTCCCCTTGTTAAGAATGCTTGGAGCGCCCTGGCCGGTTTGGCTCAGCGGTTAGAGCGCCGGCCTGCGGTCCAAAGAGACCCGAGTTTGGTTCCCACTAAGGCCACGTACCTTGGTTGCAGTTTGTCCCTGGCCCTGGTTGGTCATGCGGGTGGCAGCCACTCGATGTGTCCCTTTCACACTGATGTTTCTCTCTCTCTCTCTCTTCCTCTCTTTCCCTCCCACACTACCAAAAAATGGAAAAATGTCCTTGGGTGGGGATAAAAGAAAAAAAAGCTTGGAGCTTTAATGAGACACAGACTACCAGCTCAGAAAGCGCAGCATATATTTAAAATAATAACGACAATGATATCATTTCTTCCATGTGTCCAAATCTCCAAGAAGCTGTTCCTCGATTTTTAGTTGACACTTCCAAAATAATTAGTAATTACCAAGGCAACACGTTAAGTTTATGGTGGAGAAGCCTAGCAGGCACTGCCCTGGCCAAGTGATAAAACTTAGCATCACCAAATAGTAATTTAAACAATTAATGTACACCCTGATATGATACACTGAGAAGGGCATGTCATTTCTGAGTTAGCAGCCCAGTCATGCATAACGTCAATCTAATTGTGAGAAAACAACAGATGAATTCAAACTAAGAAACACTCTACAAAATGATTGACCATCATTCCTCCGAAGTGTGAAGGTCATGAGAGACAAGGAGCTATAACTGACTAAGGTAATATAACAACTGAAGAAAATGAAGGGATACCAGATTAGATTCTGAAGCAGACAAGGAACATTAGCAGAGAAACTGATGAAACCGTATAAAGTTCTGTTCTTTAATCAGTAGTATTGTATCGCCCTGGCCGTTTGGCTCAGCGGTTGGAGCGTCGGCCTGCAGTACAGAGTAGTATTGTATCAACGTTAATTTCTTAGTTTAGATAAATGTGCTATGATTAGGTAAGGGGTTAATGTAAACAAAAGCTGGTTAAAGGGCATGTGGGAACTCAAGTTTGCGATTCTATCTAAATCTAAAATTATTTCTCAAAAAAACAAAAACAAAGAATAGTTCTCACTGTTCCCTTTGCAGTTCCTCTCCTCTCCCCCAACACACACAGATTTCATGGTAAATTTCAACATTCTTAACTTAGCCCACAAAGGACCCACTTTATCCTGCCACCAACTTCATCTCTAGTTTCCCTCCTGCCACTAAACACTCTGTGATTCAAACAAAAACACCGCATAGTTCCCAAATGTTTCAATGTGCAGTGTGTCTCTGCACCTTCGCTCATACTGTTCCTTCTGTCTGAATGCCCTTCCAAGCCTACGAAATACCTACTAAATTTCAAAATAGCCCAAGTGCATTCCTTGAGTATCCCATCTCACTAGAGATTTCCTCACCATGTGTTCTCCCAGCATCCTGTGCATTCTGATATCATAACACTTGTCACCCTTCATATTACCCAAGAACTGTGGATTTATTCGTCTGTCTTTTCTACTGGATTGCCACCTTCCTCAGAGTTAAGAATCATGTTAGACTTAAGAGTACATATTTAACACCTACAAACCTTTAGGACTCTCAATCAATGTTTGATGAAATAAATGGATAAATGATGAAGGAAAGGTCCTACCGATCAACCCAGACTGAACTTGAGTATCTGAAATGATGTGACCACACTTGTAAGTGCCAAGGATAGCCATAGCCTCCTGCTTATGTTTGATCCGCGTGAGAGGACAGTTTTCAACCCCTTTTCAAACCACAGGGTGCACTATGAAACTTACGTGGACATCAAGGATTTACCCAGTCCAATCAGACAGCAAGAAGGATAAAAACACTGAGAAAAGATTTCCAAATATATAAGGTTGTTAAAAGGGTTAATATCCCAAGGTATAAATAGTTAGACTGTGGTTTCTTGGAGGGTAGGGACTAGAACACGGAAGGTATTAGTGTGAATATAAATCGGTGCAAGTTTTCTGGAAAACCATTTGAAATAATATATCAAAAGTTTTTAAAAATGTGCATAGTCGCTGACCCAGCAATTCCATTTCTAGGTCTTTTTCCTATGGAATAGTTAGAGAAGGAAATATATGCATGAGGCAGTATTTATGTTAACAGACATTTAGAAAACATTCCAGGTGCCCACTATAGGGACTGGTTAACTGTGACACAGCCATCAAATTGTTAGTAGTCAACCATTACAAATAATTGTATGAATCTGTATTTAATTTGGAAAGCTCTCAAGACGTTATTATCTGAAAAATAAAATTTTAATCCTAATTTTACTTTTTATATATATGTAATTTTACATATATACTTTTGTTTATATTTATATGTGCATATATGTTTGTGTCTATATATGTATGTATGTATGCATATACATATGGAAACATATACCAACTATGAACAATTGTTAGCTCTAGGTAATGGAATTACAAATAATGTTTTCTTGTACACTGATTTGTTTAAAATTGTGATCCTAGTGTGAAAAAATAAATAGATATTCACATACCTCCACAATGGAATTCCTGACCAGTAACTTCCCTTCTTGGTTCTGGAAGAAACAGCTGACCATGTGGTCCCACTTCATCTCATTCTGCATCCTATAGTCTGCTCTCATCCCACCCTCAGCAGGAGACAAAGGACAGCAGTTCAGGGAAACTGGGCTGACCTGTCATGTTTCCCAACCCCCAAAGGACAGTTAAAGCAGGGGTGGTAACCCAAGCAGCCCCCAGAGAAACATAAATTCCTCGCCCGGTGCACGCTGAGCGGGCAGAAAGAGCCAGAGGAGACAAAGCCCCTTCGCCATGTGGGCACTGATCACCCACATGACTGTTTCTCCTGAAATATGCTGCAAATCAAGGCACACGTTGGTCGTACACAACTAATCTGTTTTACTGACAGTCTGGGGAAAGCAGATTGAATTTACCACGTAATTTTACATACCTGAAGGCATTTGAGCCTCATAAGCGGTGGAGGCAGGTAGAAAAGAAGTCATGCTGCTCATACGAGTGAGCGTTCAAGTCCAAATCCAAACCTCCTGATTCCCAGCTCTGAGCCCTTCCATTCACAACAGGGCATCCCCAACTCATCTCATTGGAGGAATCCCTGGGGGGCTGGGAAAATTCTGAATTCCAGACCAGCCTTTTCCCTGACGATTCTAATTCAGCAGGTCTGAGACGGAGCCTGGAAATCTGTAGTTTTTAAAGTTCTCCAGGTGATTTTTATGAGTGGGTCAGTTGTAGAAATGCTAACACAATCACATATATCCCGGAGAGCAATACTTACAATATAGAGAAATAATTATTCTCAGTCTCTACTGGGTTTTCAAATAGCAAGATTAAATTAGACAAGGGCTCAGTGTTTGCACGAGGACTGGCCTGTTCCAGTCCAAACAGGGTACATCGGGCCTTTCTTGGCACGTACAGTTGACCCTTGAACAAGCCAGGCTTTAGGAGTGCCCGGTCGCCCAGGTCAAAATCCACATGTAACTGTTTGCTCCCCAGTCATCCCTGGGTATGTGGGATCAGTTCCAGGGCCCCTGTGGATACCAAAATCCTCGGGTGCTCACGTCCCCCATGTTGTGAAACGGTGTGGAACACTGCGCACCGCCTACCCTTCGCACCCCACTTTCCCAGCCGCAGATCCACACAAACGCTCTCCGTCCGCAGTCGGTCGAATCCACAGATGGGGGCCCAGGCTAATAGAGGGCCCACTGTGTCTTCACTGAAAAAATCCACACAGGAGTAGACCCAAGCCATTCCAATCCGCGTGGTGCAAGGGTCAACAGCACCTGGTTGGGGAAACAGAGTCAACAGCACATTTGTTTAGCTCTGGTTGTCCACACCATAGGCGGCAAAATCCAGTGTGGCCTGACAACACTCCTTCCTTAGCTGATGTCAGCTCCCCCATGGTTGGGTCTCCTTAGGCAGCGGCCTGTTCTGGGGTCTCTTCCACCTCTCCCTGGGCCCTAGTATGTGACTCTCCCTCACAACCACCCCTCAGAGACTGACACAAGCTGACTCGGCTTCCTGTCCAAATCTGCAGCAGTCAAGCCGCTGGCCAGCAGCATCTCCTGGCCAGTAGAGAATCTCCCAGAAATCCACGGGGCTGAGCCCTGCCTCGCGCACCCTGATCCAGCATCCCGTGAGCATCACTTCTGCCCTGGGAAGAGTCAGGCTGCTGCGGACTGTTCTCTGCAGCATGTCTGGCCCCAGCGGCTGGGGAGGCCAGGAATTCCCGGAACAAAAGCCCCTTTCACAGCTCTGGTGCTGCCCACCCCCCCGAGGGCGAGGAGCCCCGTGGCTCTCCGTGGGGTGGGTCTGTGTGCAGCTGGCTGCCAGCAGTCCTTGGCTGGGCTGGTCCTGGGAAGGCTGTTCTCCCAGCCGGTCCTCAGGCTCTGCCCTCAGGTAAGGCCTACTCGGCTGTCTTACTCACATTCCCGGACACAGAGCGGGACAGACAAAGCGCTTTGGGTGTTAGAAGAAAAGAGTGATCGCTGCAGTCACAAATTTAGAAAAGCTGTCTGGACAGCAGCGCACTTGATCTGGAACTCAGAGTCGAAGCTGGATGTGGACATGTGGTGACTCCTGGAAGGACATTACGGATGGAGGGACGGATAAGCAACCACAGAGCAAAGGAGAGAAGAGGGTGAGTTTTGATTGTTCTGTGATTCCAAAAATGAATTCTTAGTTCTTTGGTTTTTAATAGTCTGATAGGCTGTAATTCTTTTTAGAAATCCGAACTTGTGAGGAACTTTAAAATAAAAAAAATAAAAAAACTAGATTAGAGAAAAAGAATAGTTATTGAGAACCTTCTATGAGCCACACATCCTAAATGATCTCGTTAAATCCTCAGACAACACCTGAAAGATGGGTATTATCCACCCAACCACCCCCTTTCACAGATGAGAAAAATGAGGCATAAGAAGTTAAATTAACCTGTCCAAAGTCACACTACTTACAAAAGAACAATCGGAGAAGGTATTCAAACTGAGGTTTGAAGGTCCCTAAGTCCCACATGGAATCCACTCCTCCTTGGAACGGCATGAAGAGGATCACAGCACTATAGTAAGGCACCCCTTAGCTGACACTGTGTGCCTGGGGTCGGAAAGGTCTCATTACCAGAGGCAACATCATCCATCACATTCAATTAAGTGTGGTCATTTGGATTGTGTTGGTTTTAAAGTTCTTCCTCCTGATTATATTTAATTTATAAATTAATTTTGGTCTTATATTTGATTACTAGCTAAGAGTATAAGGACTATATAAGTAATGTTATATTTGTACATTTCAAATAACATTATAATAAAAATATTTTCCACATTCAGAGGTGATGAGATTTTTTTTTTTCATTAAAATATGTTCAAGTATTATTCAAATCTGAGAAAGATTGTATTAACACATTGCTCAAAAACAACCGTGAGTTATAACATAGACCTTTGACAGGTTGCCAAGGCTCTGGAGCAACAGTGTGACAGCGTGGCGTGCAAGGGCTGACTTTCCTACAACTCTCTCTTCCTTCGCTTGCACCTGCACAGAAAACACAGGCCAGGACGGTGTGTCACGTGGAGCGAAGCATACCATTCAGTCTGATGAACTAAAGTCAAAACTAATGGGGGAAGAAACTGGTCTGTGGTTGTTTTTCACACCTTTATGACTTACATTTCAAGATTTTACAGATGTTGGAATGTTCCGCCCTGGATTTTCTCAAGTTCTTCCTCCTGGTTAAAGAAATAGGTGTATAATTCTTTACTGTTGGTCCCAAAAAGACTACAAATGTAAGATATTTTAATTATTGTTTAATTAAATAATAATTATTTAATTAAAGAATATCTGGGTGACATTTTTCCACTTTTTTACATTTATATAATATATTTCACAATGTACATATTTAAATATTTGTAACTTTTATTTCTTGTTCTTATGTTCTTCTTGTTCTCTTTCCCATTTCTAATCTCTTCCTTCTATTATGAAAAATGGATTCAAATATTTAAGAGAGGATCCCCTCTTATTAAAAAAGAAGTAATCATGTCCTATCCAGAAAATTTTCAAAAGCAAAAAACAGAGAAGGCAATGACTTCACCTCTAGATGAGGATGAATAACTTCAATTACTCAGAAGGAATAACACTGACCACATGCTTTCAATCTGGTATTCAGGCCTTAAACCCTGTGCCTTCTAACCCGAGTGACACACACATGCATCATGCAGTCAACACCTAATGAAATTTCCAGGCAACCCGTGCCTATTCATGACCAATGTTTTGAACTCTCTCATCTCCTTTCTGCTTCAGGCTATTTCTTCCAGCTACGAAACTCTGCAAAGTCGCCCACATTTGACCCCACACCATTCCACCCTCTCTCACTAATGACCAATTTGCCATTTCCAGTTCCGATCCTGGCTGTCCTCTTCAGATCTAGTTTGGTCCTTGTCTTTTGGCTCCATCCTTTTCTGGCTATTGTGAATGACTCACACCCCACATGCTACCCAGGTCCCTGCCCTGCAACCTACACCCACCCATGGGACACTGCCAGGAGAAGTAGCCTGGCTTGTTGGCCTTCCCTTGACACAAAACATAAACATTCAGAGTTTAAAATTTGAAGAAAATGATATTTAAACAGGAGTCAACATAAATTACCACCTTACTGTTTCGTAGGGTAGAAACAGAAGGATATACAAAGAATGAAAACCTCCCAGGTGGTCCTCTTATATCAGTAATTCTGAACATAAAAGAATGAGGGATGTTGTTTCTGCGCAGAGGGGACATCTGCTTCCACTCCCACGGGTCCCACAGGAAGACACCCCCACTCAAAACAAGAACACAGAGGCCTGCTGTCTCAGTCACCACAGCGCCTGCAACAGCCTTCTCGAAAAATGTGAGGGACTTTCTACTCATGCGTCAAAACAATCATTTTTTAATAGCTAAGAGTATAAGGAATATGTAAGTTGTGTTATGGACATGTAATTGATATAAAACAACTGCAAATATTTAAAGGGTATAGTTTGTATATGCTGGTCAAACCATCATTAATATGAAGACAATGACATATCCATCATCCCAAAAATTTCCGTGAGAAGCTTTTTAATCCCTCCCTCCTATTCCTTCCCACACTGCTGCGTTCCCGAACAAGCACTGATCTGATTACTATTACTATAGATTACTTTTTATATTCTGTAATAGTATATAAATGGAATCATACAGTACCTGCATTTTTATCTATCTTTTTCCATTAAGTATAGTTAGTTTAAGATTCATGTCATTGCATGTACCAAAAGTTAATTCCTTTCTATTGCTGAGTAGGTTTAATTGTATAGATATACTATAATAATTTATCCATTCACCTGTTGATAAAAATTGGGGTTGTTTCCAGTTTGGCGACACTACAAATAAAGTTGCTATAAATATTTATGTACGAGTCTTCCTACATACGTACACTTTCATTTATCTTGAGTTAATGTCTATGAGTAGAATGGCTATGATAAGAAGGTGTTTAACTATCAAAACCTGCCAAACTCAAACAGTTCTGCTGGGAAACTGGGCTGACCTGTCATGTAGATTTCCAAAGTCTGTAGATTTACATTCCCACAAGCAGTGTGTGTGAGTTCCAATGACTCCACAACTTTGTCAACAGTCGTATGGTAGGTGTTTTCCATTTTATATTTATTTTATATATTCTAACAAGTGCAGAGTAGTATCTATAAAACTAAAGATGTTCCTAATAAGATTTTTACTAGGATTCCTTTGGGGAAAATGCACATCTTAAAAAGGGAATATTCCTGTCCTTAATGGGTGGTACATCTTGACATTAATTTATGTCTAAATTTCTCTCACCTATATTTATTGTAGAAATTTTATTTGCCAAATGATATTTTTTAATTTGGCCCTAAACTATGAGAATGAATTGATACAGTGAGTAAAAGAGGCGATCTTGGTATGCGTTTCTGTTTTACAAAGTCATTTAGAGTTAGTTTTCACATATCCTATAAAATTCTCTACAAAGTATATGTATATAATTTGAACGCTAACTATGCTAATAAGTGTTATATAGGTTCCCTTAATTGTCAGTTTCATTTTACAGTTAAAAAAGAAACAAAACAAACACACACAAAAGCAGCATAGGAATGGGCAAATGGTATTATAGGGTAGCAAAATAAACCATCCCGAAATATGTCACTTTGGCATAAGGATTACTTTGAGCTGAAGGAAATGAAAAAGAAGCAGATACAAAAAGAAAGAAAGAAAAGAAAAGCAGATACAGAACAGCGCTCTGTCCTTCCGCTACATGCCTAAACCAGGACATGGGTTGACAGAGGGACCCCTCCTCCCCTCTCTGCCAGAAGGGAAACAGTTCATCACCAGAGATGGCACCAGCGGGATCTCCAGACAAATCTTACTAACGAGCTCCTCTCCTCCCTTAGCTTCCCACGTGTGTGCCTTCCCACAGCGCGCTGCCCCTAGAGACCCGAGGTCCTTCCCTTTGTCTTGTCACTTCCCTAAAAATGTCTTGTTCCTTTGCTGAAAAGCTCACCAAACCTTTGGGTCTCTCATCTTTGGTGTTCCCACGGGATGCATGCACACGTTAACAGGCATGCTTGTTTTCTCTTGTTAATCTGCTCCGGCCCGTTAGTGGACAGAGCCCCAGTTGGAGAACCTGAAAATGGGTACAGGAAGGGGTGTCCCCTTCGAAATCAACTACGCAGAATCTAAGATGGCCTTTGTGGCACACCACAAGGATGTCTGTGTTAACAGCCGCCTGTATTTCACCTTCTTATTAGGTTTATGCATGAAATGATTATTCACAAGGTTTTTTATTTGTTTGGTTTGTATGTTTGTAATTTCGTCCTTACTTTCAACATTGAAGAAAGTACAGCTGAGAGTAATATATTCAGGAAGAACAGAGTGTTCGGTGAGGCAAAAATAACGGCAATAACAGAGGACAATAGTGAGGGTACCATCCACTGTGGGTTTTTAAGGATCATCCCATAGAACAATACAATTTTTGAATGGTTATATCTATATAACTCTTTAAGAACACACGCAAAATCGAAGGACTCCCTGAAAGGGCACTGAACTTCCCTTAGGCCCACTACAAAAGCAGGAGATAAGTTCACAGCTCCCATCTGTCCTATATTAACTTATTGGTGAGCTGTACAAGGAACAGCGCTCCTTGTAAAAATAAACGGTCTGGCCTACTTCATCTGAATTGTTCTAGAAAGGAGTAAGTTCTAAGATTATCCTTCTCACACGGCTGTGCTACACTGACAGTCACGCCACTTAAATTCTTTCATCTTCTTTGCCAGTTCTAATGATGTGTCTAGACATGCAGAAGTAAAAAACTGAAGCAATCAACCACATAATTTGGACAGAAAATCACATACAGCTGAAATACTGAGCTGATTGGATAAAGGGAATAAACTCCCTGCCGTCCTCACCTCTCAGACACTATTCTTGTTTAGGACGCAATAACTGGACTCAAAATGGGCATAAACAAATATGTTTGAAAATCCATGAAATCCATCTAACTTTTTGGTAGTCAGTTCATCCTTACCATAGAAATAGGAACCACTCGTCACAACCAAATAAACCTCCCATTCTCCAAGGTCACAACTCCGTGCTCTCAAATAGATAGGACAGGAATTGACATTTCACAAAATAGGTGACTTTGATAAACATGCAGATAAACCACCTGATCTTAGGGTTTTCAGTTTCTTTACATACTTACAAAATATATGATAGTAACTAAACCCCTTTCTATAAATACAGAAGCAAAGCTAAAATGTTAAGCATTGGGTAAGTTTGACTTGGGAAGACAGGGAGAAAATGAGGTTCCGGGAACCCTACATGTAAATTACCTCATGCAATCCTCACCAAAAGTCCTCATTTCTCCATTCAACAAAAATGATCGCGTGCCCATTACAGCAACACAGTTAAAACTTCTCCCAGAGCTCACAGGGAGATTGACAATGAGCGAATGATCACCACTGAGTTCCGCGGCTAACGGAAAGGAATATAATTCTCTGAGAGTATAATAGATTATACTCTAGAATAATATTCTAGAATAAAGACATCTTGCTTCAGAGATGAGGTCACAGAAGCTCAGAGAGGTTAAGCAACCTGATCAAGATTACACAGACAAGAAGTCGGGGAGGTAGGGTTGCTTCCCGATCCTGCCTGACTCCAGAGCCCTGCTCTTTGCCTTGTGTTCCTTGGGCTCATCAAAACACCTGCATGCGACAGGAGGCAGTCACAGACCACGAAGATCCTTCGCAGCGGGTTATACTGCCCTTTACCTGTTCTGTTGAATGCTTCCTACAGAGTCCCTCCAAGTCTGAGGAAGTGGTTTACAACTCCTTACAGGATCAATCCTGCTTCTGTTGACACACTGCTGAGTTGGTACAGAATCCTCGGCTGTCGGTTAGCATTCGCGGCTGCATGTTCCCAACACCATGCAGGAAACGGCGGGCAGAATCACAGTGAGACTTAAAGAATCACAGCTATTGTGGCGAGCGTGGCTGCCACGCTTTTCTGGAAATTGCATTGATCTTATATTTCCTATACTATTTCTACTCGAAGTGACATAGACTGACCGAGCTTTTCACAGGGTAACTGACTGGTCCAGCTTTTCCCAGAACTTTACTCACTTTAAAACTCAAAGTCCTGATTCTGAAAAAGTCCATCGGCCTGGGCAAGTAAGGCCAGTTGGTCACCCTGGTCACGGCTGCTCAGAGATGAGAGACTCATCAGATGACCACATATTTTGAAAATACAGACACATACCACATGATAGTGCATTAAAATACATGGGGTGCTCAGTGACACGCATGAAAGTCCAAGGTATTGTCCCTCGGTAGCCACGCATATTTCACTAGAGTGCAAAACGGCAGTAACTGCAGTGCATTAAACAGCCTTTCCACCAGCCCCTGCACACACACTCGCATCTGCAACGCATGGCCTCCGGTGATTTGTACCTTTGGTATTCATTCAGTAAACTCGTGCCTTCGGCCCACCCTGGAAGAAATAATCCTGAGCTTCATACCTGGGAGGCACACATCTGCATCCGCACGGCCACCCGGTCCCGTGCAGTCTGGACAGACACCTTCCACCGGTTCTTACCCTCTCCAGGGAACCTTCTCCCAGCAGGTCAAGTGCAGCCATTGTCTGGTGTCCTGACAGAGCCAAATGTGGTGCAATTTAGACTTTATAGCTACACTGCAGTAAAACTCCTGCTTTTCTGGGTAGTACAAATCTAGATGGTACATATAATGGGTTTCTGTCCTTTATATTTTCATAGATGGAGACCAATTTACAGGTAAAGTTGTTTGTTTTCATATTGCCTGGAGAAAACAAAGTGAAGGGGTCAATACTGATACACATTTAACTCATGACTCTGCCGTGGTCATTTTTACCAATAAGAAGTGGCAAAAATGCTGAGTTCCAAAGTTAAATTGTTATATGAGTGGGTCTATGCAGCCTTGACAAATTGAGAATCAAATTATCAGTTTCTTCCAAAGCAAAAACGTACAGTTACGAAGTCTAACAGGCGAAAAGGCTGTTTCCTATAGTCACCTGCAGTCCCCCACCTGCATCAAGGCTGTTTCCTATAGTCACCTGCAGTCCCCCACCTGTATCGAGACCGCTCCTCCGCCAGGCACAGTTTCCACATTCAATTCGTGCATCACGTTCTGGGCCCAGTTCCGCCTTTCGGAATGTTACCACACCTCTGAGGGAATCCTCAGAAAATGTACGCAATTAACCCAGGACAGATTTGGGGCAAAAGTCAGTAATTATTCCAGGGTGTTGTAGAAAAACCACCTCACGGCCTGAAAAACGCGTTCATCGTGATTATTATAGGTAATTAAAGTCTTTTTTCTCTTCCTTATGAAAAAAAATGTGAAGTGTTTTCTACATCAATAATACAATGTTCATTTCTGGGTGCTACTTTTGATAGTTGATGTAGTCAAAAAACAATACATCATAACCCTTGCTATTAAAGAGAGGGTCAAGCCTCCCCTTCACGCCCAGCTTCGTGGAGCCGAGGAAAGGCCAGGGTCGCCTGGGAAGGAAGCGGCAGCTTGCTCGCTGCTGGTCCTACTCCGCTCACGCAGGCCTGTCCAGCGAGACCCCGGGGCCCGTGTTCTGCACACCTCTAGGCTAGCAGAGGCGTGTGCTGTCGGTTGTTACTAATCCAACAGCTCCTAACCATGGAACGTTTCATCGGTACCAGACGGGCTGCAGACATTTCTATAAATCCTGACAACTGCGAATGGTAGCAGTTGTTTCTTGAGTCTACAAACAGGGAAGGAGGCACAGAGGAGCTGATTAACTCTGCAAGACCACCAGCAGGAGGCGGGGCCACAGGATCAGCGTGCAGGCCGGGCTCTGTCCGTCTGTACCCCTGTCTGCAGCGTGACGCCCGGGAGTGTGCTAACAGCACAAATTAACCATTTTGTTTCCCTCGGAATTCTCTTTACAAAACAGAAAAGTTCTTACCTTTGTAAAAAATTGGTTTCTGTTTTGTTTTGTTTTTTTAACTGAGGCATCAATCAGTTACCCATACCGTTTCCCCGTGACAGTTTAAATATTTTAAACGTTCAACACTAGAGTAAAAAAAACAAATTATACATGTTGTTGGCATATAGACCGGTTTTATTTTTAATAGAATGTTCTGTATTTCGTTTGGATGCCTCCTTAGGTCTGTGAAAAGTCTTCGTAGTTGGAGGCCTTACAGCATTCTTTCTTGTTTCCATTTTCCTTATCTTCCAAAATCCAACTGAAGCTGGTCAGTATGTTCAAACCCAAATAAGACGGCTGATTTTTTACAATTGTAAAATGACTTGAAATAGGTATAAGTATCGAGAAAAAGATAATTATTGAAGTTAAGCACTAAACTTAGTTTTGAGGTTCTATAAGTTATATAAAATAGGTAGCCCTGGCGGTGTGGCTCAGTCGGTTGAAGGTCGTCCCATGCACCAAAAGGGTCACGGGTTCAATTCCCAGGCAGGGCACAACCAGATTGCGGGGTGGGTCCCTGGTTGGGGCATGTGCCAGAGACAACAGATTAATGTTTCTCTCGCTCTCCCTTTCCCTTCCTCTCTCTCTAAAATCAATAAAAACATATCCTTGGATGAGGATTTAAAAAAGATTTTTTAAATAAATAAAATAGGTAAACAAGTGAGATTATACAGGATGGGGACAAAAGTAGGTTTACAGTTGTGAGTATGTGAAACAAAGTTTATTATTTATTAAATACTATATTATTTTCCATATGAACAACTGCAAACCTCCTTTTGCCCCACCCTGTATAGTTCTCATTGTTCATTTTTTTAAAAAGCAAACAAGTTTCTTAGGGGGGGGGTCAAATATTTTTCTGGCAATAAATCTTAAAAGGGATTTTTAAAATTTATTACCATTTAGTGAGTGTCCACTCTTGCTAGGCCCTGGGCTTGGGACACATATATTACCTTTCAAGAAGAACAAATATCATTTCAATCCTTCTAATGGAATAAAAGAAAAGAAAATATCTTTGACTGCAATTTTGCAGTTATTCTGATTCATTCTTCAAATGAATATTTCTTATCTGCCTTCTACAACAACAACAAACGACACAACGTTAACTGCTGATGCAGGACGAGCCTCTGTGGAGACCGAGACAATGAAAGACGCCTGGCAAGTTTGACTCCTGAGGAGCTGGGCTGGGCGGGAAGAGAACTAAAGAAACGAGAGAGAGAAAGCAAATCCCTTCACCAGCTCTGTGAAATAGCAAATCCCTTCAGTAAGCGTCTGGCATTTGCAAGAATGCAGTCAGTTTGTAGACGAATTCTTTAATATGTTCCTGCTTCATGGTGCCCTATGTTGCCAAAAAAAAATTCCCTGATATGCAAAAAGCAGTGTTAGAATTCTGTGCTGTTGCTAAAAATTCTCACGTGTGGAATCTGTCATCCTGCCTTTGTTTTAAATAAGCTGGATGCATATTTTGTAACTTGGAATAGGTAACTTTCACTTTAGAACTTGCAAATATATACTGTTTTCAAAATGGGACATGTTATTTAGGATGCAATTTACATTATTGCTGTAGGTAAACTGAAATTTGCTTTTGTATTTTATATTTCCCCTTCCGTGTTTTCTGTTTTCATTAGTTGAGATAAGCAACATCTACTTTCTGTCATTCTTTTTTCTTTGCCCTTTTTTAAATGAAATAAAGTAACTACTAATAAGGACTTTTCATTTTCTATATTTTTTCTATTATATCATTTCTCAGGTTTAGACCCACTCAATCCAGTCATCCACCATAATACTTGGAGGGACTCAAACTCAGAGTTTTATAAAGACCAAACTGAATTATATGGAAATAATTCAAAAAACACACTACTCTGGCCCTGGCCAGTTTGGCTCAGCAGTTAGAGCGTCGGCCTGAGGTCCAGAGACCCAGGTTCAGTTCCCGCTAAGGGCGTGTACCTCGGTTGCAGTTTGTCCCCGGCCATGGCTGGGTCATGTGGGTGGCAATCATTCAATGTATCCCTTTCACATAATGTTTCTTTCTCTCTCTCTCTCTCTCCCCCTCCTACTCTATCCTAAAACAAAAACAAAAATGAAAAAATGTCCTCGGGTGAGGATTAAAAAAAATACAAAAACACTACTCTGGAATGTTAAATGTATACATTTACAATGTAGTTAACTTATACTCAACACACACACATACACACACGCACACACACACACACGCACACACACTATGAAAGTGTTTCACAGGGTCTAGTTCGGGCTAAGAAACAACCAAGACAGTGTCTTTGCCTGTGGGCACTGGGGAGCTCTTCTGGGTTCTGTAAGGGTTTTCTTGCTGTGTGACTCAGTTCCGCACTTGTGTGTTTTGATCTTGTTTTAGAATCCTTATTACAACAGGCAAGAAACAATAAGCTTCTTATTATGAATGTGCTCAAAGCTCACTTGGGGTCACTATTTGTAAGTTACTTTGTGACACTTTGCCTCTTCCAGAAATCCCACTCAAATACCTTCTACTGCTCATTTAGGACCAGGGTGGGCTATTCTCTCCTGGAACTGGTAACAAGGAGCTAGCTGGATGTGCGGTATTTTCACCTGTGGACAAAGGAAATGTCTCTCCCAGACTTCTGCCAGGTGGGGTCTGCGTGGACACTAGATTCTCGCTTTGCAGGAATGTGGAATCCTGACGTGTCCAGGTGATACAGCTAAGGCCGCCCCTCACCTGGTCGTCAGCTCAGGGCCTGCCCTCACAATCATCGCAAGCCCTCTCTCTGCTGTACCCATCCCATATCTGCTCACCTGAGAAGTGCGCCCCTGGTGCTGTTTAAACTGTTCTTCTGTGAGCCCGTTAACTGAATTTTATTGTCCTCCTTTCGATGTATCTGAAACACCAAATGGCTGTTGTGAGAGGACTGAACATCAGCACACAGCAGTACTGTGTCCATGAGCTCATTTCTTCATGTTCACAAGTCCATTCCCACTGGTCAGTGTTTCTCAAAGAGTGGTCCACATATCAGACTCTCCTAGGAAATTCATCTAAAATGCAGACACACATACACACACCTCATACCCTCTTCTTGAATTAGAATCTCTCAGGGGTAGGGACAGATCTAGGGTTTTTGTTGTTGCTATTTTTAATTTCCCAGGGTGAATCCCAGTTCAGCCACAGTGTGCCTTGAGGAAAGTTATTTAGACCCTCTCAGTCTCCCTGAGCCATAGTGTTGCATCAGCATAACAGCAGGAGTAACCATGCCCCATATATGGACAGCCTGAGCTGAAACTGAAACAGTAAAGGTACTCGAGACACATACCATCCCCCTGTTATCCACGAAGGATCACCACCTTGAGGACCGAATACTTTTTATGTGCGTATCATAAACCTAACCATACTATAAACCTTGAACCAAACAGAACTACACTAATATGTTACATGTCAAGTTCTAAACAAAATCTTGCAGGAGCACAAATGATGGATGAGAAGCTAACCTTCCCCCTGTAGAGAGGGAGAAGCCAGTGGGGGCCCGGGAATATCCACATGAACCAATATTTAATGGGAACTCACTGTGTTGAGTCTTTGCCAGCAAGATGCATTGAACTATGAGGGTAGGTAGTATTTTGGCCCTCATTGCATGGAGAATGCAGATAAGCAACATACTAGAAAGATGTATTTGGTAGCCATATGCTCAACAGAATAGAGGGAGAAGCTGAAGCACAGGAAAGCGGTTAGAAGTCTATTTCCAGTAGCCCACATCATGGATGAGAGACGGCAGTGAAAATGAAGAAAACGGAACCGCACTGAAGAGACGTTGTCGTGGTCTTGTGGGTCTTGTTGCACCCTGAGTGCCTGAAGCAAGGACTGGGATATAGTAGGCACTCAATAAACATGTGCTAAAGAAAGCAAGGAACAAAGGGAGGAAGGGAGGGAGATTAAGCTGGTTGTTTGTGTGTGTGTTTAGGAAGTGATTATGAAATGGGAATGTTTACTGCCAGACTTCTCAAATTTTCTGAAAGTCCATCTAGTTCTCCTTAAGCAAACTCCAGTTTCTCCATCTAAACTTGCCACCTTGTATTGTAATTTTTTTCAGTATCATCATCAAATAGGGGTTGATGATGTAATATAATTACCATTAAGTGCTACCCAATTTCCTCATTCCTCAAAAGGTGGCCTAAATGTTTGAAGGTGTGTAGGGCTTAATTGAGAAATAAAACACCCAACCATCAGAACTGTAAAATTCTATTATTGTTACTCATGTCATAGTTTTACCATAGCTCTCTATATTTTTTCAGAATGATTTATAATGCCCAGCTGGTGTGGCTCAGTGCTTGAGCATTGACCATGCACCAAGAGGTCACCAGTTCGATTCCTGGTCAGGGTACATGCCCAGTGGGGGTCATGCAGGAGGCGGCCAATCCATGTTCTCTCTCCTCAATGTTTCTATCTCTCTCTCCCTCTCTCTTTAAAATCACTAAAGAAAAAAAAATTTTTTAATGATTTATAGTTACACATAAGTTTGGATAACATATAAAAATTAATCAAGAATAGAATCCTCTGTCCAAAGACTGAGCATTTTTGTGCAATGTGTTTGCTATACAACTTATTTCATAGGTATCTACTTCTGTGCATGCAAATACCTGACATAAAATTTGAAAAATGAAAAGACGAAATACTGATATTTGTGTTAACATGGATGGACCTTGAAAATATGCTAAGCGAAATAAGTCAGAAAAAGTTAACACCCATATGATTTCACTCATCTGTGGGATATAAAACTGAAAGTAATAAATGAACAAACAAAAACTCACAGACACAGACAACACTATGGTGGTTCCCAGAGGGAAGGGGGGTGAGGAGGTCAGTAAAGGGTAAAGGGCGCCAAATAGATGGTGACAGAAAATGATGTGACTTTGAGTGGTGGGCACACAATTCCATATACAAATCATGATCAGAAATGTTCACTTGAAACCTATATAATCTTATTAACCAATATCACCCCGATAAATTTAATAGAAAGAAAGAAAGGTGAACGAATGCACTAACAGAAAAAAATTCCCTGGAAATTCAAATATCTCATTAAAAACTGTGTACATCATGCACTGAATTCAAGTGAGTTATATTAAAATAAATTTGAGATATGCTGTTATTCTGCTCTGTTTTTTCAAGACCTCATTCTGGGTTTCCTTCTTTGTTTTCTTTTTCTATTTTTTTTTTTTCCTCTTCTAATTGTCACTTGCATGTGAGTTTAGGCACAAAGGAAAGTACTAGTATTCCTGGGGCATTGTCCTCACTCACTGTCCCAACACTGGTAACAGACTGTCCCAGACACTGTCACTTTGAATGATGTAAAACAATGAAATTGTCCTTGAGAACCCGAAGCATTCTACCCTGTACAGCGTATAAATTACATTGTTGGCAAAGGTTAAGAGTCAGAGATGATTCAGTGTCTTGGTGCCAGTACAGAAGACTGGTTACGTGCCAGGCCCTGGAGTCAGGCTACCCAGGTTCAGAATCTGGCCCAGCTGCTTGGACTTAATTCCTCTGTGCCTCAGCCTCTTCTCTATAAAACAGAGACACTGAGGATAATAACGACACTTAACTCATAGACTGTGGTGAGGAATAAACAGGTTAACAAGCCACTTTCAAGAAATCAAAAAAAGTAAGAATCTTTACTGGTCTAAGATTGAACAGAATGGAGATTTTCACCCAGAGAAGTTTGTCTGCATTCTCGGATTAAGATGGAAATTGTTTGCTGCTAGGATATATAAAGTCCCAGAAAAAAATAAAAATTGAAAAAAGAAGCTGTGTCTGCATTTGTTTTGGTGGACTTTAGAAGACTTGGTGAAACATTGACTTTATTTACTCTGCTGGCATAATTTTTGAGACTTGGTCCTCAGAGCGAGCCTAGTGTTATTCACACTACGCTCCCCACAGCCGGCTCCCCATCCTCAAATTTTCAAAATAAAAGATGCACCTTTATTTTAGGGGGACTCCCGGGTATGCCAGGCCCCTGAGTCTATGCATTCAGGAGTAAATGGCTTATCCAAGGCCCAGGTGTGGAGTCCGGGCCCTGACTCCCTGCCCAGGACTCTTTCCGGAGAAGAGAAAGTGTATCCGCTAAATGTGGCAGGGACAGGACACCTGGGAGTCACTGGCTCCCTCCCCACTCGTGCCGGAATGATTTTACACAACTAAGATCTCAAAATGTGTATATTCTCTAAAAGAAACCCCAGCTACGGTTCTTGAAAACAATCCTATATATCTACTGAGACTTCTTCCTTCTCTTCTTCCCTACTACAGGAAGCTACACCCAGTTTCTGCTTTTGGGGGGCTTCCTCCAACATTTGCCTGTGGTGTGAAAATCAATGTTCTCCCCTCCAATCAATTAGTCATGAATTAGTTCTAGTGCAGCAGCTCTGACTCTCAGTCCAGAAGCTCAGGTGTTTAGGAAATATTGCTGTTTTATTGCTTCTTAATCAACTTAATATGGCACCAAGCCTTCATTTTGATCCTAGTCACCAGAAGCGACGGGGTGGCGTGGAGAGCAGAGCAGGCAGGAGAGCCTGAGGTGAACGTCCTCATTCTGAGCAGTGGTCACTCTGGCACGAGTGACCATCAGCGGAGCTTCCCTTGGGCTGGCAGTCCTCACGCCAAGGTTTCTCTTAACCCAGATGCTGTTTTCCCGGGGTCTTCCCGCTTCCTCAGACGTG
Organism: Molossus molossus; assembly: GCF_014108415.1. Lineage (NCBI taxonomy): Eukaryota > Metazoa > Chordata > Mammalia > Chiroptera > Molossidae > Molossus > Molossus molossus. The sequence goes on along the minus strand of NW_023425399.1, from coordinate 102,729,099 downwards.
GCCCCGACGTGATGCATTTATTCTCACTCCCTGAGACCTCTTTCGCATCAGTGTGGGAAGAATCTTCCTCCTCTGTTTCTCCAGGCCCTCAAAGGCCGTGTCTGTTTCTCTTCCCCTGATAGAACATCCCCTCAACTGTTAAATTGTCGAGTCTTTTCCAAGGAAGGGAAGGAGGGAAGGTCAGGCTGCTTCTCCCTTCCATCCCACAAATATCTCTGAGCCAAAAAAGCAAAACCTAGAGCAAGCTATCTGCCTCGAACAGAGAAGGGAGGGAAATACAGGGTAAACGCGCAGCTGATAATGTACCTGCCACACTTCTTTTGCTCCTAGGTCTTGGAAGTTAGTACGGCGTTAACCTAAACTCTTTCACGGGAGACAAGATTTAACAAGACTGGATCCTTGAAGCTATGAAGGTGAGCACGGTTGAAAGCATGCATTAGAAGCATTATGCAAATATACCCCTCCAACAGGCCCGGCGATAGGGTGCAAAGCTGCTGGGTAAACACGATTCTCTGGCACAGAAGCAGGTGAGAGGTGGTGACGGCGAGGCCTGGCTTAAGGAGAGCGGAAATCCCCAATACACCCAATTCACCCGGGTCCCCCCCTGATCCCTTTCACACCTTCGAATGTATCCACCTTTTCCAGGGCTTGCCAAAGGGGAATAGGAACAGCCCTGGGGGAATAAATAACATACTTTTCATTTGTCTTTTAGCTAAAGGAATAGTTTTTAAATACCCCTAAAATGATATTCAGGGAGGGTGGTGGGTAAGGATGGGGAGGAAGAGGAAAAATGACATTGTCAAAGTCTACCCTCCTCGAAGTCAGCTACACACACCTACTCCAGCCTCATTTTTCTAAGTGAGAGGTAAAAGGACTCTGAAGGATGGGCCGACACTGGAGTATAGGACTACAGGATTGGAAATCATTTAAAACAAAGAACTTCACGGGCAGCCCTTTGCTAAGACAGAAAGTTATCTACATTGTTTTCATTGTTTTTTGAAGACAGAATGTCTCCCTGTAACATGCCTCACCTCTCCGATGTTAATTCATCAGACATTCAGATTTCTTTAGGATGTCCTGGGTTCTTTTTTAAATTAACATTTCTTTTGTTTAGCATTAAACTCTTTCTTGACCTGGGATTGAAAAATGGATCGGACTTTGGAATTCCTTGAGATTCTTCTGCACAAATTTGCTTAGTCTCCACCCATTTATTTATTTATTAATCATGTATTTATGTCAGTGTTGATATTTATTTCATACTTTGAGTTATAATCCAATATTATTTTATTTTATTGAATTATTCCAGCATATTATTTTTAAATTGTTTGAAGTATTACAGATGTCCCTCTTTTTTCCCCATTGACTCCCTCCTTCCTGCTCCCACCCCCCTGTTCAACTTGAATTTAATAACATAATCTTCTAGACCCAAATTATATATACATTCTGAAAACTTCTTTGCAGTTAAATGTCTCATCTGCTTAGAAAGATGCAAGGAGAGACGAGAATGGGGGGGTATTCACCTCTATAACTTAGAAGTTCTATACTTCTGTACACGTCTACCTTAGGTACTCATGCTGAGTCTAGAAGGGCACTTCTGAGGAGCGGAGCTGCTGGAGAAAGGCAAGCCGGGGTTTCAGTGACAAGGGACTATTCACCGCGAGCAGGATGCAGCCCACTCTCCGTGACAGCAGAGCTGGAGCCGACGTGGGCAAAGCAGAGAGAAGTGAGTGCACAGGACTGGCTGGAAGATGTGCAGGCTCAGAATTCTCAAACTACAGGGAACGCTGAAGCAACCAGGATTAGAAACCCAGCCCTCACTACCACACCCAGCCAGACACTGGGTTTACTCTGAAAACAGACAAGTATATATTTACATTTTGTTTTATTATGACCTACATAGATTAGTTTGGGGAGACAGAAGTACACCTTAAGTAAAACTTTTATCTAACCTAAAAGGGAGGAAAGGTGTAATTTCCAAAGGTCCTTAAATAGCCAAACAGGAGTCCTTAGGTCCTGATGTCTGAACAGAGCAATGAGTCTCCCGTGAGCGAGGAGAAACTCACGCTACTCCATGTAAAGCATCAGCCCCTCCGTGCTGCAGGCTGCAGTGTCTGTGCAGATATGGCCCTTAAAAAGCATTCCTCTTCATTATTTAGACTCAAGCTGAATTGAATCTAAGGATAACTTTGGTCCCTGTGAGTGGGCTGTGTGTGCGTGTGTGTGCGCGTGCGTGTGCGTGCACGTGCACACACATCTCATTAACTACGGTCTGCTGGAGAATAAAGAGGCACGAGTTCACCTCAACAAAAGCTGACCCTGGGGTTTTCTGCTCATGTCACTTGTGTTACACTGGGTAAAACAACTCAGAATTTGGCAAAGATACAGCTGCAGATTGTTGCGTCTAATAGCGCTGGAGAAGGGACCCAAGGCGAGAACTACTTCTGTGGAAGGAAGTGCACATTTTCCTTTAATAGAAGAAGGCACACCTGAAATAGGAAAGCAAAGTTGAAACTGGACAATGTCTGCTAGGGGACAGCATTCCTCCCAAAGAAATTCTAATAGTTTTGTCTTTTCTGTTGGACTCTGGGAACAGTCATATTTATCATTTAAGTTTTGTAGTTTTCTCCTTTTTTATAACTCCCTCTAACGCAGAGATTGCTAACTATCCTTCAGTATAGATTCTCCTCTTTTCATAACAATAGACCTTTGAGTTGAAGCTGGCTAGTTGGCCACCCAGAACATCCCAGCCTCCCTTGCAGCTAGACAGGAAAGTGCGATTACGTTTTGGCCAACAGGATGGTTGTGAAAGTGATGTGTGCAAATTCCAGGCTTTCCTTTAAAGGACTCTCCTGGGCCCTGGACGGTTTGGCTCAGCCTGGGTTGGTCGTGCGGGTGGCAACCACTCGATGTGTCCCTTTCACATCGATGTTTCTCTCTCTCTCTTCCTCTCTCTTCCTCCCACTCTATCTGAACAATAAATGGAAAAACATCCTCGGGTGAGAATAAAAAAAAAAAAGTTTAAAAGACTCTCCTGGGATATAGACAAGCTGGTGCACCCTTGGCCCTTACATGCAGCCGCCTTGAAATGGCAAAGCAACAAGATGAAAGTCTGGCCCCTGATCCTGTCATGAAAGAGAGCCATCATCATAACATGAAGGAGAGCCATCTGAAGACTTTGATGTGGTAGAGATACAAACTCCCATCACAGTTAAGCCATTAGTAATGTTGGGTCTCTTTGTTTCCACAACTAAACCTATATCCAAACAAAGATAACCTCCAGTTTATTCCTTCGGGACTGTTTTGTGTTGGTGACGTGGTAAAGAATAAAGTAACAGAGCAGTAGAAGACAGTGGGTCCTTCTCCGTATCACCATTCAGCCGAAGCCAGGCTTAAAGTAGCAGCATCCTCGCATGAGGACAGTGGCTGTAGTGTCCAGACACTGGCTGCTTATAAAACAAATGGAGCCCCACCCCAAGCTGAGAGAAATGAGCGAGAACATGCGCTACAGAGAAATAACTAAGGGAAATGTGAGATAAACCCACCTTTCCCTAATTATACCAGTGGAAGAGAAGTCTCACAGAGAGAGATTAACACTTGTGTTATGTCTAGGTTTGGACAAATTGGGATGAGAACAGTTGGGCTAGTGCACAAACTCCTGTGAGAGGAGACTTGAGATCAAGTATCTACTCTCTCACTAGCTAGCTGTATGACCTTGGGCAAGTGACTTGACTTCCCTTAGCCTGAGTTTCCTCATCTGGAAATGGAGTTGGTAATAGTCACTTCACAGGGCTAAATTATGGATTAAGTTAATGATACGCCTTAATATTTGGTACAATGCCTGGCATATAGTAAGTGTTCATTAAATAGACTTTTTAAAAAAAATCCTCACTCCAACCAGGAAAAAAATACCTTTCCTCAAAAAAATAGACCTTATTGCCCTGGCCGGTTTGGCTCAGCGGTTAGAGTGTTGGCCTGTGGTCCAGAGAGACCCAGGTTTGGTTCCCGCTAAGGGCACGTACCTCAGTGCAGTTTGTCCCCGGCCCTGGTTGGTTGTGTGGGTGGCAGCCACTCGATGTCTCCCTTTCACGTCGATGTTTCTCTCTCTCTTCCTCTCTCTCCCTCCCACTCTATCTGAACAAAAAAATGGGAAAATGTCAAGTGAGGATTAAAAAAAAAAAAAAACAGACCTTATTTATTCCTGCTTAGGGTCACAATATACCTCTACTCCTAAAGGATCCTTCTCTTCCCCTCCCTTGCAGGTGAAGTCTGAACAGATTCTTAACGCCCTCCTAGGACCTGAGCTAATCATTCTCTGCCTTCTCTCAACTCTATATGTATTGTCTTGTCTGTACCATTCATTGCTACTGAATCCCACACTATTTTTCATTATAACTTAAGTATTTCATGTATATTAGGCCTGTCTTCCATTAGAATCTAAATTTCAGAGTATGTTCTTTTCCTCTGGATCACACATTCAATTTAGCCCAACATGGTGTGCTCCCAAAATTCTCATTAAAGGGATAAATGATACCCTTCAAACAAATGTTCATATGTAGCTTACAGAGAGCCAAGCTGAATAAATGTCATTCTATTCATATACTTAGTAACCAAATGGCAGAATACCTTAAACTTTAAAAATCAAATTAATATAATTTTGACATTTGCAATCATGCACAAAGCCAATATTATGTACTTTAAATCTTTCCTTGACATGAATAGTTCCCTCCGTTAACAGCAGGTAAGTTCGAGCTGCGAACTCAGCTCCCTGCCCAGCTGTTCCTGCTGCCATTTCAAGGCCAGTCATGATGCTATATTTTGTTGGTCTCTAATCAAGTAATATTCATTAATTTATTTCTCAAACATTTATGTGACAAGTAACACTTGGGGCATCAAAAATAAATAATTCAAAAGATCTTCAATCTAGTTCGTTTGGGTAGCTACTCACTACCTCTTGGTGAGCTCTAACATTTGTGCCTTAGATCCATCCCAAGAACAAACTTGGGGAAAGACAAGAGACACCTGCCTCCATTGTAGGTATAACTTCAGTAGAAGGTAGTAACTGTTACTCTGCACAACAGGAATTGACCACAACTAATGTTTTGTGCACATACAAATCACTTAGAATATCCCCTGGCAACATAGTAAATACACTTGTTAAATGTTATCTATTAGCAGCAGTATCCATATTACTAGTATTACTTAGATCCTGTATCACAATAGTTAATGTAACATCAAAAATATCTCACCTCCAGCTATGAGTGGCAACGACACTGAAACCTGGGGAAGGGTGTAGGTACAAGCACACTGTGACGAGTGGGGTGCAGTTGTCCATAGCTGGGAACTTACCAGTTAGCCTGTCATGATCCTAAAGCATCATGATTTTACTACATAAATATATTCCTGATGTATCTGGCCTTCACGTATTTTCATTTTTATCACCAAACAGCAAAAAAGAGGCAAAAACGTTCCAACAGGATACATTTAATGAATGACATATGGAGCCCTATACTTTTATGAAATATTAGAAATATAAAAATAAAGAAACGTAGTCAGATTATTTAGTGTAAAAGCTTGGAGATTTTTAAAGGATACCCAAATGGTTAAAATGATAAATTATGTATTATGCATATTTTATGATAAAAAAAAATGTTAAGGGCACATCAAAGAATGCATATATTCCCAAAATGGGCAACCACCATGCTGATACCCATTTAAATGTAAGTAAAGTTTATGCAAAAGTGTTAGCAGTCGATCACGAGGGGAACTGATTTTTAAGCAAATAGGACTCGGAAAACTGGCTTGGTGACAAACAGAGAAACTTACAGGTGCACGTTCAAGATTGCTTTGGCTTTGACAGGAAGTATTAGCTACCTGGAGGTGTAGCTAACCGGAAGCTTCGGAGGAGGAGAAGGGTTACTGAGTAGAGTGTGAAGAGACGTGGAATACAAAGTCCTAAGATGACAGCAGTTGTTCAGAGCAGCACCTATTTGCTTCTGAGATAAATGGTGTGGATCCCGAGCACCCTAGGAGCTTGACAGGAGGGGATCAGTGCTGGTGGCAAGGACCTGGAAAGGTTTCCCTGAAGAGGTGGGCTGTGAGCTGTGTCCTGTAAGACTGTGCTAGGCAGGTACAGGCAGCGATATTGTGCTTCAGGAAACGGAGGTGGAAGATGCAAGATTCTGAGGGACAAGGAGCAAGCAGAGAATCAACAGCTTCACGTTTGTGTGGCTAAATCTATACAGCTACTTTCCCCGATGTTTCTAGGGTTGTCATGAGGCCCACGCGGTGCTGGGAGAGCTGGTGGTGTCTGGAGATTCCCACCCCGGCTCCGCCCTACACCCAACACAGCCGAAGGAGCTGAGAGAGAACAGGAGCACGTGAGACTCCTTATGTGTGGTGTACCCGCCATAGCTTACAAACTCAACTGTCATTCACTGCTTCAGTCAGTCACTTCTTTATATTACTTTAAAAACAATTTAAAACTGCTTTGTTAAAGTAACCTCAGCAGCATGATGCACCTTCACAGCGAAGCAAAGAACTTGGTAAGAAGAAAAGCAGCACTTTTCCTGTTTAGGTTGCTGGGGACTGAGCTGTGGACCCAGCGTGTCTTCCGTCTGGTGACAGCTGCCCAGCTCCTCCAAGCAGCCAGTTCGGGAAGTCCTCCTTGGTTACCCCTTGATCACAGCCCTGTTGGAAGCTGGCTTATCTCTACATTTCTGTCTCTCCAGCTAGGATGTGGGCTGCTCAAGGTCAGGGACTCTGTTAAGGCTCAGGTTCTGGAGCCAGAATGCCCAAGTTTGAATGTTCTCACCACTACTCCTAACAGTGTGACCTCTGGCAGATCACCTAACCTCTCTGGACCTGTTTCTGAGGGGATTGAGAGCCTACAAATTAACACATAAAGGTACTTTGAACAATCAGTGTCTATCCACAATGAGCATTCTAAATGTTAGCTGCTTGCTTCATCCTAGCACAGCATCTGACATTTAGTGTGTGCTCAGGAAATACTTGTTGAACGAATTAATGGATCAGTCAATGAATGTATTTATTTATTGGGCAGAAAAACTGTATTCTTCTTTGCTTCTCTCCCAGAATCTAACACAATGATTAATATATTTGTATTTAAAGAAAGACTGTAAGGCAAATATTCTACCTAAGATGAGAAATCAGAGCCATTGGATGGCATTCCAGATCACCATGAGAGATGATTTTTTTGTTACTTTTACTTTTTTAATTGAATTTATTAGAGTGACATTGGTTCCAAAACCATACAGGTTTCAAGTGTACAACTCAATAGAACATCATCTGCACGCTGCCCATCGTGTGCCCATCTCCCCAAAGTCTCTCCACTTTCCACCCCTTTGCCCACCTCTACCTACCCTCCACCCCCCTTTCCCTCTGGCTATCACCACAGTGTTTGATTCACAGAACTTTGAATTGTTCTATTCAAGCATCTCTTTAGTTAACTACTTACTCCACCAACACATGAGATACATGTGAGATCGCTCAGAACTTCACCTCCTACAAAGAAGGAGTGAATATAGATGGGAATGTGAAGAAATCCATCTCCCACTCCTAAAGTATTGATTTTTCTCCAATATGAAAGATGCTGCCACTACATCCTTCCTGAAGCTTTGGAATCATTCCCTAACAGCAACTCACAGAAGAACTGAAATGTTGGAGCTAATCATTGGTTTGTAAAATATACCCAATAATTAGCAATTGGCAGGTGTAAACCTGTTCAGAATTTTATGGGTGGAGTGTAGGTGGTGTGGATAATTCCACTTGGATTAACACCAGTATTACTGACAAACAATGTATTCCCTACAAGACTGTACTGGTTTTATGTCAGATATGTGGACTGTATCTCACCTAAACATTTTGATATACTGAAGACAACTTCCGTAAACATAAGGATAAGACTTTAATTCAGATTGAAATACTGAAAAGAACAGTAGAGTAAAGGTAAAAAAAAAAAAAAAAATAGGATTCTAGTTCTAGTTCCACTCCATTGTGAGCCCTGACACCAGGGACAAGTCACTAAATAAGTCTAACGTGGAGCAGTGATGCCTGCCTGGCCTCCCCCGGGGGGTCGGTGTACCCATTTATTCCTTCCGCAAGCATTTACTGGGCACCCGCTATGGGTCAGGCTGAAAGTAAAGCATTGGGGTAAAAGATACACTTCATACAATCCCCCAAACCATGTTAATATAAACTGCAAAATGTTATAAAATGGATGGTATCATTACATTATTATAAGCATAGCTGTGTTTATTATTTAAGGATAATTAAAATAAAGATGTTTCAGTAGATGTTCATGGATTGTTTCCTAGCCTGTTCCACGGGAAGGTATTCACCTTCATCTCCACTTCCTCCGTGTTTTGACTTCAGCCCCCATAAAGGCCCTCCCTGACCATCCCCATAAGACATCCCTCCCCTCATTTGTTTTCTTAACCCGTGGCACTCATTTGTTTCCTTCAGAGTAAATATTTACAATTATTATATTATTTGTTTGTTTACATATTTATTATTTATTTCTGCCACTGAATATACATCCCGTGAAGCCAAGGATTTTGTTCTTGTTCTCGCATTCTCGGCAGTACCGAGGACACTGCCTAGGGCACACTCGGTGCGTGATAAGTATCTGGTCCATAAATGAATGAATGGACAAGTAATCGTGTCGTTATGAGCCAGTCCCACTGAAGAGAGACAGATGTGATGGTCCAGAAATGATGAGACTAAAACCGAATCTGTGAAGCTTTCTGACTCAAATTCTCGGTTGGTGTAAGTCTGCATCTGTTGTGTATTCAGAGATATAAGAAAGCAAGTGATTCATTATGTACTTATTATTTTGTTCAATTCTTATAAAAACAACCTTTCTATATTTTGTTAGCTTCACTTAACAGATTAGTAAATTGAGGTTCAAAAAGGATACTAGCTCAGGTGGTAAGTGGCAGAACCTTTTTTTTTAACCATGTCATCCCTGCATGCTGATAACGGAGACCCCAAGCATGACAGAGGCGTGAACGCAGGAGGAGAGCCATCAAGGCAGAGTAAGGGGATGAGCACTGACAAGACTGGACAAATTCACCTCCCTAGAGATCTGAAAGCATTGAGGCCGTGTCCTCATTCCGTGTATGAAGAAGCCCAGGCTTTGCTCAGGGCAAGAGATTTGCCCAGAGTATTTCTACCCTGGGTTTCTCTGTCGGTCAGCAGTGATTCCCAAGTCCAGATAATACCCTCTCTATATATCTTTCTTTCTCCACCTTGCCTTTGGTTTTTTTCTTTCTCTGCAAGGAAGCTGTTTAAAGGGACAAAGACCAAGCAAGAAAAGACAGTCACTGCATTCACACAAAAAGAATTTTGCCTTCACTACAACCTAACCTGGGTGCCTTACAATCAGGTTTTCATGCATGTGCATTAAATAAACTTCTTTGGAGACTAGACTCATGGCCCAGAAGTCTGCAGGAAATCAAGTTGCTGCAGAATTTCACATAGAGCCGCAGCTTTCCCTTTTGCAGAACAGAAACTTCAGGCCAAGGCAGTTCGCAGAACTTCTCTGGTGGTGTACGAGCGCCATCTGATGCCCAGAGGCAGGGTGGCTTCAGTCTCAGCTTTTTGGATCCAGGCTCAACATCCCCGCCACTAAATGACACCAAAATACAGCACCACCCACTCGAATTCCATGGATTTCTTGTCAGTAATGCATAGCCAATAGCATCCATTCAAACTGCTAAAAATCACAGTTTTAAACTTGATGTTCCTATCTTTCTATGAACCAAGACAATATATTTGGAACAAGTGACATTTCAAATCTGTGGAAGAAAGATGATCTGTTCAGTCATGATGTTAGACCACATGCTAACCCTTTGAAAAAGAAAACGGGATTCCCTACTTCATACATCAGTTACCTTTTGCTTCCCAACAAGGCAAGCTCAAAACCTTGGAGGCTTACAACCAACCAGCATTTATTTAGTTCACTTGTCTGTGGGTCAGCAACCTGGTCTAAACTCAGCAGAGTGGCTCTTCTGGTCTTGGCTGGCTCATTCATGTGTCTGCTACTACCAGCTGTCACTCAGCTGCTATCTTAGGTAGGGACGAGCTGGTTTAAGATAACCTCACTCACATCCCTGGAAGCTGGCTTGCTGTCGGTCAGAGTAACGGAGACCAACAGGGCCACATGTGTCTCCTCACCCAGCAGGCTTCTCCACATGGTTGCCCTGTAGGGTTTCAAAAGAGCAAACAGAAGCAGGAGGGGTCTTTTAAGGTCTAGTCCGGGAAAGGGCACATTGTCACTCCCACTGCATTCTATCAGACAAAGCAAGTCACTAGGCCAGCCCGGACTTACAAGGTGGAGAAACAGACTCCACTGCTTCATCTGCAAGGTCATGTCGCAGGCACGGGGTGCATACCGAGAAGGCTGGAGAATTACAGCCGTTTTTGAAACCTAGCACACATATTAAACCTAAATTAACTCCAGACTTCATAAATATTTCAATGTGATGATAAAATCATAGAGAATGTAGGAGAAAATATAAATAGCCATATAAAGAGTAGTGAGAGACACTATTCTAAGAAAGACAACATAACTAGATTTCATAAAGGAAAAGATCAACCTCATTGACTAACCGTTTCAAGCTCTCACATGACCAGAATTACACCATAAGAAAGATAAAAAGTAAACCAGGCGCAATGTGTAATGCTAACAAGTGGTTAATTTCTAAAGAGCTTTCATAATTTGACAATTAAAAAAATAAAAGACAATTCATGAAAGCAAAAACCACAAATTATCCATCAAGATATTAAAAGATGATCATCCTCAAGAGCAATCAAAGCCATCTACACAACAACAATAATAGTATATAATTCTCTGCCTGAGGATTGGGAAAGATTTTCTCAACGGTAATGCAGTGTGATCAAGGGTGTGAGTAACAATCCACACGCTGTTGGTGAGAACGTAAATTAGTAGACTTTCTGGATAGTGATTTGGCGACAGCAGGCAAAAATGTGTTACCTTGAGCCCAACCTTTTGGAAAAAAAAAACTTATGCGGCAAACGTGGTTGTCAGCCAGCATCTGTTGTTCAGACGCCGTGGTGGCTGCTACTACCTGTCCGGCGGGGCTCGGAGGAGCCTGCGGGCCACGCTCCAGAGAGGCTGGGCACGCCTCGCTTTCTCCGACGTCCCCACGGGCAGTCACCCAGCGGACCCGTCACTGCCCCGGAGCGACGGGGGCAGCGCTGGGGAAGCAGCTCGTGCGCAGAACCAGCTCTCGTCGTGGGGAACCAGCTCTCTAGGCCCCCTGGCTCCACGGCGTCCACCCACGCGGGCCCTGCAGCTTCCCGGACTCTCTGAGGGGCCCTTCCTGGGCTCTGACCAGCTCCTACCCATTGCCGCGTCTTTTAAAGGAAAGCCAGGCCCTGCGGGTTCCACGCGGCCCACCTGCCGCGCACCTGCCGCGCACCTGCCGCGCACCTGCCGCGCACCTGCCGGGCCAGGGCAAAGGGCGAACGGTATTTCCGGCGCCAAGTTCCAGCCTCGAGAACACGTCCGGGTCTCGCGAGAGTTCCGAGTAGTTCCCCAGCTACTGTCTACCTAGACATAGTCCTAAGCATACCATGTGCAAGCATCGGTGGGAGGGACGTGTGTGGGGCGGCAGGTATTTCTCCCTTTTAGCTACAGTGATCACTGAGAAAGTGGCATTTAAGCCAAGTCGCAGAGGTGCGAGGGAGTTAGGAGTCGGACTGGAGGGGTCCCGGCGGGAGGAACCACCAGTCACATGCCAGGGGACTTTGGGGCTCGGGCAGGAGGCCGGTGTGGCGGAAGTGGAGTGACCAGGAGAGGCAGAGAGATGAGGACAGAGATGTTACGGGGGTGAGGCATGGTGGGGGTGACCATGAAAGAGGAAGGTTGTGGAAGGGCATGGGGGAGGCATGGTGGGTGGGTGATGGGGGGAATGGATGGCGCAGATCTTACAGCTTCTCTGAGTGAAATGGGGAGCCACTGGAGGGTTTTGAAGAAAGCGAGAGATGGTATAATTTATAAAAAGCATCTCTCTACTTTGTTAAGAATAGCCCGAAAGTGGAAGGCCAAGGCAGAAAGAAAGCCAAATGTATAAGCTCCTGAGGCAAGACAGGAGCAAAATGCCCCTCTAACCAAGCTGGTGGCAGTGGAGGGAAGCGAACTGGTCAGGTCCAGGATTTGCTGGCAGAGGGGATGGAGGGTGTGAGACAGAGAGGTTAGCCTAAAGAAATGTAACAGCCCCAGCGGTTTGGCTCAGCGGTTAGAACAACGGCCCACGGACCAGAGTCCGGGTTCCTTCCCGCTGAGGGCATGTGCCTCGGCTGCAGTTTGTCCCGCCAGGTTGGGGTTGTGTGGGTGGAGCCAGTGGAGGTGTGTCTCTCGCATCGATGTTTCGCTCTCTCTCTTCCTCCCTCTCTTCCTCCCTCCGGCTCTATCTGAAGATGGATGCAAAAATGTCCTTGGGGAAAGAAAGAAAGAAATGTAACATAGTCTCCAGTTTGGCCATGAGAGGCACTGGCTGAAAGTTGCGGTGAATTCTGTCCTGAAACAGCGTGTACCACTCTCCAAAGCTGGATTCCAAACCCATCATCGAAAGAAGGTGGCAAGCACATCCCTGGGAAAGTTAAAATCTCTCAAGAAAACAAAAACTTTACAAAGTTACGTCGACCTTTAACTCCCTGCTCCACAACTGAGAGCTGGGCTTCCGGTTCCCACAAATCATTGAATTTCAAGGGCGGTTCCATCACTTCCGCCGGCAGGCACTTCGTATCCAGGAAGCTGGCAGTTCAGGGCCCGGTTTCCTTAACTGAAGTTTCAAACCCTTTTGTTTTGTTTGAAGCAGGGCAAGGTGAAGACTGGTAGGGGCATTGAGCATCCCCGTTTGGCTCTCCCCTTCTCCAAGTTCCAGCTCTGTGGAGGCTGCCTAGGGCCCTGTAGGAGCACAGCTTGGACTTCCTGGACTAGATTTATATGGTTCCTTTCCAGCTCTGAGAGGTCTCTCTTTCTCTAACAGCTTTCCCGAGTAAGGCAGCAGGGTGAGGACAAGTGATGGGTGGTAAGGATCTGAAGGCAGGAATATAGCAGCCCACAGGGGGCCTTTGGTGAAGGAAGTGGGGTCACTAGAAGTAGGGAGTCTTTAAAACACAATAACAAACCACGTGGCATTCCAGGTGGCTACAGAGATGCCATAGTGGGTGACAGTAATCTGGCCTATGCCACTTAATGGGTGGGGTTTCCTCTCCTTTAAACAAAGGTACTTTGAAGAGAGCCCTCGGATACTAATTCAGGCTCATATTCATTTCCTACGTGCCTATTGTGTAAATGTGACTGATGATGGTGGAGCCCCAGCCCTGCATCCAGTTCATCATTCAGATCAAACTGCCCTTACCAGTATCTGTCCCAAAATACTTAAATTTAAAAATTCTACCCATATTCCACTCGTGATGTAGTATCCTACTCCACTTGACCTCTATGTGCTGGGTTTGGGGCACTTCGTACCTGCATATACAGAATTTCCAATATTTCATGTCCAGATAGAAACGATCTACACACCCCAAAAAGAGAATGGAGGAGGCCCCTTCGAATGAGCTGTTGCCTCTAAGTGTCTTTTCCAGACAGGCAGCCAGTGTCCAGGTTTGTAAGAGGGGACTTGCCACAAGGTTTCACCTGCCCCACAGGTCCCCACCGGACACCCCTTCCTGCAGTAACTGCAGAGTTACAGGGGGGTCTGTATCGCTTTAGCATCCAAAGTCATACAAGCATTATTCTGCTTCCTCTCACCTCTCCCAACATCCACCTTCAGCCTCAGTTTCTCCCAGGGCAGCCAAGGCTGAGGTGCTGGTTGAATGGACATGTTCAGTTTGCAGAAATCCAACAAGCTTACACTTTATTTAAACAAGAAGTTAAGAGTTAAAAATCCTGCCCTGGCCAGTTTGGTTCAGCAGTTAAAGCATCTGCCCGTGGACCAATGAGTCTCAGGTTTGATTCTGGTCAAGGGCACATGCCTCAGTTATGGTTCGTCCCCAGCCCTGGTCAGGGTTGTGTGGGAGGCAACCAGTCAGTGTGTCCCTCTCATGTCAATGTTTCTTTCTCTCTCTCTCTCTCTTTCTCCTCCTCCCCCTCCTCCCTTCTCCCTCCCTCCCTCCATCTCAGTCTGTCTGAATAAATGGAAAAATATCCTCGGGTGAGAAAAAAAAAATCCAAGGAGTGGTAGCTACAAATATGGGCTGAAGTAGGCCATGATTAGAGGTATCCCATCCCAAAGCAAATATTTTATGGAGAAAATTCAGATATCTCACTGGAAGAAAGATCAAGAGTTCTGCTCCAGCCCCTGATCAAATGATGAATTTTAAAACAAAAACACAACTCATAGTTTTTTTTTCTTTTCTTTTTTGTGTTTCTGAATCTCTGTCCTGCAGGTGCCTGTACACTTAAGAGCCCCTTCCTACACCCAAGCCAGGTGATAGTTCAGTACTATAAACCTGTAAACCCATCTCCAGTGGTTTATTTTACAAGATAGGAGAAAGTATATTTGAAAGGACCATTCCTCTTGGCCAACAGGAATGTTTTCTTCTTAGCTTTTACTATGTATAACTCATTGCTCAGAGATGAAATCGTCTCCAAAGGCAATAATCATCTGAGCAGAACTAATACACAGTAATACCAGTAATTGTTCCATTTAAATTATTCCTGATGCTGCTAACACCTACAGCATACTGCATCTTTAATACAAAAATTAAAAAAAGAAAAAGAAAATTTAAAACGCTGCCTCTTAATTGCCCAATTTCCTGAATAGAGAGATTTTTTTTTTTTGTAAGTGGTTACTAATTGCTTTGCCATTTTTTTCTTTCTGGGTAATGCTTTATAAGTTCTAAATCTTTTCATTGACCTGCCATCCAAAGCGGGAGCTTTAGATGTGCTGATATCTTATCTGATCCCCCTCATCCGCCGGCGTGGACAATACCCCACGCAACCAGCGCATCGCAGCTTGCTTCCTTCTGGCATGAGCTGTCTGCACTCTGAACCAAGGAAGATGCTGAGCAGAATAATAAACTGATAGATCTGTTGCCAGCAAAATCAAGTTGGGCATCACTGGACCAAGATAAGAGATGTGAAAGACACCTGTTGAGGCCATTTGGGGTTTCTTGTTAACATTTAAAAAAAGAAGAGGAAGAATTCAAACACTTATCTGGATGTTTAAACCTCAGGGACTAGAATAAAGTCCCACCCCAGACAAAAAAATGGTTAAAAGAAAGTTTACTAGACTGCTGGAAGATTTGAGGACTGAGGACTGTTAAGACATGGGATGGGAATCATTTCAAGGGTTGTGTGTTGCCTTCTCTGGAAATATGAGAGCATAGTGTACACTAACCTCTTGAATTTTTGTTCATTATTTGTTACTATGGACTCCCTAAGATAATCTGAATGAATAAACATTCTTTTGAATACTCACAATAGGGCTGAATTTATCCTGGGAAGGGGTGGAGAGGGAAGAGGAATACAGAATGGAATAAGAAACATTTACATTGAAATTATACAAGGCCACATGTTATGTTTCTTGTGTATCTTAGCACTATGCTAAGCACATAGTAGAAGCATGGTTTTTAAAAATGAGCAAGGATCTCATAAAAACAATGAGAAATATTGTATGATTCCACTTAGAAGAGGTACCTTGAATAGACCAATTTATAGAGACAGAAAGTGGAAGAGAGGTCACCAGGAGCTGGGGGCAGAGAGAAATGGGCAGTTCGTGTGCAGTGGGTGCAGAGATTCAGTTTGGGGTGATGAAAAAGTTCTGGAGATGGATGATGACGATGACTATACAACATGAATGTACTTAATGCTGCTGAATTGTACACTTAAAAATGGTTAAAATGGGCCCTGGCTAGTGTGGCTCAGATGATTAGAGCATCGTTCCTTGCACCGAAGGGGAGCGGGTTTGATTCCTGGTCAGGGCACATGCCTGGGTTGCAGGTTCCTCCCCATTTGGGGCATATATGGGAGACAACTGATGTTTCTCTCACTTTCTCTCTCTCTCTCTCCCTTCTTCTCTCTTTAGAATCAATGAAAAACATATCCTTGGGTGAGGATTTTTTTTTTAATGGCTGGTGTGGTCAGTGGTTAGAGCATTGGCCCATACACCAAAGGGTCACAGGTTTGATTCCCAGTCAAGGACACATACCTGGGTGGCAGGTTTGATCCCAGTCCTGGTTCAGGGCACATGCAGGAGGCAACCAATCGATGTATCTCTCTCACATTAGTGTTTCTCTCTCTCTCTCTCCCCACCCCTTTCTCCCTCCCTTCCACTCTCTCTAAAAAATGAATGGAAAAAATGAATCGAGTGAGGATTAACAAAAAATAAAAATGGTAAAGATGGTAAATTGTATTATGTATAATTTATCACAATAAAAAAAGTGAAATAAGCCAGTCAGAGGAAGACAAGTACCATGATTTCACTCATATGTGGAATTTAATGAACAAACTGAACTACCAAGCAAAATAGAGACAGACTGGTAGGCAGAGAGCAGGCAGACAGTTCGGGGGCAGGGGGGGTTGTTGGAGAGGGATAGAACCAAAAATTAAAAAGAGAGAGAGAGAGAACTCATGGACATGGACAACAGTGTGGTGATTGCAGGGGGTGGGCGAGGGGTGGATGGAGGTGAAAGAGGGCAAAGAGGGATAAATGGTGCTGGAAAAATATAAAATTTTAAATAAAACACAGGCAGTGAGCACTTGACCTGTGATCTCAGGAGGCTCTGAGCACCTCTGCCGAAGTGGCTGGGAGGTGGGGACTGCTGACGTGGGGGCGACAGAAGCCACGGCTCGCACCGAAGACGGCGCATCCAGGACAGGGTTCTGCTCCGTGTGCAGGAACCTATCACACACCCGAAGACAGTGACCCACACAGCACTACAAGGGAGAGGGCGCCTCAAAATAGCTGGACTTTGGTCTCAACTATCTTACTTGCAATTTGGGTAACTTGCCCTTCTGGGGTCTCAGTTTTTTCATTTCTGTAAATGAAAGCAATAAAACCAAATAATATATACCCTCTACCAGGTCTACAATTTTATGGTGCTACGGCATCCCTTAACTTCTTTTCTCCAAACATTTCCAATGTGAGTACAATGAAGAAAACAGCCTCCCGTCTCGTTAGACCACCTCTTCTGGTCTCGCCAGTGTCTTCCTGTTCTTTTTTGCGGAACAGTGATCCAAAGTGGACATACTAGTGTCTAAAGTGAGTGCAGAGTATGGAGGAGACACCACTTATCACTTCTCATTATAGCACAAAATTGCTGTAGGTTTTTTCTTCCCCGTTCTTTTTTAATTCCTCACCCGGGGATATTTTTCTACTCATTATCAGATAGAGTGGGAGGGAGGGAGGGAGAGAGACAGAGAGAAACATTGATGTGACAGAGCCACATCGACTGGTTGCCTCCTGCACAACCCCACCAGGGCCGCGGGATGGACCGCAACCGAGGTACGTGCCCTTGACCGGAATCGAACCCACGACTCATTGGTCCATGAACTGACGCTCTAACCGTTGACCCAAACTGGGCCAGAGCTCTTTTTTTTTTTATCCTCACCCGAGGACATTTTTCCATTTTTTGTTCAGGTAGAGCGGGAGGGAGAGAGAGGAAGAGAGAGAGAAACATCAATGTGAAAGGGACACATCGAGTGGCTGCCACCCGCACGACTGACCAGGGCTGGGGACAAACTGCAACCGAGGTACATGCCCTTAGTGGGAACCAAACCCGGGTCTCTCCGGACCACAGGCCAACACTCTAACCGCAGAGCCAAACCGGCCAGGGCCAGAGCTCTTTTTTTAAGTTTTTTAAGCAATAATATTATACTGCTGAATCATATTAAGCATTGAGAAATTAGGGTCATTGGGAATCAAGTTATATAGTAACGGTAACTGTATTTCTTTTCCTAATCAGTTGGCTGATAAAAAACAGCTTGATTGCCCTTCAACAGGAAAGGCTGATCGGTGAACAATGAAACTTCACAACTGCTTTCCACTACTTAGAAGCAATAAGGAACGTTCAGGGTTGTTTCCCTACCTGTAGTTCCTCTATTCAAATCGATGCATTCCATTCAGTTACTCAAAGCAGCTGCTGACAAGACAGCTCTTTTTAAAGACTTTGTAAAACGTTCTGTGTACAATTCATATCATTTCAAATACATCAGATGTGGCTGCTTTATAGTGTGTGTATAAAATGGTCAAGGGGCCCTGGCCAGTTTGGCTCAGGGGTTGAGCATTGGCCTGCAGACCAGAGAGTCCCAGGTTCGGTTCCCGCTAGGGGCATGTACCCCACAAAAAAAAATTATCAAGGGGGGTTCCGTGGGTTCCGTTTTAAAGGAGATTTTAAATGTCCGGGCTTTGCCTGAATGAGGAGCATAAATAATCAGTCTGATTGGCAATTCACTCTTCAGTCTATTGATTTGGTAATAAAGTAGATATACCAAAAAGCCTAAAAGCTTATTAGTGGGTTACCCTAGAAGAAAAAATGGTATGAAAACCAGAAATCACCATTCCAAAAATAAATAAATGACCGAAATTTGAACAACCAAGCGAAAGTTAAGAACTTCCCATAAAATACCAACAATATTCCAATTAATTGTCTTTATTAGATTTTTATTTTTAACATTTTAAAAAATACATAGCAAATTGAATTCCTAAGTCATACTTCAAGGCCGCACACAGGAAATCCAATCATGCTCCAAATACATAAAACCATAAGAACAGATTTGATTTAAAATTATAATGGCAAAAAATAGATACAAAGATATATAAAATCTTTATTAAATGACCACATAGTGATCTAATACAATACTTCCTGATACAAGAATAGATTTATAATATATGAAGAAATTCCCAGAATAAAACAAAATTTGTGGATAAAAACCTGTCTACACATTCGCCTGCCGGACGATTCCCTCCCTCGCACATCCTCCTTCCACACACCCATCGCCCTGGCCTGTTTCCAGCACCTTCCCCACCACAGTCCTCCTCCTGGGTGGTGACCAGTTCCTTACAGAGTCCCTGGGGGGGCCGGGTAACTTTTTATTTTTTTCATCACCCTGTATCCACTCTGCGCCCTCTTCCACCTCCATTCACCCTCCCCTACCAGCATCACACCGTTGTCCTTGTCCATGAGCCATGAATAACAAAAGTACATGCATGATACTAAGATTTACTGATATGAATGAAAAGAATGGATTTGCATTTGAAGTAATAAATTTGAAGTAAAAGAGAAAATAGTTCTGGCTGGGTTGGCTCAGCAGTTAGAGCATCAGCCTGCAGACCAGAGAGACATGGGTTTGATTCCAGTCAAGGGCACGTACCTTGGTTGTGGTTCGATCCCCGGCCCTGGTCAGGGCTGTGCGGGAGGCAACCAATCGGTGTGCCTGTCGCACATCGATGTCTCTCTCTCCCTCCCCCTCTATCTGAAAATCAATGGAAAATATCCTCAGTGAGGATTAAAAAAAAAGAGAGAGCAAGCCCTGGCCGATTTGGTTCAGCGGTTAGAGCATCGACCTACGGACCAGAAAGACGCGGGTTCGGTTCCCCCTAAGGGCACGTACCTCAGTTCTAGTTTGTCCCCACCCTGGTTGGGGTCGTGTGGGTGGCAACCGGTTACTCGATGTTTCTCTCTCTCTTTTCCTCCCTCTCATTCCTGCTCTATCTGAAGATAAATGCAAAAATGTCCTCGGGTGAAGATAAAAAAATAAAAGAGAGAGAGAGAGAGAGAGAAAATAAACAAATATATACACACATACTAGAACCCATACAGAAATATAATAGTTGAATGTAGCGGTGTCCTCTGCAGACCTGATCTACACAGAAATACATGAACTGCTGCCATCACCATCAGCTGAAGGAGCCCAGGGCAGCTGCGGCTGGCTTCCCCCCACTGAGGACCACCTCGATGCATCAGCCAAGCCCTTCTTTAAAAACAGTAACAGCAGATGAAAGAACAGGTAGGAACTCAGCAAATCTAAGGCAGGTTGATTGCCTGGTCCTCCTTGAATGTGGGGATCTTCTTAAACTCACTTTGTTTCTTGAAGAAAAGCTGGGCCAGGATGTGGTCTGCTGTGGCCTGGAGGTAATCGTCCATGTCGAGGGTTTGTAGCTGACAATGGAAATAGAAAGATGTATCAGCACCGAACTACTCAGTCCCTACAGGAACCTTGGGGCCACTGAGACCCTACAGAAGTGGGTACTTGGCGGTGTGAGCACAGCGCCCCCTGCTGAGCCGCTCTTCCCTTGCCCAGGGAGCTCACCTTTCCTACTCTGAGAAAGCCTGACTGGCTAGATGTGCTGGGGCACCCGGGCTCCCCAAGGGACCGCCACCCTGCTGAGAGAGGGCCTCTTCATGAGGAAACAGGGCCCTCTGTGGTCCTGTCGGAGCACCCCCGGCCCACAGGGTGGGGGCCAAGCTCTGCCAGGTGAGCGGTCCTGCTCCACAGCCAGGCCTCTGCCCGGTCAGTGATCTCTGCCTGCCTGGCCTTCTGTGCAGTCAGGTGGGTGTGACTGTCCCTGTGCACTCTCCTCACTGTCTTCTTCTCTGTCTCTCTGTCTCTGTCTCTCTCTCTCTGTCTCTCTCTCTCTTGGATACGAGCTCTCGCAGTCGACTTCCCTCAATGTCTACATGCACGTGTGTCTCTGCATCTCTCCCGTGTTCAGTCTATCTCTGTATGTGTGTGTGTATCCTTGTCTCTGAGTCTCTCCTTAGTCTATGTGCACATCTCTATGTCTGTCTGTGTAAAGGTCTGTCTGTGTGTGGACATGCATGCATCCGTGTGTCTCTCCTTCTGTGCTCTTTCTATGGGTGTCAGTCCTCCTCACGTGTGTATCTGTGTGTCCCATTCTCTTTGCATGTCTCTGTGTTGTTTCTCTTTCTTTCTCATCTGTGTCTCTCTGTAGATCTCTCTCCCTCTCTCTGTGTGTTTGTTTGTCTGAATGTCCTCATTTCTGTGCATGTGTCTAAGCGCTTCTTCTCTCTGGTCATCTCTGTGTGTGTGTGTGTGTGTGTGTGTGTGTGTGTGTGTGTGTGTCTGGGCACGCATGTCTCTCTCTGGGCATGCATTTCCACTCCCTCTCTCAGCCTCTCTCTCCTTCCTCCTTCCTTTCATCCGCTTTATGCAAAACATATGCCCATTGAAAACATTTCTCATTACCTCATTCTCATGGGGCAGTAGGGGACTGTCCCCCTCAAGGGGACATCGGAATAGCCAGGTGGGGTAAAGGTAAAAAAATTCTTCCTACCCAAAATACTGATTCATTTCTTTCTTCCTGTTGTGGATCACTCTCTTAAACTGTTTCTTTTAATTTAAAAAAAAACAAAAAACTTTTATTTCTATTCTCTTTTTTAAAAAATTATATTCCTTCATTGTTGGCTTGTATCTAATAGTTTTCAATTGTCATTTTTATCTTTTCGTATTTTAAGTTTTAATTTGTTGACATTAGTGTTTCATGTCACATTAACTCTGATTTACTTTATCTGCCTTATTTACTTAAGTCTAACTTTTTACCTTTGGAATACTTTCACACATAGAATTTATATTGTGCTCATTTTAAAAATTTTATTTACTTATTCTTAACTTTTTAAACTCTAATTTGCCGTTTATAAATTAAGGGTTATTTTTCCTCTTCATACTTTACCTGATTGATTTGCACTGTGGTTTGTTTGTAATAGCTGTGGAGAACGGGGACCACAGGGGCAGAGGGAGACCCACACCACAGTGCGGGCCCTTCTCCACCCCCAACTAAGTCTACAGCTGGCTTTCCATCTTGTTCTCACGTTCTCTCCACAAACCTCATCCCAGGTACCCCCAGGAAGGTCTGGGGACCCAGGGAAGCAGAGGCTGGAACAGTCAGTCATCTTGGGATGAGGTCTGCTGACGGTCCTGCCAAGTTCATGCTGCACTCTCCCCTGGAGAGCTTGCTGGGGCTCCTGGTAGGAAGAACCACGGCCAGGAGAACTGTCTGCCCATCCAGGACTTGCCCCGGAGCTCTGTGCCCGGTAGACTGCTATATTCTCACCGGTGTAAGTCTCAGAAGGGAACCTAGTCCTGAGGGTTTTTAAAAATCTAAATTCCACTGTTTATTCCCATTCCTCAAGCACACAATTCCATCTCATTAAAAAACCCTGTTTGAATTTTCAAAAACAAATAGCTATTTAACAGAATAAATAATTCCTCTTCCCTTATAAATTACATGTTATTCCTTAATGTATGACATGTTATTTTTATAATACAAATCATTATATATCAGATTTGTTTAAAATAAAGAATGATAGCAAGAAATACAATTTCTACACAGTAGCATTGTTCAATCACAATGTTACATGTGTACTCCCAAAGTTTCTTTTCATATACAAAAATCTCTTCTCCCCAGCCCCCCTCCTCTCTGCCAAGTAACTTGTGGAAGAATAAACGGGGATGCTCCGTTTAGCTTATCCCTTTCTGTTTGGGAGCTGGCAAAGCTTCAAAGAGCATGCTCTGTCTCTTTATGCCATAAGGCGTACGGGGTCTGCCTCAGCATGGAGAGGCCAGTTCTGGAGACGGATGTTAGAAACCCACCTGCCCACAGATACCAATCACATTCTCTAATATCTGCTTTATTAGCAATGAAAATTATATCATGGATCTCTATATATGACTCTTAGGTCTTTTTTTCTCAGTTGGTTCAGAACTTGGGGAATTAAGAGGGAATATAATACACTAGAGATCTTTATAAGCAAATGAAAGATTATTTGATTCTCCTCTTCACACACGGGTTCTGCCAGTTCATTTATTTATTCATTCATTCAACGCACATTGACTGAGGCCCCGTGGTCCAGATGCATGGCTTAGCAGAGCATGCGGCATATCACCGGCACTCAGTAATCTCTCTTAAATGAGCTTATTCTCACCTGGTCTCCAGTGCTGAAGGCAAGAATGAAAAGCAAATCCTCATCACATGTACTCTTAACATAATGCTGGGTTCCAATGGGGAAAAATATCACGTCTCCAACGTGAATATCAAACTCTGTGGCACCCTGAGTATTAATAATGCCCACCTAAGGAAGAAAAAAAATACCTTGAAGTGAAGCAGAAACAATCTATTATCCATGGAGGGTAAGTATTAACAGTGAAGAACAGATGAACAAAAGCACGTGAGCATAAAGGACTTCTTAGTAAGGGTAAACAGCAGAGGGTGGAGGCCGTCCTTCACACAGAATCTGTTTCTGCCCTGGCCCGTTTGGCTCAGCGGTTGGAGCATCGGCCCTCGGACCAGAGAGACCCGGGTTCAGTTCCCGCTAAGGGCACGTACCTCGGTTGCAGTTTGTCCCCAGCCCTGGTTGGTCGTGTGGGTGGCTGCCACTCGATGTGTCCCTTTCACATCGATGTTTCTCTCCCTCTGTCTCTCTCTTTCCCTCCCTCCCACTCTATCTAAACAAAAATGTCCATGGAGAAATAACCTCGGGTGAGGATTAAAAAAAAAAAAAAAGTATCTGTTTCCAAGACCAAGTTCCACAAAAATCAAAAGACACTCCATTTAGGAAAAACGTTCTTCAAAATGCCATTAGCGAGTTCAGTACTGCAGAACATCATGCAAAAGAGCCTCAATCACCATGTTCGAATTAAGGGTTATAATTACCCTTATGTAATTACCTAATTAGGCAAAGGATTTAAATTTGAGTGTTTTACTACTGCAACGCCCTCCCCTCTACTTGTTGGGGAAAACGCAGCCTTTTAGGAGAGCAGCATCCTAACTAACAGTCTTCCTGAAAAGGGTTAGAGGTTAAATGTGCACACAGATGCACACACACAGGCACATCAAAGATAACATCTATTCTTGAAATAAAATTTGTGAAAGATTACAATGCCCTTTTTCAGTTTATTAAAGCCTTCACCTCGAAAAACGTGAAATAAAACTTTTGCTATGGATGACAGAACAGGTGAAGTTCAGTCTGGGTTGAGTCTTTCTGCCAAGACTGAGACAGGTACAGGCTAGAAAAGCCTTTTTATCTGTGTACACTATTGTCGATTTCCACAGGGAGCCCTATGAAAGTCTAGAACTCAGTCTCTATGGTAACACACTACTCAGTTCGGCTTTTATGATGGTAACCAAATAACTGATCATCCAAACCAAGACTCTGAAGAGTCAAAGAGGATGCTGTTAATACGTTCACCAAGATGACAAGTATACGTCAGGAGAATGCTGCATAAATGGGGACCGGTGGCCACTCTCCTGGCATTGTCACACGGCGCCAGCCGTCCTGACTCACATTATTATAGTGAGAGGCAAACAGTGGCTTCACATTCTCCAAAGGGCAGCACATTAAACACTTGCATTACCTGAGCAGGCACAACTCTGAAAACAGAAGCAGGCGTTCCAGACCCTCCACCGCGGAGTGGTAACTCTCTATCACTTGGGAAATGTTCTCAGCCTCTTTCACACTGAGGCCCGGATGCTGTCTCACAGAGCCAGCCTGGTATCCTCTGGAAACTGTGCCCAGAAAGCCATTAGCATCGAGCCCTTTCAGGTGACCAACAGCTGAACCAAAATAAAGTCATACCTCCCCTGTGCTTCTTTCGACATTAACAAGGAACGTTCCAAAGACTGTTTGCAGAACAATTACCTTTGCACATCCGCTGAGGACATATCCCATTTCATTCGCATTGAAATGGAAATGTGGCTGGCGCAGTCCATTGTTGTAAATTCTGAGTGTACACAAAGTGAGGGCATTTTGGTGCTTAGAAAAAAGGGAAAAGGAAATCCAGTTGTTTAGCCAACATCTTACTCAGCAACTTAACAATTAATTTAACTATAACTCATATTTATAAAGATCCTACTAGGACGTGCAATTTTTATGTCCTCTACATTTATTATGTTACTTGCTACTTATAACAGTCTTAAAAGGTTGGTAGTATTATTCTCCCCACTTTACAGGTGATGAAATTAAAATCTAGGTTGGTTGAGTAATCTACATAGGGTCACACAGTGACAGATCTCAGATATGAATCAGCATTTGACAGCATTACTGTGCCATTGGTCATCATGCAATACAGCATTTAAAACAAAAGAAGAGATATTTCACAAGCATCCAGTCTTTTCACTAATGTAACCATCCACGCCAGAAAAATTAAGTTCCCAAATCCACACTGAGGCCTAAATTAATAGTTTACATTGATCAAGTCAACCAATGTTTGACTAGATCTTTTTTTTCTTTTTGTCCAAAAGAAGGCTGAATCCAATCTAAAATCTCATATTGCATCCATCTTAATAATCATCAAAACAGCTTGCTCAATTACCTGATTCAGGAATTTACTAAAAATTTTTTCATTGTTGCTTAGTCCACTTTCATTTTTCCAATACTGTGCCAGCTGTATTATTCCTCCTGGAAATCGATACTCTTTTGAACCTGAGTCAGATGAAGTTTAAAAAACAAAATATGGTAAAGTATTTCAAAATCGTACATGGCTCTTCTATAGTCACAAAAAAACTTATGTGGTGGGAACTGCTAACACCAGGTCCTATGTACCCCCAAAATATCGACCTGATAGGGTCAGATACTATCCTACCTTCCAAGCTCTCCTGAAATTTCTAACAAAGAGTGGCTTCTTTAAGATAGACTGTTCAACTCGGGGGAGCTGGCTAGGAAACTTGAGACTCATCCTAAATACCATCTTACCCTTCAGGTCAGCCAGCTAAGTCCTGTCAGCCCTTCCTCTTTAAATTTTCTTTGCTTCATAATAGTTCTTTCCCTCACAACTGTCATCGTGCAGGCCAGCATCACCCTCTATTTGCGGGACTGCAAGAGCCCCTGACTTATCGCCCTGCCTCTCATTGGCCCCTTCCAACACATTCTCCACAATTCAGCAGGATTGGTCATCACTTCAGAAAACAAACTAACACTAACTCAGAAAGCTATCTGCACCCCCATGCTCACCGCGGTATTATTCACAACAGCCAAGATATGGAAACAGCCTAAGTGTCCATCAACAGAGGAATGGACAAGGAAGATGTTGTACAGGTATACAATGGACCATTATTCAGCCATGAAAAAGAGTAAAATCTTGCCCGTTGTGACTGAATGGACCTTGAGGGCATTATGCTAAGTGAAAGAAGTCAGACACAAAAAGACAAATGCCACATGATCTCATTTAAATGTGAAATCTAAAAAAAAGCTCATAGATGTAAAGAACAAATTGGTGGCTGCCAGAAACGAGACAGGGGTCCTGAGGGTGGGAGAATGGGTGAAGGGAGTCAAAGGTACAAACTTTCAGTTATAAAATAATAAATCACAGGAATGTGATATACAACATGGCAACTATAGTTACTAATACTGTATTGCATACTTGAAATTCTCACCACAAGAAAAAGTTCTGTATGTATGGTGACAATATTAACTAACTTATTGTGATCAATTCACAATATATACAAATATTGAATCCTTATGTTGTACACCTGAAACTATATAATATATGTTAATTATATCCCAAATAAATAAAAAACAATTGTATCGCCCCGGCCAGTTTGGCTCAGCAGTTAGAGCATTGGCCTGCGAACCAGAGAGACCCGGATTCGGTTCCACTAAGGGCACCTACCTCGGTTGCAGTTTGTTCCCGGCCCTGGTTGGTCGTGTGGGTGGCAACCAGTCAATGTGTCTCTCTCACATAGATGTTTTGCTCTCGCTTATCCTCTGTTTCTCCCTCCCACTCTATCTGAGGACAGATGCAAAAATGTCCTTGGGTAAAGATAAAATAAAATAAAAATTGTATCACTCTTCTATTTAAAAAATCCCTAATTTCTCCTCTTTTCCATCAAGATAAATATAAACTCATTAGCATAAAACCTGCATAATCGGGCCCCCACCTCTCTCAAGCCTCCCCCACAGCCTCCTACCCCAGCCCCGCACAGTGTGAATGTCCTCACTCTCTGTGCTCCCCCGCCTCCCCACAGCCTCCTGCCCAGCCCCGCACAGTGTGAATGTCCTCACTCTCTGTGCTCCCAGGCCTCCCCACAACCTCCTGCCCCAGCCCGCACAGGGTGAATGTCCTCACTCTCTCTGTGCTCCCAGGCCTCCCCCACAGCCTCCTGCTCCAGCCCGCACAGGGTGAATGTCCTCACTCTCTCTGCTCCCAGGCCTCCCCACAGCCTCCTGCCCGAGCCCCGCACAGGGTGAATGTCCTCACTCTCTGTGCTCCCAGGCCTCCCCACAGACTCCTGCCCCAGCCCCGCACAGGGTGAATGTCCTCACTCTCTCTGTGCTCCCAGGCCTCCCCCACAGCCTCCTGCCCCAGCCCCGCACAGGGTGAATGTCCTCACTCTCTCTGTGCTCCCAGGCCTCCCCCACAGCCTCCTGCCCCAGCACCGCAGAGGGTGAATGTCGTCACTCTCTGTGCTCCCAGGCCTCCCCACAGCCTCCTGCCCCAGCCCCGCACAGGGTGAATGTCCTCACTCTCTCTGTGCTCCCAGGCCTCCCCACAGCCTCCTGCCCCAGCCCCGCACAGGGTGAATGTCCTCACTCTCTCTGTGCTCCCAGGCCTCCCCACAGCCTCCTGCCCCAGCCCCGCACAGGGTGAATGTCGTCACTCTCTGAGCTCCCAGGCCTCCCCACAGCCTCCTGCCCCAGCCCCGCACAGGGTGAATGTCATCACTCTCTCTGTGCCCCCAGGCCTCCCCACAGCCTCCTGCCCCAGCCCCGCACAGGGTGAATGTCCTCACTCTCTGTGCTCCCAGGCCTCCCCACAGCCTCCTGCCCCAGCCCCGCACAGGGTGAATGTCGTCACTCTCTGTGCTCCCAGGCCTCCCCACAGCCTCCTGCCCCAGCCCCGCACAGGGTGATGTCGTCACTCTGTGCCCCCAGGCCTCCCCACAGCCTCCTGCCCCAGCCCCGCACAGGGTGAATGTCCTCACTCTCTGTGCTCCCAGGCCTCCCCACAGCCTCCTGCCCCAGCCCCGCAGAGGGTGAATGTCCTCACTCTCTGTGCTCCCAGGCCTCCCCACAGCCTCCTGCCCCAGCCCCACACAGGGTGAATGTCCTCACTCTCTGTGCTCCCAGGCCTCCCCACAGCCTCCTGCCCCAGCCCCGCACAGGGTGAATGTCCTCACTCTCTGTGCTCCCAGGCCTCCCCACAGCCTCCTGCCCCAGCCCCGCACAGGGTGAATGTCGTCACTCTCTGTGCTCCCAGGCCTCCCCACAGCCTCCTGCCCCAGCCCCGCACAGGGTGAATGTCCTCACTCTCTCTGTGCTCCCAGGCCTCCCCCACAGCCTCCTGCCCCAGCCCCGCACAGGGTGAATGTCCTCACTCTCTGTGCTCCCAGGCCGCCCCCACAGCCTCCTGCCCCAGCCCCGCACAGGGTGAATGTCCTCACTCTCTCTGCTCCCAGGCCTCCCCACAGCCTCCTGCCCCAGCCCCGCACAGGGTGAATGTCCTCACTCTCTCTGCTCCCAGGCCTCCCCACAGCCTCCTGCCCCAGCCCCGCACAGGGTGAATGTCCTCACTCTCTGTGCTCCCAGGCATCCCCCACAGCCTCCTGCCCCAGCCCCGCACAGGGTGAATGTCCTCACTCTCTCTGTGCTCCCAGGCCTCCCCACAGCCTCCTGCCCCAGCCCCGCACAGGGTGAATGTCCTCACTCTCTGTGCTCCCAGGCCTCCCCACAGCCTCCTGCCCAGCCCCGCACAGTGTGAATGTCCTCACTCTCTGTGCTCCCAGGCCTCCCCACAACCTCCTGCCCCAGCCCGCACAGGGTGAATGTCCTCACTCTCTCTGTGCTCCCAGGCCTCCCCCACAGCCTCCTGCTCCAGCCCGCACAGGGTGAATGTCCTCACTCTCTCTGCTCCCAGGCCTCCCCACAGCCTCCTGCCCGAGCCCCGCACAGGGTGAATGTCCTCACTCTCTGTGCTCCCAGGCCTCCCCACAGACTCCTGCCCCAGCCCCGCACAGGGTGAATGTCCTCACTCTCTCTGTGCTCCCAGGCCTCCCCCACAGCCTCCTGCCCCAGCCCCGCACAGGGTGAATGTCCTCACTCTCTCTGTGCTCCCAGGCCTCCCCCACAGCCTCCTGCCCCAGCACCGCAGAGGGTGAATGTCGTCACTCTCTGTGCTCCCAGGCCTCCCCACAGCCTCCTGCCCCAGCCCCGCACAGGGTGAATGTCCTCACTCTCTCTGTGCTCCCAGGCCTCCCCACAGCCTCCTGCCCCAGCCCCGCACAGGGTGAATGTCCTCACTCTCTGTGCTCCCAGGCCTCCCCACAGCCTCCTGCCCCAGCCCTGCACAGGGTGAATGTCGTCACTCTCTGAGCTCCCAGGCCTCCCCACAGCCTCCTGCCCCAGCCCCGCACAGGGTGAATGTCATCACTCTCTCTGTGCCCCCAGGCCTCCCCACAGCCTCCTGCCCCAGCCCCGCACAGGGTGAATGTCCTCACTCTCTGTGCTCCCAGGCCTCCCCACAGCCTCCTGCCCCAGCCCCGCACAGGGTGAATGTCGTCACTCTCTGTGCTCCCAGGCCTCCCCACAGCCTCCTGCCCCAGCCCCGCACAGGGTGATGTCGTCACTCTGTGCCCCCAGGCCTCCCCACAGCCTCCTGCCCCAGCCCCGCACAGGGTGAATGTCCTCACTCTCTGTGCTCCCAGGCCTCCCCACAGCCTCCTGCCCCAGCCCCGCAGAGGGTGAATGTCCTCACTCTCTGTGCTCCCAGGCCTCCCCACAGCCTCCTGCCCCAGCCCCACACAGGGTGAATGTCCTCACTCTCTGTGCTCCCAGGCCTCCCCACAGCCTCCTGCCCCAGCCCCGCACAGGGTGAATGTCCTCACTCTCTGTGCTCCCAGGCCTCCCCACAGCCTCCTGCCCCAGCCCCGCACAGGGTGAATGTCCTCACTCTCTGTGCTCCCAGGCCTCCCCACAGCCTCCTGCCCCAGCCCCGCACAGGGTGAATGTCCTCACTCTCTCTGTGCTCCCAGGCCTCCCCCACAGCCTCCTGCCCCAGCCCCGCACAGGGTGAATGTCCTCACTCTCTGTGCTCCCAGGCCGCCCCCACAGCCTCCTGCCCCAGCCCCGCACAGGGTGAATGTCCTCACTCTCTCTGTGCTCCCAGGCCTCCCCCACAGCCTCCTGCCCCAGCCCCGCACAGGGTGAATGTCGTCACTCTCTCTGCTCCCAGGCCTCCCCACAGCCTCCTGCCCCAGCCCCGCACAGGGTGAATGTCCTCACTCTCTCTGCTCCCAGGCCTCCCCACAGCCTCCTGCCCCAGCCCTGCACAGGGTGAATGTCGTCACTCTCTGTGCTCCCAGGCCCCCCCACAGCCTCCTGCCCCAGCCCCGCACAGGGTGAATGTCCTCACTCTCTGTGCTCCCAGGCCCCCCACAGCCTCCTGCCCCAGCCCCGCACAGGGTGAATGTCCTCACTCTCTGTGCTCCCAGGCCCCCCCACAGCCTCCTGCCCCAGCCCCGCACAGGGTGAATGTCCTCACTCTCTGTGCTCCCAGGCCCCCCCACAGCGTCCTGCCCCAGCCCCGCACAGGGTGAATGTCCTCACTCTCTGTGCTCCCAGGCCTCCCCACAGCCTCCTGCCCCAGCCCCGCACAGGGTGAATGTCCTCACTCTCTGTGCTCCCAGGCCTCCCCACAGCCTCCTGCCCCAGCACCGCACAGGGTGAATGTCGTCACTCTCTGTACTCCCAGGCCTCCCCACAGCCTCCTGCCCCAGCCCCGCACAGGGTGAATGTCCTCACTCTCTGTGCTCCCAGGCCTCCCCACAGCCTCCTGCCCCAGCCCCGCACAGGGTGAATGTCCTCACTCTCTGTGCTCCCAGGCCTCCCCACAGCCTCCTGCCCCAGCCCCGCACAGGGTGAATGTCCTCACTCTCTGTGCTCCCAGGCCTCCCCACAGCCTCCTGCCCCAGCCCCGCACAGGGTGAATGTCACTCTCTCTGTGCTCCCAGGCCTCCCCAAGCCTCCTGCCCCAGCCCCGCACTGGGTGAATGTCCTCACTCTCTGTGCTCCCAGGCCTCCCCACAGCCTCCTGCCCCTGCCCCGCACAGGGTGAATGTCCTCACTCTCTCTGTGCTCCCAGGCCTCCCCCACAGCCTCCTGCCCCAGCCCCGCACAGGGTGAATGTCCTCACTCTCCGTGCTCCCAGGCCTCCCCCACAGCCTCCTGCCCCAGCCCCGCACAGGGTGAATGTCCTCACTCTCTCTGTGCTCCCAGGCCTCCCCACAGCCTCCTGCCCCTGCCCCGCACAGGGTGAATGTCCTCACTCTCTCTGTGCTCCCAGGCCTCTCCACAGCCTCCTGCCCCAGCCCCGCACAGGGAATGTCCTCACTCTCTGTGCTCCCAGGCCTCCCCACAGCCTCCTGCCCCAGACCCGCACAGGGTGAATGCCCTCACTCTGTCTGTGCTCCCAGGCCTCCCCCACAGCCTCCTGCCCCAGCTCCGCACACGGTGAATGTCGTCACTCTCTCTGCTCCCAGGCTCCCCACAGCCTCCTGCCCCAGCCCCGCACAGTGTGAATGTCCTCACTCTCTCTGTGCTCCCAGGCCTCCCCCACAGCCTCCTGCCCCAGCTCCGCACACGGTGAATGTCGTCACTCTCTCTGTGCTCCCAGGCCTCCCCACAGCCTCCTGCCCCAGCCCCGCACAGGGTGAATGTCGTCACTCTCTCTGCTCCCAGGCCTCTCCACAGCCTCCTGCCCCAGCCCCGCACAGGGTGAATGTCCTCATTCTCTGTGCTCCCAGGCCTCCCCACAGCCTCCTGCCCCAGCCCCGCACACGGTGAATGTCCTCACTCTCTGTGCTCTCAGGCCTCCCCACAGCCTCCTGCCCCAGCCCCGCACAGGGTGAATGTCCTCACTCTCTCCGTGCTCCCAGGCCTCCCCACAGCCTCCTGCCCCAGCCCCGCACTGGGTGAATGTCCTCACTCTCTGTGCTCCCAGGCCTCCCCACAGCCTCCTGCCCCAGCCCCGCACAGGGTGAATGTCGTCACTCTCTCTGTGCTCCCAGGCCTCCCCACAGCCTCCTGCCCCTGCCCCGCACAGGGTGAATGTCCTCACTCTCTCTGTGCTCCCAGGCCTCCCCACAGCCTTCTGCCCCCGCCCCGCACAGGGAATGTCCTCACTCTCTGTGCTCCCAGGCCTCCCCACAGCCTCCTGCCCCAGCCCCGCACACGGTGAATGTCGTCACTCTCTGTGCTCCCAGGCCTCCCCACAGCCTCCTGCCCCAGCCCAGCACACGGTGAATGTCGTCACTCTCTGTGCTCCCAGGCCCCCCCACATGCACTACTCCGTTGAGAAATGTGTTTGTTTTTTTCCAAACTTCTCTTGACTGTGACCCACAGTAGAAAACAAACAACAGAGAAACAAAAAACACGTTACATCTCAGTCCCATACACTATATTATCACATATATAAGTATCCAAATAAAAAGGTTTCACGAAATAACATCCGATACCTTTTAGGTCATAAAAGTACCTCCACACAAGGCTGTCTGGAGACTGTGCGTAACTCGCGTTCGTCTCCAGCTCCACCAGGTTGGGGGGAAGGTTGACGGCCTGATCCTCTTGTTGCTTGTGGAATGTCCTAATAAAATCGATTCCGCCTTCAGGCTGAAAAACGTAAGAAACCACATAAAATACCTGTGCACATTCTACAAATGTTAGCAATGAGGGTAGGTAGCTGAGGGAAGGGTAGCTTTAGCACCAGTGTGGTTTTCTGTGGCCCCGTCTAAAGAGCTGACCTCGATTAGCCCAAGACTTGGGATATTTATGAAAATCCTCCCAGTTTTCACCATATTTTAAATGTGTTGGTGTTTTATGATCAATAAAAACTCCTACAAAAATATACACTGGTTTCCTTGTTTACCAATACTCTCCCTGCTGAATCATTTCTTCTTCTCCCTATAACATTAGACCATGATCTGCTGCCGAATAGGTCTCCAAACCTTAGCAGATAAATTTCTAAAGTTCTCACGGAACCCCTTCCAACTGCCAGTCATGGTCACCCATCTGCAATGTCAGCCTCCGCATCTGACCCTCTGCACCCTGCATGATGAGCAACCCCTCCGACGATCATCTAAATATTTATAAACATAAATATCGCATCCTCCGTGGGAACACATGGTATGTCTTGAGTCCATTACCCAACCGTGGGGCTGTGGCTTGCTGCCCTAGAAACCGAGTTCTCGTGCTCTCTCTGTGCCTATGGAATGCGCGCCCAGGGGGAGTCCGTTCTCAGTGCCGACCTTAAGCGACCTGGAAGCGATGTCCTCGGGGGTAGAAAAAAAGACATCATCCACGTCTAGGGTCTGAAGTTCATCGTGTGTGGAAAAGAAGAGGAGGAAAAAGCAGTCTTCGTTCCCCATGTTCTTTACCCAGTGCAGTGTGTTTTTAGGAAAGAAGATCACTTGGCCAGCTGTCACGTTGTACGTGGTCACGACGTGACCATCGTCAACCACCCCGATCCATGCTGTCCCCTGAAACATAAACAGAGTAGCACGCGCAACCCCACTTTAGAGCAATTCTCAACCTTTCTCCATGACCTCCTTCCCAAGCTACCATCTTAAGACATTTTTTTTTCTCATCACCACTCCATAAAATGTTAACACTACAGAAATACTATATCTGTATATATATACTGTTTACACTATCCACATATCTATGCTTTAATACATTAAAAAGTCAGTATTTTCCCCCCCAGGAACCAGTGTTTGCCCCCTGGAGGGCAATAGCACAACCTGACTGAGAATACATGCTTTAAAGTTTATAAAGACTGCAGACACATATGTGCCCAGATGCGATTGCATAGACATGCACGTTTGTGGGTGTATGCATACAGATGTGTATGTATTTTCCAGGTAAGAAAAAGCCTGCACACAATTTTAATAATAATAATATTAACAATGATAGCACTAGTGCTTTTACTGTGTCCAGTCCAGGTAGTCTTCTTAGCACTTTATCTGACTTTTAACTCAAATATTCCCTGACATTAAGCCTGTGAAGCAAGTACTGTTATTACGGTCATTTTACAAATGCGTAAACTAAGTCCAGAGAGAATGTATCATTTTCCCAAGGTTACTCAGCTAGTCAATGGCAAAGCTGGGATTTGGACCTAAGCGGTCCAGCTCCAAAGTCGATACTTTTTTAAAAATTGTGGTAAGAACACCTAAAATGAGATCTACCCTCTTAACAAATGTTTATTTGTGCAATATAGTATTATTAATTATAGGCACAAGGTTGTATAACAGATCCCTAAGTTTTAATTATCTAGTCAAATTACCTAGTTAAAATTATTTCATTGAATTACCTAGGAACAGAGAGTAGACTGGTGGGTTGCCAGGGACTGGGGGGAAGCCAGTACTTTTAATCCACACCGCACCATACTTTGATTCTGCTCATACAGAACTGCATCCTTTCTCTCTCTCTAATCTGTTCCTTAGCATCACCCTGCGAGGCGGGTAGAGAAGGCACCACTGTTTCTCTTTACCAGAGACTCGTGGTCACACAGTGGAGCATCCACAAGGCTGGATGGAAAGGAAGTCTCTGTTCTGTCTACAAAGACACGTACAACTCGGATCCGGATGGGTCCTGAAGGTGCAGGGGAAAGGCGACCTCTAACGGGCTCTCTGCACGTCCACATGCAGCGAGCAGCCGAAATAGGCATCTGCTCCTAGTGGGGCATCAACTACTCCAGACACAGAGCAGAGGGGCGGTGAGACAGGCACAGTAGAGCCACTAGTTCCACTAGTCGCCGGCTGCTCTGCTCCCCTCAGGGACACTCATTCCAAAGCCTTCACGGAGACACTCAGAAGCAAAAGCGATCTCCACGGGTGAGTGCGCAGGGGAGGGACTTCCTTGACACCCTGTTGCTTGCCCTGTTGGGAGAGTGAGTGACCCTACAGTTTTCCTGGGCTGGAGAATATTCTGACCCACATTAAATTTTTATAGTTGAATTATTTTATATGTTTTCAATTAAGATATAACTGACATATACCATTATATTAGTTTCAGGTGTACAACATGAAGATTCAATATTTGTATATACTGTGAAATGATCACCACAATAAGCCTGGTTAACATCCATCACCGTGCAGTTACACATTTTTCTCCAGTGATGAGAACTTTTAAGATCTACTCTCTTAGTAACTTTCCAATAAACAGTACGGTACTGTTAACTGCGGTCACCACACTGTACGTGACATCCCCATGACTTACTTATTTTATAAGTGAAGCTGTACCTTTCGACCAGCTTCTAGCCCACATTTAGAAGCTGGGATTACAGACTCTCTCTGGACTTCAGAAGAGCCTGTCCAAGCTGAGCTGGATTCCAAGCCTGTTATTGCTGGAACACTCTCCAGACTAGTTTCTCGGGCTTGGACTTTGTTCTTTAGGGGGGCCCCTCCAGGAAAGCTCACTTCACTGTCTTTCCTTCTGCCTGCCACTCTGCCAATACTCAGCCAGACAGTCCTTTGATGATTATCCTCTTGTACATATTTTACACATGTGGAAAAGACAAGGAGTCAAAAAATGTAGACTTCGTTTCAGTCTAGCCAACAACTATACTTCCCCTTTACAGGTCACAATCTTTCTGCATCTCTATTCCTTCATGAGAAATAAAAAGGATTTGGTCTCAGGTGGAACGCTCATCTCTCTTCCTATTGTAAACTATAAAACTGAATTAATTGTCAGATATAGAAAAGGAGTTTTATTAACAACAACAGAAATATGTCACATAGAATTGGCTGATCTATTATCAAGACTACCAGGGTGAGACCAAATTCTGTCAATTCTATGAGGGTATTAGTCACTATTGCATCCCAGTATCTGAAATACAGAAATGTTTGAAATCAAGTAAGTACACTCTTCACCTCCAGCTCTCTCTATTTCACTTGACGTCTAGAAATTCTGAAAAGGTCTGAGCCACAGTTGGTGTGATCTTTGGGGCTCCAGGCGGAACATCTGCAAATTCGTTTGTTATCCCAGTCGCTGCTTTTTTCCTTAGAAAAAAGCTACCCTCTCTTTGATCATTAGATCAGAGCCACCAATTTTAGCTTTGGCTCAAAGAATGGAACTGTGATCTTATTTCCACAACAGTGTCTGAGAAATGATCTCATATTGAAGAAAGAAGTTCAAAGTGATGCCAAGAATAATGAAAACAAACAGGTTAATATTTCAAGGCCCTGCTAACTAATCTAACTGAATACTTAGCCAAAGCTGGATGCTGTCTGTCACTTCAGCAGGTTTTGCAACAACTGAAATAACAGCCTGAGGACACAGCAGCATAACTGTTGGAGTGCAGAATGGGGCGGTGTCCTACCTGTGCGAGATAGCCGTGCTCATTTGCATTAAAGTGCCAGTGAGGAGCACGGAGGCCATTGCTTTTTATTCTCAGGGTCCTCAGAGTCAGCTGCGATCTCTGGCTGTTCAAGCTGCTGCCAAAGGCCTCTTCTTCAACGCTGAGATAGTCTCTGACATTGTTCCTGTACCGGGCCCACTGGATCGCACCACCAGAGAACTCAAACACCTGAAAAGTCGTAAGCAAGCAATCATCAGCGCGGAGGCCATCACCGAGGACCACGAGGCCACCAGGGCCTACGGAGTGAGAGGGAGGTAAACAGAAGGGCAGTGGTGGTGAGGTGAAGGGTGACGTTCCAAAAGGGAAAAGGAGCCATAGGTCTGCAAGGCTCCAGGAATGACCGAAGTGGTACAGGTCATGTTCTCCGTCTAGTCCCTGTTAGACATAAGAACACTTATCTGGACAAGAGACTAGAGGGCTTTCCATTTGTCCGTTGCAGTTCCCCCTCCAGCCAGCCAGAGAACTACAACTACTAATGGCCTTTCTGCCTGGGACCAGTGTCAACCAAGCTTTCCCTCTTGCATCTCCCTCGCCCCCCTTCATCCAGCCCGCACCGGCTTCCTCCCCGTGGAGAGAACAAAGCTTAGTAAAAACGCAATGAAAACTTGGCTCTGAAATAGCCATGATGCTGTTCACAATATGTGTAATGCATACCTTGGATTTGGGTAAATGATTAAGAAACTGGAATTTGGGGTCAACCGCCTTTTGCAGTGTTGCGATCGTGGTTTGCGGCTTGGGTTCTGAATGGGGCTGAGAGTTGATATAAACCAAGGACAGGATCAGGGCTCCTACTGCTGTGGTAATGGTGCAGGCCAAGAGAGAGACCAGGAAAACACTCATCAACGACCACTGCCTCTTCTTGTCCTAGGAGAAATTATGAAAAATGAAGCCCTCATTCTCTATTCTTTTTTTTTTTTTTTTTGCTAATCCTCACCTGAGGATATTTTTCCACTTATCTTCAGAAGGAGTAGGAGAGAGGGAGAGGGGGAGAAAGAGAGAGAGAAACATCGATATGATAGAGATACATCGACTGGTTGCCTCCTGCACAACCCCAACCAGGGCCGGGGACCAACCACAACCAAAGTACGTGCCTTTGACCAGAATTGAACCTGCGACTCATTGGTCCATAGGCCGACACTATAACCGCTGAGCCAAACTGGCCAGGGCATTCTCTACTTTTGATGCATTAAAAATACTGCCTCCTTTTCAATTTGGTTT
Source organism: Molossus molossus (assembly GCF_014108415.1). Lineage (NCBI taxonomy): Eukaryota > Metazoa > Chordata > Mammalia > Chiroptera > Molossidae > Molossus > Molossus molossus. The sequence continues at coordinate 102,691,523 of NW_023425399.1, read as the reverse complement.
ATTTTCTCTTTATTTAAAAAATGCATTTGTGGGCCCCTGGCAGGTTTGGCTCAGCAATTAGAACATCGGCCTGAGGACCAAAGAGTCATAGGTTCAATTCCCAGCCAAGGGCATGTACCTGGATTGCAGGTTTAATCCTCGGCCCTGGTCAGGGTTGTGCATGAGGCAACCAATCAATGTCTCTCTCACTGACGTTTCTCTCTCTCTTTTTCTCTCCCTTCCTCCCTTCCACTCTATCTAAAAATCAATGGAAAAATATCCCCAGGTGAGGATTAATTTTAAAAATGCATGTGTGATATAAATATATTCAGTAAAATAATACATGTGAAAATATGAGTATAAACAAATACACACACACACACACACACACACACACACACCCCTTGCTGACATTCAAATATACAAGAATAAAAATAAACATATGAGGAGCTGGGACACATGATGTTACTAGAAAATCAAGTAGCCAGTTAAATGTGTATATAAAATGCATTCCAATTCAGTCATTTAGCCCCATTTACCAATTTCCTCACCTGAAAATTAAATAGGTTACAAAGAGTATCCTCCAAGAACGTTCTCATCCCAGAATGCACACAGGCATTTACATGGACGGTCCACGCAGAGGAATAAGGAGCCCATCTGTAAAGAACTGGCCTGACAGACCTCCGTTCCTTTCTCTCCCTCCCTCCTCCATTTAAACAGTTTCATTAAGCTCCCCTCCTACCTGTATTACCTGCATGAGCTACTAACTCGTCTACCAAGTCTGAGCACAGCATTTCCAAGTATTTCCACGTGACTGTTTCCTAGTTTCACGCCACAGATATGTGTTGAAAACGACGGTATGGTCTCCTGTCCCACTGCCCTCTGTGTTCCTGGCCTTTGCGTCTGGACAGGCATATCTTGGATCACTAATACTTCTCGTACAGATGTTCTTAGTACTTTAACATTCTTAAACGGCACATGTGGTATAGCATAATCATTTATGAACATAGTTTAATGTTGCATAGGGGTGTTATTATATAGACAATAAATAACTTATTAACACTATAAGCAAAAATTCAGACAGAGTTGGGCCATTACAGAGGTGTGAGTTTGCGAGCAAGAAGGCAAATCAGGAAGCATTCAGAGCAGGAGATGCTGCCTGGGTGAGGAGGCCAGCTGAGGAAAGCTGTTCCGAGAGAGTCTTTCCTGAGCTCTGCCTGAAGGTTTCGAGAGGAACTAACCTCAAGATGTAAATCCCCAACTTACCGAGCTGGAGATGGTGTACCTCTTCCCTGTATAGGAAACTTTTGGTGCTGCATCTTCATGCATTTCAAATGCTGCGTTGTTCATTGGCAAAAAGAAGCAAGCAATTCACCAAAAACGAAAAAGGGAGAAATGTAGCTTTAGCAATTGGGGAGACCCCTAAGATTCCCTGAGAGAAGAATGATAAGTCTTGAGTAAGGGAGCACTTATATAGAGCTGAAAGTTAAGGAAATGAAATAAGGAAGTTGCCTCTTAAATTATCATCTTGGTTTAAAAAAAAAAAAAAACACCCTAGAAATAACTGCCTAATCAGAGACCAATAAAACACTTTCTATGGTCCCGAAATCTGCCCATTGATGACACATACAACGATAATAATAGTAACACTAACATGTATTTCCTTCTCTCACTGTGTGCCAGGCACTGTGCTAAGTGCCTTCCATCCATTATGTAATTTAATTCCTACAGTGATCCTAGCAGGTACCACCATTATTCCCATTTTGTAGATTAGGAACTGAGGCATTCGAGGTATTGGGAACTGCCCCCACATCCCACAGCTAGTTTTTGTGTCGGAGCAAAGCACCCTTGACCAAGAGTCCTCCCTGACATTGGCCCCCTGCTGAGTCTCCTGGTGGGTGCTTGGTCTGTGTAGCACCATCTTTTCTTACCCAAATCAGTCCTGCCTCTGAATGAGGTGACTGCACAAAGCAGCCATCCACCCTTCTTTCTGCTCTGTCTTCCTCCCCTTATCCCTTCCACACACAGGTGAATGCCTACCGCAACCCAGATGCACACCCCTCCTGCACAACGCAAAGGGGCCCTGGAGTAGCTTAAATCTATAGGAAAAACAGAACGCAAGAGATGTGCTGTGTGCCCTGGCCGGTTTGGCTTAGCGGTTAGAGCGTTGGCCTGCGGTCCCGAGAAACCCGGGTTCGGTTCCCGCTAAGGGCACATACCTCGGTTGCAGTTTGTCCCCGGCCCTGGCTGGGTTGTGAGGGTGGCAACTACTCGATGTGTCCCTTTCACGTCGATGTTTCTCTCTCTCTCCCTCCCACTCTATCTGAACAAAATATTAAAAAATATCCTTGGGTGAGGATCCAAAAAAAAGATGTGCTGTGTAAAGATGTGCTGTGTTATGACCGATGTGCAAGGTCTGGGTGGGGAAGAGTGGGTGTGTCTCAGGTGGGAAGGGAAGGCAGCCTCTGAAGTCATCCCTGTGAGCAGAGGCACCGAGAGCTAACGTTGCTTCGCTGGGTGATCATGCTCAGTCCGTTACACTCTATTCACATTTCTGGCTTCTCTACAAGCAGCCCGGGACCAGACCCCATGCCGTAAATATGCAGACTCTATCCGAGTCAAGCAGCTCAGGTGCCAACAAGGCTTCAGGTTACTGTGTGTCCACATGATAGGGGGTGAATTGGGTGGTTTTCCTACCATATTTCATCAAACACATGACACATTAGTTCATCATCTTAATTGAGTCTTTTCCCACAAGGACCTGGAATCTAAACATGCAACATTGATTTTGAGATAATAAAATACGTAAAATGACTCTACCTGTGGGGCCGGTCCGATGATTTTCTCACCTTGTTATTGGGGTAGCACCAAACACAGTTTTCCTGTTTAACTGTCCTCATGCAGTTATTAGCGGAGATGTGTTTACAATGAGTAGTCTCTAAGATTCAGTGAGGTACAGTTTACCGGAGGGTCTTATCATCAAATGGTACTATTTGAATTTTCAACTCAAGTTTTACACAATTTCATGTTTTTCTGTTCTTTTCTTGGAAGTGTGAAAACACGGTCATCTGTTAACAGCTTTATCTGGGAGCTACATTTAGCATTTATTTAAATGACAAGACGAGCTAACTATACTGAAACTCACTTTATCACTGAATCAAAGAATGCTGCAGCTGGGTCAGGTCCTTTTGATCTTTGCAGATAGGAAAACAGAGGGACAAACGGTCTGTTTTCCTCAGGTCACCTGCGGAGCCAAGACAGAAGTCCAGCTCCCCCACTTCCGGCCAGAGCTCTTCCTACAACTACTTGCTGCACGAGAACCTCATGCCTTTAATATACTACATGCAAATAGGTCTAAGTGAATTGAAGCAGGACAGCTGAAAGAAGGAACATTATCAAAAATCATTTTAGGCCCTGGCCGGTTTGGCTCGGCGGTTAGAGTATCGAACTGCAGTCCAGAGAGACCCAGGTTCAGTTCCCGCTAAGGGCATGTACCTCGGTTGCAGTTTGTCCCCTGTCCTGGTTGGGTTGTGTGGGTGGCAGCCACTCGATGTGTCCCTTTCATATTGATGTTTCTCTCTCTCTCTCTCTCTCCCCTCCCACTCTATCTGAACAAAAAATGGAAAAATGTCCTCAGGTGAGTATTTAAAAAAAAAATCATTTTAGGGCATGTGACTATAACTCTGTGGTGCAGCTCAGAGACCCCAAGTAGTGGATATGCCAGCCATTCACAAAACCCTCAGAAAGAGAGTCATTTCTTTTTTCTTTTTTTTTTCTTTTTTTTTTGATATTTTGTTCAGATAGACTGGGAGGGAGAGAGAGAGAAACATCAGCGTGAAAGGGACACATCGAGTGGCTGCCACCTGCACGACCAACCAGGGCCGGGGACAAACTGCAACCGAGGTACATGCCCTTAGCGGGAACCGAACCCGGGTCTCTCTGGACCGCAGACTGATGCTCTAACCGCTGAGCCAAACCGGCCAGGGCGAGAGAGGGAGTCATTTCTATTAGACCAGAAATGCTTGGCAGGCTGGGATGGAAACAGGCAGAATTATAAACTGAACCAGATTCTACAAATAGCAGCCAAATCAGCCAGCAGGTGCCTGGCTTACAGAAAGAGCAGAACACTGATGATCCCATTTAGCTTCTTTGTGACATGCCTAATCACACACCTAATAATCACTTTAATCAAGAACCATTCTATTTATAGGTTGTTGCCAAAGACAAGCATGGGTTAATGCCTCAACGCTGGCAAGAACAATGAACAAATACATGCCAAACACTTTAATTCAAAGTGTTTAAGCTATTGCGCCTCCAGTCATAAATACCTTAAAATATTTCCTGAGATTCCCTTGTGCTGTCAAATATAATACTTGCTCAATTCAAACTTAATTAGGAAATAGAAACATTTTTATTCCTTAGTGGCCAGGTTTATACCCAAAATATTTAACCACCTATTGGGCACAGGCACCGAGCTGTCAGAACAGAAGTAGTTAGCTGGTGTGACCAGACCGGTGGATACACACAAGTGCATAGTGGAGTGGTTAAAAGTGCCAACCTGGGAGCCAGACTGAGTTTGAGTCCTAACTCGGCCACTCATTAGCTGTGTGACCTGGGGCAAGTTATTTAACCACCCAGTGCCTCAAGGTTTCATCTATAGGACAGGGCTAATGATGTTGCCCCCATAAAGGTATGAGAGGGTTAAATTAGTTAATTTATGTAAAGCACTTAGCACCTTGCCTGTACATAGTAAATGCTCTATTAATGCTAGCCTTGCTCCTTATTGAAGTGAACTTATACTTTAATAATACTGATATTTTGATATGGTATCAGGATGCCTGAATTCATAAACCATCTATAATCCCTCCTAATTCAAAGTACTACATCTTCACCCATTACCTTGAACACTGTATAGATTTGCCCTTATTTTACAAATTAGAAAATTAGACTAAAAAGACCTGCATCTATAAAGCTAGTAGAATTGTAACTAAAACCCAGATTTCCTTTTTTCTTTTGTTTTGATTTTTAAATAATTTTCTTATTTTTATATGACATTACACATACAATATTATATTAGTTTCAAATGTACAATTCAGTGATTGGACAATATATAACTTATGAAGTGATCACCCTGATAAATCTAGTACCCACCATACTTAGTTATTACAATATCATTGGCTATATTCCCTATACTGTATTTTATAGCCCATGACTATTCTGTAAACTACCAATTTGTACTTCTTGAACCCTTCACCTTCTTCACCCATCCCTCCAACTCCCTTCCCATCTGGCAACCGTCGAAATATTCTCTGTATCTATGATTCTTAAAACCCAGGATTTCTTACTGCTGTTTCAGGGAGCTTCTTATCTGGACCATATCTAGGTACTACTAAGCTGTGGCAGTATATCCCTTATCTTTTAACTCCTCATCTTCTTCTAATCTACCCTGTCACCATTTAACATCATTTAAACCATGGTAACTTTCATCTCTAGACCAGGTGGCATGCTAAAATTACTGGTTAAATGGTTAAGCTGAAACAGAATATTTGGATTTTCTTAAAGTATCCCAAATATTTGATAATTACAAAGGGAAAAATAGTGATTTTATATAGTGGGGAATACTGGCAAACACCACCCTAATCAAGTAATCAAGGTTAACATCACCTGTAGTCCATAGTGACTTTATGTTCCCTCCAGTCTGATACTCCAAGAAGGGCAGCTCACCTCAGTCTATGGCAGCCTTCTCCGTAACGCATAACCTCAATCTCATCAAGAGAAAACATCAAACAAACCCAAACTGAGTGACATTTTACAAAATTACTGACCAGTAACCACTGACTCTTTAAAAGTGACAGCAAGGTCATAAAAGGCCAGGAAAGACAGGAACCATCACAGAAATGTGACAACTAAATGAATTGGTTCCTGAAACAGAAAAATGACGTTCCAGGAAACACCAGTGACATCTGAATAAGTTGAGGTTTTGTCATAAGCAGTTAGACAGACATGAGCAGAGCCAGGACAATGGGCCTGGCACAGAAACTCACCAGAGCAGAAAGCTCCCGATGCCTAGCAAGGGGCAAAACTGAGAAAACAGGAGCCTTGCCCCTCTAGCATGTTGCTGGACAAGCAGTTTAGACCCCCTGACTTTTCCTCCCTGAAGATAATATCGAGGCCTTTCATCTCCAGGCCCAGAAAAAGCAGCAAAACTAGACACGTGATGCTGCGGCTGCCTCAGGACCAGCTGCATTGATTAATGGCCCCCTGCCCTGGTGCTGACCCGTCAGCGGAGACCGTGATCCTGAAAGAGCACACCTGGAAAGCTGGTGAGTATTCTATTGAGACCCCCCACCCCCCCCCACAAGAGCCCAACCTGCAGGAGAGCAATAAATACCCTCAACACAAAGGGCCCAGCGCACGCTCTCTCGGGCGAGCATGCCCACACCGTCCCCTCGCCACTTTCTTGCCTCTACAGCACCCCGCAAGACTTGCAACCAGGGAAGCAACGGGCAGCAGCAGACTGTCCCGGGCTAACCCTCTGAACCCGTCTCTAAGGCCCCTTTTCTCTGACTTCTCGGTAAGGCAAAGCAGCCCAGCCTGGGCTCTCCTGTTGCTGCTTCTAAGTCCTTTCCTGTTCCACTGTCCTAAGTGTGTTTTCACTGCAACCATAAATTCTGGCTCGCTCGGCTGCGCTTTGTCTCTTGATTGAAATCTTTCCTTCGAGAAGACAAGAACCAGGTCTTATTGCCTCACCAGTAACATACTTGGTGCTGTGACCCGGATAGTCTCACTGTGGTTTGAATGGTTTCGTCACTGGTAAGCCAGTCATCCTTGCCACTCTTGTTTGAAGGACATGACCGTGTCTTCTCCCCCCTTGCATCATTTCCTCGGACCATGGGGTTTTCTCTCTCTCTGCACACTGTCACACTACAGGCATGGGACGAGCATTTAAAAGCCATTAGGGCACTTGCTGCTGGAAGACTCCAGTGACAGGATGAGTCAGGCATGGACCCGGGAAGTGTGCAGTGGGCACCCCGCCTACTGCAAGACCACGTCCACCACCCAGGAACACTGTACAGTCACACCAGGCCCTTCCCCGAGGCTTTTCCCTGTCAGGTTACTAGTTCCAATGGAGAGAGAGTCCCTTGCTCTTTGGCTGGAATGATGTTCTTTTCTTCCCTTTCTTCCTTTGTGTCCGGAGTTAAATTCAGGTTGACTTTCTTTGAGCTGATTTTTTTAAATCCTCGAGGTAGAGCTAAAGGTTAAGGTTGATAAGAACGTAGGCTCTAGATAAGGGTCAAGATAACTAAGGACAGGAAAAAAAAGATGGATGGCTATTTTTTTTAATATATTTTTATTGATTTTTAGAGAGAGGAAGGGAGAGAGATAGAAACATCAATCGGCTGTGGATGGCTGGTTTTAACTTTGGCTTTTCTGTTGGAATTGCTTTCTGAAGGCCTGAACAGAATCTTTACCACATAAATGAGGGCCTGAACTCATTTTTCTCTGAAGGTGAGGGGTACATTCTCCCTCCAGCCCGAATCTCAGGCATTCTTAGGTGACTAAAAATCTCTATGGAGGTGTCAGAAGGTGTATCTCACAACATGCAAGAGCCCCATAGGGAATCCCAACTCACTTCTAATTAAATATTTGACTCATCCTGGGAGCACCCAAAAAGGTTGGTAACCTAGCGCTCCAAGTCCTCACAGCCAAAGATAGAAACTGAGGCACATAAGAAGGTTTGAGATGACTTGGGAATAAAAGCCCCTAGGAGCTCCACCCACAAATAGCACACTTTCAACCCACTACACAACATCCCTAGAAATGTGTGCAGGCCCTACAGATCTCAAAATAAAACTAAAATCAACATAGGAAATTGTGCCTCTAAGGCTGGAAAATTCCAGACCCCAGCCTTATTAATACTTCTTACAATTAACAGGAAGCCTTTACTTGCAAGTACTTACAGAAATGAGAACTAACTAGAAGTGATAGCAACTTAAGATGGTCAAAATGTAGCTGTTTCAATGTCTAAATTAACTTGTGCCTGCAAAATTAGAAAATGTCAGCTCTAAGACTAAAACTGAATGAATGGGAATCCTAGAGGCTTCCAAGAGAAGCCCTGGTAAATTGCACCCAGGGTAGGAGAACCAGAAAGGCTGATCCTAAGCAAGAGGGGAAAGAGGAATTGTATATATTTCCTTGTACTAGAACAGAATTAAGGAATCTGCCTAAAGATTTCCCTGACTTTCTCCTGCACCACGATGGGTTTGCAGAGGTATTTACTTTAACTGTTAAGAGAATATGGTCCTGACTATTCTGACTTTTTCCAATTAATCTACCTACTGGTTTCTGGGAGCAAAACAACAGAATTACTAAATAGAGTCTACTGGGAAGCTCCGGTAGAAGTCTGTTGTCTTGTAGGGAGGCAGGTCACTTTAAGACGGGTTCTAGAATGCTGAAATGGGACAAAAGAGAGCCCCCGAGGAAACAGTGGCAAATCTTTCTGCACATTGTTAGTCATCTCCAGTGGGTCTGCCACTTTTTCCAGGAAATTCAGAAATTAATGAGAGGACAACAAGGAGTCAGATCCTGTCCCTTCAGTCAGGCACCGCCCTGCTAGGCCTTCTCATGCATCTTGGGGAATGGGAAAGACGAGAGACTCACTGGCAAGCTCAGTCGCTCAAGACTAGGGTGTGCACCTACACCCCAGCAACAAGAGGTCAGAGAGGAAGGAGATGCCAGCGGTGAGTTTAGGGACATGGTCTCACATGAGACTGGGGTGGGCTCCACAGTAAGGCTAGCTGAGTCTGGAAACCCGGGCACAAAGTGGGGCGCCCACCTTCGAGCCCTCCATAGGAAGGGGGAAATGAGGATGCCTGTTTCTCCCATATGTTCCCTGTTCTCTTCCAGGTGAGAAACCAACCCTCCACTCCTCAAAACTGGTAAAAATTTTACTCCCAAACTCTAAGGAAAGAGAGATGAGTCTTCTGTTGCAGTACAGCGTGGCCACAACACAAACTGGGAGCCAGGAGGCCTGCTGGAGAATGAAAGCCTTAATTACAAGACCACTCCCTGCCTACATCTTCTCTGTCATCATCAGGACAAATGGACTGAAGTCTCGCTCATCCAGCCTTTATGGCCCAAAGGACGACCCAGACCTTTTTGTAAGATCTGCAGACTTGCCCTGGCTGCTGTAGCTACAATCAGCCGACTCCTACAAGAACAGCAGCCCCCAGAGAAGGAAGAACCAGGGCCACCAGAGGAACCCAAGGCCACGGAGAAAGGAAGGAAAGAAGACAATTCTACCTATCCTAAGCTTCCAATGTCAGGGCTGGACCACGCTACCCAGAAATCTATGCCACTGCCCCATCTCCAGACTTTCCCAAATTATGTTCACTCCAAGAAATGAGTGGCCCAACAGGCTCCACCAGCGTTCATGTCCCATTTTCAAATTTAGAATGAATTGGGAAAATTTTCAGACAATCCTGATAAATACATAGAAGGGTTCCATAAGACCTTGATGACCTTGGACTTACCTTAGAGAGACACCTCACTTCTCTTACACACAACTCTTGCTCACGGGGAATGTCAGACCCTCAGTGAGGCGGCCACACAGCTGCTAACGACACGCACATGAGCGATCAACAACATCCACTAGGCCCAGTGGCAGTTCCCCCAAGTGACGCAGGCAGGGACTACAAGAGCCCAAACAGAATCTGGGCTCAGGACCATGTTAGGATGTCTAATATGTGGGATAAAGGTTAGCAAGACTAATCCAGTCAACTTCAATAAACGAGCCACACTGACCAAGGGCCCAATGAAGAGACCCATCTAAGACGCACAAACCTGGCCCTGGTCAGTTTTTCTCAGTGGTTAGAGCGTCGGCCTGTGGACCAGAGAGTCCTGGGTTCAGTTCCCGCTGAGGGCACGTACCTTGGTTGCAGTTTGTCTCCAGCCCCGGTTGGGGTTGTGTAGGTGGCAACCAGTCGATGTGTCTCTCGCATGTCAATGTTTCTCTCTCTCTTTCTCTCTCTCTCTCTCTCTCCCTCCCTTTCTACCTGAAGAAAAATGCAAAAATGTCCTCAGGTGAGGATAAAATAAATAAATAAATAAATAAATAAATAATACCACTGGCCAGATGGAAGGGAGCACACAGAAAATAATGGAACATGCTAAGAGGGCACGGAGAACACTGTTTGGGGCTCTATATAAAATATTCTTCCCAAACTAGTCCGTTTCCTCTGGGACTAGGTCCCTTAACAGTGATCCTCCTCCTATTGCTTTTCGGCCCCTGCATACTTAATTGTCTTGTTCGCTTTGTCTCCTTCAGGATTCAGGCAATCCAACTTCAGATGATGGCCATGCAGAGATTCTTACCCATTCCCATGATGGACGGCTCCAGCAGTCCCCGAGAATCATGTGAGAATTTGGTTCCGTCCTCCCTACACCTGTCCCAGACAGTCAGGAAGAGACTGGAACCCATCAGTCCACTCACTGACAGCAGGAAGAAGTTACAGAAGCCCTTCAACTTCCAAAAGCTTATGGATGCCCACTCTCTTGAGAAGAGAATGTCAGGGTAGGTAGCTAGTTAGACATGAGCCAGGGCAGGCAAAGGGGGAGAAAAGGCAAATTACTCCCATGCATCCTGTACATCTACGGGGCGGAAGGTAAGATTTATAAGCTGAAACAGTCTTCATCGTGCCCGGACTTATGGTCATCAGATCTCTGATTCAATCTCAGGACACTGCTCAGCCACATAGGTCACCAGTTGCAGTGGCCTCACACATGCACGGGTGGTCAAGTAGGAGGGGACAGCTGGAGGGACAGGAGTGGGGAAGCCCAGGAAGACAAAGCCCATAAATACTGGGCTCTGTGGCTGGTCGGTGCACTCTCTGTGAGGTGCCCACTTGGTCCATCCGTGTCTTTCCATACTGCCAGTAAACTCGTACCTGCTTGGCTGTACTTTGTCTAGTGATTGGAATCTTTCCTTCAAGAAGACAAGAACCGATGTCTCGTCATTCTGCTAGTAACAGTTTAGTTAATAGCGTTGTGCCAGATTTTGAAAACTGTTCTATGGTGATATAAATGATAATAACAGGAGAAGCTGGAAGACAGGCATTCGGGAAATACCTTTGCAACGTGAAGGTCTAAAGTCTAAAATTATCTCAAAATAAAAGGAAGTGAGAGAGAGAGAGAGAGAGAGAGAGAAAGAAAAAGAGAGAGAGAGAGAGAAAGGAGAGAGAGAAAGAAAGAAAGAAAGAAAGAAAGAAAGAAAGAAAGAAAGAAAGAAAGAAAGAAAGAGGAGGAGAGAGGGTGGGAGGGCAGGAGGACAAGAGGATGGGGGTAGAGGGGAGGGGAGGGAAATCCTGGACACAGACTAGTTTATATTTTCCAACATCCCCAGCAGTTATATGTGGTCATGTGACTGAGAGTTTGAGTCAATAAAACATGAGCAGAAATACTGTGTGCCATTTCCAAGTTAAGACTTTATAAAAGAGGGTAAGCCCCACCGTGTCCCCCCCCCCCCAGCTGGACGCAGGAACGCCAGGGTGGGCCAGAGACACCAGAGGGAAGGGATCTAGGCTTCCAGGCCACTGTGCAGAGGAAAGCCACCCGCCGACCCAGAACACCCACCTCACGCTCTCGCATAAGCAAGGAATGAAGTTCTGTTGCATTGCACCATTTTACATTTGGGCTATTTTTACCACACTAAAACAAACATATTTATACTCTCTCCCACCCTTATTTCTGCTGAGGTATGCTGCCAGGTTTATTCTTCGAAATGTTTATCTCAACATAAGGGCTGGGAGTATACTAATAATACATTTGGCAAATTCTAAGAGCCGCTGGTTGTAATATCTATCAAAGGGATAAACTAAATATATATTAAGACATAACTCTTTATTATTTTCCTGGAACACAAACAATCACAAAAGAATATTGTTTTCCTTAGGAAAAACGGAGCCAACCAGGTCCTTTCTTATGCCACGCTGGTAGGGGAGAGAAGGTAGTGCTTCTATGTTCCAGTAAGAACGTTTCCCCAGCCTCCCCATCCACAAGTTACCTGCCTCCCATAATCATTCAGGTGGAAAAGCTGATAAGACAATGTTGGGGAATTTTTTTTGATGACTTCCTTTTACATGTCTACCAGTAACAAGACTGACCAATGTTCTCATTACAGAAATGTTTATCTATTGCTCAACTTTCAGATGACCACTGGGTATCACAGGTATATGAGAACGTACTATAGACCAGGTAGGTACTGGGGAGAGTTCGCAAAATCATAGATGCTTATCTCAAAGACTACGATGTAGTGACTCATTCCAGTTAACAAATGCACGAGGAAAACTGAACAGGAAAATCCTTGTTTATGGTACCCAGATAACAAGACAAGGAAATCACCTTACTAGCCCCACAGATAAAACTTCAACAATTATTTTTAAATATTTATTACCTCAACCTCAATGCCATACATTTAAATTTCAGGTCTTTGTGGGCAAAGGCTCAGTAAAGATTCCCACCACTCTCACACCCCACCATTACCCATTCCAGAATGTTCTCAGGATGAGCTCTGGCACTGCAGGTGTTATGGGGGTACGGGCTTCTCCAGTAAGCGTCAGGAACACTGGGAAGGAGCTCTGACCTTGTGAAGTTAGGAAGACGAAAAGAGTCTATTCATCCAGCTCTACCAAGAATCTGATCTTGGACCAGTTCCTCAACCTTGCTGTCAGTCTCCTCGTGGGTACAGAATGAGAGTCAGATACAGGGCCCACTTGATCGGAGGATATCATTATTTTGAGAAATGGCATTCAACCGCTAGCTTCCCAACACTCCCGTTTTTTTCAAGAGTCCATTGACATAATTCAAGATACTCAACATTCCGGCTATTTGTTCCCCAAAATAAGTGCTTCATCTGTAATTTACAACATATTAGAAGACAAGGCCTCTGGATGATGATATGAACCACAAAATTAGCTGAGGCTAACCGCAGGACATCACTGCGCTCGCTCCCATGCATTCAGTCAACAAACACTGAGTGCATGCCCCTGTGTGCCAGGGCCTGTTCTAGACACGCGGGACACATCAGGAAACACCACAGACAAAAGCGCCCTTCCCATGAAGCTTTCACTGCAGCAGAAGAGTCAGAACAAACAAAGAAAAAGTGGTGACTTACATACTAAATGAGAAAGTGATGCGTTCTGGGGAAAATAATGAGGAGGGAGCAGTTTTAATTAGGTGGTCAGGACAGGCCTTGTCTGGAGTTTGTAAAATGTTCCTAGGAAAGGGGGTTTATGTTCGTTTCCGCTTTGCTGGTGACTAGCTATGTGCCCATGGGAAAGGAATATAAATTCTTTGTGTCTCACTCTTCGAGTAAATGGGTCAAGTCATAAGGCCTTTCCAACAACCTCAGAAGGTTGTGGTAAAATTTTAAAAGATACAGGAAAAAATGCTTTGGAAAACTTTTAAACTCACCACAAAACGGAAGGGATTGGCAATCATCTGGTGGTCCCCCTTCAGAAAGAAAGAAACAGACATCTAGATTCCTCACCCTCCTGCCAAGACTTCCACATCGTTCTTCTTCCTCTCCACCCATCTGTCTGCTGTTGGTCCACTGCGGAGATGCGTTAAGACCTACCTTTGAATTAAATTAAGAGAGTTGGCCAAGAAGAACGCCAGAAAACATACACCATGATTCCTGCCCTCTGTAAACAGAATGAAGTTTCTATTTTCATAGCAGCTGACCTGAGGAAAGAAATTAACACACTCCAAAAGCCTCTGTACCATCCCAATGCCTTGCTGACCAATGACCCACGTACGCCATGTGAGTCATACATGTTTGGGGAAACATGTCGTAAATGTCACTGTGTACTTGTTAACGAACACTGACATCATGACTGCCAGTCGCCATCATGGCACATTCTCAAATCTTTTGCACTCCTAGTCTAAACTAACAGTTTGTTAACTTTGAGCCTTTTTTCCCCCATTCACAAAGCTGTGAAAGAAAAAAATAATAAATTATTTCTTTAAGAACAACAGCCTTGCCTGGCGGGTGTGGCTCAGTGGACTGAGCATGTCCCATGGACTGAGAGGTCCTGGTTTAATTCCCTGACAATGCACCTGCCCGAGCTTGATCCCCAGTAGGAGGCGTGCAGGAGACAGCTGATCAGTGATTCTCTCTCACATCAATGTTTCTCTCTCTCTCTCCCTTCCTGTCTCTCTAAAACAAATCAATTAAAAAAAAAAAAGTCCGGCAGTGTGGTTCAGTGATTGAGCGTCAACCCATGCACCAAGAGGTCGCCAGTTCGATTCCCGGTCAGGACACATGCCCAGGTTGTGGGCCTGATCCCCAGTGGGGGGCATGCAGGAGGTGGCCAATCAATGTTCTCTCATCAATGTTTTTATCTCTCTCTCCCTGTCCCTTCCTCTATAAAATCAATAAAGTAAAAAAAATGTTTAAAACAACAGCAGCCTTCCCGGCGGGTGTGGCTCGTGGCTAGAGCACTGGCCTGCCGACCAAAGAGCACCTACCTCAGCTGCGGCCTGATCCCTGGGCCTGGTCGGGGTCGTTCAGGAAGCAACCGATCGATGTGTCTCCCTCGCATCGATGTTTCTTCTCTCTTTCTCCCTCCCTCCCTCCCTCCCTCCCTTCCACTCTATCTGAAAATCAATGGAAACATATCCTTGGATGAGGATTAAAATAAATCAATAAAAAGAATGACGAGACTTCAATAGCTACGACTTCACCTCCTGTGTGTAAGGGCCCTTTAACGTCTCCAAGCAAAGCAGCTTCTTCCGAACATGGTTCACTGGTCTTTCCCATCCACCTGCCAAGTGCCATTTCCGTGCCCCCATCGCTCTAAACGCTCTAACGCTCCCGATGAGGGCAAGTGCTCCTATCACACATTCACAGGACACCTGCAGGTTCCACTGGGAGTCCTCATGCCAGGCCACTGTTACTCGAGTGCCTCCACTGGCAGATGACAGACTACATGGAGCAGAGACATCATCACTGAAGCGTAGCTTAAGGCCTGGCCCTTCATAAACTGAGATGAAAAACGACTGGTCATTGCCTAATCTTTATTTATTTATTTTTTCAAATCTTTATTGTTGGATGTAAAATGTATTACAGATGTTCCACATTTTTCCCCCATTGACCCCCTCCTCTCCAGTCCTGCCCCCCTTCCACCTTTTCCCACACTATTGTCTGTGTCCATTGGTTATGCATATAAGTTCTTTGGTTTATTTCTTCCCACCCCCCCAACGCCTTTCCCTTTGAGGTTTGTCAGTCTAGCAATGAATTTGTGCTTCTTAATCCCTTCACCTTTTTCACCCATTCCCCCAACCCCCCTCCCAACTGGCAACCAACAAAATGTTCTCTGTATCTATGAGAATGTTTCTGTTCTACCTGTTCATTTTGTTTGTAGATTCCATTGTTGATAGATATGTATTCATTGCCATTTTGTTTGTTCATACATTTTATCTTTTTCTTCAAAAAGACCCTTCATCATTTCATATAAAAACTTTCCCAGATAAGAAAAAGTTAAAGGAGTTCTTCACTACCAAACCGTTATTATATGAAATCATTGCCTAATCTTTACATTCAGAACAACCACATCCCTACCCCCAAACCATTATGAACGAGTGATCTCTGCATCCAGCCTCCATCAGTCCCCCCTTATCTTACCATTTGGGATGTTATTAAATAGGGGGGAATCTAAGTGGTTGATGAGATGATACACAGAACTGTTTTTTTTTTTAAAGTTACGGTATAGCAATATTATGAGCTAAATAAGAAATGTCAATGTGAATTTGTGTACACATTTCTAGCTCTGTCGCTACTGAAAACGACACGTGTAGTAGCTATACTTTTGCCCCCATCCACTCTCACATGCTTCTCCAGTGTGCAGACTTTGGTCTCTAACACAACCCTCTGCTACGAAGAACAAGATCTCCTGGTTGCTTGGAAAGAGGTTATGACTGTTTTATGGCAGGAAAAAACCAGGAGGGTTTGGAACATCCTGTTGTTTCCAGGAAGCAATGATGCTTTTAAGAATGTCAGCACCAATGAGGCTTGCCAAGGCCCCCACAAGCCAGAATGTGATCATTTAAACTTCAAATAACAGTTTTATTGTGGTCGGTTGTAATATATTGAACCTATAAAAGGCTCTAAGTTCATGATACTCAAAGAATAAAAAGTAATGTAAAGTGTTGCTATAAAGGTAGTTGTAATATAAAAGGGTAAATATAATAGAATACATTCTATATTTTAATAAGTAGAAGAATATTTATAGGGACTTTATTTCTTCTATTAATGATATATGTGCTTATTAATTACAGCTATATACTGATTTCTGTGTAGGTACCACAGCAAACACGGAACAGTGTGTGAGCTGAGTAATCCTGAGAAAGCAGATGCTCTACCCACACCAGGAAGGACTGAGGGGCACCAAAGGTCACACGTAAATGGAGGGAAGATGAGCTCAACAGTTCATCAGCACCTGTGTTTAGACACAATTACCAACTAAAAGAAGATTTAGCTGTGTATCCCAAAAGGATGGATTAGCTCAATTTCTAAAGAGCCAATCCTTATCTTCTAGGAGAAAGAACTTCTAGTCTAGATGGTCCTACTGATTCAGATAAAATTCTTTAAGGAATGCATGTTTTAAAAACGCCAACACGCCAGATCAATAAAATATAATAGAACAATGGCTCAAGCACTGCTAGCCATGGTGAATTTAAAGGTTAAATGATTTCTGGGGAAAATGCCAACTTTCTAAAGTTGAAATCTGTATGAAGTACTTGAGGTCTCATGATATAAAGAGTAAAATTCCTGCAGTAATTGTTTAAAAAAAAAAAGGAAAGGTACTCCATCTAATGCTCCTATAAGCAGGTCCAACAACTATCTCAATCAATAATTAACTGTTGATATTCAGTTCCTGCAACATAACATGAAACTGATAAAACCTGGGTAAGAGTCAAAATATTAAAACCCTAGGAAGCTAGCAAAATAAATATAACAATAAACCTTGGAAAGTATAGGATCTAATACAGAAATAATGAATTAAAGTAATAGTGTGGATATTTTATGGTTTAACCATAACTCTAAAAAGACTTTTAAACTCATTGTATTTATATATATTTTATCTATTTGAAGTGGTCAAAAGCATCAGATATACTAGTTTGAAAATGCCATTTAAATCACTTCAAGGAATTTAATTAGTTTGTTTGCAATCATTTAAATACTTGGAAAAGTGAGGTTTAAACTTGTATTTTTTTTTTTACAATTTAATCGTGTGTTGGTGGTGTTCCTGTCCTTGTTTAGAAGTCTCTGGGACAACGAGTCCATCAGTAAGAATTTAAAATACATAGAAAACGTCAGGCCTCAGGCCACAGTTGAGTCTCTACAGAGATATAGATATTCAATGTATATTTCTGCCATGTACTTAGAGGGTGACTTCTCCATCCTCTGTTCCAAGAGCATTCCTCTTGAGCAGGGGGTCAATCAAATCTTCCTGTAAAGGACCAGATAGTAAATATTTTAGTCTTTGTGGTCCAGGAAGCAAAATCAAAGACATTATTACATAGGTACTTCTACACCAAAAGAGAAAATAAATTTCCACAAATGTTTTCATAAAATTCCAAACAATAATGAATACAGTTTTTTGTTTTTATTGTTTTGGTTTTCTTTTTGTTGTTGTTGTTTGTTTTGTTTTTTTTTTTTTTTTGCAAGTCTACATAGAAAAACAAATTAAATTATTTTGGGCCAAGTGACATTTTGCTTCATTGGGATTCAAAGTTAGTGTTCCTCCTGATCAAAACCAATTACAAATGTTCAACTGTTAATGCTCACCCATATGGAATTTTATACATTTCAACTTTGAAAAAGTCTTTTCACATAGTTACTGACAAATACAGACACCATGCCACAAGCATATTATTTTAGTTGAGCATATTCATCATTTGGAAAGCATTTATAGAATTCTATTCGAGTCTTTGCTTGATATTTGCCTTTTTAAACACACTGTGTTCATCACCTGCAGCTGAAGGTAAGGAAAAGCTCTTCAACTGCACCGTCAAATGGATTTTTAAATTTGGAAATCTCCTTTGTATGTGAGCTGGAACTTGTTTGAGCTTAGAAAATATATTCACTGCAAGTCTGTGTAGGAGTGGAGATCTGGATTCTTGCTTTAACATTTGAAAGCATGGGAGGTGTTTGACACTACTTAAGATTCAAGCAGCCCACAATCCCAGGAACCTGGCTGGCTGGTGCTTCCCTCTCAGGGGCGAGCTGATAGAAACTCCTGGCATCTAGCAGACCCAACGGGCCTGCCTAAGAGGGTCTTTGCCCAGCTGAGAACAGGGAAATAGTCTGGGTACACAGCCTGCACCTGCCTTAGGGCCCCCATGCTGCTAAAAAGAGCCGACCCGGGAGTCAGCTTGGCCCCTCCTGTGGGCAGACAAGGCCATGAAAGCAGCCACAAGCTGTGGATCACTTAAGGCTTCCAAGAGGACACCAAGAGCCAAACTTGGACAGCTTCCGGCATTGGTTGGCACAAAAGTACTTTCTGGGAGGCCCCAAATCAGCTTACAAAACAACCTCAGATGGCGTAAGACCGGGATCCAAAGGGAAACCCTAGCAGGTACTAAAATCTGCCAAGATAAATTTTACTTGGTTGGGGTTTTTTGTTCTTTTTTTCTCAATATTTTCTTTATCTTCTTTTTTATTGCTTTGGCATTATTATTATGGTTGTTATTGTTCCTCTTTTCTCTCCTATCTTACTTGTCTCCTTCCTTTTTTTTATTCCATTTTTTGTCTTTTTTCTATCCTTTCACTTGATCTCTCTTTCTCTTCATTTTACCTTTTCACAACTTTTTTTCTTTCTCTTTCTCCTTATCTTTTTTTCTATTTTCCTTTTCCTACTCTTTACTCTTATTTTTTTCTCTCCCTTCTTTCCTTCCAGAATCTTTTTTATACCCCATTCTTTCTAGTATTCTTTCTATTTTTATTTTATTAGTAGTAGTATTATCTTTTTCTTTCTTTTTTGTTTATTATTTTTGTTCCCTCTTCTCATTCCTAATTCTCTTTTCTTCAGTGGTTGTTTTTGCTGTTGTTGTCGGGATCTTTTGTATGTTTTTGTTTCCTGTTGGTTTTCTTTTGCCCTGTCAACACCTATACAACAGCTCACATGATGTGGTTGGGACTGAGCTTCATGATTATGAGATCTCACTCATAAATGGGACAACAATAATTAAAACCCAATTATAACAAGAGAGCCCAAATAACCCCAAAAAAGGTTTGCTGCTAGAGCATTCAGCTCAGGAGTTCAAGGAGACCACACCACAGGGACCCAGAGGCTACCCCACAAAGACTAGGAGTCATAGCATGTATATCTAATACATAGAGCAAACAGAATGGGGAGACAAAGAAACAACCCTCAAATTAAAGAAAAGAAGGAATCTCAAGAAAAAGACCTACATGAGGTGGAGGTAAGCAATTTATCAAACATATATTTCAGAGTAATGGTTATAAAGATGCTCAAGAAACTTAGTGAGAACTACAAGGAGCTTAATGGGAGCTACAAGGAACTTAGTGGAAATGACATCAGCATGAAAAAGGACATAGAGACCATGAATAAGAACCAGGTGGAAATGAATACTATATCTAACATCAAGAATACACTGGAAAGAATTAAAGCAGGATTGATAAAGCAGAGGATCAAATAAGTGATTTGGAAGATAAGACAGAAATAAACACTCAATTGAAGCAGCAAAAAGAAAAAACACTAAAAAGCATGAGGAAAGTTTAAGGGAACTTTGGGACAATATGAAACAGAACAATATCCGCATCATAGGAGTATCAGAGGGAGAAGAATATGAGCAAAGGATAGAGAACTAGTTTGAAGAAATAATGACAGAAAAATTCCCTAACCTGGTGAAGGAAAAAGTCACACAAGTTCAGGAAGCATAGAGAGTCCCAGTCAAGAAGAATACAAAGAGACCCACATCAAGACACATCGAAATTAAAACGGCAAATATTAAAGGCAAAGAGAGAATCTTAAGGACAGCAAAAGACAGACAGTCAGTTACCTAAAAGAAAGCTCCCATAAGGCTGTCAGCTGATTTCTCAACAAAAACACTACAGGCCAGAAGGGAATTGCATAAAGTATTCAAAATAATGAAAATCAAGGATCCAAAACCAAAACTACTCTATCCAGCAAAGATATTGTTCAAAATTGAAGGTGAAATAAAGAGCTTCCCAAATCAAAATATAAATAAATAAAGGCTAAAGGAGTTTATTAGCACCAAACCAGCATTGCAAGAAATGCTATAGGGACTGTTGTAAGAAAAGAAGAAATACAGAGAGAGGAACATAACCATAAAAAAAAAAAAAAAGCAATAAATAAGTACCTATCAATAATAACCTAAACATAAATGGATTAAGTGCTCCAATCTAAAGACATAGGATAGCTCAATAAACTAGCAAACACTACCCATATATATGCTGTCTACAAGAGACCCACCTCACAACAAAAGACTCACACAGGTTGAAAGTGAAGGGATGAAAAAGAAATTTCCAAGCAAATGGAAACAAAATAATAGCAGGGTTAGCAATACTTATATCTTACAAAATAGACTTCAAAACAAAGGCCAAAGAAGAACACAACATAATACTAAAAGGATCATTCCAACAAGAGGCTATTACCCTGGTAAACATATATGCGCTCAATATAAGAGCACCTAAATATATTAAAACACTTCTGGAGGACTGTAAGGAAGAGACAGACAGAAATACAGTCATAGTAGGGGACTTTAACATCCCACTGACATCACTGTATAGATATTCCAGAAAAAAAGCTAACAAGGAAACAGCAACTTTAAATGACACACTCGATCAGATGGATTTAATTGATATTTACAGAACATTTCATTACAAAGCTGCAAAATATACATTCTTCTCAAGTGTACACGGGACATTCTCAAGGATGAACCATGTTAAAACACAAAACAAGACTCTACAAGTTCAAGATTGAAATCATATCAAGCATCTTCTCAGTTCACAATGGCATGAAGCTAGAAATCAAATATAATTTTAAAAAAATCAAAAACATTCAAACACATAGAGGATAACTAGTATATTATAAAACAAGGAATGAGTTACCAATGAAATAAAGGAAGAAATCAAAAACTTCCTGGAAACAAATGAAAATGAGCACATGACAATGCAAAATCTCTGGGACACAGCAAAAGCAATTCTAAGAGGGAAGTTCATAGCTTTATAGGCCTACCTCAAGAAACGAGAAAAAGCTCAAATAAATTATCTAATCCTACAACAAAAAGAACTCAAAGGGCAAAAACTAAAAACGTTTCCCTTAAAAACAGGAACAAGCCCTGGCCAGTTTGGCTCAGTGGCTGGAGCATCGGCCCACAGACTAGAGAGGCCTGGATTCATTTCCCACTAGGGGCAGTTTGTCCCCGGCACCGGTTGGGGTTGAGTGGGTGGCAGCCACTCGATATGTGTCTCTCTCACATTGATGTTTCCCTCTCTCTCTTCTTTCCTCTCTCCCTCCCACTCTATCTCAAAATAAATGCAAAAATGTCCTCCAGTAAGGATAAAACAAAAACAAAAAGAGGAACAAGACAGGGTTGCCCATTTTCACCACTCTTCTTCAACATAGTATTGGAAGTCCTGGCCACAGTGATCAGACAAGAAGACAAAATAAAAGACATTCAAATTGAAAAAGAGGAAGTAAAATAAAACTATTATCATTTGCATCAGACATGATAATGGACATAGAAAACCCTAATGACTCTACCAAAAAACTACTAGATTTAATAAATTAATTTGGCAAAGTAGCAGGATACAAAATTAGCATCCAGAAATTGACAGCATTTTTATACACCAATAATGAACTCTCAGAAAGAGAAACTAAAATAAAAAATCCCATTTACCAATGCAACAAAAACAGTATGATACCTAGGAATAATCTTAACCAAGGAGGTAAAGGACCAGTACTCAGAAACAATAGGACATCGGAAAAAGAAATAGAGGAAGAGACCAGCAAGTGGAAGTATATACCATGTTCATGGATTGGAAGAATCAACATCATTAAAATGCCCATACTACCCAAAGTAATCTATAGATTCAATGCAATCCCTATTAAAATATAATTAACATACTTCACACATCTAGAACAAATATTCCATAAATTTATATGAAACCCAGAAAAGACTCCAAATAGCTACCACAATCTTGAGAAAGAAGAACAAAGTTGGAGAGATTGCAATACTGGATACCAAACTATACTACAAAGCCATTATAACCAAATCAGCCTGGTATGCGTACAAGAACAGGCATATAGATCAATGAAACAGAACAGGGACCCCAGAAATCAATGTAAGACGATATGGTCAATTAATATGTGACAAAGAAAGCAAGAGCATACAATGGATAAAGACAGTCTCTTCAATAAATAGTGTTGGGAAAATTGGAGAGGTACATAAAAAAAAAAATGAAACTAACTTGCACCGTACACAAGAATAAACTCAAAATGGATAAAAGACTTAAATATTTAAGTCCCAAAACCATAAAAATCCTAGAAGAAAACATAGGCAGTAAAATCTCAAACATCTCATGTAGCAGAATTTTTACCAATGCATCTCATAAGGCAAGGGAAACAAAAGAAAAATGAACAAATGGGACTACATCAAACTAAAGAGCTTCTGCACAGTAAAAGAAACCATCCTCAAAATTAAAAGGGAACCCACTGTATGGAAGAATATATTTGCCAAGGATATATCTGATAAGGGGTGAATTTCCAAAATATATTTTTTTAAAAAAACACTCAACAAAAGAAAGACGATTGAAAAAAGTGAGCAAAGGAAATGAACAGACACTTCTCCAAAGAGGACATACATATGACCAATAGATATATGAAAAAATGCTCAATGTCATTAATCATCAAAGAGATGCAAATTAAAACTACAATGGGATATCACCTCACACCTGCCAGACTGGCTACCATGAATAAATCACAAACAAGTTCAGTGAGGATATGGGGGAAAGGGAATCCTAGTGCACTGATGATGGGAATGAAGAAGCAGCCACTGTGGAAAACACTATAAACATTCCTCAAAAAATTAAAATGAAACTTCCATTTGACCCAGTGATCCCACTTCTAGGAATATATTCTAAGAGGGCTGAAACACCAACCAAAAAGAATATATGCATCCCCTATGTTCATAGCTGCGCTATTTGCAATAGCAAAGATCTGGAAACAGCTCAAGTGCCCATCAGTAGATGAGTAGATAAAAAACTTGGTATGAGCCCTGGCCAGTTTTGCTCAGTGGTTAGGGCGTCGGCCTGCGGACCGGAGAGCCCCAGGTTTGGTTCCTGCTAGGGGCATGTAACTCGGTTGCAGTTTGTCCCTGGGCCTAGTTGGAGTCATGTGGATGGCAACCACTTGGTGTGTCTCTCTCACATCAATGTTTCGTTCTCTGTCTTCCCCCTCCTCTCTCCCTCCTACTCTAACTGAAGATAAATGCAACAGTGTCCTCGAGTGAGGATTAAAAAAAACTTGGTACGGCCCTGGCATGTTGGCTCAGCAGTTAGAGCATTGGCCCACAGATCAGAGAGACCGGGTTTGGTTCCCACTAAGGGCACGTACCTTGGGTGCAGTTTGTCCCTGGCCCTGGTTGGGGTCGTGTGAGTGGCAACCAGTCGATGTGTCCCTCTCACACTGGTGTTTCTCTCTTTCTTCCTCCCTCTCTCCCTCCTGCTCTATCTGAAGATAAATGCAAAAATGTCCTCAGGTGAGGATAAAAAAAAAAAATTGGTACATTTACACAATGGAATACTATGCAGCTGTTAGAAAGAAAGATCTCTTACCCTTTGAAATGACATGGATGGACCTGGAGATAATTATGCTAAGCGAAATAAGCCAATCAGAGAAAGACACATATTACATGATCTCACTTATATGTGGAATCTAATGAACAAAATAAAATAACAAATAGGTCTAGGGACATGGAAGCATGCAACAGACTAACAGATCTCAGAGGGAAGGGGTGAGGCAGAGAGAGATTAATCAAAGAACTTACATGCATATATGCATAGCCCATGGACACAGACAATAATGCAGTCAAAGCCTGGGGTAGGGCAGACACCAGGCAGAGGGGGGCAAAGGGGAGAAGTGGGGAACGTCTGTAATACCCTCAACAATAGAAATAAATTTTTTTCAAAAAGATTCAAGCAACATTGGTTGTCATCAAAATGACTGCTACAGTTTAAGATTTGCATATAATTGATATTTTGCCTTGCAATTTTAGGTTCAATTCTTTTTTTTTTCTTTTCTATTGATTTGAGAGAGAGGAAGGGAGAGGGAGAGAGATACAGAAACATCAATGAGAGAGATCATCAAACAGCCACTTCCTATCATGCCCCCCATGGGGATATGGCCCACAACCTGGGCATGTGCCCCAACTGGGAATCGAACTGGCAACCTCTTGGTGCATGGGTCGATGCTCAATCAGTGAGCCACACTGGCCGGGCTTAGGTTCAATTATTTAGGAAACATTATGTCTGCCTCAAAAGCTACTTTCCCAAGCCATTCAGTGTTCCATTATAGCTGAGGCTGGTTCTTCTTATTAAGAAAAATTTCAGCCCTGGCCGGTATGGCTCAGCAGTAAGAGCATCACCCACGTACCAAAGAGTCCTGGGTTCAATTCCAGCCAAGGGCACGCACCTCGGTTGCAGTTCATCCCTGGTCCTGGTTGGGGTTGTACCAGTGGCAACCAGTCGATATGTCTCTCTCACATCTATGTTTCTCTCTCTCTCCCTTTTCCTCCCTCTCTCCCTCCAGCTCTATCTGAAGATTAATGTAAAAATGTCCTCGGGTAAGGATTGAAAAAAAAAAAGAAAAATTTCAATTTTGGATTTAAAAAAAAAAATCCACAATGAAATGTTGCTACTGCCAAGCCATCACACTGATATGTGATAGGGCAAGAGGGGAGATTCCTGACAAAAATTCACATAACTGATGGTTAAGTCCACAGAGCAAAGGAAGTTCATATTCACACTACTGTTTCAGTAACACATGGTAAAGTCAAATGTTTTCTACAAAGCACATCCTAATGAATACCACCATGAATAAGCTTTAAACTTCTTACATTTTCACAGGATTTGTACATCTGTGAACTAAGCTATTTTTCTGCTTCACACATACTTTTATAATTGTTAGTTGTAAGACACCTTAGCAGATTCCACTTCATGTTTACCGATTAATTTTTCTCAACTTCTTTGTAATATTTCCCCTTTAGTTATAACATAGAGACTATTCATACAGGCTAATTATTTTTTCACTTCAAAGTCAATATTGACTTTTGGAATAAAAAACAATTAAAGAGTATCAGTAACACCTTTTGATTCATCAAGAGTCAAGAAAAAGTATTGAAATCATTCATCCTGATTTTTAATTGACTATTAATGTTGTTCCCCATGTTGTCAACTCCTTGGTCAACTATTCTCCCCAAAAGGCTAATAGTCTTAAACAAGTTTATCTTCTCTGGACACATTCCTTCAGTTGATGCAATCACTATTTCGTATCAGTAATTTTATTTATTTGGCTAAAAATTAGCCACTCAAACAAGAAATTCTGCTGTGAGTACTTAAAATTTTTTCTAATCAACTGTCACTTTGTTGTGAGTTGGAAATATTGTGGTGAGTGCTTAGCTTAGTAATGTTGACATAGATTGTATTTTATTTTGGTGTCATAAAATATTATTCATCTTTTATTTTTTATTTTTTAATTCTCACCCGAGAATATGTTTATTGATTTTTTTAGAGAAAAAGAGAGTATAAAAAACATTGATGTGAGAGAGAAACATCGGTTAGTTGCCTCCAGCATGCACTCGGATGGGGGATTGAACCTTCAACCTTTTGGTGTACGGGACAACATGCCAACCAACCGAGCCACTCGGCCAGGGCTATTCATCTTTTAAATTTTGTACAACCGGTTAAAAATGTAAAATCATTCTTAGCTTGAGGACTGTCCAAAAACAAGCAGCAGGCTAGATTCAACCTATGGGTCATTGTTTGCCCAGCCTGTTCTGGAATACAGTTCTGTCCACTCCCAGATTCAGGAACTAGGATCTTCTGGAAAGATGTGTGATAAGAACCAGTTAATCACCACTTATTGCCCTCTCTTCCAGGTAGGGTGGATACTGCTTTACTGAAAGTGTGATTATTTCTATGATTGTTTTAATGTACTTCCTATAGAACCTCTTGTTACTCACTTTTAATTGTCAGTAGCTTTTGGTGGGAAACCCCCTTGTTATCTCTAATTTCACCCTTTATGTCAACTCTGCCAACATTAAAAGCACTTATACCCTTTCCCCTTTTTATTGGAAGTCAGCACATGTGGTTATTGGCAAGATACTGTGCAAATTATTGAACCAAAGCCCTGGTTTGGGTCATTCTTCACGGACAAGGCCTTCCAATAGCCAGAGAGGCCACTTGATAATGCTGAGACTTTAGACTTGACTTGAATCTGAGACTGTGGATCATGAAGAACAGTATGAAAAAAGCTATGCTATAAAACCTAGACATTTCTAGAGCTGAGCGCTGGGCTACTGGGGATTCCGATCTTAGATTTGTAATTTAGGACTCTACAGAGATGACTTACAGGGTGTTCTCCTTACCACCCCACTGGGCACTAAAGAACCCGTAGCCTTCCGGTCACCCTGGCAGAGTCTCCACTCTACTCCTCATCCCTTATCTCTCTCTCTCTTTTTTTTTTTATCCTTACCCGAGGACATTCTTCCACTTCCTGTTCAGATAGAGTGGGAGGGAGAGAGAGAGAGAGAAAAAAACATCTATGTGAAAGGGATACATCGAGTGGTTGCCACCTACACGACCCAACCAGGGCTGGGGACAATCTGCAACCAAGGTACGTGCCCTTAGCGGGAACCGAACCCAGGTTTCTCTGGACCGCAGGTCGACGCTCCAACCGTCGAGCCAAAGTGGCCAGGGCATCCCTTATCTCTTTATTCTACTCAACCTTTCATGTCTGGGGGCTCTCCTTTGTGGCCATGGCTAAGTGGGGGCTGCCAGTAACTAGGCCCCCACAATGACATTCCAATGTATACAGACGGAAATGAAGCAGAAAACAGTAAGTCACCTGCACACTAGGATGTGAATGCTATAACATCCCCTGCAAAGTTCCTTTGTAGGCATGGTCACCAAGTAGGGATTTAAAGCTTCTACTAATCCATGAAAAGATTACTTTAAGCAGGATCTATTCATTCAAAAATAGTGATGTTATGTTATCAGTTTTTATTTCATATTTGTTGCCTTTTTTCTTTCCCTACTTCATACCTTCTCTTTTCTCCCTGACTGAAAATGGGGGGTGCTGGGGAGACTACAGCCACTGGGTATAGTCTGCTAAACTTGCTTGAATCATAGATGGGCTTCAAGGAGGAGAGGTAACAAGGTGCTTCCCTTGAACCTCCACTTCCAGCTCAGAATGTCCTGCTCAAGACCCAAAGCTAATGATCACTCTTTCAGGGGCCGTCCCTTTACAGTGGCAAAGGATGTGCCAAGGTTCACACACCCTTTTATTCTTGCGGGGGAGGTTTGGGGGGAGCGCTGGCACAGTGGAGCCTCTGGGTGCGCTAACAGAACCTGGGGCGGGAGTATACCGAAGAGAATAGAATTGGGTCTGTACCATAATGTCTTAGGACTAAAAATATACCTGTTTTTTTTTTGTTTTTTTTTTTTTTTTTATCCTCACCCGAGGATATTTTTCCATTTTTTGTACAGATAGAATGGGAGGGAAAGAGAGGAAGAGAGAGAGAGAAACATCGACGTGAAGGGACACCTCGAGTGGCTGCCACCCGCACGACCAACCAGGGCCGGGGACAAACTGCAACCGAAGTACGTGCCCTTAGCGGGAACCGAACCCGGGTCTCTCCAGACCGCAGGCCAACGCTCTAACCGCTGAGCCAAACTGGCCAGGGCAAAATATACCTGTTTTATAGAACAGAGAGATGCTTCTCTCGCCTCAAAACAAAATACAGTTAGACCTTGGTGTGGGAAGGGAGGGGAAGATAAGAACATTTAACATATTCCAGCGCAGCCTTCAAGAGTTGTCACTGGAGAACGAATGCCAGGGGCTGAGCTCAAAACCAGATTTCGGCCTAGTGAGCCAATCAGGCAGTTCTGATCTTGTTACTGCCAAGGTAGATAGTGCCCTCTAGTGGGAAAATTCTAAACAATCCTTACAAACAGGGACCTAATTTCTACAAATACCTATACCTATTTCTACAAATGTCCAGACACAGGCAGCTAAATTGCAACAATCAGCTGGAATTCAGAAAACAAGTTGACACAATCGTATTTACCAACCAAGGCTACCACTGGGCACTTACTGTGCTAAGCAAGCATTTTACAAGCACCACCTCATTTAATCCTTACAACTGTGTGAGAAAGGTACTTAAAGCTGCAACTTGCCCAAGGCACCCAGTTAAGGAGGAGGTAAAAGGTTATTTAAATTTTAAACCCTCCTAGAAAATCTGACTCAAAACCACACACGCACGAACTACCAGAAATTTGGAAAACATTGTCTACACTTTGCTCATTTTCAGAATATTTACTCTGCTTTAACTTGCAAAAATGAAATAGAACTTTCTGAATAAATTTTTTCATCTTGTCCCTAGGTCTAAAAAAATTAAATGATTCGAAGGGGTGCTGCATTACTGGTTTGTCAGAGGCCCTGGCTGAGCCACTGTGTACAATATTCCACTCTCTCATTGGAGGTTCCGAATGACCCCTCCAACACCCTTCTTTGTGCTCGCTTGTTGTCTTCATGGATTCTTCTCCAAAAGCCCAAGTTGATCCTTCAGTAAATCAAACAGCATCTACCATCGCAACCTAAGACAAATCAATAGCCCTCTAAACATTATAAAACATAAAACCTATATTCTGGGAACTTACTTTATACTAAAACATAATAGCAACCCCAACAAAAACAGCTCTAAACCTCTAAACAAAAACAAAACAAGGCCTGCCTTCTAGCTTTCTTTGCTCCTCAAAGAAATGACCGAATAACGCGTTTATGCCATGGTGTCAGTTTATAAGGACACACTACGGGAAAGGGGGAAATGATTATAGTATTCAGAAAAAAGTTCAGCCCTGGCCGGTTTGGCTCAGCAGTTAGAGCGTCGGCCTTCGGTCCGGAGAGACCCAGGTTTGGTTCCCGCTAAGGGCATGTACCTCGGTTGCAGTTTGTCCCCAGCCCTGGTTGGTCGTGCGGGTGGCAGCCACTCGATGTGTCCCTTTCACATCGATGTTTCCCTTTCTCTCTCTCTCCCTCCCACTCTGTCTGTACAAAAAATGGAAAAATGTCCTCGGATGAGGATTAAAAAAAAAGAAAAAAGTTCAACTTGACTGCAGCCACAAATCAATGTAGGGACGTGACCAAACAAAAAAAATTAACATTCATTTATGCTGCATCAAAAAAAAATAGTCCTCTTTTGCCTGCAGGACAAAATCCCAAATTCTTAGCTGAGCATATTGAATGGCCTCCAAGCCACTCTCTCAGCCTCACTCAGAGAACCAATATTTATGTAGCACTTTACATTACTGCCAGGCACTACTCAGGTTTTGGGGGTAGAAGACAGTGAATAAAACGAAATCCCTGCCCTCGACATTAAGAAAAATAAAGTTGGAGTGAAGGGCAAAGAATAATGGCGTAGGGGTGGCGGGGGTCAGGGCAGACTTCCCCGGTGAGGGGAAGGAGTGAACCGTCGGGTGTTTGAGGACAGACTGCCCAGACCAGGAAACTGCAAAGGCCTGGAGGCAGAGCATGCGGTAGTTGTCGAGCCCAGCAAGATGAAGGCGGCTAAATCAGAGAGCAAATGGATCGCGAGGAAATGTTCTGGTCTCGTGGGGGTAGGGAGGGAGGTGGTGGCACACCACATAGGTAGGCTATGGTCGGAAATTCACATTTACTCTGAGCTAGGAAGCCCTGGAGATTTGAAGAGATGCAACATCATGGGATGTTTTTAAAGGATAATTCTTGGTATAGTGTGGAGATTTGACTGGGGAGACACAAGGGCAGAATTAGTCCTTATTCTTAGTGCCTTCCCCAACTAGATGTATCACCATATTAGTAGCTAGTATTTACTAAGGTCACATGTGCCACGCTTAACATATTTTATCCTTGTAACAAAACTACAAAGCAGCTATTCCAAATGGGAGGGAAAAAAGACGCAAGGTAAAGTAGCTGGTTCACAATGAAGAGCTACCAAGTGGTGGAATCATAAAATCTGCCAGATACCAAACAGCAGATTTCTTCTAAACACACAGCATGCCCTGGCAAGCCAGCAAGTTCGGTATCAGCCTTCTTACCACCCCCGCCTTTGCACATAGTACCTTCTGCCTGAAATAAATATCCAATTTCGTTGATGGCAAATGTCATTTTTCTAGATCAACTCAAGTATTCCCTACTGAGTGAAATCATTCCTGATTTTTCCCAGGCCAATTAGCTGCTCCGTCTTCAGTGTCTTTTAGCAGTTGCTCCATCTTCATTTCTCTGAAACCACTTACCTGGTTGCAGTGTAACTGTATCCATTCGTGTATTTCCACCACTGAGTTCATGACAGTCATGTCTTCCTCGTCGTCACCTCTCCCCAACCCTACACCCCCCTCTCCATCCACCTCCACACTCATCTAGCACAGTGCCAGGAAATGCTAGCTGAATAGAGTAATAAATAACCAAGTGTAGAGTCCCAGTCTACTCTATGAATTTTGGAGATCTAGTGCCACATTTAAAAAAATGAAAAACATAAAAAAAGATAAATGAGGTGATGGGTGTACTATTAATGGGAATATTTTCACAATGTGCATGTCTATCAAATCATCACGATGTATAATTTTAAATATCTTATAACTTTGTCCATTACACTTCAACAAAGCTTAAAAAAATTAATTACAGGTAGCAATGTGAAAAAAAGCAGAGTGGATGGATGTTAACTAGATTTAATTTGATGATCATTTCACAATAAATACAAGTATCAAATCATGATGCATACACCTGAAATGTTAATTATATCTCAATTTTTAAAAAATAAAAACATATACTCTAGTTTTGCTGTTAAGTAGGGCTCTTGATTATCTGTAAAATATAGACATTTAAACAACAAAACACTGAA
Source organism: Molossus molossus (assembly GCF_014108415.1). Taxonomy (NCBI): domain Eukaryota; kingdom Metazoa; phylum Chordata; class Mammalia; order Chiroptera; family Molossidae; genus Molossus; species Molossus molossus. Next base: position 102,660,338 of record NW_023425399.1, on the reverse strand, counting down.
AACTAGAGAGAACCAAAAAAAGTGAAACTAAGAAGAAATATAAAACTTTGTCCAAATAGTGGATAGGCACGTCACTTGTGTTGGCTGTAATATTAGAAAGACTGAAGTGTGCGTGAGAGACCATCCTGAAAGGCTAAACGAAGAGTGATGGGCGAAGCCTCAGAGAAGCAACCCGTGGCTCACTGGAAGCAAGAATTAAACATGTGAGCAAAGCCTTCCAATTGCAGGGAGCATTCCTCTAAAAGCAAATGGTCACTGTGATGAAAAGTAATGGAAGGAACTGCACTCTATTTCTGGTATTCTGACTATCAGTCATATAATTCCAGAACACTTGTAACAGTCCCAGATTCCTAGTTCAGAACTTTTTTACAAAGTTAGCAAACGCCGCCCTGGCCGGTTTGGCTCAGTGGTTAGAGCATCGGCCTGCGGTCCGGAGAGGCCCGGGTTCGGTTCCCGCTAAGGGCGCGTACCTCGGTTGCAGTTTGTCCCCGGCCCTGGTTGGTCATGCGGGTGGCAGCCACTCGATGTGTCCCTTCACATCGATGTTTCTCTCTCTCTCTTCCTCTCTCTCCCTCCTGCTCTGTCTGAACAAAAAATGCAAAAATGTCCTCGGGTGAGGAAAAAAAAAGTTAGCAAATGCCTTAGATTGTGAAGTGGCTCAGGTTTCTCACTGTGCCCGTTTTCTAAATGACATTTTGCTGTCTAACCTTTATGCCCACTTCTTGGTTCAGACAGGCTATGTAATATGTTGTGAAACTGGGAGGGCGGAGGTAGGCAGGTGAGGCATTTTGTATTTCCCTTATGATCTTCTCTCCCACAAAAACCTTTCTAGAACCTGATCAGTTTCTGTGCCAGTTGTCAATTCATAGTCTCAGCTCCAAATTCACCCTGAATGGGCTCTCTTGCTTTCTGGTGGCTGCACCATCAGTCAACAAGGTGGGTATGAAGCCATCCCGCATGGAAACAAGTCAGAATCCCTGAATGTATGATTCTCCTTGGCGACCCCCCAGACGTGGCGCAGGCTGGCGGCTACCTTCCTTCGGCCCTTCCAAGACCAACACCTCATGGTCCAGGTGTCCCACCAGCACCGGGTCCGCTCACGCCCTCTGCATGCCCCCAGACCCAGTCACCAGCTACAGCTTCCCTGAACCTTGGAGGTGGCTCCCTCTTTTCTAGTGTATGAAGACCAACTAGTCTGGGCAGAGCAGCAACTTTGCCGTCCAAGGGGCTGCAGTTACCCCTTCTTCAACAAGGTCCAAACCCAAATCTCAGGACCCCTCTTCCAAGTTTGTCCTTCCTCAGGTACTCTCCCCCTCAGCTCTGGGGTACCATATTGAGTTCTCTATTATCTCCTTTGTCACAGCTTAAAACATTTTTATATTAAATTTCCCTTGCTTAAAATTATTTTTTAATAATTTCGGCTTGGGATTGGGCCCTACTGATGGTTTCCCATTGAGCCAGCCTCAAGAAAGCAACACAATGAAACCAGTCACTGAAAGTTTTCTTAGACTTAGTTCTAGGTAAGTAAAATAGTGTGTATCTGATGAAATGCAAAATATATGCAAATTCAAAAATCTGTTTTCAGGGATCAGGGGGTTAGAAAGCTTACAGCTAAATCATACAAAATACTTACACAAATAAAAGGTTTATCTTATTTGATAAACAGCCACAGTAACATCCAAAGAAATAACTCTTCCAAAATAAAATAAGTAATATAATAGCTTAATGAGTTATAGGGGAAGAAAAAAGAAGGCCAAACTACCAGAGTTTGGAAGGTTAGAATGTTTGGACCAGGAAATACAAGACTTGGACAGAGCTTTAGAGAAATAGCAGAGTAAGCTTTAGATCATCTAAAGGAAAGAAAACTGAGTATTTCAAGTACGGGAATAACATGCACCAAGGGGAGAACATTTCCAGGGAAAGTTGGGGAGCACATGAGTAAAGCGCTGGAGTCGCAGCTCACGTGCTGAAATAAGCATAAGGTTACGGTGGTGGCTGGTGTACAAGCAGTGTCTTGCAGAGACCAGTCCGTCCGTCCGCAGTGTAAGGGCTGAAAGTGAGGGGAGGAAGGGTTAAGGTTGAAATAGGCATTAGGAGGTGAATGGACTAGTCTCACTTAACGTGGTGAAGGATAGATAAATATAAGTTTGTTACACTGTGATAAAGGTTGTTACACAGACAAGTCCCATCTAGGGTAAGAATAATGTAAATAAACTAGGGTGGTAAAAAGCTAAGATTTTTTAGTTCAAAAAAAGAAAATGCTCTTAACCACAGATGACTGACTATAAAGAAGGAAAGGAAGGAAGCAGAGAAGTAGGAAAGGAATAGCTTCAAATACCACAAGAAAAATATCTAACCATTATTGCTCTATAATATGTTCAGGGTTAGGCCTAGGTTTGTCCCCACCATCATGATAGGGACTACAACCCAAACCAACATCTCCCCATGTATGAAACTTCCAACTGATAGAGGGAATAAACAGAATGACCCACAGTCTTCCACATTTGAAGAAACTTCAGTTGTTCATAAATTACCAATTTTATTGGCCTACTACTTCTTTTATCTCCTTTCATACCATGTGCCCTTTGGCAAGCTCACTTCATGATAGCATTCTACCAAATAGGTTTTGAGACACAGTGAAAAGTGCACCAGAAAAAATGAAACAACAATCCAAATCTATGAGTAATTGCATGTATTCAAAATAGGGGTGGGGGGAAAGGAATCTTGTCTTGTTTCATCTTCAGGCAACATTCTGGTATAACTGTATGTAATTTAATAAGACAGTATCATAAACATTAAATACAAAATACCAAAAATATCCACCAATAGAAATTTCAACAAGAAATAACATAAAAAGAGAAGACATATAACTCAAACAAACCCAAGACAGAGCTCCTCAATTTGGTCAGAAATCTCCCATGAAGCTAAAATGAATTATCACAGAAAAAAATTAAAAGTAGAGTTCTTATTGATACAAAATACAGTTTTTGTTATCATATGTGCATCACACTTTCATCCCTTGATCTCAAATAACTTTTGGAATTAGGTTAATTTTTTTCATACTCAATTAAAAATTTTGTTTTCTACTTAACATGTTTCAATATACCTACGAGAAAAAGACTGATAACATTTTATATTCACAATGCAATTTAAAAAAATCTATCTGTTCTCATTATTGCTTTAAATTCCCAACTCAGCAGTCTTAATACTGTAGTCTCCCGTTTTTCCCAGGAAATCTCAAAATAAAAATTACTGAGCCCTGGCTGGGTGGCTCAGTTGACTGGAGCATCATCTCAGACAACAAAAGGTTGCAGGTTGATTCCTGGTCAGGGCACATACCTAGACTGCAGGTCCAATCACTGGTTGGGGCACGTATGGGAGGCAACTGAGCAATGTTTCTCTCTCTCTTCGTGCCAATCTCTCTCTAAAAAAAAAGTCAATGAATATATCCTCGGGTGAGGATGTAAAAAAGATTTTTTTCAATACTGAAATATCTAACATTAATAAAGTCTTTAATTTCTTGAACATTTATCATTTAGTTTGTTTTTGTTCATCCTCGCTTGAGGATATTTTTCCACTGAATTTTTACAGAGAGTGGAAGGAAGGAGCAGGGAAGAAGAGAGAGAAAGTAACATTGATCGGCTGCCTCCACACGCACCCCAACCGGGGTTAGGGAATGAACCTGCAACCCAGGTACATGCCTTTGACCGGGCCAGGGAATTGACTACTACCCTTTGGTGTGCCAGATGGTGCTCTAACCACAGAGCCAAGCTGGCCAGGACTCATTTAGATTTTTTCTTAGTCGACTCTCCTACATACTTTTTTAAAGGTTGGAATTAATCATTTTGGTAAGTTTATTCCCTTTTTAAGTAAAAGACTAAACTTTCATATTTAACAAAAGAAAATGCTCCTTTGGTAAATGTAATCAAGCTTCTTAAAATATTAATTATAACATAAAATTTTAGAGCAGGCTTACTTTATTTAGAATTGGAGATGTGTTCTTGCAAACGGGTGCACTAAGCAAACCAGTGCTATTCAGAGTCATTACACATAATCCCGTTGGAGATGCTTTGTAAGTATATATTCTGTAGTTCAAACATATATTATGTAGTTCAGAGTTTATCACATGATATCTTTATCTTCTCTACCTTCGTGGATTTCACTAAGCCTGGAGCATGATCAACCCAGATCTACCTGATGTTCACTCACTTAAAGTCTGCAACAGCTAAGCCCCATTTTAAACCATCAAAGTAATGCCTTGTTTGATTGGCTGCAAAATATTAGCTGAGAAGCAGACTATAAGATAATCAGAAAATAGAATGTCACTAACAGACACCTCCACAGAGTAAACAAAACAAACTTACTGAGGCAAGAGACTCTCAAACAGGGCAAAGAGAACAGTATGATAACTCGGACTCACTTGCCAAGAAAAAAAGGACAGGGTTTTCTCTACATTTTTGACAAATTGTATAACAAAAGTTTTATATAGAGCTTTAAATCTGGAGAAAATAAAAAGCAAATTCTCTGACCTTATGTACTTAAAAATCCCTATTTAATAATAAAGCTACTTAGCAAATATGCTGCCATTTGGGTCAAGTGGTAATTTGTAGTGTTTGTATGCATAGATATTATTTAATTTCATCAGGCTTTTTAATATACTTCATTAGTCACAATAACTTAAATATGACTCACTTCTAAGTAGAGACAAACTTTAAAGACCACAGATTGCTTCAGAGAAAGTTCAGTTCTTACAAAATAGCTTTAAAATAGAGTACTGCTTTCTGATTTCCCATATCCAATTTCTTTAAGTTTAGCTATAAATTTTCCTAATGCAATTGGTCACTTATCTCATAGTTTCTACTAATTTGAGCTAACCCCAAAACTGAAATCCGGGAAATAATCTAATATCAAAATATTAAATTTTCAAATATCACCCCCAAAAAATGTTTTGTAAACTGTCCAGCATTATTGGGATTATCTTAAGCCCTGGCTGGATAACTTAGTTGGTTAGAGCATCGTCCCAATACACCAAGGTTATGGCTTCGATCCCAGTCAGGGTACATATAAGACTCAACCAACGAATGTATAAAGAAGTGGAATAACAAATCAATGTATATCTCTCTCTCTCCCTTCCTCTCTCTAAAATCTTTTTTTAAAAGACTATCTTACAGAGAATCAAATCAAAGCATTAATTAAATAAAGTTCTCTTGGATTTCACAACATAAAACAATATTCCTTTAGCACTGAACCACCTTATTATTAATGTTATTTGCAAATACAACATATCTTAAATATTTGATTTACAAAACTTAAAAGTAACATATTACCGTACAGTAAGATACACATCGATTTTTATATTCCTTTAAGCTCTTTAAAAGTGGATGCTAATTGTATCAAAAAGTCTATTCCATTTAAGAGGTTTTAAATAGAGACTAGAAGAGTTACTTAATAATCCAGAACCAGATGATAAAATGATGAGGGTGCTGAAGAAGGTTAAGTCCATGGGAGCTTCAAGAACGGAAATCATCCATCTTTGAATATTGGACATTTGCTGGCCTGAAGACCAAAGAGTCAGACTACAGGACATAGTGTAGGTCCTTCCACGTGACATTCTGGTACTTTGGCACAAAATGAGGACAGGTCACAAAACCTACAGACATTTTCAAGTTTTTGTTTTTTAAATATATAATAATTGAACCAATCAGAGTAGTGTATGGCTTATAATTACTTTGCCAGTTTAAGCAATAGGAAAAAAATACATTTTTGTTTTGTGGTGACTATTTATTGGTTAGACTTTTATTTTCCTCTTCATATTTTCGGTGACTGTTTCCCACTGGTATCATCAACCAGGTCTCTCAGGCGAGATAAATGGTGCAAAGCCCTTCATTAAAAAGTATAAAACACATTATAAACCAATATTAAGGACTGAATAGGCAACGCAGACAGCAAGAAATTGTGATTACATTGTTTATTAACTTTGTAGTTAGTATGAGGAATGAATTTATAGGATTACAAGTATCAAACTGAGAATTTTTTCCTTGTAAAACCTTGATATTTGAATAATTGAGGGTTATAATAATTTATCTAAAATTCTATGAAAACACTTACTTTTAAAAATTATATTTTTGACATTCAAAGTTTTTATTTTTTGAAAGTCTGCCAAGTAAGCTTAACAAAAAAAACAATAATAGATATCCTTTGTTATCACACCTAATAAAACATATTTTACAAGTCTATAAAAAATACCTCTTCTCTTGGTATACTGTGTATATCATTTCAGAAATAATGTATGTAGTTTTTGTTTTGTTTTGTTTTGTTTTTTGTGGTACGTGCCCCTGGCGGGAACTGAACCTAGGACTCTCTGGTCCACAGGCCGACGCTCAACCGCTGAGCCAAACTGGCCAAGACTGTATTTATTTTTAACATGTACATTCAAGATAGCTAAAAAAATTTTTAAATAACACTAAAGGATCAGTTACAGTTCTGAGGAAAACTCATTTTTATTGAGCATGGAGGAAACAAATGACAATTATGTTGAATAGTGTAGTATTATACCAACAACCTGGTTTTCACTAATAAAGCTAAGATTATAGGTCAGGTATCAGTGGAGAAAACTCAGTCACCTCTCAAACAAACCAGGAAAAGAAAGGCCCTTAACTTTCCAATCTTCCCTAGAAATACTGTTCACTTTTCCTCTCCTCTCCTTCAGATCTGAAGGCCACTGAGAAAATGTCAACCATATTAATCAACCATATTTCAGATCTCTGATAAATAAGAGATCAAGAAAAACAAATATAACAATGTGTGCAGTAATCTCTAACGGTTAATTGCTAATGTGAGCTAAAGGTGGTAACTACAACAACCTATTTGACAGTCTTTAACACAGATTCAATAAATGTACATTAAATCTTTTTTTTTTTTTTTTTTTTTTATCTATCCTCACCCGAGGATATTTTTCCATTTTTTGTACAGATAGAGTGGGAGGGAGAGAGAGGAAGGGAGAGAGAGAGAGAAACATCGACGTGAAGGGACACATCGAGTGGCTGCCACCCGCACGACCAACCAGGGCCGGGGACAAACTGCAACCGAAGTACGTGCCCTTAGCGGGAACGGAACCCGGGTCTCTCCGGACCGCAGGCCGACGCTCTAACCGCTGAGCCAAACTGGCCAGGGCCATTAAATAAATCTTTACCCAGGATAAAGACATGGAGGAAGCTAATAGTGCTAAATACTGCATTATGTCTATTTCTCATTTGTCTTTCTTGGACACTTACTCCAATATAATTAATAATAGAAGAATCTGGATTCTGCTACCCTTTTGGCAACTTCAGTTAATTTTTGAGATTCTCATCTTCTTTAAGTAAAGGACAGTAACTCACCCAAGTTACTAAGCAATCAGAGGTAAAATTAACTAGACCCTTTCATTTCTACATCCCACAGAAATACCTCTCTACCTAAAGAATTATTTTCTTCCTAGAGACATACAGTTATGAGAAAAAGGATAATCTGTAAATATACTTGGGAATTAGCTTCCTTTTTCTTTTCAGGCTTGTTATTTAACTACCTGTGATTCAAGAGAAATAAAAAGGCAAGTGACTAGAGTCTTACCTTACTGTTTACAACCACAATGGCCACAGATCCCTTGGATTTAAAGGGTCTATGAAACTGTGTCAGGGGAAAAAAAATCCTCATCCTTATTTTCACTAAATACTATCTGTAAATTAGAATTTCTTTCCATATGCATGTAAGCAACAGATCAAAATCATATGCCACAGAAATCAGAGATATTTTCATATCACCTTAAAGTCACTGGAGGAATCTCAAAATCTTTTAAACTCATCACTACTTCAAAATAGTTGTATGATAGTTACAAAATTACAATAGGTATCAAATACACTGCTAGAACATAGTTATCTAAGTTTTTCTGTCTACAGTCCAAAAGTTCATATAACTTAACTGGTCAACTACTAGACAAATTTAAGCCTAGTTGTTCATCCACTGAATAGTGAGGTCTCATTGGTGACCCTGAAATCAATGCTTACCATTACTCTCTTTCTCTAATTGTTTGCTGATCAACATGTGAAAGGCAAGTAAAAGACCATGCCATGACTTAAAGCTTTTATTCAAGTGATGCAAAAGACCTTTGTATTTATTGTTTATACAAAATGAATTTAACTTATCTATATTTTAAATGTAGTCTTATTTTAAATGTATTAATAATCACATATTACTAGTTAGAAATTTATTTTCATAACCATAATTCAGTATAACTGGTTTCCTTTCTAATGCTATGTAGTATATTTTATGTTTAAAAAACAATGTCTGGGAGAAAGGAAGGAGGGAAGTAGAGGGGAGGGTGCAGCATGATGGGGAGGAATAGAAGAGCTAAGTAGAGATCAAATCAGTCTCCCTACCTCTGCCACACAGTCAGCTGGCAATTCCTTTCATTTAACCTCTATCTGCCCTGCTGCGAATAAAACAATCTACTAAAAAAGAGGCTATAAAAAAAAAATGATTGCTGTTTCAAAAGTATGTGTAGGGAGAAATGAAGAATAAAATTGTAGAAGGAAATTATTCTTGATTAATTTTTTCTAAAAAAGTGAAAAAAACAGGCTAATGGGGAAAACATCAATTTAAGGGTTATATACAACACTGAGTACAGCCAAGTGAAATGGTGTTATGAAAGTAAAGATTTTAATCTTAGCTTTTCCTAAGCTCAGTAGAACACTTTACATTTATATCTTCTGAGAACACTTTATATTCATACAACCAAACCCATAAATACCTTTCTTTCCCTTCTACCTATTAGGAAAGACATGTATTCTTCCCCACCTTTTAACTAAGAAAATAAGTAGATTATCACCCTTAGGGTATTCAGGCCTATCTCTATATCCAGGACATTATTTCTACTTTTAGTTTTCTGTGGATATAGGTCAAATAATGAATCATTTATGATTATTATATTTATTCTAGAGGAACTGTATGAAAATATATGTCACGGACACGTTGTTCTTCCAGGATATCCATACCAATACTCAAATTGTTGCTCAACAATGAAAAAGCATCAATGTAGGTCATTCATACTCATTATATTTCATGTGTCTAAAGTTATAGCATTAGGTCCTAACAACATTTTAAATAGAAAATAGCACAGGTTTAAGAGAAAACTTCAGGATTAAACAATATGTTCCAAAATGCTTCACTGTACCTACCATATTCTTAGAACTACTTAATTCCATCCTGTAACCTTCTGATTTCAATCCAAGAGATGGCTAAATTGGATTTGTATCCATAAAATATTCAAAAATTAGTAGAGGATACTTACTTTTGAAGTGACCTCGTAATAGGGGCCATACTTTCCTTCCATTGTAATTTAGAGAAATCATCATCTTCTGAAACCTATTATTAAAAACACCAAATGAAACAAATACTGAAAATATTATATAACCATAAACTTAATGTTATTTAATACGTGATTTAAAAGAAGAGTAAAAATACTGTCTTCATTTCCAAAGAAATAATTCTAGCAAATAATTTTCAGTAAAGCATTAAATATTTTTTCTCTTTATTCAAAAATACAACTACTAGTTAGACTCATCTTTCAATTGTTCTAACGTATGCTTCTAAATTATGTCCAATAAAAATCAAACCTTGGCTTGAAATTATTACTTTAATGAATTGGGTTATGTCTCAATGTTTAAAAGAGGAGAAAAAGGAAAATGTATTAACACTCTGTATGTTAAGGTTATGATCATTAGAATGGAAAGAGAAAAATGAAGAAATACAACTCCAAAGAACAGGCTGTAGTAGTTCCCAAGAGCTGATCTAATCATTTGCAATGAAACTCAATTTCAGAAAGCTCTATACTGAATAACCGTACCAAAACAAACAATGATAATAAAAACATTTAAGTATGTTAAGATATTATTTTCTTTACATAATTTAAATATTATCATTTAAGTTATTTAAAGTTTTTATTATTATAAGGCAATTATTTTATTATTAAGGTATTAAATTTTTATCTGGTGCCAAGCACTGTAATAAGTACTTTATATAATCTGTCTCAATTTCTCAACAACCTCATTTTACAGAAAAGAAAACTGAAACTAAAGAGATACAAATCTCTTGCTAGTAAGTGGAAGAATTAGAATTTACAATCAGACTTGGGATTATATAAACTTTCTCTCAAGTTATGAATAAAAATATATTCATACACACTATATTACTGCGGAAAAAAAAAAAAACTCTCCAGAAAGTAGCCCAAAGCAGAAACAGATTTCCGAATTCCTAGGAAATACACAAAAATACAATGGTTTTAAAATAAAACTTTACATAACTGTATTCAGAAGTCAATAAACGCATGGTAACAAAATTAAATTTCACATGATAAAGGTATGTGGAGAAGTCTAATGTTGAGAAGGTTTTCCAGATCTCCCCAATTTATAAATACAAGTTGGACTATACAAATAATTGTGTAGGCCATTAAAAAAACAACTTTTATAATCCTTTCATACCTACAAATGTGGTATTTATAAGCATAAACTAAATAACAATCCATTCATGGATATACAGCTGCAGAAATCTAATAGTGCTCAATTTGAATTAGTTACTTTCTGAAAAAAAAGAGTAATATAACTCTACAACATGTGTTATGTGGCATGCTTATTAACATAAAACTAGAGGTCAAACTAGAGAATCTAGAAAGGAATCTTCTCTCTTCACAGATTCCAATTCATAAATCAAGTTTGTGCTTACTTGCTGAATTTCTCCTTTTGGCTCTGTCGTTTTATTCTGATTAAAACTTTCTTGTACGGCTTGAAGATTAAATAACATTTGTTTCAAGGCTTCAACAGGACCATGATGTTTTCCTCCAGACAGGGTACAGCTCTAAGGTTAAAACAGATGAACAATTAACCACCAACATTCAGGGGCAAAAGGTTGTATTTTGTATTATTCTACCCCAATACAAAATTAATACAAAAATCCAAACAATACATGTCAATAAAATGTTTTTAAAAATTGTACATAACTTACCACCTCCCCTTTCCCAGTTCTCAAATAAAGTTACTTAGTGACAATCATTTTTAAGTTTGGTATATCCTTTCTAGTCTTTGCTCTTTCAAAATGAATAGTATTTGTCTATATTTGCAATGCATTCATTTAATACATTTATAATCATAGATTTTTAGAACCAAAATGTTCGCAGAGAGCAGGTCTGCCAATCTGTTCTTTTCAGGTGCGCAAATGGAGCTTGAGCAAGGACTAGAACTTTAAATACAGTATTCCCTTCACAATTTTAAGTGTTTTGAACACAGAATACAAGTTTTCCACCTCTTGATGGGCCACACATTCCTTGCTACCTAAAAAACATGCATAACTCAGTTATCTTTCCTGCATTCAAAGAAGGCAACAGCACTTAGCCACATAAGGTGGTCAAGATTCTTTTAAAATAATCTGTAAGGGATATTTTTTACCTTCTTTTTAAAAGTCTTACCAACCTATTATTTTTACACTATTCACATGAGTTGCTGTGTCCTGAAAACTACCCAAAAAGTGACAAATAGATCTAAGATGTCTGTGATTTGATATATTTAAACATAGACAGTAAAATATATGTACAATTTAAAGTTCAAGTCTAGAGGAAATTGTTGACTAGCATAAGAACATCAGAAGTGAGTTCCCACTGGTGCAGAGATTCCAAGTTATGCATAAGGGCTAAAAAGATTTCTAAAGACACACTTCGCAGCTATATGAACAGGGTGTAAGAAAACACTATGCTGTACATCTGAAACTAATACAGAATAATATTGTATGTAAACTGTAATTGAAAACATTTTTTTTTAAAAAGAAACAAATAATGTGAGAAGGTAAAATGATGCTGTGGAAATGGTATGGCAGTTCCTCAAAAATATAAGCATAGAATTACCATACAACCTGCAATTCCTCTTCTGGTTATATAACCAAAGAAGTGAACGTAGAAGCTCAAACAGATACTTATATACCCATGTCATAGAAGCATTATTCACATAGCAAAAAGGTGGAAGCAGGCCATGTGTTCATCAGCAGACGACTGGGGATAAACAAAACACAGTACATACATATAATGGAGTATTATAGAAATCTAAGAAAGGAAGAAAATGTTGACATAGGATACAACATGTGAAATAAGCCAGATTCCTTATATGATGCCATGGATTGAATTGTGTCCCAGAATTCATGTTAAAGTCATAACCTTGAATTCAGTTGTATTTGGAGACAGGGCCATAAGGAGGTAATTAAGGTTAAATGAGGTCATAAGAGTGGGAGCTTTGACACCACAGGATTAGTGTCCTTATAAGAAGAGACACGTGAGAGCTGGAGGAAAGGCCGTGTAAGGCCACAGTGAGAAGGCAGCCATCTACAAGCCAGGAAGAGAGCTTGTTCCCCAGGAACAGAATCAGCCAGCACTTTATCGTAGAGTTCCCAGCCTCCAGAACTGAAAGAATAAAATTCTGCTGTTGAAGCCACATAGCCTACGGTCTTTTGTTTGGCAGCCTGAGCAGACTAACACATACAAGGTTTCTAGAATAGTCAAAGTCACTGAGACAGAAAGTAGAATTGCACTGGCCAGAGCTGTGGGAAAGGGGGAATTGAGAGCTAATGTTTAATGGGTATAGAGTTTCACTTCAGGAAGATAAAAGTTCTTCAGATGGGTGATGGTAATGGTTGTACAATGTGAAAGTACTTATTGCACAGAACTGTACACTTCAAAATGGTTAAAACAGTAAATTCTATATTATGTAGATTTTACCAAAATTAAATTAAAAAAAAAAAACGGCATAAGGATCCAATTAGGTTTATACTCCCCTCCTGCACCCCTGGAGACAGCACCTGAGGCACTATCTAAATGATCTGCTTCCAGCCACTCGTTTAGAATAATTTCTGGTTGCCTGAGAACCACCACAAGGGTTACAAATGCCTGCCTCTGGAATTTGCTATGCCTGCTTAGAGTGAACTTTTTATACAAAGCAGTGGTCAGAGTACCAAAAGAAAACTACAAAGCAGAATATATGAACTACTTTGTGCCATTCACTAAAGAATGTTTAATAAATGTGGGTATGACTGACAGAATTTATTCTGAGACCTGTCACTAAAACCTAGCAGTGAATATATCTGAGAATCTTTTTGTTTACCTCTGACTCTTAGAACTACAGTAATGTTCACATATTCAAAAAACTATTTAAACCGCCCTGGCCGGTTTGGCTCAGCGGTTGGAGCATCGGCCTGCAGTCCAGAGAGACCTGGGTTCAGTTCCCGCCAAGGGCGCGTACCTCGGTCATAGTTTGTCCCTGGCCCAGGTTGGTTGTGCAGTTGGCAGCCACTCAATGTGTCCCTTTCATGTCAATGTTTCTCTCTCTCTCTTCCTCTCTCTCCCTCCCACTCTATCTGACCAAAAAATGGAAAAATGTCCTCGAGTGAGGATAAAAAAAAAAAATTTAGACCAAATAGAATATGGAAAGAAACTAACATAAATATAAAAATGAAGCACTTAATGGTATTACCAATGAACCAATTAACATGACCATGCTGAAAGGGGTTGGAAAAAAATTAATCACAGTGACTTTGGAAAAAAGTATTTTGACTGCATAGTCTAAGGCTAAAGATTTTTTAAAAGCTATACACAAATAGTATAATCTAGTTTCTTAAAGGGATATGGATTAGCAATTCTGAAACCATTTGTATACTAAGACTGAACAAGTAAAGCTATTATAGATAGTAAGAGTCAGGATTCTCACCAGTGAGAGAGAAGTTACTAATAACAAACAGGAAAGACTGAAATGCTGTGGTACTGGACTAGAATCAGAGGTATAAAAGTATGAGCTCATGATTTCATATGTACATATAAAATATACATAGAAATATAGATATGAATGTGTTGGTAGTAAACATACATGTTCCCTGGGCTCTAGAAAAAGTAACAACCCAGCAGCAATAAGCACACCTAATGCCTACATCTTAATTTCTAAACACCATTTTCCAATACAAAGAATCATGACTCAAAAAAGAATGGGAACATGTCAAAAAGACACAGGAACCAACCTGAAGGAACTCATGGCCTAAACTGGAACAATTTGAGCAACAAAATAAATAATAATATTGTATTATAAACCTAGACTAAAATGAGTTCCTGTTGATATAATAAACAAATAAATGAGGGAGAAGGAATAGCTCTCCATTACACAAAAATTTCAATTAATAATGTAGAAGAAAAGTCAAAATCTACCAATAGATACTAAAATTAGTTGATGAAAGTTTGTGACTACTTTCATGGTCTCCAAGTATCTCCAAGATATTTATTCATTACAACGGGAAATTGTAATTTTACTAAAGAGAAACCCAGTAACACCAATTGTTCAAGGTTAACAGCACAAATTTTAACATATTTCCATAATTGTAATGTTGTTATTATTGTATTACCATACTGCTATGAACTGAATGTGTGTGTCCCTCTAGAATTGGTATTTTGAAGCCTAATCCCAATGTGATAGTATTTGGAGGAGGGACACGTGTGGAGCCCACATGAATGGAATTTGTGTCCTTATAAAAGACACAGAGAGCCCTGGCCGGTTTGGCTCAGCGGTTAGAGCATCAGCCCGTGGACCAGAGAGTCCCGGGTTCGGTTCCCACTAAGGGCACGTACCTCTGTTGCAGTTTGTCCCCGGCCCCAGTTGGGGTCATGTGGGTGGCGACCATTCGATGTGTCTCTCTCACATCGATGTTTCTCTCTCTCTCTTCCTCTCTCTTTCCCTCCCGCTCTATCTGAAGATAAATGCAAAAATGTCCTCCAGTGAGGTTTTAAAAAAAAGAGAGACACACAGAGAGCTTGCTTCCTTCCTCTCCTCTCTGCCATGTGAATACATAGAGAAGATGGCCACCTGCAAATTAAGAAGCAGGACATCACCAGACACCTTGATCTTAAACTTCTCAGCCTCCAGAACTGTGAGAAATAAATGTCTGCTATTTAAGCCACCTGGACTATGGCATATTGTGCAAGTGCAAACACACATATCTATATATCAAAGGTATCAATATATCATGAACCCTCTGATATGATGCACTGAGAAGGGCACACAGCATATCTGCTGCATTCTTGCCAAAAATGCATAACCCCATTCTACTCATGAGGAAACTTCAGACTAACCCAAATGGAGGAATTATCTAAAATAATATCCAACTGCCCCATACTCTTCAAGTGTCAAGGTCATAACAGACAATGAAAAACTGAGGAATTGTAACAGCCTGAAGTGTATTAAGGAGACATGACAACTAAATGCAACACTGAATCCTGGATTGGATCCTAAAAAATGACATTGGTAGAAAAGCTGGTGAAATGAGAATAAGGACTGTGGTTGAGGGAACAATACTGTACCTATTTTAATTCCCTGTTTGTGATTATTATACTATGGTGAGATGTTAACATTAGGGAAGCTGGGAGAAGGATGACAGGAAATATCTGGATTATTTTTGCAACTTTTTGCACATATAAAATGATTAAAGACAAACAAAAACATCCTGGTAGTGAGGTTGTATGTGCACAGTCAGGAGGAGAAGGACCAGTTGGTTAATACTTAACACTCATCCATCTCAAATTCAAAAATACTTCTGTAAATGTGTTCCTCTACCAGTGCTCCTTATCTAAGTAAATGGCAACATCCAATCCTTTGGTTGCTTGACTCAAACATCTTGAATTCATTCTTTAAATCCTCTCTATCTCCATCCTACCAGCTCTACCTTCAAAATACATCCCAAGTTTAACCACTTCCAATCACCTCCCATGCATCCAGCCTATTCAAGCCTCTACAATCCCTATCCTGAAAGACTGCAAAAAACCTCCAAACGTTTCTGCTCCTTCTCCAGCTTCTCTTTAGTCTATGATCACACAGCTTTTATATTTTAAAATGTAGAGCTGAAAATTTCATTCCTCCACTCAAAACCTTCCAGTGACTTACCACTCAAGTAAAATGTAAAATCTTCATTCCATAGCTGAAAAGTCCCTACATGATCTGGTTCCTCATTACCTCTCCATCTTACTTACCTCTTAGCACTCTTTCCCTTGTTCCTGCTGATACGCTACACTGACTAGACTCTGATATCCCTTGAACATGCTAAACACATTTCTGTAAAAAGTCATTTCTCCATGGGTATTTGGCTTACTATTTACTCATTTTGGGTTTTCACTCAAATATCACCTCATTAGTGAGGCCATTTCTGACTACTCTATTTAAAATTGTACCCTCATTTCTCTTTCCCAATTAATTTTGCTTCGTAACACTTATAGTACTCCCTTATATATTACTTATTACATTTTTGTTTAGTTTGCTCTCCAACTAGAATAAAAATTCTAAGAGGCAAGGATTTCCACTCTTATTCAATACTAGGAATATAGTTCTTAAAAAAGTGTTTGGCACTCAAATATTTGTCAAATAAATATTTGATAATTAAGCTTTACTCACCCAGAATCTGATTCAGTATCTTATATAGAGTTCTAAGGTCAGACATATTCTGACAGCCTGTACTTTCTATAGTAAATTTCAGTGGAGGAAAAAAACATATTTTATTAAATTTTTTAGCTAATTTTTATTTTGAGTGTTCAGTCTCTCAAATCTTCCAGATGTTAAGACCCCAAAAGTATTATTTCAATATTTAACACCATGACTTATATTTTTAAGTCAAATTGTATATCATTTCTTATGTGTATAAATATACATTTATACTTTATTTTGGGGTAACTTGCAAGATGCACATATGCTGATTTAGTAAAATTGAATAATGTTCCTATTTTTTAAATTATAGAGATTTATAACTGTATCTTAGAAATACAACTCAAGCCCTGGCCAGTTTGGCTCAGCGGTTAGAGCGTCGGCCTGCGGTCCGGAGAGACCCGGGTTCGGTTCCCGCTAAGGGCACGTACCTCGGTTGCAGTTTGTCCCCGGCCCTGGTTGGTCGTGCGGGTGGCAGCCACTCGATGTGTCCCTTCACGTCAATGTTTCTCTCTCTCTCTCCTTTCCTCTCTCTCCCTCCCACTCTATCTGTACAAAAAATGGAAAAATGTCCTCGGGTGAGGATAAAAAAAAAAAAAGAAATACAACTCAATAACCAGCTGCCCTATGGGAAAATATAATTTACTCTATAATGATCTTTTTTATATGTTTTCCAGAAAAAAATTATAATCACAATTTAGGCTCTCTGTAAGAGTTCAATCCCACATCCCTCTACTTTAGAATACTAAAATAAAACTATTGCCCTGGCCAGTGTTTTCAGTGGTTAGAGCATCAGCCCATGCACCAAAGGTTCAATTCCCAGTCGAGGGCATGTACCTGGGTTACAGGTCTGATCCCTGGCCCTGGTTAGGGCGCATGCAGGAAGCAACCAATCAATGTGTCTCTCTCACATCGATGTTCTGTTTCTCTCTCTCTAGAGTCTCCTCCTTCCCCTCTACTCTCTCAAAAAAAAAAAAAAAAAAACACAATGGAAAAAATATCTTTGAGTGAAAATTAACAAAAAAATATATAAAATTATCAATAATTCTAGAGTGACAGTTTAATGGATGTGTGTTAGGGAAGAGGGAATATGGGTCATTTTTTTTTGTTTTATATCTAAATAAATTAGAAATTAATATCTATATATATTAGTATTCTTTTCATAGTTAAAAGGATTTAACTTCACCCACCTGATTGTCATTACTTAAAAAGTCTTCAAGGAACCCTTTAGCACACTTTGCCCCTGAAGCTTCTTGAGGACTATCATCAGAGTTCACAGGAACTGGAGATTTGCTACGTAGGATTTAAGATACAACATAGCAATTAAATTTTCAGTTTATAAAAACTAGATAGTATATAATTAAATGGTTATTATTTAAATACAAATGGCCACCAAGAAATAACCACGTAGATATGATTCATGTTGCTTGGCAATTCATTTTCTCCCTCAACTGATACCAAAATCTAACCCTCCCTATCTCCTTGCTTCTCCATGAAAGCTTCAAGAAAAAAAAATTTTTTTTAAATAAAAGATGTTAGTCTTCAACTAAACAAATAAGCCTTCAACTATAGGTTTAAGTACCTTATATTTATTTTCTAATCAATTGAATCCTCACAAAAACCCCAAAGTAGAGGAAATTGTATAAGACCTTGTGCAAAGTAGAGTTGTACAAAGTAGACATAACCTGTACAAGATCTCAGTGGGGAAATGACAGAGCAGGGACTCCAAACCAGTATCATAGTTAGTGTCCACATTAAATAAGAAAAAAGAAAAGAAAAGATATTCAACTGAGAAGTAATCAAAAAAAGAATCTAGAAATTAATAAACTCCATCTATGACATAATAAAAGCTTAGACAAGTGAATATAACAAATATTAGAACCTAAGGCAGGATACAGGGTTACCAAGAATGTAATTCTGAAAAGTCTAGACATACTATCACTAAGAAAAAGCTTTCCTATCTAATCTTTACTCCAAGCTCACATTCATAGTTATCTAAGTGAACACTTTTTAAATTATTCTGAGAAACAATGTCATTGAAAGGTTAAATACACAAATGAAAACAATCTTAAAAACTATAAAAATTTTCACAAAAGACAATATAAAAAATGCAATATCATTTAAGGAAAATAACAACTGAAAGGAAAAGTAAAATGTAAATGAAAAGAAATGGATAACTAAAATATGGAGAGAACATGGAGAAAAAAAGGTAAAAGTAAAAAGAAAGTAACAAGAAATTCATAGCTTTCTTCCTTGTACAAAATAGTTGCTTTGGGTTCTAATTCCTCATAGTAAATATATATCAGTATTTTATAGTGCAACAAAAGGAACATGTAACAAAAACAAAGGTTACATAATGTACTTGTTATGAAGCATTACACCATCTTGTGGTAACAAATGAACAATGCAATATAAAGCAAAGCAACACTGAACACTATGTTCCACAAAATTATGTTATTATTACTGCTAATTACCAAGTTATTTAAAAAAATAAATTAGATGTCCATATATTTTTCCTTTGGAAAACTAATGACCTTGTATGACTTTTCCATTATAATGTACTTACAAAGTAACAGGAATATTTTCCCATGATCTTTCTGCTTCAAGTTTATCTAATGAACAAGGACTGTCATCCTGTTTCATAGACTTTGGTAATTCTTTAGTACAATCCTCTAGATTTCTCTTGGCCTTCAGGATAAGCAATTCAATTTTGTCACCTATTATAAAAGACTACATTAATTCTTTAAGAAAAATAAATAAATGCAAAATCTCACAAAGCAACAAGAATCCAGATAGTTGAAATAATATACATATTTATAACAACAAATCATGTCAAAATGTGACATTTCAAACAAATAAAAGGCAGAAAAGACATTTTTTTTGTTACAAAATGCTACATAAATGAAAACCTTAAGAGTTCAAAAGAGATGTATCACTTGATCATTATATCAAGAATGTAATATAAAAGCTCCTAGGCATTAGAGCAAATTCACAACATTTTCTTTGGTTCTTAAAAATAAACATAAAACAATTACCACTGAATGGCTTTTTGGATTGTCCTGGGAGAAGTGGATTCTCACATTGATATTGACTATGTTCTGAATCACATTTATATTCATTAGCTAATCCTTTATCAACACTCGAGAAATCTGAAATGTTTGAGGGTTCAAAAGTATATTCAAAACAATCTAATTTATTCATAAGTCGAGAAGTTCTTTGTGCCTGATAACTATGTCTTGGGGAACACTGATCTTCTTTAAATATTTTATAAATCTTTTGACTATTTGTGTCAGGTAGCAAGTCTTGATTATGGAGCCAGACTGGGTATTTGAAATCAGGTATACTAGTTATTCCAGAAACATTAAGGTCAGATTTCTGGCCAGTGAGCCACCTTGGGTAATTTTTTTCAAGGCTGTGTTCTGAACTGTCCTTGAAAGATGATTTCTTGGAAAAAGATGGTTCAGAAATACATTTATTAGTCTTATTCACAAGTTTTAGGTTTTTTAGCCTCCGACACTGCTTTCCATTTATATTTGTGTATACAAAAGGAGTAACTAAGTTATCCTTGTTCATGGCAGTAGAGGGTTCTTGAAAATATTTATTCTTTTCAGTGTCCGATGAACTCAGTTTTCCAGTGCATTTCTTGGTTTTCTTGCTAATTCGGTGACCTGGTCCACCACAAGTAAAAGAAAATGACCCATCTGCTGGAAGTTTTAATAGATCATCAGTTGTTAGGCTAATGGAATCTATGTCATTAATAGTCTGTCTTCTAGAAGATAAGCTTCTTTTGTGATCAAAATTTTCAAAAGCTGAAAAACAAAGCGCAGTTCTGTTTATCTTCCTATATCACTATAAAATACTTCAAAATATTCAACAGTAAATGAGAATTAAGAAATTAAGAACCATTTTTTGCCATTTTCCCTTTATCTTCACTAACACTTTGATTAAAAGTATAAAAGGTATAGGCTGATGAAATAGGATGTGCTTTTCCCCTCACATCTCAATTTGCTTTAACTAATTTCTACCCTTTTCTCTCCAACCTCCCGAATCTTCCCATGTTCTTTAATTTATTGTTTCTTCAAGTTTTTCATCTAGATATACTCAACACACTAATGCAGTCACATGAATATTGGTTACTCAATACTGGCTGTAGTACAGGAAAGAAAAAATGCAATTTAATTAGGTGGAAAAATAATCTGCTTTCTTGCCTACTAACTCTGCAATAGCATTAACACAGAGCAAACATTTGTTTCAATACTCCTCTTCTGGAATAGTGCCCACATCCTTCTAAGAGTTAAATGCAAACTTTTTCCAAGTAGGGCTGCTCCGTAAGTGCTCAGTAACTGAGTTATCTACAGATTCATGTTCCTAACTTATCTTCATAAAAGCTTTACCAAGGAAAAACTCTTAACATATTGTGAATATTATTGTCCCATAGACTACAGATCAAGAAGACTAATATAATCCTATGCCATCGATTGGAAATGATCAAGTATAAAGTTAAAAAGGCTGAGATACGTTTAAAGTCATTAAGCTAGTAAATGAAAGCTAGAACCACCAAGTCAATGCTCTTTCCATTTGCTATACTGAAATGGCTTAAGGATTTAGGATCAGCCACCTGCTATATAATTCATCAGCTTCCACTCTAAGGTCACAAGGGGATCTTAGCTGAAAATTCCTGAGAACCAGATAATTACCAAATCTTTTAAGAAATATATCCAGATCTCAACATTATAAAGGTAAATTTTACTCCAAAAGAACAAAAAAAGAAGCATCTAGTTTTCAAAGAAATGCAACACATTTCTCAAATGCTTTAAATCAGTGACAAAAAGAAAACAAAGAATAAAAGCATACCACTGTTTGGTTTATAAATATAGTTGGAGAATTCTGGCATATTAGCAGGACATTTATCAATGTTAATCTTTCCAGTGCTTACACCAGGATACATCCGGCTTCGATCAAAATCATCAATATAGGCCTGCAGAGCCTGAGATGCAGAACTGTACAGTTTATCCTTATAATGAACAGAGCCATCAGGGTTAGAAGAATTACTACCACTCAGGCTGCAGCTTGCTAACAGAGAAGATACTGAAGATTCCCGAGAACAAGATCTGTGTTTTATATTTGATTTTGCCATGCCTTCCTCAAAATGGGTTATTTCTGTTCATTTCTCTTAGAAACAACTGTAATACAAAAGCAAAAGGTTAAGGTTACAAGTAAAAGGAATAGGCATATGCAGAGAAATTACTAAATATGTAAACTTTTTATAATTTTCTTTAAAGAATAAAATCCACTATCTATGAATCCTTTTTAGGCAATACACATTATAGATTTTTTATTATTTTAATTATTGTGAATTCCTTTATCATTTATTTAGAAAACATTTATTGAGAACCACTACGTACGTGCCTGGGATTATGTATACAAAAATTATCTGAAAACATGCATAGAAAGTACCAAGGAATGAGTACTCACTTTTTTTAAAAGTCCTAAAAACTACTGATATACAGTCTTTTCTTATGGTGATATATTCTATGACATCACAATACTTAACATTCCCCTACACATAATATTTTTAATTCATAAGCCTGCACCATGCACTGCAAATAGTAAGGTGCTCAATATATTTTTAAAGGAATCAAATGAGGTATTAAAAACAAGAAGGAACAGTAGAGCCCTGGCTGGTCTGGCTCAGCGGTTGGAGTGTCGGCCTGCAGACCAAAGAGTCTTGGGTTCAATTCCTGTCAAGGGCGAGTGTCTCAGTTGTGGTTTGGTCCCCGGCCCTGTTAGGGTCATTAGGGAGACAACCAATCTGTCTCCCTCTCATCAATGTTTCTTTCTTTATCTCTCTTTCTCTCTCTCCCCTCCCTTCCCTCTCTTCTTCCCTCCCACTCTATCTAAAGATAAATGGAAAAATATCCTTGGGTGAGGATTTTTTAAAAAGGAGGAAGAGGAGGAACAGTGGAGAAGAATGTTGTAAATGCCAATATGCCAATATGTAACTTTAGCCAACTTCTTTACCCCAAAAAGACTTGAGAGAACAAAATATAAAGAAATAAACTACATTCTTGCCCTGGCCAGTTTGACTCAGCAGTTAGAGCGTCGGCCTGTGGTCCAGAGAGACCCGGGTTCAGTTCCCGCTAAGAGCACGTACCTCGGTTGCAGTTTGTCCCCGGCCCTGGTTGCTGGTTGGTCGTGCAGGTGGCAGCCACTTGATGTGTCCCTTTCACGTCGATGTCTCTCTCTCTCTCTCTCTCTCTTCCTCTCTCTCCCTCCCACTCTATCTGAACAAAAAAATGGAAAAAATGCCCTCGGGTGAGGATAAAAAATGAAAAAGAAAAAAGAAAGAAACTACAAGTCTTACCATAAAATGAAAGTGCAATATACTCTTTTCCTAAAACAACATTGTTAATAATCATCTCCTGACCATCTCATTTTTGGCACTACCCTCACTATATTCAACACTTATATGAAACAGATTCAGCCCACTTCTCTTTTAAAGGAGACTTAAATAATTCGAAAATTGACTTAATGTATTCATCTTGCTATTTTTGCATCATTAAAATTGGCAGAATTCCTGTCTACCTTAGTATAGGAATAATAGGATCTATATTTGAAAACCTAATAAATCACAAGATGAATAGTACATGACATGATATTCTTTTTAAATTAATCAATAGATTTTCTGTACTACAAATAAAAGATTAATGTCTAGAATTTAATACATGCTATGATATTACAAAATTAATATATTTAACTTTTGGCTGTATTCTGGGAATGTTTAAGTTACAACAACTTTCAATGTAATCTTAACTGTCAAATTTGACTTTAAACTATTGAAAGTTTTCCATTTAGGAAAGAAAAGACAGAGTAAAACATCATCCTGTCTCTTAGCCTATGCAGCTGCCTTTGCAAGAGAGCTGACAGCAGTCAGTGGACGCAGCAACAGAACATAAGATGATGTTTAGCCTCTTTGATTTTCCTGAATGCTGTGATACTGGTATAATACTACAGAATGGCTACACTCTTATTCATGGTGGCCACGACATGGAAACAACCAAAGTGTCCTTCAGTGAATGACTAGATAAAGAAGAAGTACATATGGACTACTACTCAACCATAAGGATGAAATACTATCATTTACAAAAACATGGATGGATCTTGAGAATATCATACTAAGTGAAATAAGTCAGACAGAAAAGGACAAGAACCATATAAAACTATAAATCAGAAAGCAACAAACAAACAAACTCATAGACACAGACAACAGTATAGTGGTTACCAGAGGGGAAGAGATTGGGAGGGTAGTAAAGGGTAAAGGGGGTCAAATATATGGTGACTGAAGGGGACTAGACTTTAGGTGGGGAGCACACAATGCAATAAATAGATAATGTATTATAGAATTGTACACCTGACATGTTATTAACCAATGTCACTCCCAATAAATTCAATTATATACACACCCACACATATATAAAATGAATGGCTACACTGTCAGCTTTGCCCTTTCTTTACTCACTAATGATGTTTACATTTTCTCAAGTGAACAATGCTTGTAGATTAAGCTTGACCAAATGTTTTCTCCCTTATTCGAACACAGTACAGGTTATTGGTTTTAGTTTTACAAAACCTCAAAAACAAAAACAAAACCCTAAAAGGCACAGTCGATGGATTATGGTTCTCAGTGAGTGGATAATAACATGTATTTTAATCCAGAGGTGGTTTTTTAAAAATATCCATACTTGAACTATCATTGTGGAAAGTTTCCCAAAGTACTAGACAAAAGTCGGAAAAATGTTTAATAAACCCCTTTGCAGCCATCACCCTGCTTCAAACAATTACCAGTATACCCAAACTTTTTATCTACCCGCCTCTCCTACAGGATTATTTCGAAGCAAACCCCAAAAATCTTACCATGTCTTCCATAAACACCCGTTCGTATCTGCGTAAGGTAATCCATCATTCCAGAGTGTTAAACGAATGGCAACAAAGTTCAACTACCTTTGATTCAAAAACACAATGTTCCGTGTTAAATAACCACCAATGGGAATAGCTCACAATAAATTCACAACTCTTAGAAATAACAGCTCTGTGATTCCTGTGATTAATCGAACGTCTGTTCATAGTCTACAGCAAAGACTCACCGCACCGGGAAGGCCAAGGCTGCTGGCGCGCCTGCACCTGAGCCCCCATCCAGCCCCTCCCGGGGCGCTGGGCTCAAACCTGCCGCCGCATCTGGAACCGCCCGCCCTGCGGGACCCCAGCAGTCACCGCTGGCTGCTCGGAAACCATCTGGCTGCGACAGTTAGCGCCTCCGGGCGGGGGCTGATGGAGATCCTTGGGGTGACGACCTCGACAGCCCAAGCCCCCATCCCCACCACTGCCTCCATTCCCCTAAGGCCCACGTCAGGTCCCCTCCGTCCAGTTCCGCGACCCTCCCCTGAAGTTCTCTTTCCGCAGACACTCTCCCGCGGGAGACGTCTTCCCCTCCCTTCCCTCCTTCCTTCGGCCTTTCCCTCGAGCTGTCAAAGGATCGGACGCCCCCCGAAAACACACCCCTTTTTCCGGCCGAACTCGCCAAAGATGGTCCAAAAAGAAATAAAAACACACAATTCCACAACTCCCCGCCGAAAGCTCAGGCCTGTAACCCGGCGGGAGACGCCACAAAGCATCCCGGACACAGACACCGCCGCGCCTCAGGCTCCGCTCGCTCGCAGCATCCTCCACCGTCACAGAGAGACGCGACACCCGCGCTCGCTTTCAAACTGACCCAACATGGCCCCCGGCTTGCGGTGCGCATGCGTGGTGCTCGGGCGCCGGGGGCGAGGCGGGTGAGGGCCTGGGGGCTGGAAGGGAAAAGTGGCGCCGCGGGGCGTTAGGTCGCAATGCCTGCTGGGAAGTGTAGTTTTTCCTTCATCTCTGGGGTGGGAGTTCTGGACTACGTACGTCCACGTCGCTGCCGCGCATGCCCCCACTTCCGTCACCTCTGTTCGGGCCAGTCTGCGCGGACTACCGGCTGAACCTCTTCGGCGGGCTCCCGGGACTGAGCGAGGGGACTCGGTAGGGGAGACTTGGGCGCTTGCGGCTAACGTTTCGGGCTCCGAGAGCCAGCTCCACCTCCCCAGTCCTTCCAAGTGAGCTCGGTCTGTCCGCTTTCAAAGCACCCCTTACCAGGATAAGACACCTGGGCCGGGGGCAGCGCCCCAGCCCACTTCCTTCCCTCCCCACTCAGTGCCTTCCCCATTTTATCCCTGAGCCTGGCCTTCCCGGGCTTCCAGCCAGCCCCTCACACTCAAAGCGGATGCGGGATTGGAGGAGGAGTTTGGCCAGGAATGGGATTCAACAAACTCCTTGGGGACCTTGATTCCCAGGAAGAATGGCAGTGACCCAGCACGGATTGGGGACCCAGTCAGGCAGCCCAGAAAGAGGGAGATTATTATACAAACAGATGTAAAGACCCACTTAAGAACACCTGTGACCTGTCTACAAGGCTGGCCCAGAAAATGAGGTGCAGAGAATCCAGTTTCATCCAAGTGGTGTATCAAAAATAGATGCCATCTCAATACTGGTTTATTTTCCACTGACCCTATGGGTGAAGATATCCTTGATTACAACACCTAAATATATTCCAGCTCAGCCAATGTTACACTACAAGGTAATACAACTGTAGTCTTGCTGTTTGCTCCTTCCTGTTTTCACTCTAGCCCACTGAACTTAATCTTCCCTTTTTTCTTAGCAAATGAAAAAAATCCAGAAACTATACAGTTCAGCTGAGTGGTTCAGTTAAACACGTTTATTGTGGCAGTGATTTGACAATGAATAAAACAAAGTACCTTGCCCAGCTAGTGTGGCTCTGGATTGAGCAGCCTCCCATGGACTGAGAGGTCCCAGCTGGATCCTGGTCAGGGCACACACCCAGGTTGGGGGCTCCATCCTCAGTGAGGAGCTTACAGGGGGCAGCCCATGGATGTTTTTCTCTCACACTGAAGTTTCTATCTCTCCCTCTCTCTAAAATATCAATAAAAAATTTTTTTTTTAATTTTAAAAACAAAGTACCTGCAGGAGTTTACACTCTATCAGTATGTTCCAATAACCTGTGCAATTCCTGGATTAGACAATATCAAATATGTTGCTGACTGGAAATAAAGAACTGTGTTATATACGCTGGGACAAGCCCAGGTCAGGGACCAGCCAAGGATTGCTAATGGCATTAGCTTAAAAGGTTAGACTTTTTAAATCCACATTCCACCTAAATGTCTTTTTAACTTGTCCTTCTTTAAAATAATTTAATTTCTCTTACTACTTTTTCCTTCCATCTTGGAGCATATATAATGTGCAGATGTTTCCTGATAAGAACATAAAGTATAAGTAAAGGACACTGAGAAAATATAAAGAAACTTACCAAATAAATTTATGTAATTCATGAATCAAAACAATTCTACTTCCACTTTGTTCCTTCACAATTTAAGAGATATGGAGATCTCCAGGAAGATTTGGAGAAGAGTCCCAATAGTTATTAAAATTCTTGACTAGATTTATTAGAAAAGGTAAAGAAACCAAGAATCTACTAAGAAAGAGGACTTAAAATGGTTTATGAAAGCTTTTCAAATAGAGATGTCAAGCCTCGCTGAAGAACTAAACAAGAGAAAATAGATTTGTGTTCTAATCTAAGGAGCTTTAGGTGAGAGCTAAGGAAGACATGGTCTGATAATTAAACTCTAAGGAGGTTTATTGAGGCAGCTCTTTGCAGTTTTTTAAAGGTAGCTTTAGATGTGTCCAATAAAAGAACAGAAACTTTTTGATCACCAAAAAGGGGCCCCACACTGTTTCAATCACTTATAAAAACTCAATCCTTATAATTATCCCATTAGATAGGTATTATTCCTAACTCTAGATTTGAAAATTGAAGTTCAAAAGTTAAGCAATTTATCCAAAATAATATAGCTGGTGTGAGTGGCAAAGGCAGGATTTGAATCCAGCTCTGTGTTGTCATGCTCTTTACCATACCAACCAGCTTCTCCTAACTGAAAACTAGATGATGGGCCAAAGGACCAATGAGACTTCAGCTTCCCGAATTCCTTCACAGCAGAAACAATATCTTACTCAACTGTATTTGTTACACCTGTCACAGTACCTAACCTCTGCTGAATTGATTCAAACTTGATTATTCTGTCTGAAGATAGGACATTTCAACAAAGACACTAATGAAGAGGAATCAGTTGTTCATGTTGGGGAAGAATGTTACAAGCAGAGAGAATAGCGAGTGCAAAGACCCTGAGGTAGGAAAATGCTTGGTTGTAGTTGAGAAACAGCCAGATCAATGTGATTTCATCTAAGTGGGAGAGTTGAAGACAGGAGTTAAATCATTTAGTGCCCTACCACTCACTTTAAAAAGATGAATTCCCAAGAACACCTGATCAACATATTATGGTGCTTTACAAGAGAAAGAAAGCATGATTAAGCTGTTAGAAATAATGATTTATTGAATGACTATTATGTGCCACGCAGCGGAGTAGGACATTTAAGTACATTATCTCATTTAATCCTCACATTAATTCTGCAGGGTTAGGTACTATCCTGGTTTTAAAACTTGAGAAAATGGGGAAACAGAAATATTAAATAATGTGGTTCGCAATTAGTCAGTTGCAGAGACAGGATTTGATACAGGTCTCTCTGACTCCAAAGTCTAGTATTTGTGCTATATACCACATCCACATTTTCTCATCGTGAATAAGATGGAAGGGATATATACATGTAATTATTGTTCATTGCTATGTGACGGGCGCTGTAGAAATAGTATTAAAATGTAATGCAGCATTTTAAAACTTTGCTTGATCACATTCTTACCAAGCATTTGTTTTTAAAACTTTGCAGGTAGATGGACTATAAGGTACTTGCCCAACAAACTGCTCAAGATATTTTAGGTTACAGTCAAGATACATCAGGCTGGAAGGTGGTTAAATCTTCAGTAAGAAAACAAATTAAATGTTTCAAGAGTTTGTTTTTAAATGAGAAACGATAGTAAAGACATTTATTAAATATTTTTTTACAAACCAAATATTTTTACTTTTGCTTTGTTTTATTTTTGTTTGTTTTTTATTTTTTCTGTACTTGACAGCTAATTTATTTGTGGATTTTTTTTTTCCCCTTTGAGAAAAAAGTAACTGTTTCTAGCAAGGCTTCTAAAATATTCCATGGAAATCTGTAAGTACAATTTCCTATTTAAATCATTGTTTTTAATTCAGTGACATTGATGTATCTAGAATTTAATGGTTTTTTATATGCAACAGTGATAACATATTACTTGATAATGATGAGGAATAGAAATTAATAATAAAGTGATTAGGTTGAAATGTGATATTACTAAAATAGAGCAATTATGTACCATCTAATCATTTTCAAACCTGAAGACAAACAAAAATCCTCCTAGTGAATAGTCACTAAAATAGGAAATTTCCACTTCAAGAAATAATTACTATAAAAGCAGTTTGGTATTTTCTGGCTATTAGTAGTATTTTGTGATCTTTTAAACACTTCACTTGTCCATTAAATGAACCACTAAAAATAGTTTGTTTCCCCAATTTATTTCTTTGTCTGATATATGTAATATTTTCTGTAAGCTGTTTTAAGGATATTGGTGGGGGGGGGGGGTCCTGTTATTTCAAATACCAGTACACTAGGGAAATTATGCTGACATTTTTAACCTTATTTTTAAGAGTTGTTCATTTATTTACTGCTCATGATAGCACATTAATGCCATGAAATCATGTTATTGAAAAACTAAATTGTATTCAAATTTTTTTTTGTAAGAGACCACTTCTTTCAACTACTGTACTTCATTTTGTGCTTCTTGCTCTTTTTCACCTGACTAAAATTTACCTATCTGTGTTTCAGTAGAAATTTTTGCTCTAGGACAAAGCTGGTATGTTTTTTCCTGTTCATTTTAATAATTTGCAGGAAGATCATCCCTACCTTTGTTATCTAAATAATTAATTATTCTAATAGTGGAACTTTCAAAAAATAGACTGAGGTGGGGAGTGGGTAAGGTCAAGCCTGGGCACACGGGAATAAATTTTTGGATATTATAGTTTTTTGGTGCCTTACATACCAGTATAGACAGTAACCTATGTATCAAAGAAACCTTGAAAGTTATTTATTCATTCTTCAAATACTTCCTGGGTATTTATGTGCAGGGTGGTGTGTGAGATGCTGAAAGCCAAAGAATAGCCTCAGTTAAGCTGTTTTAAAGCCTTATTGAATTTTTTTATCAGAGATATTTTACTCCTGCATACAAAACAGACCCAAAAAACTGGAACTTTCTGCACACACATTTTAAGTGAAATGTATATGCACTGTATACTAGTTATTTATTGACACATAATATCTTACCACATTATCTTAGTGACTTACCCCATATCTTAGTGACTGACTTAACAGACATGTATTATCTGATGGTTTCTGTGGGTCTGAAATCAAAGTGTAGCTTAGCTTGGTGCCTCTGCTTCAACTGTTCTCACAAGGCTGCCTTCAAGGTGTCTGCTGGAACTTGGGTCTCATCTGAAGGCAGTTCTGCTTCGAAACTCACTAACATGGTCCTGGGCAGGATTCAGTTCCCCGTGGGCTTGCAGGACGGAGGGCCTCCGTTCCTCCCTGGCTCCAGGCTGGCCGCCTTCCCCAGTTCCTTGACACATGGGGCGCCATAGGGCTATTCACAGCAGGGCAGGTTGCTTACCTTCGAGTGAGGGCTTTAGGAAGTGCAACAGAAAGAAAGCAAAGAAGACAGAAGCCAAAGTCTTTTTGCAACCTAGTGTTGGATGTAACTTCCCATCACTTTTGCAGTATTCAGTGTATCAGAAGTGAATCACACAAGATCCAGCCCTGGGATTACACAAGTGTGTGGATAGCAAAGTGGAGATCACGGGGAGCCATGGAAGAGGCTGCCTGTCACACACTGATTTGGGCAAACTCTCTTTTCTTTTTCATGGTTGAGCGATATTCCAGTGAATATCAAACACAGCTTCAAAACTAAGATAAACGTAGTATACATGAAACTCAATTTTGCATGCTTATTTTCTCAAGCACAGCCCACTGATTCTAAATTGGCCATGTGTATGTACAGAAGGAGAGTATGAGTGGGACAGGGTTTTTTTTTTAATATCTATATTATTCTAAATTAGCTGTGGCAGATATTTAGGTTCTTACAAAGGAAATCAATCTGAACATGTTAGGTTGGTCTGCCTCCGTCAGAAGTTTACCTCTCCCAGCCTGGAGTGAGAAGAGAGACTGTGGTCAAATGAACAGAAAAAACTAGGGAAGCTTAAAATTTTTCTAGCACTTCAAAGCTTCAGTTTTATTTAAAGAGTTGTAAATAATCAAAGCAGGAAACATATGCATATGAATATAGAATGTGCAACTGAGTGTAAACATTGTACACTTTGGGGTGTATAGGATGGTTTAATGCACTTTGCCAGACTAGTATGTGAGAAATGTCATCCTTCAAAATGCCCTGTGCTAGGGGAAATGGGATGGATTGTTGAATACATTGTTTTCCAAAACACTCTAGACTGTATTCTATTCTTGGAAATTCACTCTGGAGTTCAGAGAAGTCCAAAAGTGAAGAAACTTGTTTAACTTCAATTCAAACTTGTCCAAATGTTTTACTTGCTTGTAAAAATGGCCTAGATAATGGATCACTTATCAGAGATTTGGATTCTAGTAGAAGCTCTAATTGACTAGATGTGCACAGAGAGAAGTGATTTGTTTTTCATTATCTCCCTGCTACCATCCTCGTGCAAGCCACCCTCATCTCTCATCTGGATTATGTCAGTACCTCCCAATGGAGTCCATATATACTCTTAGCCACATCCCATTCTTCACACAATGGCCAAAGTCGATTTTTGAAATATAATTCAGATGGAGTCACTTCCCTGCCTAAAATTTTCTAAAGGCTTCCCATTGCATCTAAAATAAAATACACGTCCTTTATCATATCCCTGCCTATCTGGCCCCTGCCTACCTCTCTGGAGACTTTTCACAGTTCAGGGAGTTTTATGGTTTTGCCCTGCAGTTAGCCAGAGACTAGTAGCTCAGAACTTGTTATCACCAGCCATTACTCAGAGGGCACAGCCTTGAGCATACACACATTCTCCCAGACCACCAGCAATGAGAATAATTTATAGTTGGGGGACCAATAACTTATTGTTCAGTTGGTGATGGGTCAGAGGTTATACTTAAGTCTTTTATGCAGTAAGGCTTCAGCCCTTTGCTAACTGATCTATTTGTGGTTTGGGGGAAATACCTGCAGATTAGCCAAGCCACATCTGAAGGAAGGAAACCTTACATACTCAGAAACTTTGAAGATATCTCAAAGAGAAAATAAATTCTTATTTGTTTACCAAATCATAAAACCAAAGGTTCAGCCGAAGAACCCTTCGTAAATATGACACCTCTTTTCTGTAATGATAGCACTTGGTTTTTGTCTCCCTTCCTCCAGAAATTTTAACTTTTTATTGGTTTAAAGATTTGATTTTACATAGACCTATTCCCTTGGTTTGGAAATAATGTTAACAGAAAGAGAGAATACAGCCAATATTGTTCATTTAACAATCTGCTGCTAACCAGTGGATTTTAGTCCACTTTTCTTAATTTCAGTAATAGATAAGCAAACCCAATTTTATTGATGGCTAAACAAAAATATCAGTTACTTGCCCAAATCCTGACATGTGAAAATAAATGAAATTCAAAAGTCGGTGCTATAAATAAAGTGGAATTGCGACAGACATGTCCATTCATTGCACATCATTTGTGGCTGCTTTACTGCTATACCAACAGAGTTGAATAGTTGCAGCATAGACCGTGTGGCCCACAGGCCTAAATGATTTACTCTCTGGATCTCTACTGAAAGTTTTCTGATCTCTGATTTATACCACATTACATCTTTAAATTAAGAATTGGGGCCACAAGATATTGCATAGCCACACAAACTTCTTATCAATTACTGTTGACTTATAAATACAGCAGATAAATATTTATAAGAAAGATTTTAGAAAAATCCTAAGTGAATGTAGCCCCTTTAAAAACACAACTATAAAAACATTATACACAAAGTTTGTAGAAAAATGAATTTTGAAATAATTTATGTTAATTATTATAATATATATTTAAACCTTGCTACTTCTAATTGAATATTAGTGCTTTGAATTGTTGATATGACCTTTTTCTTTACTGTTGATTGCTAAGTTAGTCTACTTTATACTGTAACATTATATTTTCAACTTAGACTAAACTTGTTAAATTTGAGTTTTCTTTATTTTGTTAATTATAGATATCGTGTTGAAGGAATAATTCCAGAATCAACATCAAAACTATCTGATTTCCTCTACAAGCCTGAAAATAGAACTACATGGGATAAATCATTGAAAGTGTACAATATGATACACAAGATTGATTCGGTAATGTGTTGCTTAATATTAGAGTTTTCCTGTATTAATATATTTTTAGTTTTATATCTTAGTGATTTAAGTTTATTAAACCTATATTATGTAGCCACTTCATATTTTATAGATTCATATTGATTGAGTTGAAATCTTTATAAAAGCCTTAAAACTTCCTTCTTTATCAATTCCAGGTAGCTTAATTCTGTTTTCTTTTTTTTATCCTCACCTGAGGACACTTTTTCCATTTTTTGTTCAGATAGAGTGGGAGGGAGAGAGAGAGAGAGAAACAGTGACATGAAAGGGGCACATCGAGTGGTTGCCACCCGCACGACCCAACCAGGGCTGGGGACAAACTGCAACCAAGGTACGTGCCCTTAGCGGGAACTGAACCTGGGTCTCTCTGGACCGCAGGCTGATGCTCCAACCGCTGAACCAAACCAGCCAGGGCTTAATTCTGTTTTAAATGCATACCACAAAAGATGTGTGCCTTTGATTATGAGGGGACAAACTCATAGATTTTCCGACATTAGGTGAAAAAAAAAAGATTAAGCATGCCTTCTTAAAGGGAAGTCAGTAGAATTATATTAAACATAATACATTAGATAACAGAAACAATGCAGGCACATACTGTATAGGGATTTAAACAGCATGTAACTTTTTTAAGAAAAGGATAAAGTGTGAAATAATATATACATGGTTATGGTTTTAGAAACAGTTTAAATACATTATCTCAGGTAAATAAATAGAGATGAAGTGGGAGAGTAAAAACAAAGGGGAAAAATATAGGTAATTGGTGTAGAAAGTGAGTCATAGAGGCAAGCAGGGCTTAGAAGAGAGGAGAATAAATGATAAGTCTGAGGTGCGGGTAGATATATATGCATAGCCCATGGACACAGACAATAGTGCAGTGAAGGCCTGGGTAGGGTGGGAGCTGGGTGGAGGGGGCAAAGGGTGGGGGATGGAGGACGTCTATAATACTCTCAACAATAAAAATAAATTTTAAAAAAAGAAGAAAATTCAGGAGGAGAAAGTGAATTAAATGAGAGTAGTAATGAGACATAAAAAGGTAAAAACAAGGCAGTGGTGGGGTAAGGGATTCTGATTTTGGAGCAGCACACTATAAGTCTCTTAAGACTGCTATACATTATGGTATATAAATTATAGCTCAGTAAGATGTTTTTAAAAATTGACTTGTGCCCTGGCCGGTTTGGCTCAGCAGTTAGAGCATTAGCCTGAGGGCCAAAGAGTCACAGGTTCGATTCCAATCAAAGGCACTTTCCTGGGTTGCGATTTGATCCCCAGCCCTGTTTGGGGTCATGCTGGAGGCAACTAACTAATCGATGTGTCTGTCTCACATCAATGTTCCTCTCTCTTCCCCCCCCCTCCTTCCCTCTCCCTCTTCCTCCTTCCCTCCCACTCTATCTGAAAACCAATGGAAAAATATCCTCGGGTGAGGATTAAAAAAAAAAATTGAGTTGCCCTGGCCTGTTTGGTTCAGCGGTTGGAGCATTGGCCCGCGGACCCGAGAGACCCAGGTTCGGTTCCCACTAAGGGCACATACCTCGGTTGCAGTTTGTCCCTGGCCCCAGTTGGGGTCGTGTGAGTGGCAACCACTCGATGTGTCTCTCTCACGTCAATGTTTCTCTCTCTCTTTCTTTCTCCCTCTTTCCCTCCTGCTCTCTCTGAAGATAAACGCAAAAATGTCCTCGGGTGAGGATAAAAAAAAAATTTGGGTTGTACATTTTTGGCTAATAATAACTTTATTAGAAAGAGGTGGTAAATGTGAATATTGGAGTAAACTTTTATGATTTTCACAATTGCATTTCTAAAATTCCACATCACTGGGTCTTTGGCTCTTTGTGTCTCCAAACAACATTCCACTTATCAAAACAAACAAATGTCCCACAAATAAATCTATCACCATCTTACCATTTATTTAGAACTCTATAGGTTAACTTTACCTGCTTTTATTAAATGGATTTTAAAGTTGGGAGTGGGGAAAGGTTATAGAGAAGCCTAGGAAGGTAAGTCAGGTAATAAAAAGCACATATCCATGACCTTCTTGGGATTTGGACATTCGGTTTGAGAAACATGGTCCATCCAAATCCAAACATTGGATTGTTTCATTTCTGATTGTATTTGACTAATTATATAGTTCCATTAGCACTTCAGGTGTTTCTGCTGTTGCCGCAGCTCAGCTGTAATAATGGAAAGAATACTAGACTTGGCACCAACAATCTTGAAAACAGAGTCAGAGAAATTATGTGACTTGCTCAAGGTCAGTACAGCCAATAGATGGTAGAACCAGGATTTATGCCTGATCTCCTGATTCCAAACTCCAGGTCCCTTCCAGTATACCACAGTATCTGTGAATAGCTTTACCCTATACAGTGGTTCTCAACCTTTCTGATGCCGCAACCCTTTAATACCGTTCCTCCTGTTATATGTGGGCGTATCTGCATGTGGACGGACCCCCTGGAGACGGATAGAGGAGCGGTGTCTCGGTTCCTAAGACCATTGGGAATATGTGTTTTCCGATGGTCTTAGGCGACCCCTGTGAAAGGGTCATTTGACCCCCAAAGGGGTCGTGACCCACAAGTTGAGAACCACTGTCCTATAAAAAGAATTATTTTACCTCCTTACGAATATTTATAGTGTTCATTTTCAGGGGTGTGTTTTAATTGATTCATTCATCCCTTTGGTGAGGGAGGGATTCCTCTTCTAGGGTTATAGAGGTGATAAAAACACGTGATACCTGCCTCTAGGCAAATGAGATCAACAGTAGTTTATTAATAATTAGTCACAGCCTAGGGGAGGACTATTATCACTTTGTTAAATTAACATTTGTTAAGTGGAGCATAGCGTGCCTAGTGGTGAGCCATGTTTCAACAAATGATCACAAGAGAAATTGAAATAGAGAAGTTTATTACTCACAGATCCTAGAGGAAGTACACAGCAAGCCTCAAAGGGCCACCCAGAGAGGTCAAGGCAGGGTATAAGCAGAAACAGAGGAAGGACCTGAGGCACATGTCTTTATTAGGGTCTGTGGGTAGAGTGTGTTATCGGGGTTCCCAGGCTAAGGCCTGATTGATCAACTCAAACCAAAAGGAGCAGGGTTTTGGTAAGCTCCAGGGAGGGGTTATCGAAGAGGCTCACAGGAGAAGACCCTGAGAGGCTGGGGAGACTGTTGAACACAGGGCTACCGGGAAAGTCATATCAGGAACTTGCATTTGCTTGGGAGTATGGGCTGTTTATCTAGGGCATGTACTTGCATGAGGGGCTAGGGTGAGTTTAAGGACCCTGCAGCTGCTTGGCCAAACAAAATGGATGCTGAGGCAATACCATGCAGTAGCTTCACTAAACTCTCAAGGATACATCATGCCAGGCAGTGTGACGTAGGAGTTGCCCTCAGGGACAGAGAAAAACCAGGGAGGCAGGCTTTGCAGTATCAAGAGATTGAGGTGACCCCTCACTGCTGCAGGAGGATGAGATTGGTTGTTGGAATAATTCTCCAGGCTAGCAGGAAACTGAAACCCACTACAGTGATACCTCGGTTCTCGAACGCCTCGGATTTCGACCAAATCGGTATTCGACCAGGAGATTCGAGAAACTTTTGTCTTGGAATCCGAACAAATATTTGGAACTCGAACTTCCGAGATGAGCCGAGTTGAGCCGAATGGCGTTCATTCGGCCCAGCGCCTTGCTTGCGTCATCAGTGTGAGTGCAGAGAGAGAGTCACGCTTTGTGGAGAGAGTCACGCTTTACACTGAATTTAACCCTTAGACATACGGTACACTTTTATTTCTTGTTGAGACTTATGTTTTTCTACATATTATATACAAATTAGGCCAGTAAATAGGCATTTTCTGGGGCTTGGAACGAATTAATCCAGTTTCCATTATTTCCTATTGGGTTTCATTGCTTCGGTTCTCAAACAATTTGGTTCTCGACCGTCCTCCTGGAATGAATTATGTTCGAGAACCGAGGTATCACTGTACTCAGGGATGAGTAGAAACTGCCTGATCCAGTTGATAAGGAAGTTTTGGCTAAGGGTCCTTATCTGTGAACAGTCAGGAGAGGAATTTGCAGTAAGACCATTCAAGTCCCTCCCTATTTCCACCAGATGTCTTGTCAGCACATATTATTGGTAACTTAATTTTAGACCTTACTTTTCATAATATATTACCTAACCAATGTGGAATAGATGTAGTACTGTACTGGAAATCAGGAAATCTGGGTTCTAGTTCTGTACTTATCACTAGTTGTTCATGTGACTTAATCTGGTGGGCTTCAATTTCTTCACTTAAAATTTTAAAGAGTAGATGATATAAAGATTACTTTCTGAATTTTATGCATTAATAATGAATAGATATATGATTGCAAATATTTTATACCATTCTGTAGGTTGCCTTTTCATTTTGTTGATGGTTTCCTTTGCTGTGCAGAAGCTTTTTAGTTTGATGTAGTTCCACTTGTTTGTTTTTGCTTTTGTTGCCTTGTACTTATAATAAAATCTTATGTTCCTTTCACATAAAAAATGCAGGCTGGTTTGGTGATAAGTTCTTAGGACTTCAAAAAGCCGTGCTTTTTCCAAATAGAGGCCAATCTTCTGCAGTGAAATTCTTTGGGGAGTAATACAGAGAATAGATATTAAATAATTGTTGCAATCTTTATGCTTTGATTTGTTTCAGGACACATTCATATGTCATACCATTACACACAGTTTTGCCATGGGCTCAATATCCCCCCGAGACTTTATCGACATAGTGTACCTCAAGTGCTTCGAAGGGAATGTGTTTGTTATCAGTTGTAAGTTGAAACATTTTTCCCACATTTTAGAATTACTATGAGTTATTAATATACGTTTTCTTTAACTCACATTTTGGAAGGAATATATTTTCAGTTCTTTATTTTTTATGTACTTGGTGAAACTAATACACAAGTGTATAATGTAGACAAGCCTGCTCTTTTTACCATCTCTGGAGTTGCATTTACATCAGAGTCAATGATTGTGGCATCTCCTGGCCTTTCTGCAGCGTATAACCTGCAGCACTGAGTACAGGTAGACACCTGTAGGCTGCAACTTCACAGCATACATTTTAAAACTACTAAGAAACAAAGTAATCTTTAGGTATATTGTTTTATATTAGAATTGCATAGAATGGACATATCCAGTAACTGATAAAACTCCTGAAGATATTTTCACTAGGTGGGTCTTTACATAAATGTGCTTATATTTCTTTTAGAAGGTGCTAGTTTTGATATATCCATAGCCTCCCAAAATGTCACTCAGTAAAACCCAATGTGTGACCATTTCCTACCTTGCATTATTCACATGAAACATATCAGTTCACACCATGAAGATCTTTGGAGGCAGACAACTCAAGATAAGTCATGAAGGGACTTTGGCAGGACAGTGGCCCAGAGCCCTGTCTCTCTCCATAATTCAGTTTAATCTGACCACTACTATCTGAATAGCTTTCCCTACTGTAAACTACTTGGGGATAGGGACAGTTAGGTGTTGTTATTATTTTCCCACAGGGTTTCTGATGTCTGTGGTACTGAGTTCCAGAGCAGACTGAGGCATAGCTGTGTCCATAGCCCTCAAGCAAACTGTAGCTCTGCTGCAACGTCCCACTAGGCCCTGATGTTCACCCCCTGCGTGTAGTTGGCACTTAGTTACCTCCTTTTTTAAATGAGGGTAGATAAAAATTTACTCACTGCCTACAACACAAAATAGTGTCTGAATCATAGATCTGTTATTTTTCATGTTTTGAAAGGCCATTTCTATCTCATTTTTAGG
Source organism: Molossus molossus (assembly GCF_014108415.1). Taxonomy (NCBI): domain Eukaryota; kingdom Metazoa; phylum Chordata; class Mammalia; order Chiroptera; family Molossidae; genus Molossus; species Molossus molossus. Next base: position 102,621,579 of record NW_023425399.1, on the reverse strand, counting down.
GGTAAAAAAGAAGTGTGAAGTTAAAATCAACAAATGGTTCTAATCAGTCATTCAGTGATCAGTACTGAATTTGCTTTAAGCAATTTCTTTGAATGAATTATCAATGAATACTGATAGCTTTCTTCTTTTTTTTTTTTTAATCCTCACCGGAGGATATTTTTACATTAATCTTCAGATAGAGCTGGAGGGACAGAAGGAGGAAGAGAGAGACACTTAGACTGGTTGCCTCCTACACAACCACAACCCGCGCTGGGGATGAACCTTAACCGAGGTATGTGCCCTTGGCCGGAATCGAACCCAGGACTCTGGTCTGCAGGCGACGCTCTTACTGCCGAGCAATACTGGCCAGGGCTAGTTTTCTCCTTAATGTTTCTTTTGCTCTTGTTTAGCTTACCATGCTTTGAACTAAATATTTTGGATGTTTATCTCACCAGTAAGGAAACTGAAGTTCAGAGAAAATAAGTTAGATAGCAATAAGGTGCTGAACCAGAATTAAAACTCAAGTCTTTCCAATTTTCCAAAATCATTGCTAACTACCAAACCAGTATTCCTCACAAAAGACCCATATTTGTTCATGGACTATAACATCTTATTTTAAGGACAAGCATATCTCCAGGGGAAAATATGTTAATGTCATTTCTGACAGTGCCATTGTGCCAACATAATAGGCTCTGTTAAGGTGATGAAACAGGTCATAACAAAGGAAAAGTCATTCAACCACATTTGTCTCCTAAGCTAGACCAAAGCTAGTGCTTAACATTGTACTTCCCACAGAACTGATGGCTTATGTTAAAATCATACAGGAAAATCCATCTTCTCAGACAAGAGCAGGATTCAGTTGCACAGAATAAACAAATATATTTTTAAATAAGTTTAGAAAGAGTATATATAATTATAAACAATCATAATCAAATCACCTCCCTTCTATATTCATATACAGTACAGTTGTGCTTCATAATTCCTAAAATTCTGATTTTTAATTACACTTTGAATTTAGGGAATTGGCAGAAAAAGACACTTGAACTATTTTTATTGACAGGCCAAATAAATACATTAAATATTTTATTTAAAAAATGATTAACAGAAAATCTATAAACCCACTCTCCTAATAGAAGTCTCTTCCTTTGTGATTTTTTTCTTTTGCTTCAAATCTCAGAAAATAATAAAATGATACTTTTAACAGTTTTTCCTGAATGTAAAAAGTAACAGCATCTTTAGAAATATTAGCTCAAACTGGTATTTTCTCAGTTCTGGCCTGTGCACACATTCATATGTGCATATATGCACATGTATAAAACTAATGTCAGTGCTGATAATAACTAAGTTAAATTAAAAACTGTCATATATTTTTAAAACATGCTACTTGAAATAGAATTTTTTTACCTTTGTGGAATAGGTTTCATTTTAATTATTTTTAAATCACTAGCTAAAAGTGTGGAATTTCCAGGATATCCTCCATCTTCAGATTATATCCGTGGTTATAACCATGCTTGTGGCTTTGTCTGTTCACCTCTGCAAGAGTAAGTGTTATTTGCATTTATTTATAGTAACAGTTTTTTAGTTCAATTTTTGATTTAACTAAAGGATTTCTAACTAATCAATAGACTATATACCAGCACATTCTATTGGGAAAGATTGCCCCAAATGTGATCTTTAAAATGATTTTATTAAGTATTTTAATATGAAATATAATCAGAAAAGATAATTCACTATAAAGTATGATTTGAAGTTTCTGGGACAAGTCACACATACACATAATTGTCCCCCTCCCTGGTTAACCTTAACCTAATGTTTTACATTTCTTCATTAGAGTCACTTCTGTGAATTATTGAGGAATTTTTGTGAATTAAAAATAAAATTTCCTAGAATTATAATACACTTACATTTATCAGCAGTGTATGATTTATCTTGACTGCATTCTTTCTAGTAGACTGCCTACTAAGAACAGATACCTGCACAATGAGACTTCTAGTAGGCAAATTCAAATAAGTGTTGGAGAAATCAGAGATGAGTCATTCATTGCCTACAGATGGCCAGCCTGGGGATAATAAAAATGGTAACATAAAATACACATTCTGTAAATGCATGTGCATCGATTCAGTGGATATCATTTCATAAAATCTTCTCTAAATGATTTTATGTTAAGTAAATTAGCACATGAAGACAGATGTGAAAACTTTATATTGGTCGGATTATAAACCTCTCAATATGAGAGAAATATTTATTTGAAGGAAGTCAAAAGAAAATTACATTTTACACCTGTATTCCTTATGTTTTCTCTACTGAATTTGAGAACTAAAAGAAAATCAGTTATTTGCATTGATAGACAGGATAATTGGTGCAGATGATGCTGATGTATGAATCTATGGCCAAGACTTGATTCCCCACCGCAGGAGAGAACAGAACAAGAGAAGGACTATTACTCCCAGTCAGCGAGGTAAATCTGCTGCTGGCAGGGACCCTAGTTGGGAAGCCACACACTCTGAAGTGTGCTTCACAGGCAAAGTCCCCTTCTTGTACTGTCAACTCCCTTTCCACTGCAAAAACCATGGGACAGAGCTCGGACCTGGACTTTCCACGTGGGTGGGAACGCGGCCTCGCATCTGCGGAGAAAAGACGTAGTCTCATCCAGTCTCAGAGAAAGGTTCTGGCAAAAACATGCTTCTTTTGTACCTTCCCTTTCCTTGCAGCCCCTCATTTTGGACAGCCGACATTTGTAAATAAGTCATGCAGTAAACTTATAAAACATATTATCAATAGCAAAGGTACTCTCCATTAAGTACTGGGAAGGCTTTCTGGAGTGTAAAACCCTAGTAAACTCAGAGATTTAACCATACAAACTGCTAGTGAATATTCTCAATCCAGCATTTGAAGCACCATAAAAATAGTCTGAACTCTGCATAACGACGGGTGTAAGAAAATTTACCCTCGTGGTTTGTTGGAGCACTGGTCTTCATACCCCTAAAACATTTTGTAAATCTATATTCTGCCTTACATATTTTAAAATTGCTATTAAAATTTTTATAGGATCAAAATAAGAGTGCAATTTCCAGTATACTCTAAATACTGACTTTTTAAAAATTGTTATAGCTCCCTTATAAATGTATCCACTAGAATATAAATACCATAACATCTTAAAACCCACCATTACATTATCAATTCAAAAATACGTACAACCTCTGAGTCAGAAATTTTACATCGTTTCTTTTCTCCTTGAACTCATATCTTTTACTCTTTTTCCCTCACGTAATCTTATCCTAATAAAATATACTTTATGCTTTGAATTCTTCTATCATAGTTCTCTGCAAAATTGAATATTTAATTTTCAAAATTCATTTTATTTTCTGTGATTACAAATATCTAAATGTTAAAAATATAAGTGTGTGTGGGATTAAATTGTTATGTGCATTTATCAAAATAAAATGTATTACTAAATATGTTATATAATTATTAAAATTGTGTTGGAAACACATTTTTTATTAGCAAAACTTAGATAGCACTTACTATGTGCTGGGAATTTTTATAAACAGTTTACATATATTGACTCCTTTGGTCCTCACAATAACTCCATTAAGTAGGTAGTGTTACTACCCATTTTGCAGAAAAGAAAATGGAAGCTCAGAGAGATTAAGTAACTTTCTCAAGGTTACTATTCAGAACTCAGCTTTAAACCAGTGCAGACTGATTACAGAGTCTGTGCTTCTCTACCAGTCACACTCACTTAACTGTGGGTTGATATTACTAATAAAATGATACATTTATTATCAAGTCTAGTCTACTTTGCATTTTATAAACATAAGCACTGAGAAATTCTGTTCACCTAAATAAGTGGATTAAAATGGAAAGAGTATGTCTGTCCTTCAATCCCTTGAAATTCGTCTGAGTTATGAACCATAAATTACAGTAAACTATAATCAAAAACTTTTTTATGACCTATCAACTGACAACTAAATTAGATCCTTAAATTTCATTTAAGCAAAGAATTGACAACATGACTTGGTAAGGATTTGTTACCGTCATTAGTCATTCACTTTCTTAACTTCTAATAGATGAGTTTCCCTTTGTTATCTCAAAGATTTTAATACACCAGGGCAAAGTACCAGAGTACTTACTCAGTACTATTTGGGGTTGGGGAGAAGGGGTATACCTTTGTTTTGAAAAGCAAGAGAAGCGTGAGGTGAACAGGCTGGTAGAAAAGGAAAAGACCACATCTCCATCAGTGATACATTCTCAGATGAGTTTAAGAAAAGATACATAGGGTAGTTAGAGATTTGAAAATGTATTCCTTAAATGTTATCATCTTCTCATACCCCTTGGAAAGGCTTCATATACCCCAGTTTGAAGATCACAGGGCAGATAACTGGAGGGCAATTTGGAAATAAAATTTCAAAATGTTAAATGTGCAAACCTTGACATAAATTCTGTGTATTTATAGAAGTGCAGATGGATATATTACAAAGATGTTTATTGCAGTTTTATTTATAGTGAGAAACAACGCAAATGATAATCAATAAAGAATGAGTTAAGTGAGAGTATGTAATACTGTATGCAGTCATGAGAAACAATCAAGCTGATCTGTACGTATTGACCGAAAGACGTGCATGGTATCCTGCTAAGAGGGAAATAAAACTAGTTGCAGAAAAAAATATCTCTCTCATTTTTTTGTATAAACAAAAAGATATATGCGGGGTATATCTATGTACATAGGTATGCTGTCTTTGTATAAAAATAGACAACAGTCTGAAATGATACAGTCAAAGCTATAGTGAGGAACAGAATGAAGGGAACATTATGATAATTCTGTATTTCAAGTTTCATAAGCATACATTACTTTTGTAACTTAAATCAATATGACAAAAAGGAAAAGCTGACTAAAACTGAAGACTGTAAGACATAGTCTGACTAGTTAATATTGATATGCAAAATGTTTATGAGTGTGAAAATCACTGTACCTTCTGTTTTGCTTTCCTTCCCTCAGTAGCTATGTATTCTATCATAAGCACTATGGAGGGACTCCATGGTGAATAAGACAAGACTCCTGCTGTCTATAAGCTTGTAAATTCAATACATAAATATGAAGATTGTTTATGTTTTTAACTCTTCCTTTGTTTACAGTAACCCAGCACATTCCAAACTAGTGATGTTTGTCCAGACAGAAATGAGAGGAAAGTTGTCCCCATCAATAATTGAAGCAACTATGCCTTCCAACTTAATAAACCTCATCCTCAATGCAAAAACTGGAATAAAGACACACAGAGCTCCACCGGGACGTGGATGTCGCCGTCCTTATCAACCATCACTCAAGAAGAAATGAGGCCATTTAAAATGAGGCCGTGTAAAATCGTGTAGCAGTTACTGCAGTTTACTTCTAAGTCAATATGCATAAATACTGTTAAACTATTCTAGACAGTATTCTTGCACAAATTACTGAAGGTACTTTGTGAAAATAAGAACTCATAGTTGTACAAGAGAACAGTATGAAATATAGTTTTGAATCCCATGCAAGAATGATGTTCAATAACAAGTGTTCTTTTTTTTATCCTCACCCGAGGACATTTTCCCATTTTTTGTTCAGATAGAGTGGGAGGGGGAGAGAGGAAGAGAGAGAAAGAGAGAAACATCGACGTGAAAGGTGCACATCGAGTGGCTGCCACCTGCACGACCCAACCAGGGCCAGGGACAAACTGCAACCGAGGTACATGCCCTTAGTGGGAACCAAACCCGGGTCTCTCTGGACCACAGGCCGATGCTCTAACCGCTGAACCAAACCAGCCAGGGCAATAACAAGTATTCTTAATGCACTTTATCTTCTGCTTTTTTCCCCTGGAAAATGTTCTGCAAAAGAATCAATTAACAAAGCATATACAGCCAAAGGTCAGCATTAATTAAAGATCAAAATATATTTTAAATTATTTTTCCTTCACGTACTGCTTAAAATGATACTATACAAAACATGAGCATAAAAATTGAAAAGAATTCCACTAGAATTATGACCAATGATATTTAGAATTTAAAACTGAATGAGCCATGAGTCAATTTCTGGTTCTAGCCAAGATGTAGTAGCCCATTCTTCCCGAATCCCTCCTCTTACAAGTGAAAGACCCTGTACGTAACACAACAAACAGGCATAGGAAGACATGCACAGGTAGAAAGAGGGTAGACTTCCTCGGGGCCTTTGGGACTTGAGAAATGACATAGTGAGTTCTCTGGGTGTCCTTATGTCTCCCATCTATTCCAGACAGGGCACTCCAGAAGGCTCCAGCCTGGAACCACCAACAGGCAGGAACAGCAAAAGTTTCTAGAAAAAAGCCTGTTCCTCCTACTCAGAGGAGTAGGTGTGAACGAAAGGGTAGCCTACCAGAACATTTTTTTTTCTTTTTTTTTTTTTAATTTTATTTTTGTTACAGGTGTTTCTCCTTTTTTACCCCATTGACACCCTCCTCCCCATCCGCCCCCTGCTCCGTCCCCGGTTTTGTTGTCCATGTCCATTGGTTATGCATACATGCATGTAAGTTCTGTGGTTTATCTCTTCCCTCCCCCTACTACCCCCTCTGCTGAGGGTTGTCAGTCTGTACGCTACTTCCGTGTTTCTGGGTCTATTCCTCAGACTGTTATATTCATTATATTCCATATCTAAGTGAGATCATGTGGTATTTGTCTTTTTCTGCTTGGCTTGTTTTGCATAGGATAATACTTTCCAGGTCCCTCCATGTCGTCTCAAAGGATAAGAGATCTTTCTTTCTTACCGCTGCATAATACTCCATTGTGTATATGTACCACTGCTTTGTTATCAATCTGTCTACTGTTGGACACTTGGGCTGTTTCCAGATCTTAGCTATTATAAATAGCTGCTGTGAACATGGGGGTACATGTAATCTTCCCGATTGGTGTTTCAGGCTTCTTAGGGTATATTCCTAGAAGCGGGATCACTGGGTCAAATGGAAGTTCAATTTTTAATTTTTTGAGGTAACACCATATTGTTTTCCATAGTGGCTGCACCAGTCTGCATTCCCACCAGGAGTGTACTAGAGTCCCCTTTTCTCCACACCCTCGCCAACACTTGTTTGATGATTTGTTGATGGCAGCCATTCTGACAGGTGTGAGGTGGTACCTCATTGTTGTTTTAATTTCATCTCTCTGATGATTAGTGATGTTGAGCATTTCTTCATATGTCTCTTGGCCATTTGTATGTCCTGTTTGGAGAGGTGTCTATTCAGCTCCTCTGCCCATTTTTTAATTGGGTTCTTTGTCTTCCTTTTGTTTAGTTGTATGAGTACTCTCTATATTTTGGAAATTAACCCCTTATCTGATGTATCATTGGCAGTGATGTTCTCCCATACAGTAGGTTGCCTTTCCATTTTGATGGTTGTTTCCTTTGCTGTGCAGAAGCTTTTTAGTTTGATGTAGTCCCATGTGTTCATTTTTTTCTTTGTTTCTGTTGCCTTAGGTGATGTATCTGTGAAAATTCTGCTGCATATGATGTCCAAAATTTTGTTGCCTACATTTTCTTCTAGAATTTTTATGGATTCACGGGTCACATTAAGTCTTTTATCCATTTTGAGTTTATTTTTGTGTATGGTGTGAGTTGATGGTCTAGTTTCATTTTTTGCACATAGTTGTCCAATTTTCCCAACACCATTTATTAAAGAGGCTGTCTTTACTCCACTGTATGCTCTTGCTACCTTTGTCAAATATTAATTGTACATATTGCCTTGGGTCCATCTCTGGGTTCTCTGTCCTGTTCCACTGGTCTATATGCCTGTTCTTGTGCCAGTACCAGGCTGTTCTGATTACAGTCGCTTTGTAGTATAACCTGATATTTAGTACTGTGATCCCACCTACTTTGTCCTTCTTTTTCAAAATTGCTGTGGCTATTCGGGGTCTTTTTTGGTTCCATATGAACTTTTGAAGTATTTGTTCTAGTCAGACATATTTTTTACAATAGCCACCCTGCACCAACCAAACAGAAGCCTAAAAATTGCACCCACCTCACCCTGTGCTTTCAGTGGGGCCAGGCAGAGAGGTCGTCTTCCACCCACCGCATCTGTGTCCCACAGAGGCAGGTGGTGTTGGCAAGGTAGAGCAAGGAGCTAAGCTTCCCTCTTCCACTGCCAGAAGCGGATAGCACTCTGACCACCCTTCCAGTGCAGACTGACCAAGCAGGGAGCTGATTTTCCACCTTCCACGCAGCAGAAGCAGGTAGCACCGCTTCGATAGCCCTGCTGGGGTAGTGTCAGGGGAGTCCCGTGGCAAAGTGAGCTTCCCCTCACCTAACAGCACCAAAACTTAACCAGCTAGTGCAAAGAAGGGCTACTCACCCTCAGCCTCACTGCCCTCCCCTGATCCTCGGGGTCCAGGCCCAGCAAGATGCTCAGCCTCGTCCCCACCAGCATCAGTGTCCTCTCTATAGTATGTTGAATGGTGGCCCCCCAAAAGCTCTGTCCTTGTCAAACCCCTGGAACACTGAATGTAACCCTTTTGGAAGAAGGATCTTTGCAAATGTAAAAGTTAAGGACTTCAAAATGAGATCATCCTGGGTTGTCTGGGTGGGCCCCAAATCTAATCTCGTGTCCTTGTAAGAGCTGCACCGTGAAGAGACGGGGAGGAGAAGGCCGTGTGAAGACAGAGGCAGAGACTGGAGTTCCTCAGCCACACACCAAGGCACACCTAGTGCCACAAGAAGCTGAAGAGACAAGGAAGGATTCTCCCCTAGAAACTCTGAGGCCCTGATAACACTGATTTCAGACATCTGGCCCAGAACTGTGAGAGAATGAATTTGTTCTTTTAAGCTACCAAATGTGTGGTAGTTATAGTAGTTGTAGGAAACTAACACACCTCCTTGGTGTCTGAGCAGGGCTCGGTGAGCATCCGGGCCTCCACTCCCACCTGGCATCAACCAGGCGGAACAAGGTAGTGGGACATGGGGCTAGTCAGAACTCCACTGCCGACGCCCCCACCGCCCACCCAGGTGTCATTGGGACCCTGTATCAGCCTTCAGTCTAGGACCCTGTGATATATGTCAGGTGCACACACACTCCTCTTGCTCCAGAGACCTGTGAAATGAAGGCAAGTTACCTGCCCCTCTACCCCCCCCCACACACACTATACAGTCATAAAAAAGGAACATGATAACCACAATAAACAGACCCATTGGAAAGGGTAAGAATGGGCAGCATATAGTCACTGGTTCATAACAGTTCCGATCCCACCGGGCCTCCCATTCTGGCAGTGAGGAAATGTTCCGTTAGGCCCGACCCTGCTCTCCAGGAGTGGCTTCCTGTCTCACTGTTCTCCACTGCTCTTCGTGACACCATCTGAGATGTCCTCCTTTTCCATCCCTTCCTCTATTCCTTCTGAAGAAATGATCCTTGTTTGTAGCTGATTAGCTTTTTCAGGCTGCTTCCTACACTAAAACAGTCAGGGGCCAAGAGGCATTTTTATAGTTTCATCCATCTTTTGGTCAGGCAGTTGGTGGTTTTGCTAACACCTCGCTCTTCAAAACTTAAGAGCTTTCTGTATCTGACTGTGGTCCATTACACATTGCAAAGCCACACCTAGAAGTGAAGTGGTATCAACATATGCTCTTCTAGATTTTCTTACTGCCACTTTTGGATCAGGCTTTTGGGGGACCACACCCTAACGCTTTTGTCCACTTGAAGGATCTACTCAACACCACCTTAACTCTCTCAGCAGTCTTATCAAAATGTCTGAGAGTCACAATCTCGATTTGATGTTGGACATGTGCTCATGTCTTTGAGACTTTGTTATTGGGTGGTTAGAGATAAGACAACCGTTTCATTTTCCAATTTAGTAGCTCTAGCTTTCTATATTACCTTTAACTTCTGCTTGCAACCTAACAAGGTCTTTTTTTTTTTTCCTTCCCTAAAGCTCTTTCTTGTGGTACTTCAGCCTATGCAGCTAAAAGCCACCAGGTGGCACTTTCTACCTTTTACCTGGAGATATCCTTGCCCAAAGCCCAAGTTCTTCAGGTATATTTCCTGTTTCCCAAGGTACACAGGCAGCTGCTTTATCAAATGTTTCATAACAGCTTCTTAATAAAGCAGTTTCCTCACCATAATTTCATTCTCTGCTAACAGTTTTCCCAACTCCCTACTTTTCAAAGCCAGTACCATCTAGTTTAGGCTTTTGTTGTATAGCTCTCCACTTTCTGGTACCAACTTTTACAGCAGTTATCTATTACCAAAATAAAGCTACAAAACAACCACACATTTTTTTTCTTGACTCAAAAAGAATATATGATCATCACCCAGCCAGTATGGCTCAGTGGTTGAGCGTCGACCCATGTACCAAGAGGTCGCTGGTTTGATTCTGGTCAGGGCACATGCCCAGGTTGTGGGCCCAGTCCCCAGTGGGGGGCGTGCAGGAGGCAGCCAATCAATGTTCTCTCTCATCGATGTTTCTATCTCTCTCTCTCCCTCTCTCTTCCTCTTTCTCTAAAATCAGTGAAGAAAAAAACTAAAAGAATATATGGTCATCATAAAGTGAGCAAGCATTTACTCAATATTCATATCAACTGTCAATCTCTTTCCCTACTCAATAATTAGTTATTACTCATTGTTTTCTACATAAAACAGCTTTCATAATCATTGATTAATGAACATTTTACTTTGAAATAATTAAAATTTATTATTTGACTGATAGAATTATTAGAGAAACTCATGAGATTTTATTTGGTTGAATCTGAAATGCTTACCTCTGTTTGAAAATGAACACCCAGATGCTAATAATAAATCTAAATTAATGCCCTATTTTAATGGCTGGAATCAGTAACACTGATTAGATATGATGGTAACCTACATAGTCATGTGAACATTTCATACGGTTTCAGTGATGCCACAAATGATCAGCTACCCAAAAGGCAAATAACTGAACTTGGCTGAATACTAACACTCAAGTTAAATCTTGGTGTATCCTTAGTCAAATATTCAGATATTAGGAGTGTGTACCTCCCCACTCTTTTCACTGTTAGGGTGTTACATCAAAAAGCTGTTTACAATGAACTAGCATACAATAGTCTGCCTAAATCTAAAAATGAAATATTCTACTATTAATATCTCAAATTTTTCTATGTTAGTATTATCTATATCCACATTAGTTTGGATCAACTGCAGGCTGAATTTTATTCCAGTACAAGTTTGTAACATGGGACAAAAAAGAAATTGCCACTGTGACACAAACATACAGTAATGACCACTTTTTAAAAATTCAGTAGTAATTTCTTTACATTATATATGTGCATGCACACTCAAACACACACACACATAGCTGACAGACTATGTGTAGTGGCCTGCTTACCTCCACTCTGTCTTGCTCCTAATTAGGAGGATGGAAACAGAGAAGTATTGCATCCCACGGGTGACTGCACCGTCTTCTGGCTACAAATTAGGTTACACCTATTGGCTGAGTCTTGCGAGAGTTGTGAGGCAGAGACCATTTTTCTTATTTTTGTTGTTTATGCTGACTATTGAGGACAAGGAAAAGTGAGGCCTTTTTCCCCGTGTTCCAGCGTCCCCTGCCAGGTTCTTGTGTGCCAAGAGGTGGGTACATCAACGCCGGGGCGCGGCAGCTCCCTGGCTCCTGATTACTGGGTCAGTGGTGGTGACTGTCCTCCATCCTGGGTGTCGAGAAGCAGTGGCAGCGGTGACAGTGCATGGACTCTAGCTTCCTGAACTCGTCGTTCCACTGACTCACTTGTGGACTGTTTCTGTCTAGTCCTCAGATTTGTTTCTGGAGTCCCAGCCTAGAACCCACACCTTCAGCTCCCCAGGACTTTCTAAGCATTTAATTCACTATATTAAATGTCTCCTTGCTTAAAATAGCTATAGAATGTCCATTTCCTGACCCAAACAACATTTGAAAGCTTATAGTTTTCTCAAGGAAGCTTAACATATTTTTAAAACACTTTATCATTAATATCTTAAACTTTGATATACCTAATATGTAATAAATACAATTTAGGAAAGGAAGGCTACCCCATGTATCACCAAATTATGCGAGCCTCATCTCTATATATCAATACAGGACTTTCTTTGTGAACTAAGATGAGACATCATTGTTTACATGAATCAACTTTATAGAACTAATTTATATAGAGAGATTACAGGAAAAAAATTGCGCAGATAATACTGTCATGTAACAGGATGAAAGTGAATTCCACACAACTCAATAATTTATCTTCGGATGGTGACAGTATGCAAAAGAGAGGACTGTGGTAAATAAGAAAACAAAGTAATTAAATCTAAGTTCGTAGACAGCAGACAAAACCTTGGACTCCCACACAAGGTAACTGGGATGAAACTGACTGGAACCTCCAGGACTATTCTCTCAGTAAAATGGTGAACTAGAAAAAATAATTACCACGAAATAAAAGACAAAATTAATAGGGTGGGGGAGGGGGATAGGAATACCCCTTGGGAATTTCATGCCCACAGTCTGCCTAGATCTAGGGTTTAATTTTCAAGATGAGAAAATTTAAATGGCCCAAGCTTGTGGCTCCCAAATTACTGGCAGAAGCAAATGCAAATATTTTCTGGATGGACATATGGTATGCAGACCTTACAAAACTCCCACCAATAAAGCCCAGCAAAGGTGAGCCCACACTCCAAAATCACAGGACACAGGAGGGAAAAGGTCAGCATGAATAAGCCGCTGGCAGAAATAATAAAGACAGAGAATTAGCCTTGCAACAAAAAATTCAAACATATTACCTAATACAGAATAAAAATGTTTAAAATAGTAAGTAAAATAAAAACAGGACTAATAAACTGGGTTTAATACAGATAGTATAAGAAAAAGTCCAGATAGATTTTTAAGAAAATGAAATAGAACTTTGTATCATTCTAGGAACAGTGCAGAACAGAAACAACCTAGGTGTTTTGAGCAAAAAGGGACCAATTTAATACAGCTAATTAGACACAGGGAGCATTGTTAGACGAGTAGGAAGGGCAGGTTCTAGGCCCTCCGGGATGTCTACCAGAATACGATGGAGGCAACCAGCCAGGAGAGACTACTTCTAAGTCTACAATGAAATTTTATATGCAAGAACATGTATTACAGCTGTATTCAAATATTAGGAAATCATTACTTTCACTCCAAAAAATAGTTCTTGACATCCATGAGTTGGTGACCAGGCACTGGAACAAGGAGTCCAGTACCATCTCCCTAACAACTCTCCCTCCCAGAAAACTGGAGAACAGACTAAGGAATGTTATTACAAAAATGACTCATGTTTGTACAACTTTGTCATCCCAGAAAAGCCAAAAGGGTCAGGAAGATAGACTCTATCTCACCTTCACAAGTAAAATGTATTGGACTTTCATCTTTCAATAACTGTGGGAGTACACATAAGTGGCAGAACCTAATTTCCCCCACAGAACTCCTGCTACATTAATGACATGAAGCAACAAGAGGAATGGGTAAAACTAATTGAAAAATATATTCCTGGATTCTCTACCCAAATCCAACAGAAGACCAGAGTTTATTCTCTAGAGATGAATGAAATGAGATGGTCTTTGAACTGGACAATGTCAAGTCGACAATCTAGGAAGTGTACTAAAAGGAGTATAAAATGACTGTATGGATATTGAATAATGAAACTTCCACTCCCCTCCCCCCCATTTTGTTCCCACAACACAGGGACATCCACAATCCAAATAGGTTATCTCAAGTATCATCTTTGAGAAACATAACCAGTTCAAAAAGAAAGACCTAATGATACTGACATCGAGTTTCCCCCAAAATGGCCCAGCCATTTTAAATGGCCCTGCATGAAATTTAAAGTGGACAAGTCCTATCCAAGCTACCAGAGTTTCCAACCAGATTTTCAGTCCCACATTCTTAATCAATCAAAGGAAAGCAAATTCAAGTACAAGGAAATCTTTGGACGTTCTATCACTAATATCTTTAGAGAGATGAGAAAATACTATATCCAAGAAACAAGAACAGGATGCTATAGAAAGTAACATTTAGAGAACAAGAAACAACTCCTAAAAGTCTATGAATGAGGCCCCACAATTGCCCTAGTTCACACATCTGAAGAAAGTTTCCAGGGTGCAGTACTGGGCAGAAAGAGCCAGAGAACCCAGCAGCCTGTGAATTGAGCAGAACGAGCTGGGAGATACTATGGAAGAAAAATTAGTGAACTTGAAGACAGAGCCCTAAAAGCTATCTTCTATGCAGAGAAGACTCAAAAAGAACAGATCATCAGTGAGCTATATGTTAAAACATGACAAAAAGAAATCTGTAGCTAGACACAGAATAAAAACTGTACAGCTCCAAAGATAAAACTGAGTATTTTAAAACAGCCCAAGAGAAATCAATTCTAAATCCACAGAGCTAAAGATATAATTTCAGAAAATAAAAACAATTCTACCTTGAAGGCATGTCTGAGATGCAAGAAAAAAAGGTGAGCCAAAAAAAATTTGTAACGTGGGCAAATCTAAACACTGACTACACAAAACACTAATAAATATCTAATTTGAAGGTGAAAGAACTAGAAGAATTTGATTAGAATTCATATATTTTAACATCCTCATGTTTGCAAAGACAATACAAATGTTTACCATTTTTAGATGTTAAGCATGTTAATTTTTCTTTTTTTCTTTTTTAGACAGAGTGGAAGAGAGAGAGAGAGAGAGAGAGAGAGAGAGACAGAGAGAGAGAAATATCACTGTAAGAGAGACACATTGACTGGTTGCCTCCCACATGACCCTGACTGGGGCCTCAAACCTGCAACCCAGCTACTGCCCTTGACTCAGAATTGAACCTGTGACTCTCTGGTCCACAGGCCGATAATCTAACCACTGAGCCAAACCGGCCAGGACAAGCAAGTTCAATGTTTAATTTAAAAGGTAATCCAAAGTACTTAGAATGTTTAAATTTCAAATCAGAAGCGGAAAACACAAGAAAATTCAGCCAATCCAAAAAGACGGAAAAGGGGTAAGGATGGGAAAGAAGCATAGCACAGAACAAAGAAAAAATAGATAGTAACAAATAAAATGGAAAAAATAAATCCAAGTAGACTTGTACTTCCACACTATAGTGGAACAGATATGCTTAATACAAAACAGACTTAGTAATTCATTGCTTGGTTTTACTATACAAGAGACATCTCTAAGCCCCATCCCTGGACTCCCACACAGCAAAAAAAACAAACCACTGAGCTGAAACAAAAGCAGGAAAGGAGCAGGAAGGGTCAGGCAAGAAGCTTAGAAGGTAGACTTTACATTTACCCTAAAGGCAAAGGGCCTGCAATTGACCCCTGGGGAGAAAACCTTAGGACAGTAGCAAGGTCCTGCAGCTCAGAGGACTGCACAGTTGTCAGGACCTAGAGGGGTTCAAGTGGTGCCAGAGTATTGGCATTGCCTCACTGGAAGCAAATGCAAACCGTATCTGGAGGAAGTATCCACAATTTCGGTCTTCTGTCTTCCCACAGATCAAGTTGAGCCACACACTCAACTTAAACAAGCCAAAATGGTATATACATCACTATCAGAAAATTTAGACTTATGAAAACCTAAAATAGTGTTCAAATCATCACAAATAGAATATAAAATAATTATGAGTTGCGTTTTTTTTTTACAAGACTATAATGAATAAACAGGAAAATTAGAAAAATAGGGACTTGGAAGAGGAGTGTATATACGTGAGAAAACCAGAAGGCACTTTCTATGAAGAAAGATCGGGGGAAGAGTGGGCACCCGAAGTGCAGGCGTGGGTCCGGAAGCAAGCTGGAGAGGGGAGTCCATTTCCTTCTGGCCAGTCCGTAGGGTCTAAAAGCAGTGGCTTGTATGTTTTTGCATCTTCGATACATTTTGGAGGTGAGATTAAGAATGTCACATCCACAAGAAATAGTTACCAGAATGATGGATGTCCTCTTTTCTTCCACTGTTACTGCCTTCACCTTTTGCCTGCCATACTAAAAACTGGATGTAGACTATGGACACCTTTAACGTGTAAGACATCTAGGATGTTTCCAGAACACACCAAAGTATCTGTAGGCACAGTCTGCAGGAGTCCTGTTTATAACCTTTGCAGACATAATTTAAGGAAAAGATGATAAAAATAAAGTGCACAAACATGATAAATAGTAGTAAGTAGTAGCTTAAAAATATTTTCTTCTAGGTGAGAAGTTTGAATTTAGTTTCAGGTCCCTTGAAATTTGAGAATTCCCTAACCACCAAGGATTTTTTATTTTTTTTTTTATGGCCGTAGGGAGAAGCGAACCCAGGACTCTCTGGTCTGCAGGCCGACACTCCAACCACTGAGCCAAACTGGCCAGGGCCCACCAAGGATTTTTACGAGAGTTTGGGGTTATCAAAAACAACTTATAGCAAGAACATCAGAAATCATTCATCATGCAAATAACTAGTTTCTACATGCAGTATTCTGATAAGGTAAACTCATAAACAGAGTTTATCACTCTTTTAGATCATTTATTTTTTAAGAATAACCCTTATAATCATTTCAGCCAGAAATCAGCATCTGACTTTTTCAGTTACTTTTTATTTATTTATTTTTTTGTGGTATGTGCCCCTAGCAGGAACCGAACCGGGACTCTCTGGCCCGCAGGCCAACGCTCAACCGCTGAGCCAAACTGGCCAGGGCTTCAGTTATCTTTTATCTTTGCTTTCAGTAAAATAATTCTTTTTCTTTAGTGTTCTACAAATTAGTAATGTTTGGAAGTGTGAGTGTATTTATCCTTGATATATGCTGGTATTCTTATCTTTCATGTTCTCTGAAATTCTTGGCCACTAGCCCTTCCAACACTGCCCCACTGTTCCAGGGCTCTGTGATGGGCTTCTTCCTCCACCCTGCATGTCCCTTAACCTCTGCTACTTTTCATTATCTTGTTTATCCGCTATGTTCTGGCTAGCTTCATCAGTTGTCTCTTGTTCGCTGATTTTTTTTTTCAGTGGTGTGTGATCTGTTTAAAACACTAATGATGATTTTGATTTTAGTAACCTGGCCTCTGCCACACAATTCATTTACTCAACAGTCACTGAATGCCCATGCATGCCAGGCATTGTGGTAGGTTCTAGGTATAGTACGAGGCATTAATTGAATTTGTATCACTTTTTTTTTTTAAAGACTCATATGAAGCATCTCATTAATTTTATTAATTTTATTTATTTTTTATCCTCACCCGAGGACACCCTTCCATTTTCTTTGTTCCGATAGAGTGGGAGGGAGGGAGAAACATCGACATGAAAGGGACACATCGAGTGGTTGCCACCCACACAACCCAAACAGGGCCAGGGACAAACCACAACTGAGGTACGTGCCCTTAGCGGGAACCGAACCTGGGTCTCTCTGGATCGCAGGCTGACGCTCTAACCGCTGAGCCAAACCGGCCAGGGCACATCTCATTAATTTTCTTTTTTTTTTTGGTTTGTGTTTTTGTTAATCCTCACCTAAGGATATATTTTTTCCACTGATTTTTGGGGTGGGGAGGGATATCAATATGAGAGTGACATATCAATTGGTTGCCTCCTGTATGTGCCCTGACCAGGGTCAGGTATGGAACCTGCAACCCAGCTACACACCCTTGACCTGGAATCAAACCCAAGACCCTTCAATGTGTGGGCCGGCACTCTAACCACTGAGCAACATGGACCAGGGCTCACTTGGCTTTTTTTATCCTCATCTAAGGACATTTTTCCATTTATTTTCGGATAGAATGGGAAGGAGGGGGAGAGAGGGAGAAAGAAACACTGATGTGAGAGAGAGACATCAACTGGCTGCTCCCGCATGACCCCAACCAGGGCCGGGGCGAACCGCAACTGAGGTACATGCCCTTGACCAGAATCAAACCTGCAACTCAATGGTCTATAAATGCTCTAACCGCTGAACCAAACTGGCCAGGGCTCACTTTGCTATTTTTTTTAAATTAACAATATTAATGGTACATAGTACTCTACTTCAAAGATATCTACATCTTTAATAGGTGAGTTGGCAGTAGAATCTCTTATTTGGCTGTTTCTTAGTGGGCTGAATTTCTTGAGCCATTCCATATTTCACAGGGAAAAAAAGTTCTTTGCTATAGCATAGGAATAATTTGGCCAGTCTATTTTTTTATATGAAGGCATATAGTCAGGATATCTTTCCTCTGAATTTATGGAAAATGAACTAATGCTGACCAAGATATTTTTTTTATTGAAAAACAATATAAAATACTTTTAGAACTAAGAGGAAGGTAATGTTTTACATTATTTCTTTTATAAATTTTTTTATACTTTGTGCCAGAATTTACTTCCCATAACTAATCTTGCTTTATTTGGAACATTTTACTTTGGATTGCTATATTATTGAATACCTGTTAGTGTTTAATTTAGATGAGCTTATTAATAAACTACTAATCTGAGAACAATGGTCTTTCCCTTGATTTTTAGACCTTTCTTCTGCACATGCTTATTTTTGTACAATGTAGAAATCTGATCCTGTTCTCTTCCAGTCGGCCAACAGCTCTTTTTGTACCTCTTCTGGTAGTTCATAGAAAACTTCCCGATCAACATCAGAAGGAAAAGTAACTTTCTCAGCAGTAGAATCCTGCTCTCTACTTTCTGCAAGTCCTTCATGATGAGACACTGTTGCTGTTGGTTGCTTATGGCTATTTGTAGTGTGGTTTTTGGAGAAAAGTTGCTCACTCTGCAAATTTGGAAATGAATGGAAAACAGATACAGCAGGGTTTGTATTTGAAATGTGGAATGCTTGAGATTCTTTAGGTCCTTGACTCATTCGTTCATCTTTTAATCTACTGTCTACATAATGTGAATAATCCTTCTGGCTAGACGGGTAAAAGGACCCACTGTTATTTAAGCCTGAAGTTCCTGGTTCACAGGGAGAGAGCGAGAGTATCTGTTTGCTATTGGATAAGCGATCTCCAGGATTTAAGGGACTATCTTGCATTTGTTTTGTAGAAAAGAAAGATAATACTCCTTTAGAGGCATGTAATGGACAACTCAAACTTCCTTTCCCTTGAACTTTTTCTCCAGATTTTCCAGACAGAATTTCTTCTTGAATATCTACTGGAAGCTGCCTGAAGACTTCCTGGTCAATACCCTCAGGAAGTGAGCAGAGAGGGAGTTCATCACTGTCTTTGTCTTTAGAAAAATGTATAGTATCTAGTGGAGACTCCCCAGTTCTTGTACTTTCAATTCTTCTAGTTGTTAGAAAATCACAATTTGTTTCTTTGTCTTTGGAAAAATCCTCCATATGAGTGTCTTTCATTTTCTAGAACACAAGGATAAGATAATAATTTAGATATCTATATCTTTAAATACTCATGCTGCTGAACTGTGAACGTACCTATTATTTGACCAAGTGTCTCTATCCTACTCAATAACTTTAATCCTTTTAAAAGCCAGTTCCCAACAACTAGAGATGACTAATCCACACAATTAGTTCCACTATGTGTGGGTCTTTACTCGCTATTCCAGGAAGAGGTTCCCTTCCTGGGCAGCACTGAGGCAGAAGGTAGGTATGTGTTGAGAGACCTGGAAAGGATCTTAACAATCATGTATTCAAACTTCCAATTCTGTGAATAAAAGAATGATGGCCTAGAAAATGATTCACCTAGGGGTATCTAAATATTTACATATATACGTATAAATAGATATAAGTAGATTTATTTATATGTATGCATAGAGCATCAAGGACTAGTTTTCTAAAAAATTCCCTATTCTAACAGGGAGAGGGGTGGGTGTAGGTGGAAGAGGGCATAGAGGGGATAAATGGTGATAGAAAAATAAAATTAAATTTAAAAAAAATCCCTATTCTGAATTGTAACAATGACAGAAAGGACAAAAAATACTTCTATGATAAAAATCCAACATCATTATTAAGATAGAACTCTTTTAAAAATTAAATTTATTGGGGTGACATTGGTTAATAAGATCATACAGGGTCCAGCCGTTGTGGCTCGGTGGTTGAGCATCGACCCATGCACCAAGAGGTCGCCAGTTCAATTCCCAATCAGGACACATGCCCAGGTTGTGGGCCTGATCCCTAGTGGGGGGCATGCAGGAGGCAGCCAATCAATGTTCTCTCTCAATGATGTTTCTATTTCTCTCTCCCTCTCCCTTCCTCTCTCTAAAAAAAAACTCAATAAAGGAAAAAAATGTTTTAAATAAGATCATATAGGTTTCAAGTGTACAATTCTATGATATATTATCTGAATATTACATTGTGCACCCACCACCCAAAGTCAAATCATCTTCCATCACCATATATTTGGCCACCTTTACCCTTTACTACCCATAAATATTTATACATGAATAAAAATTTTAAAACACCTTCAATTCTAATTTTCATTTTTTACATAAAATTTTTCACTTGAATTTTTAAGCACCATACACAGTCAAATATAACTCAGGAAAGAAACATCAACACAGTAACTTCAAAAAAGTGAAAGGAGGAAAACAGATTCAGGCCGTTGTATTTACTCAGCCCCTTCTGTGTACCAGACACACACAAGGTACTTTCACTCATACTTACCTCTCTAATACGACTATAAATTAAAGACCTTTAGTTCTCATTCTACAGATTAAAAAGAAAAGCCAACACCTTTAAAATTTCAGTTAATATATGGAATAAAATTGGTCAGAGAAAAAAAGTAATTTGAATAGGGCAACAATTCATTATTTCTATAACACTAGTCTTTTCTCATTTTAAAATTAAGTGTAAATAAAATTACAAAAATTATATTTACTGATTAAACAATAAAAAATAAAATAATAAAAACACTTTAAGAGTTAATTGTAGAACTGCAGTGTTCTACAAATGTAAAGTATTAATCTGTAGCCATAGTCAAAGGAAGGAAGGACATCTTGTAGGGTGAAATTAGAATGACACTTAGCAACATTTACTGAGCACCTGGTATGTGCCAGAGCCTGAAACAGATGCTAGGGATTCAAAAAAAAAAAAAAAAAACCCTGGCCGGTTTGGCTCAGCGGTTAGAGCGTCGGCCTGCGGTCCTGAGAGACCCGGGTTCGGTTCCCACTAAGGGCACGTACCTCGGTTGCAGTTTGTCCCCGGCCCTGGTCGGTTGTGCGGGTGGCAGCCACTTGATGTGTCCCTTTCACATCGATGTTTCTCTCTCTCTCTCTGTTCCTCTCTCTCCCTCCCACTCTACCTGAACAAAAAATGGAAAAATGTTCTCGGGTGAGGATTAAAAAAAAAAAAGAGTTAATTGTAGATATGAACAGTTTAGTAAAGATGATTATTTTTTAAAGAATCCCACATTTAGTAAATAGAGGTTTGCCAAATGGCCATATACAGGATTTGTTTTAGTCATCTGAAAATATGACTGACCTTTGCCTCTCTATTGCCACACTCTTTTTTTTTTAATCCTCACCCAAGGATATTTTTCCATTGATCTTCACATAGAGTGTGAGGAGGACAGAGAGAGAGAGAGAAAAAAAAAAAGAACCATCAATGTGAGAGAGACACATCAATTGGCAGCCTCCTGCATGACCCTGACCAGGGCCGGGGAATGAACTGCAACCGAGGTACCCTTGACCAGAATTGAAGCTGAGACTCTTTGGTCTGTGGGCTGATGCTCTAACCACCGAGCCAAACCAGCCAGGGTTATTGCCACACTCTTATTTCTACAACTGTAAAATGAACAGTCATATTCTATCAATATTGCTGTTAGAATTTAATTTCAAAACCAAGAAAATTTAAATACTTTAACAAAACACTAAGGAGGGTGCTGATAGCTAATGTATACATTAACAGACAAAATAATTTGATTTCCAGTATCTGAAAATATTTTCATACTTATGAGCTAATCATCATATTCCTGTATACAGTTATAAAGTGTTTCAATACTTTTGAAACAGAAAATCTCTATAATGGTTTTCTTTTTTACCCAGTGATGCTTAAGTTGTCTTCCTGATCACAGCACAATATACTTAAGGCTGGCAACTGTAATATGATAGGTATTACATACACGTAAGTCATTCAAAAAGTATAACCTAAAAGAAACTCTAAAGTGTATCAGTTAAATACAAACTGAGATTTGTTATTTAACCACACAAATTCAGTAACAGTGTACTTACAAAACTGCGCTTGCTAGAGCATGAAGTTGTTGATGATGATGGTGTCAAATAATAATCAATAGACCCTTTCTTAGCAACATTTAGTGCTTTCAGGTTGCAGAAGCACACACTTAAAAGGGTTAGATGAAATGGCATCTTCACATTCACCATGTTTCGAAAAAGTTTCATAAGTATATCAACCATTGGGGTCATTGCATCATAACTTCCTAAATGAAATATTTAAGAAGATAGTATCTGAGCATACTATATAATAATTAACATTCATAGCTTAATCTAATTTAAATTAAAATCCTAAATAGATCTCATTGGGACATCCTGACAGTAGGTATGAAACTGGGACATCTCAACATTAATACTAAATGCCAAATGAGTAAAAGTTTTCAAAAGATTTGAAATATGGGATATCTGGTTATAGTAGAGTGATGACATCAGAAAAATCTCCCCATTAAATATAATAAAACTGAACAAAATTGTCAAAAGCAATCATTTTGAGGATCTGGAATTGAACCAAAGGCAAATAAAGTGAGAAGCACTGATTTATGAATAGCTGCTAGAACTTAGGTAATCCCGGTCAGTTTGGCTCAGCGGTTGAGCATCGGTCTGTTGACCAAAGAGTCCCAGGTTCAGTTCCCACTAGTGGTACGTACCACCAAAAAATAAAAAGTACAAAAATGGTTAACATAGAACTTAGGTAAGAAAGTGGGAGACAGCAGCCTTGTCTAGAGTTGTTCACATCTCCCTTTAAAAAAAATTTTCGTTTTGCTAATACTCACCTGAGGATAATGTTTTCCACTGATGTTTTAGTCAGAGTAGAAAGGGGTGGGGAGAGTGAGAGAGAGAAAAGTCCATGTGAGAGAGATACAGTGACTGGTTGCCTCCCATACAGGCCCTGACTGACCAGGCTGGGAATCAAACCTGCAACCCAGGTATGTGCCCTTGACCTGGAACCAAACCCACAACACTTTGGTGCATGGACCAATACTCCTCTAATCACTGAGCCACACCAGCCAGGGCTAACAGCTCCCTTTACACAGCTTTGATGTCAAAAAGAACAGGTCTGATATGAAGCAGAGGGCAAAAGCCCACACCCAGCACCACTGCGGGTAAAACAAACACATTCAGTAAGAAACAACTGGAGAAATCGCACAGCTCTCTAGCCTGATGCCACAGCTGTGGCTGAGGTGAGTGAAGATCAGTGGAGCAGCCGAAAGTTTCACCAGATCTAGAAATGAAAACCCATGGAGGACTAAATCAACTATCCTCACAACCCCAGCTGACTGGGAGGCTGCCTGCACCTGAGGGGAGGGCAGACAGGGCCCAAGCTCTCCACTTACAGCCCTGGCCAGAACGGAGCTGCAAGAGGGCCTAAAAGCCAAGGAAGACCTGACATGGCCTAAAATTTTAAAGTGCTTCCAACCCATGCACATTATCTATTCATAGAGGGTAGAAGCCTTCCAGTCTCCAGCATTTGGCCAATCAGTGACTAACCCCTAAACTATACAGACACAGGCATAACATCCTAGGAAGCTAACATATTAAAATTTAAATTTAAAAATCTGAGTAGAGAAACCAGAACAATATATCATAAGAATGATATATTCTACAGCTTAAGAGTCCACACAAGTTAAAAAAATTAATAAAACGCCCACATGAAAAAAAATCTGAAATGCTACATTATCTAAAATATCCAGTTTTCAACAAAATATTACAAATACATGCAAAAATAAATAAATAAAACAAAACAGGAGAGTCTGATTGATTCAGGGAGAAAAATCACTCAATAGAAATTAACTGAGTTGGACATCATGAATATTCCAAGTTACTATTACACATATGTTCAGAGAATTAAAGAAAACATTTTAAAGAAGTAAAATATAATAACTACAAAAAAAGGGGGAATCTCAATTTTAAAAAAAGAAACAAAGAAAATTCTAGAGTTAAAATGTAATCAAAACAAATAAAATCACTAGATGGGCAAAAGCAGTTTTAAGATGACAGTTTAGTCAAAGGATTTGACAGCTCAATAGAAATCATCTGATCTGAAAAGGAAAAAAGAAAAAAAAGACTGAAGAAAAATAAATAGAACTTACACACCTGTAGTACATCTTCAAGCATACCAACATATGTATAATCAGAGTTCCAGAAGGAGAAAGAAAACAAAAGAATTCTTAAAGAGATAAGAGTCAAAAACTCTACAAATTTTATTCAACAATTATTCTACCTGTAAAATAGCTAAATAAATCCCAAGTAGGATAAACACAAAAAAATTCCACACTCGGACATATAGTCAAACTGCTAAAAAAGAGAGACAAATGACTCATCACACAAAGGAGAACAATACAACTATGCCTACTAACAAATTATTGCCTCTCAGCTCCAAAGTCACCCTTCAGTACCTGCTCTGTGATAATGGGTTTGACTTTTTACATTGAACATGTTAAGTGTTTTCAGTAGAGAGTCCTGGAGCACCATTAGAGGAGAAAAGGGGCTTCTCTTCCTGGTTCCAATGTACTGTATTTACTTTTTCTTGCTCCTGTTACATGGTCTGTTTTCAGTACATAAGGCTCTGTCACACCACACATGTACACTCAGTCCCTCAGCAACCTCAAGCTCTAGTCCAAGCCTAGTGACCATGTTACCATGGCACCACCAATTCAAATACTGCACACACCAGGCCAGAGCCATAACAGTGCCCTGACTCCTTCTGCAGACCCACCTAAGAGCCTTGATTGCCTACACCCCCGAAGGGTTGTTCCCTCCAGCAATTCCTATGCAGGCACCATAACCTCCCATTAGTGCTAGCACAAAAATGTAGATTCCTTCAGCACAAACACACAACAGCCTCACCTTGTTAACAGAAGCACTCCCCACATAAATACTGCATACCCCAGCTCATGCACTGTCCTGCCAGTGAGTAAAATCCCAACATCCAACTCCTCCTGTGTGCCCACCAGCCAGACTCGGCTTATCTGTAGATCAGTGGGTGGTTTTCTCTTTGCCCAGTAACTATGGACCAACTCTGGGCCAGGTAACTAGAAGAATTTCTCCACCATCCATGTTCTACAGCCACACCTTCTCTTCGAGAGGTAGGAGAACTGCCCTTTTCAAGTTTGTCCTTTTCCTCTGCCCTTGAATATATCATCTTAAAAAGAGTTCTCTTTATGCCTTTATAGTAAATCCCCTATCACAGTTTAATAATTCTGTAAAACTTTCCCAGTTCAAATTTCTGAGTGGTTATTCTCTCCTGATTGTAAGGAGACTAATAAAACCATTAACAGCTGACTCTTCATCAGAAATAATGGAAACTAGAGGGCAATGGAATAGTATATTCAAAGTATGGAAAGAAAAATAAATACTCAAGAATTACATATCCAGACAAACTTTATTCAAAAATGTTATTTTGGTCAAGTATTCCATAAATTTTAATTAAGTAGAATGGTTTGATAGTGTCATTTAACTCTTTTTCTCAAACACAAATGGAACATTCTTCAGGATACACCATAAGCTAGGCAACATTTGGCTCCATAAATTTGCAGGACTGAAATTATTCAAAGCATATTCTCTGATAAACATGTAATTAAATTAGAAATCAACAACAGAAAGAAATTTGGGAAAATATCAAATATTTGGAAATTAAGCAACACATTTCTACATAAATGTAGGGGTCAAAGAAAAAATCAGAAGGGATATTAGGAACTATTTTGACCTTAATGAAAGAGAAACATAACAGAATTTATGGAATGCAGCTAGAGCACTGCTTAAAAAGAAATTTATAACTGTAAGCATGAAGTATTAGAAAAGAAGGTAAGTGCCCAGCTGCTGTAGCTGAGTGTAGCTGACCCATGTACCAATAGGTCGCTGATTTGATTCTCGTTCGGGGCATATGCCCAGGTTGTGGGCCTGATCCCCAGTGGGGGCATGCAGGAGGTGGACTATCAATGTTCTCTCTCATTGATGTTTCTATCTCTCTCTCCCTCCCCCTTCCTCTCTAAAATCAATAAAGAAAAAAAAAAAAAACAGAAAACAATGACAAAAAAAGGTGGACCTCAAAGAAAGGTCAACAAAATTCACAAATCTTTGCTAGAAAGACAAAGGAAAAAAGAGAATTACCAAATTACCAAAATCAGGAATGAAAGAGGAATATCACTATAGACCTCACAAAAACTAGAAGAATTATAAGGGAATAGTAACAACTTCATGACAACAAATTAGACAACCTGAATGAAATGCATACATTTCTAAAAGACACAGATTACTACAACAGATTCAAAATAAATTAGAAATCTGCATAAACTTTTAACAAATAGAGAAATCAAATTCTTACTTTAAAATCTTTCTACAAACAAAAGCCCATGAATAGCCAAAACAACTCTGAAAAAATTACAGCTGGAGAACTATCCATAAAAGAAATATAAACACAATGAAATACCACTACACGGCTACAAGAATGACTTTCATAAAAGAAACTGACAATACTAAATGTTGGTGAGAATCTGAAAAAACTGAAACATTCATACACTGTTAGTGAGAATGTAAATTGTTATACTCAGTTTGGAAAGAATTTGGCAGTGTCTTAGAGTTGAACTTACCATACAAGCCAGCAGTTCCACTTCTTGTAACCCACCCAAGGTAAACAAAAGCATATATCCGCCCAATGACTTGCCAGCATCATTCTTCATAATGGCCAAGAAAATGGAAACAATCTAAATATTCTTAAAGAAGTTATCTCAAGCCAAATAATTATGGTAGTTTTGTTTTCTCTGAACTTGGGAAAAATTCTTAACTGAGTCTTTACTTTTATTATCTATAAAAAAAACAACAAAGTTTTCCAGTGAAAATTTGATAGAATAAAGGGATTTCATAACTCACTAACTCTCTGTGAAGACCCTCTATCTATGGATCATATTTCTAATTCAAAGTTTGCTTTTTTAGGAGTCCAACCTGCCAATTAGATTATTAGGAAATTAGTCCATACCTGTCCCTAACTTCTGAATTATGTGTGATGGAATGGGACACTGACGACTCTCACGGCTACCGTGCTTCTCAGGTGAATACCGGCGGATTATTAACCTTATTGTATGTGGCTTCCTTCCATCTCGGCATACTCTAAACATAAAGAGAAAGGGAAAACAAGTAATCCCTAAAGATTTTTAAAAATTGTGTAATATACTTAATTTATCTAAAGGTGTCAGACTTAATTAACTATAACAATAATAAATACAGTTGATAACTAGGCAGCAAAGCAATAAAGGTCCCTGAATAGCCCAAATAATCTATACACTATAGCTCTGAAATTTTTTTTAAAGCACCATGAACTTTTTTTTTTTTTAATTGATTTTAGAGAGAGAGAAACATCAATGTGAGAAACAGATCAGTTGCCTCCCACATGCTCCCTAACTGGGAATCGAACCCGCAATCCAGACGTGCCCTGACTGGGAATCAAACCTGCCACCTTTTGGTGTACAGGACAATGCTCCAACCAACTGAGCCACGCCAGTTAGGGCAGCTCAAAATTTTAAGTGTAAGGCTCTCAGGTCTCACTCAGAATTGAGTGCTATCAGAAAAAAAACAGAAATAAGACATAAGTCATTTTATAATCCAAGTCCAAAATGTAACTAAAAGCAAAATATTAAAAACAGCAGGAAATAAACTGAATCATTCACTGACAAAGTAAATGTATGAAAAGTGACACATTTCTTATACATTTTTTGTATAACAAAACAGCCCTGGCCTGTTTGGCTCAGTGGTTAGAGAGCGAGCCAAAGAGTCTCAGGTTCGATTCCAGTCAAGGGCACCTGGGTTGCAGATTCGATCCCCAGTCCCGGTCGAGGTTGTGCAAGAGGCAGCCAATCAATGTTTCTCTTTCTCTTTCTTTCTCTCTCTTTCTCTCTCTCTCTCTCTCTCTCTCTCTCTCTCTCTCTCTCTCCCCCTCCCACTCTGTCTGAACATAAATAGAAAAATATCCTCAGGTAAGGAGTTAAAAAATTATATATACATACACACGCACACACACACACGATTACAAAAAGAAAACAATAAGATTATTTTTGTCAAAGAACACTCCCCAAATAGATCCAAGAGAACCAGTAATAATATCACCATTATGTGGCATATTAGAGTGATAACTTCAAAGATCAATGATATACTATATTTAAGAAAATAGATAGATAGATATCTTAATATATATATATATTATCTATCTATATATATGTATATCTTAAAAGTGTTCCATCCATCCCTGGCCAAATAGTTCAGTTGGTTAGAGTGTTGTCCCGATAAGCCAAGGTTGTGAGTTTAATCCCCAAGAATCAACCAATGAAAATATAAATAAGTAGAACAACAAATCTATGTCGTTTCTCTTTCTCCCTCTCTCTTCCTTTCTCTCTCTACATCAATAAATAAAAATATTTACAAAAATAGTGTTCTATCCAAATGGTCTTGGTTTTGGGGTTGAAAACAAAATTCTTTTTTTTTTATCCTCACCCGAGGACATTTTTCCATTTTTTGTACAGATAGAGTGAGAGGGAGAGAGAGGAAGAGAGAGAGGGAGGGAAACATCGATGTGAAAGGGACACATCGAGTGGCTGCCACCCGCACAACCGACCAGGGCCAGGGACAAACTGCAACCGAGGTACGTGCCCTTAGCGGGAACCGAACCTGGGTCTCTGCGGACCGCAGGCGGATGCTCTAACCGCTGAGCCAAACCGGCCAGGACGAAAACAAAATTCTTAATGATACAGAAAATTCACTTAAAGAGTAGAAAATCTAATTAGAGAAAATACATGTCATTAAAGAATAACACTTTAGCCCGGCCGGTGAGGCTCAGTGGTTGAGCATTGACCCATGCACCAAGAAGTTGCCAATTCGATTCCTGGTCAGGGCACATGCTCAGGTTGAAGGCCGAATCCCCTGTGGGGAGCATGTAGGAGGCAGCCAATCAATGTTCTCTCTCATCGATGTTTCTATCTATCTCTCCCTCTCCCTTCCTCTCTCTCTAAAAAATAAAGAAAAAAAGTTTTTTAAAATAACATTTTACTTTGTATATGTCTGACAATGCATTAAAAACCACAAATGTAAAATAAAAATATTGTACACTGATAAACATACTCAAATTGAATATTTTGAATGAGAAAATTTAGATTTTTGTAGTAAATAATTTTTTTCTTATTGCTTTTATCGGATACATCCCGACTGCTGCTTTACTAAAATAATAAATATCTTAAATAGTTCCCATAAACATGTTACTGGTTTAAATATCTTCCAGTTAAATTTGTTCTGTTAAGTCATTATGCAATTCAAAGATGATATGGTTCCTATAACTAATTAAGATATACGAGAAAAATTTTATATTCTAAGCAATCTTAAACTATTGCCTAGGAATTAGATTAAAAATTAGATGCTTTTAGCCCTGGCCAGTTTGGCTCAGCGGTTAGAGAACCGGTCCGCAGACAGGAGAATCCCGAGTTCGGTACCCACAAAGGGCATGTACCTCGGTTGCAGTTTGTCCCCGGCCCCAGTTGGGGTCATGTGGGTGGTAACCACTTGATGTGTCTCTCTCACGTTGATGTTTCTCTCTCTCTCTTCCTCCCTCTCTCCCTCCCACTCTATCTGAAGATAAATACAAAAATGTACTCGGGTGAGGATAAAAAAAAAATTAGATGATTTTATACCTCTTACATACCTACAGTGTCATCATATACGCTAGAAAGAAAATATATTCACACACACGATTATTTTTTTGCCAGTCACTTACATGGTATTACTGAAATAAGGGGCCATGGTATGGACGAGGGAATGGCAAGCAGAGATAAGAAAATGGTTAATAGTTGGTATGTCACAGGTTAAGAGCACCTAATCTCATTTCTGAGTTGATTCTTCAAATAAAATAACCTATAAAATGTGTAATTCTTGTGATTTTTCTTTGTGTAGAACTTTTTCCAACGGCCAGGCTTTTCCTAGTAATCTTGTATTTAGCTGAAGCCAAGCAGATGACCCAGTTTCACAAGCATGTTCATGGGCCCTGCCTGAGTCATACCCCTGGAGCTGGGTCACAGATCAGCCCCAGCTGCATGCAGAAAATGATGAGTTGCATGGCTTTGCTCAAGACATGAGAACCACACTGCATGGGACAGCAAAGCTGCAGGAAATCTCACTTCATCAGTTTCTGATACTTAGAGTCACCCAAACCCTTTTTCTCTCGCCAGTTAGCCATCCAGGCATCACCTGAGAGGCACACCTACCCAAGACTGGTAGACCCCCTGACATCCCATTTTGAGAAATCAAAGAAATGAGAGGAAAAGACATCACACTCTGTTTACAGAATATTGAGAATAGATACATGATGGCACAGGAGCACCAGAAAGGTACATTTTGTAGGCTAGCCGTACACGCACATCCCAGTCGACACTCCTCATGTGCTTGTAGACCAGCGGCCCGCACACCCACATCTCTCTCACTGCTCACACGCAGCCCCATTTGGCTCTTCTCTGACTCCATTTTCTTTCACGTAGTCTAAGACAAAGGAGATATGAGGATTCTTCTCTTTCTCCATCATTGTTGCTCTTAATAACTACCTATCCTCAACCAATACAAATTTATAGGTGTAGAGATCGTAGAGATATCCATAAAACCTCTTAGGTAACAATCAGCAGCTTAAGATCCACAGTATAACCACAATGATACCAAAAACCAATGGAACTAAATGGATTAAATTTAGTTAAGAGCATCTATTACTACCTTTGCAGTAGTTTATAATGTAGAGAAATTCAGTGATAAATGGTCTATCATTACACTGTTTAGTCTCCAGTTAATCTGTAAATTCCAAGACAGAACATCAAGCATTCTTTCCATATTCTATGTACAGAATATGTAGGATATGGCAAAATGGAAGGTCACCTGTTCAAAAGACTAGCAAGTAATTCTTCAATCTTACTTTTAGCTTCGACTTCTGATGAACATTTAAATGAATCTTCTTCACTAAAGGACTACCAAAGAAGCACAAATAGGGATTACTGTAAAGCCAAATAAGCATATCCAATTATCAGTATTATGTCAAGTAAAGCAACACATTCTTGACTAACTTACCTCTGATGCTTAGTTTTAGCCCTTTAGTTCACTTTTATATTTTAACTCTTTTTATCTGCAAGTTAACTGTACTCCACTAGAACAAGTGCAATGGAAGTTAAGAACATTATAAAGTTCTAGTAGTAACTCCGAGCTTCACTGTGTGATTACAGCAAGGCTCTCAATCTCCTAAGACTTGAATTTAGCCTTGGGCAAGTTATTTAACCTTTCTAAAGTACAGTATCCTCATCTTAAAAAAAGAACAGGAGGGAAAGCAAGAGAGGGGAAAAGGTCCAAACAAACAATAGAAGGTTTGTGAAAATTAAATGGACTAATATATAGAAAGTACTTAGTAAAGTGCCTGTCACATAAAAAAGTCAATCAATGTGAACTGGGTGATTATACCTTTCTCCATTTCCTAAATTATTAGACTACTCTAAAATCAAGACTTTCAAAAAAATTAAAATATTTTGCCTCATATATGTAATATAGGTTATTGACTAACCTGAGACTGAAATACTAATTCCTAGATTCAATTTAAGAATATTTATTAATCTATTATAATAAATTAGCCTCCTCATAGGAAAGGGATCATGTATTAACAAGCAAACTAGAATAGTATAAACATAGCAATATACTAGAAATCTTTATCTCGAATAATGTGACAATCAGTACTCAAGTAAAATATCATTATCATGCACCTGAGGTGGTCCTGAGGGTGTTACAGGAGAGTTATCCTCTCCAAAACTGAGCTTCTGGATACGCTGAGCAACTGTAATTCCTAATTCCTTTTCCAATATTTTGGATGAAAAGGTTTGAAGATCATACACACTACTGATACCCAGTGCTTCAAGGCGTTTGGAGGTTTTATAGCCAATACCTAAACAAAAAGAAATGCATAGGGTGTTACAATAGTTTTTCTCCTTAAAATAAAGCTAATTAAAATATTATAATTACTATGTCAACCATATCTTTAAATTCCATAATTAACATATTGCTAAGATCAAACGTTATTGAAAATTAGATTGTTCTTCTGCTCAGGGCCTATGAGTTATACGAACCACTCTGAAAACCTAATAGCCCCAATATACCTAATATACTATAATAACTGTAGAGATAACCAATACACTCTGTCTTGATAAAATGAAATGTTTACCACCTGTTATATGCCACTGTGGAAGTATTCAAGAATCATGGTGATTATTCAAATAAAGAAAGACTGTCACCAAAGCAATTAAAATGAATTAGCATGTGCTGAGTAGAAATCTGATTTCTATACACACATCACACAGTTATCTATAAGTCATATCTGGCAATATTTACCATCTAAATACAACTAAGAGCCAGAAAGCAAACCAAATAAATATATACAAAGATATATTCTCATTAGCAAAACTCCTATCATACAGTTTTTTTCAGGAAAATTCAGTCATATTTTATCACAGGAAACATTTTCAGGCAATTTAGTGCCCTTTACTCCTATCATTTTTTTTAAAAAATGAATTCTACAGTTATCTGGTTTCCTTGAATAGTTAAAAGAAGTAAATCAAAGTGATGGGTGTGTAGGGTAAACTATTACAGTGGAGTGACATATTTACACAGATGAAATAAAAAAGGTTAGCAAGTTGGCAATAAGGAAGAAAAAAGAAAGCCTGTAAAAAAATAAATAAATAAATAATTCAAGGTAAAGCCCAATAATAGTGTTAAATATCAGTATACAGTCCTCAATGTAACCTGACACAGTAACTGTTCTTCAGAACAGACTTGGGTTCATACAAAAAGTTAATGACTGTTTACTTAGGGAAGGCAAGGCAGTATGTAACACATTTTGGAATCACATAAACATGGGTTAAAAACATGGAGTTATCGTCCTGGCCAGTTTGGCTCAGCGGTTAGAGCATCGGCCTGCAGTCCCAAGAGACCCGGGTTCGGTTCCCGCTAAGGGCATGTACCTCGGTTGCAGTTTGTCCCCGGCCCTGGCTGGGTCAAGCAGGTGGCAGCCACTCGATGTGTCCCTTTCACATCGATGTTTCTCTCTCTCTTCCTCTCTTTCCCTTCCACTCTATCCGAACAAAAAAATGGAAAAATGTTCTCAAGTGAGGATTTAGAAAAAAAAACCCATGAAGTTATGACATCTAAAGATTAAGTTTTAGCTGTCAAAGAAATTCACTTCCATAAAATTCTATTATAACATCTTCATCCCTGGCAATGCCACAGAAATGAAGTTTAACATATCTGTTATTGATGGTCTATAAAAATATAAGTATTTGATTTTCAATGATACAAACTTGCCCCATGACCTGAAAAGATCACAGAACCCTTCAAGAAAATCAGTTTCCTCATCTTTAAAATATAAACTTCGCCTAAATGCTTTGGAAGATCCCTTGTAGCCTAAGATTTTATATATAATCCCCAAATACAGTTAGTAAAAGACCAGCTCCCCTCTCCTTTAGATGCAATGTACAAAATAAGAGTATGAACCAGGGATTGGAAGTAAAGGACTATACGCTTCCAGGTTATAACTTTCACGATCATATTCAAACTACACAAAAGTAGGTGAAACTAGAAAAGTACTTTCATGTATTTCCTAATACAGATTCCCTCCAGAAAACATTAGGTTGTTGGGTTTTCTCCAAGAGCCCAAAACATAGGCTCTACCAGCTAATTACATGTATCTATAATTTTTAAATTAAAGAAATACAATAAAATATATTTTTTAAATATATTTGTCTTACCAGGCATTTCCTTTATGTGTTTCAAACTATGAATGAGAGCTTGAGAACTTTCAGGTAATAAGACTGTTTGTTGATTTGGTTTAAAGACACCACAAACCAATTTTGCCAGTAATTTATTGGAAGCCACTCCAGCACAGCCAGTGAGCCCCAGCTGATTATACATGGCTTCCCGCATCTCTGCTGCAATCTGAGATCCAACAAGCAGTCTGATGTGCAGGCCGTCATTCAGGTTTATAGCTACAAAAACAGCCAATGTCATTAAAAGTCACCATAAAAAAATTTCATTTCCGTTTCTACAAATGAGTTTTAAAAGGGTACAGGGTTTATTTAACCTATATTCAATGCCCTCCCCCCCACCACCACCACCACACTGCCACCCACTGCACCAATCTGCTTTGTTCTTCACAGGAATTCTGCAAAGTACAGGGCGTGAGCTCCAAAGGCCTGTGACAGAGAATGCACAGGAGCGCTTGCTTACTGATGAACAGAATATGAAAACTGATCTCTCTTAAATTCCTACTGACATTAGTAAAACTTTTATTCATGTTTACCTGTGTAAGCATAAAAGTATTACATTAATAAGAAAGCTAACATTACAATTTTCAAGATCTGAATCTAAACTTTACATGAGCTATATGAAAAACAATTTTAGGTCTGTCCATATTTTAAGAGATCTTTTATGAAAAGTGTAAGAAAATTATCTACAAATTTTCTTAGGTGTGAAAATGATATTAGTTATATGAGACGATTCTTATTCTCAGGAGTATTTACAAAGGAAGTGTCATATCAATAATTTACTTTCAAATGGCTCATCAGTCAACCAATCAATAAAGAGCAAGATAAAGCAAATGTGGAAAAATGGTAACAACAGGTGTATCGACAAAGAGGGTATAATGAGTGTTCTCGTTGCATTATATTCTGTCAGTTTTCCTGTAGGTGTAAAATTGTTTCTACAAAATTTTGTGGGGAGGAGAAAGAATTCATGAAAAATCGATATTTTCTTTTTAGGATATAAAACTAGTTCTCTGTACTATGTTCTAACCAATAAAGCCTGAGTTGCCTTGGCCAGTTTGGCTCAGCGGCTGGAGCATCGGCCTGCGGACCAGAGAGTCCGGGTTCGGTTCCCGATAGGAGCACATACCAATAAAATAAAATAAATAAAATAAAGCCTTAGTTTACTTTAAGAATTACACAGAGCCCTGGCCAGTTTGGATCAGTGATTAGAGTTTCAGCCTGCGGTCCAGAGAGACCCGGGTTCAGCTCCCGCTAAGGGCACGTACCTCGGCTACGGTTTGTCCCGGGCCCTCGTTGGGTCGTGCGAGTGGCAGCCACTCAATGTGTCCCCTTCATGTCAATGTCTCTCTCTCTCTCTCTCTCTCTCTCTCCTTCCCTCCCTCCCTCCCTCCCGCTCTATCTGAACAAAAAATGAAGGAATGTCCTCGGGTAAGGATAAAAAAAAAAAAGAATTACACAGAAACAGCCCAGCTGGTGTGGCAGTGGTTGAGCACTGACCCATGCACCAAGAGGTCACCAGTTCAATTCCTGGTCAGAGCACATGCTCAGGTTGTGGACCAAATCCCCAGTGGGGGGCATGAAGGGGGCAGCCGACTGATGTTCTCTCTCATCCATGTTTCTTTCTCTCTCCCCCTCTAAAATCAATAAAAAATAAAAATAAAAAAAAGAATTACACAGAAACATATTTGGAACCTTCTTGCTACTTAGTTTTTGTAAGTGACAAAAGATCACAGGTATAAGAGATAGGAAAGCTTCACGTCTGCTTCTAGAAGAGAAGTGTAGCTCTCCCCCTTTTCTTTAATATCGGGGAGGTGGAGGATTAGATGGGAGATTGATCACCAGCTCTCAAAAAGCGGGGATAAGAGGAAGCGTATGCTGAGACCTAGGAGCAAGGTGGTCAGGGCAAGCGTTACACAAAAGCAGAGCAGTTGTCCTCTATGTGGTATGATGTGGAAGTCACAGCAGAGTCACAAGATGTTTCAAAGTCTAGTCACTGGAGCTTACTGCAGCTTATTTTCAAATGCAAAGATCCCTGGAAATACCATCAGTCACTTAAACTTTAGTATTTGAAGATGAACCATTGTTTTCATGCAAAGGGATGGCAAGATCATCTGAACTAATTAAACAGGAGCTTGCAAACGATGGCAGGAAGGCCTGGACAAGCTTCCATAAGGGTTAACTCAGGAAGTGAGGGGGCAGCATGAGGGTCTTGGTGCCTGGGGGAATAGAAGAGGCAACAAAGGCAAGTTTCATCTACCTGAAAATTTTGCTTAAAGATAGTTTTAAGAGAATCAAAAATTATTCTAAAAAGTGTATTACCAAGCCAATTCTTGTAACTTAAGGATGACCTAAAGAGATATGACATTTAAAAATGGTATTGCGCAGACTGTGTCAGAGAAATGAAAAGTGCTCTGAGCAACACTAATTTTAGTCATCTTGGACAGACTACTGAAATACGGCTATACCTCCAACAAAAGCCACAACATTTTCAGAAAGTAATTAAGTCACTGAATTCATGGATCATTAAGCCAAAGAACATACAGGCACAGAAACAGGATGGTGATGGCAGGAGGGAAGGAGGTAGGCAAAGGGAGGGAAAATGGGGACATCTGTAACAGTGTCAACAATAATAAAGAAAGAACAAAAAGTATTACAGAAAAGAAATGACCAACAAAAAGAAATATATGTACTTGAAAATTGCAAGTATAATAAATGAAGAACCACTTACACTGATTATTGTACACATGACCGGGCCCAGTCAGTGCTGCAAGGTCGTCACTTTGAAGCTGCTGTAGTCTCTTCTCAACCATTTCTGTTAGATCCACAAAATTTTCATCAAATCCAAGTCTCTCAACAACTGGACTAAATTCTTCCAACAACTCTAAATTTAAATAACATTGGAGCACAGATGTAACTGAAGTTATAACTAGAATAAATTAAACTATTTTATGCTTACCTCAAATATGTTGTTAAAGGTTTTACATATATTCACAGTTCCATAATATATTTAATAAAGTCCTCAGTTAACTGCGATTTTTTTTCTGCACCATACTTTGAGTAAAGGCAATATTTTCCCAGTAAAATAAGTCCAAAAATGATTTCCTGGGCAGATACTCATAGCCACAGATTTAGTACAATCTCCTATACTTATCACTTCTATATCTGTAGTACATTAAATATCAATGCTTACAGTTAATTATGATCTTAAAGCAGTGAGTCAAAGAATAAATTGTAGTCTGTCTAGAATAGTAAAAACAAGTAATAATATATTCTAGCTATATTTTCCACAGGAGTTTTTAAAGGCAAAACAAAGCAAAATTTATAATTACTAAGTATAATAAGTAAAATTTATAATTTCCGGTTATTACTGAACCTAAAAGAAAACTCACTTAATTTTCAAAATACATCACAATCCAAGATTTTAATTAGTCATTTCTCAGCTTATTCCTTAAGGGCAACGAAGGATCATGATTTTATTTTTTTTTCTTTACTGATTTTTTTTTTAAAGAGGGAGAGATAGAAACATCGATGAGAGAGAATATCGATTGGCTGCCTCCTGCATGCCCCCCACTGGGGATCGGGCCCACAACCTGGGCATGTGTCCTGACCACGAATAGAACCTGCGACCTCATGGTGCATGGGTCGATGCTCGAGCACTGAGCTACACCAAACGGGTGATCATGATTTGCATGCGTTCCAGAAACTAGCACAATACTTAGTCTTTAAGTCAAATGTTTACTAAATTGAACTGAACTAAGATCTGATATAAAGTCAAAAGGACTATCAATTCTCATTTTTAGTATTAAGACTAATTACAACTTTGAAATCATTAAGAATTTTCATTTATCTCTGAATCACTATTGATACCAGCTGGATGGCAGAAATTCACTATTTTTTTCACCTATGAGGCAAAATTTTTACAATTTGAGAATATCCAATGCTCACGTACACATTAGCAATATGTTGAGACAAATTCAAGTACAACATAGAGCAGTGCTCAAATTTTAAATGCAAATTACCTTTGATCTAGCTATTAACCTCTAGAAACTTACCTTATTAATATCCCCATAAACATATGCCAAAATTTCCATAAGAAAATGTCTACTGAAGTATATATTAGTTAAGAGCAAAAGGTTGTGAAGAGCCTATTAAGCCATCACTCTCAGGGAAACCATATAATTCGTCATTCAAAACAACACACTTTTTAAGTAAAAGGAGCTGCTACTAATAATTATGCAGGGACATTAAGCATAAAGTGGGACATACTGTCTTCATATCACTAGAGGACTGGTTAAGTATGGAACAAAATGCAAAAAAAAAGAATGTGGAGCAGCTATATATGAATGACATGTTAGATCACCAACAACAGAAACAAGATGCACAACTCTATGTATCATAAAACCTCTTCTGTGTACACCAAAAATTAACTTCTTAATATTCAGACACACACAATTGTGCATTGCTGCAAAAGCACTATCTTGGGACGATAGTCTTGTCGTTTCTGCATGGCTGACCTTTCTTCCCCTTCTTTCCATTTCAGCATCGGCCTCTTTCCCTCCAGAAGGTAACTAATGTTAAAAACTTAGTATATATCCTCTCATGTTCCTCTTCCTGTTCATATATACACAAACACATATATGGTCTTTGATTAGGAATCTCACTCCTAGGTATTTTTTTTTGGTACCTGCCCCTGGCAGGAACCGAACCCAGGACTCTCTGGTCCGTAGGCCGATGCTCCAACCGCTGAGCCAAACCGGCCAGGGCCATAAACAAATATATGTAGGAGAGGATTTTATGCTATTATTTTAGACATATGGAAAAATATGACACATTTTTTTGCAGCTTAACTTTTTGCTCACTCAACATGGTATATATTTATAAATCAAACATTCTTTTGTTGTTGTTAATCCTCACCAGAGGATGTTTCTCCATTGATTTTTAGAGTGGAAGGGAGGGAGGGAGGAAAGGAGAGAGAGAGAAACATCGATTTAAGAGAGACATTTTGATTAGTTGCCTCTCACACGAACCCTCCCGGGGCCCAGGATCAAACCTGCAACCCAGGTACATATCCTTAACTGGCAATCGAACCCACAACCCTCAGTCCAGTCTATGGGCCGACACTAACCACTGAGAAAAACTGGCCAGGGCTCCAATGCATACTTTTTAATGGCTATTTAATATTCTATCATAGAAAAGTCTTAGTTTATTTAGTCATTCTCATCTTAATGAACATTTGTTTTCATTCTACATTTACCAATTATGAACCATGCTACAATACACATTTTTGTACATATGACCTTATGATTTTTTTTCTTAAATTCCCAGAGGTTATATCACTGGGTTAAAAAATATAATATATATCTAACTTCAAAAAATGTTTTCTAGATAGCTTTTTCAAAAAGGCTATAATACTTTGTTTCTACTTTTTCTCACATTCTTTACTTTTTTTGTAAGATGGATATAAAATATATTACTAATTCAAATCTCCTTAGCCAATAATAAATTTGAGCATTCTTTTTTCCAGATCAGTTAGATATTGTGTTTGCTCTTTTTTTTGTCAATTGCCTATGAATATTCTGTCCATTTTTCTTGAGTATTTTTTCTTATCAATTTGTTAGCGCTTTTGATTATTATATTTAACCCTTTCATCTGAAAACTCGTACAATAATGAAAGAACAAACAAAAACAGGAGCAAAAAAATAAATAGAAAGCTAGTTTTTAACAAATCGGTTTTTAATAATTACATTAAACACCGCAGAAGCCTCTCCCAACTAACTCTAATGCATTAGCCTATAACATATTTCTTCAAAATTCACTTAAATTTAAAATAAAAATTTTTTTTCTTTAGTGTATCTTCTCATTTCTCGCTGTTAAATTGTTCTCCGGTTTTTCTTATATTTACACCAGTAATGACAGACTTCAAACTCCTTCAACTTTACATTTTTTGTTGACGTTACTTACATAATGTCATCCTCACACAATTTTTTTTAAAAAGTGGGCAAGACCCCAAAGCAAGTTAAAGTAAAAAGGAACTGACTTATGGTATTTTACATTTATTAAAAGATTCATGTAATAAATAGGCGTCCTATATAAAAATTAATGCTAAAAGAATATTGCTTGTAACCTGTACCTGTAACCTTATATGACATCTCTCGGTAACGAGTCAAGTCTTCTCCATTAACTAACACCAGCTGTGGACACTTTTCTTTTGCATCTCTAACATTCATAAGTTTCTTTACTCCAAGTTCCCTAGCTTCATAGTTGCAGGTAACCACCAAATATTTCTGCTGAACCCCTATAAAACACAAATAATTGATGAGAAAATGGAGCAGAATTAAAGAAACATCTTAAAATATAATTTACTAGTTCCATCTTATAACTGTCAGTTATAAATGCAATCTGTTCTGATAAAAATAAAAACCTCTATCTCAGTTAAAATTACAGCCTCCATTCAACAAAGTTCTATAAGGTAAAATTTAACAGAAATTACCACAAATCAATAGATTCTATGGAGTCTTCAGCAAAAAGATACAAATACCATTCTAGGATTTTTTTTTTCAGACAATACAAAAAAAGATTAAAGTATTGAATTAACTCCATACAACTCTCTATATAATTCTAGCCCATGTTACCAAAAAATAAAAACAGATGAAAATAACTGAGTACAATTAATTCATTACTGGTTGCTACTAGAAAAACTCACTTGTCTTCTGAGTAACTGTCCAATGAATATAAAGCAATGTTCTGTTACAAGTGCCAACCTACAGCTATTATCAGGGATCTTCTCCAATAAATGTTCTAATTATTGAATATTCTTCCTAGTCATTTGCAGACAATATTAGATAGTGAGTGGCATTCTGAGCCCCTCCTTATCAAAATGATTAAATTATGATCTAGAGAATGTATAAAAATTCTAGTTTAGTGGTGGCTTAAGATTGCTAAAATTTGTTTTCCTCTTTATGCAAGTTGATTACTTGCTTACCACTGTAAAAGTAATGTTCATCTAAAATATATAAAACACAAACTTGTAAGGGAAAAAAAGGTTATGTTCATTCCCTAATGTAAAATACTTGTTTCTAAAATTTAATATAAACAAGGTAAAGAAACATGATTTCACATATAGATTTTTGACATATCAGATTATGCCCAAAAAGTCACTGGGTCAAAAGTAGTTAAGATTCATTAGTGAACTACACACAAATTTAGACAGGTAACTTCCTCAACTGAAAAAAAGTAGTTTTTAAATGTAGAATAAAATTATATGGACTTACCACTATATGTCACCATCTAAAGTTATGTCGTCATATATTTGTTGAGTATAAATGGAAAACTAATTTGCTTTCTCCTAGAAACATCTCACTTCCCAACAATCATTCCTGAAATGCCTTCAGGAGAAAATTTAGGTCCCCTAATCCTAACTCCTTGACACCCTTAGGAAAGTTTAAAGATCCTACACTGATGTTGGCATATCAAAAACTTTGTTGTTTAGTAAATCAACTAGTCTGGATTGAAATAGGATTTATCAAAACCAAACTAGCACAAGAGCTTAACAACAAGTGAACCAAAACTGCTCTTTGTGCTTATACTATAAGATAAATCCTTACTACATGTATAAAAGAAAATTAAAGAAGTTTTTGGCCCTGGCCAGTTTGGCTCTGCAGTTAGAATATCAGCCTGTGGACCAATGAGTCACAGGTTCGATTCTGGTCAAGGGCACATACCTCAGTTGCAGTTTGTCCCCGGCCCTGGATGGATAGTGTGGGTGGAAACCACTCGATGTGTCCCTTTCACATCAATGTTTCTCTCTCTCTCTCTCTTCCTCTCTCTCCCTCCCACTCTATCTGAACAAAAAAGGGAAAAATGTCCTCGGGTGAGAAATAAAAATAAAAAAAGATATTTTTGTGAATTCACTTTTTTAGTTTAAGATATAATAAAAATGTTAAAACGAGCCAAGATATTAAAAGTAAATCCTCAAAGTAAAATTTCTCTTTTCCTTTTATTTAAAAAGATATTGTGTTTTTATGGAAAGCTTGCTCTACGTGCCTTAATATTTAGGGTTCTGTTCAAAATCCAACTATTTTATCAGATGTTACACAAATTAAGAGTTGATTTCAAAAAGGGGAGGGGTAGAGGAAAACTTCTATTAAAATGTAACAAAAAAGGTTGTTCTGAGATAAGAAGATTGTAAAATTTCAAACACAGAAAAAGACGGAAAGTTTATTATGATCTTTCCGTTCATCTACTCTGTTGTCTACAATACTTGCGTCAAATTCACCATTTATGAAATGAGGCTTATAAAGTTTATGCCTGGTAGTGAAGCAAAGATTCTGTCTATAAAGCACTTTAAGAACTGCTTCCAAAATCTTTCTTAACATGGTTAATAAATCAGAATATAATAAATGAGTGTTAATCCTATTATATAGCAAAAATATTATCAGTGTCCATAATTACCTAAAGGTTTGCCCTTTAGTTCCGGATTTGAGATCATTTCCACTTGTGCGTAAAAGCAATCCAGATCCACGTGTACTATGACTCTGGATGAAGAACTTCCTGCTGGCACCACTTGATCATGAACTGATACACAATATGCAAAGAAATACAAAAATATATTCAGGCTGCATATCATCTCTGAGCAACTGGCAGTTCCTTAAAACGTGGTAATTGAGAGAAAAGGAATGCTGAATGATTTTAAAAGTTTTTTTCCTGGATTGATTGTATCTGTCAAAGCATCTAAAAATTACAAAGACATGAGAGCAACTCCATCTACAGAAGGTTCTTCAGTCCTGATTACTTACTTAGCATTTCTTTGTACACTGTATTTTTCTCAAGAAGTAATATATTTGAGGGGAAAAATCTTGATCAATAATGGAAGATGCAAGAGGTAACCCTCTCACTTGGAAGTTTATAGTAAAATTTAGGGTAAATCGGAAGGGGCAGAAAAGTTGAAACACTGATTTCAGCCAACTTAAAAATTATTCTAAGTAGCATGTCCTTAAATTTTAAAAAATCAGAAATGCAAAACTGCAGAATACAGAACACAGGGGTTCCAGTGGACTAGATTTAGCTTCCATACGAGAGAAAGATTATCTGATTGAGTGCTGAATCACCAGTACCTAGCATATAATAGACTACCAATAAATGCTCCCTGAATTGAAAGAATGAGTGAATATTTCTTGGATTTTAAAAAGTAGCTCATGTCCTGGGGAATGGGGAGGCTGGTATGGAGGCATGGGAAAGATGAGATTTCGGCTGTTAACAACCGTTTAAAAACAAGGCAGGTTAAAATGCAATGTGATATGCTGGTTTGGATCCTATAACAGAAAAAAACAGAGTGGAAAAAGAAACTGATAAAATGTGAACAAAGTTAGTGCTGTAGTTAACAGTACTATGCCAATGTTAATGTCTTAGTTTTGACAAATGTACCGTGGTGATGTAAGATATGAACATTAGGGAAAATTCTCTCTCCAACTTCCGTAAATCCAGCATTTGAAAGTTTAATCATTAAAATTAAAGGCGGGCCCAGGGCTCAGGCACCGGGGTTGAGCGATACAAGGTAGAGCGGAGGCTGGAAGTGGGTCACCTGCGAAGCGATCACGCACACGCGCCCCGTCCCGGTTCCGGGCCCAGACTAAGGCCGGGCCCCATCCCCTGACACTGGGCGACAAGGTTCCCCTCTTCTGCACCTTGAAACCGCCCAGGAGCCTCTCCGGCTTGCACTGGGCTCTTTGAGGGACTGCTACACCCCGACCAACAAACTGACGCGCCCACCCTACTCCGGCTAGGTGCAGCCACCCCTCTCCGGGTCTTGGCCCCAAAACACCACGCCGCGAAGGGCAGCCCTCCGGGCAGAGCCAGGAAGACGAAAGAAACCAAGCGGGGCGGGACGGTCGCACCCCAACGGCTGCCGCCCCCGCCCCGGGCGTCCGCCCGCCCCGCCCTTCTCGTTTACACCAGAGGAGGCTGCCAGGCTCCTCGGGCCCCGGCGCACCCGGCGAGCCGACTGACACCCCCGCCTCCGCGCGTTCCATGGCCAGGGCTGCGTCCTCTTCCTCATCGCCGCCTTCCTCCTCGGGCTCCACCCCCAGCTCCTCCATCCCGCGGCGGCCAACCGCAGCGCAGCTTCCGGCCGCTTCCGCCCGGTCTCCAGGGAAACCGTGGGCGACCGCGCGCAGGCGCTGCGGCCATCGCGCCTGCGCGTTCTGGGCCAAGTAGCCCGCTGCCCGGATGGAAGCGATAGACGGGAGTCTGTGGGTCCACGCGCGGACGTCTCCTCGTGCCGTCGAGGTCGGAAGTGAGCCGTTGCCATCCCAAACCGCTCGTTCTGTCCTTGAGGTCCTCGGTGTTAGCACTCGTTTATCTCTACCCAGAGGGCAGCCTGTTCTCCCGATGGATTTAGAAAAATCGCTGAACGTTAGACACGGAATGATTTATGGTGATGGGGGTGAGCGAGGCGGCCGTGTAAACGATAGAATTAGCAAGTGTGTTCAAGTTCATTGCATTGTGTTTGTTGTTTGGTTCAAAGAGGCTGTGCCACATTGGACCCTTGAATTTTTAATAATCTAAACTGAATAGAAGTTTAATACCTGAGCTCTGGAGTCAGATAAAAGCTCTAATCCAGCCCTGGCCGGTTTGGCTCAGCGGTTAGAGCATCGGCTGCGAACCAGAGAGGCCCCGGTTGGGTTCCCGCTAAGGGCACGCACCTGGGTTATCCTTGTCCCCGACCCCCAGGGGTCGTGTGGGTGGTGACCACTCCATCTCTCACATCAATGTTGCTCTCTCTCTTTTCCTCCAACTCTCCCTC
The DNA here is from genome assembly GCF_014108415.1 of Molossus molossus. Lineage (NCBI taxonomy): Eukaryota > Metazoa > Chordata > Mammalia > Chiroptera > Molossidae > Molossus > Molossus molossus. The sequence goes on along the minus strand of NW_023425399.1, from coordinate 102,576,886 downwards.
CAGCTCTGTCTGAAGATAAATGCAAAAACAATGTCCTCTGTTGAGGATAAAAAAAAAAAAAAAGCTCTAATGCAGACCCATTAACATGCTGTGTGACTTTGGGCAGGTTGTGTAACTATAATGAGCCTCGTGAGCCTCAGTTTCTACATTGTAAAAAAAATAAATAAATAAGCCCTGCTCTGGCTGTGTGGCTGTGTGGCCCAGTTGGTTGGAGCGTTTTCCCATGCACCAAAAGGTTGCAGGTTTGATTCTCCTCAGGGCAAGTACCTAGGTTTTAGGTCCCATCGTGGTCGGGACACATATGGGAGGCAACAGATCATGTTGCTCTCTCACATCAATGTTTCTCTCTCTCTCTCTCTTTCTCTCCCTCTAAAAACATCTTTGGGTGAGAATTAAAAATAAATAATAAAAATAAAGTCAGAATAAATGAATTACTAAGTGAAAACAAACATATACTTTAATATTCCAATGTATGGTCTAGAGCAAAACTGCCTTCCGTTAAGAGGCCTTGTGTGCCTGTGTGTGTGTGTGTGTGTTTCCTCCAACAGAAGAAATTTGGAAATTTCTTTGTGTGTGTACATATATACCTATATTCAAACGCACATGTTGTTGTTATCACAGGATGCTGCTCTTACAAATAGGATGTGAGAATCTTGAGAACACCTTTAAAGGACATGTTGATGCATCCATAAAGGAAAAGAAATAACAGGCAGAGCTGGGACTCAGTGGTTTGGAGACCAAGTCTTCCTCTAAGACATCTGGACCAGTTCCCTAAAAGTCTCCTGTGTAGGATTTAAGACTAATTTAAAGCTCCGCTCCTTTCTTTGTGAATGTTGTTTGATAAGTCTCGATAAAGAGCTTTTGAATTAAGTGCCTCCTTGGCCACTAAGTGCTTTTGGGGCTGTTTTCAAGGGTCCAATTACTTGTAGAAAACAGGTTTGTTTATTTATTTATTTATTTATTTTATCCTCACCTGAGGACTTTTTTTCGATATTTTGTTCAGATAGAGTGGGAAGGAGAGAGAGAGAGAAACATCGACATGAAAAGGACACATTGAGTGATCGCCACCTGCACAACCCAACCAGGGCCAGGGACAAACTGCAACCGAGGTACGTGCCCTTAGTGGGAACTGAACCCAGGTCTCTCTGGACCGCAGGCCGACGCTCTAACCGCTGAGCCAAACTGGCCAGGGCAAGAAAACAGATTTTTTTAATTAAAAAAAAAAAAAACCTCCATGTTGAGAATCATCCAAACCATGGAAATACCATGGCAGATTAAAACTGCTCCTTTATAAGAGCCCAAGCCTCCCTATACTCCACAGCTTCAGAAAAAGTGAGTCAGCATGAAAAAAACATCACACAAAATAAAACCCTCTTTAGTTAGTTTCATTTATTTACCTGTCAAGTGTCAAACTGAAGAGTGGCTTTTAACTTAGTAGAAGAATAGGCAAATAGAACCTTGAAAACCCTGGGGGGGGGGGGGGAGCAGGGCTGGCTTAGAGTGTGCAACCCAGCCAGAAACACAGAGCTCCAAGCTCCGAAGGGCCCCACACTTGGTTTAATGTTCTGCTGTTGTCATCTTGAAATCCTCAATATTTGAACAAGGGAGCCTGCATGTCCATTTTGCACTGGGCCTCACAAATTATTTAGCCAGTACTGGGAATAAAGAAGAGACATAGCATAGATAATGACGCTTATAAAACTCCTGCGTGTCAGGCATAGGGCTCAGAGTTTAAAACAGATTATTTAATTCAATATGCCACGGAGGATAGGTATCATCATTCTCATTTTACCAAAGATAAAACAGGTCAGCAGACACTAAGCTGCTTAACTCAAGGTTATGAATCTAGTAATGGTCAATCCACTTTTCAGTTTTCCATAGAAGAGAATTCATCAATAACGTTTCTTCCATGAAGGAAATCATTCCCTCTGCCCATTTTTGTTGGTGCTTCAAACACCAGACAACCTGGAGTAGGCAGAATAAATATCCCTCAAATATATTAAGAAATATAAAAATAGAACGCATAGGAGCTAATATGTGTTATTCTGTTGTGGGGTGAATTAGGGAAAGTAGGGGTATTCTTCGTTTATTTTTTAAATTCTATAACTTTCTCCCAGTGTGATTTAATAGGCTCTAATCTAAGATAATTTCAGAAAATAAACATTTTAAGATAGGATCATAATTGTATATATTTAAGAGCAAAAACAATTGCAAGGCAGAGTAAACATTTAATTAAGTAAAATTATGCTTGAAACTATTCGTGAGAGAGCATGAGGTTGCAGAGTGTAGCTAGTGGATAAAGAAACTAGGGGTATTTTAGAGCTTCAGAAGTCAAGACACTGTGAATTTACTTTACATACATTACAAGTGAGAAGCATGGCCTTGCTGGGGTGGCTCAGTGGATTGAGCATGTCCCGAGGACTGAGAGGTCACCGGTTCAATTCCTGGTCAGGGCACATGCCCGGATTGCGGGCTCAATTCCCAGTAGGGGGCATGCGCGAGGCAGCCGATCATTGTTTCTCTCGCACATCGATGTTTCTATCTCTCTCTCAAAAAAAACAACACAAGTGACACTCATGCCAGTGAAGAGTGGGAAAGTTACTAGTGCCTGTCTCTTTCCTCCTTCCTGAATTGGCCACATGGAGTTCAGAGGAAGAACTCTAGAGTGTTCAAGGGCTTCAACATGAAGAGTGTGAGGGTATTAATGAGTGTCTGTACCTCATATTGGTGGGTGGCTAGGTAGTTAGAGGTTGACCATGGGGTCAAAGGAACAATTTGAATTGGCAAAGGCACAAAGAGCTTGGTTCTGTAAGGTCTTTGGCCTAGTGCAGTGGTTCTCAGTCGGGGTCAGTTTTGTTCCCTAGGAGATACTTGGCAATGTCTTGAACACATTTTTGATGGGCAGATCAGGGAATTGGAGCTCTGCACTGCTGGTACCCAGTGGGTGGAGGCTAGATATTGTTGAATATGCTACAGTGCACAGGACAGCCCTTCACCATAAAAAATTATCCAGCCCAAAGTATCAGTAGGTCCAAAGTCAGGGCACTCTGGCCTAGTAGTGTTTACACCATCCTGCTCCCCACTCCCTAACTCCCTCCTCAGCTTAAAGTCCCCAGTTGTAATAAAGAATTGGTCTTCAGATATGTGCTTTTAATTATAAATGATATTTTTTAGAGACAGGAGGATATAAGAGAGGGAGACAAGTGTTATTTAATTGCTTTTCACTGTGGGAATCTACATTCTGAGACTACAAAGCAAGCGAATGCATTTGCCAGAAAAGAGACTTAAGAAAAATATGCACACGTTTATGGAGCGTGTGAGTTGCCCGTAGGGTGAAAGACTAATGACTCAGAAATAATTTACAAGGCTTAGATGCAAAAACCAGAAAACACAGAAAGGCTTCAGATGGTTGAAAGCAAACTATAATTACGATACGCTGTCATACAATGTGCATGTCATGCAGTATTTTACAACTTTCATCCAAGGATCTGAAACCCTTAGCATATAAACTTCAACTGTCATGAAGAATCAGTCTCTCTCTCTCTCTCTCTCTCTCTCTCTCTCTCTCTCTCAAAGCTGCAGTTTCAAGCTTTCTCAGTGTAACCTAAAAATACTTGCTGCGCACCATGTGATTGTGGCTAACAGAAGGTGTAAGAAGGTGGAGTTGTTCTAACAGTCAGCTTCTCTTTGCTTTGACCTTTAGTGGTTCTGCAGTTCTGATGAAAAGCCTGCGTAGTCACTTTAGAAATGACACTGAAGATGTTGCTAGTCAGGGTGTACTCGATGGACTCTGCCTCATCATTTTTGGATAGAGAGAGGTGGGAACCAATGTGATCACAATACAGACCATTTTATCCCAATCTGTAAATAAAGTCTGCAAACTTCAGTCATTAAGAAAAAGAGAACTACTTGATATCATATAGAAAGTTTGAGCAGATTAATATAGGTCAGGTATACTGTGTTAAATTGATAGCCACCTAAGTTTAATGCAACAATGATAAGAAGTTTTTCTAATTGCAAAAGTAATTTGTGATTATTATGAAAAATTAGAAAATATAGAAAGGAAGTAAGAAGCAATGGAAATAATCATAAGAATTTATAATCTTGGTGCTCAAAGATAACCGTACTTTGTCTTTTCATAAAGCACAACTTAAAAAGACAGTTTTTGTTTCATTTCACAAATAAATGTCTGTGTCTATTTCTTTACCAAACCACAAAGCCGTTGTGAGATGCATTGCCCGAATAAATGACGGACAAAACTTTATATGTTTGTTTTTTATATTAATTTGAATGGAATGAATTAATATGGTCTCAACATCACCTTGGACATGTTAATAATTTCAGTTTAATCAATAATCTCCATTTTCCTGGTTTATTAATATAAACTCTCTAGAAAGGAAAATAATACTTATATTTATAGGATTTGTTTCTCTCTTTTTTTTTTTTATTTATCTTCAGATAGAGCAGGAGGGAGAGAGGGAGGAAGAGAGAGAGAGAAATATCGACATGAGAGAAACATGTCGACTGTTTGCCACCCACACGACCACAACCAGGGCTGGGGACAAACTGCAACCAAGGTACGTGCCCTTAGTGGGAACCGAACCCAGGACTCTCCAGTCCACGCATGGGCTGATGCTCTAACCACTGAGCAAAACCAGCCAGGGCTATAGGATTTATTTCTTAAAGTTGATTCAGAGATTATTAAAGTGCTTATTAATCCTAAAAGTACTGCTTAGGTTTCCGATAAAACAAAAAAAAATTTTTTTCATCTATTGTTTAAGACATTGTAGTGAGACAGAAAGGTATCAGGTATAAAGTGAAAATCCGTCATAATCTTCACTGCACCTTGAGATAACCAATGTAAACAATATATATGAATATTCTTCATCAGACTTTTTCTTATCATACTTTATATAGGTGGACATAGTGATAGTCATTTCTAATTCCCATGAGTGGGATAATACTACGCAGACTCTTCCTCACCAGGTTTTTAAATTTACTTTATCTTGATCATCATTTCTTTTCCCTGCAGGAAAATTTCCCACATTCTTTTCAATGGATGCACTATTTTATGAATTCCTTATTGATAGACACTAATTCCTGATCTTTTGCTGCAGTGAACATCCTTGTACACTTTGTATATCTTTGTGCCCTTCTTCAGGAGTTTGATCCCATCCTTCCCTAGGACAAAGCTAATCTCCTAAAAGTCTGTAAGATTATCCATATCTTCTTAAATTAGTAAAAACCATATGAAAGCACAGCATGATACATGAGTCCTACCGGTTCTCTTTCTGCTAGTTCTCAGTTCCCTCCACTTCTCTGCTTCTGTGCGGAAGCATCCCTCATCCAGGCCACACAAACAGTCATCTCTGGCTTAGCGTACAGCAGTGGCCTCCTCACGTCAGCCCCTTCCCACCGTGGGCCCTAGAGTGATCTTTTAATAAGGTATGATATAAGGTAATTTTCCTGCTCAGAATCTTTCAAAGGCTTCCAACAAACAACCTTGAGAGTAAATTTCAAATCCCTCTCTCACTATGCTCCTCAAGGCTTCACTGAGGCAGGTTTCACCTTTTGTATTTAACCCTAACTCGATATTTTTTTCATTCATCTTCAGATAGAGTGAGAGGGGGAGAAAGAGAGAGAGAGAGAAACATCGATGTGAGAGAAACACATTAATTGCCTGTCTCCTGCACTACCCCGACCAGGGCCAGGTACTGAACCGCAACCGAGGTACATGCCCTTGACCAGAATTGAACCCAAGACTCTTCCGTTCGTGGGCTGACACTCTAACTGCTGAGCCAAACTGGCCAGGGCAAGTTTCACCTTTCTTCCCTACTTCTTCTCATAGCAGTTTATCATTTTTCCTTGCACTGGGCCACACTGGACACTGCAGTCCTTTCTGATGGTGTAAATATCAACCCCCAGTATGAAAGCAAAAGGGCAGTGTCCCAGCTCTGAGACAGGCGGAGAGAGCAAATTCTCCCTTATTTAGCCTTTGGTTCTAGTCAGGCCACGAACAGATTGGTGTGAGGCCCAACCACATTGGGGAGGGCAATATACCTTACTCAGTCTATCTGAATGTTAACATCCAGAAATGTCCTCATAGACATACCCCGAATAATGTTTAACCAAATATCTGGACACCCTGTGGCCCAGTCAAGTTGACACATAAAATTAACCACCACAGGACAATTTCCTGACTTCAGACCACTCTGCCGTTTGAAAGGTTTTTCACAGAACTGGCTTGTTCTCTTTCTCCAGGCCTCAATTCAAATGTCAACACTCTAACTGACCTTTCCAAACCACACTCTCCCAGATGGCCTCCCCGGAATCACCGCATTCTCTCACGACACACTGAGTATCGCTTACAACACATATTTCAATATGTAATTTTATATTTGCTGTTTACTTGTTTTTAACATCTCTTCCTACTAGAATATAAATTGTATTAGGGCAGGGGCCTGGTATTCCTTGTACTTTATTGGTATCTACCAAAAACATGTATGCAATAAATAAATAGCATTGTTTCATTATCAACTGGATAACTTAATAAGGTTAGATTTTTAAAGTCCAGTATAGACAAATATTTTTATGAAGAATTCCAAATAATATACGACTAGTTTGTAAATAAGATCCCCTCCAGAACTGGAGTTTAATCTCCACACTCTTGCAGATGGACTAGACAGTGACTTGCTTTAAAAGAACAGAGGGTTGCCTGGCTGGTGTGGCCCAGTGATTGAGCATCAACCCATGCACCAAAAAATCACCAGTTCGATTCCCTGTCAGGGCACATGCCCAGGTTGTGGGCCAAATCCCCAGTGAGAGGCATGCAGGAGGTGGCTAATCAATGTTCTCTCTCATCGATGTTTCTTTTTTTTTATCCTCACCCAAGGACATTTTTGCATTTATCCTCAGACAGAGCGGGAGGGAGAGAGGGAGAAAGAGAGAGAGAGAGAAACATCGATGTGAGAGAGACATATTGACTGGCTGCCACCCACACAACCCCAACTAGGGCTGGGGACAAACTGCAACCAAGGTACGTACCCCTAGCGGGAACCGAACCTGGGAACCGAACCCGGGACTCTCTGGTCCTCGGGCTGACGCTCTAACCGCTGAGCAAACCAGCCAGGGCTCTCATCAATGTTTCTGTGTCTCTCTCCCTCTCCCCTCCTCTCTCTCTAAAATATCAATAAAGAACAAAAAAAATTTAGAAAAAACAAAGAATAGAGGGTGGAAAGAGAGAAGTAGTAAGTTTATAGTGGAGAAACCTGTAGTGACTGTCTCAACTAAATGATCACGTAGACATCATGTATCCCTGATAGGATGCATTCAGAAGGGCACAGCATCACTTCTGTGAAATTCTTGCCAAAAATGTACAACCTCAATGTAATCAATCACAAGAAAACCTCAGACAAACTCACCAAATTGATAGGTGTTTTACAAAACAGTTAACCAGTATTGATCAAAAGTGTCAAGGCCATGAAAGACAAGATAAAAGGAACTGTCACTGGTTGAAAGAGACCAAGGAGAGCCCTGGCCGGTTTGGCTCAGCGGTTAGAGTGTCGGCCTGCGGTCCAGAGAGACCCGGGTTCAGTTCCCGCTAAGGGCACGTACCTTGGTTGCAGTTTGTCCCCCGGCCCTGGTTGGTCGTGCGGGTGGCAGCCACTCGATGTGTCCCTTTCATGTCGATGTTTCTCTCTCTCTCTCTCTCTCTCTCTCTCTTCCTCTCCCTCCCTCCCACTCTATCTGTATAAAAAATGGGAAAATGTCCTCAGGTGAGGATAAAAAAAAAAAAAAAGAAAGAGACCAAGGAGATATGACAAATAAATACAGTGTGGCACCCTGGATTGGATTCCAGAACAGAAAGGGTACAAATGGAAAAACAAGTGAAACGCAAATAAAATCTCAAGTTTATAGAAACATATCAATGTTGGTTTCTGTTTTGACCAAAGTATCATGGTAATGTAAGATGTTAGCAACAACAAAAGAAAAAACAGGGAGGAGTATGTGAGAACTTTTTATTATCTTTGCAACTTTTTGTAAACATAAGTTTATTCCAAAATAAAAAGCCTATTTAAAAAAAATAGGTAATCAGAAACCAGAAACTAAATAAATTGCAATATTTTTTCTAGTCTTTACAAATAAAAAATATTAAAACAATCCTTTAGATTCACCATACACACACAGAAGGTAACTATGTGAGGTGATAAATGTATTAATTAACTTGATTTTGGTAATCATTTCACAATGTGTAGTAAACTACTCCAGTGTACACCAAAATGTATATACTTTTTATTTGCAATTATACCTCAATAAATCTGGGAACAACTTTTCTTTAGATTGTTTATTTGAATTTGTTGTTGTTGTTGAAGTAGGCCTGTATTGCTGTGGATTTCCATCCCAGGACTACTTTTGCTGTGTCCCATAGATTCAAGGTTGTTGTGTGCTCATTTTTATCTGTTTCCAGGTAGCTTTTGATTTCGTCCTTGATCTCATTGTTAACCCATTCACTGTTTAGTAACATGTTATTTAGCCTCCATGTGTTTTTCAGGGTTTTTTCCCCTTGTAATTAATATCTAGTTTCTTACTGTGGCTGGAGAAGATGCTTGATATAATTTCAGTCTTCTTAAATGTATTGAGACTTGTTTTTGTCTAAGATGTGGTCTATCCTGGAAAATGTTTCATTTGTACTTGAAAAGAATGTATATTCTGCTGTGTGTGGGTGAAATGCTCCAAAAATATCAATTAAATCCATCTGCGCTAGTGTCTCATTTAAGGCCCCTGTTTCCTTGTTGATTTTCTGTCTAGACCTACCATTGATATCAATGAGGTGTTAAAATCCCCTACTATGACAGTACTACTGTCAGTCTCTCCCCTTATGTCCATCAATGTTTGCTTTACATACCCAGGTGCCCCTATGTTAGGTAAATACAAGGGTTATATTCTCTTGTTGGATCAAGCCTTTTAGCATTATGTAATGGCCTTTGTCTCTTATTTATAGTCTTTGTTTTGAAGTCTATTTTTGTATAAATATTGCTACGTCAGCTTTTAAAAATTTGCATTTGCATGAGATATCTTTTTTCATCTCTTTACTTTCAGTCTGTGTGTGTCTTCTGATCTAAAATGGGCCCCTTGTAGAAAACATATATATACATATATATGTTTATACATATATATGTTTATATATATGTGTATGTATATGTATATATATGTCTTAGTTAAAGTTTGGGAAAAAACGTAAATGTTGCTACTAATATACAAAAGTGTAATAAAAATTCTGCCATTTCATTAATTAACGTAAGTAGATAGATAACTATTAGCCTCTAAATTTTGTTTACAAAATTGTTAAACCTCCTAGGTCTCAACTGTTATTTTCCATTTTGTTTACCATACTTTAAAATCCTTAAAAGATGCTATCTTTGCAATTAATGCCCATTTAATGTTTATAATTGAAGGATATTTTTTAACATACTGGTACCAAAGAGATAATTACTGCTGTTAAAATCATTACTCCTTAAAAAAGAGTTTCTACATGAGATGATTCTTACTTGGCTATAAGATTTAGCATATTTTCTTTTGAATAACAGCCAGAAAAAAATATTAAGAAATCAATGGTAATGACACCTGAGGTCAGAATTGCTGAATGTCAGTCCCTCTGAGGTGTTAGAAACGGAGCACTACCCGCAGGCCCTCCTGCCAGTGTCTGACATGGCTCCTACTCTAAGATAGTCCCTATCCAAGAGCAGAAGCAGTTTGTTCTTTTTGGTGTCACCTGGGCAGTCACATTCACTCACATAATGGCATCTGTTACCTTCACTTGTGTAATGACAAAATGACAAATTAGTAAATAACCCACTGTAGAAAATATCCTGGTTTTGGATTTCCACAGAATTACCTAAGAAATCAGTACCTACTTAAGAAAAGGTATCAAGTATAAAGTATATCAAGTTAACAACTTTAAAATGTTGACTTGATATACTTTTTTCTACCTTCATCGAGTCGCAGGTCAAAGTCATGACAGACATAGAAAAGCAAGGAACTGTCACAGATTGGAGACAAGAAAATATAACAAATAAATAAAAGGTAGGATTCTGGATCAGAGCCTGGGACAGCAGGGGAAAAGGACATTCGGGAAAAAACTGGCAAAATTTGAATACGCTGTGTAGTTTAGTTAATAATGTTGTACCAGTGTTATCTCTTGCTTTCGATAATTATAGTTATGTAAGTTGTTAACATTAGAGAAACTGGGTAAAAGGTAAACAACAATTTTCTGAACTATTTTTGCAACTTCTGCAAGTCTAAAATTATTTCAAAAGATTTTTAAAAATTGCATTGGAAAATTCCTCAGGAAGTTGTTACTTCAGAGAGAGAGATAATATTTCTCAATAATTCCATTAGAGCCAGGTTTTGCTCAGCTTCGAAACAGCACTGTTTCTTCCGTTGAGCAGCAGACAAACTGCAGCTGTTGCCTTGTGCTTTAGGAATATTTTGTACAGAAATATATATTTTAAGATACAAGAATTAAACTTTGTACAGCAAAATGTTCATACTTTGAGAGGCCCATCTTATATTTGTGCCAGAGTAATTTAAAATTGGGAGCCCTGGCTGGTTTGGCTCAGCGGTTAGAGCGTCGGCCTGCGGTCCTGAGAGACCCGGGTTCGGTTCCCGCTAAGGGCACGTACCTCGGTTGCAGTTTGTCCCCGGCTCTGGTCAGTCGTGCGGGTGGCAGCCACTCGTGTCCCTTCACGTCGAAGTTTCTCTCTCTCTCTGTTCCTCTCTCTCTCCCTCCTACTCTACCTGAACAAAAAAATGGAAAAATGTCCTCGGGTGAGGATAAAAAATAAATAAATAAAATTGGGGAACATTTTTTTTCTCCTTCCATTATTTTTCTTTCTTGTTAAGTACATGTAGTTAAATTTGAATAAGTAAAGTATAGATATCATGTGACTTCACTGTACTCCAGTGGAGGAAGTACATAGGAATTTTGCTAAATGGGTGACAGGGGAATTCATTCTCTGAGATGAATTTATAGGTGATAAGCGTTAAAAGGTGGTCCTTTCGTCAGTTCATCAATTATTCCCTGTTTTATAATTACCATTCAGTAATTTTCTGCCACACGCTTGCCCATTCTTCTATCTCTGGTCTAATACATAACTCATCAAGGAAATGTCCCCATTTTACAGCTGAGGGAATGGAGGCTCATAAAAGTTTAGTAACTGGCTGTATTGAAGCTTCAAATTCAGATTGGGCTGTCTCCGAATTTCTAACTATTTATATTAGTTGACCTACCCTGAAACAAATTCTATGCTTAGTGAATTATGTCATAGTAATATTTCAGTATAAAGTCTTCTGACATGTGAAATATCCTGTTAATTTTAAGAGGAAATGTGATATTTCATTTGAAAATGATCATATACAATTATATTTTTTTCAAAATATAGACATATATAAGAAAATCCAAGGTCTTCTAGTTATTAAGTTAATAGGCTTTATTAGTAACAAAATGTATTTAGCTAATGAATTATATATTTCATAAGTACATTAACTTAACTATACCAAGATCCTAGAGTACCTTGTAATAATGTATACTACTGTAGTACACTAAATGTGTCTTTTTAAAGCCAGAAAAAAATATTAGCAATCTAAAGGAATACTCAAAGTTTACTCTAAAAAGTCTGCTTCTTGCACCCTTTATTTACCATCCAGAACTGTAGTGAAAATTTTGTGATAATCTTGTTGGCACAAAGTTACCCTTTCAAAGCAGAGATAAATAATCTACCCTATTCTGATCTAACTGAGAGGTCCTACTAAAAAATTTAATTATAGACTTTGGGTATGGAAAATGTTATTCAGATGAGCTTTTATTCCAGAATACAGATGCTCTATAATTGGATTGGTCGGCAAAGATCATTCTCTTGATTAAGTGAGAAAAAAAACTTTGTGGCTGTTGTTGCTTTCACCTTACAATTAAAAGCGACATAATTAGATACTGTACTTTAGCACCCTGTTATAAGATACAGGTTTAAACCTATCCCTTATGTCATGAAACCAACAAGTTTCATTCCATGTGCCCCGGTTGCCCGTTTCAGTGAAGCCGAAATGCCTTAATGCGGCTCTGAGACCTACACCTGAGCAGACAATGCTGTCTCGAGCTCTCTGATAGACCGAGCACATCAACACTCCTTGTCTAAGTTTTCAAAGCTACAGCGTGACCTAGATAATCACTGTCTCCTAAACTTTCCTGATCACAAGAGTCATGCAGGTGCCAGTTAAAATACCATTTCCTAGGCTTGTCATCTCTAAATTCTAATTTAATAGACCATGCCCTGGCCTGTTTGGCTCAGTGGTTAGAGCGTCGGCCTGCAGACCAGAGTCTCGGGTTTGGTTTCGCTAAGGGCATGTACCTTAGTTGCAGTTTGTCCCCGGCCCCGGTGGGGGTCATGTGGGTGGCAACTACTCAGTGTGTCTCTCTCGCGTCGATATTTCTCTCTCTCTCTCTCTCCCTCCTGCTCTATCTGAAGATAAATGCAAAAATGTCCTCAGGTGAGGATAAAAAAAATAATTTAATAGACTTGGGTGGAGCCTGAGGACCTGAATTTTAGACAAATGTCACAGGTGAGCAGGCATATTTGAGGCACAAATTTAAAAAAAATAAGCATCTGTTACTGCCATGGGGTGTTATTAATGAGTACTGGAAATAGTAGGAACTTTGCTTTTAGACAAATTTCAGGCTTCCTCATTTACTAATTTCTAAACCTCTCCTTCAATATCTGTTTTAAAGGTAATAATATCCATCTCTCAAATTTATTGTTAGTATTAAATACGAAGGAGCTGGGCTCTTGCTACACAAAGTGGTCTGGGGACCCAGAACTTGTTAAAAATACGGAATGTCAGGTCCTGCCCCAGACCTGCTGAATCTGAATAGGCTTGTTAAGAAGAAGAAAAAAAATGTAACTATGTATGGTGATGGATGTTACCTAGATTTATTGTAATGATCATTTCACAATATATACAAATATGGAATCATTATGTTGTATATCTGAAACTAATATGTCAATTATATATCAATAAAGGAGGAAAAAAACAAATTAAGTCCCTTCCCCAAAACGAAGATGCCCTGGATGATTCAAATGCACGTTAAAGTTGGCCAAGTGCTGACCTGGTCAATGAGTAAGTGTTCTGGAAATGCTAGATTCTTTCCTTTTCATTACATTCACTGTACTAATACTTTCAATTCAACTGGGACTCAGTGACTGTCACCGCCATTTCTTACTTTTGGTTTAAACCCATCAGGTACACCTTCTGAGCTTGCACAGAGGAAAGGCATTCACCAATAAACAAATGCAGGGGCTGGAAACCAAGCTGCTGCAAAGGGTAACTGAGGATTTCACATTCAGGCCTTTGCAGATGACAACGTGCATTTTTCAATCTCCTCTAGTAATTATTTCTGAAGCTGGTATGTGCATCACTCATAGTTTCCTACACAGTTTTCATACCATTTGGCAGTTGTCGCTAGCAGGAGAGGCCTATAGCTAATAGCTAAACTGGTCACTGCTTGAACAGAAATTTGAGGAAGGTTTCATAAAAAGGTTTTGAGGTTTTTTTTGTTTTCACTTCCACAGTTTATTATTGAACCCTGCAGAGTCAGAAGAGGAGAATTAGGTAGAACCTGTCTTACTGCATCAAAGACATTTTCAATAATTGCATTGAGATGTACAGTACATGTTAGTACATGACAAACGAAAATGAAGACTATATTTTAATCATTGTGGGGTGCACTCAGGGAACCATGGAAAAGGCTGGCTACTGCAATAATATTTTAGCTGAAATACTTCTGTTAAAAATAAATAAATATTCTTGGAAATAGAATTTATAAATTATAATTTTAATCTAATTTTCAGATTTTATTATCCTTATACTTTATCATTGAATTCTCACATTTACAGGTATACCAGCCACAAAAAGAGAGACTTCTTCAATATCTTGTGTTTCTTAAAAAGTGTGCTCCCCAGCAGAACTTATTGAAATCTGGTATTTGTAAGTGTTCTACTGTTATAATAGCAATTAGCTAGTTAATATTAATAAAGGGAAGAAAGCAAAGGGAAGTCAGACCTTGTAAACATGGTCACCTGGGAAGCTACACCAGGAAGCTACAGCTTCACACAGCATTGTTCCTCTAAGGGAATCAACACCCCTCTCTTCCCCCATCCAGTACTGGATTGTCTGGGGGAGAAGGGAGAGATAGGCACATGTGCAGAAGCAGTGGGGTGGCACAGGGGAGGTGCTGACCTGTTCGTCTAGCCTGGGAAACAATGGATTGGCTAGGGGTTGGATCCCACCAGAAGCACACAAAGTCTTGGAAAGTTAATTGGTTAGTTTAAAGAAGCTCTTACTTAAAACCCCCAAACAAAAAGTTCCCTCTTTCTTGTTCTCTCTTGCTCTGTGATCTGCCCTTGCCTGTGTGTTCCTGCGTCCTCTCCCCATGGCCACATGGCCTTACCAGCCACATGACCAATGGCTGTGCAGATTCCACATGCAGGATGCTGGACTGGACTGGACTGGACTTTAATATGGAGCAGAAACTATGGGCAGTGGCTTTTATTCTGGCCCTGCTGGGGATAAGGCTGGATTTCTTCCCTGGCAGGATGGAGGGAAATGGGACACAGGAAACCCAGGGGTCTCTTTCCACCTGAATAAATATTAGCCATCCTCCCAGGTCAGTCTCAGGAAGTTCTTTGCCTCGAGACATCGAAAGAACTCTACCACTGATATGTTCCTTATACAAATATTCGTTTTGATTTTCTCTTTAAACTGGTGAACACCCATTCTCGGAGGCTCCCGACTACACTGAATTCTGTAGCTAAGCCAGCAGCCTGACTTCAGCCGCAGCCACGCCTCTCCCATTCTCGATGCTCTTGGAGAAAGAGGTAAGGCATGTCCTCTCCTATGGTTCCTGACTTCGTGGGAGAAGATCTGTGTCCTGAAATAATAGAACACCAAGCTGATTATGCTTGGAATTCCACACCATAGGTCTTAGAAATTACTCACGATTGTTTTCAATATTATGGAGGGAAAGCTTATTCTTCATCTCCATTTCAATGAGATAAAATCAGCAAAGGAAATGAGACATGCTTCGCTTGAAATTGAGAAAGTAAAGAACGAAGAATCTTCCTTCACTAAAATCAGTGGGTCATTGAAGAATTAGGTCTTCAAGAAAAGGATTATGGCCCTGGCCAGTTTGGCTCAGCGGTTAGAGCGTCAGCCTGCGGACCAGAGAGTCCCGGGTTCGGTTCCCGCTAAGGGCACGTACCTTGGTTGTGGTTTGTCCCCGGCCCCAGTTGGAGTCGTATGGGTGGCAACCACTCGATGTGTCTCTTTCATGTCGATGTCTCTCTCTCTCTCTTCCTCCCTCTCTCCCTCCAGCTCTATCTGAAGATAAATGCAAAAAAAAAAAAAAAAATGTCCTTGAGTGAGGATAAAAAAAAAAAAAGAAAAGGGTTATTTACCCAAACTCATAATATAGAACATCCTCCTTCATGTTATAGATTGAATTGTGTGGCCCCTAACTTTATATGTTGAAGTTCTAACCCCCAGTGCATCAGAATGTAACCTTATTTGGAGATACAGTAAAGAAGTAATCAAGTTAAAAAGAGGTCATTAAGGCCCTGGCTGGTTTGGCTCAGTGGTAAGAACGTTGGTGTGGGGACTGAAAGATCGTAGGTTTGATTCCAGTTGAGGGCACGTACCAGGGTTGCAGGTTCAATCCCAGGCTCTGGATGGGCTCATGCAGGAAGCAACCAATTGATGTGTCTCTCTCACATCAATGTTTCTCTCTCTATCTCTTCCCCTCCCTCCCTTCCTCCCTCCCTCCTTCCCACTCTCTCTAAAAATCAATTGAAAAAATATCCTTAAGTAGGATTAACCAAAACTAAATAAATAAGGTCATTCGGGTATGTCTCAATCCAATGTGACTAGTGTCCTTATTAGAAAAGGGTATTTCAACACAGACACTCATAGAGGTAAGATGATGTGAAGAGACAGAGGGAGAAGACAACTATCTACAAGTCAAGGAAAGGGACCTGGAACAGATCCTTCCCTCACAGAAGGAACTAAACCCTGCTGACATTGATTTTGGCTTCTAGCCTCAAAAACTGTGAGACAACGAAGCCACCCAGTCGTGATACTCTGTTAGGGCAGTCCTAGCGAACAAACCCACAGAATGAGTCATTGGGAAGAGAAAACGGCAGTGGATATTGTGTTTATCAGGATTAGGGCAGCTAAGCAGTCTATCATGTGCTTAGAGTATTTAAAAAAAAAAAAAGACTACCAATTTAATGTGATTCTTTTTTTAACCTTGGCAGGCTTTTAGCTTAATAATAATAACTATGTATACATTATATTTATATTACCACAGTTCAGGAATGTTTACACCTGTATAATTTCATTGCCATTATGAAGTACTTTCACATTCATTAACTCTGTTGATCTTCAAAGAAACCTTGAGCCAGACAGGAGCTTAGCACAGCACCCTCAAGCATGGGGCCAAGTACCGGGACAGAAACACCACTATCACCTTCCATCTGTAACCTCTGCTGATCTCCCATATCCTTATGGAACTGGGTGGGGTTTAATTCCCCAATGAGGAATAATTGTCAGAGAGCAACAGAAAGCAGAAAGTATCTTTTCTGGTTTGTGCAGACACTGGCTATCTGGTGAATCAGGAAGACATAAGGCCAGCCTAACATGGAAAAGATGAGCTCTGAGGAGTACATCATGGATGGCATGTCCTTCCGAGTTTTCATAGTTCTGCCCAAATGCCTGAAATTTTCACCTCCGGAAAAGTATTCTTTTAGAGCCCTTCTGCATCACAAATATCCCTGGGGGCAGTTATAGACTTCACCATAGAAGCTCCTTCTGAAATTCTATGGGAGGAGGCACAGATCTTGTGGGAAGGGGCACAGATGAACTACATAATCACCACCAACCTCAGAAATGAAACCTATAATGCTAGACTGAGTCAATGCAGCTCACGATTGGATTCAAGGACTACCCTAGTTCATCTGAGCTTTCCTAAAAGGCCACATTTCTTTTGTACTGAATATCTACACAGAAGTCACTGGGTTTTCTGAAATTTATCATTTATACTGGCTTTTATCCAACACAGGCATTGACAAACTTTTTCTCTAAGGGCCAAATAATAAATAACCAGGGTTTTCGGACATAAGGTCTCTTGGTGTCTGTCACAACCATTCAGGTTTCCAATTGTAAGTGAAAGCACTGTAGACAATACATAAACATAGGGCTGTGGCTATGTTCCAATTAAACTTTATAGACACTGAAATTTAAACTTTGTGTAATTTTTATGGGTCAAAATATATCTTCCCCACCCCCAACCATTTAAAAATGTAAAAATCATTTTAAGCTTGTGGGTGCAACAAAAAAATCTGTAGGCTGGATGTGGCCCATGGGTCCTACTTTGCCAACTTCTATAACATAGTTTTCCACCAAACAATTGAAGCCCAAGAATTTATCATTGGAGTTATTCTTTTTTTTTTCAACATTTTTTTTATTCCTCACCTGAAGATATTTTCCCACCTATTATCAGATAGAGTGGGAGGGAGGGAGGGAGAGAGAGAGGGAGAGAAACATTGATGTGATAGAGCCACATCAACTGGTTGCCTCCCACACGACCTGACCAGGGCCAGGGCGAACCCGCAAAAAAGGTTTGTGCCCTTGACTGGAATTGAACCCGTGACTCATTGGTCTGAGGGCCGACGCTCTAATCACTGAGCCAAACCAGCCAGGGCTCATTGGAGTTATTCTTAAAAATCATCTAGGTTAGTGGCTTTGGGGGGGAAATGGTTTGACGCAGTGGGAACCTTTTTTCAAGTACAACTACACAGAACATCCGAAAAAAGGGGAAGCCGCTCTGGTTGATGGCAACAGGATGGAAGGTAGGCCCAGGGCGACTCTTGCTTTGCTCTTTGGGGCCTAAAATACTTTTCCAGAATCCACACAACAATCTTAAAATCACTCATTTAGTCTAAAACCACAATTTTACCAAGAGTAGTCCAAGATATAGTCATATAGAAGACAAATGGAGACTATAATCCAGGTCCATTGATCTGTTTATGAGATATAATGTGAAGTCTTTCTCAGCTCCATTAAAAGCCTAGCTACACTGTGTAATTGCTTAAGTGACAATGCTCCTTTACCCCCTTTTAATTAACCTTTTAAACATTTTTTCTTTATTGATTTTTAGAGAGAGGAAGGAAGAGGAAGAGAGAGATAGAAACATCGATGAGAGAGAACATCAACAGGCTGCCTCCTGCATGCACCACACTGAGGATCAGGCCCACAACCTGGGCATGTGCCCTGACTGTGAATCGAACCGGCGACCTGTTGGTGCATGGGTCGACGCTCAACCACTGAGCCACACCGGCCCGGTATGCCCTTTACCCTTAATATTTCAGTGTGTATTTTCTAAATTTTATCACTGCTTTTGTTATATATTTTTGCAGTCACAAGCATTTTTTTATTACAATCTAACCATCAAGTTTATATCCCTTTCTAGTCTTAATTCTTTCCAACATAGTGCATATTTATGTTTTTTGTATGTTATTGATTTTCAAATACTTTTAGCCTATGAGGCTCTCATTTTACCTCGCTGAGAGTTTCCTAATTTCTTGTCTTCCTCATGGCTTTCCCTTACTGTCCCCTGTACTTTATCTCCACATTTCTGGTAAGAAGTGAATCATAACTTTGCTCGACACTACAGCCTCAAACTTACCCACCCAGAGCTCAGCTGTTATCTTTCAATCCCTCATAATCACCCCTGCATTCATATCACATTAGAGCACTGGTCATTTGGTTACTTTTATTTCTGTTATTTGCGTTTACGTAGTTTGAGTTTAGAGTGGTTTGAGTAACTAAAGGAAATATCACTAGTAGAAATGTCATGCATATGACTAGTGAGTCCAGTTTTGCTTTCTTTTGTGTCTTCATGGTTTGCACAGGAATTTGCTGAGGTCAGAAGACCTGAGTTCATGTTACAGTTCTGCTATTTACTAGATAGGTTATCTTTGCCAATCACCTAATTTCCCACAACCACATCTAAAATGATACCTAACTTCTCTGTCCTCTAAAGACTTGCCTTGTATACTACAGGGATTCTTTTGAGGATAAAATGATAAAGTATATGTGAAAGGGCTTTATAAGAAATGCCACAGTATTTTAAAACAGTATATATTTAAGTCTTCAGAGTTGGAAGGGGTCACAGAGATTATCCAGTCCAACTGGGTTATTTTACAGAATGAGGAAATTAAAAACCAGAAAAATTGAAAAACCTGTTCAAAGTCATTGAGCTGTTTGGCAGAACCAGGTTTCCTGGTTCTTAAACCAGTGTTTTTTAAATCTCAGGAAACTGTCTTCCTAGACATAACTTATTTTACCTCTTAGACTGCTCCAATTCTTTCTTCCAAAAGCATGCTTTGATGTTGTGAAACACAATCCCAAGAGTCAAATATTTTTAAAGTACCAATTGTATAGAGTATAAATAAATAGACAAGTTTAGAAAGGGTGAGACAACTTAAAGAAAGCACACAAGGTGACTTGGAATTTGGTTTGACCCTTTTTGAAATATCTGTCGGAAAACCATTCTTGCTCACTGAGGTGCAGGTTTTGTAAAAGCGTCAACAATTAGTGTCTATGCTAAATTGGAGCAGATTAGTCCTTAGTTCAAGGTCACTAAGTGGCCAATATAAACTGTCAACAAGGGTCATATTTCAGTTGATTTCATTATAAAGATACTGAAACAAGTATAACAGGTCAGTAGTGGAACAGTTCTGCCTAAAGCTCAATTCAATATCAATCTAAGAATTTAGACTTGTAATTATTGAAGCATACTGTTTAGATGCTTTTAGATGAAATAGGCAACAAGTTAATTTGTAGTGTTGAGGTTTGGAAGAATATCCTTTTGGACATTGGGTTGAATCTACTCTGTGTCCATTTAAACAGAATGTCAGTGGTAGAATTTAGGAAAAACAAGAGGATGGTAAAGCTGGAGGCTCACACATTCAAGATTTTTGAACTGTTCTTAAAGAAAAGTCTTCACTGTGCACTCTGTTTAATTCAAGCTGTTTAGTCAAATGGATTATAGGAGGAAGTATTCCTAGGTTTCAATCAGAGACAAGACTGTAATACAAATTTCAGGGCAATTGTCTAGGATGTTAGAGCTGAGAAGACCACCAACATTTCTGGCAGGGCTGAGGCTTCTGTAATCCCACACACCACAGATATTCCACTGTCCTCAGCGAAGCTTTGACGGGCTGGACGCGGGACTTTACACACATATTTACAGTAATAAGTTTACAATAAAACTGAAAATTACTGAGTTCTCAGATGGCCTCATCTGAGTTTGTGCCTCCAGCTCACTAATCATGGGAGTTTAAACATAAGAAGGATCAAGTCAGTTTTAGGTTGTCATTGACCTGTTTTTTGATATCTGCGGTAAATTTTATTTTACTTTATATTTACTTATTTGTTTTTAAGTCCTCACTAGAGGATATTTTTCCATTTATCTTCAGATAGATAGAGTGGGGGAGAGAAACATCGATGGGAGAGGGACACATCGATTGGCTGCCTCCCGCACAACCCCAACCAGGGCCGGGACCGAACAGCAACTGCGGTACGTGCCCTTGACCGGAATCGAACCCGAGACTCTTTGTTCCATTGGCTGACACTGTAACTGCTGAGCCAAACTGGCCAGTGGTCTGAGGCAAACTTTTAAAAGAAATAATAGAATTGAAACAGGTCATTTAATTTTTCTCGCTTTAATTTAATAAAAAATGTCCCCAAGCATAAAAGCAATATAGTGATCCTTTTTCAATCATGGAGGTTAATTCTTAAAAATTACTGTGGTTGGCAAAACCGCTACTGCTACAATCATGATCACTCAGAATAAACAGTGTGAGAAGAAAAATGCACACCATAGAAATATTGTGATGTAACTCAATAAACAAAAGTAGAAGGCATCTGCTTTAGAAACAAACTAGATTTTTCTGACGTTAAACACCTGGTCCAGTGGGTCACCCTTTTCCTGAGTCACCTTTATTCATTATTCAGGAAAAATTGCTGAGATAATAACATCATGTTATCATGACTGTAAATGTAACCATTTAATGCTTTCGGGTCAGCTTTTTCTACCTTGAAACTGACTGTTTCTTTTACTTAGGGTTTTGTTTGTTTTTTTGCAGGTTTCAGCAAATGCTTATGTAACAAGCAGCTTCTTTTTTTTTTTTATCCTCACTCGAGGACATTTTTCGATATTTTGTTCAGATAGAGTGGGAGGGAGAGAGAGAGAGAGAGAAAGAAACATTGATGTGAAAGGGACACATCGAGTGGTTGCCACTTACACGATCCTACGACCCAACCAGGGCTGGGGACAAACTGCAACCAAGGTACGTGCCCTTAGCGGGAACCGAACCCGGGACTCTCTGGACCGCAGGTCACCACTCTAACTGCCGAGCCAAACCGGCCAGGGCACGAGCAGCTTCTTGCTAACTATCTCAATGGTTAAGTGTTAGGGGAGCGAGCAGGGAGCCTGGCCTTGAAGGCCTTTACAGAGAGGGTGGGGCAGAAAACAGCTCACCAGGGATCACATTTTGTGCATGTTTTCTGAACTGGGCAATGCTGCCAGGAAGGGAACAGAATGGAGACAACATTTACGTAAGTCAGTGGAGCTTTTAAATTTTTTAAAATCTCAAAGACCATAGGTCAAATTCCCTCCAAGTTCTATTAACTCAGAAACAGACCCAGGAGATAGAAGATGTTTTAATCCTCAACTTTATCGGCAGTTAAACTAGGTTTGAAGGAAAAAGTTTTATTCTGAGGCCTCTCCCCTTCCTCCTGCTTTGCTCTGCCTTCCCTGATCTAAGATAAACAGCCCAATATAAACAACCAATCGGATTTTTCCAACCAATAGCAGGATAAGAAGCTGGTGCTGAGAGATGGGAGGCTTGTCTGGGCCTGCAGGAGGCCTACACACCTGCCAGTTTACAGATGGTTACCTGGAAGCGGGGAGCCCACAATGCCTCGGGGGAGGGGTCCAGGAAGGAGTCTAAGGGCTGAGCCAGGGCACCATTAACCCAACCTGGCCTGGCGATTGTCAGGCTCAGCTCGCTAATTAAATAAATATCTGCTCTTGCCTTGGGGAGAAGCGTAGAGAGGATGAAAAAAGAAAAAGAGAGAGAGAGAAAGTAAATGCATTGCTTCTGGGACAGTAGAGCAGAAGTCCTCTTCATTATTAAATTATTAAGAGCAAATGTTTAACACCCCACCACCCCCAGCCTGCAATAGTTGGAAAAATAGATAACCGCTATTGTTTTGGACGTGAGTCCATATTTTTATCTGTATTTTGTTTTATCAGGCAGTATTTATTTCAAAGTCCAGTGGTGCACACAACTACGCTTAGAGACAGCCAGCCACTCAAGTTTAAACAGATATCCCTCACCTGGACCATGTGGCTGAGTGGATTGAGCATGGGTCCAGGGACTGAGAGGTCCTGGTTTGATTCCTAGTCAGTGCACATGTCAGGGTTGCAGGCTCGATCCCCAGTATGGAGCGTGCAGGAGGCAGCCAATAGATATTTGTCTTTCATTGATGTTTCTCTCTCTCTCTCCCTTCTTCTCTCTCTACAAAATAAAAATATATATATATTTTAAAGAGATACTTCTCGCTGTCTATTAAAGTCCAAAATATCTACCTTGAGGCTGGTAGTGAGCAAAGAGAGCTTAATTGTTTTTCAACTAACCTCTGGTTTTAAATAGATAACGTTAAGTTTAGGGGTGAATATAAGGTTCCCCTTAGATTTCTACAGGCCACATATCATTATTTATTGATGTAGTTAGAGGAATGCTTTCTATTTAAGTTAGCATGCTCTCCCTAGATGGATAAACATAAAACAAAACACAAGAAACCTTGCTTCCATTCTGCATTGATTGCAAGGAGGCATACAATAGCCGGCTCCGATTCAGTGTTCACATCTCCAATAATAGTATCTGTCACAGGGTACGTAAAATAACGAGGGCACCACCGTAGCTGAACACTACCAGGCAGTGCATGCCCTGGCTAGAAAGATATAAATACAGACATAAAGGACATCTAACAGCCTAGATAATCAGATTATTCCAGAAGAGATTCTGTTATCTGGACAGGAAAGTAACAGTCCCCTTGAATCTGGTGGGGACCAAAGTGATCGACTTCTCATTTCCTGAGCCAAAACTTTTAACATGGTGAAATGTGTTATTTGAATGTCAAGTCTCTCCCAGATACATTCATTAAAAACACATTGGATAAGCTGGGAAGAAAATGGGCAAAAGATTTAAACAGATACTTTACCAAAAAAAAAAAAAAAGATGCTTAACATCATTAGTCATTGGGCAAATGTAACTTAAAACCACTGCACACCCACTAGAAACACTTAACTTCTAAAAACTGACTATACCATGAGTTAATGAAGATGTAGAGCAACGGGAACTCTCATACATTGTTCGTGGAAATACAAAATGGTGCAATGACTTTGGAAAGGAGTGTGGCAGTTTCTTAAAAAGTTACACATGACACCCATCTGTCATTCATTCCTAGATATTTGCCCTAGAGAGATAAAACCATGCCTGCATAAAGACTTGCATGTGAAAGCTCCTATCAGTTTTATTTGTAAGAGTCAAAAATTGGAAACAACACAAATGTCCATTAAAAATGGCTGGCTAAATAAATTGTGATACATCCACAAAGTGGAATACTACTCAGCAATAAAAAGGAATGGATGATTGATGTTCACCTCATCATGGAGTAATCTTAAAATGAGTAGCTGAGTGAAAGACCCAGGCAAAAAAAAATAGATGATACCATTTATATAAAATTCCAGAAAATGTTAATTAATCTATAACACCAGAAAGCAAATCATTGGTTCTCTGGGGAGGAGCGTGGAAACGGAGGGATTACAAAGAAGCAAGAAAACTCTCAAGGCTGATGGAAATGTTCATTATCTTGACTGTGGCATGTGCATGTGTTTTGGGGTAAGGAATCTTTTTCTGCCAAGGATATTTATAACATCATTCATGGGCCATACAAAATTATGAACTTAAAAATTCGCCTTCTATAATTGGTCAGGTTAATTTGGTGAGACGTGTGATGTAAGCTAGTATTGATTTCATAGGCCTTATATGGTCTGAGGGCCAGACGTTCCCCATCCCTGAGTGGATCAAATTATACTCACTAAGTGTATGTGGTTTGGGGCACTTTAATTATACTTCAATAAGATTGGGGAGAAAACACCTTGAGAAACCTAACACTTTAGGACATTTAGATTTAGGCTCTTTCCTGGCCTTGTTCCAGGAGAGAACATTTTTGTCACTTAGGAGGCATATACCAAGGAATCTATACTATGTTTAGGAAACTGTATCATAGATTTTATGCAGTCTACAGTTAATGAAAACTATAGTTGACAGTTGAAAGAATGGCCTTGTCTGGTAAAATGCATGCAGTCAGAGCTTGGAGGTGGGAGACTTATTTATTCAGATGTAAGTCTTACTCAGTGACACAAGATGGGACATTGTGTATCTCTGAGGCAGAGCATAAATGGAGTTTTGATCAAGTGCAACAAACCCTTAGTGGGGAAAGGTGATGTCAGACTGGGTGGATATACAAACGCTCAAATATATCAGTGCCATAAATCCTGTTAAAGAAAGAGGTGAATTAAATTATTACTTAATTAGTCTCCTGAATTTCCTAGGTTCAGCCTTCCCAATACTATCTTGTTCAAATTCTTTTGTGGGTTTCAAACATTCTTAAAGTCATAGACTCTTTAATCAAACAAAATCCCACTCACACCACCCTAATTATTGCTCCTTAGGTAGATGGAAAATGAAACTTCAGGCCACATATTTATTTTATAAGGTTATATTTTGAATTCTCATCAATAAGTGGAATGCAACTAGAGAATAGTAACCACAGGCTTGCCATGAAGGTTTTGTGGATGATGCTTGCTGATATATTGACTTCGGCATCCATTTCTGTATTGTTTGATTTGTAGTTTTCACAAATTCCACATTTATACAGATAAGCAATTTCAATTGGTATATATTTTTTAAACCAGTGCCCATTGTAAACTGAGTATAATCTTCATTTAAACTGACCCAGAAGCTTGAGAGAATTTTAATGAATGTTTGCCTCTAAAAGGAATCATTAACAATATCAAAAACTGATTTCATTTCTTACCAAAAAAAAAAAAAAAAGGCAGGCAAGAAGCACCAAAAATTTACAATAAGTGTTAAAATGTTTTCATGTGAACGTATCGCACCTCAATCTGCTATGCATTTGTTTGTTATTGCACAACTTTCACTCCATGACAAGCACACAGAAAGCAGACATCCCTCAGCCACTCCTGGTATTTCACAATCAATGGTGCACACATGTTGTAACAGTATTTTTACTTGTACAATTTTATGTGTTCAGACATGTGAACTCTAAATGAAAACTGAACAGAGAAAAAGCTGAGTCAGAACCAAGTCATGAACTCAATAGCCAGTAGGCAATATAAGACGTTCAATATCTATCCAGATGGCAAAGGTAAAGGGGTTTTGCAGAAGTAATTAACATCACTGATTAGTTGACTTTGAGTTCATCAAAAGGGAGATTATCCTTGGTGGGCCTGGTTTAACCAGGTGAATCATTTAAAAGACAGTCTAGAGATCAGAAGCAGACACCAGACTCTTCTGTGGGTCTTAAATAAATAAGCTACAGCTACAAAGACTGAATGCTGCTAACAACCACATGAACCTGGAAGAAGACCTGAGCCTCAGATTGAGACCCTGGCCCCAGTCAACCCCTTGAATTCACCAAGAGCAGAGTACTCGGCTAAGCTGTGTCCCATGTGTGATAATAAAAGCATGTTGTTTTTAGATGCTAAATTTGTGGTAATTTGTTATCCAGTAATAGAAAATGAATGTAAATGCTTTATTCGCAGGCAAATAAATACTGTGAACACTTCAGGGCTATCATTCAGTGTTAAAAATTCTTTAAGCTCAGAGATATAGCTAAAAGTAATCTCAGGTCAGAAAACTCAGGTCAGCTAAAGAAAAAAACAGTATGAAAAGTCATTCAAAATTATATCTTAAGAATCTGAAGAAGGTAGTAAATAACATCCTAAGCTCTATGCAAATATGAGGTAAAGCCACCAACTTAAAATGGCCTCCAATGAATTAAAAGTTGATTTATAATATACTTGACTGTGTTTTATTATCATTAAAAAGTTAGCCAAAAATTGCAAAATATATAACTTTACAATGGAGGAAATTGCCACACACCACTTTAATCAAGTGACCAAGGTTAACATCACCAATATTGGGACAAATTGAAATCCTGTGTCAAGGAATAGGATGTAATGAGAAGAACACAGCGTTGCTTGTGCAATGTCCCTGCCAAAGATGCATGTTACCTAATTTAATTATGAGGAAACATCAGACAAACCCAAAAAGAAAGGCATTTTACAAAATAACTGATCTGTAATCTTCGAGGTCATGAAAGTCAACAAAACACTGATGAACTGTTCCATAATTAAAGGAGACTAAAAAGACGTGATTGCCAAATGCACTGTATGATTTTGGATTAACTCCTTTTTGATAAAGGACATTGTTGGGAGAAGTGGCAGAACTTGAATGGGGGTGTGAAAATTGTGGTTGTATATCAATGTTAATATCTTCATTTTTATAGTTGCCTGTGGCTGTTATGGAGGAGAATGTCCTTGTTTGTAACAATTACACATTAAAGTATTTGGGGTTGTAGGACATCACATTAACAATTTACTTTCAAATACTGAGGCCAACCTGCTGAAGCATTTTAAATGTAATCAATTGAAGGGCTTTATCAGATCAAGATGCAGTGGGAAGGTACCATAAGAACCTAAGAATGGGGTTGTCTGATCAAAACGATGGTGAGAGAAAACATCTAGAAGTGAGTGAAGGACAGGCCGTGTGCTGAAGAATCTAGTGACATTATCATGTTAGTTCAAAGAAGAGAAGTCAGTAGTCTGGGTATTGTGTTGCTCCTGTAGGGGTAAAAATGGCATAGGGCTTGATCTGCCTTTGGTTATAAAGATAAGTTCAATACCAAAGTACTAATGAGTAAAAGGAATATTAAAATTTGACAGTATGATTATTTCTCTTACTACCACAAAACAATTTTTTCAGCAGGGACATGCAAACAAACGTTCCACCTGCAAAACCCCCCACGCAGTCATATGAATCCTGAATGATTAAATAGCATATACTCTAAAATGATATTTCTCTGGCAAAAAAAATTCACATTCTCATGATGGCAACAAAAGGTTCACATTTCAAGGTATGTTCAGAGATTATTCCTTTATCTCATCTGTTCATGATAAAAACAAGTTTAGGCAAAAATGAGACCAGAATAAAATTATATTTCTTCCCAATTAAATTACTGATTTACCTTGTGTTCTCTCCTACTCCTGCAATATACACCCCTGGGAAATATCAAAACTTGCTTCACTTTATAGAAAAATTACATCAGTATCTTATCCTTCCATCTTATTAGAGCATTCAGATATTATAATCTAGTTATTATTCTAAGTTTAGGATTAACTCATTTGAATGTTTTCCAAACTTCTCAGAAAAAAGCAAATGTTAACATGATTTTGAAACATGACATTTAAAAAGACAGTTTTCAGCACTCATATGACACTACTGTTAGAAGGTAATGTGTCTTTTCTACTCTTGTTTTTAAACAGAGAAGGTTTTTGTTTGTTTGTTTTAGCCACATCCTCTCTTCCTCTTTGGCATTTTGCTGCCTACCTAGTCTATTTATTCTTGATTATTCTTGATATATTCTTGATTATTCTTGGCCATGTTATAAAAATTAAGAGTAAAAATCAGGCCCACAGCGGGGCGGGAGGGGGTCAGGAAGCTTGAGGGAGAGGCTCTATATAATCTAGTCCTAATCAGGCAGGTTAGTTGATTAACTTTTGGGGTTCAGTAACAAGCCCATTAAGCTCTCACACTATATTACATCCTCTGGCCTAGACTTTCTCTTTGTTTATTTTTTTACTTTTATTTATTTTTATCCTCATCCGAGGATATTTTTCTATTTATCATCAGATAGAGTGGAAGGGAGGGAGAGCGCAAGAGAGAAACATGGACGTGAGAGAGACACATCAACTGGTTGCCTCCTGCATGATCCAAACAAGGCTGGGGACAAACTGCAACCCAGGTACGTGCCTTTGACAGGAACCAAACCCATGACTCATTGGTCCACAGGCTGACGCTCTAACCACTTAGCAACCGGCCAGGGTTAGACTTTCTCTTTGATGAAGGACTTATTTTGGACATTATATTCCTTTTCTTATTTTTCAATTTGATTCACAACTCAAGAATGATCGAGGGGGTGCCAGGCTTTGGGCCCCTCAAGATTTCAAAAGTAGCTAATGAATGTGATTTTCTTTTTCATCTGGAGAACTGGTATAGGGTGTCTATAGTAGGATGATCTTGCCGATGCTGTCTAAGCCGTGCTGGCTTAGGAGGACGGGGGTTAGCTCCTGTGGCTAAATCTTTTGAGTAAGAGAGCATGTAGAATGGAAGGCAAGGCTCCGAACGATAGAACCTCGAAGATCACCATCATTTGAGGAAGTATCCAAGAAAGGATATACATGAAGGCAAATGGAAAGTAATAGATAGAAGGAGAATCAGAAGAGTTTGATATCTCATAAGCCAAGGAAGGAAAGAAGTTCAAGTAGAAGGGGTCACCAGAGATGAATCTTAATTTTATTGCATAGGAAGAAATGATACGATTATGAGAATGCAAATTAGGGTACTTTTTCTCAAACTTGAGAAAATACATACTCTTTTCACAAAGAGAAAATCATAAAAGACCACCACCCTTCCATGTTGAGTTAAATTATTGTTCTGATGTTATTTAAACATACAAAAATATTAATCTTGTTGTAAACTCTTTATGCTTGTGGTTTTTATGTAATTAAAAAGGAACAAATTTTAAGTTAAAAACAAGTAATTTATCAACTTTTCATAAAGTTAAATCAATTTACTATTATGAATGATCCCCCTGAGAACCCAAGTTACTGATCCCAAAGTATAATGTACAAATTGCCACTAGTCATATAGTTTAACTATTCATCAGTTTCTCAAAAATGTTATGCTATATATATATATATATATATATATATATATGATGAGAGAATCACAAAACAAGACTCTGTGTCTAAACAATTATTTCTAAATTTGTATATTTATCTGCATTTATGTATCTGCTCTTTGACTTCAAATAATTTGACTCTTTCTAATAGTCTATGATATTGCATACACACATATTTCATTGTCTTTTTGTTTATTTTGGAATCTTCAAAGTTTTTCTCATAGTGTTTTCTTTTTGGCTTTGATCATTTCTAATTTACACCTAATCTGTGGTAATTTTTAGTATAGCTTAAAGTTACTTCCAATTCATATAGACGAGAATACTCTAAAGAAAACATAACTATCTTATAATCAAACATGTTCGTAAAATGAAGTTAAGCCTCATTTTTAATTTCCTCAAAATTTAAAAAATACATTTATTGGGGCATAGAATCCTATGTGTTTTTTCTAAGCCTAGAAGAGCTGTTAATGCTGTTTTTATATAATCCATGTGATTAGATACTTCCACTGAAAACAAAACACGCTGCTCATCATTTTGAGAGTACACATTTTTTTTTTCCCATTTTTTGTTCAGATAGAGTGGGAGGGAGAGAGAGAGAGAAACATCGACATGAAAGGGACACATCAAGTAGCTGCCACCCGCACGACCCAGCCAGGGCTGGGGACAAACTGCAACCGAGGTACATGCCCTTAGCGGGAACCAAACCCAGGTCTCTCTAGACTGCGAGCCGATGCTCTAACCGCTGAGCCAATCCGGCCAGGGCGAGAGTACACAATTTTTACAAAATGAATTAATTCTACTTATTCATCAGACACCTAATAACCCCTCCCATGTTCCAGGCAAGCCCAGTAATAGGCATTGGGGGTGCAATGGTGAACCTGAAGAATAGCCTTCTAGGCTGGCAGGGGAGGAAAGACGATTAAACGAGTAATTGCAATGAAGTACAGTAAGTCAGTGAGGGAAATGCCTAATGATAGTGTGGTGCAGAGCACACAGCAAGAGTGGAGGGCATGGGAGAGGTCAAGTAAGGATCCTTGGAAAAAGTGATGTGTAAAGGGAGACCCAAGGAGTAAGTGGGAATTAGCCAAAGAAAGGTGCTGGGGTGGGGGTGGAGGTGGGAACAAAGGAGCTTTTTTCCACTTAGGAAGCAGCAAATTCACCAGTGAATAAACCAGAGACAGGTAAGCAGACAAGCTCTAAACTGAGATGTGTATGAGACATTGGGAAAGCCAATTACAGCTCAAGGCATCCTGGCAAGATCATTTTCTGATTTACTCAGTTACCACTCCTCTTCCTCTTGTGGACATCAGTCATAGTCAGTCCTTATTTCTCATGGATCGTGTGTCCTAGAATCCTGGTCTTTTGCAGACAGAATTAAGGTTAAAACCCACTGTTTAGCCTGTTAAATGGTATCAAAGGGCCTTGAAACCTAAGGATCATTTTCTTTCTACTGGTAGTACTGTGTTTCGTATTTTAGGAAGTTAAATCAAATAAGCATCTCCCCATCTCTTATTCCTAAACACTTAATAGTACTAGCCACTTGCCTATGGCTAATGTAACAACTAGCAGAAAATTCAAAAAATATCAGACACTATCTTCTGAAATAATTTCCTTTGGTTCAAAATTTACCTCTCGTTTTTTCTTGCCTTTCTAGTAATTAACTCTTCTCTTCTTAGTTTGAACCATACATTGTAAGATTCTCTGTAGTCATTCCAAGTGAAAGGTAATTTTAAAATATCTTTACTTATACTGTACGTACTTGAAATCATTTGGCCTCCTGACATGCCACACTAGCAGGATTTCGTTTTAGTTGGGAATTAGGTGAACAGTAGTTGGGCCAACTCAGTAAATCATAAAACCTGCTAATTGGAGTTGGAAATGGTTTTTGGCTATGCCCTCATTCTTATGTAATGTCTTGATAAATTCTGCCCACACTGTTTTAAAAAAGTAAGTTTTTCCAATATTTAAATCCTTCTTTTATTTAGTATTATCACGCTCAAAAACTCAAATGCAGGTTATATATTTGTCAAAATATACAGATCTCAAAACCATCCCTTATCTCCCAACAGTTCTTGAGTTTGTTCTGTTTTTGTCAATAAAAATCCAAACTAACACTTATTTTTCTTGAAAACTACTCTTTCTTTAAGGGCTTGTCCTCAGCTTTACTTGGTAAACAATAAAAAGAAAAATATTTTTAAAAATAATAGTCTTCCAGGGGTGACAGTTGGTGCTTCAGTTGCTGCTTTTACACCTTGGAGGCAGGGCTCAGAGGTGGTTAATCCTCTATTGTTCGTTTAATGGACCAGATTTCAAACATAATTCTCTCTTGTTGTCTTTCACTTTTTCCCTAAGGTGAGGCCAGCAAGATTTTTTCCATTGTAAGAGAGATAAAACTGAAAAATTTCATCACAACTTGACTGAGAAAAACAAAGTTGCTATTCTTTGAGGAGTGATACAAAATACAGTTCTTCAGAATCACAAAAGTGTATTATTTGTCCAGTATTTTCAGGGAAATAAAGGGATCTATCTCCTGTATTTAGCATCTGCTCTCACTCAGTAGACCTTTTTTCTACCAAGGGCCATTTGGATATTTAAAACATCATTTTCGGGCAATACAAAATAATCAACTAAATTAGCCTGCTATATTTGGTTAAACGTTTAATTAACTCGCCCCTAACGTGATGGCTGAAACTGCTTCTCCTTGGTGAGGTGTGTGATGTTGGCTGGTATTGATTTTGCGGGCTTTATGCACCCCCCATGGGCCGGAAGTTCCCCACCCCATTTAATGTTTTCTTCTTTTAGTGGGAGAATAAATGTTTTCTTTTTCTTTTGGTACTTTGCTTTATGGTATCACAGCAGAAAAACCTAAGTGTGACCAAAAAAAATCTTTAGAAATGTCTAAATGAGATTTTTCTTAACAGAGGGAACATTGAACTAGTTCTACTGGGAATTTAGCAAATGGAATCTGGTAGTAGGAGTCAAAGTAGTTACCCTAAATTGATAGATTTATTTATTTAAACATGTTTTCATATCCGCTACATCATTTGATGTATAGCTTTGGTTGACATAGCATGGAAACGGGAACATTTCCAAAAGTATGTCTTTTTCCCATGTATTGTCTCAACTAGGATTTCTACTGAGATTTTTGCTCATGTTAACCCTTTAGTTTTATTTATTTATTTATTTATTTTTGATTAATCCTCACCCAAGGATATTTTTCCATTGATTATTTTCCTTTTTTAGATAGAGTGGATGGGAGGGAGGGAGAGAGAAACATTGACGTGAGAGAGACACATTGATTGTGTCCCAGACACATTGACTGTGACCCAGACTGAGGCCTCGAATCAAACCCACAACCCAGATCAAGCCCCAAACCCAGGCATATGCCCTTGACGGGGAATCAAATCCAAAACCCTTCAGTATGTAGACTGACACTCTAACCGCGGAGCCAAACCATCCAGGGCTACCCTTTAGTTTTTCATTTTCTAAAAAAAATGTTTTTCTTTATGATTTTAAAGAGAAAGGAAGGGAGAGGGAGAGAGAGCTAGAAACACCGATGAGAGAGAACATCGATTGGCTGCCTCCTGCATCCCCCCCAATGGGGATTGGGCCCACAACCTGGGCATGTGCCCTGACTGGGGATGAAACCAGCGACCTCTTGGTGCATGAATCAACACTCAGCCACTGAGCCACACGGGCCAGGTGCTACCCTTTAGCTTTAATCAGGTGTGACAATCAAAGCCCTTTCTCTCACAGAGTGTTTGTCATCCAAACTTTGATCTCATATTTATCTGACTTTTGCTCCTTCACTTGAGCCTTAAATGTAGGTGTTCCTTAAGATTCAGTTTTTGGTTTCTCTTCTTCTTTTTGGTTCCCTTCAATTGTCACTTTCACAAGGTGACTTTTAAATGCACATCTCCACAACTGACCTCTCTCCTGAGAATAACTTGACTATTCAGCTCTTTGCTGGACACATTTATAGATAGATAGATTTCCTGAAGTGTATTTCACATTACACACATCAAAAGAAGCATAAGGTCAGGCTCAGAGACAGTCAAGTTTGTGTGAATGAATTGGTGTTTGCACATATTACAAAGGCAGATCAAATACATTTTTTCATTATTTTATATTAATCAATGTTTTCTATACATTAAACTTGGACCCTCAACTTTTAGGTCCTAAATGTACAAAAGCTGAAGATAACTTATCGCCTATCTGATAAAATTTACATGTTTCAGCCTTCCAAACACTTCATAATATATCACCTTGGACTTCCATAGCACATTTCTATAAATGCTAAACTACAAATAGAAAATGTGCTTCTCTAAAATTTGAATCAGTTTTCTTAATCAACTTGCATTATTCTTTAAAATCACTTCTGAGTGAACGGGCAGGTGCATATATAATTCCACATACTCCTGGCCCTGGCCGGTTTGGCTCAGCGATTGGAGCGTTGGTCTGAGGACTAGAGAGTCCTGGGTTCGGTTCCAGCTAGGGCCACATACCAAAAAAAAAAAAAAAAAAAATCCACATAGACTCCTAAAAGTTTGTGACAATGGGTTAAGTTAGTCTTTCAACATAAAGGCATGTTTACCAAGTCTAAGGCTGCTGATATTTGCCAAAGGTCATTAGTTGAGGACATCCAAATTAAGAGAGGATCCTGAAATTTGATAAAGTCTAAATGAATTCAGGGATTCTGGTCTTTGTAAGAATTTAGAGATAAACCTTGTAGAACTGGAGAGAATGTTCTAAGTTATGATTTCCCTTCCTGAAGCCTTGCAAAGTTCTAGGACACAGTCCAGGCTCCTAAGGCTGGCAGCCAGACTTTGGAGGACAGTGATAGTAATCTAAAGGGACACTGCCTCCTTCAACCAAAGCACCCTGGCAAGCTTCCAGAGGGACAAGAAAGGGGTATCTATTATTCCGTTAAATGAATAATCAAGTTAGTGAATATAATATTTTGTTTGTTGTTTACTAATTGGGAAACAAACGCAGGTAAAAGCACACAGAGGGAGGTTAGTCCTTCGAAGCACACAGCATCCGCGTCACCTCTGCCATTCCTCCACAAGTGACTGTGACCCGGCCCGCCTTCCGGGACCTGCGCGCCGGGTCGGGACAGGGCCGGAAGGGCGCGGCTGGGGGCGGAGCCGGTGGGGTCGGGGGCGTGTCCTTTCGGAGGCGGAGACAAGATGGCCGCCCAGAGCGCTTGGAGGACCTAAGAGGCGGTGGCCGGGGCCACGCCCCGGGCGGGAGGGCCGCTCTGCGCGCCCGCTCTATGATGCTTGCGCGCGTCCCCCGCGCGCCGCGCTGCGGGCGGGGCGGGTCTCCGGGATTCCAAGGGCTCGGTTACGGAAGAAGCGCAGCGCCGGCTGGGGAGGGGGCTGGATGCGCGCGCACCCGGGGGGAGGCCGCTGCTGCCCGGAGCAGGAGGAGGGGGAGAGCGCGGCGGGCGGCAGCGGCGCTGGCGGCGACTCCGCCATAGAGCAGGGGGGCCAGGGCAGCGCGCTCGCCCCGTCCCCGGTGAGCGGCGTGCGCAGGGAAGGCGCTCGGGGCGGCGGCCGTGGCCGGGGGCGGTGGAAGCAGGCGGGCCGGGGCGGCGGCGTCTGTGGCCGTGGCCGTGGCCGGGGCCGTGGCCGGGGACGGGGCCGGGGACGGGGACGGGGCCGCGGCCGTCCCCCGAGTGGCGGCAGCGGCCTTGGCGGCGACGGCGTCTGCGGCGGCGGCAGCGGTGGCGGCGGCGCCCCCCGGCGGGAGCCGGTCCCTTTCCCGTCGGGGAGCGCGGGACCGGGGCCCAGGGGACCCCGGGCCACAGAGAGCGGGAAGAGGATGGACTGCCCGGCCCTCCCCCCCGGATGGAAGAAGGAGGAAGTGATCCGAAAATCTGGGCTCAGTGCCGGCAAGAGCGATGTCTACTACTTCAGGTACCGCCCTGGGAGGGGGAGGGGGGAACGGGGTCAGGTCAGGGTCAAGGGTCAAGCGCTGACCTGGGCAGAGGTAGTCTAGATGAGAGCAGGGGTGACCAAGGGAAGTGGCACAGACAGGCTAGCCTGGCAGTAGAAGGTGTCTGAGCCCTTGGGTAAGAGTTGACCCCCAGTGCAGTGACAGGAACAGTGTCTTAGTGGTGAGAGCCCAGAGCTGGGCATCTTAGGTTGAAGATGTTGGAGACAGTCGTTTGTGAAGAAAGGGTCACTCTGGCAGCGATGATTAGTCCACGGAAGGGTTAAAAGAAGGTGTAATTCATCGAAACTGTAAAACCCAGTCACTGTTGGCTCCTTTCCCAGCCTGTCCCAGACTCATCATCACAAGAGTGTTTAATCATGCACATGTGCAAGAATTAGCTACCTACAGGAACAAGGTTTCATTTACTTTGTGCATCCAGGAAAGTTTCATATAAAGTAGCCATTTGAAATGCCTGAAGTTTCTTGGAGCACTTTTGGTGTTACAGAACTTACATTCTTTTGAAAACTAAACACTGTAATGAGTTAGACTCCTAGACTAAAATTAGTCTCCCAGGGGACATTTGGCAATGTCTGGGGACATTTTTTTGTTTTTCACACCTTGGACGGGTCAGCTACTGGCATCTAATGGGTAGAGGCCAGGGATGCTGCTAAATATTCTATAATACACAGGACTGCCCCCACAAGAAAAAATTATCTGGCCCAAAATGTCACCAATGCCAAAGTTGAGAAATCTTTGTCTATGTGATTGAAGTTTTTCAGCTTAGTCTTGCAATCCTGTGGTCATGTTGTCCATGTCATTAGTTTGGGTGACCCAGTAAGATCAGGAAAGGGCCTGTAGCTGTTGATACCAGTGGAATTTTCTTACCAACATATTTACTGACATTTCTTATAAATCATCGCATTTACAGAAGAATATATAAACACATTATATTCCGTGGCTTGCAGGCTGATTGGATCATTTTTCAGGGAATATATTTGGGTGTTACAACCTAATATATTCAATCAAATATATTCAGCCATTTGACCACTGGAATAATATGAAGTATTTTCGTTCTCACCTCGAGTTGGTTAATACATTTATCCTTGGGAAAATATATATATGTGTATGTATATATGAATTGCAAAAACTCTTCAATAGATTTTAAAGGTTAAAAGTACACTGCGTATGTGAATATACATACATACATACACACACAGGAAAGTGATCATTACTGGTATAACAGGTAAATATGAATACGGCATATTCCTAATAGTTACTCAGGTATATGGATCAATAGTTTTAAAAAAAGTCTTTTTATGAGACAGCACAACATAGTATGCTTTTTACTTATTCATGCAAAATCAAAGGACATTTTGAACAGATTTGTGTCACATATGTTTAGTTCAGGACCGGAAGGAGTGTCGTCTGTTAACTACCTCCAAAGTGTTAGTTACTGTGCAGGATTGTAACACCCAGTCTTAATTTCCTTCTGAGATGTTGCATTCTGAGGCAGGAGGACACATGTAGCATGTGATATTTGTGATACTGACTTCCACTTTCAGTGATGAATGATGGAGGTCACCTTCTCATAGTAAAGGTGAACATATTATTTTTCAATCCTCAGTGTAACCATTTTGCATATTAGCATCACCATATACATCTGACCCGTTAAAAACCAGTAACTCAAAACACCCACTATATCTGTTAATAGGTGGTTTAAGCGTTAACTCTCCTGTTGGTAATGTGAACACCTGCACCAAGCTGTTCACGCTGATTCTAATAATGCTAACTCCTGAATTAGCCTGCCCCTGGGGAGACTGATTTAAAGAAATCTGTGTCTGTTAACACAGGGTATGTCCTAACACTTCCTAATTGGACTTAAGCTCATCAAGAAAGCTTTACATTTTGGTAGAATAGTGTTTTGGTTGTTTACTGAGACTGCCAAGTTCTAATGGGAAGGCGTGCCTCTGGTTGCCAGTTAAGCAGTATAATTATGCCTTCTGTCAGAACTACTGATAGTATAGTGGCAGTTCATATATTATCATCCAAAGTTTGTTTTTAAAAAGGGTGTGGTTTGATAAAGTGTTGGATCCACTAGTATAGTTTCTGAAAAAGTTTGTTGCCATTATATGAACCCATTACTTGAACAGTCATTTTCTAACTGGTCTATTTGACTGCCATTTCTAGTTTTTGGTTTCCTGCACTTGCAGATTTATGTCTTTGAAATATTATTTTCCTCTACGTAGGAACCTTCAGTAGCTATCTCATGCCTTTATTATTACTATTTTTTTAAATTAATTTATTTTTGTTACAGGTATTTCTCCTTTTCCCCCCATTGACACCCTCTCATGCCTTTTTAATTAAAAAAAAATTTTTTTTTTCTTTATTGATTTTTTAGAGACAGAGGAACGGAGAGGGAGTGAGAGACAGAAACATTGATGAGAGAGAACATTGATTGGTCGCCTCTAGCATGTGCCCCAACCGGGGATTTGGCTCACAACCTGGGCATATGCCCTGACCTGGAATTGAACCAGTGACCTCTTGGTGCATGGGTCAAGTGTCAACCACTTAGCCACACCAGCCGGGCCCTCACGCCTTTTAAAATTTGTTTATTTATTTATTGTTTTAGCAAGTCTAAAGTTGTTGGGTTCTAGACTCTTGCTTATAAACGGGGTTAAAGACCTGGGAGTCATGGTCAACTGTTATAGCTGCTGCCATAATATATCATCTGGTTGGATATTGGAAACATAATTATAAACATTTTTAACTCTCATCAAAATTATGATGCATTCGTACCTGATCATTTATTTATCTCAAAAGAAAAGACAGTGGAACTAGAGAACAATTAAAATAATCATAGGGAGCCAGGTGCATGAAGGGAGACTAAAGATTTCACGTTGATCTGGAAAGTAGAGGACTTGGACACAATATAATTGAGGTCTGTAGGATCATGAGATATATAATAAAAGTAGGCGTCTGTAGGGAAGGCAGTAGAGCACAGGAGTTAGAGGTCTGAGTTGGTCTCTAAACTCTGCACTTATCGTGGTGCAACCTTGAGCATGTCACTTACACTTCCCAGTGCTGTAGTTTGTGTCTGCCTTTGTAAAGAGGGTATGATTGTACCTGTACCTCAGTATAGGGATTCAGTTCCAGAACTAAAACCAATATGCAGAGCTCTTAAAGCTTTAAAGATACTTAAGAACCAATTAAGGAAAACAATTCAGTAACTCAAGTTTAATGGGCTCAAAATATGTAAATAGATTTAAAAATATATATAGTATATTGCCCGGCTGTGAGCATCAACCCATGCCCCAAGAGGTTGCTGGTTTGATTCCCAGTCAGGGCACATGCCCAGGTCGTGGGCCCAATCCCCAGTGGGGGGCATGCAGGAGGCAGCCATTCAGTGTTCTCTCTCATTGATGTTTCCATCTCTTTCTCCCTCTCCCTTCCTCTCATTCTAAAATTAATAAAGAAAAAAAAATTAAAGAAAAAAAGTATAGTATTGCCCTGACCAGTTTGGTTCAGTGGTTAGAGCGTCGGCCAGCAGACCAAAGAGTCAAGGGTTCGATTCAGGTCAAGGGCATGTACCTCGGTTGTGGTTTGGGCTCTGGCCCTGGGCAGAGTCGTGCGGGAGGCAACCAGTCAATGTCTCTCTCACATCGATGTTTCTCTCTCTCTCTCTCTCTCTCTCCCCCCTCCTCCCCCTCCTACTCTACCTGAAGGTAAATGGAAAAATATCCTCGGGTGAAGATTAAATAAAAGTATAGTATTGCCCTGGCTGGGTACTCAGTTAGTTAGAGCATCACCTTGATATGTCAAGGTTGCAGATTCTATCTCTGGTAAGGGCACATACAAAAAGCAACCAATAAATTAATAAATAAATGGAACAACTAATTGATGTCTCTCTCTCCCCCCCTTCCTCTCTCTCTCTCTTCCTCTCTCTCTCAAGTCAATTTAAAAAAGTAAAAACATATATAGTAAAAACATTTATTGTAAAAACAAATGTGCCCTTTGTTACTGAAGGCTAGTATGGTGCTTTAAGGCCATGAATTCTGAATTGTTGAGGATTTCAGAGTTCAACACCCTTTTTTTTGGTCTGAAAAAAATAGACTCATATAGTCTTTGTTGGAAAAAACTAGTTGAATAAACCAGGGGAGAGACCCATTGTCACAGTTATTAAATGTTAAAATCTCTGACTTTCAATAAATTGACCTTCCCATAATATTTTCTTTGGGTCATCCCTGTGTAGTTAAACCTGGTGTCCCCTGTATTACTCTCATGTTCATTTCCGCAGAATCTGTGGCTTTCTCACAGACCTGTCTTTTACCCCCTGTGCATTATGCTGACCACACAGATGCTAAATAAATGTTTACCAGTTGATATGACAGTTTAAATTTTGTAAAAGTCTTAAATGGCTTCTTAGCTGTTGCTTTATGTTACCTGTGGTGGTGTGCTAGGATGGGATAGATTGAGATATTTTACTAAGTCCATACATTTTCAGGTTTCTAATTTTTATCATTAATGTTGAGAGTATTACATAGAAGGACAGAAAGCTTTTCTCTTTTTTAATATTAGAGATACAGCTTTAAAAAAAATATTAGAGATTTAGTCTTTCACAGCAAATAAGATGCTTATCAGAGGTATAGTGAAAATGGTAGATAAGATGCTTATAGGGCACAGACACAGTAAGAAATCAACTTTCAAGTTTTACTGACTATATAGTATAGGATATAGTATAGGGTGTTGTGTACCTTAATTTTATGTGTATTCCATGTCCCAGCTTTCATAATTTTGGCAGCTGTTACTGTTATTTTGCTAAATGCTTTTTATGTGTTGTTTTATCAGATTCTTATAACCCTGTGAAGCATAGGTACAGTTATCTCCATTTTACATATGGGGAGTTAGGATAGGGAAGTTAAGGAATGTGCTCGAGGTTGTACTGCTGATTAATGCAGTTAGAATCCTGATGCAGGTGGTGTGACACCAGAACTCTTAACCACCCTGGTCCGTAGCCTCCAATGGAGACCCCCTACTTGTATTCTCAAATATTGCAACATCTCATGCCTGATCCACTTTGTAGAGTTTGGTGTGCTACTGAAATGTAATTATTTACTATTATACTTGCATTTTTGAAGTTGACAAAGGGTAAATTTTAAATCCTAATTGTCAGTGAAGCCATTGTACCAAAAGATCTAGTTCTGTAATATTGGAGGAAAAGTTATGGTAAATTACTATTAATTAAGGCAGTTTTGTTCTGGGTAACAGAAGTGATCATTTTGTTTAGAAATGTTTCCCTCCTCTCCCTCCATCTTTTTCAGATATGTTTAGCCTAGGTTAACCCTGTTATTTTTCAGATATTCAGATAGGCAACACATTCACTAAGGAATAAGCTATAGATCTTCATTTTAAAAGCATTTGCTGAAATTAGAAGAAATCATTTGTAACTTGCAGTCTATATATAGCTTGTTGAGATAGGTTTATATGGTTCCTGCAAAAAGCTCATGTGCTTCTTTCAGAATTGAGATACAGTTGAAATGTACTGTATAGACCATTTAAAAGAAAATTCCACCCTGGCCAGTTTTGCTCAGTGGTTAGAGCATCAGCCTGTGTTCCAGAGAGACTGGGTTTGGTTCCCGCTAAGGGCACGTACCTTGGTTGCAGTTTGTCCCCGGCCCTGGTTGGTCGTGCGGGTGGCAGCCACTCAATGTGTCCCTTTCACATCAATGTCTCTCTCTCTCCTTCTCTCTCCCTCCCACCCTATCTGAACAAAAAATGTAAAAATGTCCTCGGGTGAGGATAAAAAAAAATCTCTTTAGTTGGAGAAAGGAAAGAAATGCAGTATTTATTAAGCATTTATTGCATAATTGAACGATTGACTTGCTTTTTAGTCTTTTTTTCTTGATATTGCCTGATTGAAGCCTGGATCCATAAATAAAAGACAGGTCTGGCTGGTGTGGCTCAGTGGTTGAGCATCGACCCATGCACCAAGAGGTCGCTGGTTCAATTCCTGGTCAGGGCACATGCCCAGGTTGTGGGCCCAGTCCCCAGTGGGAGGCACGCTGGAGGCGGCTAGTCGATGTTCTTTCTCATTGATGTTTCTATCTCTCTCTCCCTGTCTCTCTAAAACCAATAAAGGAAGAAAAAAAAGGCAGATATGGTAGAAATATTTCTCTGATTATTCTCTGTCAGCAGTACCATTACATCTTTTTTGTGATGTGCTGGAGGAATTTTTGTTAGGGTGCAACATTGTTGTCTGTCCTACATCTTATGTGTAGAATCTGACATACTAATTCTTACCTGCCAGAACACCCACCCACAATACCTGCAGCAGAGGGAATAATAGCTCAAAAGGAACAGGTACACATACACTCAAAAAATAATCTCCAACAAAGTTGATAGATGATATTTTCAAATTGCTTTAAAAATTCTATTTGTGAGACATAGAGTCATAATTTGGTTTTAATGAATGGAACAGAGGAAGTGATATATAATTTTTAGAGTGTATAGTCAGATTAATAGAAAATTCATAACCTTTTATCCCATGTTTGAGATCTCAGACTTGTGTGATGAATTAGAAATAAGTCATCAACTCTTATTTCATGGATTTACTGTTTGGGTAGGAATATTAATAAGCTTTTCAGCTCTTGTTTATTGATCTTTTATTGCTGTTTGCCATTTCCACTAAGAAATGGCTAGGCAGATTGTAAATGAAGTTTTACTTAATTTCATCAGAACTTCAAAAAACTAAAACTTCCTAAGGAAGGAAAATAAAAGTATGGAATAGAATGAAATTTGAATAGTATCTGTGGATCTTATGATTTTGCCTTGTCTTATAGTTTAAATTCAAACTGATTTGTTTGGGAACTTGATTACATAGCTATGTATGAATATAAAAGTAGTAAATGAAATTTAAAATTAGATTTTAAAATTGAGCACTTAGCATTTGTTAGGAACAATTGTGAGTGATTTATAAATGTGAAGAAGAACATCATTCTCTCTTAAAGATTTTTGAATAATGTGTCTTGATACTTTTTCCCTTGTTCATTTTACACTGGAAGAATCCATAGATTAAGGCAAGGAAGACGGTCCTTAAAATTATTTTTAACATGTGTGCAGTGATGTATACATCGCTGTAAAAAGGCCTATCTTGGAGGCCCCTGGCCTTTTTAAGAAAAAAAAATACAATCTGTTTTGGGGGTATATTAAGCTACCTATTTATTTTTTATTATGGTAAAGTTCAGACATATGCAGAAACAAAAGTAGATAGGAAAGTGTAATGAATCCCCCATGTACTCATCAACCAGTTTTAACAATTAACAACTCCCAGCTAATACTTCCGCCAATATACATTACCCCTCCCATTTATTTTGAAATAATTCCCACACATATTTAACTT
Organism: Molossus molossus; assembly: GCF_014108415.1. Classification (NCBI taxonomy): domain Eukaryota; kingdom Metazoa; phylum Chordata; class Mammalia; order Chiroptera; family Molossidae; genus Molossus; species Molossus molossus. Next base: position 102,534,324 of record NW_023425399.1, on the reverse strand, counting down.
CTGACTTTTCCACAACAGTGTCCGGTTTCCAATTTAACAACAACAAAAAAAACCAATGTTTTTCCTTTTTATTGTTCATAAAGAGAATGCCTTTAAGGCAGTGATCAAGATAGGTAGAATTCTACATATTCATTCATTTTTTAAAACTTTAGTGGATCATCCTGGCTTTTTTTTTTTAACCATGACATAGAGATAATAGAACTTGCTACCAGTAATACACTGTTTGTGTGTAGTTTTTGTTACATAAATGCTAATTTATGGAATGAAAATAATTGGTACAATTTGAATTATACTTAAGGACTTTTGTACTGTTTAAAATTGTGTGGTGATTCCTTAAACATTTGCAGTCGGCTCTCGTTTATCGCGGTTAATCAGTTTCAGGCTCTACCGCGATAAATGAATTTCCACGAAGTAGGATTCTTTATTTATACAGTTGTCCCTTGCCACTTTGCGCTTCGACTGTCGCGTGTTGTGGCTTCACTTTATTTGAAAAAACCGGAAAGAGTGAAGCCGCAGCAGTGGGGGTGCAAAATGGAGAGGGACGATTGTAGGTTGAATTGAAGGAAAAGGTGGAATACTGTTACATTTTATTAGTAGCCAAATTGCAAAAAAAAATTTTTTATTGATACTTTTAAAAATAGTTCTCCCCCTTACCCCTACCCCACCTGCTAAAGAAATTCATTAAAAAAAAAAATTATTGATTTTAGAAGAAGGGAGAGAGAGAGAAATAGACATAGACTTGTTGTTCCACCCATCCATGCACTTATTGATTGATTCTTGCATGTATCCTGACCAGGACCGAGCCCACAACCTTGGCATGTGGGAACAACATGCCAACCAATCGAGCTAACTGGCCAGGGCTAAAGAAATTCTTTAATGCTCAAATTGCCCAAACTTTTCATATTTTTAAAAATAATTCTTCAGTTTTCAGAGTAAATATTCAGCTTACATACTTTAATGTTTATAATTTAAACATCACCGGAAATTTCAAACATATATACAAAAGAAGAGGGAATCATAAAAAACTACCAAGTACCCAGTTCAGCAGTACAACAGTTGTCCATCTTATTTCATCCATACCTCAGTCCATTACCCCTGACTCAGTCTTCTTTCTTTCTTTCTTTCTTTCTTTCTTTCTTTCTTTCTTTCTTTCTTTCTTTCTTTCTTTTTCTGTTAATCTTCACCTGAGGATATTTTGCCACTGATTTTTAGAGAGAGTGAAAGGGAAGGAGGGAAGAAGGGAGAGAGAGAGAGAGCAAGAAACATCCATGTGAGAGAGACACATAGATTGGTTGCCTCCCACACGACCCTGACCTGGGCTAGTCTTCATTATTTTGAAGAAAATTTGACATTATATCATTTTATTCATAAATAACAACGTTAGTATACTATTTGTGAAGATAAGATTTAAACTCGTGGAAGATTTATGACCATACAGAACTCAGTATTTCAAAACTAGGATATAAGAGATGCCAACAGACAATTTATGATTATTTGCCTGATATAGGTAGCAAGCTATATGGTTTTGTTAAGGGTTGTGGAAGAGGTACAAGGTGGATTGATATTTCTGGTCTTTTAAATTTTTTTTCTCTCTCTCTTTTTTTTTTATCCTCACCCGAGGATATTTTTCCATTTTTTGTACAGATAGAGTGGGAGGGAGAGAGAGGAAGTCGAGAGAAAGAGAGAAACATCGACGTGAAGGAACACATCGAGTGGCTGCCACCCACACGGCCATCCAGGGCCGGGGACAAACTGCAACCGAAGTACGTGCCCTTAGCGGGAACCGAACCCAGGTCTCTCCGGACCACAGGCCGACGCTCTAACCGCTGAGCCAAACTGGCCAGGGCTTTTTCTCTTTTTTGATTTCAGAGAGAGAGGAAGTGAGAGGGAGAGAGAGAGAGAAACATCGATGAGAGAGAACATCGATTGGCTGCCTCCTGCATGCCCCCCACTGGGGATTGGGCCCACAACCTGGGCATGTGTCCTAACCAGGAATCGAACCCACGATCTCTTGGTGCATGGGTTGACGCTCAACCACTGAGTCACACTGGCTGGATGGTATTTCTGGTCTTTTTGGGGTTTGGAGTGAAGTCATGCATATGGACTAGGTCAGAGACATGATTTACAAAGGGCTGAAGAGGAAAGCATTGAGCCTGTTCAAAATAGAGTGAATAAACCAATATGGTTGGAGCAAAGGTCACTGGATAAGAGGAGTGGAAAGTAGGGTTGAAAGGTGAAGAGGAAGTTAAATGGAAAAGGATCTCAAATGCAGGGCTAAGATATTTGACTCCCTTTTGTTAATGAGTTAAAGTTCATTGTGGGCTTTAATCTGATCTATGGTCATAGTGGTGTCTTAGGAACAGCAGTGTGGAGAGTTTAGAATGGAAAGAGCCTAGCAAAGAGAAAAATCAGTTAGCCTATCATGGTGATTTAGACTATGATAAAAAATGATTTAGGCAGTGGCAATTTAAAGGAAGGATGTATTCAAAGGTGATTATGAAGGATTTAGTAACTGATTAAAGGTGGAAGATGTAAGGTAAGAATAGATAAAATCTACCAGGAACAAACCATAAAGGAGGGCTCAGAATGGTTCATTTTTGGAAAGGTCTGTATTTAAATGTTGGGAAGAAAGGAGTTAAAAAGTGGGAGTGCATGTCTGTCGTGTGGTTTTGAATCAGTGGTGTATATTCTTTGAATTATTTGGTTTGGCAGTTTTCTGATTATGTGCTTTGTACCTGGAAAGCATTCCCAGACCTAATTCTTAAATACATGTGGCAGATTCCCCACACCAACAAGCAAGTCTCAGACTCCAGCAGGGTATTTGAGAATTCAACTCAGTTCTGACACTCTGTACTTGGAGATCGATTCCACAGGTTAGGGCCAGTCCCACAAGACTGCCCTGCACTTCAGGTGCCAGGCACGAGCCAGGTGGGTACCTGAGCTTCTGACCATCTATAAATCAGAGGTCCCCACAACCCCTCCTTGGATTCTGTTAATTTGCAAGAACAGTTCATAGAACTTAGACAAAACCGTTCACTCACTAGATCTCTGGTTTATTATAAAGGGTATTAAAGGGTACAAATCAATAGCTAGACGAAAAGATACATGGGGCCAAGTCCTGAAGAGCTTCTGCCCTGGAGCCTGGGGCATGTGGAAGCATTCTGATTCCCAACGTGGAAACTCGCCCAAAAAGGACCACGAATCTGTCCTTTTGGATTTATCTGAAGGCTCATTACATAACCATAATTGCATAATTGACTAAGTCATTAGCTGTTGGCAGTTGATTCAACCTCAAGCCCCTCTCCCCTCCTGGAAATCCAGGGATGGGACTGAAAATTCCTGTTCTTGAACCACATGGTTGGCTCCTGTTGGCAACCAGGCCAGTACCCTTGAGTGTAATCCAAATGTCACCTCATTAACAAAGCAAGAGGCACCATTGTTGCATTTGTCACTTAGGAAATTCAAGGGGTTTGGGAGCTGTGAGCCAGGAAAGGATGAAGACCACATGTATATGAGATGACCATTGTATGTCTTATAAATTGTAGCATCATAGTACCTAAGTCGAAAAGATAACTTTAATTACAGATTTTTAGTCTCAGCCAAAATTTGCTTTCTGAAGACAATTGCTACTTAATGTTAGAGAAGTCTTTTTCTTTCAGTACTTATTCTTGTACGTAACAGGAATGCTTTAACATTTAAGGTGGTAGAAAAAGGAAGTTGATGTTTCCTTATTCTCAAACTTTTCCAGTGCTGTAGCTTACAGTATTTTCAGCGTGGAGATTGTTATTTCTCACAAAGTGCTCTCTGATATTGTTGGAGAGTGGTACACCTCTGAACATGCCCCACCTCGCCTTGTAGTTAACCACCTGCCATCCACAATGCTCTTGACACTCATTGGCCAGTTCATAATCTTACTCCATTTCAGTTACCGCACCCCCCGCCCCCTGTTCATCCTGTTATAAGCTCGTTTGAAGAAATACTTGTGTTTGTTCAGACTCTGATGGCCTGACTAAACATGATTATCCATACCCAAGTAACATGAAGAAATACGTTCTATTCTGTTAGAGGAGTGCAGTTTCACATGCAAACAGCAGGTCTTTGTAAGAGTTAATTTGTATATCGTAGGCTGGCACAGCGTGTTCAAGTGGTCTAGCTCAGATAATTGTGATTATTGGTGAATTTATAGTGATGAAATGTGAATACCATTAAATTAAGGTGACCATAATTTAAGTATTACTGGTATCTCAGGGCATTTCTTTTACTTAAAAGCCATTTGCTGAATAAATTTTTTTTCTGATAACCTATAGCTAGAAACCTTTAAGGTAGAGTTTGGTCTAAGAAAGGCCTTAAAGAGTTTAATCAAAATGAAAGCAAGTAAAGACATGGTTCAGGTGATGAAATGTTCTTATATGAACTGGAAAAACAACTCATTTTAAAATTTTCACTCAATTATTACTTTTCTTCAGGTTACTGAGCGGGTAGAAGTTAAAGGTGAGATCACAAGTTGGTTCAGGATTGGCATATCTAGGGGGAAGTTGGTAGGGAATGTTTTTTGTGGTTGAAAGTGAAATACTAGTATTTCATTACTGGGATTAGAAGTAGTCACCCTGGACAGAGAAAATTGAAAATGACTAATATTGTTCACTAGTCAACTAGAATTTTTTTTTTTTTTTTTTAAGTAATTTCCCTAAGTTACACTTTGAAGCTTTTAGTCACTTTAAGTCCTGGTTTGTCTGAGACTGGGACCTATAGCAGCCATCTTAGAGTGCAGACACATGATAATTTTGTCAGTCTGGGTAAGACCAGAACTTAATGACACACCTTTTGTTTTTGTTCATCTCGCATTTACTGTCTCAGTCACTTCCAGGGTCATGTTGTCACTGTGCAGATGGTCTGTGTGTAATGGGCAGAATTCCTCTTACCTGTTTCCTTAGGGCCTGGTCTTTTCTATATGATTGCCTCATCTTCTGCAGATGAAGGTCCCTGCTCTTAAAATCCATTGGGGCAGCCAAGCTAGCTTTCCTTAAAGCGCCAAGCACAGCTATAACAGTTACAGAGGAGCAAATGCCTCATACCACTGTTTTGAAAGCAACAGTGTGTGTGGCCAGTACCTGTAACTATTCAATATAGATGCTTTCTTAGAAGTCCATCTTTGTGAGTGGAGGTAGGGATTTGGTATGGATTAGATCTGACTGAATACTAGTTGGTATTTCAATTTTATTTTGATATGCTAATAGTTACAACTTGATTTCCACCATTGTCCTTCATTGCTCATTTAGTTTCTCAGTAGAGTATGCCAGGCCTTTCTTATAATACATACTTTTATCTGATTTTTAAAATCACTAAACATATATCTGGTCGATTTGGCTCAGTGGTTAGAGTGTTGGCCTGCAGACCAAAGAGTTGAAGGTTTGATTCCTGATCAAGGGCACGTACCTCAGTTTTGGATTCCATCATCCCCAGTCAGGGTTGTGACGGAGGCAACCAATGAATGTCTCTCTCATATCGATGTGTCTCTCTCTCTCCTTCTCTCCATCCTTCTCTAACTAAAAAAATCAGTAGAAAAATAGTCTAGGGTGAGAATTAGAAAAATAATAATAAAATAAAATACCTTTAATTATTTAAATAAATAAAATCACTAAACATAGAAATTTTTTTATTTTTAATTTTAATTTTATTTTATTGTTGAAAGTATCATAGATGTCATCCTTTTTTCCCCATTGACCCCCTTCTTCCCCCCCCCTTCCCCAGCCTAATGTCCCTATCGATTGATTGTGCATATATGCATAGAAGTCCTTTGGTTTATCTCTTCCCACCCCTCCCACCCCCACCCTCTGAGGTTTGTTAGTCTGTTCCCTGCTTCCATGACTCTGGATCTCTTTTGGTCAACAGCTTATTTTGTTCATTAAGTTCCACAAATAAGTGAGATCATGTGGTACTTGTCTTTCTCTGGTTTATTTCTCTTAGCATAATATTCTTCAGGTCCCTCCATGTCATCTCAAAGGGTAAGAGATCTCTCTTGCTTACAGCTGCATAGTGTTCCATTGTGTAAATGTACCATCATAGGAGGTATTTTAAGCCCTTCCAAATTGCTCATCTAGAACATAAACTGTGCCATCACTTTTCATGAGTATAGCTTAAGTTTTTTTAATGCCATTCATCATTCATAGGATTTCTTGTCACTTGCCAGCAGCTAGCAGGGGTGGAAAATACACAGCCAAGCCTCCCCACAGGGAGCGGTGGGACACCCAGTAGTATTTACAGTGCTTCGCAGAGGGTAGGTCTTCATCTCATTGGCAGTAGCTGCACTTCTGAGCCTGAGCCTCCCCTCTCTGCCTTTGCACACACAGTCCTTGGTGAATTTCTTGCACTTTGCAGGACAGCAGGAGCAGCAGCTTGTCTTGCAGGTGGTTCATTTGCATTTCTCACCCTTGCAGGAGCTAGTGCAGGTGCAGGAACCACCAGTAGGTCAGGGGCAGATTTCAGGGTCCGTGTCCAGCAGAGATGACATTGGAGAGGGTGAACTGCCTTCTCCCAGCAACTGGACACTTAATTGAGTTCTTAAGTACTTAGATTTCCTTAATTTGGGGGAGTGGTATCTAAAACTGATTGATCTCTGATGAGTTTTGTTCTGTAGAGTAATGTTATAGTGAGACTCTAGTATGTAGCTACTGGAGTTCTCTAGTATGCAGTAGGTAACTGGCATTTCACATATTATCTAAGGAACTATTCATTGCAAGATTAATTTGTGAAATTCAGTCAATTGATTCTTTAAGAAATGATATTCAAATGGTCTCTAAGGTATATCCTAAGAATAATAGTGTTTATCTTTTTGGTAGAAATTGCTACCTTGATATTTTCATATTTTGGAACATTAGTCTGTGAAAACAAAGTCCACTCTGGAACTCAGCTTTTTATTACACTAATGAGATATTAGAGAGAGATCTGATTGAGAATTTTCATTTTATTTTTTTCATTTCTGAGGTATACTAAATAATTTGTCAGAATCTTTTTACCAGTAACTGGGATATCTAATTATAAGGACTATATGGCTATTTTAACTTAATTAGAATCAATTGTAGTTATATAAGTGACATAGTAGCAGAGACTACCAATTTTTCAAATTAATTTGGTCTTTCAGTAATATTTTATTTCTTAGATAGTATAATAGATTAATCATGAAACTATTTTGCAGTTAATTTTTAAAATTCCATGCTATATAACTTTTAAATAAGCATAGAATTGGGCATTTCAGTGTGTCTTCTTATGAAAACCATATTCTTTACAACTGATGGAAGTTTTTTGCATGCAGAAAGTTACTTTGTTATGTGCTACTTTATATAAATCATGTTTGAGGGTTTAAAGATTGTTTATTCAATTTGAAAGAGGAAGAGAGAGAGAGAGAGAAACATTGATGTGATGCCTCCTGCATGCCCCTTACATTGATCTGATGCCTCCTGCATGCCCCTTACCAGGGATCTAGCCTGCAACCCAGTCATGTGCCCTGACCAGGAATCGATCCAGGAACCTTTCTATGCATAGGACAACACCCAAAGAACTAAGCCACATCAACCAGAGCTGTTTGAGGGTTTTAAAAAGTGGCATTGTAATTTCTGGTTGTTTGATTCATCAAGAGAATGTATAGGAATTTTTGTAAAGAAGTAAAATGGCAGAATAGAATTATTTCTAATTAGCATTGGAGAATCACAGACAACTTTATGGAGGAGATGACATTTTAGCTGAGGATTTAATAGTTTTATGATAAGCAGGATTGCTTATGCTTGTCCTTCCATCCAATAAAGAAGACATGGCTAGAAGTCAAAGATACATGGCATATTTTGGTTACTTTGAATTTAGAATGCAGGGTACCCAAGGCTGGTAGGAAAAGGGTGTAGAAAAAAATCCAAACAGATTGAAGGGTTTTGATGTGTTATTAAGGAGGTGAAGCTGTTTTATCGACATTAAGGAGTCTGAACATTTAGAACTTGGTGCTGGATGTGTGGCTGAGGGTTGGCATTGTGCTGTACCTTCTAGTTTGAGGATTAAGTAGGTGATAGGTGGACAGTAATGCTGCAACAGAGGGCAATACAAGAAGATCAGGTTTGAGGGTGGAAGTTTGTGGTGGGCAGAAATGATTCCAGTTTTGGACAATATTGAGAGCTAAAGGCTATTTTACTTTACGATACTGAGCATATTTTGAAATCAGGATTAGAATGGGAGTTGAGGTTTGCTTATAGATAATCTTATGTCCTTCCTTCTGCTGTATTTTTGTTGTCTGCTTTGTTCTATTCTGTTGCATCTGGTTGTTATCTTCATCTGTAGGCTGAATTCTGCACTTTGAATTGTGTTTCAGGAATGCTTACGTCATGTGATTGTGGAAAAAGAATGTTGATCTGATCTGATCTTCCGTTGTCTTGAAGTTGGTGGTGGCAGAATACCAGAGTTTGTGACAAAGAGGGGGGTGTTGGTTTGGACTTGACCAGAGTGAAGTTTTGCTGTTCCAGAGGAATATTTTATTGCTTATTTTCCCAGCCTTTTCTCTTTTGTTATCCTGTTGAATTATTTTTCTTTTATAGTAGTCAGTTGGTACAAGGCTAAGTTCTAAATATAACATGTTAGCTTCTTTGAGAGGTAGTCTAGAATTCTCACAATTCCCTTCTGGATATATATCCTACTGATTTTAACAGTTAGTTTATTCTAGCATATTTGGCTCAGAAATTTAGATAAGACTTTGGGGTATTGCCACACAGGAAAAACAATTTTTTAGAACACACCAGTTTAACCTTCTGTATAATTCTAGCTCTTCTGTAATTTTCCAGCTTTGACACTATTTGTTATAGGAAGTAAATTTTTTTTATCCTCACCCGAGGACATTTTTCCATTTATCCTTAGACAGATTAGGAGGGAGGGAGGAAGGGAGGGGGAGAGAGAGAGAAAGAGAGAGAGAGAGAGAGAGAGAGAGAGAGAGAGAGAGAGAGAGAGAGAGAAACATCGATGCGAGAGAGACACATCGACTGGTTGCCTCCTGCGCGACCCGACCAGGACCAGGACAAACTGCAGCTGAGGTACGTACCCTTGGCTGGAATTGAACCCAGGTCTCAGTGGTCCATGGGCCGACACTGTAACTGCTGAGCCAAACTGGTCAGGGCTAAATTGTTCTTTTTTAAAAAAATATGTTTTTATTGATTCTTTAGAGAGAGAGAGAGAGAGAGAAACATCAATGTGAGGGAGAAGCATTGATTGGCTGCCTCCTGCACACTCCCTTCTGGGATTCGAGCCTGCAACCTGGGCATGTGCCCTGACTGGGACCGAACCAGACCTCTCAGTCCGTGTGATAACACTCAGTCCATTGAGCTACACCAGCCAGATGTAGGTAAATTGTTCTTGATATGCTTCTCCAAGGTAGGACTTTGGCTATAACAAAACTAATGTCAGCATTGTATTAACATGTTTGCATGTGTTTGCCTTAGTTTTCTTCTTTCAGTAGTTACTTTAGGGAGCATTTAAATGTTCTCGAAATTCAAAAAAAAACTTTCCCTATTGTAAATGAGTTCAAATTGGTAGCCCAGAGATACATGAATTCCAAGGGTGTGTGTGTGTGTGTGTGTGTGTGTGTGTAACAAGAGTGTTGAATTCAGAATTTGTTCTGAAGTTCTTTTTGATTACTGCTGACATATGTCTATATAATATTTATAGAAAAAAATAGCCTTTCAAAAGTCAGTTTGGAAAAAGTTGGGAAGATTGAAGACATTGGCAGGGTGTGTGTTGTGCTGTGCGTGTGGTTTGTGTTGGGATTCTGTCAGTGGTTGTTGAGTGACCAGTGGGATAAAATGTAGTAGCACCTGCTGTGTGCTCCAGTGGTGGACAGAGTGAAGTGTGACATTAGGCGGTACCTGATGTCATTTTATAATGAAGTTACCAAGTTCCTTTAAAACTTTAACATTTCTTTGAAAAAATAAACATAAAATTGTGATGTAACAATTGGGACCAGGAAGGACAGTGTGAAAAAAGGTTTATATAGAGTCTAGGGTAAATTTTGCTCTGTGTTGTACAATTAACATTATCTTTCTTCTAGTCCAAGTGGTAAGAAGTTCAGAAGCAAACCTCAGTTGGCAAGGTACCTGGGAAATACTGTTGACCTCAGCAGTTTTGACTTCAGAACTGGAAAGATGATGCCTAGTAAATTACAGAAGAACAAACAGAGACTGCGGAATGATCCTCTAAATCAGAATAAGGTTGGTTAATTTACTTATAACATCTCTGCTATTTCAAGAGCTCTCCAAAAAAATCTCACATTTTAAATATAACATTGGAATTTTGATTGTCTGAATGTCCAGTTTTGTTTTTGTTTTTCCTCTCCCTGCTAAGCATTGTGACTTATAAATCTGATTAATCTTCTGGTAGTTGGCAGTACTTCTACAAGGGGAGCCTAAGTAAATTGTGTACAGTTGAAAACAACATTTCAGTATTTTATCTCTCTAGATCAACATACATCACACTTTTGGCCCATTGGGACTATTTACAGAAGATTTCTTTGTGAATGTTAATAGTCTCTTTTTTTCCCCCTTAGAATAGTTCCTGTTGCCCAAAAAGAGGCAGCATTTCAATGTGGCATGTATTCTTACCACGTAGTTTATAGTCACCTATTCATTTTCAGGATTAGGATTTGAAAGAGGGAGAAGTTTTTATTTTGACTTGTGATCATGTTGAGGATAATGACTTTCAGGAATAATACTCTCATCCTAACACTGTGATTGTTCCATTAGCTCTTATTTTTATTGAGCTGCTTAGTTGATGGTTTGTTTTATAGGAATTTATTTTTTTTTTTTTATTATTTTTTTTTTTTTTATCCTCACCCAAGGACATTTTTCCATTTTTTGCACAGATAGAGTGGGAGGAAGAGAGAGAGAGAGGGAAACATCGATGTGAAAGGGACACGTCGAGTGGCTGCCACCCGCACGACCAACCAGGGCCGGGGACAAACTGCAACCGAGGTACATGCCCTTAGCGGGAACCGAACCTGGGTCTCTCCAGACCGCAGGCGGATGTTCTAACCGCTGAGCCAAACCGGCCAGGGCTGTTTTATAGGAATTTAAACAAGTATCATTTGAATTATAATGCTAATTTAATTGTATTAATGCACCCAGTATCTTTATAAAGACACCTTTAACTCCACCCCTCCCAAGGGCAACTAATCTTATAACCTTTTTTTTTATTCAATTTTTCTTCCTCTAAATTTCATAGATATAGGGTGTCCCCCCAAAAATGTATACACATTTGGAATAATTACAAAGGCAGTGTTCATTAAAATGCGTTTCGTTTTCAAAATGTAATAGAATTTACAATTGTGTGTTTATACGGTTTTTCGGGACACCCTGTAGATTTGCCTGTGTTGCCACCACCATTGACTCCCACTGACTGGAAATGGTGAAGGGAAAAGTAAGGGCTTTCTTTTCGGGATATGCCTGAGGGAACCTGCATACCCTCGGGAATGTGTGTTTAGTTTAGGAACCTGAGGCCGGTAATAGAGGGAAGGGCTTCGGGTCCAGGTGGGCTGGTTTGCTACCCTGGCTCTGCCGCTGACGAGCTCACACAGTCACTGCTCACAGTCACGGGCACTTCCTTAGCCTCTGCTGGCCTCAGATTTCTCTTTAAAGTGATAAAATCTTTTCCTAGCGTTGTGAGGAATACATAGGAATTTGTACAAGAACATCTAGCCAAGCACTTGACCCACGTTAGTTCCTTTTCTTTCCCCAGTGCACCTTCCTGAGCACTGAGCTCCTTAGAGAGCAGTGTTGCCTGGTGGCCAGTGTAGGAAACTTTCCGCCCCAAGCTGTTTTCCTCCTCATCTCTTTATGTTTCCTGAGAGGGATGGGGTCTCTGCTTCATCTCTCTCTTTATTCAGAAAGCTTCCTAGTTTGTTTACAATAGTTTAAGTCCAAAAATTGTTATGGAGGTTAGAATGCACTGTTTCCTCATTTATAGCATTGCTTACCTAGCAAGGGTTTCCACGGGACATTGGCAGGTAGCGTCTAGAGAGGCAGGGGGAAAGGAAGGCTGAACTTGCCTCTGTAATGCTTAACTAGAGTGTTACTTTGGATTGATAGCTAAGGTGTTAAGCAACAAGATAGTGATAGAAGTATAGGGAGCTCATGTTAGCAAAAGTTGGGACCTTGAGTGTGTATGTGCAAAGCTTGTGATTTCAGCTTAAGGAGACCTTTATTCCAGGTTTATTTTGCTTCTTAAGTATACAGAGGAAAATTAGGACTTTTACTAAAACTGCCCTTTAAAAACTCTAACCACAGTGCTGGGTATCTGTTGAAGGGGCTCAAATATTTATGAAATGATTGGAATGCTTTCAGACTACCCTGATGTTACCAGAGTCACAGTTAAGCTACACTAAGTTCATTGTGAAGATAAACTTCTTAATAGTTATGATTCACTAAAAACCGAAACCTAATTCGTCTCTCTAGTTTGTGTGCACCTTTCCGCTCTAGCCGCGCTGGCCTGCTCGTCATCCCGCACCTGGCACCTGGCACGTGCCTTCAGGATCCCGCTTGCTCTGTGCTGTGTCCTCTGCTCGGAATGCGCTTCCCCTCCCCCTCCACCTGGCGGCTTCCTTCTCATCCGGCACCGCTCCATTGTCTCCATCTCTGTGAAGCCTGCCCTGCACTCTCCAGGCCGAACAGTCCTTTCCTCCCCGGTGCTTTGCTGTTGTTTGTGGTGGTTTGTCAGCTTCGGTAGACTGTGAGCTCCACGAGGGCAGGGACCATGTCTTCTTTTCGTTGTCTTTGTGTACTACATCGTCCAAAGCCTAGCACACGGTAGGTACTTAGTACACGGTTGTTTCATGTTTATTTGATTAAATATCCATTTCATTCCAGAAGTTTATAGTGATCATTAAGGTTTATTGAATAAATTAATGTACTGTACATTTTTTGGGGGGGAGAAATGCCTCATTGTTTTCTGAAGTTTTCCATGTGTGTTTTTTGGGGCATGGTCTTATTTTGCAACTGATTTTATTTTAGTTAAGTAGTCAGAAAATGGAGTTTAGTATTTTTAAAAATAAGCTCTCTTGAAGTAACAGCAGCATGAAAAATCTCTATAAAGCAGAAAATGAGTTTGTGAATAATTAATAATAACTGTATTGTGTCTTTTAAAAAAGTACAATCAAGAGAAAGCTGAGAGATTTAAACATAACAGGAATGCAAGGTCGTGTTTTTGCTACATGGTTGTAAACTGGCTAAAGTGCTTTATTAATTGTGTTGTTTTGAGGTTTTAAAAAACTCTGTCTTCAAGGAATTAGAACTGTAACAAACAAAATAAACTTTGAAACAGGCTATTGTAGTTTATACTGACTGATTAAAAACTGATTTTAAGATATCTTCCATATCAAAGGTGAGTTTACTAGGTGAACAGTACATTCAGGTATGGTTGGAAAGCTGTCTGTTGAATATCTTTGCTACGTGGCTTTTATTTATTTTAGGATGAGTGGGTACAGCGGAGTGGAAGGTGTTGTTTGATTAATATTTACTAAGGTTTTTGCAGTGCCTCTTCTCGCTTGTCTCAGTCACAGTCTCAACCTCACTCTGCAAATGTATTCCATTCTTGTAGACATTGTACCTTATTGCTTTTCTTGCCATGATTATTTCCAGTCAGAACCTGAAGCTACCCTGTTAGGTTAATGGAAAAAAACCGAGAAGAGAGACTTGGAAGTCATCAAGCGGCTTTCTCAGAGCTTACTGGAAGGGGGAAGTTATAGAGCAATGCTGTCCAATAGTATGACCGTGTCCTAGGTATTCACCCAAATGGTCTAGCAGGTGTTTGTTTTAATTATCTTCAACAAAAGACTAAAAATAAATTCTTGTAGAGAATATATCACAGCTACAATATTTGTAGTTTGAGAAACAAGTGAGCTGCTACGATGGTGGCAGTCTGGGTGGGTATTGGATTCTATAGAAGGGATGCAGTATGGTGAATGGATTGGGAAAAGGTGAAACTGGAAGTAGAGAGAGCAGTTTGGATTGATGTAGTCTAGGGAAGTAATGATATCTTGAATTAATGCTAGAGCAGGAGTCATGGAAAGGCGTGAGACTCAATCGGGAATTACTACATATGAATACCTGATGAGTGTAGAGAAAGACTGGTGCCTGCTATCATTCTGGCTTGAGTCATTTAGGGCAGGGGTAGATAGAGAGTAGGGGAAGATGAGCAAGTTTGGGGATGGGGTGAGGAAGATTGAGTTAAAATAGTTGCATTTCTTGGACCTCTGAAAAGATCTTATGGATCCCAGGGATTCTCAGGTCACATTTTGAAAACTCCTGTCATACTGGTTTGCCATAATGACATAGCCCAACATAGAGGCAAACAGAAGAAAAGTATCTTGTCATATTGTAAACAATGAATATATGAATAAATTAGTCTTATGGAAAGGAAAAAGGAACTTCCAGAAAGGTAGTAGGGAAATCAAGAGAGTGTGATGATATAAAAGCCTAGGAAAGCCCTGGCTGGTTGCTCAGTGGTTAGAGCATCGGCCCACGGACCAGATCATCCCTGGTTCGGTTCCCGCTAAGGGCATGTACCTCGGTTGCAGTTTGTCCCCGGCCCCGGTTGGCAACCAGTCGATGTGTCTCTCGCATCGATGTCTCTCTCTCTCTCTCTCTCTCCCCCTCCCACTCTATCTGAAAATAAATGCAAAAAAAAAAAAAGCCTAGGAAAGAAGATTTTTGTTAAATGCCATAGGGAGATCAGGAAGGATAAGGACTTTGTAGTATCCATTTGATTTCCAACATAGAAGGCTAGAAAATTAAGTACATTTACAGTGATGTAAACGTATGTAAATGATGGTAGTGGACCATGGGTCTATACTGAGTAGGAACGAATGTGAAAGGACTTAAAGGAACAGTGAGAAAATCAGACAGTGGATATTGGTGGGGCTAAAAAGCTCAGAGGGCAGTGCTAAGAGCTACAAGGGTAGGGAGTGGAAATTGGAGCATTGGGTGCTCGATTGAGATATTGGAGGTGGTGTAGTTACTAGTTTGACAAGCCTGTGACTGTAAAGTTAGGTGGATGAGGAGTAGAATAGGTCAGAGGACTCAAGATGTTGGGTGAGTTATCCACATGGGTATTGAGGTCTCTAAGAAAAAACGGGAGTTGGAATGGAGGAAAGGTGAACAGAAACTCAACTCTTTGCTGAATGAAGGAGAAAGTAGAGAGGAAGGATAGAAAGTATAGTCAGATTCTGAGAGCTTCAAAGGACCTGGAGTTTTTGAAGAAGCAACAATGGAGAAATGATTTGAGAAAAAATAGGGAGAAAGGAGGAAACCTATACTCTTAGATAGGTAGTGCTAAGAGAGAGAGAGGAAGAGGAAAAGACTATAATTGTCAGTAACTTTGCCAAAAACACCATCTGTGTAGACTGAGCATTATTTCCCCTGGGATGGTTGTGTAGGGCCGGTGGTATGACTTTGAGGAAGATGCTAGTCATGTACCTGTAAGCATGACTTCATATTAAATAGTAATAGATGGGGCAAGTCTAGGGATTATTTCTCTTACATTTATAATCTTGAGGCAGATAGTGGAGATGACTCTATACATAATAATTTTGAGATGGATAGTACAGGTAGCACATGTAAGTTTAAGACAGAAAATGAGACTATTCAAGAGTAAGGGCTACATAAACACAAGACCTAATATGTAATAGACATTTTATGCATCATTTGTTTCATATCACTGAGTTTTTTTTTTTTTAAAGCACATTCTATGTGCTCAAGTGTTATTCCAGATTCTGGGGTTACAGTAGAGGAAGTTTCTGTGTTCATGGAATTATATTCTAGTGGTATGACAAACTAATAACAATTTAAGTATTAAATGCTACACAGTGAATTAAGTAAGAATTATTGAGGTTGACTGGGTAGCTATTTTAGGCCGAGTGATTGGGAAAGTCTTTGGGGGGTGATTTTTAGGCTGAAATCTGAATGACAAGGAGTCAGCTATTCAAAAACCAGAGGGGAAAGCATTTCTTGTGGAGAGAGTAGCCAGCACAGTCCCTAATGCAGCGTACATTTAGTATGTGAAGGCAGAAAGTAGGCCCTGGTGGCTGGGGTTTAGTGAGGAGTGGGTAGCAGGTGAGGTCAAGGAAGTAGACAAACCTAATTACAGGACTTGGCAAGGCAGCTTAAGGAGTGGTATGTAATGCTATTGTGGACTTTGTGTAGGGAGCAGTATGAGCACTTTGGCTCCTGTGTGCACAGTGTGTTGCAGAAGTGCAGAAGTGGAAGCCTGGAAGCCGGGGATCAGTTAAAGAGGCTGTTTGTCTAGACAGGGATGATGGTGACTTGGACAGTGCTTGTTTACTGAATGAAGAAAGGAAGAAAGGGTAAGATGTAGCAAAGGACACTAGAACTATTTAGTAGTCTCTTGTCCAAAACAAAATCTAATTTTCTCATAAGTAGAAATAGCCTTAATAAATTAAAGATGTTTATCCTTAGTAAATAAAGATAACAAGTTATTATCAGCTAACACCACTGTTCCTTTTTATTTTTGTTTATTCGAGCCAGGTATTTGGGTATTGATTGGCTAACAATTGCTAGGAAGCAAAAAATGCCAGAAGAACTTTAGCCATGTTAGCAAGTAGGCTTGCTGATGAGAATATTCTGTTCAGTATTATCGTAGGGTTATTATGTTAGTGCTTCAGTGTTTCTAAGTGTGATGGATAGATCTTTCGAGATGGTCTGGGCTTGGCATTCACGCTAATGATGATAGATTGAGGGAGGTAGTTCCCATGGCATGACTTTGTCAAGATTTATTTTGGATGCCTGCGTTTTTGTTTCACTAACTTTTACAGGTCCTGAAGAGTTACCTGACTTTGTCGACTCTAGTTCAGCAAATAATTAAACCCTACAGAAAACAGTTTGTGTGACAATTTCCACAATTCTAAAGATACGTAGTCAGCTAAGGACCAACCCAGATGTGAAGGAGATAATAAATTTCAGACAATAGATTCCTTAATTTGAGTACAGCTGCCCTAGGTATCTGGTGGAAACTCATTAGCATCCTTTGCTAACAGTCCTTTAATGACCTCATATTAACTAGATCTCCAAGAAGTTATTTTTCAAGTAGAACTCTTCAAAATGTGTTTTCAGTGATGAATTTCAGTCTTCCACCTCATTTTTTTTTTTTTTTTTTTGGTTAATCCTAACCCGAGGATATTTTTCAAATGATTTTTTTTTTTTTTTTTTTTTTAGATAGAATGGAAGGGGGAGAGAGAGAGAAAAAAATTGATGTGAGGGAGACACATCGATTGGTTGCCTCCCACATAACACTAACCAGGGCCAGGGATCAAACCCTCAACCCAGGTACATGCCCTTAACTGGGAATTGAACCCGAGACCCTTTGGTCCGAGGGCTGATGCTCTAAGCACTGAGCCAAACCAGCCAGGGCAGTCCTCCTCCGCTTCGTTAACTACAAGTATAAGTCCTTTTTAAAATGAGTTCAAATGATTGTCCACTCATTCTATTATGTTTAAAAGAAGATCCATCGATTTCCTTAAAAAATAGTTTTTAGGATATTAAGTTGATTTTCAGTACAAGATCATAGATCCCATATATATATATTTCTCTACTTTTTGCAAAAACCTATGAAGATTGTACAAACTTGTGAATATACTAAAAAGCACTTAATTGCACACTTTAAATGGTGAATTTTATGATCTGTGAATTCTGTCTCAATGGGAAACACCTGAAGAATCGTAAAAGCACTTTGCATTGTTGGTTTTGATTTTGTGGGAAGGCATTAGTAATTGGCTACTGTACATATTCTGGAGCAAAAATTACATATTTAGGATAATCCTGATTTGACCCAAAGATGCCACTCAGGCTGCCTTTATGTGAACCAGGGGAGGGTTTTTCTTTAGGGAAAGTGTGGTAGGTTAAGTTCTTAAATTTCAGTAGTATGTTCAATAACATGTTAATGCTCATCATAGAAATAGCTGCTCTTTATTCAGAATTTATGTGCCAATATGGCTATAAATTGTAAACCTTCTTTGTTAATTGTTGTCTTCCTTCTACAACCCCGGGATGTAAGTTTAGAGGCAGGGATTTTGGTGTTTTGTTAATGACTGTACACCCAGCATGCAGTGAGGACCTGACAGATAGTTGACACTCAGAATTTGCTCAGTGACTGACTAAATGAAAGCTGCATTATCATCATCAGCATTATACATGTGTTATCGCGTTGGATCTGTATAAGAATCTTATGAATTGTTATTGTTATTCTTTTTTTTTTTATCTTCACCCGAGGACATTTTTTGTTCAGATAGAGTGGGAGGGAGAGAGAGGAACAGAGAGAGAGAGAGAGAGAGAGAAACATCGATGTGAAAGGAACACATCGAGTGGCTGCCACCCGCACGACCTACCAGGGCTGGGGACAAACTGCAACCGAGGTACGCGCCCTTAGCGGGAACCGAACCCGGGTCTCTCAGGACCGCAGGCCGACGCTCTAACCGCTGAGCCAAACTGGCCAGGGCTATTGTTATTCTTATTTACAAATAGAGAAAGTGACTTTACTGCCTGGCCAGTATAGGTCAGCGGTAAGAGCGTTGCCTGCGGAACAATGAGTCCCGGGTTCGATTTCAGCCAAGGGCACGTTTCTCGGTTGTGGTTAATCCCAGGCCCTGGTTGGGGTTGTGCAGGTGGCAACCAGTCGATGTGTCTCTCTCACATCTATGTTTCTCTCTCTCTCTCTCCTGCCCTCTCTCCCTCCAGCTCTATCTGAAAATTAATGTAAAAAATATCCTTGGATGAGGATTTAAAAAAAAAAAAAAGTGACCTTAGAAAAATAAAGTCTTTGTTTCTCAAATTGGGGCATGAATATCTCTTGGGGATATGTGGCATATGCAGAGCCAGAGAATTAAAAGGATACTTGGAAGTGTCAGTTTATTAGTAGATAGAGTATGTACAATTCTGAACTGTCAGACAGTAGCTTTATTTCAAAGCCAGGCTGAGAAATGTGGTATTTTGAATATGTACTTTAAGTCCTTCCTGTTCAAACTATGCTATGCAAAGGCGTTACATGGTATAGCCATCACATGGATGGGTTTACAGGAGTTCTTTCTGTACCCTTCACTTTCATGTATATATATATTTCCATTGATCTGAGACTGTCCCTAAGGGAGGTATAGGTTCTTTTTTGCCCAGTTCCCCTTTTATAGCCAATCTTAAGTTTTACAGAAGAGCACACTTGTCCACAAGATTACCATGATACAAAACATTTCTCTCCAGTAAAGGGACAGTTTGAAATATTGGTGTTGATATGGAGAAATGAATGATTTGGTAACAGTGAAGTCTTTCTGCTCATACAATTCTTGGCTTGCAGCATTTACAGAGGACTTAGTGTACGTAGATGTCGATTAGTAAAATGTTTGATGGTGTACATTTTGTCCTGTAATTCAAAAGAAGTTCAAAAGAATTGAGTGACAGAATAAAAGTCATTCTATTTACTCATTTATGTGAACAGGCTTTCTTGGTGTTACATTAAAAAGAGAAGAAGAAGACTATAAATAGAATTGACACTAAATCGTGACTCATTCTAGCAACTAATAATACTCATGCAAGGACATGAAGTTATTTTTAAATAAAAAATTCTTTCAATAGTCTATTTATCTAACTTTTATCTCTTATGTTTAATGATTATTTGTTAAAATGTAATTTCCATTTTTGGTCAGTTATATACTAATAATTCTAATAAACTGGAACAGATTTAATTCTTTTTCTTTTTTAATCCTTACCTGAGGACATTTTTTTCATTTTTTGTTCAGATAGAATGGGAGGGAGGGAGAGGAAGAGAGAGAAACATCGATGTGAAAGGGACACATCGAGCAGCTGCCACCCACATGACCCAATCAAGGCCAGGGACAAACTGCAACTGAGATACGTGTCCTTAGCGGGAACTGAACCCGGGTCTCTCTGGACCACAGGCCGATGCTCTAACCACTTAGCAACCCGGCCAGGGCCAGATTTAATTATTTTTAACCATTAAGAACTCTGTGGTCACAAAGTTTAAAAAACAATTTCATGAGATAAATGACCAATTAAAGGTTTTCAAGTTTGTAGTAAGAAATAACTCTGGGAATGGAATTATTTGAAGAGAAAAAGGGGGGAACTAAAATATATGACTTGAATTTGTTCATGTATAAAGGCTTGGTAGTGGGTATATTTAGATTATGTTAGATATATTTTAAAGTGATGTAATAGTTTATTAAAGTGTCAGTATTTAAAATACTCTAGTAAGTGGATCCTCTGAAACTATGTACATTGAAATATAAAATATTCTTGATGTCAACTTCAAAATGTTGGTATATATATATATTTTCAAAAAAATTTTAGAGGTTAGGAATGCAAAAAATGTTTGAATACCACTGGCTTACGTGCTCTTCATCCACCTCTTGGTTCCCTTCTTTTCTGGCCTTCATCACGTTAGATCGCTGCGAGGCTGCGGCCATAGACACACTGGTTCAGGCCCTTTCAGGATCACCTGCACTGAGTTGTGATGCGAAGTGACTTCAATTTTTTTCTAGTTTTAATATTAGGACAGCTTTTGTTTTCTTCATTAATTGACATGCTTCCTCTTTTCTGACCATGATATCTGTATAATTTCATCTCTTTTCACCAGACCCCTAGAAAGTGCACAGCCATATCTGATGCTCAGTTCTAGTGTTAATCACTACTAACCTTTTCTCCTTGTCCTTGATTTTCTGTTTTTAAAAATAATTTTTACCTATTTTTTCTTTCTGAGTGTAAAAGAGCCATCTCAGATATTTATTGGAAAGAGATGAAGAAAAAGTTGAAGAAATTTTTTTTATTCTTCTCAGTACTTGGGGGGATAGAATAGACCCTCAACATTATTTGCGTTATTTGAATACTTTCAGCCTAGGATACACATTATTGTAAAATACATTCAACTTTGATTCGAGGGCTAGCCAGTATACTGCGAAAATATTATAGGTTGGAAAATTTGAGTTCTGATATTAAAAAGGTGTGTGTTTGCCAGTTTAATTTTATAATATAAGGAACTTCATCACTTTTTCTTATATTTTTAAAGGGAAAATTTCAAATATATGTGTGAATAGCTTTAATCTTGTCCCATTAAAAAAGTGTTTTATTGCTCCTAAATTTATGGCAGATTGGTAGTTCTCAAAATTCAGACAGACAACTGGGCATGAATTAACAGTGACTCTTTGGCAGTCCTGAGGAAAGAGTCGTCATAAATTTACTGTTTTTGTGACTGTTTCTGGGAAAACCAGTTAGTCCGGTTTTTCAGATTACTCTACATGATACTGTTTTGGAATACAAAATTAATTAGTAAAAAATTCTTTGTCTTCAGAGCTTTCAAGGCCAATGAAAAGGAGAAAAAAATAATAAGAAAAAAACGGACAAGAGAAAAGTAACAGCACACTCTTGAATAATCTTATTTCATGCCACTGGGGAATAATAGTCTGTCTCATTGTCAGGCAATGGAAGTTAATTGTATATTTTGAATATTTTTAGCCAGTTTTTCTAATTTTTATTTATTGAACCAAAAACATAAGTTAATGAGAAAAATATCAATCTTACCATTGTAGCACCAGTAGTTTCACGTCACGTCTCATGCTTCCTTCCAGTCTTTGTGGATTCAGAATTCATAGTTTAGAAGAGTCTGCTGCCTCCAGTCATCCTTTGTAACAATGAGAACCTTACAGGCTTGGCTATGTTTGCTCATAGGAACAGTTGCCTTAGCAGTTGCCTTAGCCTTTTTTGTCTACTGCTGCAGTCTTTGTTCCAATACTAGCAGAGTATATTGTTTTTCTATGAAAGAACAAAAACAGAGGTATTGTTTAGTGATACCTACTAATTATAAGTGATTAGTGACAGGAAAAGTTCTCCATAAGCATTTATGTGTTAAGCTTATTTAGGATTGAATATTGAGTATTTTCTTGGTTGGGTGGCTTCACTTAGGGCCTCAGAATGCTCTAGATGTCATAAATCAGTGGTATCCAAACCTGTGGTATCACAGAATTACCAGGACAGCTTTTAAAAATACATATTTCTGGGCTTCATACTTTTTAGAAATGGCATACCAAGTGGTTACTTTGCAGTCTGTTGGCCAAGTTTGTACACTTCTAAATCTAAGTTGTTTTTTTTTTTAATCCGTAAGGATAAGAAAGCTAAATACCTGAGAAATAACACTGTTAGAGTTATTTAAGATGAATATGTCTTTCAAGGTAAGCACATACACTGGCAAAAAATTTAGTGAGATAAAGGAATGACAAGCATGCCTGGTGCATACAGAGAAGAGGAATGTGTGTTTGGGGTGGGGGCAAGGGAGTGGAGACTCACATTTAATAGTGAATCGAAATAATACTGTAAAAATGTCAGATTAATTTATCGTGATGCTTGTTTTTCTAGACGTCACTAATATTCTTTAAGCGAGGTCACAAACTCAACCCCCACAGGGCTCAGACAGGTAACATAAATGTGAGTTGTTGAGAAATTCTACAAGAGGAGAACCCTCCACAGCCATCACTAGTTAATTGTGGCCTGTTGTGGCCAAATCAAATTCTGGATTGCTAGATCTTTTGAGCTTTTAAGAAACTATAGAATTCTGGATTTTATGTGGTCTCCAGATTTGTAGCTGCCGGCTTAATTTATTAAAAACTGAGCAGAACAAACACGTCTGTGGGTTAGACTTGGTTCGCCTGCCACCAATTTGCAATCTTTCAGAACCTTGTTCTCCAAATGTGGTGCCTGGAGCAGCAGCAGCACCTGAGACCTTAATAGAAATGTAGATTCCCAGGCCCCACCCCAGACATGCTGAATCGGAATCTCTGGGAGCAAGGCCCAGGGAGCTGTGTTTCAGTAAGCCCCCTGGGTGATTCTGATGAAGGCTCAAGTTTGAGAACCACTGTTTTTGAGTCTGGAAGTTGATATTACAGTTTTTTCTGGAGCTAGTTGTAAAGATAAAAGTTCACTGACTATATAGATTTATCAGGTATATTTCTATATAAAAATATCAGATGTGTATTGTTTTTGGATATATATGGCCTTTTATATTTTTTGCCATAATCACATTTTGTTCTTTTTTTTCCCTCACCTGCCCTGGCCATGCCCCACCCCTTGTTAAAGTATTTCAAATGAACTTAATAGCAATTCTGTGCCACATTTTGACTTCATTAGAACATGTCTTATATTTTACTACTGGTTCATTAAAAGTAGATAAGTTGCTTGGCTTTCTGAAACTCAATTTTAATTCTCTTCTTTAAAAGTATTAAATGTCTCATAAAAATAAGAAATATTTCCTTATTTTATTACATTTTTTGCAGTTGCGTTCTGTTTGCTAGAATTAGAACTTCCATTTCCAGTTATCTTTCTGTAAAAGGGGAAGGTTAATTTATGGGTTTTTTTGTGAGCCTGGCTTCCTAACAGCTTGCTGACCAGATTGTTTGGATTTTCATGGCCAAGTATGCCATTATTTTTCTCCATTCTTAGAAGGTAGAAATAACCGCTGCCCTGATTGTTGTCCTGAAAGCTCTCCTTCCTTTTGTGTAACCCAACTTTAAACATATTTGTTTATTTGAAAGTTCTTAGTATCTTACTAGTCAAATTCATTACGAATTTAATATAGAAAATTTTCTTGCATTTAAAAGTATATAAAAAACTTTTTGTTATGAAAAACACTTTATGTACAGGGTGGAGCAAACATAGGTTTACAATTGTGAATACATAAAACACAGAGTTTATTCTTATATTATTATTTATTAATTGTATTATTTTTTGTACCAACAACCATACACCTATGTTTGCCTTGCCCTGTATGTCTTGCATAATAAAGTATTTAAAATGTCCTTTAGAGTACTTCAGATATTGATACCGAGAAGTTTGGAATAATCTAATTTAAAGTAGTGGATATTGGGTTAATAAAAAGAATACATCTAATTACACTTATGTATACGTTTATTAATAAAAACATGCTTATATCCACAGGGTAAACCAGACCTAAATACAACATTGCCAATTAGACAAACAGCATCAATTTTCAAACAACCAGTAACCAAAGTCACAAATCATCCCAATAATAAAGTGAAATCAGACCCACAACGAATGAATGAACAGCCACGTCAGGTAAGGATCTAATTGGTTCTCCAGTCTTATTTTTCAGAAAATTCTGGTATTTCTTATTAGATATAGTTCAAGTAAACTCTGGTTAAGATGAAATATATTTGGAAAGAAAATTGTTTTATGTCCTAGGTGATTACATGAGTGCTGGAGAAGAACTAATAATTCAATATTTAGGTAAAATGTTTTAAGAAAAAAAATTAGATGTTAATAAAAAGTGAATCTAAATTAATATTATAGACTACATTTTTTTTATGCTTTTGTGTGGTAATGTACATCAGACTCGATTCTGCTAATCTTAGTTTTTTAAAGATTATCTTTCTAGGGATAGTATTTCCTAAGGGGATGAAGGATGCAGTTTGTGTTGTTTAGTTTAAAAATATTTTATTTTGAAACTATTTGTTCTGATTTCTTACTACATGAAAGCTATCCCTCCCCTTTTGAAAAACAGAATTAAATAAACTTTGTAAATATAGTATATTGTCCTGTGACTTCCATTTTTGTATAAATTGGATAAATTATTCTCTTTCTTTATTGTCTCAAGCTGTATTCCACCAGAATCTTTTCTTAGGAAAAAAGTGTTATCTGAAAGGCCTCCCTGCTGCTTAATAATGCCACATAGCCAGGGGAGGGAGACTTGACAGAACGCTTAAGCTTTCCAAGTAATCTTGCTTATTCACTCCCTAACTGTGATAAAAAAAAGTTCAGGTACTTTGTGAATTTTTAGTAGCAGTTGGGGTGAGGAAGTGGAGGGAGAAACTTCTGTGCATTTTTTTTCTCTCCTTTCTCTGCCTCCTCCCACTTACAATGAGAATCACTGACGATGACCTTGTGCTCTGGTACCCCCTTAGATGTCTCACTCCACCTTTTCATGAATTTTGTTTTTCGCTAGTCCCTCATCTCCAGACTTGATAAAGGATTTGGCCAAAACTTTCAGACAGTTGTTCTAGAAGAAGCTACATAAAGAAATTCAGTTCCCACATCCTGTGTAGTGTTTTTTCCTCTTCAGGTGAGCCAGGAAAACTGAAGATATTTGGAGCCACATTGGATCAGCATCTTGCTATAGATGTCTCAAGATTTGAAGTTCTAAACTTGCTTTACTGTTGGTCCCCAAGAGATTCAACAGGGGCCATGTAAGTGTATCACATCCAATATAAAAGATGCGTACCTGCATGTGCCTTTAGGCTCTTGTCACCGCTTAGGTTTTCTTTGAGCCATTCAGCTTTTTGTGCCAGGCTTTCCCCTTCTGTTTTACTACTGTACCCAGAGGTAGGCACCAGACCGCGCTGGTAGGTTTAGTGTGTTCATGACAACAGGGAAGGAATTCTGGCATTCTGACCTTTGCCCACCTTGATAAAGCCATTCCCTGATTGTATTCTTTTCTTACATACTCTCTAACGTCTTGAACATCTTGTCCTTTGGCTTTTTTTGTGATTTTAAAATCGTTTTCTTGTAAAGATTTTTGTTGAAAAATTTGCAAGTATGAAATTGGCTAAGACAGTTTGCGTCAAAAAGCCCAAAAGATAAAGTGGAATAACTAAAATAGTAGTTTCATGTTAGAAATCTGCATTGTCTTATTGAGGTCAGATCGCATTTAGTAGGTTTTATTCTCATCTTTTCTTTGCCAAATCATTCTCAATATAGTCTACAAACTCCAACATTTTGTTTAAAGACCATTTGAGTAGCAAATTACAGTCATTTTAACAGTAATTTGTTTTAGGCACCTAAGTTCAGTCACAGATTTTGAAAACTGCTGTAATTATGTTTACTGAGTGTTTATCTGGCCATAGAAATATTGGTATCCTAGATTTTTGAAGCTGAAGTAACCATATCAGTTGCTCTTTATTCTTTGGCATGTTGAGTAGTTTCAAGTTTTTCTTCTTTTATTACGGTTTATGAGATTATGCTCAAATGAAAAGAATGTTAAAAAGCCACATCCCTCCACCCAATCCCCTTCCTCCCAAAGAAGCATGTCATTTTAACCCAGATCTTTTGAGGGTTTTATCTGCCTTGTAGCTTGCATAGACAGGAAGTGTTAAAATTATTTAAGAGGTTACTTTTCCAAAAGTTTGGAGTGTTTTTTACTTTATCCTCATGTCACCTGACAATTTTTGCTGGATGTTTTTGATTATACTAAGACATTAGTTGTCTTTTCCCTTTTTTATCTTCAACGTAAGAATTGAGGTAATATTTGACTGCTGTTTCACTAATGGGATTTAAATTTTCAGTTTGGGCATTGGGCAAATATAGGAAAATAGGAAAGAGACAACTTTTGTATTAATGTTTTTAAAATTATGGTTTGTAATTCTAGCTCAAGTTTTTTAGTAGAGGAAAGAAGTTGATTTTAATTATATTTTGACATATACATGGTAGTGACTGCTAATCAACTATTGTTGAGGAGATAGCAAAAAATACGGAGGTCAAATAGTTCTTCCAAGTTTACTACCTTTTGCATAGCTTCATTGAACTAGATTGGTAATATAAATTGCCAAATATTCCATTTGGAGAAGTTATTTTGATCATAGAGTAAATAAATTAGACAACGAAGTTTCTTTTTTTGAGGTTTCTGTAGATATAAATGTTTTTATTCTTTAACTATATCACATTCTTTTTTTTTTTTAATCCTCACCCGAGGACATTTTTCCATTTTTTTTGTACAGATAGAGTGGGAGGGAGGGAGAGGAAGAGAGAGAGAGAGAGAGAGAGAGAAACATCGACATGAAAGGGACACATCGAGTGGCTGCCACCCGCACAACCAACCAGGGCCGGGGACAAACTGCAACCGAGGTACGCGCCCTTAGCGGGAACCGAACCCGGGTCTCTCAGGACCGCAGGCCGATGCTCTAACCGCTGAGCCAAACCGGCCAGGGCTATATCACATTCTTTTAATAAGATATTTAAGCTAGTGGTATTTTAATTTCTTTTAAAGTGTTGAATTGGCAGATCTAGAACTAGGATTAGATTTTTGATTCTAATTGAGACTTTACCTTGAGTAGGTTTGATGTGCTTAATTTAGATATGAAACAATTAATAGATATTAATAATTCTGTCTTATATAACAGATATCCTACTCCTAGGTGGTTATATGGCAGTCTAATTTGAATTCTGTAAAATATATAAATTATGAATTTCTAATGTATTTAATCCTTGAAAATGCTTTAGCTTTAAAAGTACAAATTAGAATATGTAAGTAAAAGTGCATCAAAGAGAATTCAGTAGTAATTTCTGCCTGTAGTTAAAAATATAAGGTAGAGATGGAATTTGTAAAACCTGGTTATAGTAGGATAAGTAGCCAGATGTTTCTATATATACTGTCATCGTATTTAATGAGTACCTGTCTTTTCATTAGTTTAAAAAGAAATACGAAGTGTGGTGGAGGGAACTCTTATCAGCTATAACACTATTATGCCAAACAGTAGGGTGATTGAGATCTCCTATTTGACCTGATATGTAAAATGAGGCAAATTCTTTTAAATCCAGCTGAATTGTGATTTTGCTGTTAAAGGTGCCTTTCCTAGTTTTCTTCTTTCAGTATCTGAAGAACTCACATTTCTGTTTCTTCTTTATTTCTTTGATGTTGTCATCTTTGACACTTTCTGGTCACTTACTGTTACTCTCTATTATCCTCAAATCACAGAAATTTCATCTTTGACCCATTACTTCTTCCTTTTACTTATTCGACTATAGGGTGCTGATAGGCTTTAGGTATTTTTGATAGTGTTTGAATATTAATTACATTTCTTACAGAATATTCACTCTTTTTTTTTTTTTTACCAAAAAGTAAATATTTATACCGGTAAAGTGGATTTAAATCTTCCATTTGATCCTAGATTTTTTTTCTTTTATTTTGTTTGCTAATTCTTCTTTCAGAGAATATGAAACTTTTCTTTACTCCCTTTCAGAAATCCATCTTTTTTAGGATGATTTTTTTCCCCAGCTTTATTGAGATATATTTGCCGTATAACATTGTATAAATTTAAGGTGTACAACATGATGATTTGATACACGTATCCATTGCAAAATGATTACTATAATAACTTTAGTTAACACATTCATCACCTCACATAATTATCTTTTTTTGTTGTGGTGGTGGTGGTGGTAATAGTGGTGAGACAATTGAAGATTTGTGTCAGCAACTTTCAAGTATATGATACAGTATTGATAACTATAGTCACCATGATGTACATTAGGTACCCAGAACATACTCATCTTGTAACTGAAAGTTGATACCCTTTAACCAACATCTCCCCAATTCCCCTGACAGTCACCAGTATGCTCTGTTTCTATGAGTTTGACTATTTTAGATTACACATATAAGTGAAATCATACAGTATTTGTCTTTTTCTGTTTGACTTATTTCATTTAGCTTAATGCCCTCAAGGTTCATTCATGTTGTCACAAATGGTGGGATTTCCTTCTTTTTAATGGCTGATAACAGTCCAGTATGTGTGTGTGTGTGTGTGTGCCTCTCTTTATAGCTCACATTTTCCATATCTATTTATTTGTTAATGGACATGTAGGTTCCATTTCTTGGGTTTGGTGAATAATGTTGCAGTGAGCATGAGGGTGCAGAGGAAACAGATGACTAGTTCTGTACTACTTAAAAGCATTATTCTGGGCAATGTTGGGAAGATGTCTTGTACAAAGGGTCAAATAAATAGTACAGACAAGGGCTATAGATGTTCAAGAAGGGTGAGGTTACTATGGCTAGGCGGTTTGGGGAAATCTTTAGAAAAGATGTGAGAATATGCTGAACTGTGTAGGTTGAGTGGGATTTAGAAAAGCAAATGGGAGGGAGAGGACACTCCACTTAGGGAAAGTCGTATTCAGAAAGCTGTTACGTGAGAATGGGAAGGCATGAGGAGACAAGTTGGTTGGAGATAAGTGTTTTCATGGAAAGTAGTGGGAGCTGAGAATGTTGTCAAGGGTTTCCTTAAATATCAATCTTTACGAGTTCTAAAAATGTTATTTGTTTTACTTACAAGAGAAAGAAATTTGGGATAGACAAATAAAAGAAATACTCATAATTTCTTTTTTATAATTACAGTAGCATTTTAGCATTTTTATATTTCCAATATTTTAATGCATCTTTTGAAAACATCATAATATATATGCATACTTTAAAAATTTCACCTAATATTACATTATATACATTTTATCAATGTTTTACATAATTTGCATGCATTGTTTCAACAGCTGTATATTATGCTAACATATGATTTACTTAACCATTTCCACATTGTTCTTTCCAATTTTTCATTAATATACGTAGTACTCCATTGAGTATCCTTATAAGTTCCTTCCTATGTTTTACAATGTTTTCTTGGCTAGATTCCCAGAAATATAATTAATTGACTATTTGTGATTTTTGAAACATTCTGGAAAATTGATTTCCAGTAGGTTCTATCAAATTAAAAGTTTATTGGAAAGTCATGTGCATTCCATTTTCAGGTTATTTTCTGTAGCATTGAGTATTATCAATACTTTTTCTTTTTGATAATTTAATACCATATATAAAAACATTTTATTTTAAATTTGCATGTATTTGAATACTTGTGAAGTTGAACAGACTAAAGCATTTGTACTTAGTTTTGCAAATCAGAAATGTTTAGAGGATTTTAAACAAGGGAGAAGCTTTTATATTACCCCTCTGAGCTTGAACGTATCTCCTTATTGCCTTTAGGAATTTCTTTTCCGTTTACAGTCAAACTTCTTAGAGTCAGATTTATTTACCATCTACCTACCTTACCCCTTCATTTTTATATCTCTGAAATATAGCTTTTATTCCCATTATGCCACTTGAACTGTTCTCATTAAGATTGCTGATGATCATTATTAATTAAACAAATATCAGTACTTAAACTACTTGACCTGCTTCAACATTAGGCACCATGACTACCTCTGCCTTCTGAAATACTCTCTCTTATTCTGTGACATTGTGCACACTTGGCTTACCTCCTTCCTTGTTTTTTCTTAATCCCCTTCTTAGGTTCTTTTTTCTGGGGTTTCCTAAGGAATACTGTGCTTTCTTTTCTGTATGTAAACCCTGCATGGATGATTCCAGTCATTTTCATGGCTTCCGTTATCTATAGGTTCATATTTCCAGTATAAATCTTCATTCTGAGCTTCAGTTGTCTGTAGCAGTCCGTCTCTTGGAAGCCTCAGCAGCACCTCTCATTTATTTTATTAAACTTCATCATCATTCTATCAAACCCGGCCCTTTCTTCTATGTGCTTCAAGTACTATTGTCCACCTGGCTGCCTAAGCCAGGAACCTGAGCATCATTCTTGACTCTTCCCATCCTTTAACCCAAAGATCTAATTAGCCAACAAGTCCTGCTGGCTCTCCCTCCTAAGTATCACTATTCCATCTCTGTACCAGGTAGCTAGCATTTCAGTTCATCTCTCTGCTTCTTGTCTTATTCTCTTCAATTTATTCTTCATATTTTATCCAGAAGCTCCATTTGGCATGAAGGTCTAATGATGTTACTGAAAACCTTTGGATGCTTCCTGTTAGTTTTTAGGTCAAAAAACCTATATGTGACTTATAAAGTCAAAACATCTAGCCCTGACCAGTTTGGCTCAGAGGTTAGAGCATCGACCGGAGGACTGAAGGGTCTTGGGTTCAATTCCTGGTCAAGGGCACATACCTGAGTTACAAGTTCTACCTCCTGCCCCTGTCAGGGTCATGTTGCGGGCAGCCAATCAATGTGTCTTCCTCACATCAGTGTTTCTCTCTTTTCCCCTCCCTCCCTCCCTCCTTCCCTCCCTCCCTCCCACTCTTAAAAAAAAATCAATGGAAAAATACCCTCACAAAAAACAAAATAAACAAACCTAATATTACTTACGAAGTCCTTCGTGATTCCGTTTCTATTTACCTCTCCAGCTTCACTTCCTTCTCTGGTTCTATACGTGAATCACACCTTTTACACATTTTTGTATGTGCTGTTCATCTCCCTCCTGCACCCTGCCCTTGCATTCCCTGGGCACATTTCAGACTGTTGTCTTTCCCACCTAAATTAGTTCTTCTTACTCATCCCTCAAGTCTGATTTTAGTTATCACTTTATTTGTTCAAAAAAACGTGATTCTTCTAGTCTGAACTTAGTGTTTATCCTTTTTCCCTTTTCTGATCATACCTATATTAGTTATTCATTGCGTTATCTACAGTGTTTCTATTATGTCAGTACTTAATATGTATTTGTTGAATCAATGAATTACTGAATGTTTTTGAATTCAAAAATTATTAATTGGGGCCTGAATTTGTGCCAGGCACTTTTCTAAGTATTGGGGATACCGCAGAGAACAAAATATAGTCCCTGCTCTCATGGACCTTACCTGCTGGTATTGTAGGGAGAGAGACAGACAAGTAAATACAAAAGTATGGGGAGAACATTCTAGACAGAGGTTTTACTCTGGCTATTGCATGTAGTATGAGGACTGACTTAAGACTAGGAAACCATTGAAAAACTATAGGAAGTTAGGGCATAAATAAGCTTTTTTTCATGTTGGTTATAAAACAATTGACAAAATTTATTGACTGATCAGCTATGCCTGTGAGAAGAGTCTTAGAATTTAGGTAACTAGGAGAATAATGCCATTAACAGGAATATGGGAATACTGAGGGGTAGCTCAGTATATTTTTTAAATAATAAAACATAAATACAAGTATTAGGAAATGTATGCTCTTTTTTTTCAAATCCTGGCCTGAGGATATTTTTCCATTTATCTTCAGCTAGCGTGGGGGTGGGGGGAGACATTGATTGGCCACCTCCCTCACACCCCGACCAGGATCGGAGACTGAACCACAACCAAGGTACGTGACCCTGACCAGAATCGAACCCTCGACCCTTTGGTCTGCAGGCCGACGCTGCATCTGCTGAGCCAAACTGACCAGGGTGAAGTTTATACTCTTAAAGTAATTGTGGGACAGCCAGGTAGTAAAAGATGGTGGGTTGAACCCTGGACAGAAAAATAGTTTAGAGATTTGTCAGTCTTAATGGAGTTAAGAGTTGCATTTGAAAGATAATGTGTGTTAAAAAAAAACATCATTTATTCATAGTAACTTTTAATCATCATGTATTATTCTAATCCATTTAAAATATTTCATCTATCATATGAAGAGATCTATGACATTGTTTGAAATTTAAAAATTGTGTAAGTAACATAGAACAATAGAAAAAAAGAAGACTAAAAACTTATGTTTCAAAACATCAATTTCCTACTTTTATGTCTTCCAGTCCTGTTTCCAGTAGCATTTGTTCTTGATTCTGGTTATTTCCCTTTATAATTACCTCTATATTTCTGAATAATATACTTATTATGCTATTTCTTTGTTCATTTTAGACATTATTTCTTGACTTTCCATGATGGTAGATGAGCAAGTTCTCTCCCTTGCTGTTATGCTTCCAATACAATTGTATTGCTATTTTAGTTAAAGAGGTTAAAGAGTCAAGGCTTATATTATTATGACTGCAAATATTCATGAGTAGGGCAATTAATGTCCTATTATCATTACCAGAATTGCTTTCATAATTCTTTGTTGTTGTTAATCTTAAGAATTGGATGCTAGGCCCAGCCAGTGTGTCTCAGTGGTTGAGCATCCACTCATGCACCATGAGGTCGCCAGTTTGATTCTCTATCAGGGCACATGCCCAGGTTGTGGGCTCAATCCCCAGTGGGGGGCATGCAGGAGGAGGCCAATAGATGTTCTCTCTTATCAGTGTTTCTGTCTCTCTCTCTCCCTCTCCCTTCCACTCTTTCTCCAAAATCAGTAAAGAAAAAAAAAATAATTGAATGCTAGGCTTTCTGTATAGTTTTAGTTAATGTTTTCTATGCTTTAATATTTCTGCCACATGCCCATCAATAATATTTTCCTTATGCTGAAATCCCTTAGAATTTTCCTATTACTACTTTTGTATTTTCATCTGAATAGTGTTTTTGTTTTAATTTCTGGGATATTTTCTTGATTTTAACATGTAGTCTTTTATTAAATTTTTTATTTTAGGATCATATTATTTTTAATTTCCAGCAGCTCTTCCTTGGCTTTTATATATAAAATTTTGCTGTTTTTTTGTTTTACTGATACAACCTTACTTTTACCTCTTGGAATACATTAATTATAGCGGTATTTTTTATTTGTTTGATGTTTGGTTTTTCTCTGTTTTCTGCATTTACTGTTTTGGTTTTGTTTATTTTAGGTGTTGTCTCCTTGGCTATTATGAATCTTGCTTTATTGAATATTCTAGTGCATGTTTTTAGTTTTGAGTTAATACTTAGGTGTAGAGTTGCTGGGTCATAGAGTATGCGTAGTTCAGGTTTATTCGATAATACCAAATAGTTTTCAAAGTGGTTATACAGAGATACACTTCTACCGGCCACGTACAGTGCCTTCAAATCCTGGCAACACTTGGTATTGTCAGTCTTTAAAATTTTAAACATTTCATTATGTTTTTAAGAGAATTTCATTATAATTTTAACTTGTATTTCCTTGGTAACTAGTGACATGGAGCACTGTGTATATGTTTATTGGCCATATAGATATTCTTTCTTTTGAAGTGCCTATTCAAGTCATTTATGTATTGCTCTATTAGATTGTTGGTCTTTTTTTTCTCTCCATTAAATTGTGGGAGTTCTTTATGTATTTTGAGTATGAGTCCTTTGTTGGTTATATCTCTCAAATATCTTCTCCCGGTTGATGGCTAACCTTTTTTACACTCTTAATGTCTTTTGATCAATATAAGTTCATAATTTAAAGAGTTGGGAGGTGGGATAGAGACTGGGACGGTACATGGGTGGGGGCTTCTGGGGTACTAGTAATATTCTATTTCTTTATCTGGGTAGTGGTTACACTAGTATGTTTGTTTTGTGAAACTTCAGTGAGCTATATGTTTTTGTTTTGTTTTTTTAAATAGGCTTTTGTGTATGTAATACTTCAATACTTCAACTTACAAAAAGTAAAGAAATATAATTTATCAGTGTCTTCCTTTGTGTTATTGTGACAAGTTTAAGACATTTTTTTCTGTCCATCTATGTCTTTTGCATTTATTTCCTTTTGACCTCAGCTTAGGCATGGCTGAGCACTTTCCTGCCTGGATGAGGAAATATATTCAATTATAGTCACAATTCTTGAACTGTAAGAAAGTAGGAGGTATGTTTGTTTGTTTAATTACTAACTTTGTAATCATTTATTTACATGGCTTGAGAACAGGTCATATCTGATTCAGTTGTGAGCAATAGCTCAACATCCTCTTCCTTATGTTCTACTATCTTAAAACATTAAGGATTCTCTTATATTTTTCTTCATTGCTCCAGGGCCTTGTACAAATTAAACACTCTGTAAATAAGTATAAACAGCAGATAGCTATTGTATGAGATCATAGTGTCCTTTGTCCCTCTCTGTTTGGAACTGCCGAGTTACTTTGTGCCAATAAACTTTAGTTCATCAGCATTTAAAAAAAAATTTGTTCTTATTCTAAGGTTATCATTCTTTTAAAAGCTTTGTTTTACTTTTGCATTTAGGTCTACTGTCCATCAGGAATTGACTTTGATATACGATGTAAGGTGGATTTATTTTTTCCCATGTGCATATCCATTTGACCTAGCACCATTTACTGAGAAGACCATTCTTTTCCCATTCCTCTACCTTGTCACCTCCTTCATATGTGAAATGTCAGATATCAAAGGAGAAAGTGTACCAGTCCTGTGAAAGTCAGCTTTTTCACTCTGTTCTATTCCTTTGGTTTATTTACATGTGAATTTATTTCTACCCTCTGTTCTGTTTCATCAGTCTATTTGTCTTTTTTCCCCATACCAGTCTTAATTACTATAGTTTTTTTTTTCTTTTCTTTTTTAATCCTCACCTGAGGATATATTCTCATTGATTTTCAGATAGAGTGGGAGGGAGGGAGGGAGAGAGAAAGAGACATCGATGTGAGACACATTGATTGGTTGCTTCCCGCATGACCCCAACCAGGGCCAGGGATTGAACCGCAACCAAGGTACATGTTCTTGACCAGAATTGAACCTGCAACTCTTTGGTCCTCAGGTTGATTCTCTAATCGCTGAGCAAAACGGGCCAGGGCAATTACTCCAGTTTTATAAAAAATCTTGATATCTGGTAGTTTAAGTTTTCCAGCTTTGTTTTTCTTCAAGATTATCTTGTTCAGTCTTGGTTGTTTCAATTTCCATATAAATGTTAGACTCAGCTTGTCCAGTCTTCTCCCAAACTGGCTAGGATTTATATCTATAGATCAGTTTTGGACAGTTTTAACAATATTAAGTCTTATAATTCTTTTTTTTTTTTATTCTCACCCAAGGACATTTTTCCATTTTTTGTTCAGATAAGAGTGGGAGGGAGAGAGAGGAAGAAAGAGAGAGAGAAACATCGACGTGAAAGGGACACATCGAGTGGTTACCTCCTGCACACCCCAACCAAGGCGGGAACAAACTGCAACCGAGGTACGTGCCCTTAGTGGGAACCAAACCCAGGTCTCTCTCGACTGCAGGCCAACGCCCTAACTGCTGAGCCAAACCGGACAGGGCAAGTTTTAGAATTCTTAAATTGTCTATATTTCTCCATTAATATTTTGTAATTTTCACTCTAGAGCCCTTACACATCTTTAATTTATAGATATTTGATGAGTTTTGATGTTACTCTTAAGTGATTACATTAAACATTAAAATTTTTTTTGTTTGTGTATATACAAATAAGGTGATTTTGTATAGTGAATTCAGTTATCTTCCTAATTCACTAGTTAAATAATCATTGAGTCTCTTGTCTTTATACATAAACAAACCTGTCATCTGCAAATGAATTTATTTCTTCCCTGCTGGTCCTTAAACCTTTTTATTTCTTTGACTTATTTCGCTGGTTAGGACTTTCAATACAATCTTGAATAGTTGTACTTAATGTCATTCATGATACCAGGGAATGGTTTTAGTGTTTCTTCATTAAATATAGTGGGTGCTGTAGGTTTATTTTTATAAATACTCTTTGTCGGGTAAAGGAAATTCACTTTTAAAAAATATATTTTTCTTTATTGATTTTAGAGAGAGAGGAAGGAAGAGGGAGAGAGAGAAACATTGATGAGAGAGAATATCCATTGGCCGCCTCCTGCATGGCTCCCCCTACTGGAGATTTGGCCCACAACCTGGGCATGTGCCCTGACCGGGGATCTAACTGTTGACCTCTTCGTGCATGGGTCAGCGCTCATCCACTGAGCCACACCAGCCGGGCCAGGAAATTCATTTTTATTCATAGTTTTTTACTAAGAATATTTTTCATGAATGGGTATTGAATTATATCAAATTCTTTTTCTCTACCTTGTTAAATGATAATACAGTTTTTATTCTTTGTGCTGTTAATATATAGTGCATTACAGTGATTGTTTTATGTGGTGACTTGCACAACTTAGTTTTTTGTTTGTTTTTAATGGGAAACAAACCTTGAATTCCTGGATCCAACCCATTGTGGTCATGGTGTATTATCATTGTTATCACTGTTTAGATTTGCTGTGATTTTGTTTTGGATTTTTTGCATGTATAGTTATGAGAGAGATGGACTTGGGTTTTTCTTTTCTCATAATCTTCTTCTCGAGCTTTAGTATTGCGGTTTTGCTGGCCTTGTAAAATAAACTTGGAAGTTATCTCTCTTTTAATAATCTCTAGAAGAGTTTGTGGCAGATTAGTACTTTTTTTACCTGTTTGAAAGAATTAGTTGTGAAGCCATCTCACCCTAAGTATTTTTTAAATGGGAAAGTTTGAAATTACAGATTCAATTTAGTAGGTACACAGATTAATAGTCATATTTTCTATTTTTTTCTATACCAATTTTGGGAACATCTTTTTCTAGGAATATGTGTGTTTCATAGTTTTTGAACTTGGTATAAGGTTGTTTATAATATTTGTTAGTAATATTTTTAATGTTTGTAGTCTTTGTTGTGATACTACCTTTTCTCTGGTTTTGGTAGTATCCAGATGAAAGGTGGAATGAAGTAGTGGGGAGAGATTTCTTTTTTCTTTTTCTTTGTGTTAATCCTCACCTGAGGATATTTTTTCCATTGTTTTTTTTTTTTCTTAAAAGAGAGTAGGGAAGGGAGGGAGGGAGGGTGAGAGAGAGAAGAGAGAGGGAATGAGAAACATCGATGTGATACATTGATTGGTTGCCTCCCACATGTGATCCGACCAAGGTCAGGAGCAAACCTGCAACCCTGGTACGTGTCCTTGACTGGCAATTGAACCTGTGACCCATCAGTGCATGGGCCAGTGCTACAACCACTGAGCCACACCAGCCAGGGCAGGGAGAGCTTTCTTAACAAGCTGTGAACTCAGTTTATGTATTCACTTTTCCCCATGGAAATCCAGACTCAGTTTATCTTTAAATTTGTTAAGGTAACATTTATTGTATAGAAGTTAGTTAATTATAATGGGTCATGCTTTGCCTTATTTAACACTTACCGTCTTGAGGTCTTCTTATAGTAATATTGGGACCTTTTTCTTTTTTTTTTTTTTTTTTTATCCTCACCCGAGGACTTTTTTCCATTTTTTGTACAGACAGAGTGGGAGGGAGAGAGAGGAAGAGAGAGAGAGAGAGAGAGAGAAACATCGATGTGAAAGGGACACATCGAGTGGCTGCCACCCGCACGACCAACCAGGGCTGGGGACAAACTGCAACCGAGGTACGTGCTCTTAGCGGGAACCGAACCCGGGTCTCTCGGGACCGCAGGCCGACGCTCTAACCGCTGAGCCAAACCGGCCAGGGCGGGACCTTTTTCTTAACGTTTACATTTGCTTGTTATTTCTTTTTTGGTTTTTTTTCCAGCTTTATGAGCCCCTTTATTTTTGCTTGTTTATTTATTTATTTATCCTCACCTGAGGACATTTTTCCATATTTTGTTCCAATAGAATGGGAGGGGGAGAGAGTAAGAGGGAGAGAGAGAGAGAAACATCGATGTGAAAGGGACATATCGAGTGGCTGCCACCCGCACGACCCAACCAGGGCCGGGGACAAACTGCAACCGAGGTACGCGCCCTTAGCGGGAACCGAACCCGGTCTCTCTGGACCGCAGGCTGACGCTCTAATCTCTGAGCCAAACGGCCAGGGTTGTTTGTTTATTTTTTTATCCTCACCCGAGGACATTTTTGCATTTATCTTCAGATAGAGCAGGAGGGAGAGCGGGAGAGAGAAACATCGACATGAGAGAGGCACATCGAGTGGTTGCCATCCACACGACCCCAACCGGGGCCGGTGACAGACTGCAACTGAGGTTCGTGCCTTTAGCAGGAACCAAACCTTGGACTCTGGTCGGTGGGCCGACACTCTAACCACTTAGCAAGCCGGCCAGGGTTATTTTTAATTTTTTTAATTAATTTATTTTTGTAAATTATGTTTTTTGTAAACAGATGTTTCTCCTTTTTATCCCATTGCCACCCTCCTCCCAGTCCCCACCCCCGCCCACCCCCGTCCCCAGCATTGTCGTCTATGTCCATTGGTTACGCATACATGCATATAAGTTCTGTGGTTTATCTCTTCCCGCCCCCATTCCTGACCCCCTCTTTCTGAGTTAGTCTGTACCCTACTTCTATGTCTCTGGGTCTATTTTGTTAATTAGTTTGTTTTGTTCATTATATTCCACAAATAAGTGAATCATGTGGTGTTTGTCTTTCTCCGATTGGCTTGTTTTGCTTAGGATAATACTCTCCAGGTA
Organism: Molossus molossus; assembly: GCF_014108415.1. Taxonomy (NCBI): domain Eukaryota; kingdom Metazoa; phylum Chordata; class Mammalia; order Chiroptera; family Molossidae; genus Molossus; species Molossus molossus. Next base: position 102,495,470 of record NW_023425399.1, on the reverse strand, counting down.
TTATCTTAGGATAATACTCTTAGGATAATACTCTCCAGGTCCCTCTATGTCATCTCAAAGGATAAGAGGTCTGTCTTTCTTACAGCTGCATAGTACTTCCTTGTGTATATGTACCACAGCTTTTTTATCCACTCATCTACTGATGGACACTTGGGTTGTTTCCAGAGCTTAGCTATTATAAATAGTGCTGCTATGAACGTAGGGGTGCATATATTCTTAGTGATTAGCATATATTCCTAGAAGTGGAATCACTGGGTCAAATGGAAGTTCAATTTTTAATTCTTTGAGGAAACACCATATTGTTTTCCATCGTGGCTGCACCAGTCTGCATTCCCACCAGCAGTGCACTAAATGTGAATGTCATATTTTAAATAGTACATATATACTTCTATTTCTTGATTTATCAATATTAAAAGTGAAATAGTATCTATTGATGTCCTACTATTAAAAAATGAGGAATTAACTTGCATTATTGAAATTAGCTTCAAGAAAGCTTTTTTGAAGGGCATCTCTCCTGATAAACAATAATGATAATGAAAGCTATTACAGATCAAAGTTCCTGCCACTGAGTGGGTTTTGAAATCATTAATTTATTTATTCAGCAGAATATATTACAGGTGCTGTGTGAACACAAATGTTAGACATGCACCCTGTTCTCATAAAACTTTCAATATAATAAGGGGAAAAAACCCTGAACAAATAATTCCAAGTGTGTGGAAATGTGACAAACAAGTGAAATGAAGGACCAGACCTAAGTCCCTCTGTGGGCTTACTATGTTTTAATACAGAAATTGTTATTAAAATGTTCCCTTTGAGAGTAGCACATGAGAAACTTATAGGCATCATGAAGGAGAACTCTTACTCCATGGTCATCTTAGGATGATGGCACTTTGGAGGCATTTGACGAGGCTTATGTGCCCACTCGGCGTTTGTTAGCACATAGGAATTTAGACAGGCAGCCAGAGCAGATGGCGGCCCTTCCCCACCCTCCTCAACCCCTTGTGCCTTTGCTCCACTCTTCTGTCCTCCTTAGCCCCGAATGTTATCTTTTGACTTAACAGGACATCTTACTGTAGTTCACACAGCCACGTGAATCAAGTTTTTCCTTGATTTACATAATAATTTTGTCATTGTCTAGCCCCTTCTTCCCAGGCCACACTCACAAAATAAGGGGCTATTTTTCACCTCTGATGTTTGCGGGCCATGGTATTTAAGTTACGTTGGTTTCTTCTGACCAAAATTAGGCAACTCAAATATAATATGGGGTTGATTTGAAGAAGAGCAGTGTACAGACTAGACAGCAAATTCCTTCTGGTTAGGGAGCTTCATCCCTCTGTGCGGCACTTTTAGCTGTTCATGAATCAGTGCATGTGAAATGCACATCTTCTGGGTTTTGTTTTAGTCTACAAATACATGACAAGATCTTTTGGTCTTTGATTAGATTTAGCAAAAGCCTTAGGAAAGTGAATAAAATGTTCATTGAATTTGTGAAATCTTAACATTAGAAAGTATCTTGATCAATTCAATAAAATATTTATATTTTCCAAGAATTTTCTCATTTTTTTTGTTGCTGTTTTGAGAACCTTCTGAAATAGATAAGGCAGTTACTAGTATTTCTGTTTTGCTGGTGAAAATACAGAGATCAAAGAATTTACCTGAGACAGCACATCTATTTAGTGGTTGAGTCAGGAATAAAGCTCACAAACTAGTGTTCTTTCTGTTACCCTGTACCCCCTCTGCTTAGCCATAATTCATCATGCCAGCATTTGAGTGCCAACTGTGTGTCTAGTATCATGCTCTTGACAGAGATGAAGACTGTGCCGATTAAAACTCTGAAGAGTTAAAAAAATTTTAATCTCTTGAGATTTTAAAGGTGACTTTGGTCCTTCTGTTTTACAAAGTATTAACACTTTAGATACTTTAATTAACACTTCACATACTTTAATCCTCACCCAAGGATATTTTTCTATTTATCTTCAGATAGAGTGGGAGAGTAGGAGAGAGGGGGAGAGAGAGAGACATCAATGTGAGAGAGACATACCGACTGGTTGCCTCCTTCATGACCCTTACCAGGGCCGGGGACGAACCGCAACTGAGGTACGTGCCCTTGACTGGAGTCATTGGTCCATGGGCTGATACTCTACCCACTGAGCTAAACTGGCCAGGGCTGTCTTCACATACTTTAAAAGGTATTTCACATCTTAGGCATTTTAGGTATTTGTTTTCATTAGGAAAAAATGCTCATAGTCTTATTTCTTTGACCAATACTAGAAGTTTTAATTTTCAGTGTTAGAAAACGTATTTTTCTAACATAATTTTCAGTGTTAGTGAAATGTATGGCGAAGCATCATAAAAGGCAGACTTGCATGAGTCCTCTGACAGCCATGATTGAAGTACTTAAGTGGGCCAAAGTGGGCCTGAATCGGGAGTGGGATTTGGTAATTACAAGGCTCCTGTGATCTTGGGCAGTCAATGTTAATACAATAGTAGGAGAAGAGTCCAGGTTAGAAGGAAAAACAAGAATGGAATGTGAAGAATAAGATAGTTTCTCTCCTAGTGGAGGGGAAGGTAGAGGTGGTTTGAGGGAGAAGTAGTGTGAATAAGGATAGTTTTTAGGTTATCAGTGTTTGAATGTATCTGTTCCTTCAAGGGATGAAGCCCCAGGAGAGGAGGGGAGAACGGGGACATGTGAGAGGAAATGGGTGAATGGATGAGACCGGATCAGGAGGGGGCAGGAGAATGTGTACAAGAGCCGCGTGTACAGAGGGCCTTAGAAAGGTAGCAGAAGTCTCACTCCCTGGAGCCGGGAGGGAAGTGAGGAAGTTACAGTGCAGTGGTTCAGGGGGTCAGGCAGGAGGGTACGTGAAGAAGGTCAGGGCTTTGGGCCTAAGCTTCTGGTTTTATAGTCTGCTTTGGAGTCTAAAGCAGATTATTACAGGCTTCTTGACTTAGGAGCTAATATTCAGCTTATGGTATTTAAAATAAACAATAAGAGATGGGAGTTCAGATATATAGGAAGTTTAGATGAACTTTACCTAGTTTCATTATTGAAATTTCAATGTTTCTTTATTATTCATTTTTTAACAGAGATTATAATTTCAGAAGACAAGGAAAGATGTGTTTTAACACAATAAATGAGGACTGAAATAAGTGTTAGGTTTTTGTGTGGCTCAGTTTGTTGAGATGCTTTTACTCAGAAATTTTAGTTTAGAATTGGCCAGGCCCTACTGATACCTACATACGAAGCATTTACAGAAATGAACATGTTCAAGATCAACCCGTCGGTTCTATTTTGTTGCTGTGCCTATACTTGAACACCTAAAGTCATTCCGAATGGGGCTCTGCCTTTCTCAATATCAGTCACAGATTTGCATGTGCTTGTGTTCTCAGAAAGCTCATTCTAAAATCTGTACATATGGGTGCTTTCTGGTGTATGGAGTGGAATATAAAATGTCACATTTCAGTTGTTCGGAACTATATAACTTCCAACAGAAATGGTATATATAAATATATTTTTTAATCCTCACCTGAGGACTTTTTTTTGCATTTATCTCCAGACAGAGCAAGAGGGGGAGGGAGAGAGGGAGGAACAGAGGGAAACATCGACGTGAGAGAGACACATTGACTGGTTGCCACCCACACAACCCCAACTGGTGCCAGGGACAGACTGCACCCGAGGTTTGTGCCCTTAGCGGGAACCGAACCCAGGTCTCTCTGGTCCGCAGGCCGACACTCGAACTACTGAGCCAAACTGGCCAGGGCCAGAAATGATATTTTATTTTATTTATTTTTTATTCTCATCTGAGGACATTTTTGCATTTATCTTCAGATAGAGCAGGAGGGAGAGAGGGAAGAAGAGAGAGAGAAACATCAATGTGAAAGGGACACATCGACTGGTTGCCTCCTGCACAACCCCAACCTGACCAGGGACAAACTGCAACCAAGGTACATGCCCTTAGCGGGAACCGAACCAGGGACTCTCTGGTGCGTGGGACAATGCTCTAACTGCTGAACCAAACTGGCCAGGGCCAGAAATGATATTTTAAATGGTTCTAGCAAAGACTATACTTTCAGGGATCATTTCTATAGTTTGTTAAATGGTTCTAGCATCCCAGATCAGCCCACAAAAGACCACTGAATCTAAAGTGTGTCTGAATTATTAAAAATAATTACTTTGTATAGCCATGTTCCTATCAGGAAGTCATTAAATTTCAAATCGTGAGGTAAGAGATGTTTCTCCCACTTCTGCATTATCTTCCCTCTCCTTCCCCCATATGTCTTGCAGTGACAAAGAGGCGAGGCACCCAGCTCCAAGCCACTTAGGGTGGTTCCTTTAAGGCCCAGGAAGGGGAGCTGGGTCAGGGACTCTTGAAAGTGGACAGAGGACGGGTTGCAGCGATGGCATGTCCAGGGGAGGGATCTCCCTTGCATTTCAGCTGTGAGATCTGGGCCCCACCACTGGAAACCTCTGTCCTCCTCCTCTGGACCAGGGGTTCTCAGCCAGACCTGATTTTGTCCCCCACTCTCCCTCGCTCCCCCATATACTAGGGAAACTTGGCCATGTCTCGAGATAGTTTGGTTGTCACAAATGGGGTGGTGCTACTGGTACCTAGTGGGTGTAGGCCAGGAATGCTACTGAACATCCACAACAAAGACTTAGCAACCCCACATGTCAGCAGTGCTAAGATTAGAAACTCTGCTCCAGGCCATTGCTGTGGTTCAAGCCTTTTCTCCTCCTCTTGCTTCACTGTGAAACAGAAATGTAGTTTGTATTCCCTGATTCTCTTCTACCTTCTATTCTTGAAATACACTCAAAGCCCTTTTGAGGTTTTTCTAAAGGCTTTACTATCATCACAACATGGAAATAGATGGGGTAAAAATAAGAAAATTACAGTTTCAGCAAATCTTAATTAAAAGCTATCCATGTTATCCACTGGAATTTAAATATAACAAAATTCTGGTTCTTTTCTGGGCTTCATTCCACTCTTCCCCATTATGGTTTCTTCATTCCCAGGGCTCCCCTCCTTCCCTACCTGCACTGCTCACCTGGAGAGAACCTGGGCTGTGATCCTTCTCCCGATGAGGAAAGACAGGAGGGATGAAACATCCTTGGGTTGTTCTAATGAAGAGTGAAGTTTTCTTTTTCTTTCTCTCATCGAGTTTCCTTTGTATTGCATAGATCCAGCCAGAACTATATTTTGTTGCCTTCCTTCTTTGAGAAATTCACAGGATGAGCGCATATCCCAGCGCTTCCCTAAGCACTGCTGCAGCGGCACAGGGTCTCCTCCTTGCTCTGCTGTGCTGTCCTTACCTGCCGCACGCTGCCTGGGCACGCCGCTCGGTTGCCCGGAGCCCTGTGCTTCGAAGGGCTCCCTGCCTGGTCGAAGGTTCTGCTGCTGCCAACGAGAAGTTAATGCTTTCTGAACAAGGGGTCTCACATTTTCCTTTTGGACTGGGCCCTGCAAATTATGTAGCTGGTCATGCTTATCAAATTTCTTCCAACCTTGGGTCCTAGCTGAGAGGCTGTCTGGCTTGGATGAGAAGAGGGAGAAGGTGAGTTTTAAGATTCTTGTAGTAGCAAGAAAACCCAGATGAGAACCTGGGAGGGAAGGGCAGATTTATATGTATGTGATCAGTCTTCATATGTGAATGCTCACCTTTCCGAGTTGATTATTTTTTGCTTTGTTTGTATTTAATGATTTTAATCAGATGACCAAATTTTCATTACGTGCTATTGTAGGATCACATGTGTGCTAGAAGCCAGGGGTGAAGCTGCGTAGTAGCATGACACTTGCTCCCCACTGGACATGTTGAACTGAAGGAGCTTATAAAACCTGCTCGTTTCGTTTCCGTAACCCTTTGAGATGGTCTTTATTTTTCCATTACATAGGATAGGAAACTGATACCACGGCAGGTTGAGTTAGTTGTCCAACTTCATGAAGCTGATAAGTGACAATAAGGATGCAAACACGGGTCGGTCTGACTCTGAAGCCCAGTTTCATTCACTCTGCTACTCAGAAGTTAAATCTTCCCACCCGCTGAATTGACTCTCAAGTTGAGGTCATGAGTATACATACGTAGAAGGTCACTTTTTTTTCATCAGGGAACTTTTTAAAACATACACAGACACATCAATGCTTTTCAAATTAAATATAATGATGGAGGAAAATAATCCTAGCAATATTTGATCTAGATGCTTTTTCAGTGTGTTCGTGAGAAATAGATGTTAGCATATTGACCTAAAGCAGTAATCTCATAAATTTCAAAGGTCTTCAGTTATATATTCTTAGTCAGTCACTCCTTGTCTCCTGTGTTAGGAAATATCTGCTATCACTCCGTTGTTAGTGTGATGCATCTGGAAGGGTTTTCTTGGAGTAGAGGTCTCATTCTTGGATATTGACCCACCAAATAAAAATTGTGTATTCAATGTGGTTGATATTTGCAATTAATTCTAAGAAAGCAAATTTGTAGAGAATATATATATTACACCAATTCTTTAGTTTTTATTATGTGAGCTATGCCAAATTATGGTTTGATATCATCTTAAATCTCTGACAGCTTTAGTATAAATATATGACAAGCCTGGGTCTGATAATGTCGCACAAGGAGGAGGCAGGAATCAACTCCAACTGCCTACAGTTGCTGACTCGAACAGTATTACTTAGTAGGTGAACAGATTAACTTGATAGTTTTCTTGGCATTTATTGATCTTTCATCAGTCTTTGGTTTTTGTGGATAGAAAAGTCTTAAACCTGTTAATAGATGATCTGACACTGAGCCAAAAATGCACAGGCTCTTCTGGAGCTTTTCTTGTTAAGATCAGGCCTGTAGAATCGTACTGACCTGAGTCTTCATTCCAGCTGCACCACTGACTAATGGGTAAGTTACTGTAAATGGGGCATGGCACCTTCTTCAGCATGCTGCAGGACCGGTGAACTGAGTTGCTGTACATAAAGTACTTGGCACAATGCCAGGCGCAGGGGAGGGGCTCAGTGGGTAAATGGTAGCTGTTCTCATCTCCCTCCTCTTACTCCACCAAGAGAATGGGACTGGGCAGAAAGAGAACTTTGGGTAAGCTCCAATTTCTATTTACCCTGCACAGATTGGTGTGCTTTTGAATATACTTTAACCCAAGTCCTCCTGCAATGAAAAATAGAAAGGCAAAAGATCTTCCTCTAGTCCTCTGCAAGGAGAAGATAGCGTAATATGTATCTTTTTATCTTCTGTTATAATCAGGAATAAAACTCCAAGATCTCGGTGGTCAACTTAGACCAGCTCTGTGTGTGCACTACTGTTCTCTCAACTCAAACCAGCTAGTCTTTCTTCACCTGGATCCTTGGGGCTGCACCAGATTCACCTAAGACGCTGATCAAAAACCAAACAAAATAAAACTAGCCTTCTAACGTTAGACCAGAACTACTGAGGGAAGCTCTGGGGCTGAGGCCTTGTGATGTACAGTTTCAAAACTCTGATGGTTCTTCTGCGTAAAATACCAGCTTGTCCTCGCTGTCTCACCTCCTTGCCTTCGCTCAAGCTATTTTCTTGGCTTGGAGTAGTGGTTCCTCCTCTGTTGGATTCTTACACATTTTTTAAGAACTATCTCTTCCTAAAAGTCTTCCCAAATTCTCCCAAGTTGAAATTAATTTCATATCTTTATTATTTCACTTATTACAGTCTTCCTTATAGAGTTTTACTAGTTTTCCACCAAACATTAAACTCCTAAAGGGCAGCAATTACCAATTACCTTCGTAACTGGCAGAATACTTTGCGATGGGCACCAGAGGAATATTTGTTGAATTTGGATCGACCCTCTAAACTGCCCTATCTTAGTTTTCCACTAAACGGTCCTATCTGACCTCCCCAAATGAGTGCAAATCCCTTCAGAGCATGTATGATTAGGCTCAGGGCGATAGAGGACAAAACTGATAACCACGACCAGCCTGAGTTCTTGGTGCGTTAGGCTGGGATGTGTGTTTGTGTGTGGTTGTGAGGGTTGTTTGTGATCCCTCTTGTTTCCTCATCCTCTTCTTGGATATCTTCTGTCAGGCAAGTTGAACAAACCCCTTAAAGTCCCAGTTGAATCCACAGCAACGAAGGAAAGCCTACAGTTGTAGTCTGGGTAGGTTTTACTTTCAGGAAACAGATTTGATCATTCATCTCGCTAAAGAAGCACCTTTTATTTCACACCATCATTTTTGTCCTCTTGGACCCAAGACAGAGTACAGCTGTGCATCCACTGATGTCCTAGTGGTACTTATTACATCTGCACGAGAAGCAAAAGTCTAGAGATGAATTCCAGTTTCTAGTAGATGGTTTCTCCCAAGCTGTCCTGCCTCGGTCACTGATGATTTGAGCATGTTTGTGGTTTGGGATGACTTTTAATCCCATCCTGTGGTTCTCCATCAGCAGACTGGATAGGACGTTGCCTAGACCACTGGCAGTACAAAGTAATACACAGATGGGAGCTACCAACTTTTCTCATGTGTTAGAGGGTAACAAGAGAACAAGATGCTAGAGGCTACAGGACGGTCTGATTAGTGAGGGGATTAGAAAGGGGCGTAATAATTGAGAGTGTTAGCACATTTGGGGAGTCTCTCCAAAATATTAAATCCTTGCCCCTTAAAAGTATTACACTGGTCTGGCTGGTGTGGCTCAGTGGTTGAGCATCGACCCATGCACCAAGAGGTTGCCATTTGATTCCCGGTCAGGGCACATGTCCAGGTTGTGCCCAATCCCCAGTGGGGAGCATGCAGGAGGCGGCCAGTTGATGTTTTCTCTCATTGATGTTTCTATCTCTCCCCCTCTCTTCCTCTCTCTCTAAAAACCAATAAAGGAAAAAAAAAAAAAGTGTTACATGATTACTTGGCCTCACACCAGGCAGCAGGGTTAAGCTGAGGAAATCATTGGATTTGGCAAGCAAGATCAGCTTTTCAGGGGTAGGCTAAGATTTATGGCAGCAGCAGTGTTTATGGAAGTGTGGTGGAAGAGACTAGACAGCTATTGCAGAGGGGGACGCCTTACATATTTAGGGAGACCCATCTTTTCAATATTTTTGTCTTTAGGTTGATAGTGGTGCCCTGGCTGCTATGGCTGAGTTGATTGGACATTGTCCTGTGCGCTGAAAGGCTGCTGGTTTGATCCCCGGTCAGGGCACATGCCTGGGTTTCGGGCTCAGTCCCTGGTAGGGGTGTGTAGGAGGCAGCCAGTCGATGTTTCTGACATCGATGTGTCTCTCCCTTTAAAAGAATGAATAAAAATATGTTTTTAGAAAAGATTTCTAATGGTTGGGGAAGTAATGTAATAGGAACTTCATATGCCTACAATCAATCCCCTCGTAAAATACGGGACTCATAAATGAGCAGATCAGGAAATGTTACATTTAGGCAGAGAAAGAGCTCTTCCCTGCTCTGCACCCCTCCAAAGTAGTCAGGGTTATAAAATGGCCAAAGATAATGAGAAGAGGTCACTGAATTTGGTGAGAGTCAATGTAGTGAGAAGTCCTGGACAGGATGGTCTGAGGAATGGAGATAGTGCATGTTGATCATTCCTTTAGTAATTGGCTTGGGGATTGGGAGGGGAGCAGAGGGTGTTTGTATCAGCAGCTGGATAAAATTTGTGTTCATCAAAATAACAGTACAATTCCAGCACCCCAAAGAATTTCCTGTGCTGACCCTATGTGGTCAGACCCTCACTCCACCCCTAACCCCAGGCAGCCATCCCTGCAGTTGATTCTTTTTCAGAATGTCATACAAATTGAATCATATAGTATGTAAAAGACTGGCTTCTTTCACTTAGCATAATGCCTGCTTATGTAAATATTTTTACTTTTTATTTTATTTTTTGTAAGCCTACTTTTGGCACACCCTGTATGGAGGAGTAAACACGAAGGTATAAACATTATCTCAGGAAGAATATTAGGTGAGCTTATTAGCTTTGAATGGGTGGTGGAAAGGATGGAGAAGAGGGTTGTGGTGACCTTCACCAGTTAATTGTTGTCTTTTAAAACTAGCCTCCTTTCCTTCTCTGCCATTTTCCTCTTCCTTCACCTCCTTTGGGGGGTTGTGGTTGGCAAAATGCATTTACACACACATACATACATACATAAATACATATATCTGCATTTTCATGGTAGAAGCATTTCAGTTATAAAGAGTCATTCATGCATATCAGATTCAACTTCCGCTTTAGTTGAGGGCTCTCTGATGAGTGGCAATACCAGGAGTTGTAATCTAGAGCTCTGTGTTCATTTCTCAGTCCAAGGTTTATTTTGCAAAATTTTCTTTCCTCAATTTTATCATTTTCCTTTGAATTAATAGGAATTAAAAAATTATAGAAAGTAAAAAATTTAACATTTGACATTTTAGAATTGGAATTTTTAGATGTTAAATATTAATCATATCTGTACATAATTTTTGTACTTTGGTAATGTTGACTTATTTTTTACAAATTAAATTATGTATATATAAACTTTATTATAAAAATACTTGCTGATTCCTCTTAATATGTTTTCATTAGAAATTAACTGGTTTTTGTTTTCCTTGTCTTTTTCTGTGGTTGTGATATTCAAAGCTTAGATGATCTTATTCCCCTAAAGAGAAAACAAAAGTAGATAGGGTTTCTTGGGATATTTATCACATTCATCAGTTGTAGCCTTCATCTGTTTTTCACCCGTGATGATTAGTGTATTCATGTCCTCATATATGTTGACCATATACTCAGCTGATGATGTAATTTGTAGGGCGATATAAGGTCTTACTCTATACCAGCAATCTTCCAAGGAAAGTGAGACATTCTGTTGCAGGTTATTCTTGGTGCTAGCATTGAGGTTATTGTAAGTCCAACATATTGCTATCCTGCTTATAAACACAATTATTTACTGTATTTTCACATTTATCTGGGGGGGGGGCAGTGGTGGTGGTAGTTATCTGATACTTCTTGTATATCTGGAAGTCAGAATCAGAAGCCCCAAAAGTAAATTAACAAACCTGATGTTTGCTCTGTGACAGGTGCTATACATGTACTGCCTTGTTTAACCCCCACAATAGTCTTACGTGATAGTCATTGCTGCCAGAGCTTACAGAAGAGGAAGTTGAAGCTTCTGGGGCTATAGAACTTGTCCAGGTCATACATCTAGAGCTGGGGTTCAACTTGGGTTTGTGTGTCTCTCAAGATCTTCATTTTGAGTCCAATTACTCCCATATTTAGTCATTCACACAAACAATTTTTCATTACCGACTATGTGACAGGCCTCGTGGATCCAAGATTAAAGACAGATTTACAGAATCCTAAGGAATTCCTTTATCTGTTTTTGGGGGCTTCAGTAGATATGAAACAGACTAGAAGAAGATGAAGACTTGAGGACAAGACAGTTACTTTCTGTTGCGTCCATAGGGCAAGCACAGAACATAGTGGGAGCTCAGTAAATGTATGCTGAGTGGATCGGTGACGGTAGTGAGAAGCCGCAGCTAACTAGGAGAGAAAGAAGTATAGAGCAGATATCAAATCAAACAGCAGAACTGTCTTGGACCATTTAGAATTTGGATAAGCAATTGTATACTCAGTAATCTCATAGGGTATGGAGAGCCTCCACTGTGCTCACGGAGGTCCAAAGTGACGACCTGCGGCCACTGAGTGGCTAAGGTGACCCAGGCTCTGTGCACCAGGGAGGCGGTCATTCATGAATATCGCATTTGTTTTAAAATAACAAGGAAGTGTATAAAACATTTTAGAGAAGTTTCCATTAAAAAATGCTCCCCCCCACCCCAGGATACTAAAGAGCTAAATTTGAGTGTTTTGGAAAAATCACATAGATTTTTGATGATGATTAATGATGCTGGATAAAGAGGTATTTATATAACGTAATTTATTTTTTTTCCCCTGATAAAATATAACATTACATTTTCATGCCAAATAAATCTTTAAAACTTTATGTTCTTTGGAAGAACAATAATTAATTATATATAGTATATAACATAATAAATAATTATATATAGTATATAACATAATAATCTATACTATTGTAACAGGTGAGCAGGTTGCATAAAATAACTTTTTTTTTTTTTTTTTTAAATCCTCACTTGATATTTTTCCATTGATTTTTTTTTTTTTTTTAGAGAGAAAGTGGAAGGGAGGGAGGGGAGGGGGGAGAGAGAGAGAGAGAGATGTGAAATATTAATGTGAGAGAGACACATCGATTGGTTACCTCCCGCACGACCCCAATCAGGGCCAGGGATCTGAACCTGCAACCCAGGTATCTGCCCCACCTGGAATTGAACCCAAGACCCTTTGATCCACAGGTCGATGCTCTAACCACTGAGCAACCGGCCAGGGCACAAAAACAGTAGTTTTTGAGTAATATAATTGAAAGAGTTATGATGTGTTGAGGTAATTCCTGTTTGGAGTATCGTTTAGATTTTTGTAAAGAAAAATATGGAGAAATTAGGAAACTTGAAATAATTTCAATTTCATTATTCAACAGCATCGATGCGCTACTTTCTTGTTCCAAGAATATATCTATTAATGGTGATGTTTTGCTTTACAGCTTTTCTGGGAGAAGAGGCTACAAGGACTTAGTGCATCAGATGTAACAGAACAAATTATAAAAACCATGGAACTTCCCAAAGGTCTTCAAGGTATTATCTCAGTTCAGTTGATCAGTGCCCACTGTGTGCCGGCCTCTGTGTTAGAAGCTGTAGAGTCAGAAGTGACTGAGTGGGGATGGTGTGCCTTGCTGGATGCCAGGCCTCTTGGGTAAACCCAGGAGGAAACGGACACGAAATGCTTGTCTGTTGCAGGGATGCTTCAGGGCAGTATATTACCTAAGATTTTTTAATTTTCTGTGTAAAAATGTTGGCTGTAGGTTAGGTTTCTCATATAAATTAACCCATGTACTGCTTTTAGAACCGACTGCAGCTGAATGGCAGAATTTCCCAAACTTCCTGTTCATTGCAGCATCTGGCCCTGCCCCAGCACTTGTTCTTTCTTTCTCTTCCCGAAAGAACAGCTAGCAGGCCTCCCTCTGCCTCTCCCTGCACAAACTGCTGCCGCAGACAGCAGCGGGAGCCGACGCAGTGCAGTCGCTGGTGTGCCTGGCATACCATGTTGATCCAAGTTCTAGCGAAGCATCACTTTTCACATATGAGAACCTCAGCTTCTAAATCTGGATGTGTTGTGGGTTGCTTAAAAATCCTCATAGTTCATGGTTAGAATGTTGCCTCGCCTTTCTCTGTTCTCGGAAATTATTGCTTTGACTGGTTTAACAAGTTTATGAGTTTAAGCAATGCATTTAAATGTGGTCGTAGGGGCCAGTCTTCTAAAAGTAGTTAAGGTGTGCAATTTAATAAATCTGTGAATTTGGATATTTTGTTAGGTATTTGAAAAACTTAAAGCTGCAGGTACAGCATGTTTGCATTGACTTCTCCTTGGAAGCCTTGAAACAAAGAAGATAAGCATTGAGATATTGCTAGAAATTAATGTTAAAAGCTACAGGAGAAACTCTTCCAGGAATAGTTGAGGAGTACATTAATAGGAATACTTGAATGTAATACGACTTTAGAAGGGACTTAGATCATTAAAATAATTGACCTTGCTTGAAGAAATGTAGCCAACTTTTAAAAAGTTGAGAAAAATTTTTGGAAAATATTTTAAAAGTTATGTTAAAGTCTCATTGAAATGCTCAGCTATTTTGTTACTGTTTCTTTAATGTTAATTCTGTGGTGTATAATAACTATTAGGTAGATATTATATAATCCTTTGCTGCCTTGGCTTATATCCGTTTTAAACATTATGATCCCAAGTGAATCCTGGTTATTTTAGGCGACACAATGTTTGCTTAGCACATCTAGAATTTTCCTTGAACAAGTACATTTTTCTGATTGCAGGAGTTGGTCCAGGTAGTAACGATGAGACCCTTTTATCTGCTGTTGCCAGTGCTTTGCACACAAGCTCCGCACCAATCACAGGGCAAGTCTCCCCTGCTGTGGAAAAGAACCCCGCTGTTTGGCTTAACACATCTCAACCCCTCTGCAAAGCTTTCATTGTCACAGATGAAGACATTAGGTAAGGCAGTTTGACAAACTTCAGAGTTGTTTTTTACATTTGATAAATTATATACTGCTGGTTGGGTTCAGGGGCACATCTAGTAAGTGATGAATCGATTACAAAGTTATGTGTATAGATATTTACAGAGCTTTTGTGAGACCAGTGGAAGGTGATGTAGGACACTGAAAACAAACACATGCTTGAAAAATGTACAAGTGTTGTGGGTGAAGGTATCATTGCGATCATGCCCAAAGGACGGGTCAGTTGTACTCTCTACTCGTCATTTTTGTAGTGGCTTTTGCAGTTTGGGGGTCTTCTTTTCACTTGGTTGTGCCTTTTGTGTTTGCTCTCTGCATCGGGTTTGTCTGCAAAACAATCTCTCTTTCAAGCAGATCATAGCCACGCTGCTTTAAGTTCAGTTGTTTTCGAAGTTTAATTTACTTATCTTGATTATGTTTTTACCTCTCTTTAGCTCAATTTAGAACTTTACTTATCTCTGCTTCACCTTGTTTCAAGGGGAGATTTAAGTTGGCCCCAAAGAGAAAGAGACAGGAAAAGAGAGACAGACACTTACTCACTCACACTCTAAAATCCAATGAGAAGCAAATGTGAAAGGTGAAGCAAAGGGTAAAGCAATAAAACAGCCTGGACGGAGGAGAGGGCACAAGCTGCATCTACTAACGTCTTTTACGTCTGTGGCTGGGCCACGACTTAGGTTGTCAGCAGCTAATAGCGAAAGGAAAACATACAGCTCAAGTTGATAATGCCCAGAAAGTATAAGCAAAACTACTCTGGATATTAAGACCTCAGAGACATTCTCATAAGGGCTTTGTGAACTGGAATATCATTGTTTTATAAAGATAGTGTAGCCCTGGCCGGTTTGGCTCAGTGGTTGGAGCATCTGCCTGTGGACTAGAGAGTCCTGGGTTTGGTTCCCGCTAGGGGCACATACCAAAAAAAAAAAGACACGTGCCCTGGCCAGTTTGGCTCAGAGGTTAGAGCGTCAGCCTGTGGTCCAGAGAGACCCGGGTTTGGTTCCCGCTAAGGGCGCGTACCTTGGTTGCCGTTTGTCCCCAGCCCTGGTTGGTCGTGCGGGTGGCAGCCACTCGATGTGTCCCTTTCACATCGATGTTTCTCTCTCTCTCTCTTCTTCTCTCTCCCTCCTACTCTGTCTGAACAAAAAATGGAAAAATGTCCTTGGGTGAGGATTAAAAAAAAAGATAGTGTAGGATACTGTGTTTTCTTTATAAAGAGGGCAGTGTGTATATACTTCACTGTTTCTACCCTCTGGGTATAAATCAGAAAGCTTTACTGGGTATTATTCTAAGACAAAACCAGCAGATGGCACTTTTGACTCACATAATTTACAAATATGTTTTATATTTGTTTTTTTTTTTCCTAAAGTCATAAAAGTTGACGTGAGAATGTTTTTAAATGCAAGACTCTAGGCTAGGTTTATAATCAGGTTTAAACCTTTCTAGGTTTACAAAGCTGCAGAGTGGTTCAGCATTGCTTTCATTCAGATGCCTGGATTACATAGAATTGACAATGAGCATTATTTTTTAAGAAAAACAAAATGTAAAATCAAGGAGAGGAATCAACTTGCTTTTTGAATTATTCTTCCCCTTGAGGAAGGAAATTAGTCAGGAGACAAGTTGTTTTCTGTCTTGGAGTGAGTCACCAGGATCCCGCCCGGCCCTGGTGGGTGTTGGCGGAGGTCCTCTGAGTGACAGCATGGGAATGTTGAGGGCCGCACACCAGACCTTTTCACAATAGAGGGGACTATCTCCAGGCCAGGTCTGGATGATTTCCTTTTAAGGTAAACTTGTCCAACAGATTGCCATTTGATTTAATTGTCACAACAGAAATTGTTAAGCAACCACTGCTTGTTGAATTAGCACAGGTTCAAAGTAACTTGCTGCACGTGGAGGTGTTGCCCTTCCTCCAGCCGTGCAGCCAGTTCTGTGTACAGTGAGCCTTCAGTTTAAGATCTCGACGTGAAGTCTATTTTTTCAGCATCTTTGATAATATTTTCATCCATGGATATATTTGTTTTCTAATACTGAGTAACATAAACTTAGGAGCTTAAAACAACCCCCATTTATAGCTAGCTCACAGTTCCGTAAGTGCGGAGTCTGGGCCAGGCATGACTGGATTCTCTGCCCAGGTCTCACGAGGCTGAAATCAAAGTGTCTGCCGGACTGCATTTTCTTCTGGAGCTTGGGTCCCCTTTCAGGCTCTGATGGTTGCTGCAGAACCTAGTTCCTTGAGGTTGTGGACTGAGGCTCCTGTTCTCTTGTTGACTGTGGGGTGGGGATGTCCTCAGCAGTTAGGCTGAGGGCAGTTACTTGTTCCATGGTCCCTCCATGGTCCCTGTTCAGCTTCTTTCCAGAAGGGCTGGCACCTTTCAAGGGCTCTTCTTACTAGGTCAGACCCTCTATGATAATCTCTTGATTAATTCAAGGTCAGTCAATTAGTAACCTAATCATGGAGTTATATCCCCTCATACTCACGAGGTCTGCTTGCCCCTAGGGGAGGGAATCATACAAGTAGTGTACACAGGGGTGGGGCGGGCAGCTTGGGAACTGGTTAGAATTCTGCCTACCTCAGTGGGCCAGCGCTTTAACTTCAGCTTTCGTAAGTGTGGGAAGTAATTCTCAGGATGAAAGAGAGTCGTGGCACATGCTAGAGTCTAAGACACACTTCTCTCGTTAAAAGCACCATTCACTCCATTTTCTCTGTCTTCCTCATGGGGTGACTCGGGCAGTCGTGTGCATTCTCACACTGTTAGGAGTGGGAGACTGCCCCCAGCTGACCCACAGGCACTTGTCACAGAGCTCGAGCCACTGAGCCAGAGGCAAGGCTAACTGAGCAGTGAGCAACGTGCTCTTCTTGACCTCGCTGCACTACATGGAAATCTGCTGAACTCCTGTGTCTTTTAACATGACAGAGGCTATGGAGTTCAGACTAACTCAGTGACGGCCTCCCTCATTTTGAAAATCCGCTTAAAAAGTGGAGGTCTAAACCTTTCAACTCTTTGTGCTGTTTTCAGAGTTTAATAAAGCTGACATATCAGGCTGGCTACACCATTAAAAGTTTTTGTGGCTACACAATATATGTTAACTTCACTGCCGTGGAGGTAGCCGCATGAGAGAGGCGTGGGCTGGAACAGACCTGTGACTTTGCAGCCGGCTGAGCTGCGAGGGAGTGACTCCTCGGGATGTCGTGCAGCACCCTGGAGCTGCCTGCTCTCCGCTCCCGTGGGGCGGGCTGCGGCTGTCCCCTGCGTGCGGACAGAGGGAAGCCACTTCCTTTGGTTTGTTTGTTTTTCCAGTAGAGCCCTCAGTACTCCTTGTTTGTTCTTGTCTGGGCTTCTCCTCCCCCCGACGTCCATCCTCACCCCGTCCTCTGGTCTCCAGAGCGGCGGGCTCTGCGTTCCCATCAAGGCAGCCCTCCACCTGCGCCTTTCCTCCCTCCGCCTTTCCCCTTCCTCAGACCGTCCTGTGCCCTCTTCTCCCTCTTCCTGGCTCTGGAGCCTTTGCCTCTCCACGTGGCGTGAGGTGACACCCTTCGCTGGCTTGAGCTGTGGAGGAGCCCCCCTCGCCCTGTCAGGAAGCCACTCTGGAATTTGTTGGTTTTTTGGCGATAAAGTGCATACCAATAGTTCTTTTCTTGTGTTTTGTTTTCCATCTAATGGTTTGGAACCTTATTTTCTTTTATGACTTGGCATTATTCGCTCACTTTTGAGGGCTGCAGTCATCAAGACACAGACACTCGTAGCATGTTCTTGACCTCCTCAGCTCATCTCAGTTGACGACGTGCTTTTCAGTCTCTGTCCTCGCTGCAGAGGACCACGTGGTCTTAGTTCCTTCAGGATGGCCTGATGCCAGCAGGCCTGGGGACCCGGAGAGAGCTTCCCGGCTCTGCCCAGGGGCCACAGCGTGCCCCCCTGAACCCAGCTCGCCCTGACCAGCCTCCGTGGTCCTCAGACTCCACTGAACACGGCTCCTTTTCTTCTGTATGCTCCATGCTACTTCCTGTTCTAGACCCGGTTCTCGGATACTTCAAATTACCCTTTTAGGAACAACCCCAAATCATTCACATATTTGAAATTCTCGAATTGAAGAAAAGGTCACTGAAATAAACCTCCTCCTCCCAGAATTCCCTGAGACGAGGGCACTGCCCGTCCTCGTGCCGTGTGCTTCTGTGAGTGCAGAAGCAGCTGCTGCCGTGGGAGAGGAGACGTGATTTCCCAGGATCGCCCGTTCTCAGCAGAGGGGAACTGCAGCGGCAGCTTCGAGTTCCATGCCTTGCCCGGTGACCCGTGGCTCTTGATTCTCCACAGGAAACAGGAAGAGCGAGTGCAGCAAGTGCGGAAGAAGTTGGAAGAAGCCCTGATGGCGGACATCTTGTCCCGAGCGGCCGATACGGAGGGGCTGGACATTGACCTGGACAGTGGAGATGAAGCCTGAGTCTCATCAGGTGAACCAGCGCCCAGGGAGGGGCTTGGGGCTTAAGACGTTCCTTTCCTTGCTTTTTTTGGCCTTTTGTTGTCTGGCCTCAGCAGGGAACGAAGGCTTCCCCTCCCACAGGTTGTGCAGGCGCTCCGGCCGGGCCGCCCCCCGGAGGGCCACTGAGGGCCACTGAGCGCCACTGAGCGCCACTGAGAGCCACTGAGCGCCACGAGCCTTCTGTTCCCCCGCGCAGTCCCGGCCCTGCAGCCGCGCGCAGGGGACCGCGCCCCCCGTTAGTGATGGGACCCTCCAAGGCGTCCTTAGAGAAAAGGGGGGGAGAAAAACACGACTCTGCCGGGCGGGAGGAGTGGCCACAGGAGGTGCAGGTGGCTGTCATTCCACACACCAGCTTTCTGGCGTCTGTTGTCTCCCCTTTAAAATTATGGCTGCAAAGTAGGCAAAATCCCTCCCTTTTTTCTAGATTCTCTCCAGCACTGATTTGATGCAAGGAGAATGAGGACATTTCAAATTATAATAAATAACTTATCTTAAAAAAATGCAGATTTTGATGCTATCCGCATCTCGCATTCTAGTTTCATGGACTTTGTCTCACTGGGTCTATGTTCTCTTTACATGATTACACTCGGATCTCAGTGTCTCTGTGGTGTCTTGCTTCCCCACTGCTGTCCCTCTTCGTTCCTGTAGCCTTTTCTTACTTTCTGCCACTCACAGCTGATTATTTATTTCTGTCTTTACTCCAAAACTGAGGGAGAAAGGAAGAGGGGAGGGAGAGAGAGAATGAGCGGAGTTCCGGGGTGGTAGCCCTGTAATTGGCCTGAGCCCTCAGTCTGGAGATGTACCTGTCCTGACGGTCATCCTTGCGTTCAGTGCTGGGTCCTGGGGACACAGTGGTGGACACAGTCACAGTTCCGTGCTCACAGAACCGTACAGTATAGTCATAGTGAGTAAACGCGCACAGACTGTGTAATTGCCAACTGTGTTACATGCTGCGGAAGGGAAGGTGAAGGCGCTGTGAGCGCTGACGGCAGGGCTGAGGTGGGTGAAGGGTCGGCACACCTCCCTGGGAAGTGACGTTTCTTTGAGCCTGAAAGATGAGGGGATGTGTTGAGCACTTTTATGTACAACACACTATAACTAAATGCTAATCAAGGCTTTAAAAATGTGGTGCTAAGGGAAATGCAATCTTTGATTATTCTTTCAAGTTTTGCTGACTTCACCTGCGAAATCACTGAATTACTTAAGTTTGTTTTTCCTTACAGGTAGCTTTCGGCTGACGTCCCCAAGAGCAAATTCTTAGAATTGAACCAAACGTTTCCACTGGGTTTGCCTGTAAGAAAACAAAATGTACCCGAGCACATAGAGCTTTTAACAGCACTAACCAATGCCTTTTTAGATGTATTTTTGATGTATATATCTATTATTCAAGAAAATGATGTTTATTTTGAGTCCTAGGACTTAAAATTAGTCTTTTGTAATATCAAGCAGGACCCTTAAGATGAAGCTGAGCTTTGGATGCCAGGTGCAATCTACTGGAAATGTAGCACTTACAAGAAACATTTGTTGCCCCCAGTTTTAATATGAATGGATCAAGAGTACCAAATAAATTTCCCAATTAAAGATTATTGTGACTTCACTGTATATAAACAGATTTTTATACTTTATTGAAAGAGGACATCTGTACATTCTTCCATCATCACTGTAAAGACAAATAAATGATTATATTCACAGACTGATTGGGATTCTTTCTGTTAAAGAATACACGCAATAAACAGCCTTTCCTTAGCATTCCCATGCAGCTGTGATCCCTGGGCCTTAGTTTTGAAGTGGAGCTGGTAGGAAGTAGTTTATACATTTGCAGTAGGCTTCTAGTATGGTGAGAATTGTGTTTTCACCAGAATTAAGTTGTCATCTAGCATGTGTACTTCTTTTTCCCCTTGCCTGTGACTAGTACTGCTGTTCGTTCTGTAAAAATAAGTCATTTTCTTCCCTTGGGCAGGAATTAGGTACACAAGTACCCTTTGATGTTACTGGAAGCCTGTGTTTGTTGTTTTTTCTAGATCATTTTGCATTTTCGAATATCCACTAGCTTACTAAGTGAACAGGTGCAGGTCAGACCCTTTGCCACAGAGAGGCAGCTTTCTGGCAGGGTTGCTTAATGGACCAGATTCTAATACTCTGCTCATAAGTACCCGGCTACCAAAGCATTAACATTTGTTTTCTGTTAAAACTCCTAAGTGTAACTTCATTACCACTTAAATGCCTTGATATCTAATTACTAAAATTGGCATAGTTATTAATGAGTGTCACAAATCAAAACATAATTTAGTCTGATGCTAAGGAAAGGAGGCAGTGTTAAGCAAATTTAAGCACATTTGGAGAAATAGAGCAAAAGTAATATCTTTCTATAGGACAGATTTATATACTTAACCCTGAATTCTCTTTTTTTTATCCTCACCCAAGGACATTTTTCCATTTTTGGGAGGGAGAGAGAAAGAGAGAGAGAGACAGAGAGACAGACAGACATTGATGTTAAAGTTAACCCTGAATTCTTTTAAAATCAGACCCAGAAATGATGTGGTCAGGGATGTGCTCCACTCCAGGTAGGTGTCCCTTGTACATCTGATTGCCACTGCCTCCAGCTCCTTCAGGCCCGAGGAGGGCAGGAGGAGAGAACGGGAATACCTGACGGGCTAGGCTGGCCGCTGTCTCTGGACCTTATGCCAAATCGCATAATACACCCTTGTTGGCATTGCAGATTTACATGTGGCTCTGGTCTCTGGGCCTCAGGCACCAAGGCCCTGGCACAGCCCTGCTGGTGGGGAGCAGGGCACCGGCAGACTCTGGGAAGACTTGGCAGAGGCGCTGCTCTGGGCCCTCAGACGGTCCCCTTCAGGGGGCAGTGTGAAGTTCGTGTGGATTTCTTTTTAAGAACTGGTTGACTCATTAGAATGATGTCAGGTTTTTCTTAGCCTCTCCTAAGTCTGCGATTCTTCATTTGCAGTCAGGCTTGGGGTAACTTCATCTTGATGATCATTTGTCCTTTTCACAAAACAATCCAACCAAGATAAACCTGCTTTTATTAACAGCTTTTTTAAAAGCAAAAACAATGTAAACACATAGAAAACTTTGATTTCATTCTTATGTACTTTGCTCAGGTAGAGAATAGGTATGAAAGCCATTACATGGTGTCCAACTGGGGACCATCTCCTAAGTCCAGGAGTTCCCAATATCTCCACAGGATGACGCCCCAAATTAAATTCCTCATCTTACCCCACAAACCTATCCATCTTGTATTTTCTAACTCATGTCAAAGCAGATCATCAGGTCCAGGTGCTGAGGCAGAGCCCAGGCGAGGTCCCAGATGCCACTTCCCCTGCTCCCAACACCCCAACACCCTACCTGCTTGCCTAGCTCCTCCTGCTGTTAGAACTGGGGACCGCACCGCTCAATCTGCACACCTCTCCCGCCTCACACTTGCCGAGGTTCCTTTAAAAATAAACCTGTTTTCACCTGTCCCCTTGTCTTCCCATCCCCCCTTTTTCTCTGCCATAGAACCATCAGAAGGTCCTCAAAGCTAATGTGACTATCATTTCCCTGCTCAAAATCCCTCACTCACCTGTATATATGGTTTAGAATAGTTTTCAAGAGGGAACACTTCGAAGTGAAGAGAACCTGTGTTTGAACCCTGGCTTGCCATGCGTGACTTGTCAGGTCACTTAGTCTTGAGCTGGTTCCTCGCGGGAGACAGGAATGTACCTACCTCATTGAGCGGTGAGGACAACGCGACACTGTTTGCACTGTTTGGCACAGCGCCTGGCGCAGAGTGAGTGCTCCCGCCAGCACGTTGCCGTGCTGTCCCTTCTGTCCCTTCAGGGAAGCACGCTCACTCCCCCCAGGTCCCTAATACTCACTCCCTGCCCCAGCACTCTGTCTCTCCTTTGGTGAAATCTTCTGAGCCTGTATTTTATTTGTTGACATTCTGTCTGTCTGTCTGCTAGAATGTAAGCTCCACGAGAGCAAGGGGCTGCCTGTCTGGGTTCCTGTTACAGCCGCAGCGCTCAGCCCAGTGCCTGGCACACAGTCAGACCTCAGTGAACGCTGGTTGAATGAATGGAAGAAGGATCCACAGGCTCTTCATGACCCGGTCCCTGCCTGCTTGCCTCGCTCCTCCTCTCTCCCACTGCTCCTTCAGCTCAAGGACAACTGCACAACCTGCTCCTTCCAAGTGCCCCTTGGGCCTCTGTGTCTTTGCACCTGTTGTTTCCTTTGCCTGCCTGTCTCCGCGGCAAACTCCTGATCACGGTCAAGTCTCAGCTCAGTGCTACCTCCTCTGTGACCCTGTCCCAGATTTCTCTAGGCAGATTCTCGTCCTTCTTCCAAGTTCCCGCTGCACTTTGTAAATATCTCCGTGAAAGCACTTTACTGTATTGTATTGTAAGTTTTTTATTTTTTTGCATGTGTGTTTTTACTTTGAGACTGTAAGCACCGTGAAAGCAGAGATTGCATCCGTTCATCCTGATATCCCCGGAGCCTAGCACAGTGCCTGGCATGTAACGGTTTGTCAGTAAATATGTGTTGGTGGGATTTGTGAGTGAACAAAGTCTTGCAGCTGGGAAAGTTGTGAGATGTGTGGACTGTCAAGGAAAGGAATGCCCCTCGTGGCTTCCAGGGCACTATGGTACTAGAGAGCAGACCTCACAAGCATTATGTAATCCTTTGAATATAACATTACTTGTTTGCATTTTTAAAATGAGTTGAGTAGTATTGATCTTCATAAGTGATTGCAAAAGATCAAAAGCTTTGTGATCTGTCACATGCTACAAAGTCCAAAATAAATATTTGCACTATTAGTATTTCCATAGTAAATGCTATGTGAAAATGTACAGCAATAAATTTTGAAGCTTTAAAAAAGTCTGTGTAAGTCATCTTCAGTGACTTAGTCCGGGAAGGACATCTCCGGCCTGGGTTTCCCAGACACAAAGGGATTCAGACTCGGGCTTAGGGCCCCAAAGCTTTCAGAGCTGGTCCAGTGACACTGCTTTGATTTGCTGCTGTGATCGTTGCTCGGTCCTTCTGCGGGCATTTCTAGTGGACGGCAGGCCTGAAAGGGTTCTGCTCGGAATCGGGCGCAGGCCCCACCAGGCCCCTGCCAGGGTGCTCATAGAGCCCTTGGAGGAGCCTGCCTTCACTTCTGGGGTGCAGATGTGCCGCCTAGACTGCATGCACTCGCATGGCCTCGGCCAAGGCCACAGGTGGGCATGTACTTCGCAGGTCACTCACAACAGTAGATTAGCTGGAATGGCTAAGGCATCGGGAATGGGAGCAGCGGCTGTCAGTCTGGACGTCTCAAAGGGCCTGGGGTGGACTTAAAATTTTAAGTTACACACTGATTTCTGTAGAAGGGCACATGTACGTTACTTTGTGAATTATTTGGCTTTTCTGTTTTTGGCAGGTGAACACACGTTTTTACTTCCTCTCATTTATGCAGCATTTTATAATTTACAGAACAGCCCTGGCCGGTTTGGCTCAGCAGTTAGAGCGTCAGCCCGCGGACCAGAGAGTCCCGGGTTCGGTTCCCGCTAAGGGCACGTACCTCCGTTGCGGTTTGTCCCTGGCCAGGTTGGGGTCATGTGGGTGGTGACCATTGGAATGTTCTCTCTCACATCGATGTTTCTCTCTGTCTTCCTCCCTCTCTCCCTCCTGCTCTATCTGAAGATACAAGCAAAAATGTCCTCGGGTGAGGATAAAAAACAAAATTTACAGAACACCTTCCATCTATGTTGTGTGTGACTTTTGATCTACTTAGAAGCCATGTAGTAGACACATTATCATCCCCATTTAGGAGTTGAGAACTCTGAGAACCAGATGGGCCAATGTGTGAATAGTCAGAGCGTCTCCAAGGACCTCTCATGCTGAGAACGCTTTGCTAGGATAATTTATCTTTCATAAGAGGTGGGAAGAGGTGCAGTTTTCTAGTCACAAAATTTTTATCCAGGGGGTTAGCATTTTTATTTTTGTTGTAGTACTTTTAGCTTTTCCTTTTCTGTCCATTTTCCTCTTCTCCATTTCTTTCTTTAACCACTCATGAGCTTGATGCTGTGAGAAGTCCGGCAGCAAGATGCCCTGGACCACGGACCCTGGGGAAAGGGGTTTTGAAGTGGGGTGCATCTGGGGCATGTGTGAAAGCATCCATTGGGGCTAACATCTGACCTTTTAATATTTTTTTAATCTCATCTTCAGATTTTAATTTTGAGTGTTTTATTAAGCATATAATACATATATATTCTTTATAAGTAAATATCCATACATTTGGGACACATGGTTAATTATTTGAGTGCTTTTGAGACCACTACTCCAGGGCAGGGCTTCTCATCTGAGCTGCAGGGACGCCTGGAGTCATGGAATCTGCCCACTTGCTGTCATGGGCACAGTTTTGTGACAACGTGCCCTGCCCTTGGGGTGGTATCCGTGGCTTCAGTAAAATTTTTAGCAGGGAAAATATATCACAGTAACACATTTTATAAATGGTAGCAATTCTGTCCCTCAAAACAAACAAACAAAACAAACCTGGTGATTTCTTTTGGATTGGAGTCGCTTTGGGGGAAGTTACCCTGGATTTGCTGACTGCACAGTTGTGTGTGTGTTGGGGGAGGCTGAGGACCCGCTGTCAGAGTGCCCTGGTGATCACAGCGTGACTTCTACCAAAGGGCCTTGTCCCCAACAATAACTAGTTGTGTGAAAATAGAAACATTTGGAAACTGAAGGGGAAGAATACAAACAGCAACATGGTAGAATGTGCTATTTAGGACTCCAATGAATGCCTCCTTTTAAAACCTTCCTCTGTCCCTCCTCTGTCTCCCCCAGAATGCAGTCACTTAGCATAATGTAATAAATGAGAAAACCCCAACCTCATGCCTATGACTAATACTTTTAAAAACTATGATTATGGTGTATCAGAGGCTGCTGTGAGGACGATGAATTAGTCACCTAACACTTGTTCAGTGAGCCAAAACACATTCAACTTTCCTGGAACTTTAAAGTCATTCAGGGAAGAGCCACAATCTTTGTTCTTCTGATTTAAAAAAAAAAGAAGAAAAAAAAAAGAAAAAGAAATCGTCTAGGCTCTATTGCCATATTTTTTAGGACCACAGAGAGGCCAGAGGAAATTTGAGTGAGAGTTCAAGAATGGAGATCATTCAAACTACCGAAGGATATGTGGAGATGGGTACCTCAGAGGACATTCGGGAGAGAGAAACGTGACAATGAAGGACTACTCTTGCAAACATGTCCCCTTATATTCTCTTGTTAATTCAAATGTCCAAACCTAAACTTAGCCCATATAGCAAATAAAAAGGGAAACCTTGGATCTTTTCCATTTCTTTCTTTGACCGTCTGGTGTGTGGCAGAACAGAAGGCTGGCTAACCCAGTAGCCATTCCCAGGTGGGCTGGTACCACATTATGCTTCTAAGTAATGAACGCCTGACACCGAGCTCGTCAGCCGCCATCATTTGACCTTGAAGAAAAACATGAGGACGAAAAGCCAACACGTGAGAATAGTGGCTTGGAAAGCCCTCAAGAGCCCAGGTTCTCAGTGACATTGTTAAATTCTTGGACCAGACTTGATAATACCTCCCCTGTGCTGTTTGTTAAACAATAGCGACATGCACTACATAAGTGGATGGATGGATGGATGGATGGATGGATGGATGGATGGATGGATGGATGGATGGATTGCCCATGTGGGTGAAGTATCTCCAGCATGCCAAAGCATCCACCTCAAGTCACATGGTTGGTCTTTCAGGTGTCACTAGCCTCTCTGCCCCCAGACTGTTGGGTGTGATTGGCTCCAGCCTACAATCCAGTGTGACCAAGTATGGCATAGATCACCTCCCAGAAGCAGAGGACAATAGCCAGTCCTCTCTGTGGGCAAAGCCAGATTCTTTCCTACAGACTTGGTGATAAGTGTTTTAGTAGTAGATACTAACTTGGTTATCACCAGGGTCTTCAGCCAAGTTCTGATGATGATCAAAGTAATATTTAGATACTCTGGAATGAAAATACATGAAGAGCAATGAGCACTCGGTGCTGTTCCATTGAAGCCTTACTTTCAACGCTATTCTCGCTCATCTTACTTGCAGTCATTTCATAAAGTCAGCAAGAGAATCTCCGCTGCTCTTTCTTCACAAATTATACAAGATAATTACGACATAATTGTTGTCTTTTTTGTCAATCTGGAGCAAATAAATGGTGTAAGAATAAACAACAAGGCCACAATAAACAACAAAATTACAGACTGAGTAATCCCGCAAACCCTTTATCTCCTGGAAAGAAAAAGCAACAATCCCCATTAAACTTTGGCAGTAATAATTACTGCAGCAATTTACAAAGTCATAGGTCTTTCTTACCTCTAATTTAATGTTTTTAGACTTTTTAAACCCATTATTTCATGCATGTCATATGAAAGCTTCCTGGTTCTAATCTAATGACTCTAGTAAAAGGGCAGGACCTACAGTGAAGCTAGAAGCTGGAAGTCTTGACACATATTATTTGCACAATAGAGTTATCACGTCTGGGCAGGGGGCGTCCTGAGGTTCCAGCACATGAGGTGAAAATATATGTAATCAAGCCCTGGCCAGCATGGCTCAGTGGTTGGAGTATTGGCCCATGCACTGAAGGGTTGCAGGTTCAATCCCTGGGCCCAGTCCAGATCCATGCAGGAGGCACCCAATCGATGTGTCTCTCTCACATCGATGTTCCTCTCTCTCCGCCCCACTTCCACTCTCTCCAAAAATCAATTGGGAAAAATATCCTTGGGTGAGGATTAACCAATTTGAATATCAAAACGCGGAGATATCTGAGCATTTTATTTTGCCTTTCAAAAACACGCCATTCTCCAGAGGTGAATGGGAGTGGGTGGAAGTGTGGGTAGAGAAGTTCCAAGTACCCCTGCATGCCTGAAGGATTAGATGCCATTCTCAATTTTTAGAAAAACATTCATTTTAAAAATCAAATTAAATCCATGCCCTGGCCGGTTTGGCTCAGTGGTTAGAGCATTGGCCCACGGACGAGAGAGTCCTGGG
Source organism: Molossus molossus (assembly GCF_014108415.1). Lineage (NCBI taxonomy): Eukaryota > Metazoa > Chordata > Mammalia > Chiroptera > Molossidae > Molossus > Molossus molossus. The sequence continues at coordinate 102,467,874 of NW_023425399.1, read as the reverse complement.
TTCGGTTCCCTCTAACTTTGTTTTGTTTTTTAATTTTTTTAAATCTTTATTGTTGAATGTATTACAGATGTTTCTCATTTTCCCCCCATTGATCGCCTCCTCCCCACTCCCGCCCCCCATCTGTTGTCTGTGTCCATTGGTTATGCATATATGCATATAAGTTCTTTGGTTTATTTCTTCCCACCCCCAACACCCCTTCCCTTTGAGGTTTGTCAGTCTAGCAACCAATTTGTACTTAATCCTTTCACCTTTTTCACCCATTCCCCCAACCCCCCTCCCATCTGGCAACCAACAAAATGTTCTCTATATCTATGAGAATGTTTCTGTTCTGCTTGTTCATTTTGCTTGTAGATTCAACTGTTGATAGCTATATATTCATTGCCATTTTGTTTGTTCATATTTTTTATCTTTTTCTTCAAGAAGACCCTTCAACATTTCATATAATGGTTTGGTGGTGTTGAACTCCTTTAGCTTTTCCTTGTCTGGGAAACTTTTTATATGGCCATCAGTTCTAAATGACAGCTTTGCAGGATAGAGTAATCTTGGTTGTAGGTTCTTGCTTTCCATCACTTTGAATATGTCTTGCCACTCCCTCCTGGCCTGCAAAGTTTCTTTTGAGAAATCAGCTGACAGTCTAATGGGAAGTCCCTTGTAGGTAACTAACTGATTTTCTCTTGCAGCTTTTAAGATTCTCTCTTTGTCTTGAACCTTTTGCATTTTGATGATGATGTGTCTTGGTGTGGGCCTCTTGGTGTTCATCTTGTTTGAGATTCTCTGTGCTTCCTGGATTTGTATGTCTGTTTCCTTCACCAAGTTAGGGAAGTTTTCTGCCATTATTGTTTCAAATAGGTTTTCAATTTCTTGTTCTCTCTCTTCTACTTCTGGTACCCCCAAGATGCGAATGTTGGCACGCTTGAAGTTGTCCCAGAGGCTCCCCACACTATCATTTTTTTGGATTCTTTTTTCTTTTTGCTGTTCTGATTGGGTGTTTTTGCTTTCTTAAAGTCCAAGTCGATGGTTTGCTTCTTGGTTTTACTTACTCTACTATTGAATCTGTGTAAATTACTCTTTATTTCAGTTAATGCCTCCTTCATTTCTGACTGTGCATTCATCATTTCTGACTGGTCCTTTTTTATGCTCATGAGGCCCTCACTAAGTTCACTGAGGTTCTGACTAAGTTCATTGAGCATCTTTATAAGCAGTATTTTGAGCTCAGCATCTGTTAAGTTGCTTATCTCCATTTCGCTTAGTTCTTTTCCTAGGGTTTTGTTTTGTTCTTTCATTTGGGACCTGTTTCTTTGTCTCCTCATTTTGGCTGCCTCCCTGTTTGTTTCTGTGTATTACTTAACAAGAGGTATGGGGCTAGCTGAGACCAGATGCTGCTTGTTTGAAAGAATTTAGGAAAACCTGAAGCAGGATCCAAGACAGGCCAATCTTATGGTTAAGCAACTGGCAACAGCTTGGGTGGACCTGGAAGTTGGGTGGGGCGGGGTCTCAGGGAGTCACGAGGGCGGGGCTACCAGTGTGAGCCAGGTTGCCGGAGTCCCAGATAAGGCAGCTGCCTGCCGCCCCAGGGAAGGGCTCACCAAAGGAACAAAGGCCTCTGACTGCACGTTTATCCCGGAGAAAGCCCCCTCTCCAGCCCTCGCTCCAGTGCCAAACAGCTCAGTTCTTCCCTGTATGTCTCTGGCGCCCCTCGAGCTGTCTCCCCTCCAAGCTTAGAGGGAGAGAGTCCGATAAGTTCGTGCGCGGGCCCTTTAAGGAGCTGCCTGGGGCTCCGGCCACATCAGCCTCCCTGAGCCTCAGTTCCTGCTGGTTTTCCAGCCAGAAGTTATGGGGATTCTCTTCCTGGCACTGGAACCCTGAGCGGGGCACCTGGTGTGGGACGGGGACCCCTCAGTCCTCAGGAAGGACCTTCCCAGCCGAGGTGTCCTCCTGATTTTTATCCGCCACACGTGGGTGTGGGCCCAGACCCTCCGCCTCCGCCCTCCTACCAGTCTCCTGTGGCTGCTGCTTTAATCCCGTAGTTGTAGGACTTCCATTCAGCTCGATTTCAGGTGGTTTTGAATGATGGTTGTTCTGTAGTTTAGTTGTAACTTAGATGTGGTTGTGGGAGGACGGATACCGCGTTTACCTACCCTCCATCTGGACCAGAAGTCCGGGCATGTACCTTGGTTGAGGTTTGTCCCCGGCTCTGGTTGGGGTCGCATGGGTGGCTCTCTCACTCGATGTTTCTCTCTCTCTCTTTCTCCCTCCCGCTCTATCTGAAGATGTATGCAAAAATGTCCTTGGGTGAGGATTAAAAAAATAAAATCAAAGTCAAATTAAATTCAGTCTTTTGATATGCATGCCTATGAGTGTTGACAAATGAATAGAGGCCTTTGTCCACCATAATACTTGATAGAGAAAACTTCTATCACCACCACCCTCTTACCCTCAACCTCGTCACCCACTGATCTGTCTCCACCCCCTTATTCTTTGCCTTTTCCATAACACCATATGAATGGGATCACGCAGCGCGTAACCTAGCAAGTCTGGCTGCTTTTACTTAACATAATGCATTTTGAGAATAATAACTCATGTACCTAAAGTTCATTCTTTTATTGCTACGGATGTTTGTTTATTCATTGTTATTTATTTATCTGTGGAATGACATTATTTCACTCTGTTTTAATATCAAACATGGTGATGGAAATTGGCAGGCTGGACTGGTGTGAACACAGGAAAGAACTATCAGTTTGACCCAGTGATGTGCTTTTAGAAGATGCGGCTACTTCTAAAGCTCCGTGTGGACACACAGATGGGAAGGGGAGAGCGTACGAGGGGCATGAACCCAGGTCACTGTGATCACATTAAGGAGCTGCATTAGGAAAGGCAGATGAACGCCACCTGACCGGGCCTTCCTGGCACATCTTCCTGCTAGCACAGAGGGAAGTGACACAGATCAAACACTTCGGGGACAAAGTTACTTTGTTTCATGTCAGTCCCTTTTCATTTCCATGGAATATAAAAATGAGCTGGAGATCTTCCGGAGAACAGCTCATAATATAATAATAATGCCAGACATAGGCATTATCATTTTAGACTCACACTAATCCCACGAGAGAGAGTACTGTCCCCATTTTGTAGATGAGGAAACTGAGTCCCAGAGGACCTCCACCTCTAGGTGGGCGTCAGAACCAGGGCTTGAACTTGGGCAGCCTGGTGCCAGAGTCCACGCAGGACCCCGTCTTCAGATCTCCGTTCTGTCTGTGTGGATTAGGCCAGTTTATTCACAGGAGGAGCAGCATGGCGGCCAGGCAGTTCGAAGGGGGATGGGCTGGGTTAACATTCCAGGAGAAAATCCAGAACAGAGGAATAGCATGGCCTCTGACACAAGCAGGGAGCGTGAGGCGTGGAGGAGACCTGGGAATTAGAAAAGAGTGAGAAAGGTGAAAAAATATGACTTGGGATAGAAATACAGGGTGGGGCAAGGGTAGTTTACAGTTGTTCGTATGGAAAATAATACAGTCATAAACAATACAGGAAGGAACTGTGTCATGCACTCACAACTGCAAACCTACTTTTGCCCCACCTGTATGTAGTATACATATGCTTACAGGGAATGATAAAGAAAAATGTAAAGACAAAGCTTGTGTCAAAGTTTATAAAATTAGGGGCAAACAGTCCCACGTTGAAAGAAAGCACATGATGATATGTGGAAATACTGCTGCTTCAGCATTTTGCATCTCCCCTTAAATGGCATGCTTGTTTTCTTTACTGATTCACTTTTCCTAGCTCTTGGTTGGAGAGGCAGCTCATTACCTCCATTTTTACTGCCTGTCGAGATCGCTCAGGTTCGGGCGGACCAAACCGAGGTAATGACCCAGGCAGGGTAAATGGGAAACTTTCTGTACTCTTAGGAATAAGTCATCAATTTAATATAGTTCCTGAATGCTACATTCTTTCCAACAATAATATCAAAAAGTAGGCAAGGTAGTTTCCGAATTGTTTTTATTCAAGAAAATTTACGATGAGTATTGCCAGCTCATTCATCAATGTCCGTGAAATACTTACAATGAAATGTGCCCCGAGAAACAGGCCTGGGAGGGCAGAGTTTCTAAAAGAACTCTCTGGAGTTTCGAGCAGCGCAGTCTTTCAGGCCTGGGTCCTGCTCTGCCGGGGCGGCGTGTGGTCCTGCTCAGGCTCCATCGCAGGGCACTGTCACCCGCTCACGTTGTCCTCCCTTCCTCCCCTGTCCCGCCTCTTCTCTCTTTTTGCGAACATCTGTGTGTAACCTTCGACTCGACTGTTCGGCCCTTCGCACCCGCAGATTCAGCTAACCGTGCATGGAAAAGGGCATGTGGATCTGCGGCTGGGAATATGAAAGGACTTTTTTTGACCCGTGGTTGATTGAATCTGCGGATTCGAACCGATGCAGGGGCTTGGTCTGCTCTTTTTTGTGATTAAAAACGCCGGGGGAAAGGGCTTTCTGCAGACGCCCCAGGCCCCACTGCGGGCTCCTCGTGCGGAGGCGGGGGCTCCGCAGACGGAAGGTGCCCACAGGGAGGTGGGGACATCGGCTCAGTGCTCACGGAGCCTCTGGGCAGCTGCAGTGGGAGACTAGACAGGTTTGTGGGTTATTATGATGCTCTGTGGATCCATGAAGGAAATGCATGGGCTGCTAATGGACAAAAGATGGTGTATAAACTCCTCCTCTGTGAAAACCGTCAACCCAGCGATTTTGGCTAAGTCACCCATCAAATCAGATCACTGCCCAGTCAATCACTAGATTATCAGGAGTAAAGACAGCCAGAAATGCCAAATAATAGTGTCGAAGGCACAACTGTAATTTTCATGAAATGGGCAACTAACTGGTGTAGTCACAAACATGAGTTGTGGAATTACATTGTTTTTTACGTTTGCTGCAAATCAAGTGTCTAGTTTAGAAATCCTGCCCCCCCCCCCCCTTGTAGGTACTGTGCTCATTTTTTTTTTTTTTTATCCTCACCCGAGGACATTTTTCCATTTTTTGTACAGATAGAGTGGGAGGGAGAGAGAGGAAGAGAGAGAGAGAGGGAAACATCGATGTGAAAGGGACACATCGAGTGGCCGCCACCCGCACGACCAACCAGGGCCGGGGACAAACTGCAACTGAGGTACGTGCCCTTAGCGGGAACCGAACCCGGGTCTCTCTGGACCGCAGGCGGACGCTCTAACCGCTGAGCCAAACCGGCCAGGGCTGTACTCATTTTTAAAAAGAAAACAAATTCACTTATGTATATACAGGCTTAGAAATCTTTCTTCCACAGTTCATAGGGATAAAGGGATTGACTTGAGATGCTATTTCTCCAGCTCACACTTTTCCATGAGTTCGGCCTCTTTGCAGGTGTGTGCTCTGGAGAGGTGTGTGCTCTGGAGAGGTGTGTGCTCTGGAGAGGAGTGTGCTCTGGAGAGGTGTGTGCTCTGGAGAGGAGTGTGCTCTGGAGAGGAGTGTGCTCTGGAGAGGTGTGTGCTCTGGAGAGGAGTGTGCTCTGGAGAGGTGTGTGCTTGTGCAGATGTTAATGGTTGTCACTGCGGAGGGAAGGCGCTTTGGGGCAGCTGGCTTGTAGGTGAGGCCATTACAGCCTGATGAGGTCTCTGCTCCCAACTCTTGCCTGCTCAGCCCCAGCCAATCAGGGGATGAGGAGCCCGACACCATTCAGCTTCTCCCATTGACCGCCCTGACCTCTCCAGGGCAGTTGGCATCGCTCGGAGTATCGGTCAGTTCCTGAGCTCTGATGTATGGCCAGGGGCAAAGAAAGCCACTTGAAAACCAGAGGTGTCCTGGAAGGCCAGGGCCTCTTTAGGAAGGTCTGGGTTGCTTCAAGGATGTAAAGTGCAGCATAGGTATATAGTCAAGAATATAGTAATGACTATTTTTTTAAAAAAAGTATGGTGTCAGATAGATGCTAGACTTACCAGGGGAATCACTTCATAAATTATATAAATGCCTTATCACTATGTTGTACAGCTGAAACTAATGTAATATTGCATGTGAACTATAATTGAAAAGTAAAAAAATTTTAAAAAACCCAAAGAATTAAAAAAAAGTTTTAAATGGCAAAAAAATACCCCTCCCCCCCAATAAAAACACCCCACCATAATAAAATCAAAAGACGAATGGCAAACTGGAAAAAAAAAGTCTTTAGGTAATGTTTATAGAATGACTGAGCTATTGTTTCAGAGTGATTGCCGCCAAGGGCCCCGTGTATTCTTTCTTCGTCCCTATCTGTGTCACTGGGTGGATTCCCTGAGCACAGCTGTGGCTTGTTCACATTACAGAGCACACATCCCAGGCCCTTTGGGCTGATCGACTTGTTGCTCTGCCCTTAGTGGGGTTGATTCCTCCTGCCACCTTGGAAGGTGCCCCTGCCCAGAAATCAATCTGGCAGACAGGGAATCTCAGCTCCCGAAATGTGTCATGTGCTTATTTTCCTTCCTTGCCCCTCTATATGGGGACAGATCCCTGAGTGGCCTGTGTGCTAAAAATCAAGATTTCTGTTACCAGAAGTGTGTCATTAAGGTTTTGGGGAGAGCTTGACATCCCCTGACCCCGTGGCCGGATGCAGCTTGCCTCCCCTGAGCAGGGTTGGTGTTCAGCCCAGCATGACTCAACCTTCTCTCCTGGCTGAGTGATTTGAAGGATGTGGCAATCCAGGAGGCCCGGGGCTGCCCAGCAGGGACACAGCTTCCCACACCTTCCCTGCAGCACCGGGAGGGACGGGATTGGCTGGTGGCTGGCCCAGGGTCTCAGCAGGCACGAGGGGCAGGAGACCAAGGTGCACGCTAAAAATACAAGCGGTCGTTTCCGATCTTCCCAACGAATACTGTAGCAGGTCTAACTGGGAGCTGGGGCTGAGACAGGACACTGACAAAGTTTTCTATTACGGTCGTTTTAATTGACAGCACTTGGCGGTAGAATCCCGCTGCTCTGCTCCTTGTCCCGACTCTTCACATTCCTTTGGATTTTAAGAAAGCAAAGCAACCATATTATTCCTTATTCCGTGTATTTGTTTCCCCTGGGCCGAGAGCCTGGCCCGTTCTGAATGAAAGGCAGAAGCCCCAGGGGTCAGTGCAGCGTGGAAAATGCCCAGGCCAGGCTTCTGAGCCGATCCGAGGTTTCAGTTACACCTTTCTCCCTATTTCATCCTAATGAGGAGCGGATCGCATTACTCCCCGCGGAGACGCTCCAGCGCCAGCCCCTCGCTGGCCATTCCCCTAAATACGCGTTTAGACGTTTGCCATCGAAGGCGGCTGGGATCTGAAACGCAGGCTGGTTTCCATCATGTGGCTCCTCACCTTTCTGTCTGACCCTGGAGGCTGCCCCTCCCACGGCCCTTCCGGAGCTTCTTCACCTCATTCCAACTCCCTTTTATTCTTATTTTTATTTCCTCTTAGCGGAAGAGCCTCTGTGTGTGTGTGTGTGTGTGTGTGTGTGTGTGTGTGTGTGTGTCCTTTTATATCCGTATGTCCTTTTGGCCGTTGTCTTTCCAATGCAACAAGCGCTCATTTCTTTCATTGTGTTATCAAGGGAGAGTGAAGTCGGAGGGCAAGTGGGGGTCACGGGCGTGCTGGGAGAGAATGATGGAAGGCACAGCCACGCCGCGAGGTAGGTCTGGATGGAGAGCTTCGTGGGACTCCTGAGCACGAGGACCCTGGGAATTCCTTGAGGTCAGAGTCTCTCCTCCTTGACGTAATGTCAGCTCCCCCCGTTTACTCCTCAGTCCCGCTCATTTCTGCCCCCACTCGTCACGGAGACAGAGCTCAGTTCAGTAACAGATGTCGTCCACCCACCAGCCTCCCCCTCTCAGCTCTCAGTCCTCCATGAGTTCCCCGAGGCACCTGCCGTCGACGTTTTCTTTCCAAGGGCTTCCTTGCCGTTCTTTGGCACTGTTGTGTCTCTGGGAAGCTGCCCCCGCCTGGGCCTGGCTCCTCCTCCCCACCTAACAACCCTGTGGATCCATCCTGGCACCTGGCCTCCGCCCTGGGGGCTCCAAGAAAACACTGCCAGCTGTTCAAAGTTGACGTGATGGATGATGCCGCCTTTCCATCTGCCCCGTCGGGCCCCTTACAGACCCAGTTCCATCTGACATCCATCCTTGCTTGGATGATGTCATCCCTTCCCACCGCGCCAGTGCTCACGTGCCGAAAACACCCCAATCTCTGTCTCCAGCACAAATCTCCCCTTGACCACTAACACCGGCAGTTCTAACCTATTAGATTTTTCCATCTGCAACTCCTATGAACGCTTCTAATAGAACATGTCCAAAGCCAAGCTCGTCATCATACCTTCCCAAATCTGGGTCTCCCGTGTTCCCCAGCTTTGTTGGTGGCATAATCATCCACCCAGTAGCCCAGGTGAGAAGTGTCTCTTCCCTGATTTCAATCCTTGCCCCCGTTTCTTCCCCAACATCACCACTGCTTCCCCCCCAAACCAACCGGTAACAAAGAGTGTGTATCATGGGTGTGAAATGAGGAGAATGGATACTTATTTGGTGGGGAGGGCTTTAGCTTCTTCATACTCTCCATGAAACTCCCACTGACATCCAGCCACCCATGTGCACATACGCTCTACGTATAATGCTCTCCCTCCGCACACCCAGCTCCCACCCAGCCTCTCCTCACAGGGAAGCCGTCTCAACCCCTTACAGGAGTTTTGGAGCTCTTTGCACGGACAAGCTTTCTAAATCATAGATCTTGTCACATCATTTCCAACTAAATGAAAGTTTATTGGTTTCCCTTTGCCTGTAAGATAAAGCTCGGGCCCGGCTGGTGTGGTTCAGTGGTTGAGTGTCGGCTCTCGCACCAAGAGGTCACTGGTTCGATTCCCAGTCAGGGCATATGCCCAGGTGGTGGGCCTGATCCCCAGTGGGGGGCATGCAGGAGGGGCCAATCAATGTTTTCTCTCATCGATGTTTCTATCTCTCTCCCTTCCTTTCTCTCTCTCTCAAATTAGTAAAGAAAAAAAAAAAAAAAAGCTCCAAACTCATCATGTCATCCAAGGCTCTGTCTGGCTCTGGTCTACATTTCCTGTCATATTTATCGCCTTTCCCCCTCCACAACCAGCCACCATGCCTGGCATGATTGTCACACACTTAATTAGTTCATGTTTTCAGGACATTTTTCTTGCTATTATCTGCCAGGTGTACATTTTATTCCTAATTCTCTATTTGGTCACTCAGCTCAAATGTCACTTCTATGGAAACTTCCCCTACCCGTTTAAGCTGACCAATGAGAACTAGGTATTGTCTGCTCTATGCTCCCTGAACACATGACCTATTTTTCAATAGCATGTGTCATGCAGTCCTGATCGGGTGTCTCTCTCTGCCACCAAACTCCAGCTTCCTACAGCAAAAGGCTGTTTGTTGTTTGAGTCGACAGCACCTTGCATGGTGTGTAGCACATAGCAGATGCTCATTAATTGTTATGTGAATGAAGGAGGCAGTGGATGTGTTAAAGGAGGAAATGAGCGTCACCAATGAGAAGCTGTTACGAGTTTGCTCCAGCTAAGCCCTGGTAAGGACATTTAAGATCTAGAAGTGCAGTTCCTGGCTCCCGCCCAGCTGGACTGAGGAGCACAGGAAAGATGGTGTCCCTGGAAGGCGCTTAGAACATACTCTGGCCAGATTGTGTGTGTGTGTGTGTGTGTGTGTGTGTGTGTGTAGGAGAGGGTGGTGGGGAGTAGGGGAAGTAATTCCCCACAGAATTATGTGTTGGACAGACTATGTATAAGCAACTTAAGTCTTCGCAGCTTGCTCATTTGTCGAATAAAACCTGTTGATTTTCAAGTGTTATTTGAGTTGGGATACAGAGGAACGTGATCAAGTTCTCATAGTTGAGTTTTTCACACTCCAGCTAAGGAGGTGAGATTTTTGCAAAGGTGGGCTTGATAGGTAGGGCGATCGACATAAAAGGGGGTACGAAGACAGGTGCAAACCAGGATCGCCTCCCGCTAACCAGGACACAGGATCACACTGATGAAGACCGTCAGACGTTTAGTGTGGACTATAGATGTCATCATTTCAGAGGAGAAAGTAACCACTGTGAGGCTGAGGGTACACAGTCTCGGAGGAAGAGTGCCCTGGCACGGGCCTTGAAGGGAGAGGGGCCTGGTGTGCTGAGGGGAGGGCAGACAACGTGGAGGTGTGGAAAAGGATGTGAACGGGAGGAGAATGGCGAGGAGCAGGTGGTTTGTACAGAGGACAGAGAGTGGACCCAGTCGACTGGAGCGGGGGGTTCACTGAAGATGGTGACGAAGAAGGACCAGAACAAAATCTGGAGACTGCATGTGGGAGGTGAGAAATGGGGGGAGTGAGAATCTAGAAAAACACGAGATTGGACACTGGGTGACTGGGAGGGGGTCGGCCTCAATGAATAGAGAATAAAATAGGCGGAAGTGGTTTGGGGGAGATAATAAAGCTGGGAGAATTTTAAATAGTTTTGCTTTTTGCTTTCGACGTTAAAAGTAACACACTCGTCGTAGAGAACTTGGCTAATACAGGAACTGTGGAGGAGGGGCCAGCGCCTTGTGATTTCCATGCGTCTCATTCCTGACGTCCTACTAATTGTGAAGAAACAGATGTGAGCGCGAAGCCTGGTTTCAGTGTGCGGCATGGAAAGGTTCCCGTGAACACTGAGGGGACAAGTGTCACATGGGAGGTGATAGAGCTCAGGGAATGGAGACGGTGGACATGGGATGCAAAGCCCTGTGGACATGCTCCCCAGACATGAGCTCGCAGGGTGGGGATATGAAACGCGAGGAACAGCCGCCCTGTCCCTTGCGAGTGTGAGGTTCAGACCCCGGCAGAGCCTCTGGGGTGTGTTCTCAGTGGAGCGGGGTTGCTCCGTTCCTAACCGCACCATCCAGTTTCTCCCAGCCTCCTTCTGTTTCCGTCCTTCCTCACCTGTGTTCATTCATCGCGACCGTTCCCGTTTTATCAGCAACAGTGTTTATGTTGCATATGGGTGAGTCAAGAAGGCTGCATTCCGTGGCATCATCTAAAGGTTCCTGATTGTGCCCAAGACTAATGTAATTGTCTTTATCAGGTCACATCAGCTTGAGCTTACCAAAGTGCTGAGAATCCACCAACATGGCTCAGTGGTTGAGCGTCATCCCCAGCACCAGGAGGTGGCTGGTTCGATTCCTGTCAGGGCACATGCCTGGGTTTGGGGCTCGATTCCCAGTGGGGGGGCATGCAGGAGGCAGCCAATCGATGTTCTCGCTCATCGATGTTTCTCTCTCTCCCTTCCTCTCTCTGAAATCAATAAAACATATTAAAAAAAAAAAAAAAGGTTCTTAGCCCTGGCCAGTTTGGCTCAGCGATTAGAGCGTCGGCCTGCGGTCCTGAGAGACCCGGGTTCGGTTCCCGCTAAGGGCATGTACTTCGGTTGCAGTTTGTCCCCGGCCCTGGTAGGTCATGTGGGTGGCAGCCGCTCGATATGTCCCTTTCACATTGATGTTTCTCTCTCTCTCTCCATTCCTCTCTCTCCCTCCCACTCTATCTGAACAAAAAATGGAAAAATGTCCTCGGGTGAGGATAAAAAAAAAAAAAGGTTCTTAGAGTAGTAAATTCTCCTCTCCTGGTTCTTTCCTGTCTTCCAATTTCAGAATCTCCAGCACCAGCTATTTCTGGGAGTCTTCCGAGAGTATTTCTGTTGCTCACGAACAGGATTCTTTTAGCCACTGCAAGGCAGTCTCGTTGCCCTTCTTTTTGACAGTGCACCCTGACGTTTTCTTCCAAGGCCCTTGGTAATGCTGTTGGTTACGGTGCGGATGCTGGCGAAGCTGCTCTCAGTACCGACATCTGCTGATGCCCTTGACGTTTTGCTGTCGACCCCAAAGGGCCCTCCTGCTGTTGCCTTGTGCTAAAGCACTGGTACTGCTGGTGCCGTTTGATGTCTGGCCCCCTCGACGTGACAGTGCACGCTGTGTTCCTAGATGAAGTGAGGGGCGTGCTTTCCCCAGCTTTGTGTCACCCCTGCTCTTGATTCCAAGGCTCCCGAAATAACACTGAAATAGATCTTGCAGTTTCTATTAGTCGCCCTCGGCTTTCTAAGACCCTAACGTAGTGCCCGAGGGCAGTCTGCGTGGAGGGTACCTGCAGTCCTCAACACCATCTCTTCCCTCCGAGGCTCAGCCCGGCCATGTGACCGAGTATCTGGGTCTGTGGTCTTCCTCAGCATCAGCTCTCACCCAGGGCTTCCTCCTGTCTCAGGTAACCATGTCTCTGCAGAGCCTCCTGACTGCCCTGAAAGACATCCGACGTGTCCTAGCATCGAGTCAGGATGGCAGCACACTCTTCTGCCAGTGAATAAAGATAGCCCTTCCCGCCCGCCGGTTCGGCTCAGCAGTTACAGCAAACCAAACAAGGGCATGTGCCTCGGTTGCAGTTCAGTCCCCGGCCCTGGTTGGGGTCTTTCTGGAGTCAAGCAATTGATGTGTCTCTCTCACATCTCTCTCTCTCTCTCTCTCTCTCTCTCTCTCTCTCTCTCTCTCTCTCTCTCTCTCTCTCTCCTCTCCCACCCTCCCTCCCACTCTATCTGGAGATAAATGGAAAAATATCATCAGGTGAGGATTTAAATACATAAATAAATAAAGAGAGCCCTTCTAGTTGCGGACACATTTCTGGCGCAGGAAGCAGAGCTGCAAGGCCGGAACGCTAGCCCTGTTTTCCACCAGGGGGCAGCCGCGTCCCGTCTACTGCAACACAGCAGGCTGTTTCACAGGAAAGAAGGCCACATTCATTAAGGAAAAAAGTAACATAAAAATGAAGTTCCTGCATCTTTCTCTGTATATCTTAATATTTACAGACATCTACACGGTGTGTTAGTTTATTAATATTGATCTCTAACCTCAGTGACTATGTACTTGGAGTGGCTTTACTTCTCAGTGGTTTTATGGACATGGAAAGGGTATTTAGCTATAGAAATAGTCTTATGTTAGCCCAGGTTTCCTTTGAAGCATAAAACATACACCACACAGGAAATGTTTAAGACTTGAATAAAAGTAGACTTAATTGGTGTGTCATGACGTTTTGTAAGAATTTTTTTTTTCCTTTTATTTTATCCTCACCTGAGAACAAAAGTTCAGATAGAGTGGGAGAGAGAGAGAGGAAGAGAGAGAGAGAGAGAGAGAGAAACATCGACATGAAAGGGACACATCGAGTGGCTGCCACCCGCACGACCAACCAGGGCCGGGGACAAACTGCAACCGAGGTACGCACCCTTAGCGGGAACCGAACCTGGGTCTCTCTGGACCACAGGCCGACGCTCCAACTGCTGAGCCAAACCGGCCAGGGCCATTTTGTAAGAATTTTTGAGTCGCATCCTACGTTTGCCTAACATAGCTTTGAAAGAACACTTCTGATATATTGATTTATTTCTCCTTCAAGGTTTTTGATTTTCAGTTTGGAGAAGAGCTGTCTGTAGTTTCGGAAGGATAATATATTTGGTTTCAAGCATCTTTTTTTTTTTCCAATTCACTTTTACTGCACAGGAAGTTAATCCTGGTGAAGGTTGTGGCTGGTTTGTGGTAAGAGGGATTTCTCTAAACCATGTAGAAATGGAAGCCCTAGAATGTGAATGTGAGGTACGTCTTCTGATGGGCTGAATTTTCTTTGGCTCTTGGGAAAACCAAGTTGTAGGGATTTCCCTGTGGTCCAGTTAAAGGGAAGCTCTCTACACGCCTTCATTTGAGCCAGAGATTTTACAAAGTTGCTGCAATGGCATATCTACAATTTCTCAGTAAATATGCTTCTAAAAAGATAGTCTCATAGTTGGTTTCAAAGTTGATATAGTGTTGAGAGCCCAAAGGTGTTCTGGGGCTAATGTACTCCCTTTGCCTTAGTTCAAAGGAAAAACTTGACATATTCAGCATTACTGTTCCAAAGACACCTCGGGACAGGGACCTTGCCAGGGTCGTTCTGTTGAAGGAGTGGGCACGGGGTGGCTCGGTGGAGTGATACTGCCTGAGACGAAGTCACACCCCTTCGATCATTTCCATATGTCCTGTCCTTTCATTGCAGCTATGAGATGCTGAACACGTTCTGGTAGTTGACACCCTGCTGGAGAAAGAGCTCCCCCACCCCCGCGAAAGTGAGGATGGGGATGTGCTGTAGAAGAAAACTTGGGGCACAGGAAATGTCCCAGCGATTTCCCTTTTCCTCTTGGAGACCTCAGAGACATTTTGCCTGGATGTTCAAGTTGCTGATACACGACATCGTACAACATAGGATTCTAGCCATCTGTTTTAGAAGCTTAGCTTAGCTCCAGAGTATGGTTCATGGACCAGCAGCTCGGGCATCACCTGGCCACTTGTTAGAAATGCAGGACCACTGTGCCTCACCACGGACCTCCTGAGGCCGAATCTGCATTTTAATAAAATCCAGGGGGCTCCTGTGTGCATTATCGTCTGAGAAGATCTTGGCTTAGACCTGTTTTCCTTCCTCCCTCCCTCCCTCCCTCCCTTCCTCCCTTCCTCCCTTCCTCCCTTCCTCCCTTCCTCCCTTCCTCCCTTCCTCCCTTCCTCCCTCCCTCCCTCCCTCCCTCCCTCCCCTCCCTCCCTCCCTTCCTTCCTTCCTTCCTTCCTTCCTTCCTTCCTTCCTTCCTTCCTTCCTTCCTTCCTTCCTCCCTTCCTCCCTTCCTCCCTTCCTCCCTTCCTCCCTTCCTTCCTTCCTCCCTCCATTCCTCCCTCCCTCTCTTTCTTGCTTTACCACAAAGTTTTTTCTAGATTTGTTAGAAAAAGGGCTTTCCTCCTGTTCTATTTCCTGGGATACTGGTCTACCTGGTGCCAGTTGTTCAAACCGAGAAGAGCCGTCGGACTTGAGGCCGGATGGGCGGAGACGCACCACGCGGGCCTGCCGCGCCCCCCGACGCTGACTCTCAGCACAAAACAGAAGGTGCAGTTTGCCTTGCGCGGGGCCAGCCGGACAGAACTCCGAGGTCCCCGACGGAACCGAGGACATGATTATTCACACGATAAAAGAGTCGGCTTCATACGGAAATTTACTAAAACATGTCTTTACATTGCCCTGGGGTACAGCTGAAACAGAGCCTGACTCAGATGTCGGTTCGCACCCCACTGTTGCGGCACCCGGGGCACACCCGCAGCCCTTTCTGGAAGAACTCGTCCGCCCTCCTCCTTTCTTTTTCTTCCCATTTCATTCTAATTTTCCTAAGTTTGCAAAATAGAATGACTTTTCTTCCTATTTATCTACCAACCCATAAACCCTATGGAGCCGAGGACGTTACTGAGCCTCAATCAGCAGAGGGGGCGCCTGCAGGTGAGCCCGCAGAACGGCCCTCCTTAGCCGGGTGAGCAGCACCGGGGCGCTCTGCTTGCTCTGAGCTCGAAGTCCGCTCTGGCAGCAGAGCGCGGCCACGGGAAAGCGACCCACTCTGCGGACCCTGAGCAGCAGCCTGGAAGTCGCGCTCGGCCCCGAAGCACTACCTTGCACGGGTGGAGTGCACCGCCCTGGCCGCCGGCTCCTCCGTGTTCCCGCCGCCTTGCTCAGGCCTCTGTGACGGGCTCTGCCTGCATCTGCGCTCTGGCGGCTCCTCCTAGGCGTTTTTGGAGGGCAGAAATTTTATTTTTTCCCATCGTTGTGTATCCAGAGCCTAGCACGGGATATTATTTCACACAAGCTTGTTGATGAAAACGTAGGACTCTAAGCTGTAATTACTGATACCTTCAGGAAGGAGCAGGAATTTGACGTCGGAGCAGAGCACCTATGAAAGGGGGCGAAACACTGACCTAGTCTCTGTTTTTCATAGTGGCAGCAATATCGTGGTTCGTTTACAATATCAGGTAGAACTTGGCTTGCAAATTGTGGCTATATTTGAATATGAGAAACTGTGAAGCATTGGAGCACTGAAAACAAGAAGAACATGGGGAGGAGAGAGGGAGGAGGGGGAGGAGGAGCAGGAGGGGAAGGAGAAGGAAAGTCAGAGCTAAAAATGGAGCCCCCGTTGGATAGAAATATGGGCACCCAGGTGCTTCACATGTAACATTAAATACTTACTTTCCCCTGAATTGTGGAAGCAAATCAGTATTTCTCTTTAAAAATACCATACCCAATATACCATAGGACTTCAAAAATAGTTGGTGTCAAGAGGAACTTGAAAGGACAGAATACAGGAGGCGATAAGATATAATGGAGATAGCCCGGCAGGTGTGGCCCAGTGGTTGAGCATTGACCCATGTGCCAAGTGATTGCCAGTTCGATTTCCGGTCAGGACACATGCCCAGGGTGTGGGCCCGATCCCCAGTGGGAAGCATGTAGGAAGCAGCCAATCAATGTTCTGGTTCATCGATGTTTCTCTCTCTCTCTCCCTCTCTCTTCTTCTCTCTCTCAAATCGATAAAGAAAAAAAGAAAAAGAAATAAAGGTATAATAGGAGTAAATTGTTGAAGATAATTGAGCTGGCATAAGCCAGGAGGAAACACTCGAGTTCTCATGACTGGATAGGACAGAAAGTTAAGGCTTCTTCATTGGTGATTCTTGGAATTACGTGACACAGTCCCCTTTCCCCCCCTGAGAAGTGGTCGACACTTGGAGATGTGAAACTTGTGGGAACATTCACTGTACTTGTCTGCTTTTTCTTTTAATTTTAAAATCTTACAGCCGTTTAACTGAGCATTCCGAAGTGGCACTAAATATACACTCGAGTGATCCCAGAATGTCAGTCTCCTTCTCTCTCGGTGATGCCTGGCTGGTTTTGGAGAGGATGGCGTTAGCCTGAGACCTTGGAGGGAAGGGCAGCTTCTGAGCCCGGGGCCTGGGTCCTCAGCATTTTCTCACCCTGGGGCTTCACAAACCCTTGGGCTTCTGCACAATGCGGTGCATCTAGGGACTGGTTTTATTGTTCACGTGGCTGACGGAGGTACGACCGAAATTGTTATGCGATGCAGCAGGGGCAGCTGACAAGTGATAAAACAGTGGCCTCCAATCTTTTCCAGGCTGTTCTAATGCTCTGAGCACTCTCTTGGAGGAGATAGGAAGCAACGCTATTGATTTTTGCTCCATTTGGGGTAGGTTAGGCTTTAGTCGTATTGACAGATGCTTGTCCCCCAGGAACTTGATGGGAGGAATAAATACATCTCTGGGTCAGACAGGCCCTTTCTCCAGAGGGTTCTAACTAGGAGTGAACATGGAAAGATTCTTCAGACTTATGTTTTATACTACAAAGAATTACCACCAGTTAGTTGAGAATGGTGGTTGTGATTATTTCTTTTTGCATGAAATGATTTATAATCTTTGGGATTGGTCAGTAACTCCGGGTCATCAATCCCAGTTATCCAAAGATCAGAACCTCTTGCTACTGGCTAAAGGAATCGGAAGAATGTGCCTGTTGATGAGTCTAAGCCCCTCAGCATCTACCAGCCAGGCTAGAATTATTACATTAGTCTCTAATTGTTGGTTTCAATGTTCGGATTGTTTCCAGCCAGGAAGCTGCTTGCAGTGCATGGTGTACTTCTTGGAAATATTTATAAAAGGGAAATCAAGCTTTAGCATATTGGAGAAAGCATATAGCCAGGACTGGCCCAAGACAAAGCCAAGAGGAATGCAAAATTTAACTTGAGCACAGTGGGTGTTCCCTTTGGTGTTCATTTCCCTCTTCTGTATTCCCTATTTGGCCTGGGAATGCCTACTGTTTTTTTTTTTAACTCCTTACTCGAGGATGTTTTCCATTTTTGTTCATATAGAGTGGGAGGGGGAGAGAGAGAGAAACATCGACATGAGAGAGACATATCGACTGGTTGCCTCCCGCACGACCCTGACCAGGGCTGGGGATGAACCGCAACCGAGGTAAGTGCCCTTGACTGTAATTGAACCTGAGACTCATTGGTCCACGGGCCAATGCTCTAACCGCTGAGCAAAACCGGCCAGGGCATGCCTACTGCCTTTTAACCTTAATGAAAAATTATTGACATCTTTCCACATCAATAAAATATTCATCAACAATAAAATACAGTAAAATTTTATCCAACAATAGCATTTATTCATTAATAAAAAAATTCATCAACAATTTTAATGGCTACTTATTATCCCATTATGTATATGTTTTTAACCCAACCCTAACTGATGAGCATTTTGTTAACTCCAATTTTCTGCTCTTCTTTATAACACTTAGGTAGGCATCTTCAGACATACGACTTTGTATCTTTATTAAATGTTTTAAAGGATAAATTTCCTTTGAGTGGCATTACTGAGTCAAAGTGTATGTCCATCCTGACATTGGTTTATGTTACCAAACTGCTTTCCCGAAGGTGTCAATTATGTAGCCATGGAAAGTACATCAGAGTTCCTTTTCTTCCACACCTAGCCTGTACTGGTCTCTAGAATGTCTTTCATCTATTGAAAAGATGAAGAATAATTTCTATGACATCTAAGCATTCCATAGTTTTAGCTCTTGCATTTAAGTCTTTGACCTATTTTGAGTTAATTTTCATATGTGGTGTGATGAAGGGACCCGATTTCATTCCTTGGGGTGTGAATATCCCTTGTCCCAGCATTATTTGTTGAAACGACTGTTCTTTTCCCGTTGAGGTATCTGCGCACCCTTGTGGAAAAGTAATTGATTACAACTGCATGGGTTTATTTCTGGTCACTCAATCTTATAACATTGATATATCCATCTACTTTATGCCACTGTCTGGAAACTGTAGCTTTGTAGTAACGTTGAAATTGGAAAATATAAGTACTCCAACTTTGTTCTTTTTCAAGATTGTTTTGGCTGCTCTTTTTATGATTTGATTGACTCTTTTAATTTTTTAAATGTCCTATAAATGCCAATAGCTAATTATTTATTTAAGTATTTTTTTCTTTATTGATTTTAGAGAGAGAGGTAAGGAGAGAGAGAGAGAAACATTGATGAGAGAACATCTATTGGCTGCCTCCTGCATGCCCCCACTGGGAATCAGGCCCACAACCTGGGCATGTGCCCTGACCGGGAATTGAACCAGTAGCCTCTTGGTGCGTGGGTCAATGCTCAACCACTGAGCCACACCGGCCGGGCTGAGCATTGCACTATGTTTAATGAGAAAATGAGATCCTGGTAGCAAACAGCTGAATTAAAAACAAGCATGTAAAAGGTGGATGTTGGTAAGTCAGGACTTGCCTTTATTGGAGCTGTTCAGGGCCTAATAAATGATTTATGCAAGGTCATTCTGTCATATTAACCCAACCGCTCTGTGAGCCCACAAACCAGGTGTAGGATGGACACCAAGGTGGATGGTTCTTCCTTGGGACATAACATATACTCAGAGGACTGGGCCATTCCCGTCACTCAAGCCAGTACCATGCGATTGTATAAAATCTATGCTACGTTCTCCCTTACATGCATTTGAAATGCATCTGTTTCTTTGTATGATACATATATTTGGAACACCTCCGGAGGAAGAAATCTTTCAAGAAAAATGACAGCCCGGGAAGTTGCCTTAGGGAAAAAAACAAACAAAAATAAAAGTTGCATTTGAAATACCCGTCAGCGCGTGTTTTCCTACGTGCCACTTATTGTTTTAGAGAATTGTCTTCAGAAAATGAGCATAAATGTTTTCTGCAGGCTCAGAGTTCAACTGAAGTAGCTTGAAGTTCCTTGCACAATGATTTGCAAGAGATTTAAAGAAGAAAAACAAAAACATAAACAAAGAAAACCCATGTCCCTTTTCCGTCTCTACCCACTTTTTCCAGTACACAGCTTAATTGAAAATGCTACATTTTTTTTTTTTTTTTATGACTCAAATCCCTTGAGATAATTTTGTGCAATTTAAAGGCTGTTAGGATCACATTGTTATTATTTATAACAAGCTCTCATTGGTTGGCTGGTAGGGTCATTACTGCAGCTCCAGTAATCTTTCTCAGGAAAAAAATATCTAAGCTCTGCTGACAAGAAAATTAGGTCATAAAGGAGAAAATGGAACAGTATGGTTTATTTTGTAAGCAGTACCTATTTAAGAGAGACATTTTTTTAATAGGAATTTTACAGCACTTCCGGCTACATTCCCTCCTGTCATGTTTATTGAGAAGCTCACAAAGGCAACAGATTAAACACCTTCGGGTTTTGCCTCAGGCTCCATGTCTGTCTGGCATAGATCTCAGCAAAGGTCAATGTTACTATTTTGCGTGGAGTTTTGTTTAAGGCAAAGACTGGGCAGTTATTGAAAATGCATCTTTAAACAAGTCGTATAGGCAGAAATGTGCTATTTTAAAAGGTGAAAATGAGGTGTAATTTGGTGTTTGAACAAAATCAGTTGGTGCGGTGCCAGGAACACTGAGCGAGGAGTGGGAACTGCTGCTTTCTAAGTGTAGTTTTGCCATTAACGGGCTGTGTGTCTGGGGCAAGTTGTTGTGCTTCTCTGGGCTTCAGTATACCTGCGTGAAATGAGGGCATTGGGCTGCAGCACTGGCTTTTAAATATTTCTCATTACAACTCACAGTAAGAAATACATTTTACATTATAGCCCAGTATGCACATACACACGTATGAATAGGTGGGTAAATAGAAATAGAAACTTGTGAAAACATTACGACTGTTGCTGTATCTCATGCTCTGGTATTTTCTAATCCATTCCATTCCACTGTATCCCATTTAGAGGACAATGCTGGTTGAGATACTGAATGGATTTAACTCGTGGGGGTTTAAGGTCTTTTTCAGGTGGAAACTCTCTGAAGCAGAGTAATGAGAGACCACGGAATTGCTCTTAAGAAAACACCACTTCTCTGTGCATAAAGAGCCCTTTTCTTTCATGAGACTTGTCAGCATATTTGAAATAATCCACCAGAGTTTTCCAGATGAGACATGATTCTTCTGCATTTTAGGTGTACTAGCTCCTGGAATCCTGTGTTAGTGGCTGGCTTATGGGCCGCCAGGCCAGCTTTGGGTGAAATCGTGGAGTAGGTGACATTTGTTTGCGAATCTTCCCCCTCTTCCTTTGCAAACCTCCGCTCCAGGTTTCTGCTTCATTCTAGAAGGTCCAGCAGCCACGGTCACTCGGTCACTCGGTCACTCGACAGGTGGGCTTGAGCCAGCTTGACCTCGGGGAGCCAGGTAAATCCTCAGCTTGTGTACACCAGAGGATTTTAGTAGAACAGAGACCAAAATTCGTTTTGAATGCTTGAGGACAAACTTGTCTGAAAACAAGAATCGAGTTCTGCAGGCCAGTCTCATTCCCTCTATTGAAGTCTTTCTGACGATTAGTCTTTACTGCTCTCTCTCTTTTTTAAAAATTGTTTTTATTAATTTGTTTTTGTTACAGATGTTTCTCCTTTTCCCCACATTGACACCCTCCTCCCCTTTCCCCCCGCCCCATCCCCAGCTTTGTTGTCTATGTCCGTCATTCATGCATACATGCATATAAGTTCTGTGGTTTATCTCTTCCCCCTCAACACCCCCTCTTCTGAGGTTTGTCAGTCTGTACCCCACCTCTATGTCTCTGGGTCAGTTTTGTTCATCAGTTTGTTTAGTTCATTATATTCCACAAATAAGTGAGATCATGTGATAGTTGTCTTTCTCTGCTTGGCTTGTTTCACTTAGCGTAATACTCTACAGGTCCTTCCATGCCATCTTAAAGGATAAGAGATCTTTCTTTCTTACAGCTGCATAGTACTCCATTGTGTACATGTACCACAGCCTTTTAATCCACTCATCTGCTGATGGACACTTGGGCTGTTTCCAGATCTTAGCTATTGTAAATAGTGCTGCTATGAACATAGGAGTACATATATTTTTTCTGATTGGTTTTTTAGGCTTCTTAGGGTATATTCCTAGAAGTGGGATCATGGGTCAAATGGCAGTTCAATTTTTAACTTTTTGAGGCAACACCATATTGTTTTCCATAGTGGCTGCACCAGTCTGCATTCCCACCAGCAGTGTACTAGAGTCCCCTTTTCTCCACACCCTCGCCAACACTTGTTTTTCAATGATTTGTTGATGGTGGCCATTCTGACAGGTGTGAGGTGATACCTTATAGTTGTTTTAATTTGCATCTTTCTGATGATTAGTGATGTTGAGCATTTTTTCATATGTCTCTTGGCCATTTGTATGTCCTGTTTGGTGAGGTGTCTATTTAGGTCCTCTGCCCATTTTTTAATTGGGTTCTTTATCTTTTGTTGAGTTGTATGAGTACACTATATATTTTGGAAATTAACTCCTTATCTGATGCATCATTAGCAATTATGGTCTCCCATATAGTGGGTTGCCTTTCCATTTTGATGGTTGTTTCTTTTGCTGTGCAGAAGCTTTTTAGTTTGATGTAGTCCTATGTGTTTGTTCATGGATTGGAAGAATCAACATCATTAAAATGTTTATACTACCCAAATCAATCTATAGATTCAATGCAATCACCATCAAAATACCAACAGCCCTGGCCGGTTTGGCTCAGCGGTTAGAGCGTCGGCCTGCGGTCTGGAGAGACCCAGGTTCGATTCCCGCTGAGGGCACGTACCTCGGTTGCAGTTTGTCCCCGGCCCTGGTTGGGTTGTGTGGGTGGCGGCCACTCAATGTGTCCCTTTCACATCGATGTTTCTGCCTCTCTCTCTCTCTCTCTCCTTCTGTCCCTCCCACTCTATCTGAACAAGAACAACAAAAATACCAACAACATATTTCACAGAACTAGAACAAACACTCCAAAAGTTTACATGAAACCAAAAAAGACTCCGAATAGCCATAGCAATCTTGAAAAAAAGGAACAAAGTGGGAGGGATCAGAATACCAGATATCAGGTTATACTACAAAGTCACTCTAATCAAAACAGCCTGGTACTGGCACAAGAACAGGCATATAGACCAATGGAACAGGACAGAGAACCCAGAAGTGGACCCAAGACATTGTGCTCAATTAATATTTGACAAAGGTAGCAAGAGCATACAGTGGAGTCAAGACAATCTCTTCAATAAATGGTGTTGGGAAAATTGGACAGCTACATGCAAAAAAAATGAAGCTAGACCATCAGCTTACACCATACACAAAAATAAACTCAAAATGGATAAAAGACTTAACTGTAACTCATGAATCCATACAAATTCTAAAAGAAAATGTAGGCAACAAAATTTCAGACATCACACGCAGCAGAATTTTCACTGATACAACACCTAAGGCAAAAGAAACAAAGTCTTTACTGCTCTCTTATTTTCCTGAATTCTTGGAGCTATTGAAATCAATATCCATGTTTCTCAGAGTCCAGGAGAGATAATGGGTTTGTCACGATCAAAGCATCCAATGAGATTGAGACGTGATGGCACGTCCTCAGGTTTATTTACTCCTGATGAGCATTGCGGATCTCTGCTAAGGGGATCTGGTCTGCAATATTTCCCATACTTACCTGACCATGGATCCTGTCACAGTCTCTTCTAGACTGCAAGCCCAGCGAGGGCAGGGAGCTTACTGGTTTTCTTCAACAAAGCCCCCAGCACCTGATACATATTCACAATTGTCTGTGAACTGAACTTCATTGATGGTAAACTATTTGGCTCTATTAAGATGTCGTTAAAAAGAATGAATCAATCTGAAGGCAGTTGTCTGTGCCAAAACAGGACAAATGGAGTCTCTCTCTCTCTCTTTTTTATTTTAATCTTTATTGTTGAGAATTGAGTCATAACAGCACACACTGGCAATGTCTAGCTGGAAGTAGTTTTAGCCTTCGAGTATTTCCAGTCCCCAGGGCAGGGCTACCTTCCTCTCGGAAGTTTAATGGAGAAGACTCTGGATTCTGAGTGTTGATGCTTCCGCTGCACGAGGTGGATGTGCTAAGCCAGGCTGGACCGCTAAATACTGAGGTCATATAATGCTAATTTTTTTCTGTTCAGGTTTGGTGCTCACTGAACCTCATTTGATTCCCACTTAGGCCTACATGAAGAGTTGGTGGGATAATCATGTAGCACAAGTATTTACTGTCCATTTGATAACATTTTTTTTCTTGCAAATGAGTTCTTGACTATTTTAGTGTCTAACCTCAGGCTTATGTTTGGTTTTAGCTATTCTGAGTCTTTCTTCCAGGGCCTGGGGAGTGACCCTGGACACTGATGGAAACTATGTACTGTTTCCTCAGCAAGGAAGCTCAGTTCCTACCAATGTCTCCAAGGTGACATCCATGCCAAACCAATTCAGGATCTTCCAGAATCATTCATACCAGACACATTTATATACCTTTGTTCCCCCAAGTGTGTACCCTGCACCTCCTCATTGTCATCTCCTGGGGGTTTCTTGGAGATGCTTTGGAAGAGAACATAAAATATGTGATTTTTTCTGATGGGAAAACGTACCCTCGAGTTTGCAGT
The DNA here is from genome assembly GCF_014108415.1 of Molossus molossus. Lineage (NCBI taxonomy): Eukaryota > Metazoa > Chordata > Mammalia > Chiroptera > Molossidae > Molossus > Molossus molossus. The sequence goes on along the minus strand of NW_023425399.1, from coordinate 102,443,579 downwards.
GTTCTCCATCATGAGTCTCTGCAGACTGGCGACCTAAGTACTAAAAGGTCAAGGTCTCTGTCCCTGTGCACTCAGTACACAGAGCTGGAGCATCTGATCTTCTAGATATAAACCTGCCTTTCCTGCGTCCCTTTACGCTGATCCTGCTCCCCTGGTTAGTAGTTTAAGAAAAGGTATTAATGGCTGAGAATGGTCTACTGGATGCTCGCATCTAAATAATTGCACTGTGAACAATCTCCTTCTTTATTGTCAATCAAAGGAGTAACTCAGATCGTGGTGTTTGACTTGTGGTTCAGGGCTTGGGGACAAGGTCTGGAAGAGTCCTGGCAAAGGCTGTTAAATCAGCCAGGTACAAGGCTGGCCCTGTCTGGGAATTTCATGGACAATAGCATTTCAAGATTCACAGTGAAATTGTGGTATCTAATTAGTTTAACTCTCTTACTATCACATGGATGACCCATATAGGAATTTTTTAAAAGTCAGCATATCGACTTCTCTGCTTAGGCTCTGACAGGAACAGTGGAATGCATCATTGTTGGAAGTAAGGACTGTGTCATAATTACAATAATAATTGTAACAAGGCTTAATTTGCATAGCAAATTACAAGCTGACAGATTATGTAGATATACATTGTATATTTGCATTGTTTATGTATGTGAACATATATAAACAGTTTATATATATAGTCACATTTAATCCATTTATTAAATAGGTATTATTTTATTTTACAAGTGAGCAAATCAATGCTCATTTAATGTGACTCACCCATCTACATGCATCTAGGATGTGCAAGAGTTGGGTGTATCATTTTAAATTAAACCTCTGGCTGATGTTGCTGCCCAAGTATGAACTACTACTTTTTTTCTTAATTTTTGGAAAATATTTTGGTGATATGCAACATATATAACTAAAGTGTTCACATAATGAGTTTTCACAAAGTGACCACAGCCATGACTCCAGCACCAAGATCATGTCCAGTTCTTCAATGTATATATTTTAAAAGGCAATATTTGGAGCGTATACATATTTTAGCGGAACGTACATGTTATTTGAGATGATTTTAATCGATTCTGTCTGATGAGTTCTTTTGTTCTCCCCTGACGAGTCGAGAAGGAGGGAGATGAATGCACTTCTGTCAAAGGGAAGTTATGCTTGATTTGGAGCTCTGTTTGAACAGGTCAATTAATCAGATCGTGGTGGTAAAATATTGCCACTTTCAGGAATCATTGCAGGTGGCATTAAATTATAGAGTCTAGTCTTGATGTTTATGAATAACTCATAATAAATAAATAGACTTAGCATTTCTACAGAGTGACTAATAGAGTTTGATTTATTCCTGTGGGCTGATTTAATGTGTTCAATCAGCTGCCAGGAATGGGTGCCGGGGAAGATCTGCCAGCAAATGAAGTCGAGAGGAAGCAGCTCTGTGAGGGGGGACAGGGTACTGCTCCGAAGGGACACAAGACCCAGACCTTTTACGGAGACCACTTGGGTCTCACCAACTTGGAGAATGTCCTCATCTGCTGGACAGTTTGCTTTAACAACTAGGCAGTTTGGTTTTCTAGCACATCTGGAGAGCTACCTTTATGGTTTAAGAGACACAGTAGGCTGTAGCCCAGTGCCTCAGTTTCCACGTCAGTGAAATGGGGATGATGATCACACATGCCTCACAGATGTGAGGATCGGAAGGATTAAATGAGAGAATACATGTAAAGCATTTAGAATTGTCCCTGTTGCATAGTAAGCATCCAATCAGTATCAGCTACTAGAGACAGGTGATGTATAAGGAGAGCACATGGCTGCCCATATGGTGTCCGAGGAGCTCCAAGAGAGGTCCATCTACACAAAGACTTTCTGATGACCCTCACCACCCATAAGAATTTCCTCTTGGTTTTGTTCACTGTTAGGGCAACACCTCAGAGGGCAAAGAGGTCAGACTAACACACTGCCAACTGCTCAGTCTCTTCTATTATGTTGACTCCTTCTTCCTGGGCCTTCTTCCTCTTCTGTAACTTTGTAACAGCTGCCGAGGTGGACTGGCTATTTGTAGTCCATACACTTATCTGCCCCTCAGCTCTGTACACCTGGATCCAATCGTCTAGCAGGTGGTCTCCAGAATATGCCACAGGCACCTTTTTCTGGACAAACCTGACTTCACTGCCTCTCTCCTTTCATCTGCATTAATTCATCAGTTAATTAAATGACTCATTCTTCATGAACATATTAATTGCCGGCACTACGCTCGGTGCTGGGAATACAGCGAGGCCTCTGTGCCTTTCTCTCCCGACAAGGACACAGCACGTTGGTTCAGGCTCCGCCCTGCTCCAGCAGGCCTCCCTCTTAACTCATTACATCTGCAGTGAAGCTCTTGCCAGATAAGCTCACATTCTGAGGTACTGGGGGTTAGGACTTGGACATATCTTTTTGGGTGGCACAGGGATTCAACCTATAACAGTTACGTTCCTACTGTTCAGAGATAACCATTGGCAACACTTTATCATATATTTTCTTGCAATCTTTTAAAAAATGCAAATGTATACACTTAAGCTGTTTTTTTTTTTAAATAAAGGAAACAATTTTGGTTTCTTTTTTTTTTTTTTTAACCTCACCCATTTTTTATTCAGATAGAGTGGGAGGGAGAGAGAGGAAGAGAGAGAGAAACATCGATGCGAAAGAGACACATCGAGTGGCTGCCACCCACACAACCAACCAGGGCCGGGGACAAACTGCAACCGAGGTACATGCCCTTAGCGGGAACCGAACCCGGGTCTCTCTGACCACAGGCTGACGCTCTAACTGCTGAGCCAAACCGGCCAGGACACACTTAAGCAGTTTTAACCGAACTGAGATGATACTGTATATGCTGTTTCGTAAGCCTGCTTTTTTTTTTTAGTTAATGATCTAAGATGATTAACTCTTATTATCTGATTTTTTTTGGTCTCACATTGCAACTCTTGCTTTCGGGCTTATTTACTGTAATTTTTTAGCCCTTATATCCAACATGTGACCCTGTAATGCTTTTTTGAATTGCTAAGCATATTTTCTGATTATTAAGGAAACTTGCTGGGTTCCCTGTGGGGATAAGAAAGATAAAAGAAACCGATTTCAAGGCTCCATTTTATTATGCATAATCCACGCAAGCATGTCTTCTGGATGTTTCTGCTCTAATTGGCATCCCGAAATCGAAGGCCGGGCCGAGTTCCCACTGTCCACCCCAGTGGAGGACAGCGGAGGTCAAGTGAGATCCTCTTCGAATCTCTCTGATTGGATTCAACGAGCTGTGTGCCTAATGAAAGCTTCATCTGAAGCCTCATTTGTTCGGAGGAACTTTTTCACAGTCTTTCCTTCCGCTGCCTAACTTTGCAAGGAAAACTTTGCAAGGGAAGGAGTCCCTGCTTACGTGTAGGCTTTGATTGTGTACAACCTAGATAATTGTGTAAGTGAACTAAAATGAAGTAAGACACATTAGAAAAGAGAGGGTGCGATTTAATCTTTCCATCCCTTTCTCTTCTTTCCCCCCTTTTGCAGTTGACCCTGATGCTTTCCAGAAATAGGGCCATGTTTGCTGCCTGAAAAACAAACAAACAAACAAACATAATATTTGTGATGGCAGCAGCGACCGAATGGGAGCAGTCCACATGGGCTAATGGAAGTTGATCCCCCCATGGTCAGCTGTGTAAGCCCTCTGAGACAGGGGTTTGGTTCTGAATGTTTTGCAGACAGAAAGTGGCAGTCACCATGCGGGAGGATTTGTGAGCTATGAGGAATACATTTGCTGCCCAAACGTATTCTTTTCCTGCTGAACCAATAAGATGCCTGCAGTTATGACACCGTGCGCTTCTTGGGTTGATGTCACCGAAGGACAAGTTGAATGAGCTTGGCCTTCAGTCGCGGAATAACTGGGTGAGCCTGGAACATCGGGGTGAGGTCATCCAGAACAGGGCACAGGAGTGTTAAGTTTTGTTGGGGATGGAGACCAAGGGTGTGCAGGTGTTAACTGCAGAGGCTGCAGAGGAATGGGTGTTGCGAGGAAGCAGGAGTGAGGGGCTCGGAATGGGAGTGAGAGGGAAGATGTGGTCAAGAGAGCAGATGTGATACTTCTGAAGACAATGTCAGTCTACGTGGGTCCCACTCTGAGCTCTGCCACTTACAGTGGGAAACTCACAGTGATCAAGTCCGAGTCTCAGACCCTCCATCTGCCAAGTAGGGGTACTAGCAGAACCCATCTAAATGCATTGATGTTAAGATTCAATAAAATAATAAATGTAACATGCTTAACACAGCTTGGAACATATAAGTGCCCAATAAATAATTAGCACTATTATTACTAATGTTAACATCTTAGGAGAAACGAGTTGGACACTGGCCTAGGAATGTTGTAAGTGAAAGTGGCGACTTTTTATTAGCATTGTAACGTTTAATTCTCACAATACTAGACTCCCCTTTAGAGATGAGGAAGCTGAAGCTTACAAAGATGAAGTAATTTGGCCAACTTTGGGTAGCTAGTAAATACCAGGATTTGGACTTGAAACGAAACCCTTCCTAGACTCACTAATGAGGAGAGGACGTGACACCTCAACCTGCAGGGTGAGCTCCCTAGCTGCAGGGCCAAGAGGGGAATTGGACACAAGTGACCGAATGAGCGAGGACCCTTCAGGAAAGAACTTGTAAGAGAGGGGGGAGAGCAGGATAGGAAGGGGAATGGCCCCCGGTGAGGAGGTGGTTTCAGGGGAAGTCTAGTCTTGGCATGGGCCATGTGGGAGAGAGGGTCAAGACCATCAAGTCACACACCCTCTTTGAGGGAACTGGGCTGACCTTATGTGCTCAGCAGATCAGCCAGGCTCTGGCTTTGCACACGTCTCCCCTCCTGGGTAAGGGGGCTCCTACTTGCGGGTGATTACCCAGAGAAGGGGCACTGTGCACCCTTCCTTTCCAATACTCCCGGCAGCTGGAATGGGTAACGCCCCGCACAGATGAGCTGGGTGGGGTGCCAACAAAACACAGCACCAGGAAAGGCAGGTGGCTGAGCTCCAAGCAGCGTCAGTCTGGGAGAAATGTTACCTGAGGTCACCTGCCGAAAACTATTCTTACATGGAATCAGGTCCTAATGTATTGATATCCATTGATTCCAACAGTCAAGACAAGGTATGATGAAAGACTAATATGTGAAGGTATTTCTCAATCACAGAATTGTGGCCCTGGCCGGCTTGGCTCAGTGTTTGGAGCACCGTGGACCAAAGAGTCGCGGGTTCCATTCCAGTCAAGGGCACGGACCTTGGTTGTGGTTTGTCCGGCCCTGGTTGGGTTCAGACGAAACCAATCAATGTGTCTCTCTCACATCTCTCTGTCTCTCCCTCCCTCCCTCCCTCTCTATCTGAAGACAGATGGAAAAATATCCTCGGGTGAGGATTTAAAAAATAGAAATAAATAAATAAAATAAATCACAAAATTGTGAAAAATCTGGTGAGGCCAGATGAGTGAGGGCTGAGACCCAGGCTGACCTTCACCCCAGTTTACAGGCACTGGTCTCAGTCATGAGGAAACGTGACTGTGGGAAATGACGGAGGCCCCATAACGGGGCTCCCAGCATACACTGCAGGGCAGGGCGGAGTCACCGAATAAAAGACAGACCAACGTCTCAACTGACAAGTGTCGATCTAACCTGAGAATAGTTCCGGTTGTATGTCTGCAATACACTCACTGGCCGAGTCTCTTTACCCTGAGGAATAAGGGTTTCCCACCAGTAAAAGGGGGCTGTCCCCTCCAACCCTGAAACTTGATGCCATGTTGTTGGCACTCAGGCCAGACACCACTGAAGTGTGCTTTCACCCAGATTAGATGTGACACTCCTGTATCCTTTACCAGTGATGAATGATGGGCTTACAGCTGATCTATCCTTTGTTTTCACTTTGAAAAATCAATGCAAAGCTCTGAAAAATTGGTTTTAAATAGTACTTGCAGATCACACGCTTTGGTAGAGATGGATGGTCACGGCATGGACACATTCTAGGTCAGAAAGTGAGAGAGCCTATGCGGTCAGCTGGTCCATTGTCCAGGGGGCAGGCCCAGCCATTACTATTCCAGACAGGCAAGAATTACCTCCCCCAAAAGTGTCCCTGGAGAGCCACCTAATGGGGCTCTTGCTGATTCAAAGCAAAAGGGGGACCCCAAGTGGTGACTACTGGTCTAGCAACACAGTCCTGGAAGCAGTGATGTGGTACCTTAGTGGACATCCAGTAGCTATGCTGACTTTTAGGATCTCGGGTGCTGCTTTGCTAATTTAACATTTAAAATTTTTTTTTTTAATTCTCATTCAAGGATATTTTTACATTTATCTTCAGACAGAGTGGAAGGGAGAGGGAGAGAGAAACAGAGAAATATCAATGTGAGACACATCGACTGGTTGCCACCTGCACAACCCCAACCGGGGCCAGGGACAAACTGCAACCAAGGTACGTGCCCTTGGCTGGACTCGAACTCGGGTCTCTTTGGTCCGCAAGCCGACGCTCTAACCGCTGAACCAAACTGGCCAGGGCAACATTTTACTTTTAAGGGGACAGTATCCCTCTGTTTCTGTAGTCACGGTATTTTTTTTTCCTACTTCTTTGTCCACCTGCCTCCGATTGGCCCATGGAAATTGAAAAGTAGCACCCTGTCCAAATGATGTGCTAATACTGTCCAGGTGTCTTCTCTCCTCCTCCTCACGTGGACCGGGCTGGGCTCTGAAGGACTTGAAAAGGGGAGAGAGAGCATGATCACCAGTTGAACACTCTCCCCCCTCCCTCTGCTGCGTGTCTTGCTCCTCATAGAGATGGCAGAAGGAAATAGAATTTTAAAAAAAGTGTCACGGGGCAGGGCTTGCAATCTTTTGTCAGTGTCGATGCTCAATACTCTGTCTGTGGCAGATGTCCAAGTGCTGACTCACTCGGGGCAAACGTGTAGTTCTTTGGAGAATTTGGTGGCATTTTGTTGAGATTGGCTGAGGGTTGTCCTTTGCTGTGCGTGGTCAGCACATTTAGCCCCTACAGCTGGTGGTCTACTCCGTAGACTCTTTCTGTGAGGTCTCTTTCCTGATGACCAGTCCCCTTGGGTGGAGTATTGACATATTTGCTCAGGCCTATTGCCATCAGAGGTGTCCACTCTGCCCATGGGACACTCTTGTCCTGCTCTACCTTAGGAGTGCTGGTTGCTTTGTAGCTGACTTGTCCCTACCCTGCCACCTAAAATGCAGGGCATATCAACCAGTCTATTCTCCAACCGGGGAACCAGGGCCAGAGTCTCTTCCTTTTTTTAAATTGATTTTAGAAAGAGAGAGGGAGATACATCCATCTGTTGCCTCCTGTACGTGCCCCTACTAGGGATGGAACCCACAACTTAGGTATGTGCCCCAACCTGGGATCGAACCTGTGATCTTCAGGTGCCTGGGACTATGCTCCAACCAACCCAGCCACACTGGCCTCATTGAAAGTCCTTGTTGCCCCTTCCCTGGCGCTGACGCTTTTCCCAAAGCCAGTGATTCCTGACCAGGAGTTTCGGTGAACTGGGGGCGGGCAGGCCAAGCTCAAGCGGTACAATCCCAGCGAGCAGCTGCAAGGAACCAAAGGACGGAGAGGAGAGCAAAGTGTCCTGTTGCCAGTGGTGAGACACAGTGTCTTCGCTGTGTGGGGACAGTCTTGATGAACGCTCCTGCTGAGTCCTGCCCTGCAGTTCCCGGGGCCAGCCTTCCTGTACTTCTCAGTGATCCATTACTGTTGGTAATCCATGGCCGCAGTAATGAGCAAGACGTAATGGCCTGTGTCGGCAAAGGCACGGCTGGTGACTGGTCCACTTAAGTTTTCTCAGTTCAATGCAATGGTGTTCGGATCACTTGAGAAGCTTCAATGTTGCTTAGAAAGATAAATCGTAACATCTTCTTGGCTTTGTACATGTAAAACCATACCAGACAGCCCATTTCTCAGGCACATTTTAATCATTTGCCAAGCATATAAAGTTCCGAGTGATCCTTAGCTTCCAGGTAAAAAAAAAAAAAAATTGATGTGTTAGGTTTACCATTGTTTCTATGAATCCTCATGAAGAGTTTTACAAAATAGATAAAGTATTTTCATCCAACATTAGTATTCAATGGCTTGCTCCAAATATTGATGAAAGAATAGCTATGGAGCATCTTTTTTTTTTTTTAATGTAGAGCTTATGATTAGAATTTATATAAAATGTCATTATTTCTCAAACTTATTAGTAAATCAGCCTTTACCTTTCTTTTAAATGATTTTCTTTAAAGTCTAAGTTGACAAAAATAAAAGCAAGCAAACAAACAGAAAACAATGGAGTCAGATACCAGTGTTTTGCCCTGGCCGGTTTGGCTCAGCGGTTAGAGCGTCGGCCTGTGGTCCGGAGAGACCCGGGTTCGGTTCCCGCTAAGGGCACGTACCTCGGTTGCAGTTTGTCCCCGGCCCTGGTTGGGTCGTGCGGGTGGCAACCGCTTGATGTGTCCCTTTCACGTCGATGTTTCTCTCTCTCTCTCTCTCCCTCCCACTCTATCTGAACAAAAAATGGAAAAATGTCCTTGGGTGAGGATTAAAAAAAAAAAAAAAAAAAAAATACTAGTGTTTCAAATGGGCTCTGCATGTAGCCTTTCTGAGCCCCAGTTTCCTGGTCTATGAAATGGGGTGGTGATCTGGCTCAGAGCACAGCGCTGAGGGTGGTGGGGAGACGCAGCGTCAGAACCATGCAGAGCCATGCTCGCCCCCATGCTCGCCCCCCCAGTGGGTCATCGCGGGCTCTGGCGGCTGAGCGCCTGCACCCCGGCTGCGCTTCGCCCTCCTGCAGCTGTGCTTCTGACGGTGACTGCGGCTCACCCAGCACAGGGCTGCGCTCCGTCCCTCGCCTTCCAGCTGAGCCAAGGCCCGCCTGGTGCTGCCAAAGGGGATGTGCACAGAGGCTTGAGAAGCTGGGCTGTGCTTCCATGGCCTGTCCTGGTTGTCGGCCCCGCCCCGGGCCACCCCCACGAGGAGTGCTGGAGGATGATACCCCAGGAGGGTCACCAGTCAGCCAACAGGAGACCATCCTGAGAGCCGGACTGCACATGACTGCCTGGCGTAGCCATCAGCTCACATCACCGAGCGGCACACACTCGTGAGGGTGGAGCCCTTAGAAGGGGACCCGAGAGCTCCCCCCGCTTGCTGTCGGAAAGGACAGACTGAGAGGTCAGCAGTCTGCAGCCCCGAGGGTCCTCGCCACAGTCCAACCACGTTAGGAACCCGAACGCAGGCTTCCAGCCTCTAGAAGTGTGAGGATACTTGGCTCATGGTATCAGCGGTGCTTTGCTATAGCAGATCGCGCCGAGACCACGGGCAGAGGCAGCACTGCAGCGAGACTAACGCAGGGTCGAAGTGGAGCACACTCAGGAGGAGGCACGATGCTCGCTGTGGCTGAAGTCTAGGGTTTAGGGCTTTAGGGCTAATGTGTAGCAAGAATATGTAGCAAGGACCAGGACTGGAGAGGGAGATGGAAATCAACTTAGCTCAGGAACAGAGGGTGTGTTTTGTAGAGAAATGGAGCCTTTACAAGGTTGAAGGAAGGGACTGAGGTGATGACCAGAATTCTGCGACTCTGACACCAGCCTGGAGGGTGGGCTACTCCTGGGAGGGGGTGAGGCATGTCACCAGCCCAGGAGTGAGGCAGTAAGGGTCTGAACCAGGACAGGGGATGGGAATGAAGAAGACGCGCTGAATGGGAGAGCGTCTGTGAAGGCAGAAGCAACGGGAATTAGCTTTTTAAAAATTCTCACCCAAAGACATTTTTCCATTTTTGTTCAGATACAATGTGAGGGAGGGAGGGGGGGGAGAGAGAGAGAGAAAGAGAGAGAGAGAGAGACATCAACATGAAAGGGACACATCGGGTGGCTGCCTCCCACACGACCCCAGCCAGGGCGGGGGACAAACTGCAACCAAGTTACATGTCCTTAGCGGAACCGAACCTGGGTCTCTCTGGATCGCGGTCTGACTCTCTAACTGCTGAGTCAAACCGGCCAGGGCAGGAATTAGCTTTTTATGGCACCATGATGGGGAAGGAGGAAGAACATGTATATGACTCCCATGTTTCTTTATGGATAATCGGCTAGAAAATTTTTTTGAGACTGGGGACTCAGGGAAGAGGGGGAATATTTAGGGGATAGGGAAATTTCAGCATGTATTAAATTCCATGAAAGTGTTAAATGTCACCAGCTTAACAACATCACCACCAGAAAGGAGTATTCCCAGCTGGGATGCTGGTCCGGTGATTATACTCATATCTGCATTTTTTATTCCTTAGTATATGCTGTGATGTGAAATTTATAGAAATGTGACCTACAGACATATGAGCACAAGAAAGAGGGCAGGATCTAAAGGTGAATCAAAGAAATATTTAAGTCAATTGCATCTGTGACCAATGTGTTAACATCTCTATTTATGCATCATCTTCCTAGACAGTGATTTGTGTTGTTGCTCAGTGCACAGAGATGTATGTTTGGGTAAGGCTATAATATTTTTTGAAGAAAGTTGCTATATTACATGTCATAATAAACCCTTATTTTGGCAAGCAGAATGAACGAATTTGTCTACATGATTAGGAGAAAAATCTAGCAAATCATCAAGATACACAGGCGTTGGCAACATGGGCATTTTGGGTTGTTTTTTAGAAACATATTTATGTTTCCTCAAAGGGAAAGAAAAATCTAAATGATTGCATTGCCAAGAAAAGGGGAGGTTAGGTGCTTTCTCTGCCTACAGTGAAAATTACTTCATCTGTACGCAGCATGTTTCATGTTTTGCTGCAAAGCTAAACTGTTAATTAGAGGGAAATGTGTGAAAGAAAAATGTCTTCCACATTATGATTCACAGTTGGGAAGGATAAGCATTTAAATGTTAAAGCCAATAATATCATTACTGTCCTATCTGAAAAATAAATCCAGGTATGAAGAGATCAGTCCATGATTAAATAAATTAAATTTGCAACAGGGTCCTACTTAAAACTCACACCTGTGAAATGTCAAGGTCACACACCAACCCCTTTCTGTCACTTAAAGTGGTTTTCAATACAGTCTGATTAAGAATAAGACCATCTAGCTTGGAATGAACTGGAGGTTGGCATTTTTATTCATATCAATTTTATATTTTTTAAAATTTAAACTTACAGGTAGTTTGCAAAGAACTCTGGTACGCCACTCACTAAAATTCTCAACTGTTGCCATTTTTGCTACATTTGCTTTATCATCTTGGCTCTCTTTCTGTGATACATATGTATATTAGTACTATCTTTTTCCTTGAACCATTTGAGAGTGCCTGTGTATTTCTTACAAACAAAGATTGTCCCCTCTAACCACAGTACAGCCATCAAAATCAGACATCACACTGATACATTGCTCTTATTTAATCCACCAAACCCACTCTAAATTTTTCCAGTTGTCCTAATAATTTCCAAGATCCAATCCATGTTTATACATTGCATTTAACTATACTGTCTCTTATGTCTTATTTTGGAAGAGCTCCTCAGTCTTTTATCTATTATGGTTCTGACTTTTTTGGAAGTTATGGATCAAATGCATCGGAGGATGGTCTTCATTTGGATTTATTTGATATTTCCTCATGAGCGCGATTATGCATTTTTGGCAGAAATACTTTAGATATGATGTTGTATTCGACCCCATTTCCGGAGACACAAAATCTCACATTTCTGGTGACTTAAACTTTAACATTTGGTTAGGATGGTGTCTTCCAGGTTTCTTTACTGCAAAGTTAAGTATTTTGTATTTGTTAATTAAAAAGTAAGTGATAATAGATTTTATTCTGCTACGAGGTAGAATTATATCATAGATTCCTATTTTATTCAATGCGTTATAAGTGTTATTATCATTATTTATTTTGATGCTTAAATTGTCCCAGACGTGGCTAGCGGGAGCTCCTTCAAGCAGGTTTCTGGGTCCTTTTGACAATCCCCATATTTCTTAAAGCATTTCTTTACTTTCTTTCATAAAAAGATGTTCCAGGTGTATTGTATACCTTCCTCCCTGAACACTGGAATGAGCCATTTCTTCAAGGTGTCCTGTTTTTTTTTTGGTGGAAAATGGTCTTTAAAAACCGGGATATGGGTGCTACACATGCTTATTGCTACTGGGGTGTCACTCCGTTTTACTCTCTCAGTGGGTAGAGGTTGGAATACATGTATATGCATACACATACGTGTGTGTGTATATGTGTATGTATTCATTTGGTGGTTTTCAAAGTGTCCCTAGGGCAGCAGCCCCAGCATCATCTAGGAGCTTGTTAGAAGAGTAAATTATCAGGCCCCAATACAGACCTACTGATTCACATTTTGGGGGTAGGGCCCCCCACTGTGTTTTAACAAGCCCCACCCCCCAAGATAATACTGATGGTGTACCTTAAGTTTAAAAACTACTGATACACTGATAAATTATGTGTATGTGTGTGTGTGCTTGCATGTGTGTGTGGTACATGATCAGTGGATCAGTTTTTAAACTTAAGCATGCATCAGACTATGTGTGTATGTATGTATCTATATTTCTGTATCTTTTTATGTATGTTTAAAACTGTGAGTTTGCTTTGATACCTCCAATACCAATCCAACACCAGTGGGTTTTATCTACACTATTCTTTCCCATATTTACAACTCCCTTCTTTGACAATGGGAAACTTTATTCCCAGTATTCTCAACATATTCACTTGTTTGATCAGTTTCCCTGCAGGTAAACAAACTCAAGACCCTGGTAGGGTAATCATCTTCCCTGGCTGCCTTCTTCCCTTGGCCCCAAACTCTGAGAACCATCTTCAAATATTAGAGAAAGGGAAGGAGGAAGCTGTATTCATTTGTAAGATGATGAAACTCTATGAGAATCTCTTTTTTTCTTTAATTTCCACCCAAGGGTATTTTTCCATTTATCTTCAGATAGAGTAGAGGGAGGGAGGAAGGGAGGGAGGGGGGGGAGAGAGAGAGAGAGAGAGAGAGAGAGAGAGAAACATTGATGTGAGTGAAACACTGGTTGCCTCCCACATGACCCCAACCAGGGCCGGGGACCGAATCGCAACCCAGGTAGATGCCTTTGACCAGAATTGAACCCACGACTCTTTGGCCCATGAGCCAATGTTCCAACTGCTGAGCCAAACTGGCCAGGACATGAGAATCACTTTTAATCAATGTATATGATGCCAATATTAGTTGATTGATATTAATTGGACGTTCACTCTTGATTATTAATGGATAAATATCAGTAAGTTGCTCCATTTTTAGTTGGGCAGTGTTATTTCCTCTAGGTTCAGTATCATTTTCAATCATTCATTCCCCCTTTCCTCATATCTATTATTATTATTATTATTATTTAATCCTCACCCAAGGATATTTTTTCATTTTTGTTCCGATATAGTGGGAGGGAGAGAGAGGAAGAGAGAGAGATACATCGGCGTGAGAGAGACACATTAACTGGTTGCCTCTTGAATGACCCCAATCAGGGCTGGGGATGAACTACAACTGAGGTACGTGCCCTTGACCGGAATCGAACCCGAGACTCATTGGTCCATGGGCCGACGCTCTAACTGCTGAGACAAACTAGACAGGGCCATAGCCATTATTTTTATTATCAGTTTGTTGTTCTCGCTAAATTGAAACGTGTGGACAGCAGTCAGTTTTGTCTATAATCTTTCTTCTGTGAGCAGAGATCCGCTGTGTCAGCGGTCTGCTCTTGCAACTTGCCCTCTCTTCTGGGCTCAGTTCTCCTGCACGGATAGAACTTGGTGCAGGTATTGCCATTTTGTGTATTCATTAAAAAAAATGATTGAGACTGTACCATAACCTTCATTTGGGAAAAGTTGAGCCTGAGATGCTTTTGAGATGCTCAAATGTAGGTGTCCAGTTGGCTATTGGGAGTGTTTTTGGGGTGGAGAAATGAAATAGTGAACCATCTGCATGCATGTAGGTGGTCAACAACGCCATACACTTGAATGAGATCACCGAAGCGAAAATCTAGAGTGAGAAGAGAGAGCCTGGAACAGGCCCTAAGGAAACCCGATATTTTATGGTCAGGGAGGGGACGCTGAGTCTGAAAAGACGGTGGAAAAGGATGGTCAGAGTGTTAGGAGAAAAACTGGTGAAGTGTGCGTCATATTAATCAAAGAAGAGTGTTTGAGGAAGGAGAAAGTATAGTGATGCTTGTGGGCGAAGGCAATCATATGTGGTTATATGGTCTTTGTACAAGGTGTTTCCATGGAGCCATGGGGCTGGAAGGAGCCAGAAGGAGTGAGTGGGAGATGAAAAAAGAGAGACAGCAAATAATAATTATTTTGAGGGCTTGGCTTTGAAGAGGAATTGAAAAGATAAGAACTGGGGTGGGGGTGGGGTACAGAGGGAGGAACAATAGTCCAATGGGAGATCATTGAAAGTGTTTCAAAGTTATTGGGGAAAACTCTGGGGAGGAAGAGGTTGAATATATAAAGGAGCAACTAGATTATAATCTAGAGTTCCTGTGAAAGTGGGGTCCACGTAGAGTTAGGAGTGGAATTAAATTGGAGCAGGAGGGAGGGCCGGGAAAAGAATGAAAAATGAGGGCAGATGTGGCCGACTTTTATGTTTGTTGCTGGGACAATTAGTGCATGCTTGCTGGGTGGCTTCTAGTTTCTCTGAAAAGAGCAGGCAAATCACACGCTGAAAATAAAGGGAGAGATTGAAGAGGTACAGTTCAGAGATTTGAAGAGAGCAAAGAAATTTTGAAATGGGTCCATGAAATGCAGCATCCTGGGACTGATGGGCAGAGTTGTGGTTGCTTTGAGTTGGGTGATTATGAATCGATTCCCCTTGTTGTAGAACTTGCTCGGCAGCGTTCAGGTGCTTGGGTCTAGGTGTGGATAAAGGGGGTACTCGTGTTCACCCAGGGTTGGAGTTTTGCTAGATGAAGGCAATAAAATGACAGAAATTTTAGGGTCACCTCAAGGATATTATCAAAGTAATGTACCATCTGATCTAAGCTAACTAAGTGGAGAAAAGATAGAGGGCTATGGATTGGGGGAAGGCCGCGGGAGCAATGCTCTGGAGAGTGAAGGAGGAGGAGCTATGTGAGGAAGAGATGAGGTTACAGAGTCGTATATCTGAGTTAGTGATTTTGGAGGTGGGACTGTTTTGGATATAATTATGCAAATGAGTGGCTGAAGACCAATGCGGGAGGAGATCACTGGGGACCAAGAGCTTGAGTAACAAATAAGCCATGGGGCCTTCCATATTGACAATGAAATCACCTAGGATGATGGTGGGCATGAGTGAAACACTTTCGCAAGGTATCAAAGTGTTCAGTGAATGAGGAAGAATGGCTATGGTTCTCCATTTTAAGATGCACAGATTTTATTTCACATTTTTTGTGTTTGTTAGGTATAGATGCAGCTTTTAGTTGTTGATGGGTTTATTTACTTATTGTGGTCATTTTTGTTGCTCTCTCCCTCTTCCTCCCAAACATTTACTTAAAAGACTCATGAAGCTTATAACATTGGCTTCTCTAAATTGATGAAGTGTGATATACAGTATATAGTATATGTGTTATACATATATAATATATATCATAAAGAGATTGGCTTCTCTAAATTGAGGAGATGTGAGACATGTAGTATACAGTATGCAATCTGTAATCTATAATCTGTAATCTATAATATCAAGTTATACATATATTATTTTACCATAAATTAAATAGTTAAATCATATCACGCTCTTAGTACTTCATTTGGCAAATAATCAGTATTTGGTAAATGGCAACTATTTTGATTTTTGTATTAGAAATTTCATTGCTATCCATAACAAATAATAATAAATATAACAAAATAATAATATAATATATATATAATATATATTATTTTGTGTGGCTTAATAACTAATGAAACAAACTTCTTTTGCAAGCTATGTTTCTAGAGACATCTGTTTAATCACACAAGATCCTTGAAATGGCTGTTTGGGATTCTTATTGTCTCTTTGATTTTGTTTAAATCAGTTGCCGGACTAGAGAGTTACTGTGTTAACGTAATACTTCACAGTATTTAATTAATAAAGAAACTTTAAAAAAAATCCCTTCCTTTAAATATTATCTGTGAAATACAATGGCTGAGAATTCAACCTTAGGTGTCAGGAAATTCAGATTTACAATCCTTGCTTCCTACCAGCCTGAGCTTCTCCTGAATTTATGCTTTACTTTGGCAATCATTCACAATTACCTGCTGAGGATATATGGTGTCTCTATGTACAACGTGCATATATTTCTAAAGCCACCTACATAAGTGACAAAATACTCGAGTTCCAGGTGTTGTTGGGGCTATTGTCTAATGCCGAATTTCTTGACTCATTTGCACTTTGCTTTTCATCAATAACTTTGCATTAATATAGGGTTTTGTGCAGGAAGCTTCTTAGGTCATTTTTATTAGTTGCGGAACAGGAGTAGCGCTATAAATAGTGTAGTGTTTGGAGGACAATAACTTAGGCAGACTCAGCCTCCTCAAAAACAAATCTTACTTGCAAACTATCTCGGACACGACTTTGGTCCCTATGTTTATCCATATTTTTCTTCATAAATAAGAAGCCTCGTTAGGGTTCTAAATGTATATGGGGCTAAACTCTAATTTGAGCCAAACCATGAGAAATTCTGGGGTTTTATTTTCAAACTTAATATTTTATACCAGATTGTTTAGAATTTAAGATGTCCCAGTTTTCAAATTTGTTTTCAAATTTCAAATGAAGGGTGTGGTCAGAGCCAGTGTCCAGTGCTCCAGGGCAGCCTCTTGGAGGTTAACGTGCCTCCATTGGTAGGTGTGGTCAGCAGTCGGCAAGCTTATGAAGCAGGTGAAACTTGTCTTATTGGTTATTTCAGGCTCTGGATTCGGAGTTGTTTTCCAGTCTTATGGCTCTGTGCTCACTCTACCATTTTTTCCCCATCAAAACTATCAAGAATGGATCCATATTTAAATTCCACTATGGCTTGTTTCTCAACATGCGGTCCACGACAATCTACATTAGAGTTATTTGAGAGGCTTGTTAAAAGTATGGATTGTATGGATTCCCACCCTGGCTGGTTTTGCTCAGTGGTTAGAGTGTCAGCCTGTGGACCAATGAGTCATAGGTTCAATTCTGGCCAATGGCATGCACGTACCTCGGTTGTGGTTCGTCTCTGGTCCTGGTCGGGGTCGTGTAGGAGGCAACCAGTTGGTGTGTCTCTCTCACATTGATGTTTCTCTCTCTCTACCTTTCTCTCCTTCCCACTCTATCTGAAGATAAATAGAAAAAATATCCTTGGGTGAGAATTTAAAAAAAAAGGACCCCCAGTATTATTACTCCATCAGGATATTTGGAGATAGAGCTTGAAAATTTTTATGTGATCAGATTTCCCAGGTAAATATTAGATATGACAAATTTTGAAATCACTAATTCAAAAAATATCTCCCTAAAGAAATTTTTGCCTTTTAATAGGGATTTCTTAAGTTGAAGAATATAACTGCAGTCATGCGATTTTAGGCACTTTAGTGTTGCTGGCTTTTTTCCGGTACCCTGGAAATCAGACCATGGTAGATGGCATGGCCATTCTGGATAGAGTCCAGGGGGAAATTTAGCCAGCCTTGCTCAAATAATCAGCTGTTATAAATAACAGGAAGATGAATTAATTGACTATTTCCTTAGAAATCTGATATCATATTCAAAGTGATTTTCCAAGTTAGATGTTAGAAAATAGCATTTTCTTATTTTCCTAAAGAGAGGAGAAAACATCACAATAGGATGAATTCACTTGGATGCTGAGATGAACTTCTGTATCTTTTTGAAACCCAAATTTCATCTTTAAAGTAATTATCAGGAAAATTTTATTAAAACTCACTGACTTGAAATACCGAGAAAGGCATGTCAATGATAACTTTTAGGGAACTCACATTATTCTGATAAATCCCTAAATGAACTCAAACCACTTTATGACTTTATGGAGGATTGATGTTGACTTAGAGACATGCTTTCTGAGAAATTTATAGAATTTCTATTTCCTGGGAACTTCAAGGAAGGAAATAGAAATTCTGTAAATTCCCTAGAAAACAATTCCAGGTTCTGGTGTCTCTAAGACAGGATCCATCAAACACTGGTGAATTAGATCAGATGTTAGCATCTCACAGAGATCACAGCACAATGGCACATAGCTAGGGAACCGGATTTCATCTCTCTGTGAACGTGTTTAGAATGAGCTGCACAAAACCTTTAAAAAGGCACATTTTTTGGGAGCCATTTCCTGGATCCCTGAATGGAAAGATGGTGTTCTCTCTGCTAGCATGACCCAGCCGACAGAAGACTGCTTTCCTCTTCTCGGCTGGACATGTAATATCAAAACCAAAACTGTCTGTGGCAGGATTTGGGGCTTTGAGGGGAAGGAGAATGATAAGAGGAGTGACAAAAATGGGGGAAAGAGGTTAGAAAGATGAGTTTGTACACAGTTTTGCCTCCGGCTGGCCCTGTTGCCATCTGTCACAGTCTGCATAATGGTTCTTTCTGCTTTGGAGAGACTAAGAAATATTTAATGATACTGAAAAGTAGAACATATGAATTAATTTCATCACTTCATTCTTTACTTATGTTTAATCATCTTCATTCACACGTCTAAAAGTAATTATACATGAAGAAAAAGAGTTGGTGGATTTAAATAATAACTAACTTGGGGGACCTGGGTACATTAATTTTATGGTAAGCCATTTGCCTCTGATAATTAGTTTGATGATACTGATGTTCTTAACAAATCATATAAAATAAATGAGGTTGAAAGATACATTATTCCAAATTCAACATAAGATATAATATGCTAGTATAAAACAGTGGTGATTGTGTGTTAGATTCTGGAAAGAAGGAAAGAAAGGCTAATTTAAAAGATGTTTTATGCAGGGACTTGAATTCAAGTAGTGATGATACTTAATATTTAGGGAATGATGAAAAATAACATAAGTTTTGTTCTAAGAAAGAGCCAGGGGGTAGTTTATTAAACCCATTTTTTTTTCCATAATAAAATTCTCAGAGGTTATATGAGATCAATAGAGGCTTTTAAAAAAAATCCTCAGCCAATGCCTAGCTGGTGTGGCTCAGTAGTTGAGCATTGACCCATGAATCAAGAGGTCACCAGTTCGATTCCCAGTCAGGACACATGCCCAGCTTGTGGGCCCATTCCCCAGTGGGGGGCATGCAGGAGGCAGCCAATCGATGTTGTCTCTCATCGATGTTTCCATCTCTCTCTCCCTCTTTCTTCCTCTCTCTCTAAAAATCAATAAAGAAAAAAAAATTAAAAAAAAAAAAGAGTGGTGAAAATGGACATCCCTTAAAAAAGAAATCCTCACCCAAGGATATTTTTCTATTTATTTTCAGGTGCAGTGGGAGGGAGGGAGAAGGAGAGAGGAACACATCAACCGGCTGCCTCCACACGACCCCAACCAGGGCCAGGGATGAACTGCAACCAAGGTACATGCCCTTGACCAGAATCGAACCCGTGATTCACTGGGCCATGGATGACGCTCTAACCCGTGAGCCAAACTGACCAGGGCTCAATAGAGACTTTTTTACTGAGAAAGGCGTCACCTCTGCCCTAGCAAAAAGTAGTCTATAACTTCTAGTTCTATTTTCATCTTTTTCCTCTAGTTTAAATGTTATAGTATTTTATGTGCATACCAACGAGTTATGCAAACTTTGGTATCAGAACCTCACAGAAGCTGGAGACCTTATCAGTAAACAGAAACATAGTTAAGCTTTTAGTAGGCTAATTAAGCAATCAACCATGTAAAATGCATTTGTATATTTCTTGCTTTAGTTTTATTACATTTTGATTAGTTTCTTTTGAAACCATTATTTGATGCATATGCATTGAGAAATGATGTCTTTCTTGATGAACTGACTCTTTTATGATTATGAAATGTCCCTCTATCACTGTTAGTACTCCTTGCCTTGAAGTCTACTTTGTTTGATCTTAATGGTGCCACAGTAGATTTCTTATGCTTAGTGCTTACATAATGTGTTTTCTATTATTTTACTTTCAGCCTGGTTTATATCTTTACATTTAAAATGCACATTTTGTAAACAGCAAATAGCTGTGTTACTTAAAAAATCCAACCTCATATTATCTGCTTTTTAATTGGCGTGTTTAGTGCATTTATTTTCAATATACAGGCACACCTCATTTTATTTTTATGTTTTACTGCGTTTTGCAGATATTGTGGTTTCTACATATTGAAAGTTTTGGCAACCCTGTGTTGAACGAGTCTACTGGCACCTTTTTTCCAACAGACTCAGGTGATAGTTAGAATTTTTTTTTTTTTTGCAATGAAGTATTTTAAAGGTTTGTACCTTTAAAAAGACAATGCTATCGCATACTAATAGACTATAGAATAGTGTAAACATAACTTTTATTTGCATCGTGAAACCAAAAGATTCACCTGACTTGCTTTAGTGCTATATTCACTTTATTGCCATGGTCTAAAACTGAATCCACAGTATCTTTGAAGTATGCCTGTAATTATGGACATATTTGAATGTTTCTTGTTTTGAGTTGGATATATTTTAGTTTTTCATTCTAATAATTTAATTGGCTCTTTTTGCTGAGCCCATTTGGGTTGTTTTAGTGATCACTCTAGAGATTACAATATGTGTCCTTAATTTATCATGGTTTACCATGGATAAATATTATACTACTTATAAGAAGTTTATGATAGTATAATTCAGTATATTCTCTCCAGAACTTTGTGATATTGTTCTCATATATTTTATGTGTTTATGTTATAAACCTCACTTTATTATATTATTTTTGCTTTAAAAAGTGCTTTGACATTCAGAAAGTTAAGATCATATATTTACCCAAAATTAGTACAATTTTCAGTCCTACTTAATTTTTCCATCCTGTATGTTAGAATTTTCATATGGTATTATTTTTCTTTGGCCTCAAGAACTTTGTTTACCATTACTTATAGTACATCTGCAAGTCATGAATTCTCTTTGGTCTCAATTGATGTGAAAATACCTTTATTTAACTTTTAGTTTTGAAGGATATTTTCCTTGGAATTAGAGTTTTGGTTGACATTTTTTTTTTTCTTTTAACACTTTAAAAATATTGTACTATCACCTTCTGCCTCCCATTATTTCTGATGAGAAGTTGTTCATAATTCATGGTATTATTTCTCTCTAGGTATGCAATGTGTCTTTTTTCCCTGACTTCTTTTAGGATTTAAAAAAATCTCTACAGTTTTACTATGATTGTCTAGTGTGAGTTTTGTGTGTGTGTGTGTGTGTGTGTGTGTGTGTGTGTTTACCATGCTTTAAGTTTACAGAGTTTATTGTATATATAAGTTAGTATTTTTAATACAATTTGGAAAAATTTAAATCCATATTTCTTTAATATTTTATTTTCTGTTACATTCTCTCTCTCCTCTCTCTCTCAGATTCCAGTTATACAGATATTAGCCTGCTTTATTTTGTTCCACAGACCATTGGAACAAACGAATCTTCTTTCATTTTCAATCCTTTTTTACTTTGTGTTTTAGTTTTGATAATTTTTATTGTCCTTTCATCAAATTAATTGACTCTATCATAGTGTACAATCATCTCTTAATTCCATTCAATGGATTTTTTTATTTCAGTTATTATTATTATTTTTAGTTTTAGGATTTTATTTGGTTTGTGTTTAGCATTTCTTCATGTACCCTCAAAGATCCAGGCTGTAGTCACAGGGGTATGCAGCAGAGGAGGAGTGAAGAGAAATGTGGAGAAGTTAAAGAAATTGTGAGGTCCCCAAAAGTCATCTGTATACATGTTTTATGCCCCCAAAGAGGGTAGAAGAGTTAGGGTGGAAAGGCAGATAGATGATAAAAAGGGCTGGGTACTAATTCAGGAGTCGATATAAAAGGATATTGGATGACAGTAGATATTAGAGATGAGACAAATCTCAAGTGGCATGAATATCAAATGATGAGGGTTTTTCCTAAATGGGTAATGGCTTTGAACTGGAAGCAGGCAACTAGAAGGATGATGACGCTACCATGTAGACATGGGAGAAACAGTCAGCTTCACTTCTGAGAGCTTCAAGAGAGGTGGGCATTTTGGCTAACATGTCAGGATTCAGTTAAAGCAAAGAGTGTATTGTGTGTCTTTCACAGAGGTTGAGGGCATAAAGAAATTTATGGACAATAAAATAGGGGTTCAAGAGGATGTGATGAAAGGGTAGGAAGAGAGGATGGCAGGGGGGAGCCTGAGTCACAGGTCACTGTGAGGGATGAGAATCTGGAAGATGGATCACTAGTTGCAGCCTCACTGGGGTAATGACCAATGTCAGAAAAGCAAGGATGGAATTAACTGGTCCACACTATCTCACAGCGCTTTGTCAGGATAAAAGTTGGTTGCTTCCTAAAATGGATATAGCATTTCAGGGCTTGGGAGGCTCCAAGTACCCCCTGCAGTTGCCTTCGGATGGTGCTGAGAGAATAGAATGTGAGACAGGACCTTATACTTCATTCACAGCGATCGTGGGAGGAGTTAGCACAGATCAGAGCGTGGATTCTAAATGAAGAATATATTTACCTGGCCGATTCTGTCTAAGAATGGGTTTTCAAAAAGGATGGAGACGATAGGATTGTTTTAAATAGCCAAGGAGAGTTGGGTGCCACATAAGAGGGAAGACACAGAGGACTAGGAACATAAAATCGTATTTGAAACGAGCATTCCCCACTTGTCTTGCGTTTCTGTTCTGAGCGGTCCCGCCACGGAATGGCATGGATTCCCTCCTTTTCCTCTCTCCTGCCCTCAGTGAAGTGTTTGCATGGACTGTTTCGGGTGGCAGCTGTGACTTCTGCTAATCACATGTCCCAGACTCAGGAGTTAGGGAATTCGAGTCTTGCTGTCACTGACTAAACAGCTCATGAATTAAGCTTCAGTTTCTTTTTTCGAAAATAGAATTAAAGCTCTCTTTTATAAATATTTTAGTTTTGAAAGTCAAAGTACTAAGGACGGCTTCATAGTCATTGAATTTGAGAGCCAGTAGGAACCTTAGAGATCATTCAGTTCTTACCTTTAACAATTTTTGTAATTTCATTTGCTGAAAATTATCTTCTATTTTTAGTAATAGATATTTTGGTGATTTTTATAGAAGTTTTTTTTGAGAAGGGGAAGTTGAATTGGGGCCTGAATAAGGTTTTTGGCTTTATTAATATTCTTTTTAGTAAAAGAATATTGATAGCATAACTGTCTTGAGAAGTTATTGAGAACCAACTGCAAAGAATTCTCCACCAAACTCTTCTCTCCTTCATAATTCATACGAGAAAGAGCAAAAATAAAAATCCTAAGATACCTAAGATATTGTACCATAGAACGTGGTAAAACCCTTAACGTCTAGGGTATCTTAACTATATATACATATTCAGCTAGTCCCACTCAGCCCCTCTCCCATTCAGGTCGAAGAGGGACTTTCCCTTTTACACCTCCATCAGTTTCCAAGGCTCTGCTCACTTCCAGAAATGACAAGTGTACTTGATGCGTGCAAGAGGCTGTCCACGCAGGGTAAGTCAGATGGGCACCAACCAACATCTCAGAGCGCAGACAGGTGGCGTTGCTGTGCTGCAGGTGCAGGAAGCTCTGGCTGGATGCCCCCGGAAGGATCACGTGCAGAGCAGCGTGGAGGTGGAGGCCTGGATGGATCACGTGCAGAGCAGCGTGGAGGTGGAGGCCTGGATGGATGGTGCTTGTTCCCCGGAAGCCCTGCGGATGCTGATCTGCTTCAGTTTCCTAGTCGCGGCTGCCGGGCTCCACCTGCCTCTCTCCGCTGCCTCCAAGCGGGGGTCCGTGTTGGGACTGGTAGGGGAAGGGAGTGGGGGAAAGGTTGGGAAGATTTATTCATGTTTTCTACAAAATGTTTAACTCCTGTCATGTAGTGAGTTTTGTTGTCATTGTTGTTCTCCTAAACCATAGACTTTCAAAATTCAAAAACCAATAAGGGGCTCCTTTCTTCCTATGGCTCTTGCCTTTAAGGTCCTTCCCAGAGACAATGAGCACAGAATAGTTTAGCTGTTTAAATGGGGAATGAAGGCAAGGAGAAAAAGAGACACTGGGCAAAATCACATTGACTAACACTGTCAGCAAAACACTTAAATATATTCTGAAAGCAATAAAAATGAACTAAAAAAGTAATGTGCCTTTAAAGAAGCTAAAACTGCCCTGGCCGGTGTCGCAGTGGTTAGAGCGTTGGCCCAGGCACCACGAGGTCTCTGGTTCGATTCCTAGTTAGGACACAGGCCTGGGTTGCAGGCTTGATCCCCAGTAGGCGGTGTGCAGGAGGCAGTTGATTGATGTTCTCACAGATGTTTCTATCTCTCCCTCCCTCTCTCTCTCTAAAAAAAAAAAAAAATCAATAAAAAAGAAGCTAAAAGTTCTCTAACTCTTTATAAATACTGTTCAGTATCTATTAGTGTTTTATTGACCTTAAATTGTGTCTACAATCTATGTAAAAAAACAAACGCAAATGGGTGAATGGTTGAAAAAATGGAAAACAACCATTAAGTAATTGCTTGATATAATTCACTTTTTCTTCATACTGCTTTTGAGATACATTTGTAGGTAAATTGTATAGCCATTGCTAGAAATTTATAGCTTAGTAGTTTCTATTTATAAATTTCTTAAATTATATTTCTGGAGTAAACTTAATGGGCTAAAAGGTTTTTTATGGTTTTTAGCTGTGTGTATGTGTGTGCGCACGCGTGTGTGCGCATGTGTGTGTGTAGACTTTTGGCGTCGTACAGTGATCTCTCACTTATAAAATTCATGAATAAAAATGAGAATGTGAAGACATTTGTTAGGGTATAATTAGAGCAAGACACATTATATTTAATACACCTATATTTAGATGCTGTTACTCACTATGCTTGCAAGATTTAAGACAATGCTTGTTTCTGAAAACACTGGACAAAGCTTCCTTAGGAGGCATGCTCCATGGTGGGCCCTGTGAGACCTGGTGTGAACACCATCTGTGCTACACTCTTTCCTTAGGTGTGAGGATTTTTCTTGGAGTCTCAGCAGCATTTTAAAGTCCTACACTCAATGTGGCTCTGGGGAATTGATACCGGGACTGTGGACCTAATGAGAATCAAGAGATATGGAATCTGTGGGCCACGTACTTTGGGCAAGTCTATCACTGGGTTGGGCCCTGACTCCTTAGCATACAATGGGAGACTTGGAATAATAATCTCTGAAGTCCTCTCCAGCTCGAAAAGTCAACAGTTCTATCTCATTTCATATGAATACAGGAGAAAGAATTAGACAGAAAGATGATTTTTTCTGATATTTTATTAATATATATATTTAAAGCAAAGAATTTAAATTTAGCAAACAATAGGTTATAAGTAGCCTAGAAGCATGGGTTCCTACCATATTCCCATCTCACAAATATTTTTGGTTTAGTGACTAAACATATTTGAAACATAGCCATGAATATTTTCCAATCAAGACATCTGTTTCAAGTGGGAATGAGGTGCTTGAGAGAGTTCATTAGCTTGGAGTGGCTTCTCATTTCAGGCCAGCTTGAACCACTTGCCCAGGATGAGTTATATTTAACCAGAAAAATGGTAAAAAATATTTTTTAAATTATGATCTTTTAAGTGTTTACCAAGCAGGACTGTTATCTGTCGATCTATCTGCTCTCACTAAGTAGGTAGTCACACCTCTGTGGATGCTCAGTAATACATTTGCAAACAATGAGGATGAATTTATTTCTCTACGTGTTTACTTCTGTAAGATCTCATGCTATAACATTGTTTATTTTTCTCAGAACTATATTATTAAATTAAGATCAATGTGTTGGTACCGAATTGTGGTATCAAGAAAGGTAGCTTGTCCCGAAGTCAATCTATACAAGCTTATCATTATATTTTTCCTGTGGTGAGAAACACATACCATGAAGTCTAGTGTACAGCAGTGTTAGCTAGATAAACATTGTTGTTCCACCGATCTCTAGCAATGTTTCATCTTGCAAATCTGAAATTCTGTACCCACTGAACAGTAGCTTCTCTTTTTCTTCTCCCCCAATCCCTGGCAACCATCCTTGTACTTTCTGTTACTAAACAAGCTTATTGTTTTCATAACCAAGGCTTCACCTTCTGCTCGCTTCCATGTGTCTGTAAATGATGCCTCTATTCCCCTGGTTCCCTTGAGTCCCATCTCTGCAATTTATCTTCAGCTCCTACATTGACTTCATTGTGGATGTCAGATAACCGTCCAGTTGTGTGTTTTGAATAGTCTCATCATTTTGTTCTCCAGAACAGTGTATTTTCCACTGACAACAGCCTCACTCTCGGTGGTAACCTGCCTCAGAGTTTCAAAATATTTTCCCACGTGACCTTTGAAAACTTTCAGGTTGGAGTCCTGGGCTACCAGCTACCTTCACGTGTGGCCTGAGGCCATTTTTTCCCAGCTGCTCGTTGACGGATGGATGAGTCTCTTCAGCAGATGGAAGTGGTTAAGCCTAGTGGAAGGTTAAGCCTGTGAAATCCCGACTGTATGCTTGATGGAGAAAGATAATGTCTCAGCACCATTTCAAGGTTTTCAATCATTTAAAATAGATGCTAGATTTGATGTGGTCGTCAGCCTCTATCAGGCATATTCAGAAAACCTTGAATCAATCAATTCAGCAAAGCTCTGCTTATGATCATTCAATTCAACAAATCACTGCTCATGTGGCACTCATGATAGCAATTTGAGCGGCGAGCAAGCATTAGAATGGCTTTGTTCCTACTGAGAACATTTCCTTGAGTGTTTGAAGGTTGATGAACTTGGCCCAAATCATGCAGGGGCATGTTAGGGGCCTGTGGTGATGCTGCTGATAATTGATGTTGCATTTTCATTTTATAGGGTTTATACTCACTTCTTTTATGATTCCTTATAAACGCTTCATGAAGTAAAGAATATGTAGAGGAGGCTCTTTCTATAAAGGGATTAAAAAGACTGATAAAGCTTTAATATTTTTAGATAGTAGAGGTAGGCGTTTTTTCCTTGGGCCTTACCCTCCTGAGACATATATAATCTAAGTGTAGATTGAAGTCCTTAATGAGTCACACAAGAAAACCAGTTGTATTTATTGTTTATCTAACGCAACAGTTTCCAAACCAGGTTGTATAAGAAATACTTGTGTGAGAACTATGAAAATGCAAATTCCCAGGCACCGGTCCCTCAGATTCTTTTTATATTTTTATTTATTTTTTTTAATCCTCACCTGAGGATATTTTTTCCATTGATGTCCAGATTGAGTGGGAGGAAGGGAAGGAGGAAGAGAGAGAAACACCGATGTGAGAGAGACACATCGACTGGCTGCCACCCATACGACCCCAGGAGCCGGGGACAAACTGCAACTGAGGTACATGCCCTTAGCGGGAACCAAACCCACCACCCTCTGGTCTGTGGGCCGACGTTCTAACCACTGAGAAAACCGGCCAAGGCTCAGATTCTTATTCATTCATCCATCAGGTCAAATAACCTACTTAAAATTATTCTTATTTTGGTAAAATATACCTATCATAAAATTGATCATTGTAATCACATTTTTAAATGTACAGTTCAGTGAAGCATAGTCACAGGGTGGTTCAGCCGTCACTAGTGTCCATCTCTGGGATTTAGTAATCTGCTCTTTCAACAACACCCTTGGTGATTTTGAGGCAAATCCCACCGTATTTTGTGACACATTGATATATTTTGTGAGCATACAGAGCAATAATAGTGCATAACAGATTTTTTACACCATCAGGTCCAACATCTAAAAAACATCAATTCTAAGTCTCTAGACCAGCAGTTCTCAACCTGTGGGTCGTGACCCCTTTGGGGGTCAAATGACCCTTTCACAGGGGTCGCCAAAGATCATCGGAAAACATTCCCGATGGTCTTCGGAACCGAGACCCCGCTCCTCTATCCTCCTCTATCCGTCTCCAGGCGGGTCCGCCCACATGCAGATACGCCCACATACAGCATGAGGAGCTGTTTTAAAGGGTCGCGGCATTAGGAAGGTTGAGGACCACTGAATGTAGGGTTTCTTAACCTGGCACATTGTGGACTGGGGAGTTCTTCATTGTGGGGAGCTGTCCCGTGAATTGTAGCATATTCAGCAGCACCCCTGACCTCTGCTTTCTAGGTGCCAGTAGTGCTCCCCAATCTGATGTGACAGCCCCAAATGTCTCCAGACATTACCAAATGTTCCCAGAGAGGCAAAATCATCCCCACTCGAGAACTACTGCTGAATTCTGCTGCCCTTCAGTTTTAAAAACACAAAAGTTGTTCTGCCCGTCAGAGTCTAAAAATACCTAATCCCACGGCAGCTAACGACCTTCAAGGCCAGGCCAAGTTCCCCTCACGTCATTCCACGTAAATCCACAGTGGCCTTCAGCTGTGACCAGTCTTGACACCCAGTCTTTCCAAGTAGCCCTGTGTAGAAGCCCTTCTTCTATGCACAGTCACATGCAAAGTTAAAAATATCTTGGTGTCTAACACTGGAAGTTTCTTTCTTGTCCAGGACACTGGCCAGGACAGTTCAAGGCTGTTTATGACCTTGTTTTCTTAGAGCCGATTTGCACGGAACTACCCCCAGGGACACCCGAAGTCTGGTGCAAGAATCTCCTGCTTTCTGAAAGTTCGCATTATGTCACTTCGCTTGTAAGAAAGACCCACATTAGTAACTGTTTTCAGTAACTAAAATCCAAAGAGGAGTTTCACTTTTATGAAAAAAGAAAGGAAAGAAAAGGGAAAATAGCGTTCAGTGTTTTGCAGTATCGCATATGCAGGCCCTGTGCACCAAGCAGCGGGGTGGCTCCGCCGAGCTCCTCCCCACACGCCTCACTCAGCAGCTCGGGTTCGAGCTGCCACAGCTTTGAACTGTGTCTGGGAGCATCTGTACTTTATCTCAACTGATGATGTGCATCCGTCAGCAAGATGGGTCCTAAGGTATCAGAAAAGCCCAAGAGAGCCTATAAGGGTGCTACACTTATCGTAAAACCGGATGTGATTGAGCATGTTTGGTATGATTTGGGTAAGTTATTGTTTGGGTCTGGGGATGCTCAAAAATGTCCCCATAAAAATGAATGATAATTGCTTCTTTGCTTTATACCACTTGGGTGTACAAAAGTTTCATAGAAATGCTCTACTTTTGGATCGTGGTAGAAACCTGTACTGACTCTCGGCCAAGGTAAGAACAGGTGGGCTAGTTAGTCATCGGTGATGCACCAGTATTGACTGGCTTGCCTTGTTAGAAATGTGGAGATCGACAGCTTGCACACGTGGGTTCACTGGTTCAGCAGCCCTGGGCTGCATGGCTGGGGGGGCAGAAGGACCTGCTGGAAAGGACCAAGCACTTCCCGACCGAGTCCTCCTGATAACCCGGCCGTTGCCGATCTGGAATCAACGTGACGAAGCAGGATCCTGGGAGCTGTGCTGGAAGCCTCTGCCTCAGTAACCCACTGGCCTGCACCTCGTTTCTCCGTGTTCTTTGCCTTGATGAAGCCCTGGGTGAGCCTGCTCTGCAGTCTTGTGTCACCACCTGCACTGCCGTTAACACCCACGTGGCCTGACGCGGGCATCCTCCAGACTGAAGCCCGTGAGCCACTAGAAGCCTTCGGTTCCTCGGATTCTTTCAAACACGCTTTCTTTTTTATAACAGCTTGATTGAGATATAACTTACATATCATATCGTAAGACTTTCTCCTAGTCTCTCCTTTAAAGTGTGCGATTTAGTGGTTTTTAGTCTATTCACTAAGTTGTGCAATGATGACCACTATTTCCAGAACACGTTCATCATCCCCTCAAATCTCCATACCCCCCAGCAGCCATCCCCTGTCCTCTTCCCAGTCCCTGGAGCTACCTTCTGTCTCGATGGGTACGTAGTGTAAATGGAATCATCCAGCATGGGGGCTTTTGCAACTGAGCATCGTGTTTTCAAGGGTGACCTACTTGTAGTACAAGCCTACCTCATTCCCTTGGCACCCGACACAGAGAACACCCCTAGAGAGGTCGGAACAGAGGGAGGGCGCGGCATCGGGGGATCATCAGGGGGAACACCTGCCTCCTCTTTTCCTCCTCCCCACCCCGACCCACGGGGCAAAGCACAGGGAAGAGGGAGAAGCAGGGGGTGAGAGGGGACCAGGGCCCTCCGCCCTCAGCGGCTGGAGCCTCATCTCCAGCCTGCAGAGCAGAGAGCTTTGGTTTCGCGGTGAACTGCTTTGCTCTTCGAGAACCAGCGTGAGACTGATTGCTGCTAAGACAGTGAAGGGGTAAGTCTGAGATTGTAGTAAGATTCTTTTTTTTAATCAATTACTTCTTGTTGTAGACGTTTCTCTCTTTTTCCCCACTGATACCCTCCTCCCCACTTTCACCCCCTGCCCTTCACAGTACTGTTGTCTATGTTGGTTATGCATATATGCATATAAGTTCTTTACTACCGGACGGGGATGGAAGAATCCCATAGAACATAATGAGGACAGTTGTAGCAGAAAATCAAATAAGTTCCCCTGGCCCCCAAAGGAACAAAACAAAAACAACAAGCATAGACAGCATCTTATTGTATAGAGAGCATCTAGCCTGGAACCTGGCGCATGTTTAGAATGCAACAGATGTTAGTTTTAATTACTATTAATGTTATGACTTTTTCGAGTTTGGGTTTATTATCATTTTGTATACAATTAGCAACACCACAATTCTTCCTTCCAGCTTCCTTTCAGTTATATATAGTATGCAAAGGAAAACAACATAATGTCTTTTTTTCCTTCAATGCAGTGACTGGTGTGTTTGGGGGTGGGGGTGGGGTTGAATTCCCAGATGGTGTGGTCCTGGGAGACGGCACAGTGGGGTCCCTGCCTCTCTGGAGGGTTCTGGGTGATTTTCCTGGAGAGAGGGGAGCTCCTCACTTGGGTGGCAAACTTGCAGCAAGCCTGGAGGGCGGTGAGCTTGAAGACAGCCTCCGTTTCCAGCAGACTGCTCCACTGTAAGTAAAAATAAAGTATCAGAAAGAAACGACAAAAGTTCAGCACATGCATTTGGTTAACACGTTGTAATAAGCTGGTGTTCAGTTCAATAGGCTGTTAGTCCTTTGCGACACCGGGAATGAATATTATCACCCGGCAGCCAAACAGAATAGAAACAAAGAAAATGTTAGAATCTGTTTATCCCCGTCCAAGAGGAGACCATGATAGGGCTTTGTCCTCCCAGGATAGTTGTTGGTCTCGCTGCCTTTTCCCAGCTTCTTACGATGTTAATAGTTTCTGGGAATACGGACAAAGTAAAACACAGACAAAACGAGGCTCGGGGTAAGCTAGAACGTAAATGTAAGTCGCCTGAGACTATGCCGGATTTAATTCCAGGGATTAACAATGTGGGAATTGGCGCTGCACCCGATGTTGTAAGTCTAAATTTTGCACCCCTCAGAAAATCATTTCGGAGTATCTCTCGCCTCCTTTGTTAATGATCCCCATCAGCACAACCACGACTATCTGTGGACCACAGGTCCTGCACTGTGCTGGATGCGGTGGGAAATACCTAGGAAAAACTCCACACGTGGCTTCTACCCTCAGAAGCCTGCTTGGGAAGGAAAGAAGCTAAAGATTAAGTTAGAAAAGGATTTTTGGATATTAGCTTTAAGAACCTATTGTAATCCAGAGACAGAAGATATCAGCATCACAGGCAAAGTGCAAAAATACGTGTACTGGATGGCCAGCTAACAAGCGGATGTGTCTGGCTGCAAGGGAACAGGATATATTTGTTAACTGGATATTCTGTACAACGGAGGTGGCAGAAACAGGGGACTGGTAAGAGGTTCCTGAGCGATTGCTGCAGACACCAGACAGTGTCTCTCCCTTCTGGGGCCTCTCCTCCAAGGGCACATTCCCTTCTGCCATTTTCAGTCGCTAACATTTGAGATGAAATTACGGTCAGTCGGGCTGGCTTCGAGCTCCCCTCCGACTCTGAGGCAGGGGACCTGTTCTCACGCTACAGCTTCCAGGCTGTGTGTTTGCAACATCTTCTCAACGGTGGTCCCCTCTGAACTGCAGCATCTCTCTCAGGGTCCCCGTTATTTCCAACAAGGCCGTGAGACCTGCACCACAAACCCCCTAAACGAGCGCACGGATAGCGGCCTAGCGCAGTCTGTGCACAGCACGTCTTCGTTTCGTGACTTCTTTTTGTTTTCTAGAACTTCTGTTTCATTTTGTCTTGAGCTGGCTATTACAGTCTGTCCTGAGTGGGGGGCTTAGTGAGTGGTTCCTGGTGTCATGAAGCGGTTGCATTTGTTCTAGGAAGACCAGCCCCCATTTCGACAAGGGGCTGGGTGCCGAGATCTGCCTGGCTTGCAGCTGCCCAGGACAAGCATTGTAAATCCCCTTACTTATTAAAGCTGCCCCTCCCAGTCTGGGTGGTCTGCCTCCGATTCCTTGCCCTCCCTGGATGGGGGTCTGCTGGAGAACTTGCAAGTCCCTAGACGCTGCAGACCCTGGAGGGGGAAGAAGGTAGCAGAGACCCAGGCAGATGAAAGTTAGAGGGGCTCCACTCCCTCGTTTCCCAGGCACGCGAGAGCTCTG
This sequence comes from Molossus molossus, assembly GCF_014108415.1. Classification (NCBI taxonomy): domain Eukaryota; kingdom Metazoa; phylum Chordata; class Mammalia; order Chiroptera; family Molossidae; genus Molossus; species Molossus molossus. The sequence continues at coordinate 102,410,973 of NW_023425399.1, read as the reverse complement.
ATCTCAAGGGCACCCACACTGCAGGCGTGAGATTTAGTGGGACGACTTCTGGATCATGGAGTCTGGCTCCCTGGTCTCAGGACCCAGATATGGTGGAGGCTGAAGGTGGCTGATTCTTTTGGGGAAGCTCCGTTTGGACTGTACAACATGTTCTCAATCAGCCAGTGCCAGCCAGTGTTAGAAGTGGCACCCAGGGTTAGTTCTGGGGGTCAGGAGTGTTAGTGACTCTGAAAAGGAAGGTGGTGGTACAGGTGGGGGTAGGAGACGGCAGGCCAGTGGTTCTCCAGGTGCAGGTCCCAGCACGATCCCTGGGCATCTGTGAGAAATACAAGCCCGAGACTTCCGGTCCAGATGGCGTAGGTGAACGCAGTCGTCCTCCCACAACCACAGCAAAGTTACAACTAAACTACAGAACAACCATCATTCAAAACCGCCTGACATCGAGCTGAATGGCAGTCCTACAACTACGGGATTAAAGCAGCAGCCACAGGAGACTGGTAGGAGGGGTGGAGGGGATGGGCTGGTCCCACACCCACGTGTGGTGGATAAAAATCAGGAGGACACCTAGGCTGGGAAGGTCCTTCCTGAGGACTGGGGGGTCCCCGTCCCACACCAGGTGCCCCGCTCAGGGTTCCAGTGCCAGGAAGAGAGTCCCCATCACTTCTGGCTGGAAAAACCAGCAGGAACTGAGGCTCAGGGAGGCTGAAGCGGCTGGAGCCCCAGGCAGCTCCTTAAAGGGCCCGCGCACGGACTTATCGGACTCTCTCCCTCTAAGCCTGGAGGGGAGGCAGCTCGAGGGGCGCCAGAGACATACAGGGAAGAACTGAGCTGTTTGGCACTGGAGCGAGGGCTGGAGAGGGGGCTTTCTCCGGGACAAACGTGCTGTCAGAGGCTTCTGTTCCTTTGGTGAGCCCTTCTCTGGGCGGCAGACAGTCTCCATATCTGGGACTCCAGCAACCTGGCTCACACTGGTAGCCCCGCCCTGGTGAGTCCCTGAGTCCCCGCCCCACCCAACTTTCAGGCCCACCCAAGCTGCTGCCAGTTGCTTAACCATAGGATTGGCCTGTCTTGGATCCTGCTTCAGGTTTTTCCTAAATTCTTTCAAACGAGCAGCATCTGGTCTCAGCTAGCCCCATACCTCTTGTTAAGTAATACACAGAAACAAACAGGGAGGCAGCCAAAATGAGGAGACAAAGAAACAGGTCCCAAATGAAAGAACAAAACAAAACCCTAGGAAAAGAACTAAGCGAAATGGAGATAAGCAACTTAACAGATGCTGAGCTCAAAATACTGCTTATAAAGATGCTCAATGAACTTAGTCAGAACCTCAGTGAACTTAGTGAGGGCCTCATGAGCATAAAAAAGGACCAGTCAGAAATGATGAATGCACAGTCAGAAATGAAGGAGGCATTAACTGAAATAAAGAATAATTTACACAGATTCAATAGTAGAGTACATAAATCCAAGAAGCAAACCATTGATTTGGAATATAAGGAAGCAAAAAATGCCCAATCAGAACAGAAAATAGAATCCAAAAAAATGAGGATAGTGTAAGGAGCCTCTGGGACAACTTCAAGCATGCCAAAATTTGCATCTTGGGGGTGCCAGAAGGAGAAGAGCGAAAACAAGAAATTGAAAACCTGTTTGAAACAATAATGGCAGAAAACTTTCCTAACTTGATGAAGGAAACAGACATACAAGTCCAGGAATCACAGAGAGTCCCAAACAAGATGAACCCCAAGAGGCCCACACCAAGACACATCATCATCAAAATGCAAAAGGTTCAAGACAAAGAGAGAATCTTAAAAGCAGGAAGAGGAAAGCAGTTAGTTATCTACAAGAGCGTTCCCATAAGGCTGATTTCTCAAAAGAAACTTTGCAGGCCAGAAGGGAGTGGCAAGAAATAATCAGAGTGATGAAAAGCAAGAACCTATAACCAAGATTACTCTGTCCTGCAAAGCTGTCATTTAGAATTGATGGCCATATAAAGAGTTTCCCAGACAAGAAAAAGTTAAACCATCACTAAACCATTATTATATGAAATAATGAAGGGTCTTTTTGAAGAAAAAGATAAAACATATGAACAAACAAAATGGCAATGAATACATATCTATCGACAATGGAATCTACAAACAAAATGAACAGGTAGAACAGAAACATTCTCATAGATACAGAGAACATTTTGTTGTTTGCCAAATGGAAGGGGGGTTGGGGGAATGGGTGAAAAAGGTGAAGAGATTAAGAAGTACAAATTCATTGCTAGACTGACAAACCTGAAAGGGAAAGGGGTTGGGGGGTGGGAAGAAATAAACCAAAGAACTTATATGCATAACCAATGAACACAGACAATAGTGTGGGAAAAGGCGGGAGGGGTGCGGGAGTGGGGAGGAGGGGGTCAATGGGGGAAAAAATGAGGAACATCTGTAATACATTAAACAATACAGATTAAAAAAAAAAAAGAAATACAAGCCCGCCCTGGCCGGGGGCTCAGTTGTCTTGTGCACTGAAAGGTTGTGGGTTCAATTTCTGGTCAGGGCCCATCACCTGGGTTTCGGGTTTGACCCCTAGCTCCTCTCACATGGATGCTTCCCTTTCTCATGGATGGCTCTCTTCCTCCCTCTCTAAAAACAAAATCAATGACAAACATATTCTCAGGTGAGGATAAGACAGAAGATAAAGAAGATCGTCAGGCCCACGCGGACCTGCTCAATCTGAAACTCTGGGAACAGGGCCCAGCAAGCTGAGGTTAGGACCCTCTCCTGGTGATTCTGATGAACATTCACGTTTGAGAATCACTGCTGTAGATCGACTGGCTCCCTGTTCAATACTTTGAGGTGACCCTCGTGGCATTTATGTAAGCAAGAACAAGTGGAATCAAGGTGAAAAAAACCTAGGCAAATCATTTCTAAATTTCTCCCAAACTTCTGCTGTTAAGCATAAGTTTATATTTTCCTCTGCTACATAAAATATAACATTCACCGAGAAATTCCTATATGCTTGGCAATGTGCTCAGTATTTCACCTACATTATTTCCTTGAATTTTCCCATCTTTTCTATTAATTAGGTGCTATTTTTATTTCCATTTTACAGATGAACAGACGAAAGGATTAAGAATCTCATTAAAGGTTTTGGAGCTAATAAGTGGCAGAGCTGAAATTTGAACCCAGGGAATTTCACAAAAATGAGCTTGGCCTTCTTAACTGCTAAGCTGTGCCAGGCTACAGGCTCTTAATTTCCCATCACGCGCTCCCTGCGTGAAGACTGCGGACCCAGCACGCTTTGGTAATGTATATTGATTGGTGTTGTCTTGCTCTGGGTATGATGTAGAACTGGTATTTTGCCTGTCATTGCTAACTCATTGCTCTTGAACCTCTACAGAGTCAACCATTTCAACATACTTGTGCGTAGTTGAGCTCAGAGCGTATTGCTGAGCAGACTTCGTACATACTGTGTTTTAATCTTGCACTGGCTAAATTTATGTTTTCCTATTACACCTGTAAATCTCCCCTTGTCCTAATCTGAATGATTTACCATTTTCCTCTCAAGGACTTTCCTGTGTTGTATTGGCACCTCCTATTATATTTTAGGAGAAGGGTGAAAATAATGAGACTTGGTGATTTTAAATCTGTCCCAAATATTGTTTCGGGATAAACATCCAATTACTCTTTTTTTTTTTTCTCATGGCAAGTTTTCTGTAATTGGAAATGTGGAGATAATCTGTTTTAAATTCCAATGTGTGAAACCGTTTCGATGCCACGGAAGCCCTCTCTTTTGTGTGTGAGCGATGGAGAAAGGGTTGAAGAGACTTGGCACATTAATTTTAATTCAGAGGTAGTTTCGGAGAGACGAGTTAATTTTCTAAATCAGCCTGGAGAGCTGGAGCCGGGGACATGCGTTCAGGGGAAAATGTCATCCTCGGCTGGGACAGTTATGAGGTGATGGGCTGGGGGTAAACCGGCATCGGAGTGCAGCCATGTGCCCAGAGCCGCGGCTGGTGTGCCTGAAACTTCCCGACACTGCGTCTTGCTGATTCTAAGACAGATCACTTCTTCGCTTTTTAATGTTGATGAGATCAGAATGCACCTTGTCGTTGATGCATATAGGGTAGGATGGAGCTTTTGGCTGAGGCTAATCTAGAAACTATATTTTTAAAGTAGATAGCAGTAGAAGGAGTCATGATCGTTTTTCCTTTTTAATTGTAATCCTGGCAAAATGCACATCTACGTTTTACCGTCTTTGCTGTTTTTCAGTGTCTAGTTCAGTGGCGTGAAACACATTCACACTGTTGTGCCGCCGCCACCGTCCGGCTCCGGGACTTTGTCACCGTCCCAGACTGAAACCCTGCACCCGCTACAGACGAGCTCTCCATCATTCCCTTCCTCTAGCCCTGGCAACGACAGTTTGCTTTCTGTCTCTGAATGTGTCTATTCCAGGTAACTGATACTAGCGGAATCATACAGTATTTGTTTTTATTTTGTGACTGGCTTAATTAATTTTACATGATGTCTTTAAGATCCCCCTATGTTGCAGCATGTGCTGGAATTTCCTTCCTTGGCAGGCTGAACAATGTCCCGCTGTGTGTATATACCACTTTGGGTTTATCCATTCAACTGGTGGACACGTGTTGCTTCTACGCTTCGGCTATTGTGAATAATACTGCTGTGAACATGGGCGTATACATAGGTTTAGGAACTTGCTTTTGATTCTTTTGCTTATATACCTAGAAGTGGACTTCGTACATACTGTGTTTTATTTCCAGAACCTGCAACCTAGGTATGTGCCCTGACCAGGAATCAAACCCACAGTCTTTTTGGTGTATGGGATGATGCTCCAACCAACTGAGCCGCCCGGCCAAGGCCATCTTTAGTTTTTTGATGAAGTCCCACACTGTATTTTATAATGGCTTCACCATTTTGCACTCCCACTAACTGTGCACAGGGTTTCGACTTCTCCACATCCTCACCAACACTTGTTCTTTTCTTGGTGTTTTGATAGTAGCCGCCTAGTGGGTGTGAGGTGAAGGAATCACGAGTCTTAACGGCCTTACTCACATAGAGGGTAAGATGAATGGGCAGGGACTGGATATTTGGGGGTGGCTTTGGGAGGAGGATGTTGGTAGAGTGCTGCTGATTTGATCCCATGGGGAAAACAAGTGAAAATAAAACCTAGGGACAGGTATAAGTTGTGTTTCCTTTTATTTTATTTTTTTAATATATTTTTTCTTTATTAATTTTAGAGAGAGCAGAAAGGAGAGGGAGAGAGAGATTGAAACATCAATGAGAGAGAACATTGATTGGCTGCCTCCTGCATGCCCCCCACTGGGGATCATCCCACAACCTGGGCCTGTGTCCTGACCGGGAATTGAACCGGCGACCTCTTGGTGCAGGGGTCGACGCTCAACCACTGAGCCACACCGGCTGGGCGTGCTTCCTCTTTTTTCTCAAGTCAAAAAAGACTTTCACCCACTTTGTGTCTAAAGACACCGCTTGGAGATGTAACGTGTACATGCCAGATGGCCTCGGAGAGTGTTCACACGGGTTCATGACATCAGTAGTCATGTGGGAACTTTTCGGTCCCTGTCTCCCCTCCCTCCCTCCCTTTAACTCTGGAGGAAGTTGCGGACAGGAGTGGAAGCCTAGGCCGGAGGAGAAAGAAGCAACTGGCCACACCCCATAACCTGCTTACTCTCCACTGCAGCAGACGCAGATAGAGGAGGTAGGCAGCTTTAACTTCATATCCGGACCAAGTTTTGATTATGAAATGGCACCGACTATTCTAGTTACCAAGTTGAAACTGCCTTTGTCACTTCAAGTGATAGTTGGACTTTTTTAATGACCTAAGAGAAGCCAGAGCATTCATGGAGTCAACTTCTATTTTCATCCAGGGCAGTAAGTAGTCCCATGGAGCACGTTTGAGGGACAGAGAAGTTTACAATTGCCTGCAATGACACCCTGTGGATTGGGCTGATCAGCGGAATGGTTATGGGCACAGGGAACGCAGCAGTGTCTTTCCCAGCTGAACCTCTGCCCAGCTGTGATTAAGATAATGGTGATTTGTTCTTGGAAAAGTGAGAGGGTGGGGAAGACTTTGTCTGAGACTTGTTAGGACATTTAGAAAGAGAGAACAGTCCAGAGTTATGGTGTTCAGTGGCGGTGCGTTTGGCCTTGGGGCAAGTGCTCCCCTAAGGGGAGACTTCTACGCGGGAGAAATGGGACAAGACATTATGGCTGAGGAGGGGATTAAACAAGGATCTCACCATCCCTCCAAGACAGTAGGATTCTTTGGTTCTAAGATGTTTAGCTTTTGAGTTTGACCAAATGGACTGTACTGTTCCTCCCTCTCTCTGTCTCTCTCTGTCTCTTTCTCTCTCTCCTTGGTCTAAGTTTTGGATTGAGGTATTTTTGTTGTTTTGTATTGAGGCCTTAAATGTAAGTTCATGTAAGCTCGCCATTTATTAAAGACAGAGAATATTACATTATATGTGTTTGCCATGTTAAAATAGCTTCTGACAAGAATAATTTATTTAAAAAAAAATTTGTTTCTGTTGTATTACAAAAATATTCCCAAATTACTTTTGAGTAAAAATTTCAAATTAGTCAGCATCCACTAGATATCAGCAGTCGTGTTGTAATGGGGGAGAAGTTTATTTGAGGAACACAGAGCTTTCCTTTGGGTTATTATTCGTGTTGAAGTATTTTTCCATAATCCCAGTTACCCTTCACCCCCCAGACCTGTATTTAGCTCAGCTCCATAGTCCACCCAAGTATTAGTTGGATTTTGGAAGTAGTTAATAAGAATAAATAAAATTGGCTTAAACAGTAAAAAAAAAAAAATGTATTTGCTTAAAAAAAAAAACAAATCCAGAGGTAGGGTTGGCTTCAAAGGTTCTTCAGAGCTGGTCGGCCTGTCTGCCCTCCTCCTGGGTTGGCACCACCCTCAGGCTGCTGACAAGGGGGCAGCGGGAGTTTGGACAATGTGTTCTGTCGTGACCACTCTAGAAAGGAAGAGAGATTCTTGTTCCCTCTTTTAAATCAGAACAACTTTTCTTGAAGTGCCTCCGTCCTTCCTTCGCCACAGCTGACTTCGTCATCCATCTCCTTGGCTGGAATTCGTGATGCGTCCGAAACTGGCACCTGGCGAAGGACCAGGTATTGCCGTGATTGACTTAGAAAGCCAGGGTCCTTGGCGCGACGGTGGGTCTGTTTCTCTTGATGCCAAGGGAAGGGAGGGCCCCACCAGCCAGGACTGTCAGGAAGGAGGGTGTGTGGGAGAGATACTGTAGAAGCAGCCAGTTGAATGTCTGTTCCAAAAAAGTGGGCTTTCAGTAAAGTCCTATGACCATCAGTGTGAAATGCATTTTATTCAAATGTAAACTTCTCTTTGTTGGATCATAACAGGTTAATCATCTTAAAGCTAGAAGGAACCTGTCCTGGCCAGTTGCTCAGTGGTTAGAGCATTGGCCTGCAGACTGATGAGTCACGGGTTCAATTACGGCCAAGGGCACTATCTCTGTTGCAGTTCGTCCCCGGCCCTGGTTGGGGTCATGCGGGAGGCAACCAGTCAGTGTGTCCTTCTCACGTCGATGTCCCCCCCCCCCACCCCCCGCGCCACTCTATCTGAAGATACATGCGTGAGGATAAACTAGAAGAAGAAGCAGCAGCAGCAGCAGCTAGAAGAAGAAGAAGCTAGAAGGAGCCTTAGGTAGTGTCTAGCCTGAACTATTTGTCTGGGAACCAAGGCTCAGAGAATGCAGGTGACTTTCCCCAAATCCCACTTAGTGGACACTACGTCACAAAGCTGTGGGCAGCTCCAGTGCAGCAGTAAGGCCGTGACTACCACGTCATCGCTCTGTAGTGAAACTTCTCTTGACTGTGGCAGAGGGTCAGACACTGGGAAGTGAAGTTGAAGGACAGAACAGGAAAGTTTCAGAGGCAACTGTTTCTCCGTTGGGCTGCTGCCAACTTTTTCTGTGAAGGATCAGACAGTCAATACTTTAGGCTTTGCTGGCCTGATGGTTTCTGTGGCAACTATTCAGCTCTGGTATTGCAGTGTGAAAGCAGCCGTGAACGATGTGCAATAAATGGGCATGACCATCCCAATAAAACTTTATTTGCAGAAACAGTAAGTGGGTGGAGTTTGACCTTCTGTTAAAGTAGTTTGCTCACCCCTGGCTACATGCTTCCACAAGACTGACCTTCTGGCTGCAGTTCCAGTAGAAACGTGGCTTTGACATGGACCAAAGGAATTTCAGACCAGGCTCAAGGATTTGTATTCCCCCAACCCAAAGTCACAGCCTTCCACTTTGTTTATGTGATGTGGTAACTCCTCTTTTTATCCAGTCAATTTAGCGTGACAACTGGTACATTCAGTATATTAAGCAGATCCAGTTTATTTCGCTAATTTAATCGGTCAAGCAGTCAAAATAGTGTGCTTTTGCCAAGGCATAACCTTGATGTAATTTAGACAGATAATTGTCCAGGAGCCAATCTACCTGAAAGTTAGTTTATCTGAAATCTTCATTTCTCAGTGAGCCTACTATGAAAACAGCTAATTAAATTACTCTCTGAATGAGGGCACAGCTTGCCTTGGAATCAATTTAACCAAATAATGAGGCAACTTCTAACGTTGTTGCAAAAATTGGTAGCAGGAAGTCATTTGCAAATTGCCTAAACATTCTATTCTAGAGGACACAGGTCAACTATTTTTGGCTGGGAAGTCACACGACGGGCGCATGGCCTGAAGTCCCAAGAAGGGGGTCATGATTCGTATTCAGGGCAACTGCTTTCGCAAACCGTCAGAAGTAGGGGCGAGATCTCGGTTCCACTGTTTGGAGCAATCACTGCGGTTGTGCTGAATCATTTTGATTGATCAGCTTCGTCTTGTCAGATGCAGTGACTTGATCTTCCCAGTATCGGGTCATGTCAATTGAGCTGCTTTTCCCGCCGGGAAGCTGACACCCTTAATGGCAGTTTGGGCCGATGCCCTACTTTTTTTCAGTCCCTTTTAGAAATTAAAGTAGTCTCATTCCAGGTCTTAAAACTTTTCCTGTTCTTTTAAAGACCTCCATTACATATTCATTTCCCCCACTTCCTCCAAACCTGGCACAGACGGGATTTCTGTGTGGAAACCAGGAGTATTTGTGGGGTCTGCGGTCTGTTGTCTCGCCACCCCCTCCCCCATTATTTTCCCTCTGGTGTCTGGGTGTTGAGGTGTTGGGAGGAAAATCACTGTCACCTCATGTAGCTGCTGGTGGAGGACAGGCTGTCCTCACACGGCACTTGTAAGACTGTTCCGTTATGTGAACACTTTCACCTCGAAGGAGGCAAGGTTACTTCCCAACCCGGTGCGTGGAGCTCCAGCTCAGCCACCTGCTCACTACCAGTTCCCTGGGGGAGCATCCACATGCTGGCTCTCCCAGGACATCCTCTGGTCTTGAGGGTCCTCAGGGCCACCTTCCCTCGCCATCTGGTACGAGAGGTCCGGCTGAAGTGAACCCTCTTCCTTCCTCCCTCCCAGTCTCCGTCCCTGTGGGCACCGCCCTGCCCCTGTTGCTGCAGGGTTCCTCTTGCCCAGCAGCAGGGGCTGCTTCACGGACACGTGACCAGTGCCGTTGTACAGGGTCGCTCAGAAGTGCCCTGCCGTGGAATTGAACGCTCTGAGGTGCCATCCTGGCGTTATTAATGATTTGATCTTTGCATTTGTCTCTTGGAAGTGAAGTCAGATGAATGGAGCATGTGCTGGGGGCCTTGGCCTCTGTGTGGACTTACCTCTTGCTGCCTCCTCACTTCCCTAGGGTGACCTTTCATCACTCACACCCCGGGACCTGCCTGGCCTCCTCATCCCCATCCTTGCTGGTCAACGGTTGTTGCCCTCTGCCTGTGTGTGTGTAGTGGGGAGGGGCCTGTGTGCAACCCAGGCGTAGGAGGCTTGGGTTGGCGCATGTCTTGGGGCAGAACAAGGAGGCATCTGTCCCTGCCCTGAGCTGGCAGGGTCATAATATTTTCAGTGAGCAACTCAGTGGGTCCTCTTGACTGCCTCCAATCCGAGCTCATCCGTGCAGGAAGGTTGCAGTGTCTTGGGACTCACCTCGCTCCCATGACTTGGGGGTGGGCCCAAGGAAAGGGGAGATTTTCCATCCCTGGCAAGGGTTCCACATTTCTGTTTTGCAGTGGGACCCACTGATTATTCAGCTTGAGCTTCCAGTAGGTGGTCCTTCTGGAGAGTGTTGGCCAAACAGCTTAAACTACTTCAGCGGAGACCGCTTCACCCACAGCCAGGCGTATACCTTGTTACGAAGAATGGTGACACTGGGGGTATCCCCTGGTCCCCCCTTTCTCAGCCCTGCCATGTCTTTCCTGAACCTCCAGCTGCTCAGAGACTCTCCAACTTCCAAATAACCACCAGCCCTAACTCAGTGGGGAGGTGTTTAGAAGACCCCACCCCATAATCTTGTAAAGGAGGTTCGGAGGCCTTCAATAGTCCACTCCCCTTGGGTGGGAGGTTGTTCCGCATGCTGAGTGTTCCCCAAGGCCATCACCTCCCTCCGAGCCCTCTTTCTCAGTGACAAAGGCTGGGAAACCATTTTCAGCCTCTTTGGATCCTAAGGGGACTGACCGATGACTCACCCTACCCTTGGGCTTTCTGTTAACTGCTCCCTGGAGAATGTTGAGATTTTGTTGTCATCACTGCACAAACTTGGCTTCGATTCCTGTTCTCTCCTGTAGTTCCCGGAATAGAAAAACTTCTCTGTCGGGGCCTCTCCCCATTCTGTGGACAGATGTTCACATGGACCCTCAGTGTTCCCGGAATTCGTGGTGGACTCGCGCGGACAGGCTATTTGCTGAAATGAGAGTCTCACCAAACAACTCCATTTCGCTGCTGTGCCCATTCCCGTCTTCAAGTTCACCCTCGGAACAGCTGGGCAACTTCCTCCCCTCCACTGTGTTCAGCCGAAATTTTCTACATGTTTTCTGTTTATGGTTTGTGTGCTGAAAACAGCCCTAGTGATTTTTCCATGAGTTTCTCAGACTTTCACTAACACTTAAGCTAAGCTTTGGGTTTCTTGTGGGTAAGACAGAAAAAATAAAAAGCAGTCCCATTTACTTTACATGGTGTTTGTGAGAAATCAATAGAGTCATGTAAACCCCCTGAAACTTTAAGAGTTCTGTAAGTTTGAGATATCCATAATCTAAATCTGCAGAAAGACAAATCCTAGCTATCTATCCCTGACCTCTCTCTGGGCAACAGCTAGCTATTTGAAGTATAGGTTGAAGTTTATAAAGTTAAGCTTAATTAAAGTGATCATTTCTGGGTGACGTGGGAGTCTGGGGGGGTGGGGGCGGGCTGGGCTCTGGCTCTATTTGCTTGGCAGCCGTACGTGAGGTCAGGATAACTTATCTTGAGGAGAGGAGGCTGATTTATGGATCTACGGTAAATAAATAAATGTGTGTGAGCAAATAGAATTGGGTGCTTTTATGTTCTGAGAGCCCTGCTGTGATTTAAATTGGGTGCTTTTGAAGTCCACCTCCTGTTTCTGCTGTTTTGATCCTCTCTCGAGTTGCTTCTCTACGGAGTTCATTCATACGCCTCCCCCCTAATTATTCTTCTGTTTTATCTCTCCTGGAGAAAAGAAAAGAAAACATCCTCCTCCGGTACAAACAGTCTGCTCCCTACCCACGTGTGCGTATGCTCGTGGTCCAGGATCCTGTGGACTGGACGACTGCCCAGCCCTTCGCTGTGAGGTCTCTGGGCGGCATCTCAGGACAACTCGGGGTTGACTTCGAAGGACCCCGCTCCTCTGCTGTTGTTTACCAGCTTCAAAGTCCATCTGGTCTTGCTGATGGGGACCTTGACACCCTCTGCAAAATTGGAATGAAGCAATTTTGGTCTGAAGAGAGGAAAAATAGTCAGTTAAAGCCTGTTTGGGAAATGTCATGTTCCCTACTTCAAAAGGAAAAATGGACGGAGACATGCATTAATAAGTTCACGTGTTTGGTAAACTTCCCGAGGGGACCCATCTATGGCTCTGAGGGCACTGACTCTTTTCTCTTCAATTGCTTAAACAGACCGGAGGAAGTCCACCCGAGGTGGCTGATGTGGCTGTACTCCAGGAGGGGCTTTGATGAGGAGCTGGCGTTGAGGTTGTGGTTGAGGCCACCTCCCACCGTCGTGCAAGAGGGTCACTGAGTTTGCTGGTGTGTGTGGCATGCAACAATTATGGTCTTGTGCTTTGCTTCTTACCCAGAGGATTCACTTACATGTGATGTAAACCTTCACAAATACCAATAATCCCACCCGAGGACAAGAAATCATCATAATATAATAATAGTAGCTAAGATTCCTACAGTGTTGAGTGCCCTGCTCTGAATGCTTTCAATATTCACTCAGTTGCCACAGCAGCCCTGGGAGGTGGGGGTGGGGTCAGTATCATGTTATCCCAGCGTTAGGGACAAGGAGACTGGGACACAGAGAAGATGAATAATGCCCGGGGCTCCTAGCGAGGAAGTGGTAGAGCCAGGATTTGAAAGTAGGCTGTCTTGTTTTCCATTATTTTTCTTTCAGTCAGTAGGGCTAGGACTAGTCACTATGCTAGAGCAGGTCACTATAGACTTTATTAAATATATTTTATGTTTAGTCCTCATTTAGGACCATTGGCTGGCCATTGTCCCTTTGCTACCCCAGGTTATTCCCCTCCCTTCTCAGTCCTGCGCTGGCTCAGAGGGTCTTGCCTCGAATTTCCATTTGGGTTTGGCCAGTGGGAGGCGCCAGAAAGAGAGGAGGGGCTGGCACTTACTGGCTGTGGCCTGCTTTATCCCCAGCGACTGTGCCATGGCGGATGTTCCCAGTGTTCTCCGGTCTGGCAACACTCCTGTCTACAGCTTCATTTGGACTAAGGGGGATGCAGCCTTCCCGCCTGTGCAGGACCTGGTGCCCCGCCAGCACCGGGGGTTCTCCGAGCCCCGCCTCCCCCTTGTGAGAGACCCTTCATTAAAACGTAACCTTTGGAGTGTGTCGTCTATTTCTGCAGGAACTCTGACCGATGCAGGCTTCTTCTGCGCCTTCTCCTGCTCGAACCTACTGTCCTCAGAAGCACATGGTAGTTTTAGAATGAGTTGGTAAAGATAAATGAAAGAAAAAGTTAAAATTTAGGGTAAGACCAGGCAGGACCCATTATCTTACCTTAGAATAGACAATAATAATAATCTCATAACTGCCCAAAGTCTTATCCTTCCCAGGGGCTTCCAGATGCATTTTAATAACAACCATAGCTAACATTTATCAACACTGTTGCATGCACCCTACTGAGGACTATGTATCAATTATCTTATTTAACCCTCAGAACAATCCTAGGAGGTGGAACCCTTATGACTCTCATGTTGCAGGTGAAGAAGGGAAGTTCGGAGGTTAGATCACCTGCTCAAGGCTGGGCAGACAGGAAGTCGCGCGGGTGGCTTTCCCCCCGGGCAGCTGGCACTGGAGGCCGAGCTCTGAAGTCGCCTGTATGTGGTTTTGCTCTTAAAGCAACTAGGGAAGTAGGCCAGACAGGTGCAGATCTCCTGCTTTCTTACAGCTGAGGACACGGGAGCACAGGGGCTGAAGTGACTGCTCTAGGTCAGAACTGATCAGGCTGCACTGACAGGTGGCAGGTCCCGTGATCACTGGGACATCTTGCTGTGGAAACCCAGCAGCCTCCACGGCATCCCTGGTTCGTGCAGAGGGCAAAGGGATCAGGGTAAGAGATACGGGCTTCAGTCCTGACGGAGCCTCCCTAGCTCCTTGACCTTGAGTAATTCAACTCTGAGCTTTCGCTTAGTTGTTCGTGAAGTGGGGGAAATGATTCCTTGTTCACGGGCATGTGAGGGTGATATAAAGTAGTTAAATAAAAGTTCTTATCACAGCAGTGGTTATGTGTTAGTTATGTGTATGCATGTTACATGTATGTCTTATATACCAATGTATATGTATACATGCATGCATATACTATATATGTGCACATCATGTGTTGTACACACATGTTATATGCATGTATATATGACATGTGTTAACATGTGTGTTTTTAAAATGTCCATACAAACTATCAAAGGGTACAGCCATAAATTGAGGTATGTACATGAAAACAAGGGGCATTTGGCTCTGGACAACCTGCGTGGCATGAGGAGCTGGATCCCACGTGAGTGTGGTGACCTCCAGGGCTGTCTGTAGTGGGCAGACCAGGCTTCCTCCAGCCCGGAGCGCGGCCCGAATCCCTGCTTCATGTGATTGAAGAGTCTGCATTTTATATCAAGGTGAGGGCTTTACTTTTGTGATGCACTTTACAGTAAAACTAACTATATGTTAACAATACACAGCCAAGGCACACCTTGAGGCAAAGTGTTCTTTGGTAGTACAGAGGTACATTTATGTGAGGACAGTGATTTTTTAAACTGAATAACTATACCTGTTATAGTCATGTCTATTCTTTTTTTTTTTTTCATCCTCACCCGAGGACATTTTTTTTTTTTTTTTTATGTTTTGTTCAGGTAGAGTGGGTGGGGGGGAGAGAAACATTGACGTGAAAGGGACACATTGAGTGGTTGCCACCCACACGACCCAACCAGGGCCGGAGACAAACTGCAACCGAGGTACGTACCCTTAGCAGGAACCGAACCCGGGTCTCTTCAGACCTCAGGCCAACGCTCTAACCGCTGAACCAAACCGGCCAGGGCAGTCATGTCTATTCTTTAGTAAATTTCTAATGCGAGGCCTTTCTTAATTATCTCAGCAGGAAGTAATTTCTCGCCCCTCTGAACCGTGGTAGAATTTATCATCTATACTATACCATTTCTGTGAATGCAAATTTCCACATTGAGAGCTTATATATATTTTTAAAGTACTGTGTCCTTTACTACTGGATATGAATGTGTTATGAGTGAATTAAGTGACTTTCTGATCCGTATGATGCCATGGGGCCTCTGCCTTTCTTTCAGAAACATTGCTCATCTTCTGCGTGCCAGGGACTCAGTGGGGCTCCAGTACTTGACCCGGGTGCATGTAATTACAGTGTGATGTACCAAGTCCTATAAGAAGCCATGTACAGGTACAGTCAGTTTTTTGGCAGTGACATTAAAAACGAATGTGTTGTTCACCCAACATATTGGTAAGTGATCCACAGAGGTTATTTCCTTGCTAAAAACCAGAATAAATGAATACAGAAAGACTCCCATAGCCAGAATACCTGGGGAGGGGAGTATTTTGGTTTCTGTGATTTTGCAGTCGACAGAATTAACCCACGTGGAGTTAGTTGGTAGTTGTGAAAATGCAATGCAAACATTGTCATCTTTGAAAATATCCCAAAGCTCCACTAGATGGCGATATGTCTCTAGGAAAGCAGAGCTTTCCAATCCAATTCCATCTGAGTGCAAGGCATTCTCGAAATCAGGACATTTCCCTCACTTTTCAGGGAAGGAACCGTCTGGAACATATTAGTCACTCAATTCACATTCATTGAATAAATGTCGAATGAAAAGTTTCATTTTTCAGGGTTCAGTGGAAAATGAGAGCTCACCCAGAAGTTCAGCCAGAATACGTAAACTGGAATCTCCGAGGGAGGATTTAGCACATTTTTATAATGCTTAACTTATTTTCAGAAAAACACAAAAGGAAAGAAAAACAAACAAAAAAAATCATAGGAGGATCAGCAACTGGGTGCAGTTTTGTCGAATGAATTTTGCAAACATCGGAGGAGGCGAAGTGACGTGAATATTGCCTTCGCTTCATTGTACTGGTTGATTGAATGTTTCGTACATGAGCTTATTGCAAAAATAGAGAATCTCTATGTAGAATACAAGTGAGTACCTCTTCACCTCTTACCTCCAGGTACAGCCCCTTCACCTGGTGTTTTTGCTCTGCGTCTAGAATAGAAGTGTATCTCCCTTCCTAGCAAGAGACTGAATATGCAGATAGACCACTCAGCTTCAAACAGCCAGGACTTGATTCATCACTGACAGTTTTCCTAATTTATGTCCCAGCTTCTAATTTAGAACTAACCAGAGAAAGGCAAATATGCACCCCTAACCAATCACATAGGCTGCCCCACTTCCAGTCACACAGGCTGGCCCAACTCCAGCTTCTCTAGGCTAACATTCTCTAATCAGGGTGTACCTGAAGCTTTTCTTTAAAAAAAATTTTTTTTATCCTCACTGAGGACATTTTGTTTGCATATATCTTCAGATAGAGTGGGAGGGAGAGAAGGAGAAAGAGGGAGGGAGAAAAATTGACGTGAGAGAGACACATCGACTGGCTGCCACCCATATGACCCCAACCAGGGCCGGGGACAAACTGCAACTGAGGTACGTGCCCTTAGCGGGAACCGAACCCATGTCTCTCTGGTCCGAGGGCTGATGCTCTAACTGCTGAGCCAAACCAGCCAGGGCTCTTTATTGATTTTTAGAGAGAGAGGAAGGGAGAGGGAGAGAGAGATAGAAAAATTGACAAGAAGAACATTGATTGGCTGCCTCCTGCATGCCCCCCACTGGGGATTTGGCCCACAACCTGGGCGTGTGCCCTGACCGGGAATCAAACTGGTGACCTCTTGGTGCATGGGTCAACGCTCAACCACTGAGCCACACCGGCCAGGCTGAAGCTTTTCTTTTTTTCTGGTGTGAAGATTTCTCACTCCTCTGCCTGCCTTTGAGTCTTTGCCACACACCTATGATGATACCTGCCATTTTAGCTACAGCAAGCTCTGAGAAAAACAACTATAAAAGCCCTGGCCGGGTGGCTCAGTTGGTTGGAGCATTATCCCATACACCAAAGGTTGCGGGTTTGATTCCTGGTCAGGGCATATATCTAGGCTGTGGGTTTGATCCCTGGTCCAGGTAAGTATGGGAGGCAACTGATTGGTGTTTCTCTCTCACATTGATGTTTCTCTCTTTCTCCCTACCCCTCTCTCTAAAATCAATAAACATATCCTCAGGTGAAGATTAATTAAAAAAACAAAAACCAATAGCCTTTGCTTGTTCTAATTTGGTTGATCTTCATTTATTTTCACATTAGATATAGATTCATTCATATAACAACACATATTTGAGAGCCTACTGTCCAAGAGGCTGGAGATAGATAATTCCTGTGCACATGATTCTTACATTTTATTGGAAGAGAAAATAAAGCAAATAAATATGTTTATAAGGTAATATAACTAATCTTAAGCAATAATGTCAAAGCAATTCAGCAGAGAAAAAGGTCTTTTCAATAATTGGATATTCATATGCAAAAATTAGACTCATATTGAAAAGTTAACTTTCAATGCATCATAGACAAAAAATAAAAACTAAAATTACAAAACATTTAGAAGAAATTATCTGCCCTGGCCAGTTTGGCTCAGCAGTTAGAGCGTTGGCCTGTGGTCCAGAGAGACCCGGGTTCAGTTCCTGCTAAGGGCATGTACCTCAGTTGCAGTTTGTCCCCGGCCCTGGTTGGGTCGTGTGGGAGGCAGCCACTCGATGTGTCCCTTTCATGTTGATGTTTCTCTCTCACTCTATCTGAACAAAAAAATGGAAAACTGTCCTCAGGTGAAGATAAAAAAAAAAATTATAGGAGAAAAATCTATGATCCCAAGATTTCTTAGATGTCACACCAGAAGTACAACCCATAAAAGAAAAAATTGGCAAATTAAGTTTCACCAAAATTAAGAACTTTTGCTGTGGCCTGACTGGTTTTTCCCAGTGGTTAGAGCATCGGCCTGCAGACCAAAGAGTTGTGGGTTCGATTCTGGTCAAGGGCACGTACCTCAGTTGTGATTCAATCCCTGGTCCTGTTGGGGTCGTGTGGGAGGCAACCAATCAATGTGTCTCTCTCACATGGATGTTTCTTTCTCTGTCTCCTCTTCCTTCCTTCCCTTCCCCCCTCCCACTCTGTCTTAAAATCAATGGAGAAATATCCTTGGGTAAAGATTAAAAAATAATAAAAGAACCTTTGCTATTTGAAAGACACCTTAAAGAGAATAAAAAGCCAATTCATAAACTGGAAGAAAGCATTTACAAATTACATATCTGAAAAAGGAATTGTGCCCTGAACAGATAAGGAGCTCTCAAACCTTGAGAAAAACTGCCTAACTTGAAAAGTGGATACAAAGTTGGAATAGATGCTTTCCTTCCAAAGAAGTCATGTGATGGCAACAAAGCACAAGAGAGGTGCTCATCGCCAATGTCATTGGAGAAGTGAACAAAACCACCATGACTTACCACCAAACACCTACTGAACTGTTTAAAATCTAAAAGACTGACAAAACCATGTGTTTTTAAGGAGGTGGAGCAAACTGGAACTCTTTTTTTTCTTTTTAATTAACCTTAGGGAGGACCCAAGGGTATTTTTGCATTTATCTTCAGATATGGGGGAGTGGGGAGAGAAGCATGATGTGGAGAGACACGTTGATTGGTTGCCTTCTGCATGATCCCAACCAGGGCTGGGGACCAACTGCAGCCGAGGTACATGCCCTTGACCGGCATCAAACTCACTACTCTTTGGTCCGCGGGCCGGCGCTCTATCTGTTAAGCCAAACCAGCCAGGGCACAACTAGAACTCTTATACATTGCTGGTAGAGATGTAGAATCTCTACCAGCAGTAGAGATGTAGAATCTCTACCAGCAATGGAAAAAGAGTTTTGGGATTTTTTGAAAAGTTAAGCATACATCTACCATATGACCCAGACATTTAATTCCTAGACATTTCCCTAAGAATTGTGAAAGCATGGTCTCCACAAAGACCTGTAGATGAATGTTTAGAACAGCTTAATTTATAATATCCCCCAAACTGGAAACAACCTAAGTGTCCACCAACAGGTGAGCAGAGAAACAAACTGGTATATCCAAACTGAAATACCACTGTGCAGTACAAAGGCATGAAGTATTGATACACACAACGACATGGATGAATCTCAAAATAATTATGCTGCATAATGTAATTTAAAAAAAAAAGAGTACATATCCTAGGACTCTATTGATAGAAAACTGAAAATGCACAATAATCAAAAATATTAGAAAATAGGTCAGTGGTAGTCTGGCTGAAAGAAAGAAGTTACCTTCACACAGAAGAATACTTTTGTGGGTACTGGATATGTTCATTATCTTGATTGTGATGATAGTTTCACACCTATGAATACCTATGTTAAAATTTACTGAAATGTACATTTTAAATGTATTCAATTGATTCTATGTCAATTATATTTCAATAAACTTGTTCAAATAATGTGTCATAAATGGATGATGGCCCTGGCTGGTTTGGCTCAGTGATTGGAGCGTCGGCCCGTGGATCAAAGAGTCATGGGTTTGATTCTTCTGGTCAAGGGCAAGTACCTTGGTTGCGGTTCGTCCTTTGCCCTGATCGGGGTCATATGGGAGGCAACCAGTTGATGTGTCCCTCTCACACTGATGTTTCTCTCTCTTCCTCCCTCTCACTCTATCCGAAGATAAATAGAAAAATATCCATGGGTAAAGATTAAAATAAAATGGTAGGATGTCTGAGATCGACTAAAATATTTCTTGGTGGAGAGAGAAAGAAGGAAGGACTAGAGAAAAATTAAGATTGGCCATGAGTTGATAAAAGCTAAGGGATGTGTACATGGAGATTCATTATCTTATTCTGTCCACTTTAATATTTGGAATTCTTCGTAATATTCAAAATATTGTAACTAATACTTTGTATGTAATATATTTGTGACTCTTTGTAGGTTTCTATCTAGAATAGGGACTGAAACAGGAATATTGGGTGTAAGAGTTTGCACCCTTTATTTTCACGAGAACTATCAACTTGTGTTCTTAAACGTTTCTCTGTCCTTCTTTGGAGAAGACAAAGATCTCTTGGGATTTGCTGTTTTCTAGTTGGAACTGAGATGATTCCAGGGAATATGAGGCTGAAAAGCTCTGGTTTTTCAAGGTAATAACCTTAATATCTGTGATTAACTAAGGCGAGTCCAAGAGCGTTCTGAAACTTCCCTCCTTTTTGCCGGAGGTCTCTGCAGGCAGCGTCGGCGGACAGCGTGTCTGTCTTTGCTCGCTGTTCCTGCCACTTGTGCGCTGGAAAATGCCACCTATTCGAAAAGGCTGATTATTTAAGTTCTGATAGCCTTGAATTGTGTTTCTAACTGATATCTAACATTTGTTGAACACAATGCTCTGAACTCTTGACATGGATATATTTAATCTCTCTGAGTACTTATTGTATACATATCATTATCATTCTATTTACAGTTGAGTAAACTGACTCCTTGAATTGAAACAATTTGCCCCAAGTTATGCATTTAGGAAAAGTGAGAGCTGGAGGGCACGCACCCAGGGCCTCGGGCTCCGAGTCCGAGTGGCCAGTCACTGTCTCTTACTTCCTCGGTACTTAACTCTCAATGAGTAAAACCAAGGATGTAAAACTTTTGAATTTCCTCTTACTGCTTGGTTCCTGTGTATATACAGATAGTACATTTCCCCCAGTTAAACATTTTTTTCCCCCACAAAGTTTTACACACAACAAACATTATTAAAGAAAAACATGACCTTTCTGTTGTTTCATGATGATCCTCACCAGTGAAATGAAATGACTCACTTTGGATCCACATTCCTGTTTAGAAAGTGGCTGTCTCAGGAACATGCCTTTTTATGAATTAGGAAAGGACGAACTGGGGTAGATGAATTAGGAGGCACCATCTTTGGATGGATACGACCCGACCAGAGCAGCTCACCGTCCTTTCGGGTCTTTGTGCTAGGGAGGGTGGCAGAGAAGAGACCTTTGGCTGGGACTTGGCCCTGGACAGGAGCACATACTGGCCAGCAGATTGCTGGCTGGATTCCAATCTGTACTTTTTCTCTTGGCGGAGAACTTCTGTGCAACCATTAGACTCCTCTCAGGAACTTTTCCCCAAGCTTTCTAGCTAAATGACAATTGTAATTGTAACTTTAAAAAAAATCTTTAGACATAGCAGGAGGGAGAGAGGGAGGGAGAGAGAGAGAGAAACATCGATTGAGAGAGACACATCGACTGGTTGCTACCCACACAACCCCAGCAGGGGCCGGGGACGAACTGCAACGGAGGTACGTGCCCTTAGCGGGAACCGAACCCAGGCCTCTCTGGTCTGTGGGCCGACGCTCTAACCACTGAGAAAAACTGGCCAGGGCTGTAATTGTAACTTTTTGTGGCAGAGATGCCAATTGTCCCTCAACATGCAATCTTCCCTTTCTTTGTGTTGCTAGAGGCTCTGCTTTTTGACCAGACACATAGAAAGAATGAAGATCTGAGCATCTCTTGCAGCTAGGTGTGGCCACATGACTAATTGGGTCATGTAGCATTGTTTCATGATGGTGTTGAAGAAATGTCTTAAAAGGTTGCCGGTGTATGTCCTTTGCCTTTCTTCCCCCCTTTTTTCTGAATCCTGTTGCCTGCGGCATGAGATGGAGCTTAGTCACTATGATGGACTCACAATAAGAGTCCTGTTCTGGGGAGACGCATCCTGGGTTCTCGACATGCAAGAGCCCCTTTTTCTGTACTAACTTTTACTTAATACTTTAGAGCTTTAAAAAGAATTTATATCAATTATTTTTTTTCATCAGAACTGATCTTGTTTTTCTTTCCCGAGTCTCACAGTATTTCTGTGACATGGTCCAGGTGGTCATATTCTACTCTTACTTAGGCGACCGCAGGGCTGAGCTGTGTTGTTGTACATTCATTCATATCGCTGGCTGCTCTGGTTATTTCAGTCAGCTCTGTACCAGTCTGCGGCCGCTGGCTATTACAAATGCAAAAGCACAGAGTCAACTTCTTTAAAAAAATTTTTTTTTCTTTTTTGATTTTTAGAGAGAGAGGAAGGGAGAGGGAGAAAGAGATAGAAATATCGATGAGAGAGAACTTTGAATGGCTGCCTCCTGCATGCCCCCCACTGGGGATTTGGCCCACAACCTGGGCATGTGCCCTGACCGGGAATCGAACCAGCGACCTCTGGATGCATGCGTCAACGCTCAACCACTGGGCCACACCAGCTGGGCAAGAGTCAACTTCTTTTTTTTTTTTGACCAAAAAACATCTGCATTTTATTTTATTTTTTTTATGAATTTTTATTTATTTTTTTGTTACAGATATTTTACCTTTTTACCCCATTGGCACCCCCCACCCCCACCCCTCCACCCTGTCCCCGGCTTAGTTGTCCATGTCCATTGGTCATGCATACATGCACATAAGTTCGGTGGTTTATCTCTTCCCACCCCCCCACCCCCCATCCCCTCTTCTGAGGGATGTCAGTCTGTGCCCTACTTCCATGTGTCTCGGTCTACTGTATTCCTCAGACTGTTATGTTCATTATATTCCGTATATAAGTGAGATCATGTGGTATTTGTCTTTTTCTGCTTGGCTTCTTTCACTTAGGATAATACTTTCCAGGTCCCTCCATGTCGTCTCAAAGGATAAGAGATCTTTCTTTCTTACCGCTGCATAGTACTCCATTGTGTATATGTACCACAGCTTTTTGATCCATTTGTCTACTGGTGGACACTTGGGCTGTTTCCAGATCTTAGCTATTGTAAATAGTGCTGCTATGAACATGGGGGTACATATATTCTTCCTGATTGGTGTTTCAGGCTTCTTAGGGTATATTCCCAGCAGTGGGATCACTGGGTCAAATGGAAGTTCAATTTTTAATTTTTTGAGGTAGCACCATATTGTTTTCCATAGCGGCTGCACCAGTCTGCATTCCCACCAGCAGTGTATTAGAGTCCCCTTTTCTCCACACCCTCGCCAACACTTGTTGTTTGATGATTGTTGATGGCGGCCATTCTGACAGGTGTGAGGTGATACCTCATTGTTGTTTTAATTTGCATCTCTCGGATGATTAGTGATGTTGAGCATTTCTTCATATGTCTCTTGGCCATTTGTATGTCCTGTTTGGAGAGGTGTCTATTCAGCTCCTCTGCCCATTTTTTAATTGGGTTCTTTGTCTTCCTTTTGTGGAGTTGTATGAGCTCTCTGTATATATTGGAAATTAACCCCTTATCTGATACATCATTGGCAATGATGTTCTCCCATACAGTGGGTTGCCTTTCCATTTTGATGATCGTTTCTTTTGCTGTGCAGAAGCTTTTTAGTTTGATGTAGTCCCATGTCTTCATTTTCTCCTTTATTTCTGTTGCCTTAGGTGATGTATCAGTGAAAATTCTGCTCCGTATGATGTCCGAAATTTTGTTGCCTACATTTTCTTCTAGAATTTTTATGGATTCACGGGTCACATTTAAGTCTTTTATCCATTTTGAGTTTATTTTTGTGTATGGTGTAAGTTGATGGTCGAGTTTCATTTTTTTGCATGTAGCTGTCCAATTTTCCCAACACCATTTATTAAAGAGGCTGTCTTTACTCCACTGTATGCTCTTGCCACCTTTGTCAAATATTAATTGAGCGTATTGCCTTGGGTCCATTTCTGGGTTTTCAGTTCTGTTCCACTGGTCTATATGCCTGTTCTTGTGCCAGTACCAGGCTGTTTTGGTTACAGTCGCTTTGTAGTATAACCTGATATCTGGTAATGTGATCCCTCCAACTTTGTTCTTCTTTTTCAAGATTGCTGTGGCTATTCGGGGTCTTTTTTGGTTCCATATGAACTTTTGAAGTATTTGTTCTAGTTCTATGAAATATGTCGTTGGTATTTTGATGGGGATTGCATTGAATCTATAGATTGCTTTGGGTAGTATGGACATTTTAATTATGTTAATTCTTCCAATCCATGAACAGGGTATGTTCTTCCACTTTTTTATATCTTCCTCTATTTCTTTTTTCAATGACCTGTAGTTTTCTGCAAATAGGTCCTTTACTTCTTTGGTTAAGTTTATTCCTAGGTATCGTAATTTTTTTGGAGCGATGGTAAATGGGATTGTTTTTTCAGTTTCTCTTTCTGTGAGTTCATCATTGATGTACAAGAATGCCGTCGATTTCTTGACGTTAATTTTGTATCCTGCTACTTTGCCAAATTCATTTATTAAGTCTAATAGATTTTTGATGGAGTCTTTAGGGTTTTCTATGTACAATATCATGTCATCTGCAAATAATGACAGTTTCACTTCCTCCTTTCCAATTTGGATCCCTTTTATTTTTTCTTCATGTCTGATTGCTGTGGCTAAGACTTCCAGTACAATGTTAAACAAGAGTGGCGAAAGTGGACATCCCTGTCTTGTTCCTGTTCTTAATGGAAATGTTTTTAGTTTCTGTCCATTGAGTATGATGTTGGCTGTAGGTCTTTCATATATGGCCTTTATTATGTCGAGATATGATCCCCCTATTCCTACATTGCTGAGCGTTTTTATCAGAAATGGATGCTGGATTTTGTCGAATGCTTTTTCAGCATCTATTGATATGATCATGTGGTTTTTATTCTTCATTTTGTTTATGTGGTGTATCACGTTTATTGATTTGCGAATATTGTACCAGCCTTGCATCCCTGGAATGAATCCCACTTGGTCATGGTGAATAATTTTTTTGATGTATTTCTGGATCCGATTTGCTAGTATTTTGTTCAGGATTTTGGCATCTATGTTCATCAGGGATATTGGCCTGTAGTTTTCTTTCTTCGTAGTGTCTTTTTCTGGTTTTGGAATTAGAATTATGCTGGCCTCATAGAACGTGTTTGGAAGTCTTCCTTCTTCTTGAATTTTTTGAAATAGTTTGAGGAGAATGGGTATTAGTTCTTTTTTGAATGTTCGGTAAAACTCCCCCGTGAAACCATCTGGGCCTGGGCTTTTGTTTGCTGGGAGAGTCTTGATTACCTCTTCAATTTCCTTAGTTGTTATTGGTCTGTTCAAGTTTTCTATCTCTTCCGGGAATAGTTTTGGGAGACTGTGTGTTTCTAGAAATTTGTCCATTTCGCTGAGATTGTCGAATTTGTTGCCATATAGTTGTTCATAGTAGTTGTTAACGATCTTTTGTATTTCCGTGGTGTTGGTTGTTACTTCTCCTCTTTCATTTCTGATTTTGTGTATTTGGGTTCTCTCTCTTTGTTTCTTGGTGAGTCTAGCTAAGGGTCCATCAATCTTGTTTATCTTTTCGAAAAACCAGCTCTTTGTTTCATTGATCCTTTGAATTGTTTTTTTGGTCTCTATGTCATTTATTTCTGCTCTGATCTTTACTATTTCCTTCCTTCTACTTGCTCTGGGGTTTTCTTTTGTTTGCTTTCTAATTCTTTAAGTTGTGAGGTTAGACAGTCAATTAGAAATTTTTCTTGTTTTTTGAGGTAGGCCTGTAGTGCTATGAACTTCCCTCTCAGAACTGCTTTCGCTGCATCCCATAGATTTTGTGTTGTTGTGTGTTCATTTTCATTGGTTTCCAGGAAGTTTTTGATTTCTTCCTTGATCTCCTCGGTGACCCATTCATTGTTTAATAACATGCTATTTAGCCTCCATGTGTTGAAATGTCTTTGCATGTTCTTGTTGCAATTGATTTCTAGTTTCATGCCATTGTGATCTGAGAAGATGCTTGATATGATTTCAATCTTCTTGAACTTGTAGAGATTTAGTTTGTGTCCTATCATGTGGTCTATCTTTGAGAATGTCCCATGTGCACTTGAGAAGAATGTGTATTCTGTAGTTTTGGGGTGTAATTCTCTGTAGATATCTATTAAATCCATTTGGTCTAGTGCTTCATTTAGAGTCTCTGTTTCCTTGCTAATTTTTTGCCTAGAGGATCTATCCAGTGCTGTCAACGGGGTGTTGAAGTCCCCAGCTATGATTGTATTGTTGTCGATTTCTCCTTGGAAGTCCTCCAGAAGATTTTTAATATATTTTGGTGCTCCTATATTGGGTGCATATATGTTTATCAAGGTTATATCTTCCTGTTGGATAGATCCTTTCAATATTATGTAGTGGCCGTCTTTGTCTCTAGTTATGGTCTTCATTTTGAAATCTATTTTATCAGATATGAGAATTGCTACCCCAGCTTTTTTTGCTTTCCATTTGCTTGGAAAATTTTTTTCCATCCCTTCACTTTCAACCTATGTGAGTCTTTTGTTGAGAGATGGGTCTCTTGTAAACAACATATAGATGAGTCATGCTTTCTTATCCAATCAGCTACTCTGTGTCTCTTTATGGGAGCATTCAATCCATTTACGTTTAAGGTGATTATTGATATGTACTTATTTATTGCCATTTTTGTTTAGTGTGGTTCTATTTTTGTTCCCATTTCTACTGCTAATTACAGCAGTCCTTTTAACATTTCTTGCAGTGCTGGTTTGGTGCTAATGTATTCCCTTAGCTTTTTTTTGTCTGGGAAGCTCTTTATTTGATCTTCTATTTTGAATGATAGCCTTGCTGGGTAGAGTAGTCTTGGATTCAGATTCTTGTTTTTCATGACTTTGATTACTTCATGCCATTCCCTTCTGGCCTGTAGTGTTTCTTGTGAGAAGTCAGCTGAGAGCCTTATGGGGTTCCCTTTGTAGGTAACCTGTTGCTTATCTCTTGCTGCTTTTAGGATTCTCTCTTTGTCTTTAATTTGTGGCATTTTAATTACTATGTGTCTTGGTGTGGGCCTGTTTGGGTTCTTCTTACTTGGGACTCTCTGTGCTTCTTGAACTTGAATGCCTTCTTCCTTCACCAAATTAGGGAAGTTTTCTCTCACTATTTTTTTGAATATATTCTCTATCCCTTGCTCCTTTTCTTCTTCTTCGGGGACTCCTATGATGCGAATATTATTACGTTTCCAGTTGTCCCATAGTTCTCTTAAGCTGTCTTCCTGTTTTTTAATAGTTTTTTCCTTTTGTTGTTCTGATTGGTTGATTTTTTCTACCCTGTCTTCTAATTCACTGATCCGGTCCTCAGCTTCCCCTACTCTGCTTTTTAAACCTTCCAATGTGTTTTTCATTTCGGATATGTCATTTTTTATCTCTTCTTGTTGGTTTTTAATTTCCATTTGGCTTATTTTCAGTGTCTCTATGTCCTTACTCATGCTGTTCAGCTTCCTCAAGATCATGGCTCTGAATTCTAGCTCTGTTAACATGCCTAATTGCTCCACATTGATCTCATCTTCGGTGGAGGTGGTTTGCTCTTTCATTTGGCTTCTGTTTCTGTGTTTCACCATTTTAGCTATCACTCTGGGCTTTGGAGCCTGTCAAGTTCTCCCTGTGGGTGTTGGTGTTCTGCTGTTTGTGGCTCCCTCTCCTGTGTTTAGATGAGCGAGGGAGGACCCGCGTTGAACACCACTGTCAAGTCTTACTTTCCTGGTTAAAGCTGCCAGCCCAGGAAACGTACTGTTATCCTCTAGCTTTTTGCCTGGAAGCTAGCAGTCTAGGTTAATTGATGAGTTTTGGGTTGTCAGTTGATTGAAAAACTCCCTCTGGTGCTCAGCCAAGGGGCTTTCACGAGGGTGGGGCAGATGCTGGTCCTTAGTGAGCCTCAATTAACACTTCAATGGCCCACAGGGTGGGGTTGGATCTCCGAGGGAGGGGCTGCTGCCTCTCCCCAGAGCCCTGGGAAGAAGCAATGTGGCCACCGTCCTGAGTGGCTGCACTCAGCCAAAGCTCTGAGCGCCCTCCAAACCCCGAGTGTCCCGACACAGTTCCAGTCCAGTCCGCCCTCCCTCCGCCGGAGCCCAAGGTGAGTGGCTGTGGCTGTTTCAGCCTCTGTCCCGGCTGCGCTGCGGGGCCGCCTGGGAGTGTGACCCGAGGGCGCTGCTCCCAGCTGAGGCCGCTGCCGAGCTGCCGACCGTGGGCTCCCAGCCCCCGTCTCGCGCCTTCGCAAGCCTACCGGGATGGAGTCAGTGTCCCTCGTTGTACGGTCCTCGCAAGCTGCTTTTCTGTTGGTTTTTCCCGTCGATTTGTCTGTGTTATAGTTGTAATTCCAGTTTGGTTCTGGGAGACGGTCTGTGTAGCTCCGTTCACTCCGCCGCCATTTTTCGGTTCCCCTCAACTTCTTTTATTTATTTATTTATTTTCTTTTTCATTAATTAATTTTTGTTACAGGTGTTTCTCCTTTCCCCCCCACTGATTCCCCCCTCCCCCCCTGCCCTGTCCCCAGTTTGTTGTCCATGTCCAATGTTCATGCATACATGCATATAAGTTCTGTGGTTTATCTCTCCCCCACCATCCCCTCTTCTGGGGATTGTCAGTCTGTACCCCACTTCCACGTCTCTGGGACTACCCCATTCCTCAGACTGTTACGTTCATTATATTCCACAAGTAAGTGAGATCATATGATACTTATCCTTCTCTGTTTGGCTTGCCTCACTCAGGATAATACTCTCCAGGTCCCTCCATGTAGTCTCAAAGGACAAGAGATCTTTCTTTCTTACAGCTGCATAGTAAGAGTCAACTTCTTGATAATGGCTCACTCATTCATTCATTGAATTCAATCAACACTTCTATCACGAAGATTAAGCGGAATTCTAAAAGCAAATCTATTGCATAAAATACAACTTTACTTAACTGTGCTTTGATTTTATACAAACTCTTAGTTTCTTTCAGTTCATATATTTCTTCCAATGATCTTTTCACATGTATTTATGGAGTCAGCCTATAAGAAGCCACATTATAATTAATGATACATATAAACACTGGAAGTGTCTGTTCTTCCCTCACATTACTTAGCTCGGAGGCCTCCGACATCTATCTTGACTGCTACAGAAAATACTGCAGGTTTGGGGGAATTCGGAATGGAAGGGGAAATACCTTCGAAGGTAGGAAACAGTGTGGACAAAGAAACCCTTCTGCAAGACTGATTTTACATCCATCTCCTACACTCCTCCTCCAAAGCCCTCGTCATCTCTCAGCTGCTGTCAAGGTCTAGCCTCCGTACCGATTGCTCTTTTCATTCTCTCTAGATTAGTTCGTATTCAACAACCGAGGGACCCATGTATCCTCTGCAATATTTATTGCTTGGCTGTTAGAGTCTGAGCAAGAAATTAGCTAAACCCAAACTAATAATGCTAGATACTGGGATGGTTGACCGCTTGGTCTGGGACTTCTGTTGCTTGGTCTGGGACAAGTATACCCGCTGGAGTATTCTAATGTCTCAGTCCTAACGTCTCCGCACGCTCGGCTGAGGCCTGCACGGGGCAGTTTTGCCATGTACAAGGGCACTGTCGCTAAGGAGGAGCCGTGTGTCCCAAACAGCACTGGTACATCAGAAACTAAAACTGGCGGATGTTCTCACAGAATCAACTGGCTATAATTTCCCTATAGCTGGATCTAAAGTCATGTGTGAGGGCCTCATTTTATTCTTCATGGCACAAAGTCACCATTTGGACCAGTGGTGGCCTTGTGGTCACTTGAATATTGCATAATAGGCATATGAGTATAATCCACATTCTCGGAGTTGTGCTCCGTGGTCTTGGAATGCGCCGAATGAACCAGCATTGAAAAATCCATCAATCTACATTATTCTAGAAAAAATTCCCATCAAACTAGCATAGGGTTAGGGCTAAGGCTAGGCAGTTGTAACTACCAGTTCACATTTCTAATCGACTCAAAGCATAAACCTACAATTTCCCTTTTATGCACCCTTTCTTACAGCCTGAATGTTCTAGGTAGAGAGTCCAGACGTTAGGCAGCTGAGGGTTCCCTCCACTTCCCTGTTGTTCCCCCAGGGGACGTCCTCCTGGTCCCAAAGAGCCGGTTCACCTTGACCTTGAGGACCAGGGTGCTTTTCTCGAGGTCGGGGTCTGTCTGTGTGGCCACTTTCCTCTGCCATGTTGCAAAATCCTTGAGGGCATATTTATGATGAAAACTTTTTATATCCTCATGGTACCTAGTGGAGTGCCTTACACATAACCTTTAGACGTGTGTCAAGTTGTATTAAACTCATCCATGTCTCAGAATTTGAAAGGTCATTGCTAAGTGTGAGAGTCAATGGATTTTTTTTTTTTCCCTCTTCTCTAGAAAAATGACTTATTTAGTTAATTCTGTTTGATTTTTTTTCTTATTTTTTGTTTCTTCCCTTTCTATTATTTATTTATAGGTATTGAGTTCTGTTCACATTGTCTATCATGCCTCTTCCTTTGCCATAGATGTACCATTTATTCTCCAGTTTCTATGTATAAGTGTCCCCCATTGACACCTCCAGTGTTAATATTGGAATCAGTCAGTCACCGATGCTGCCATTTTATCAGAATAATATCAGCCCGAGGGAAGCCCACGGGGCTGGATGACAGCTCCCTTCAGCCATTTCACTTTGTTGGATTAATTTGGCATTATGCAGGGTCATTTAGATAACACGGGATGACTTGGAAGAAGTCACCGAAGGTGAATGAAGTTATTTCTATTCTGACTTCCAATGTTGTCATCTTGCCATTACTGCCCCCTCCTCCCCTCCACTGCGAGGTTGTTTAAACAGTTAGCTAGGTTGCCATAAACTACCCAAATCTGAGGTTTCCCAAATAGTAAGTAGATGAGGATTTTCTGACCGATTCCCAAGCTTTTTCTGCCCAGTGCCTCCCGGGCCATAATTCCCCCTCTGCACGTGGCCACTACTCCTTTCCGTAGAGGGCTTCTGTTGGTCAGTGAGCCTCTTACCAGGAGCCCTTCTAGAGTTAGACTTACCACCTGACTGTGCCCTTCCTCCAGCTTTTTATCCTCTCCAAATGTATGAGTGTGCTGGTTGGCACGCACCCAGACACCCAGACACCCAGACACTCAGACACACCCACCTATTCTCTCTGATGATCTCATGCCTTTGAGGAAATGTATCTTCTGCTTTTCTGTGACTCCATGTGCCAGGCAGTTAACTGCTGACTGTGCAGAAGAATACGTGCAGATGAGGGAAAGGGCCCGGAGGTCCGCAAAGCTTTACAGCCGAGGAAATGGGCAGACAGACAGCTGTAACAGACTGGTGCTTCTCCTCCGCATATGTGCTTAATTTATATGTAGTTCCCTCTGGAACCGCCCACCTCTGAACCATGTGTAACAAATACCTCATTTTCCTCTGAGAGTTTAGTCTGTGAAGTTTAGGGCGAGTGTTCGAGCAGGACTTGCAATGTGGTTGTAATTAATTTAACTTCTTGAGTTGGTGCCTACCGCAAGCATTTTATCGCGGTTCGTTCAGTAAGGTTAACAGCAACTCCCCAAAAGCCATGGCCTCTGAGCCTGTTTTCTGTGTTTTTATTCTGGAATGATTTGTTGTGTTCAGATTTGGCTAGCTGGGCTTTGCACCCAATTGAAAGGTATCCGTTGTGAAAAATTCCATCCCTGTGCCTGAAATTATAAATTAATGTCAGCTAATAGACTGTGATTTATTGGATATAGCTCAGTAACATCACTCCTTTTATTCTACTGAAGTCAATTTTGTTAAGCTCCACTAAGGCTCACGGAGCCCCTCTCGGGCATGATGGCATTAGCCGAATTTAAACTCACAAGGATACCCGCTGAGCCACAGTGCATTGGCTTGTCATTCAGGTGTAGGAGCAATGGCAAAAAGGCGTGTTTCCTCAACCATCTGACATTTCACAGCGCTTTTCACTGGGCTGAGGAGCAAAACACCGTGGCTAAGTCTTGAGTAAGCCCCCTGTTTCCTCGATGCTGCTATACATTCGTTCTATATAATGTTCTCACATGAACATTAACTTACCTTACTGGGTATTTGTCACCCACTGTGTCCACCCGAGGTAAACACTGGGGGGATCTTCTCATCCGAAGCCACTGATGTCTCCTAAGAAGCGTGTAAGTGTCCTCCACGATGTGGGGATTGCTGTCCTCTAGTGTGTGGAACGTGCTGGACAACACCGGCTCTCAGCAGCAAATAGTGTTGAAGGAATGGACAAAGGGCATCATTTTGGTTCAGCACAGGTTATGGGGGCCTCGGACCCGGAAGTGTCAAGGCATTGGCCCACCTCCTGCAGGATCTGAGGGGCACGGCAGTGCCGAGAGCGGAGGCAGCGGGGAGGCGTCGCGTCGGGTCAGCATGGAGCAGGGTTTGCGGGTGGGCGCTCCCGAGTCCTGGGAGTTGGGAGGAGACTGGGAGCAAGGTGGGAAGTTCGGACAGTGTCTAGAGTGGAGGTTTACCCCTGCAGGTCAAAGTGAGTGTCAGAACGCACGTGCATGGCACGCACCCTGGAGACAGGCCTTGGGTGCTGGGCGCCCTGTGTGCCTGACGGGAGACTGTCCTGCTTCCCTTGGAACTTCCCAGAGGCACATAACCCAGTCGCTTTCAGTTACAGGAAACGCTTTCTGACGTTGAGGTACATTTTCTACTTCTTAGTCCTGATCGTACTCCCTGTAAGAAGGACTTTTGACGATTTCTCTTTCTCGATTGTGTCATTTTTGACATAAGTGTTTTATTCTGTCTCCCTTTACTGGAACGTCTTGCTACTAAAATAAATGTCGACAACCAATGTTTCCTGGGTCACATGTTTTAAATAGGCCATGATTTCCTGATCCTTCCCTGTCCATTGGCTTATTCAGTCGTTAGTTTGTGTGCATTGTTTTT
The DNA here is from genome assembly GCF_014108415.1 of Molossus molossus. Lineage (NCBI taxonomy): Eukaryota > Metazoa > Chordata > Mammalia > Chiroptera > Molossidae > Molossus > Molossus molossus. The sequence goes on along the minus strand of NW_023425399.1, from coordinate 102,378,574 downwards.
TCTTTGAGGTGAAGTATTATTTCCATATCATAAAATGCCCTGATCTTTGAAAAAATGCGCTGCTCTTATGCATCCAGCCTGATGTGCGTTGACAGGAGTATGCACATCTCTGTAACCACCATTCCAAGCAGGATATACAGTGTTTCCATCATCCCAGGAAATTCCCTTCTGCTCCTTTGCAGACAGCCCTCCCCGAGACGGCTGCTTTTCCGATTCAGTCGCCAAAGCCCTTTTCTTGACCTTCCTAGTGTTCCACTCGCTTCCTTTACGACAGTCTGGCTTCCTTTACTCCACACGATGTCTTTTGAGATCAACCTAGGTAGTTGCGCATGGCAATAGTTTCTTATCCATGCGGGGTAGTAGTTCACTGTGTGAATACACCCCTTTCGTTTTCATTTTCTTTCAGTGACTGTTGGGTGTGTGCATTACTGTTTACCGGAGACTTCCATCAACCATCTGAGCAGCGCACCCTGGAAGAGGACTATACCTCCTTTGTTCTGACATTGTACTTCCGTTAATCTGAAGTAAGATTCCATTAGTGATCACAGTGTATGTTCTGCACTGTGTACACGGTGATGGATTGGAATGGGAAGGGTTTTGCTGCAAGACTGCTAGAGGCGCAAACCCCAGATCTGCTCCTAGTAATATATAGGACATAAGGGAAATTACTTTATGTCCCTGTACCTCTGTGAAATGTGAATAATAATAATGTCTATGTCTCCTTGATGCCCATGGTTAGGACCTTAAGGCACTCAATAAACTTTAGGTCATATCCATTCTGCCCACCTGCTTTCATATTGAAATTGCAATCTGAGAGCACATACAAGTTTGTCACACCATCTCTCTTCCATGCTCATGAATTTTCATAAACTCGTATGTCAGACGTTCACATTTATCCTATTTATTTTCATGTAAATCCAATCCATCATTCTACCCCACTGAGACCAACTCTCACTTTACATGATCAACCAGCAGAGTTGCTGTCTGCCTCAACTCTGTCGTCTATGGATGTGATAAGCAGATCATCCATGTCCTCCTCCAAGTCCCTCTTCATATTTGAACGGGACAGAAACGAGGACAGATTCTCTTAGCATAAAATTAACAACCACTCTTTAGTTCGAAATTGATCTACTAATCAATACGCTGGTTACTGTTGTGTAGGCAGTTTCAAACCATTGGACTCTCCTATTTTTCAGTTATCTCTTCACAAGATATAATTCTACACATTGATAGAATTCAAAGGCCTTGGAAATTCTACAAATATAGAGAATAACTTATAATAATCTTCTTTGACTATGTCTTTATTAATTAAAAATTTCTGAAATAATTTCTTAATAGTTGACCTCATAATTTCAAAAATTTTAAAGGTTATCCCTGATCTACTGTATAAAGAAAGTTATATATATTTTCCAAAATGATTCTTTAGAAAAAAATAGAAATATGATATTTAATATTCTTTATTTTAACCCTTTTGTCATTTTTGTGTGCCTTTTTATGTCCTTTACTTCAACATTAATAGCTTTCCTAAGATTCTTTTAATGAATGAAATTGCATCAGATTCTTTCCTTGCATTATCACCTCTAGGATAATGTAAAAATACTCTTCAGATCCAAGAGTAAATAATAAACCAAATCAAAAGTTTTTCAGAGTATTTTAGTCTATCTTGATTTTCTAAAGTATCATTTTAATTGATGTAGACCTCACATGCAGGTGTAAATTTACCTAAGGATGTGTGGTTTGTTTTTAGTGGCTCACATTTTCTCATTCTTGAACATTAGAACTGATCACATTCCTATTTTCAAAAGGCCTCCATATACAAAGCATCATTCTTTCTACTTTGAGAATTAAAGGCCACTTAGTTGATGTAAAAGAAAAAAAAGGCACGTTGATTTGAATGGTACTTGAGCATGGAGGACATGCCGTATATTTTTACCTCTCCATTATGTAGCATTGTGGTTTGCACAATATAGGCATACAAAAAAGCTTTACTGAATTGTATTTAAGGAGAATTAAGTTATTCTTAATGGATTTTCGTATGTATAATGTGACTTTTATCTAGAAATATATTTTCAGTAGTTATAATAATTCCTATTTATTTTTTGGCTGTTTTTCAAATAAATATTTATTGGAAAACAGTCACACCCATTTATTTCCATATTGTCAGTGGTTGCTTTCACATCCCATTCTTGAATATCTGCAACAGAGGCCACAAAGCCTAAAATACTTACTTTCTAGCCTTTTATAGAAAAAGGTTGTTGGCCACTGTGCTAAGTAATATGTAAAGAAAGGGACTGCCACAGGGGGCTTTTCTTACGTATTTGTCTGTAGAATTTCTTTCACAGTTAGTTCAATGACTACAGGCTTTATGATCTCATGGGAATATGCTGTCATCACACAAGTAGGTGTGGAACTCTGTCCACAATTAAAAATAATGTCGTCTGTTCAACAGAAAAAGTGTTTATTGAATCATAACAGTGAATATGTTCCAATCTTCCTCCTAGGCTAGGGATTATTTCACTTACATTCTCCAAATACCTGTTTTCTAATAGTGCACCATGCCATCTTGATTCTCACATGCTCTATTACTTGCAAGGCAACTCTATTCTTTCTTTTTAAATCCTCATCTGAGGATATTTTTTCATTTATTTTTAGACAGAGGGGAGGGACAGAGGGAGGGAAGAGAGAGAGAGAGAGACATCGATGTGAGAGAGACACGTTGATTGGCTGCCTCCAGAGGTACGTGCCCTTGACCGGAATTGAAGCCGGGACTCTTCAGTCTGTGGGCTGATGCTCTAACTGTTGAGCCAAACTGACCAGGATTCTATTCTTTCTTAAAACCCGTAGTTACTGTTGAATGGTACCAATGATCTTTGCTTTATAGTATCTTCCTTATCGTGATACATTTTAAAAGCTATAATCTGTTAGTAAGTCTATTTTTCTCACAGTAAATAGGCCTCAAATCTTATTAGCAACTTCAGTAGTTTGGCCACTTCTTTAAAAAATTAAATTTACTGAGAGGGGTGACAATGCTTAATAAAATAATATAGGTTTTAAGTGTACAATTCTATGGTACATCATCTATACATTGCATTGTGCGTCCACCATCCAACGTCAAATCTTCTTCCATCACCATACATTGGAAATTATCTGTTTAAGTATTTTAGTATTTTGAAAACATTAGAGGAGGAAAATGTTTCTTGTCTTCTGTTATTTTATGGGTGACAATATTTTGGTATATAAAATTATTAAAAAGAGAACAGCTGAGAGGCTGACATCTTCAAAAAAGTTTGGAATAACACTCATGTAATCAGACTCTCTCAAAAGATAACTGAACAATTAAAATGGGAGAAGACAAATTCCCACCGGAACAATTTTATGTAGCAGTTAGAAAAAAATCACAACAAACTCATGGAAATGTTTTTACATTTTTACTTTTTGGAAGGGTGAGAACTTGTAAGAAGGAATGTCTTTGGGATGAGTCTTTGATCTGCATGCATTAGCTGGCCATTATTTATGGCCTTGTTTATTGGGCTTCATAGTCACTTCAGGTTGATTAACTCATTCCTTCATTTGAAGATTACTGTATTCACTAGAAAACCCACACTAGCACGCACTTTTATGATCTCTATCTTTGTTTTACTTTTGTGTAATGGAAAGTCAACAAAATGAGGAAAGAACTAACTAAAAAACATCACCACCACCACCACCACCATCATCATCATCATTCTTACCATTGTCAATAATATAATTGCAATGAACTTGAAGGCTAGAGCTTTAGCCTGAATTATTATTATTATTTTTTAGCTTTTGAATTTGAAGTAGATAGTTTTAAGGGAGATGTCTGTTTACATGTGAGTTAGCCTGGCAGATAAATCAGAGATTCTAACACCAAATTTAATATCTAGGAGTATAATAAGGATTTGTGATGCTTCCTAGAGGACCTGAGGTCCATAAACCAATGAATAGTTTACAATGAGACATAAATATAGCATATAAAGCTTGCAGCCTTTTCATAGTGGAAAATTTTGATATGTTTAAAGTTTGGCAGTGATGCAAGAAAAAATACCGTTATTAAAATTTTTATATGAAGACGGCTTTATTTTTCAAATGTGTATAAACAAAACCTTTACATCCTTAATTGAGCTGAAGGAACTACTGACCTAGAAAGGGGACAGCAAATGGAAATCACCGAGACCCCTCTTAAGGGAAACCCTACGTATCCCTGCTTATAATCCGCCTCCTTCCCTGAGAATTGTCTGCACTTGGAAATGATGGGACCAGGGAGAAATTCACTTAAAAAATGACCAGGAGAATGTTTTGAAATAAAATGAAAACAGCCCCCAAATGAATAATTTATGGCTGACTCTCATCCTACATTCTCATTTTCTTAAGGAACACATGAGTAATCTGTCAGGGACGAGCCAGTCTTCTGGGGGTGCCAATCTCAGCTCGTGTTGACGTGACAGAAGCGTTTGCAAGCCCGGTGCATTGTCTCAAGCTCAACTTCCTTCATTCATTTTCCTGAAGATCTGCATAGTGAGTCAGCGCTGATTCACTCCGCGATATGAGTGCTTTACACTTGCCCTTCTCTCCCAAGCCTTGACGTGTGGAGCTGCTTCAGTGACAGCCGCGTGACGTGGCCCCAGACTCGCAGTCTGTGCCGGAATGCCGCAGTTGCAGGCCACTTCCTGTGAACTCTCCTCTGAGGTCACCACTGGAGTTTGTGTTGGTTGAAATGCCTGGCTGGGCCCATCCCTTCACGAGGTCTTAAAGCTTCATCTAGTTAACCGTGGGCAGGTGCAGGGCAACAGAGACCTTCTATGCTTTTTGCTGGAATCAGGAAATCACTCTCTAGTTGAAAGACTCACCAGCTAGCAGGCATCAGCCTAAATTTGACTCTTTGCACTGACATTGCTGGGTTGCCCTAAAAATGCAGCAGGACGTGGTGGCATGATCTTAGGAAATACCGCTGGTTTCTATAGGACACACCCAGTGGAAGAAGGAGAGGGACATGTGAAGGGCTCTGCACCGGGTGGTTGAGAAGGGAGTCTTATAACTTGTCTCCCTGATCTACCAGATACAAAGGCGTTTCTCTTAGGCTCTAGTGAGACGTTTTGTGAGCATAGTTGCTCTCCAAATAGCTCTTTGTTCCCAGCACTGAGATGTATGTGCAGTGATTAGCTGAGAATTTTGTGAGAAGTTCGATGACAAACAGAAAAGAATGCGCATCCTCTTTGAGAAATTTCAACTTAAGAAATTGGTGCTTTAAAATGGAAAACACATGAGTAGATACGCCCAAGGAAGTTTACTGCTGCACTGTTTGTTAATGGTGTATAACCTGAAATAAGATGGAGTATTACGCAGGCATTAAAAGAGTGAGAGCTGCCCAGATGGTGTGGCTTGGTGTTCGGGCATTGACCCATGGACCAAGGGGTCACTGGTTCGGTTCCCGGACAGGGTGCATGGCCGGGTTGGGGGCCGGGTTCCCGGTGGAGGGCATTCGGGGGGTGACCGATCGATGTTCTCTCTCATCGATGTTTCTGCCTCTCTCTCCTCTCCCTTCCTCTCTCTCTAAAATCAATAAAGAAAAAAAAAAAAGAGGCAAATCCTTTGGGGAAAAGGAAAAGAATGCGAGCTATCCATATTGAAGTGGGAGGACACTCATGATATATTGCTAGTTGAAATGAAAAAGGCATGCTGTGGAGTGCTGAATCATATAATTCCATTAAATATAAAGAAATAAAAACCCGCCCTGGCCAGTTTGGCTCAGCGGTTAGAGCGTCGGCCTGCGGTCTGCTAAGGGCACGTACCTCGGTTGCAGTTTGTCCCCGGCCCTGGTTGGTCGTGCGGGTGGCAGCCACTCGATGTGTCCCTTCACGTCGATGTTTCTCTCTCTCCCTTCCTCTCTCTCCCTCCCACTCTATCTGTACAAAAAATGGAAAAATATCCTCGGGTGAGGATAAAAAAAAAAAAAAAAAAAAAAAGAAATAAAAACCCGGTGTGTGTGAATGCATGAGGATGAAAAATAGTAGGAAAAGATACGCCCCAAATTGGAAAGGCGAGATCGCGGAGACTAGTCTGTGTAAATATCTGCATGTTCGCAGGTGTATTGGTTCGCTAGGGCTGCCGTTGCAAAGTTCCACACCTGGGTGGTTTCCACCACTGAAATTTATTCTCTCTGGGTTCTGGAGGCCAGAAGTCCGAAACCAAGGTCATGGCTGGGTCAGTTCCTTCCGAGGGCAGCGAGGGGAGGATTGTTCCAGGTCCTTCCGTAGCTTGTAGATGGCTTTACTCCATGGATGATTTCCCCTCGTCTTCTCTCTATGCACGTCTGTCTCTGCGTCCAAATTTCCCTGTTTCTAAGGATGTTGGTCATTTTGGATAAGGGGGCCACCCTGCTCCAGTATGACCCCATCTTAATTACTTACACCTGCGGCTACTTTGTTTCCCAGTGAGGTTGCATCCAGAGGTACTGGGCGTATGGATTTGGGAGAGGGGATGCAATTCAACCCGTAACAGCAGGTATTACTTTTGTAATTTATTTTTCAAAAGGGAAAAAATGAGACCACTACAAAGGATTTGAGGGTTGTCAGTAGGGAGGCACGGATGTCCCAGACTCGGTTCCGCCACTCTCCAGCTGCTCGTGGGCAAGGCTGTCACCACCCGGGTGGCTTTCCAGCTGTCAGGCGAAGGTCTGACTTGGCTGCTGTCGAAAGCCTGTCACCCCTCTGAGCGATCTCCACCCCGCATAAGCTGACTGATTTTTCGGGGCCCGGTGAACCCGCATCCCTCGGTGCTGGTACCACATGGGTCCTGAGGCAGTGCATCTTCTCGCTGTCATTGTGTCCTGTGCTCAGGGAGGCTTAGGGCTTCAATTTTCTTTTCTTTTTGTCACAGTGAGTCAAATCACTTTTCTATCCAGTGACGTGGCCCTGTTTCCTGCGTGGTTCAAATGCAACCAGCCCGGGGTAAAATTTGCTGTAATTCCATGTATTTGTTTGTCCCTCGATTTTTGCAACTCCATGTAACACCTGCCTTTTTTTTTTTAAATCCACACCTGAGGATATTTTTTCATTTATCTTTGGACAGAGTGGGAGGGATGGGAGTGGCGAGAGGGGGGATGAGAGGTGAGAGGTGAGAGGTGAGAGGTGAGAGAGACACATCGATTTGGTTGCCTCCCACACGACTCCGACCAGGGCTGGGGAAGAACCACAACCAAGGTACGTGCCCTTGATCAGAGCTGAACTCAACATTCTAAACCTCTGAGCCAAACTGGCCGGGGAACACCCCGCCTTTTCTGTTCTCAGACCTCGGGGTGTCTACCTGGGATTCTCTGGCAAAGAATTTTCTGTCCCCAGCTCAGAGTCTCGTGGTCCTCTTCCTCCTATGTGTAACTGGCCCATTTATAATGCAGATGTTGTAGGAAGGCTCTGACCCCTACATCCAAGTGACTCTGGAGGAGAGTGAATACCTTCCCAAAGAATAGCTGCTGGGCTAAATTCATCTCAGATGAGCAAAACCAACCATGGCCTTTCTCCTGCTCATCGGGCTTTGCCGCTCCTTTCCTGTGAAATGCCGCGTGTCACATCTCGCTGTGCTCGCTTAGCTCTGGGCCAGAGTGGCTCAGAGTCGCTTACACTGATGGGACAATGTCTCCCCTTTGGGCTCTGAAAGTCACTCCTGATTATTCCTGCTTTCATCGGTGTCTAAGGTGACAGTGATGTTTCCTTACCCAACAACACAAGCCTTTGCAGGTCTTTGAATGAAGAGGGTCTTTTAAAATAAGACACAGGAACAGACTTCGAGTGAAACACAGGCTTCTCCCGACTGTTCATTCTTATGGTGCTTATCACAACCGTTCCGACACGCAGGTGATCCATGGTCTAGTTTACGCAGAGGCACAGGGCTACGCATAGTTTTAATGACCTGCTACTGGCATAACTTCATTATTGCCCTTCACTCGGCCGCACTTCACAGGTGTCATGTAATTTACAAATAGAAGGTGAGACCCTCCTCCAGCGTAAAGGTCACCACTCGCGTCCTTGCAAAACTCCCTTTACGACAGTGGTCTGGAACGGGATCCGCAGTGTCCCCGAGGTATGTCTGCACGTATGTGTGGCTTTGCTTTTAATGTCACACTTTAAATCAGGGAATAGTGAGTGGATGTTACAGTTTGAAAGGTGTGTTAAAATGCATAGGTGAGTATATTGTCAAAGTGAGTATAACTATGCTATATTTTGCACACCTAACGATGTTAGATGTTTATGGTGTGTTTTTTGAGGAGGACTTTTATTTGGTTTTTATTATTTTTACTTCCAGGCATTTCTTAACTATCTGAATTGAGTGGGAATTCAAAATACAGCGTTAAATTTTCTCTTAACTTCTGGAGTTAGGGCATTTTTGATTCCCAGCGATCAATTTTCAACTTGTATTTTCTGGATGATTAACTCCAAATGGGTGAAGTATTAGAGCCAAGATGGACACCTGGGGTGGATTTGGGTAACTGTCAGAGGTCCTCCCTGCAGGGGGTGAGGAGAAAAGCTGCCTCCTTAGCATTGTGGTTGATTGATCTCGTGGAATAGGGAGACCGAAGTTAAGATCCCCGTCTTCCTGTTTGCTCCTTTCATTACTGTGCGGAGGCAGGCCCTGACTGGGGTTTGATAATTTGGTTCTAGTGCTCTTGTGTCTCACACGAGAGGTTCAGCTGGATAAACAATATCTTTACGGTTGCAATGCGGAATGAGGAAAAGTTTAAGTGTTTCTTCTGTTTATGCTTTCTCTGTACAAAGTGATAATATCTATAAAGTCTTCAGCTGGTATTTGAATGGTAATGGGGCATGCACTCATATTGTTCTTGCTGAGGACATGCATAAAATAGCAAACCACATGTAAATATGTGCCATACAGAGGCTGCGGTGGGAAGTTCACTGTGGCTTAAGACTTGTTATTACTCTGATTTGTATGTTTTTGATCTTTCCTATTTTCCCCTGGCTTTATGTCACTGGACTCTACTGGATGCCATGACTGGAACCACTTAGGAAAGGAACCAGACTTTGTGTGGGAGGACCAGTCCAGTTGGTTCCTTCTGAGTTGTCTCTTCTAAACACACATATACTTGGCCCTAAATTATTTAACTTCATTAAGACTAGGAGCTCGCCGAGGAAAGGGTTCATGACATTCCTCTTTGCATTCTTCATAGTGTTTATGTAGCTGTTCGATGAGTATTTGTGGAATGAATGAATTCAGTCAAGGAAGTGATTGTTTTCAAGGCAAACTTAGTTATTTTTTGAAATGATAGGGTTAAACATTTTCTTCAAAAGATTTTTGTGTTCGAATGCAAACTTTATCCCGATGACACGCAAAATGATTCTTTAGATGGGTTACTAGAAAGTGTGAAATCATCAGTCTCAGTAAGAAGAGATTCAGGTTTACTTTTGGTTTCTCTCCATTGAATTATGTCCCACACATTAGCATAGATATTAACAAACAAACAGTCTGAGAGGGATTCTACTCGAAACATTTCAGCTTAGGGACGTCTTCCAGTAAAATCTCAACTGCCTCTCAAGAGTGTCACATTCTTTTAGCTTCCTACCTTCTGCTTTATTCAGAAAGATTCCAGTTCTATAAAGATCAATAATACAGAGAAAAAGGTACTTTAGTCTAACAAAATAGTATGCAAGGAACACAAGAATCTTTCAGCATGATTGATTTATAAGTGACAGAGACCCGAGAAAAACAGTTACTCTGACTGCATTGTAGAAAAGGACTTTGTTGACTAGTGTGAATGAAAGCTAGAGAGGACCCTTCTCTCACAAAAGATAAGCTCCAGAGAGCAGCATTCTGTCCGTTTCACTCGCTCCTTTTCTTCTTTAACTTAGAACAGTAAACACAGTAGCCTCTTGATAAATGTCTGCTGGATGACTGAGTGAATGAATGAATAATAATAACGTGATAGAATTTTAATATCCTAGTTATATAACAGTCGAAGAAAGATATTTTGGACTAACCTTCAGAAAACTGCCATGTGTCTCTACTGTCCTGGTTTGGAAGTGAGCCTCTATTTTTACACTGCGATGCAAAAGATAGTTATAATATTTGATCTATTATAAGGTGGGTTCTTGTAAACAGATGTCTCATCTTTCCATTACATCTCTCCTTTTTAAATTAAACTTTTTACTCTGAGATAATTATAGATTCATGTGCAGTTTGAAGAAATAATACAGAGAGATACCATGTACCCTTCACCCAGTTTTCTCCAGTGGTAACTTCTTTCGAAAAATATATTACAGCATCACAACCAAGATACTGCTGATGATACAGTCAAACAGAGCATTTCCGTCACCACAAGGATCCCTTTGAGGCTCTTTGATGGCCACAGCTGCCTTCCACTCTCCCATCCCCCTCCCCAATCCCTGACCTTTGGCTGATCTGTTCTTCATTAGTGTAATTTTGTCATTTAAATTGTGTTGCATAAGTAGAATCACATAGGTGATAACCTTTTGGGATGGGCTTTTTCATTCAGCATCATTTCCTGATGATTCGATGAGGTTGTGCTGCGAGGTGGAGGTTCAGCCCTGGTTGGGGATAGCAGAGCCCTGGTGTCCCCCTCGGGCAGGGAATAGATCACCTCTCTCCTCAGCCCCAGTGTCACTACCGCTGCAGAGGAATCAACACACCTCCCAGTTTTGCTGGATGGGAAGTGAAAGACCAGCTTTCTGCTTGGTCATGCCCAGACCATCCACTGGGGGCTAGGGGATTGGATAGTCTCTGCCTGCATCTGTGGGGGAGGCTGGAGTGTGTGTGTGTGTAGAAGGTCAATTGCTTGGCTCTGCTCAAACTGCAGCCTTCTGTCCAAGATATATTGGGAACCTGATAACCAGGGAACTCACGGCCCCAAATCATAGGCTGTCCACCTTTTCCTTTCTACCTTTCAGAGTCTTTCTCTGCTTGTTGGTAATTTCTGGGGTTTTTTAGTTACAAGAGGGAACACTTGGGAGGAACGGAGCCCCTGCGTCGTGGTAGAAGTCTCTGAATCTTCTTTTTCAAGAGAATTCCACAATTTTTTTTCCCAGTGCACTTATAAATTGTTAACTTTCACACAGGATAGTCATTTTTATACTGTGTCTTAGAGTGTATAATTTCTGTTGCCATTCAGTGTATCCTGTATTTAAGACTAGAATCTGCATTACAATCTTTAAAGTTAGACTTTCATCAGGGTAAGCCTTTAAGGATGATTTGATAGGTCAACTTAGGGAAAAAAGATAAATATGTAGTTCTTTCTGAAATTGTCTCATAATTTACAAGTGTTCCTTTACATATTTATTTTTCAAAATATCACTCTCAGTGTGGCTGATAGAAACTATGCATCATTTTGACATTCTGGAAGACTTGAAAGATAATTACTTATGACTGTAGACCAATTTTCTGATACTTCTAAGTGGAAGGTGCTAAGAAGTGTTATAATCTGAAATAATTTATCTGAACATGTTTTTGATATTTAGACTGCATATTATTGATTACACATTATTTTACCTCTATTCTTATTCATGGACTCTCTTTTTCCTGCTGTCTTCTTCCCATCAAGGCACAGTAACTGTCGTACTTCTTAGTAGAATTAGAGTAATTTCCAGTGTATTTGCCTATTAAAGACAGAGATTAGGTTAGGAGCCAATAAAATTATACTAAAGAAATTAATCTGCTTCAGCCATAAAACTTTTCAAGTGGAGCTATTGACTGAATGGTCTCTCCCAAGACAAATCTGCCTAAAGACAACATCTGAAGGTCCAAATCTCTAGAGACAACTAAACTATGTCCTTATTAATTCAAAGCAACGAATTGGATGGAAGCACCTATTCAGGTAAAGGGACTGTAGAAGAAATTAAATTGTCCAATGGTTTCAATATATTTTGGGCAGTCAATTTAAATCCAATTTACAGTTTTAGTCTCTGGTATTCACGTGGTTTCAGTAATTATTTGCACACATGAGCATTCATTACATATATTAGACCCATCATTACCACAATTGATTTTGGAACACTGTTATCATCTCAAAAAGAAACCCCGTATCTCTTAGTTATTACTCCCCATTCCCTACCAACTTTCCAAGCTCCATTTCTTTAGATTTGCCTCTTCTGGAAAGTTCATATAATGAGAATCATATAATACATGAGCTTTTGTGACTGGCTTTTTTCGCTTAGCATATTGTTTTTAAGGTGTATCCATGTTGTAGCATGGATTAATGCTTTTGTGCTTTTTATGGACAAATAATATTCCATTGTATGGATATACCATGCTATATTTATCCATCCATCAGTGAATGAATCTTTGAGTATTCCCCACATTTTGGCTATGAAAAATGCTGCTAGAAATGTCCATGTGCAAGTTTTTGTGGAAATATTGCCTTCATGTCTTATAAACACATCCCTAGGGGTAAAATTACTGGGTCATATGGCAACTCTGTGTTTAAATGTTTTTGTTAATCTTTACCAGAGGATATTTTTTAAATTGATTTTTAGAGAGAGTGGAAGGAAGGGAGGGAGGGAGGGAAGGAGGGAGGGAGGGAGGGAAAGAGAGAGAGAGAGAGAGAGAGAGAGAGAGAGAGAGAGAGAGAGAGAAATGGAGATCTATGTGAGAGAGACACATTGATTGGCTGCCTCCCGCACATGCCCTGACTAGGACCAGGGATCAAACCTGCAACCCAGGTATGTGCCTTTTTTTTTTTTAAATTTATTTTTAAATTTTATTTTGTTACAGATGTTTCTCCTTTTTTACCCCATTGACACACTCCTCCCCATCCCCCGACCTTGTCCTCGGCTTTGTTGTCCATGTCCATTGTTCATGCGTACATGCATATAAGTTCTGTGGTTTATCTCTTCCCACCACCCCCTCTTCTGGGGATTGTCAGCCTGTACCCTACTTCCATGTCTCTGGGTCTACCCTATTCCTTAGAATGTTATGTCATTATATTCCACAAATAAGTGAGATTATGTGATATTTGTCTTTTTCTTCTTGGCCTGTTTCACTTAGGATGACACGTTCCAGGTCCCTCCATGTCGTCTCAAAGGATAAGAGAGCTTTCTTTCTTACAGCTGCATAGTACTCCATTGTGTATATGTACCACTGCTTTTTTATCCATTCATCTACTGATGGACACTTGGGCTGTTTCCAGATCTTAGCTATTGTAAATAGTGCTGCTATGAACATGGGGGTACATATATTCTTCCTGATTGGTGTTTCAGGCTTCTTAGGGTATATTCCTAGAAGTGGGATCACTGGGTCAAATGGCAGTTCAATTTTTAATTTTTTGAGGTAACACCATATTGTTTTCCATAGTGGCTGCACCAGTCAGCATTCCCACCAGCAGTGTATTAGAGTCCCCTTTTCTCCTCACCCAACACTTGTTGTTTGATGATTTGTTGATGGCGGCCATTCTGACAGGTGTGAGGTGATACCTCACTTGTTTTAATTTGCATCTCTCTGATGATTAGTGATGTTGAGCATTTCTTCATGTGTCTCTTGGCCATTTGTATGTCCTGTTTGGAGAGGTGTCTATTCAGCTCCTCTGCCCATTTTTTAATTGGGTTCTTTGTCTTCCTTTTGTGGAGTTGTATGAGCACTCTCTATGTATTGGAAATTAACCCCTTATCTGATGGAAATTAACCCCTTATCTGATGTATCATTGGCAATGATGTTCTCCCATAAAATGGGTTGCCTTTCCATTTTGATGATTGTTTCTTTTGCTGTGCAGAAGCTTTTTAGTTTGATGTAGTCCCATGTGTTCATTTTCTCCTTTGTTTCTGTTGCCTTAGGTGAGGTATCAATGAAAATTCTGCTGTGTATGATGTCTGAAATTTTGTTGCCTACATTTTCTTCTAGGATTTTTATGGATTCACGGGTCACATTTAAGTCTTTTATCCATTTTGAGTTTATTTTTGTGTATGGTGTAAGTTGATGGTCTAGTTTCATTTTTTTGCATGTAGCCGTCTAATTTTCCCAACACCATTTATTAAAGAGACTGTCTTTACTCCATTGTATGCTCTTGCCTCCTTTGTCAAATATTAATTGAGCACAATGTCTTGGGTCCATTTCTGGGTTCTCTGTTCTGTTCCACTGGTCTATCTGCCTGTTCTTGTGCCAGTACCAGGCTGTTTTGATTACAGTAGCTTTGTAGTATAACCTGATATCTGGTATTGTGATCCCACCTACTTTGTCCTTCTTTTTCAAGATTCCTCTGGCTATTCGGGGTCTTTTTTGGTTTCATTTGAAGTATTTGTTCTAGTTCTGTGAAGTATGTCATTGGTATTTTAATGGGGATTGCATTGAATCTATAGATTGCTTTGGGTAATATGGACATTTTAATGATGTTAATTCTTCCAATCCATGAACAAGGTATGTGCTTCCTCTTTTTTATATCTTCCTCTATTTCTTTTTTCAATGTCCTTTAGTTTTCTGCAAATAGGTCTTTTACTACTTTGGTTAAGTTTATTCCTAGGTATCTTAATTTTTTTGCCACAATGGTAAATGGGATTGTTTTTTCAGTTTCTCTTTCTGTGAGTTCATCATTGCTATATAAGAATGCCATAGATTTCTTGGAGTTAATTTTGTATCCTGCTACTTTGCCAAATTCATTTATTAAGTCTAGTAGATTTTTGATGGAGTCCTTAGGGTTTTCTATGTATAATATCATGTCATCTGCAAATAATGACAGTTTCACTTCCTCCTTTCCAATTTGGATCCCTTTTATTTTTTCTTCATCTCTGATTGCTGTGGCTAAGACTTTCAGTACTATGTTAAATAAGAGTGGCGAAAGTGGGTATCCCTGTCTTGTTCGTGTTCTTAAGGAAATGCCTTTAGTTTCTGCCCATTGAGTATGATGTTGGTTGTAGGTCTTTCATGTATGGTCTTTATTATGTCGAGATATGATCCCTCTATTTCCACATTGCTGAGTGTGTTTATCAGAAATGGATGCTAGATTTTGTCAAATGCTTTTTTAGCATCTATTGATATGATCATGTGGTTTTTATTCTTCATTTTATTTATGTGGTGTATCACATTTATTGATTTGTGAATATTGTGCCAGCCTTGCATCCCTGGGATGAATCCCACTTGGTCATGGTGAATAATTTTTTTGATGTATTGCTGGATCCAATTTGCTAGTATTTTGTTCAGGATTTTAGTGTCTGTGTTCATCAGGGATATTGGCCTGTAGTTTTCTTTTTTATTTTTTTTATTTTTTTTATCCTCACCCGAGGACATTTTTCCATATTTTGTACAGATAGAGTGGGAAGGAGAGAGAGGAAGGGAGAGAGAGAGAGAAACATCGACGTGAAGGGACACATCGAGTGGCTGCCACCCGCACGACCAACCAGGGCCGGGGACAAACCGCAACCGAGGTACGTGCCCTTAGCGGGAACTGAACCCGGGTCTCTCTGTACCGCAGGCCGATGCTCCAACCGCTGAGCCAAACCGGCCAGGGCTGTAGTTTTCTTTTTTTGTAGTGTCTTTTTCTGGTTTTGGAATTAATTAGAATTATGCTGGCCTCATAAACGAGTTTGGAAGTCTTTCTTCTTGAATTTTTTGAAATACTTTGAGGAGAATGGGTGTTAGTTCTTTTTTGAATGTTCAGTAAAACTCCCCCATGAAGCCATCCGGGCCTGGGCTTTTGTTTGCTGGGAGAGTCTTGATTACCTTTTCAATTTCCTTAGTTGTTATTGGTCTGTTCAAGTTTTCTATCTCTTCTCGGTCCAGTTTTGGGAGACTATGTGTTTCTAGAAATTTGTCCATTTCGCTTAGATTGTCGAATTTGTTGCCATATAATTGTTCATAGTAATTGTTAATGACCTTTTGTATTTCTGTGGTGTCAGTTGTTACTTCTCCTCTTTCGTTTCTGATTTTGTGTATTTGGGTTCTCTTTGTTTCTTGGTGAGTCTAGCTAAGTGTCCATCAATTGTTTATTTTTTCGAAAAACCAGCTCTCTGTTTCATTGATCCTTTGAATTTTTTTTGTCATTTATTTCTGCTCTGATCTTTACTATTTCATTCCTTCTACTTGCTCTGGGGTTTTCTTTTTGTTTGCTTTCTAGTTCTTTAAGTTGTGAGATTAGATAATCTATTAGAAATTTTTCTTATTTCTTGAGGTAGGCACTACTTTCTGTAGTGCTATGAACTTCCCTCTCAGAACTGCTTTTGCTGCATCCCATAGTCTTTGTGCTGTTGCGTGTTCATTTTCATTGGTTTCCAGGAAGTTTTTAATTTCTTCTTTGATCTCCTCGGTAACCCATTCATTGTTTAATAACATGCTATTTAGCCTCCATATGTTCAGATGTCTTTGCATGTTTTTGTTGCAATTGATTTCTAGTTTCATGCCTTTGTGATCTGAGAAGATGCTTGATATGATTTCAATCTTCTTGAACTTCTATAGATTTAGTTTATGTCCTAACATGTGGTCTATCTTTGGGAATGTCCCATGTGCACTTGAGAAGAATGTGAATTTTGTAGTTTTGGGGTGTAATTCTCTATAGATATGTATTAAATCCATTTGGTCTAGTGCTTCATTTAGAGTCTCTGTTTCCTTGCTAATTTTTTGTCTAGAGGATCTATCCAGTGATGTGAGTGGGGTGTTGAAATCCCCTGCTATGATTGTATTGCTGTTGATTTCTCCTTTGAAGCCCTCCAGAAGATTTTTAATATATGTTGGTGCTCCTTTATTGGGAGCATATATGTTTATCAAGGTTATATCTTCCTGTTGGATAGATCCTTTCAATATTATGTAGTGACCTTTGTCTTTAGTTATGGCCTTCATTTTGAAATCTATTTTATCATATATGAGTATTGCTACCCTAGCTTTTTTTTTCCTTTCCGTTTGCTTGGAAGATTTTTTTCCATCCCTTCACTTTCAACCTATGTGAATCCTTTGTTGTGAGGGAGTCTCTTGTAAACAACATATAGATGAGTCATGCTTTTTTTTTTTTTAATCCTTACTAGAGGACATTTTTCCATTTTTTGTTCAAATAGAGTGGGAGGGAGAGAGAGAGAGAGAGAGAGAGAGAGAGAAACATCGAAAGGGTGTGAAAGGGACACATCAAGAGGCTGCCACCCGCACGACCCAATCAAGGCTGGGGACAAACTGCAACCGAGGTACGTGCCTGCAACCGAGGTACGTGCCATTAGCGGAAACCGAACCCGGATCTCTCCGGACCACTGGCCGATGTTCTAACTGCTGAGCCAAACTGGCCAGGGTGAGTCATGCTTTCTTATCCAATCAGCTACGCTGTGTCTTTTTGTCGAAGCATTCAGTCCATTTACATTTAAGGTGATTATTGATATGCACTTATTTATTGCCATTTTTGTTTAGTTTGGTTATATTTTTCTTCCTATTTCTTCTACTAATTACAGCAGTCCTTTTAACATTTATTGCAGTGCTGGTTTGGTGCTAATGCATTCATTAAGCCTTTTTTTTTTTTGGTCTGGGAAGCTCTTTATTTGACCTTCTCTTTTGAATTACAGCCTTGCTGGGTAGAGTAGTCTTGGATTCAGATCCTTGTTTTTTATGATCTTGATTACTTCATGCCATTCCATTCTGGCCTGTAGTGTTTCTGTTGAGAAGTCAGCTGAGAGCCTTATGGGGGTTCTTTTGTAGGTAACCTGTTGCTTATCTTTTGCTGCTTTTATGATTCTGTCTCTTTAATTTTTGGCTTTTTAATTACGATGTGTCTTGGTGTGGGCCTTAGGGTTCTTCTTACTTGGGGCTCTCTGTGCTTCTTGAATTTGAATGCCTCCTTCCTTCACCAAATTAGGGGAGTTTTCAGTCACTATTTCTTCAAATATATTCTCTAACCCTTGCTCATTTTCTTCTTCTTCGGGGACTCCTTCGATGCGAATATTATTATGTTTCCAGTTGTCCCACAGTTCTCTTAAGCTGTCTTCCTGTTTTTTAATGTTTTTTTTCCTTTTGGCTTTCTGATTGGTTGATTTTTTCTACCCTGTCTTTTAATTCACTGATTCGGTCCTCAGCTTCCTCTACTGTGCTGTTTAGACCTTCCAATGTGTTCTTCATTTCTGCTATGTCATTCTTGATTTCTTCTTGGTTGTTTTTAATTTCCAATTCGTTGATTTTCAACATCTCTATGTCCTTACTCATGCTGCTGAGCTTTCGCAAGATCATGGCTCTGAATTCTAGCTCTGTTAACTTGCTTAACTGCGTTTCATTTATCTCATCTTTGGTAGAGGTCTGTTGTTCTTTCATTTGGCATTTGTTTTTTTGTTTCCCATTTTGGCTATCACAGTGGGCTTTGGAGCCTGCCAAATTTTTCCTGTGGGTTTTGGTGTTCTGCTGTTTGTGGCTCCCTCTCCTGGGTTTGGATGAGCGAGGGAGGACCCACATTAAACACTACTGTCAAGTCTTACTTTCCTGGTTAGTTGCTAGCCCAGGAAAGGTTCAGTTATCCTCTAGCTTTTTGCCTGGAGGCTATCAGTGGAGGTTACTTGAAGAGCCTTGGGTTTTCAGTTGAATGAAAAACTCCCTCAGTTGCTCAGTGTAAGGGGATTTCCTGAGGGTGGGGCAGATGTGGTTGTTAATGAGCCTCAATTTGCATTTCAATGGCCCACCTAGGTTGGGTTGAATCTCTGAGGGAGGTGCCACCGCCTCTCCCCAGAGCCCTGGGAAGGAGTAAGATGACCACCGTCCTGTGTGGCTGCAACTCAGCAAAAGCTCTGAGCACCCTCCAAATCCTGAGTGTCCCCACACAGTTCCAGTCCAGTCTGCCCTCCCTCTGCCGAGGTGAGTGGCTGTGGCTATTTTAGCCTCTGTCCTAGTTCTGGGCCGTGGAGCCACTTGGGACTTTAACCCTGAGGGTACTGCTCATAGCTAAGGCTGCTGCTGTCTGTGGGCTCCCAGCCCCCTTCTCGCACCTCTGCAGTCCTACCAGGATGGAGTCAGTGTCCCTGGTTATATGATCCTCACAAGCTGTTTTTCTGTTGCTTTTTCCCAACGATTTGTCTTTATTTTTGTGGTAATTCCAGTTTGGTCCTGGGAGACAGTCTGTGTAGCTTCCAGTCACTCTGCCACCATTTTGGAATTCCGACCTTGGTTTTCATTCATGAATGGAGTTTATGGGACTGGAAGTTGCTCTGGGTGAGTCAGTGAGTGAGCCAGGTGGTGAATGTCCAGGTACGTGCCTTTGGCAGGGAATCCAACCCAGGACACTTGGCATGCGGGCTAATGCTCTAACCACTGAGCAACACCACCCAGAGCTTTATGTTTAACTTTTTACATTCCTGTCAGCAGTGTGCCAGGTCTTCAATTTTCCACATCCTTACCAGCATTTATTATTGTCTGTTCTTTTCGATTTTAGCCATCCTCGTGGATATGGAGTAGTATCTCACTGTGGTTTTGATTTGCATTTCCCTGATGGCTGATGATGTTGAACCTGTTTGCATGTGCTTATTAGCCATTTGTATATCTAATTTGGAAAAATGTCTGTTTGGATCCTTTGTCCATAATTTAATTGGATTGAGGACTTTGGCTTTTACCCTAAGAGGAATTGGGAGCCACCAAAGTTTTGAGCATATGAATAGACTAATCTGATTTTTTATTTTAATGGGATCATTGTGCAGTGTTGAGAACAAACTGCAGGCGGGTAGGTATATAATCAGTTGAGAAGGTATTCAGTTATCCAGTAGAGATAATATTGACCAGATCTGGGGTAGTAATGGTGGAATCAGGAAGAAATGTTTGGATTCTACAAATATTTTGAAGGTAGAGCGAGCAGGGTTTGTTGACAAATTGGATGTAGAGGAAAGAAAAAGAAATGGGTCAACTGTGGCCAGAGAATCTGGAAGTAGAGCATTGCCAATAAAAAAGAGTTTATGTGGAACAGATTTGGAGAGAAATATAGTATTTAAATATTTTAAATTTTAATTTTTGTTATTGCTAGCATTTCCCATGGCACTTTAAGCTCCTTGAGGCCAGCGACCATACCAGTCAGATTCATCATGGCGTCCCCAGCTTGGAGGCATGCTCCTGACATAAATCATAAAGGAATGAGTGACTATATAAAGACAAGCATCATGCATCCTTTAAAAATGGAATTTAATGGATTTTTTTCACAATCTGATACATTAATTTCATACTCTTCCAATTTTCTTCTCACTTTTGTCTTAAATTGTTTTATTCATTATAATATCATGCTCAAGAGCATGAACTTTTTAGCCAGACAGTCCTGGGTTTTACGTCTATATTACCACTGTGACATTAGGCACATCAGCTAACTGTCTTGAGCCTCAGCGGTCTTTCTTGTATATTCGAGGTATTGAGACTCATCTCACAAGAGTTCTCTGAGTATTAAATTAGCACATGGAAAGAATTTTCCAAATGATCTCTCTCTTTATCATCTATCTATCTATCTATCTATCTATCTGACATTCTGAGATTTGTCAAAGCTGTTTATTTCACATAATCTCGAACAATTTGTTGCACCAAACACTGATTTTATTTTTACATCAAATGCAGTGGGGAACTATGAGATTTAGGGCCAGAAGCCTGGGGTTTGAACCCCAGATCTATCAGTTTATTACCTATGAGGTTATTATTCTCTCTGAGATTCCATTTTCTCATCTTAAAAGTGATGATGATAATAAGTACACTCACCTTATATACCTAACAGGGCAAAGGGGAGGATAAAAATAAAATTTGTATGATAGTGATATTAATATTATATGTTCAAATATTTAATTGGTTCTTTTTTTTAAATTCTCACCCGAGGATATTTTTCTATTTTATCTTCAGGTAGAGTGGGAAGGAGGGAGGGGGAGAGAGAGAGAGAGAGAAACATTGATGTAAGAGGGACACATTGACTGGTTGCCTCTCCACGACCCCAGGGCCGGGGTGAACTGCAACTGAGGTATGTGCCCTTGACTGGAATCGAACCCAAGACTCATTGGTCCGCGGGCCAATGCTCTAGCCACTGAGAAAAACCAACCAGGGCTTAATTGGTTCTTATTACTCTTCATAACCTATTGTTTTTCTGGGAGATGGTATCATTAAAGAAGCTAGTTCATCAGTGAATGCAGAAAAAATTAGGAAAAGCACAAAGAAAACTTTTATTGGAAACACAATGTTCAATAATCTGTTAAAGTGTCTATAGCAACAGAATAATACAAATCCAAGACATGACTTTAATGGAGGCAATAGCGTGGGGCCCACAGCATTTTCCCTGGGTTTTATTCAATGACATGTCAGACTCATTATGTTTGATTCATTGGGTTTCAGTGTCTGAAGCTGAGGACTGCACTTTCTACAACCAATTGTGAAAGAACAAATGATGCTACAAATACATAGCTCAGCATCTTCACTGCTTTAAAGTGCAGGTCACTGAGGACACTTTGTGTCAGGAAATGTTGAAGAGGGTGTTCTGGTCTTGAGGCTCTCTTGTTCGTGTGTAAGGTATAGAGCACAGAGTAGGTATTCAACAACAGACATTCATGCATAAACTCATTGATATTTGATTTGGGGCCATTGTTTATCAGGTGGGAAGTGTGAAAATTGGGAAAGTAATAAAGCAGGCTTAATATACTAATACCTGCAATGTATTTTGGGATGCTTCAAAGACAAATTGATGAAGGGAGAGAGGGATGGAGAGATGAAGAGAAGATATGTAATAAAGCA